>NC_082643.1:94110638-95360638 GCF_028023285.1 Balaenoptera ricei
GCCATGTGAAGAAAAGGTGATGGGAGGATATTTTGAGGCATGAAGAGCAGCCAAGGCATTGTCTTTAAGGTAGAAACATCTTGACATGTTTGAGGTACATAAAGGGCAGTGGAGAGAATCAAAGTGCACAAGTAAAGAGGCACAAGAAGAGTTAGAGGGACTTGCAAGACTCCATGTAGTGTCAAGACTTCAGACTTGACAGCAATTTGGAATTCATTCTCAGGTCAAGTAGGAGGTTTAGAGAGGATGATAACCTAATAAAATTCCAATATGATGTGTGTTATAAGTACTGATTCTTCTGTCTTTATATTCATGGACATACCAGCCATGCCCATGATGGTCACAGAGTCTGAAACATTCAAAAGAGAATATCAGAGGGCTTACTCTGGCTTTTTTCTCCTCTTTTCCTTGAGAACTGGAAGCGTGTTTTAGGGTGTTGTTCCTGGTCTAATGTTTAAAAGTATTGAAAGTTCATGGTCTTAGAGTTCATTGTGTTCTTTTCCAAAAAGATATTTTCCACAACTCCAGGATGCTAGAATCAAATAGGACCAATCAGATTCTCTTTGACACTAATTTAGAATTGGGATTCAGGACTTGCAGCCAACTAGCTATAAATATGAATCTGAGGTGGTGGTGGCCCTATGTGGTTAATATATATACCATTTCAGAGAATGAGAGAGGGAGGGGAGAGAGAAGGAGAGAAAGAAGAGGAAGAATGAAATAGGGCAAAGCAGATAATGAAGGAAAGATTGGGCCCTTGGCCCAGATTCTCATGTAACTAGCTCCACTTTTCCTTAAAAGTGAGGTGGACTTTCTGCTTTTGCTTTTCATGAAGCATCTCTGCAGCTCACCGATAAATTCTACAGTTTTGCTTAAAGTAGTTTAGTAGGTTTCTTTTACTTACTACCCTAAAGGGAAAGGGGCCAAGGGAAAGCATGGTTGGAGTGGAATAGGATGGGAGCAGATTTATTTGGGACATTTTTATGCATAAAATTTATGCCTTAGTATACTTAGAATAGGGGGAAGAAAAGGAAAGAATGTCATATGGCTTCAGCAGGCCCCCATACTTTACATGACATCCTGGTTAATTTCATCATCTGCTTGAACTCTCCTTTTTCTGAATGTAAATTGGAAAAAGAGATAGAAAACAAAAGAGGATGAAAACAAAATCTTCTCCCTGGCATTTTGTATGCTCACAATTCATCCCTTTTAGTGGTAACTGGAGAATTTACTTCTCTTCCTATGTGCTACTGTTATGATATCAAATTGCCACCTGGTGTTCACATTACTACTTTGTGCTCATATCTGGACTTTAAAAGGACTCTACTTTTCATTTTCAGTTTAGAGTTTGAAATGGTATGATTTATCTCTCTTTGGAAAAGTTAGAGGACAAAACCTTCCATAATCAGATTATAGATTTTGCTTCTCCTGTGAAAGTCCCACATTATTCCATGAATAATGTAAACTGTTCTGTTTTGTGTGCATGTGTGCATACATGTGGTTATTCTTTTTTCATACTTGGTGCCAGAGAAGGAGTCATTGACCCCAACTCTTGGGCCTGAGACACCATTGTCATGTGAATAATCCAAACTTACTGACAGTTTATATGATCTGGAAACAACATTGATGATAAATGTATATTGTACATTTAAAAATATATAAAGGAGATAAATGTATATAAAGGAGATCTGATTTATGGGGCAGTTATGTCTTTCAGAGCACACTTGTCCCAGCTACAAGATAACTTGAGTCTGGGGGGAATTTCATAGTGGACAAGCAGGTTGGAGGAATCTTATACATAGGATACTGCTTCTCCTTTTTAAAGAGTAATTATATAATATTATATACCAACATCGAGAGAAGAAATAGTACTACTATTAGTTTCAATATTGTAACATATTCTTGTTAGTTTCTGTGCCTTCTGCCAGTACACAGCGATACATTTACCAAGTTGTAGTCATACGGTAAGATTTTAAAGTTTTTTAACTGAATATCATACAGAAAATACTTCTCACCATTAGTGTTGTGTATGTGATTACTTCTTTTTATGTACACAAACTTTGTATTGAAGTATCCAAAGCACAGAGAAAGTACAGTGCAAATTTTCACACAGTGGACACCCCTGTAGTCTCCACCCAGATCAAGAATCCTGATGTTACCAGCACTCTAGATTTCCCTCTGTGTCCCTTCCAGGCCCCATGCTTGCCCCCTAAGGGTAACCGATATTCTGACTGCTACCTTCTTTGATTAGCTTTGCTTGTATGAATATTTGAACTTTGTATAAGTGAAACTGCATAGCACATCCCCTTTGGTGTTTGGCTTCTTTCACTCAATGTTATTTTTGTGAGGGTCATATGGAGGATTGCATGTCCTTGAGATCTGCTCATTTTCATTGTTGTATAGTATTTCATTGTTTGAATAAACCATAATCTATTTATCCATTCTAATGTTATTAATTGGACCTATTTTGAGCAATGCTGCTATGAACACTCTTGTATGTTGTGTGTGAACATAGGATTCTTTTCTCTGTGTATCTACCTACATGTGGTTACTTCTAAATCAATTGTGACTGATTGAAAAATAGTGAGATGGTGGAACATATTCCCAATTTAAGTGCTTTTTTAGAAGATGTATTAAAAACCCATTATGGGTTGTTGTAACATTAAATGCGATCACACACACACATCACTTAACGCAATGACTGCCACACAGTAGACACTTAGTAAAGGTTAATTGCGTGGATGGACATACTGAGCTTAACAAAAGGTGGTTTTAAAGGCAGTAATGAAGATTAGCATTTATCTACTGAAATATATGACTTTGAAAACTCTCTGCTAACTATAATTCTGAAAATTTGGTTGTTTTATCCTGAATCCTTTGCAAGTTTCTTCTTTCCCTTTGAACAGTAAATTTGAGAATTGGACAGTAGTAGGGATCTGATAACACTAGATGTGATTCTTCTTTAGTAAATTTCCCTTTACTACCTTTGCTCACGTGGTGCCGGTTTGTTCTAATCCTCCACTGCTGTATGGACTCCCTCTCAGCCCAGTCAGCATTTGCAACACGATTTCATTGCTCTTGAATTTGCAGACAGAGTTTTTTTTTTGTTAACATCTTTATTGGAGTATAATTGCTTTACAATGGTGTGTTAGTTGCTGCTGTATAACAAAGTGAATCAGCTATATGTATACATATATGCCCATATCCCCTCCCTCTTGCGTCTCCCTCCCATCCTCCCTATCCCACCCCTCTAGGTGGTCACAAAGCACTGAGCTGATCTCCCTGTGCTATGCGGCTGCTTCCCGCTAGCTATCTATTTTACATTTGGTAGTGTATATATGTTAATGCTACTCTCCCACTTCGTCCCAGCTTACCTTTGCCCTTCCCCGTGTCCTCAAGTCCATTCTCTATTTCTGAGTCTTTATTCCTGCAGACAGAGTTTTGATTTTAGTGTCCGGCCCATGAAACAGTACTTGTGCATCTGTCCATTTTGAAAGCTTTCAACAGGAGACCAAATGCCTAAAGCTGGCAAGAAGGGACTGCCGGCATTCCATATTTTGTGTATGGATAGCTGACTGAGGCATCCAAATATGAAAACTGCCTCCTATCTTCCTGTGATGTATCATTTTATAAATGGCTCAAAGTGAAGCAAAAAAAAGAAAAAAAAGAAGAAATCTTAGGTTCTGTCCTTTTGCTCTTCTCTTTCTTTTGCCATGCTCTTCAAGCAAAAGCAAAATGTGGGGAAAGACCATTTCACATGAGCTTGTTTCTGCAAGTTCTAATGTGCAGCATTTGAGCTCCCTCAAGAAGAGGCCCCGTCTTTCTCTTTAGTTTGATCAGCACATGGGCTGATAGCTGTCGTTTTGTCCTCTGCACCCAAGTTCGTGCCTACTCTTTGGCCTCCCTCATGTTTTTAAATGTACTCAGGGTATCTGGGAGACCACTGTAGAGCAGGGCAGTTGAGCAGCGGTATGAAGTCTAATGTCGTCTGGGGCCAGGCAAGTGAGAGGAAGGGTGAAGCTTTAGATAGAAGCTAAAAGGAAGGGCAGGGGCTGGTTATTATTATTGTTTTTTTGTCTTTTTTTTTTCTTATTGGGATATAGTTGCTTTCCAATGTTGTGTTAGTTTCTGCTGTACAACGAAGTGCATCAGCTCTATGTATACATATATCCCCTCCCTCTTGGACCCCCCTCCCACACCTCCCCATCTCATCCATCTAGGTCACCACAGAGCACCGAGCTGAGCTCAGGCAGGGGCTGTTTTAAGTAGAGAGTGCATGCTTCCCTGAAAGTATGCAGATATGTTAGAAAAAAATTCTGATAGGAGTTGGTTTTCACCTCGTCTCCATCCACATACACTTTGTGCACGCATGCATATGCACACACACATCCACACATATATACCACACACACCCTTTCTCACTCATGCATAAACATATTTCCTCCAAAACTGCTGGGACTGGAGGAATAAAACAGTTTGTTGCTAGATTGTATGTCCTGGGTGCCATTCTGTTACCCTATTTAGACTATATGTGTATGATGAAGATTTAGCATAGTATTGTTCAGTGGATGGGGATGTTTAGTGAGAGTGTATGTGTGTAGGGGGGGGAGGGGGGAGAGGGAGAGAAATTATCTCATCACACATATGCTTACAACTTACATACACATGCAAGAATGACTGATCTGAGGAACTGATCTTAGCAGAGATAGTGACCATTTTTCAGAACTTGAACTAGACTGAAAGGGAAAAATAGAGGCTTAAATTAAGGAATAAAAATGCATGTATATGAGTGAGAAACTAAGAAGTTCGCAGGAAGTCCTGAATTTTTTTATCTTACTCTGTTGACTGCTCAAGTCCCAACTAAAAATTATACACTAGCTAACATGAATAGTGATGATAATGAAAAATATCATTATTTAAGGGAAAATAATGAACTAATCTAAGTTTTATTATAACCGTTAGGATTGTTCTAGGAAGAGAACTGGATTTTTATGATGATGTTATGATGCTATTACTTGGTTTCTATCCTGTCCCATTTCCATCCACATACACTTTGCATACACACTTTCTCTGCCCTTCCCCTTCTCTTTCTCTCTCTCTCTCTCTGTCCCCCACGAACACTTTTCCTCGAAAACTAATGAGGTTGGAGAAATAGAGTTAAGAGAGAGATTTTAGAGGAGAGTGAGAAAGATTTCAAAGTGCTTTAGCTTTCTGGACCTGGTATCATCTTTTGTACATACATCTTATTTCATTATAAGGATTGCATTTTTAAAAATCTCATATCACCATAAGCAGGTATTTTAATGTGTTTAAAGTATATCCTTTAATATGAATGTATTCTTGCCAAGTGTTATATGTAGGTATATTTGAATTTATATAGATGATGTTATACTGTAGGTCTCTAATTGTTTCTTACTTTTTTCCACTAGACACCACATTTTTTAAGATCAATCTATGTTGACAAGTTTATATAACTAATTTGTATCTTTTTTAAAAACTGAGGCATAATTGACATATACTAACTTGTACCTTCTGGATAATTCTTTGTAATGGGCAGCAACCTTTCCTTTCTCCTCATTGTGGACACTCAGCTTACCTCTAACTCTTTACCAACCCAAACAATGCTTTGAACCAATCTTTATGGGACTGTGTGAGAATTTTCCTGGTATATACATCCTGGACTTGTATACTTATATTTATATTTACATCTGGCAAGATAGTGCTGGATTGCTTTCCAAAATGCCTGCACCAGCCATCACTCATTAGCAATACGTGACAGTCTCCACATCCCATGAATACTGGGCAATATATGACTTTCTAATTGTTGCCAATTTAAAAGGTATGATATGATATCTTATTGGTGTCTTTGCTTGCCTTTTCCTGATTGCCAGTAATTTTGAATGTCCTTTCACATTCTCTTGAGCATTTGAGTTTCTTCTTCTGTGTACTGCTCGTCTGTTTCCTTTGCCCATTTTCTACAGTCCTTCTCCAGCTGATTGTAGGAGTTCCCTGCCAGTGCTAGATATTGACACCTTAATTTTTATTTTTTTTTGAGATTAATCTGCAAAAGCTTCCTGTGGGTGAATTTTTTTTTTAACATCTTTACTGGAGTATAATTGCTTTACAATGTTGTGTTAGTTGCTGCTGTATAACAAAGTGAATCAGCTATATGTATACATATGTCCCCATTTCTCCTCCTTCTTGCTTCTCCCTCCCACCCTCTCTATCCCACCCCTTTAGGTGGACACAAAGTACGGAGCTGATCTCCCTGTGCTATGTGGCTCCTTCCCACCAGCTATCTATTTTACATTTGGTAGTGTATATATGTCCATGCCACTCTCTCACTTGGTCCCAGCTTCCCCTTCCCCTCCCCATGTCCTCAAGTCCATTCTCTATGTCTGTGTCTTTATTCCTGTCCTGCCCCTAGGTTCTTCAGAACCATTTTTTTTTTTTTTAGATTCCATATTTGTGTGTTAGCATATGGTATTTGTTTTTCTCTTTCTGACTACTTCACTGTATGACAGTCTCTAGGTCCATCCACCTCACTACAAATAACTCGCTTTCATTTCTTTCTATGGCTGAGTAATATTCCATTGTATATATGTGCCACATCTTCTTTATCCATTTATCTGTTGATGGACACTTAGGTTGCTTCCATGTCCTGGCTATTGTAAATAGTGCTGCAGTGAACATTGTGGTACATGTCTCTTTTTGAATTATGGTTTTCTCAGGCTATATGCCCAGTAGTGGGATTGCTGGGTCATATGGTAGTTCTATTTTTAGTTTTTTAAGGAATTTCCATACTGTTCTCCATAGTGGCTGTATCAATTTACATTCCCACCAAGAGTGCAAGAGGGTTCCCTTTTCTCCACACCCTCTCCAGCATTTATTGTTTGTAAATTTTTTTGATGATGGCTATTCTGACTGGTGTGAGCTGATACCTCATTGTAGTTTTGATTTGCATTTCTCTAATGATTAGTGATGTTGAGTATCCTTTCATGTGTTTGTTGGCAATCTGTATATCTTCTTTGGAGAAATGTCTATTTAGGTCTTCTGCCCATTTTTGGATTGGGTTGTTCGTTTTTTTGATATTGAGCTGCATGAGCTGCTTGTATATTTTGGAGATTAATCCTTTGTCAGTTGCTTCATTTGCAAATATTTTCTTCCATTCTGAGGGCCATCTTTTTGTCTTGTTTATGGTTTCCTTTGCTGTGCAAAAGCTTTTAAGTTTCATTAGGTCCCATTTGTTTATTTTTGTTTTTATTTCCATTTCTCTAGGAGGTGGATCAAAAGGATCTTGCTGTGATTTATGTCATAGAGTGTTCTGCCTATGTTTTCCTCTAAGAGTTTTATAGTGTCTGGCCTTACATTTACGTCTTTAATCCATTTTGAGTTTATTTTTGTGTATGGTGTTAGGGAGTGTTCTAATTTCATTCTTTTACATGTAGCTGTCCCGTTTTCCCAGCACCAGTTATTGAAAGGCTGTCTTTTCTCCATTGTATTTTCTTGCCTCCTTTATCAAAGATAAGGTGACCATAGGTGCGTGAGTTTATCTCTGGGCTTTTTTTTTTTTTAAACATCTTTATTAGCATATAATTGCTTTACAATTTCTGCTTTATAACAAAGTGAATCAGTTATACATATACATATGTTCCCATATCTCTTCCCTCTTGCATCTCCCTCCCCCCCACCCTCCCTATCCCACCCCTCTAGGTGGTCACAAAACACTGAGCTGACCTCCCTGTGCTATGTGGCTGCTTCCCACTAGCTATCTGTTTTACATTTGGTAGTGTATATATGTCCATGCCACTCTCTCACTTTGTCCCAGCTTACCCTTCCCCCTCCCCGTAATATCTCTGGGCTTTCTATCCTGTTCCATTAATCTATATTTCTGTTTTTGTGCCAGTACCATACTGTCTAGATTACTGTAGCTTTGTAGTATAGTCTGAATTGACACCTTAATTTAATACACTGTGCGTACCATCTCCATTTCTTTCACCCACTAACTCCTTTGTAAATTTCCTTAATTTTGTTGAAATCGGAGTAGTGTTCTTTTGCTTCATAGACTGTGCTTTTGAAATTTTTTTGAAGAATTCCTTTAACCCAATATGTCCTGAAGAAGGGACAGGTTTTATACATGCCCCTTGGCAGAGACCTGGAGATGTTCTTAGAAATCACCTGTAGTAACAACCTCACAGCCAGTTCTTCAGTCCATGTAGATGCCTCACAGAAATCTATGCCCTGTCCTCCCCAGTAGTAAATATGCTTGAATATGGGACCATGAGCCAAATAAGTCATTTCTTTTTTTGAATGAATTTTTTTTTAAATTTTTTATTTTTTTAATGCTATTCTTGTCTGCTTACATTCTTTTTTTATTTATGTATGTATGTATGCATGTATGGCTTTGTTGGGTCTTCGTTTCTGTGCGAGGGCTTTCTCTAGTTGTGGCAAGTGGGGGCCACTCTTCATCGCGGTGCGGGGGCCACTCTTCATCGCGGTGTGCGGGCCTCTCACTATCGCGGCCTCTCGTTGCCGAGCACAGGCTCCAGACGCGCAGGCTCAGTAATTGTGGCTTACAGGCCGAGTTGCTCCGCGGCATGTGGGATCTTCCCAGACCAGGGCTCGAACCCGCGTCCCCTGCACTGGCAGGCAGACTGTCAACCACTGCGCCACCAGGGAAGCCCTGAATGAAATATTAAGGGCTTGTCTAGTGGAATTGCACTTGTGCTGTGGCTCCCTCCATCAGCTGTCTCTCCAGCAACCCTTGAGCTGTATTGCTACACAACACCCTCATTCACTGACAAGAACCTTGATGAGGAATGAAGATCCTTCTGCTTCCCATGTCCTCTAGGAAACATTTAAAACTGAAAGACAAGCAAAGGGTATTTGGTCATTGTTATTTTGCATATATTGCTCATTTTATATTTATAGGTATAATCTTGGCATAATGCAAAAGAGAATGAAATATTTGAATGTTCTACTTTGAAATGAAAACTGGAAAAACATAAGCTCATGATGTTGTTTCTGAAATTTGAGACTATCTTTAGCTGATTTTTTTGGAGACCAAGATAGCATTACTCTCCTAAGGCCTGCATGAAATGACTCCTTCAGTTAAGTTCTCGTTTGGCGTTTGGGCATCCCAAGTCAGCTAAGGAAAAGATATGCCCCTTGAGAGCCCTACACTTGTTCAGTGAGTCACTAAGTTGTGAGACAACATAATTGAATGAAAAATACAGTCATATAGGTTTGAGGGAGTATTGTGGTTGCCAGTAATATATTTAAATATACAGAAGTTGCTTCCAGATGAATGTTTCACTGTTTCATCTGGTAGAGATGATTCCTCACACATGTATTACTGTGCAGGTTTTTGGAAGCCTTTTAGCTTGTACAACTTGAGCTATTTTTCTTGCATTCATTTTCCAACTCCTGGACATCCACATTTTACACCTATTTCCTTTTGACTAAGCCCGTTGTAGGAAGTCACCGTAATATACTACCTGTCAGGGATACTGAATTGCATTGCTTTGTAACTTTGCCTTCCTTTAGAGTTACTATGTAACATATCTTTTCAAGAGTGTCAAAAACACTTAAAGTAATGTTTTTCATTGCATTTCCTAATAACTGTCACGGATGAAGTATTAGAATGTAAATTTAGAGTTATCAGTTTTACTCAGAATAATTTGGGGATATTAAAATCCTAAGTGTCCGTTTGAATCTATGAGTAATTTTTAAACTTTTCTATATGTTTTAGGATTTTAATCATTCATCTAAAAGTAGAGATGGCACATTAATAGATGCAATGAGTATTTAGAAATTGGACTCTGTTTCTTCTGCAGTATGAATATCTTCAATGGACAGGAACACTTGCTAATGTGATATCAAAATTTAAAATGTATTTTATCACAATTCACCCTAACCAGCTGAACTCATAAACTGTCATGAATTTTAAGTGGCCCAGTACACCAGACTCTTACTAGACCATATTGAGGATCCTTTCTTGACCAGTGAACAATGGGAATTGTTTAGCCAAACATTGTAGACTTCTAGACTCATTCTGTGCCAAACAAGTGAATGTTTTCAATGCTTAATGAGTACAACCACCATGAAAACCCCTTCCGAATTCTTGAAATTTCCCTCTCTGCAAACTGTACAGTGATTTTCTTCACTAATGTTCTCTTGCTTGGGAAACATTTTTGTTTGTTTGTTTTTCGTTTTTAGCTCTGGAGGTCTTTGTTTTATTCCTTGATGCTGCTAAGTCATTTTTATAATAATATGACACAAAAAAGCAATATAATTATCTTAAAATGTCTTATTTTGATCATAAATACTTCAATTCCTTTTCCAATATTTTTAACCATAATTTTTATCCAAATGTTAGTGGACCATTTATATTGGAGAATCTTCGATTGTCATATACTCTGCCCCGCTCCCAATTTCTCTCCCATTTCTTGCAGGAAACTTCTTAGCAATGAAATTCAGCAGGACAGCCAGTACATTGGCACCATTGGCAATGAGGAAATCATAAGTTGTGCCTTTAAATAATACCACTAAATAATTATAAAAAGTCAGCTGGTGGGATTATAAAACTGGTCAAAATAAGAAAGAGAAAGTAAGCATTATGGTAATAAGAGGAATTATTTTATTGAATGCTTGTATTGACTCATTATACTGACTGAAAAAAAGCTCCTGCAATCAGTTCTTCTAACAATCCTCAGAGGTAGATAAGGAGACTGAGGATCATGGAAATAAAGACTAAATCTCTCTTCCGAATCATTCTGTGAACCAGTCTGGGAGAAGGCCTGATTCCCAAAGCACTCACTGAACGGCTGCATTTAAAGGTGTAGTGTTGTGTTGACCTTGATCCAGGACAGGGATGGCTAATTCCTGATGATGGATTACACAGGCTTTTGCACTCTACCACTTCAAACTGCTTATCTCTTTGAGAGCTATAAACCACACAGAGTTCTGAATGAGAGGAGCAGTACTGTGGAGTGCATGAGAAAGCCTAACAACTGAAGAAGGGTATGATGAATTATGGTCCATATACATGACAGAATATTATAATGCTCTAAAAAGAAATGATCAAGTTATACCAGTTGAGTTGAGTAAGCCTCTGTGATGACTGGTACTGTTAAGTGAGAAAGATAAGAGTAATGTTTATAATGTTACTCATATTTTATAAAGCACAAAAATCTCTCTATACGTGCGCGTGTGCGTGTGTGCGTAGATAAGAAAATCATAAACCAGGTGCTAACGCAGGTTATCTTAGAGAGATGGTCGTGGCTGTCATGGTGGAGAATGTGGTTGGAAGAGGGAATAAAACAAAACTAAGACAGCATTAGATACACAGAAATAAACCAGAAACAACAAAAGCACCCCAGCATGTGAAATAACCTTTTATGTAAAATAATATATATGGGTTGTTATAGGCTGAACTGTGTCCTCCAAAAATGATATGTTGAAGTCCTAACCTCCTGTACATCACATTGTGACTTTATTTGGAGATACCGTCTTCACAGAGGTAATCAAGTTAAAGGGAGGTCATTAGGGTGAGGCCTAATCTCATATAACTGTGTTCGTATAAGCAGGGGGACATTGGGGCACAGAAAAGATGATGTGAAAAGAGACAGGGAGAGGACGGCCATCTGCAAGCGAGGGGATACCTGGGGCTCACAGAAGCTAGGAGAGAGGCCTGGAACGTGTCCTTCCCTCAGAGCCCTCAGAAGGAACCAGCACTGCCAGCACCTTGATTTCAGACTTCTAGCCTCCAGAACTATTGAGACAAAAACATCTGTTGGTTAAACCATCCAGTTGGAGGCATATTTTTAAGGGCAGCCTTAGGAAACTGATAGACGGGTGTATACATTTGTAAAGAAATTAGGGGAAATAAAGGTAGAGTTTAACCACTTTCATTTGTGGAGATACTTAGGATATATTGTCAAGCAAAAAAAGGAATGGTATCACAGTAATGTCCGTAGTGTGCTTCTATTAAATTAAAAGGGAGTAAGAAAGGCATCTCTGTAATTAGATGGGAATTGAAATACCAGCTTTACCACTTCTTATCTATGTGAACGTGGGCAAATTACATCGTTTTATCATCTACTCAGTGGGACTAATGATGCCCACATTGTAAGATGGCTTGTGGAATAAATGGCAAAATGATGCATGTAGAGCTCTAAGGCCTTCTTTGATGCTCCAAGTCTTCCAATTTGCTGTCTCCTATGTGTGGAAGTTTCTTTCTTTCTGTCTTTTTTTTAAATACATTTATTTATTTATTTTTGTCTGTGTTGGGTCTTTTTTGTTGCTGCACGTGGGCTTTCTCTAGTTGCGGCGAGCGGGGGCTACTCTTCATTGTGGTGTGCGGGCTTCTCATTGTGGTGGCTTCTCTTGTTGTGGAGCACAGGCTCTAGGTGCATGGGCTTCAGTAGCTGTGGCACATGTGCTCAGTAGTTGTGGCTCACAGGCTCAGTAGTTGTGGTGCATGGGCTTAGTTGCTCCGCGGCATGTGGGATCTTCCCAGACCAGGGCTCGAACCCGTGTCCCCTGCACTGGCAGGCAGATTCTTAACCACTGTGCCACTAGGGAAGCCCCCTGTCTGGAAGTTTCTTGACATAGCTGACTCTTCATCGTACTTGTCACCACCTTGGATGGTCTCCCCTGACCATTTTCCTCCTCTTTTTTTGTCACAAAGCACCCATTTTACCTTACTCGTAGCATTGTTTTCAAACCTCACGTTATTTCTTTGATTTCTAGTCTACCTCCTATTTCCCCCACAGTCCATTCACTCCACGAAGGCAAGAGTTATTCTTGTCCTATTCACCATTGACTCTCCAGTGCCGAGAACATTGTCAAGTACAGAGAAGGCAATCAAGAAGTATTCGTTGAATGAACGTCTGCATGAACAAAAGTACTTTAAGCAGTATTTGTCACATAATAACTACACAGTAAATATTGGTGATCTTTTCTTGTTCTTCTCATTATACAAGTATATGGTCCCCTCAGTGACACGTACCCTAATCCATATGTGGAGAAAAAAGGAGGGTTTCTTTAATTCTCACTATCCTTTTTCACCCCAGACATAGGGAACATGCTTTCCTTGGCCCAGAGGAGAAATCTGATCTGAGTCCGGTTTTAATTTTTTTGAAAATGCGATGGATTCAGGCATCACATGCCACAGAATCTATTCAAAATTACGATTAAGGACTTCTTAAGCAGGCAGATAGCTGTCCAACAGCCTACAGGTGCTCTCTCTCATATTGTGACCTTATTTGGCCCAGGTAGTTATCAGAGGCGTAATTATGTTTAAATAGAAAATAGGAACCACTGCTCTTCATCCAGAAATGTAGCAACACCCCATCTGGAGCATGATATGCTCGTTGCTGAGAAACAGCATACAGGGATAAAAATTTTTGGACAGAGTGTTAGCATAAAATCCAATAAGCATGAATAGATCCAGGTAAGCAAATTATAGTGATCCAAAGGCAGTTTATTTGGATTTGTAATCTAATTGTTAGAAAAGGTGGCCTGAATATTATTACTGGAAAAATGGTGTAGAGGCACAAGGGTTCAGAGCACTCAGTGTTAGGCTTTGCAGGCAGTGGTTTTTATTCCTCTTGTAGTTCACATCAGGCACACGTGACAGCTGAGCACGTGAACCCGTGTGATGTATCACTTGAATATTCCTTGAAGGGATCAAAATATGTCAAATTTTTAAAAATTTAGGAGACAGATGGGACCACAGAGATTTCAGACTTTGCCGTTTACCCTCTTTGTATGAACTTTCAGTGATGAGAAGCGGCTCTGGCATCAGAAACACCTTCTCATTTTTCTTTTTGCCAGAATTCTTACCTGTGCTGAGTGAAAATTGTCACCCCTCTATTGATGTCCTGCTCATTTATCTGATTCGGTAAAAATAGAATATGTCTGTTCCATTTGACACTGCTTTAACAACTTGAAGATTGTAATAATGTCCCTGCCTTTCTTCAAGCTGAACATCCCAAATGACTTTACAACATTTATTTCACTGGAAAAGAGAGGCTGAATTGGCCCTGGGTCCCATCAAAAGTTTGAGTCCATTCAGAACCTAAGAGAGGAAGAGGCGAGGCTCGTGGTGTGTGAAGGTGGAGCGTTGGACAGAGGGTTCCCTAGTCTGTCCAGGAGTTGTCTCTATTACCTGAACTCATCCTTGGATTTTCTCACACCCTCAGTGGGGGCTAGGGCAAGTCCTCATGACAAACTGAAACAGCGTGTGAAGATCCACACATAAGTCATTTTCCAAACACTTGAAATGTTAATTTATGCATTATTCAAACAGATAAGTAGACATTAGAATTGTTAGATGATTTACTCATTTAATGGGGCAAAGACATCTATGAAATTGGCCTTGTATTCTAAATTTATTTTTAGAGTACACTTTATGAGGATTATTGCCATAATGAAACCAGAATTTGCCAAGCCATGTTCCATGCTATGCAAGTGGCTTTCAAGATATTAGTAGATATTCTTCAAAAAGAGGGTACCGTGAGACTCCAGGATCCACAAAGTTTCTGATCTTACCTTATACTATCATACCATGTGACAAGTGATGTTTTAAAACAGGAGTTAGAAAGAACTGCTATACTATATTGCTATCCTAATATGTTCATTCCCCACAAAGAACATTTTATACAGATTCTCTGGATGTATGGCCAGAGTGTTGAGATTATTTTTAGTGGCCATTTAAGATGTATTTTGTAAATACTAAATTTATGTGTTTAATAATTTCTCTATATAATTCTTCACTATATATTATATAATTTGCCTTTTTTATTTCTGAACTTGCTTAGTACTGTCATTTCTTGACATAATTTTAACACCAACTACAATGTTATTATGGTAGTATATTATACTTACTTTTTACTGCCTATTATATTTGAGGTATAATAATATTTAATAGTTCTTTTTGTTTTGTGTTTATTAAATATGATTATCTCATTCCTTCATATAGACTATTTTTGTGTGAATAATTTAAACCTTTACACACACAAACATACACTCATTATGAATTAGTAAAACACTTAAGTCACTGAAATGTTAAGGGCACATACTACTCTTAATAAAACAAAATATACCAACAGAGTTTTAGAAAAATCTTCTCAGGTGTTCTGCCTCTCAGTTTAGAACAGCTGAATGCTTCTAAAGTAAAGCAAATTCCCCAGGAAACAAAAAAGAAGTGCTTTAGAAATTTAAATATTAGTTTTTAGATTATTATAGTGTTTATTTATTTAATCAAGACAGTAAGTCGGAAACCCAACTTCACAACCACCCTCAGCTGACTACAAAAGTGTTCTTGCTCTTTCTTTAGAGGATAGATATTACCTAAGCACCCCCAAACAAATGGGTTACATATTCTATACTTTTCATTTCCCTTGAACATTGCAAACACATTGGGGTCTACTTACAATGTTGTTTTGGTGGTTTATGCAGCTGAGACCATCTTTATGGGGAAACCATCTTGCATTTGGTGTTTTGGTATAAAATTACTTTTGGATGGGTCCCAAGATGGGTCTATCATTGTTCTCCGTTCTGCGTGTTACACACAGTGGTTGCGATTTTAAGTTTTGTGTCTTGCTCTGTTCTATGCCCTGCAATAACTAGAAAGGCACGTGAACGCAGTCCATTGCCAGAAGGAAGCCAGTTTATTTGGACCTCAGAGGATCTTATGAAACATATATTTACTGTTCCCACGCATCTGTCTCTTTCTGCATGTATCAGGAATGGGCACAGGAGGTCCACTGCTACTTGTTCTCCTCCTTGCTCCCTTTTTGGCCTTTTCCTCCTTCCTCCTGGTTTTTGGCATCTGCTTAATCCACTGTGTCTACTCAGGTCAGGAGGATTCATTTATCCTCATGCTCAAAGCCAGCAATGCCGTTAATATTGAAATTTTACATACCATCCTGTGTCCTGATGTGTCTGAGATACACTCATTCATTAGGTTCTTATGTGCTCAAAGGCTGCTTTAATATCTTTTCAAGTACGAGAGCATTCTGTCTCACTGAGGCATTACTAGGCTACAAGACTACCTTTTATCTTTGATAAGATTGTGTAGAAGTAAGGGGATGAAGGAATCAGAAAGTTGTTCTGAAGTATATAGTAATGTTAATGGTTACATTTAGTAAATATTGATATGTGTTTTTTTATTTTATGTATATATATATATATATATACATATATATATACCTCCAGTTTCCCAGGACTGTGGAAAGAATTGTTTGTACATGTAGTTAAGAGCAGCTTAACTCATACGCATAACTGCAGTCAGGACCCATCTATTCCCATTGCTCTCACCATCAGTCTTGCAACTAGAACTAAGGTGATTAACTGTCTCAGTGTGCCCAGGCCTTGGAAAGAGAGGGTCCTGGGACATAGAACTTCCATTACTAAAATGTGGGAAGTCCTGGGAAATCCCAGTTTCACTAAGACTGAGAAGGTTCCCAGGAAGTGGGACTTTTAAAACTGAGAAAATCAGTTTTCTGAGAAAATCCCGGGGAATAAGTTGGTCACCTCACTTGCCACCAACTTCTGACTTCATCATGAAGGATTTGAGTGAATTTATGCTTTAGGAGTAGTTGAATCAGTTCTTGCTTCAGATTATAGTGGATGGCAAAAGTCTCTGTTAATTTTCAGAGAAAAAATGTCCTGTTGTGTTAACTCCTGGTTGTCATAATGTATATCATCTCCCCATTTTCCTGTGGAAAAATTCCCAGTTTCTCAACACAGCATATTAAACACTTCACAGTCTGGCCTATACCTTCTCCTCTGTCTTTACCACACCCTGGCTTTCTATATGCTCCAGCTCACTGAACTTTGAGTCATTCATCTTCAAGCCTTGGGACCTGAGCATACATTTTTCTTTCTTCCCAGTCTCCCTTTTCCCCTTCTCTCCTATTTCCTCCCTCCATTAGATATACTCATTTTTTTTTTTTAATATTTTATTTATTTATTTATTTTTGGCTGTGTTGGGTCTTCGTTTCTGTGCGAGGGCTTTCTCTAGTTGTGGCAAGCGGGGGCCAGTCTTCATCGCGGTGCGCGGGCCTCTCACTATCACAGCCTCTCTTGTTGCGGAGCACAGGCTCCAGACGTGCAGGCTCAGTAGTTGTGGCACACGGGCTCAGTTGCTCCGCGGCATGTGGGATCTTCCCAGACCAGGGCTCGAACCCGTGTCCCCTGCATTAGCAGGCAGATTCTCAACCACTGCGCCACCAGGGAAGCCCTAGATATACTCATTTTGTAAGACAGCTCAAATGTCTTTGCCTCTGAATAACTGTTTCCATCTTTCCCAAGAAGAGTTATCCCCTATCTTTTGTCAACTGAAATTTAAAAATAATAACACCAAACTATACAGTGTGAGAGCTGTGAGTTTGTTTTATTCAGGGACCTTACTGAGGACTATAGCCTGAAAGACAGCCTCTCAGGTAGCTCTGAGGAACTGCTCTGAAGAGGTAGGGAGAGAAGCCTCTGTGTGTGTGTGTGTGTGTGTGTGTGTGTGTGTGTGTGTGTGGTGAGGCATGTGGTGTGTGTATGTATTTCTTTATTTTGGCTAAGGAGTACTGGCAACCAAGCATAGGTAGAAGGTTATTGCTAGTCACACGGAACAGATACTTCAGTTAATAATTTTAGTGCTTTTCTAAGTATGGGAAGATACAAGAATTGGGTTCATAAAATTTTTCTCTGAAAAATATCTAACTATCTAAGGGCCTGTTTTGCCTGTTTTCCCAAAGCACAGAGTGCCTCATCCTGTTCTTCTTCCTGAATCCCTTTCAGGGTGCACTGCAGGTCAGTGACTGCAATGGCTAATGCCTTGATCCTTGGAGAACTGGTTGGTGGGCAACATTCTTTGTTTTATACCTCTAGTTCTGTTTATATCTTAATAATATACTTTATCATTTAGTATTCCAAATATATAATCAAGGCCTGTCTTCTTTACTAGACTATTTCTCAAAAACAGTGATAGACTTATTTTTCTTTTTGCCTCTGATCTCGGAGAGGCAGCAGCGAGTGGTGGCGTGAAGTGAGATCTTAATTCCCTGCCCAGGAATTGAACCTGGGTAGCCTGGATGAAAACCAGGAATCCTAGCCACTAGACCCCCTGGCTCTTGCCCCCAGTGAAAAATGCATTTCTCACGGAGGCAAAAAACTGTAAAAACAGGCACAAAGTTTATTATTAGAGACATAACACAACAACAAGTGGGAGAGCACACAGAGAAACAGTTTGTTTAGTTAAGATAGAAGCAAGGCAGAGATGCACACCTGGAGAGGAAGGGTGTGGGCGTCCTCCCGAATGAGGAGGAGCGCAGGAAAGAGGCAGTGAAGTCATTTATATAAGGCAGTTCTTCCGGGTCTCTGTTTACCTTTGGCCAATTACCTGGTTTCTTTTTCCACACCTGACCTGCCCTAGGAACCGCCCCAACATGGGTGCACAATTTTTTTCCAAGATGGATTTCAGCCCAGAGGCCTATGGGATGATCTTAGCATCACATATTATGTAGTGGTGACCCCTCCTTTTTGACCCCCAAGGAGCCTTTCTGTGCATGTGCAGTGTCTCCCTTGCCCCAAGGATAGGATATATGACCTCTTGATCCTTTCCTCAAACAAGGTTTAGCCCCTCTCTGTTCCTGCCATGACTGTTATCTTAAGGTGTCCACAGGAGACAAAACCTGGCTCTTTACCCTGTTTCTGCTGTTACTTCCATTTCGGAGAGGAGCAGGAGGTTGATTTCAAATGTCTAACCTGGAGCCCATCAATCTCCCGTCTCAGGAAATGCAAACAGGAGACTAGTTCTAAGTGTCCTGCCTGAAGCCCACTTTTTCCTGCCCCATGAAATGTAAACGGGAGGCCAGTTGTAAATGCCTAGCTTGGGGCCCACCTATCTCCTGCCTCATCTCCAGTGCTTAAACTCTTGCCTGGTGCACAGTGAAATTTGTTGAGTCAACAGCTTAGATTGATATGTTTTCAATTCTTTTAAACAGATGAGAAAACTGAGATTTAGAGAAGTAAAATGATTTCGCCTATATCAAGAGCGAAAAAGTGGCAGAAGCAGGGCTAGAACCTAAGTCTTCTAACTCTAAAGACCATGGATTCATTACCACTTCAATTGTATGTATTCATTGCCAATAACCTACACTCCGAACTTGAAGATAGAGAACTCTTGAAAGGGTCAGGAGAAATAAGTTTCAGGAGAGTGAGAAAGGAATTCCATATTTGAGGCAATGATCTTCATGCAACACAATAGAATTTCTCAAAGGGAAAATGGTGCATTTGGATTAGCATGGCCTTACATTAAAAAGAGTCATTATTGTCTGTCTTGCATATTTCAGTTAAACTAAGACTAGACTTGTTGATTTAGGTCAGCTTGCTGCACCTTAGATTACTTTAACTAGTATATGATATTTCTAAAACAAGTCTTAGAATAAACTGAAATAGGATTTTGTTTATAGTATCTTTTGTGCATTTAAGAGAGAGGTTGCTCTTCTGTTAAATCAAGCCATTTAGTTAGCATTAATTTGAATTAAACTCCATGATTCTGTCACATTTCTATCAGGTTCAGTTTGAAAACATTGCCTAGTTCCCTCAATCAATTTAATTTTCAAAAATTAAGGTGGAGGTAAAGGTTGTGGATGTGTAGAGTAACGTGCCTCTCAAGCCAAACTTAAGAGCTAACATCTTGTCTAAAACAATCTAGAGAATCTTAAGAAAGATTGTCACTTTCTAAATATTGAGTTAAAATAAAAGGTCTCGTGGTGAATTTTCACTGCTTTTAATGAAACACCAATGTTCCTAGTTTAGCTGGGATTTATTCTGTGTGCCTGGAACATATTTCCTGATTTTTTAGATGCTCTGTTTCTCCTGCAATAAGAATAACTAAGTACTCAGTTGTCATGGAAATACTCTCCTCTATAAAAATTCTTAAAACAGAAGGTTTCTTGATTTGTCTCTCTTTGCAGAGAAAGCAGTTACTACTGCTATCTTATCCTCCTTCCTTTGTGCTTCTTTTTGTATCTCTCCGTACCTTCCACTTCATATTGTTTTGTAGCACTTTTGTGGTGCTTGATCCCTAGATGAAAATGCCTGTTCGTTCATGAGAAGCAGTAATAATATTCAGATGGTGTTCCAAGCTTTTAGTAGTTGACAGTAATCACTGAAAAGGTGCACATATGTAGCTGAGGCATTGTTATGTTGGCTGCTTTTAGTTTAATCCAATTTCAGAATATTCTAGTAGTTACTTGGAAATGGAATATTGTGTTTTCAGAGGAAAATGATGGTGGGCCTCCGCAGCTAACACAACTAGGTGAGAACCATATCTGACCCATCTCAATGAGACTTCATCCTACACTATTTGGGAGGTCAGTTAATATATCACCAGTGTATTTATCAGGATAGGCATATAATAATTATATGTTCTATGAAAGGAAACACTAAAGAGGTTCTGACATTAGATCCTTTTTTTCTGGGGGGTGAAGTAGGTGAGATGTGGATTTTTGAGAACTGGTGGTTTAGTGATACAGAGCATGGAAATAGAGCCTGTTATTTTCCTCTATCATTTAGTTATATATATATATATTTTGCATCTACAGTATGTGGGCACTGTGCCTGGTGCTGAAAGTTCTATGGTGACATCACAGTGTTAGGCAGCAGCCCAGCATAATGGTAACAGGCACAAGATTTGAAGCCAGACTGCCTGGGTTCACATCTAAACGTTTTTGTTCATTACCTCTGTGGCCTCAGTCTTCAATTTTCTCTCTTGAAAAATTATGATTGCACCTACTTTGTAGGATTGCTTTTGGTGTTGAATGAATTCATATTTGTAAATATTTCAGACCAGTACCAGGGACATGATAAGCACTCTGTTTGTAAAATGTAAGTAAGACAAAATGTTGAGCAAGAGACAGAGTTTCTACACTCATGGAGTTAACTGCCTTGTCAATAATTCTTCATTGGTTGATATCACTCCCCAGGCACAGTGTAAGCACCAAATAAAACATGTCCCCAAGGCAGCTTTTGATACAATAAATAAGAGAACAACAAGGGAAAAATTGAACAGGGGAGAGAGTTCACCAGCATTGAGATGCTCTTCAGTTAAGCAACCACACAGTTTCCCCTTATATCTACCAATGCCCTTGAGGGAAGGGTGATAGGAGAAGTAGACTATAATGAATGCACAGAAATATATGTATGAATCACAGGGCTGACTTGGCAGAGACCAATACATCTTTCTCAATGTAATGGATGTCTTCCTAAAGAGTTGTAGATACACTGAGGGTCTTTAAATCCAATTATATTTCAAATACTCCAGGAGAGCCTGTTTAAAAGTACCTATGGTGAACCCTTATAAGGGAACTAGCCATTACCTAATTGACTTAGTTTTTATATTTTGGCTTTTGCATTGGATTTTTAAGTCACATACTAGGGACTAGTTTTTCCTGAAGTATAGATTAATTTAAAATAATTGAATTTGTTTAAACTTTCTGAGAGCAGGTACTCAGTTTATCTTAACAATATGAGCACTTGGCATACGAAGGCATTCAAAAGTGAATTATTAAAATGAGTAAATGAATGCAGTATCATTTAAAATATGAAATATGTGAAATTTTAGGTTGGGTTATTAAGCAGTAAATTTCTCTTCAAATTAACAATGACTAAATACTTTATTAAATGTAGAAAGAGTCAGAAATAGAAAATATTTTGAAAACTGACAAACACAAATACAGCATGTCTAAATGATGTAAAGAGATGAATCTAGGCAGGAAAGGCTCAAGATTCACAGCTATCCCTGATTTTATTCCCTTCCTCCCTTCTTGGACTGCTAATTTCCATCATTTCACAGCACTACTTGGTTATTTAATATCCTAGAGTTAAGGCAGGGGCATAGAGTATGGATCCAGATTCCCTTCATGTTGAAGCACGACCCTAGGAAAAGACTTGAGTCCTCATGGAAAGGGAGGCCAAGAACCCTACAGATTGTCGGGACCCTGGTGGACATTCTGGAGTTGAATGTAGTTTTCAATCCATCAGAATATTCAGTTCTACTCAGTATTTCTTAATTTCCTAATCCAGCTCCCTTTCCTAAGATTCTCATGGCAACTTAAACCTTCTCCAGGATTATTGGAACCTATTCCCCAGCTCCTGTCACACTCAAGGTCAATAGATGATTTCACTCCTACTTCCCAGGAAAAAAGTAGGAGCCTTCATCTAGAAATCCCCTCTACCAAAACCCACTGCATGGACACCCATCCGTAACTGGGTTATGAATTATATCTTGTTCATGATGATTCCTTCTCTTTTCCATATCTTTAAGTTATTCTTCTCTGCTGGTTTCTTCTCATCAACAGTTAAAGTGATTAAAGCTCACCCATAAAAAAAAAAAGGCAAAGTTTTCTGGATTCCATGTCTCGTTTAGCTACAACGCCATCGTTCATTGCCAACATAGCCAAGATTCTTTGAATAGTTATATATTCTGTCTCTGCTTTCTCTTCCTCTTTTCCTCAGTTGAAGGCAGGTATTTTGCCCAGCTGCTCTATCAAAATGTTCTTCCAAGGACACCTATGATGTCCTTGTCACAAATCCAGTGGAAAATTTTCAGTTTTTTCCTTGCTTGATATCCTTGCAGTATGGGACATTGTTGACCTCACCTAGGCACTTCTATTCTTTTTCTCCTTTCTCCTAAACACTCCTTAAATGTTGATATTTCTCTGCTTTTGCCCTTGGCTCTTATTCCTTAATGGTATATATTGACTGTCTTCTGTGTGCCAGGCACCATCTAGAACCTGCTTCGCGTCCTATTCTGTTTGCTATCCTTGCTAATGCCATCGAGTCCCATGAATTAAATTATCAACTATATCCAGTGTTGGCAGATTTTATCAAATAAAAATATGACATACTGAAAAAATTATTCATTGTTTGCCTGAAATCCAAATTTAATTGGATGTCGTATGTTTTATTTGGCAGCACTAACTACATCAGACATCAAACTCAAATGCCTTCTGGAACCAGTTAGCTAACAAAAGGTATAAAAAAATAATAGTGGGGACTAGGGCCAACTGAAGAGCGCACATCCCATCAGAAGACCTTGAAATTCAATTTCTTTCACACCCTTGTAGGCAAATACATTGGGTCAGGGGCCACAGGTGATCCAAGATTACACATTTGAAACTTCTAAAGTCTATATACTAATGATTCCTTCTAGTTCTGTGTATATAACTGTTTCCTAGATATCTTCACTTGGAAATTCTCCTGGTAACTCAAGATGCACAAAAATAAAGTCCCTATGTTACAGCCAGAGTTATCACTTTATAATACAAATTGGATCATGCCACTTTCCAATTTAAATCTTTATCTGATTCTTCATTGCTCTCAAGATAAAATTCAGGAGTTTTATGTGTACTTAGGTTTCTAGTCTCACCAGCTCCATTTTTATTTAGGATCCAGGCCTGAAATAGTCTTATGAAGAAGATGTATTTATAAATCAGTGACTTTAATACAAAATAAGCCCTATTGTACCAGAATACCTTGGAGCTAAAAGATGAGATGAGGAACATCTAACTCTGTCACTCACAAGGGAAATGTCATCAAATAAGTTATGGAAGCTCAGGTGTACTTTAAACTTGTGATAGGCAGAATAATGGCCCTCCCAAAGATATGCATGTCTTAATCCCTGTAACTTGTAAATATATTAATTTATATAGCAAGGAGAATTAAGGTTGCAGATGGAATTAAGGTTGTCAGTTAGCTGACATTGAAATTGGGAAATTATGCTGGATTATCTGGGTGGACCCAGTGTAATCACAAGGATCCTTAAACATGTAAGAAGGAAGCAGAAAGGTCAGAGTCAAAGTGATGCAATGTGAGGAAGACTCAACTGCCCATTCTTGCTTTCAGATGGAAGGAGGATACAAGCCAAGGAAAGCAGGTGGTCTCCAGAAGCTGGAAAAGGTAAGAAAATAGATTCTTCCCTAGAGCCTTCAGAAAGGAATGCAGCTTTGCTGACACATTGATTTTAACTCAGTGAAACCCATTTCAGTCTTCTGACCCCCTCAGAGCTATAAGATAATACATTTGTGTTGGTTTAAGTCATTCGTGTGTGGTAATTTGTTACAGCAGCAGTACAAAACTAATGCAGAACTAAAGTGAACAAGTGATCGAGATGGGGACTGGTCCTCCCGACTTGGGCTTGACACATACAAGGGCCTGGAGTTGTAGGAGACTGTGGCTAACGGGAAGCACAGTATTTCTGTGTGTTTAGAGGGTAAGGGCCAGTGGATGAATGTTAGGATGTGACTCCAAAGGAAAGGGAGGGGATGAATCGTGGAAGGCCACACGTATCCTTCAGAGGAAGTTGGGCTTTATCCTGAAGGCACTAGGGAATCCTTGAAGGGCTTTCGTGATGAATAAGATGATACTTCATAAATGAGGAGAAACTATTGAGAGTGGAAAAATTTAAGTCGCCTTATTTAACGTACCCCAAATAGATCATTATTTGTTTTTGAGGTATGATCTGAACTGTAAACTTGTCATGTTTCCTAATTCCAAGTTTTGTCCTCTGCTGTTTTCTGGAGTGTGTATGCAAATGTTCATTTGTATTATTTCAATACTCTTGCTCCCTTGTTCACCCTCATTGGAGAAAGCATCATCCTAAGGTAACAGATACAATGCCATGGTACTTTGATTCTCCCTTTCATTCCCTCCTTTGATGATTAGTTGTCCAGTTGTTGTATTTAGAAATGGAGTCTTCAGACTAAACTACGCCCTGTGTAATGCCAAAATGATTCAGAAAAATCAGCCGATGAGGTGACTGTATCATCAGTTATCTTTTTATTGAAGAGAGACAACTGTGCATTGTGGTGCAGAAGAAAGGATAACAGCAGACACAGATCTTTTTACTCAAAAGTTTTTTATTGAGTAGCTATTTTGTGGTAGGCGCTGAGCCTGGCACTGGATATCTATTGGGGAAAAAACCAAATGTAATTCTTGTCCTCCAAGAGACTACAGTTGAGGGACAGAGAGAGAGAAAGGGAGAAAGAGTTGGAAAACAGATATTAAGCAAGTAAATACACACAAGAATATGGATTTAGCATTTGTGGTAAATGCTGGGAAAGAAAGGAACAAGGTAATTAGAGAGAGAGAGAGAAATAGATAGGAGGATGGGATATGTCTTTTATCCTGGGCAGTCAAAAACTTTCTAAGGAAATGATATTTGCAATGAAATTTGAAGGATAGGAGGAAACAACTTAGAAGCAGTGAGCAGAAATTCCTGGCAGAGAGAATATGGTACAGAAGGACCCGAGGGTGGAAAGAAGGCCAGTGAACTAGAGCAAGGTGGGGGCAAGGGGCACAGACCTTGAGGAGGCAAAGAGGGTCAAGTGCCCACAGGTGCCTAGAGTCTTGGTTGCAACTGGAACTGACTGGGCAATTGTAGTCAAGCTGCTCAGTCTCTGGACTTTTCTGTACCCTCTGAAAGGCACTGAATGAACTTGATGCTCTCTCCTACCCTGCAAAAGAATAAGACATCAATTCCATTGTCATATAAAGAAGATGAAGGAAAAGCTATTTAGATTACTGAAAAAGCCTTGGTTCTTAGCAAATACTTACTGAGGACTTAATTTATGCAGAGTGCCGAGGGAGCAGGAGGAGAGAAATGCACCAGCATCTGCTGTCTAGTTGAGGCTGTTACTTCTGTTCTGTCTTTCATGCCTCTGTAGGCTGGTCGGTGGGAAGGATCCCCAAATACCACCACCCACAGATAACTTTGAAAGGATCACTGAGAAGCTCTGTGTAGCTTCTGAATATCTCAAACTTACCCCAAGACCTGAAGATGCTACTTCCGACTTCTGAACCTTCCTACCCACAGGCTAGATACCATTAGCTTCATGATGTCACACGGAGCTGGTGCTCGACTTCCCTTCCCAGGTCACATCTGCAGAGCAGGAAAGGTGAAGAGTGGGGGAACCTGGTCAGTGCAGGCTGCACACACTCTGAGAGTTTCCTGCAATGTCTGCTGTGGGTAAATGATTTAAAATAACTCGATTTGCCTGAGGATGATTTCTGGAGAAAATCATGTGATTCTCTCCAACATCTAAACATATCTCAGAAAAAGAGAATCTGGATAGTGGGTGGAGAGACTGCTAACCAAAATGCCTAGAGAGTGTGTGTTCCTTGACATCAAGAGGGAGAATTTAGCTCAGGATTATTCACATAGGAATGTCAGGATCTAAAGTTAATCTTTGACATTCCAATTTGCGTTGTTCACACCAGTCGTCATGTGGCAGGAGGGGGCACTTTTGTCTGCCTCTGTTGGTTAACTTCTGTTTGAAGCAACATTATAAATGGAACCTCTGTTCTCGCAATTCCTTGTGAAAGGATTGCCACATATGGGGAAATTAAGAATATCACTTCTGTAGCAGTCCTTGTGTTCTTATCACCAAGCCAAAAAAAAGCTGTTGTTAAATGGGTATGAGGTGACATAAGGCGAGATAAGATTAGCCTTCTGGCTAATGTCTGAACTCTTAGTTCCTATTTGCTTTTCTTTGCCTTTATAATTTTATTTACTGAACTGAAAATTTCTTATTTTAATTTCTTAATTACGAATAAATATGCTTCCAGGGAGGAAAACAGTATTATGAGTGAAATTAAAAGTAAATATATTAGACCTATCAGAGGAAATGAATGTTAATGAAGGCAATTCCTTTAATTATATATATATATATATATATATATATATTATATAATTACATATGTATATATGTAGTATTCATGTGTGTATAAAACAAGATTGATTTATTTTTAACAAGAAGCAGGACTAAAAATTTACAAAGGCTTCATGCTGCTATTTTGAAGTTTCAAGATTTTTGACCTCTCAAAATTTTATCACCCAGATCAATAACTCTGTTAATCTTATATGTTTTTCAATGATATTTTCCTAGGCTTTAAAACTAGTTGTTAAAACTCAGGTGAACTTGTCCACAATAAGTTCAGAACCTTAGCGCAGAACGAGTAGAACCTCAGTGCAGAATTAAAGAAGGGAGAAAAGCTAGGATGAAGCAAGTGTGTGTCTTAGAAAACAGAGCTTCAGTTCAGATTCCCAAAACAGTGTTAGAAAATCCACCTAATCATGTCTAGTGGGACACAGGCAGCTGGGCCTTGAATTGGCTTTTGGCATGCCCATAAGAGTTTTTAGAGTGGATCGATACAAAACACCAGGCACTTAGGAAGATTTGGTAAATCATAGAGTGGATGTTAATTGTTCTCTTTTTACAAGTATTCCTGAGGTGAGCCTGCTTCCCAAGAAATACAGGTTTGTATTTAGCCCTGAAGATCATCTGATCTTTTATACCTTTTGATGATAGTTCTAGTTATTGTTCCCTCATCTGAGAGGTAAATGAAAATATGGGAAGCCTAATGGAATTTGCAGCTAGCTTTTTCCTTCCTGTCTTCCTCCCTCCCTTCCTCCCTCCTTTCCTCCCTCCCTCCCTCCCTCCCTTCCTTCCGTTATTTTTTATTTATTTATTTATTTTTGGTGCATCATAGTCATTTGGCCTGTTGGGATGAGGATGGGGCACTGACCTTCCCTGGTAGATAACACAGACATGTTCATTATCATCTAATTTCACAGCATACTGCGAGCATGACTGTGCTTCAGAAGACAAAATCTTTTGTCTTTCTCTTGAGGAGCAACGATGCAGTTGTCCTGCTGCTGATAATTTGAGCCAACTGTGATCAGAACTTTTGTGATTGTCCATCAAGTTTCAGCGTTAGATTCAAGAAGATAATAAGGGCAGGGATATAAGATATATCCTGAGCTGGAACCTGGAGGAAGGGATTACAGAGGGAGAATTATTAGAGTCCTAGAAAGTGGTCTGAACATATCAGGTGAACTAAGACAGGTGTTGAGGGCATTGTTCATGAGTTCAAGGTCAGATTCACCTTCTGAACTTCACCCAGAGTCTTTGCCCTTCATCCGTCTGGGCTTATGAGTGAGAACTTTTATTGTGTGTGTCTAAACCAACTGGGCAACCACTGCAGGGGAGAGAGTGGCCACCAATGGCTGTCTAGAGAGGACAGTCTGCAGTGTCCACCAGACAACAGTAAGACCAAAGGGAACCCCAGAACTTGGTGGGGTGTTGGGGAGAGTCACCTGCACTTACAGGTTGAACTGAGGATGCCTCAGCGGGGGCACTGGGGTTTGAACACCCCCGTTAATGCTGCTTTCTCCTCCCCGAATAGCTTCAGAGGCCAGCACCTCTGCAGAGGCAACCCCCCTGCTACACCCACAGGTAGTATGCCCATCAGCCTCAGTAATGCTCCAGGGAAGCTTACAAAGTGCAGTACTTCCACTGTGTGAAAATAATGAGGTGTTCTTGACTGTGCATTGTACCTTGAGGTGTAGCAGAAAGGATAACTCAGAACCAACAACGAATCATTCGTCCTTTTATCCAACAGATTTTTTTTTTTTTATTGAGTGTCTGTTTTGTGCTTGGCACTGGGGCTGGCATCAATTATCCACTTGTGCAAAAACCAGTGATTACAATAATTCCAGTCCTTCTGGAGACTATAATTGTGTGTGCGTGTTGGGAGATGGTCACTAAACAACTAAATGCACACAAATTATTTATTTACAATTTATGATAAATCCTAGGTAAGAAAGGAACAAAGTGCTTTGAGAGAGAGAAAGAAATGAGGCAAAAGGAAGGTTTCGTCTGCCTAACTTTACTCTGAGCCATCAGGAACTTTACACCTTTTCCTGTTAGAATACTCACATCATGCTTTCAGCTCTATTATAATTTTGTGCACTGCTGTTCATGATCAGAAAATGACCTTTAATCCCAAGCATGGTTTGTACTCATTTCTAACAATCTAAAACCATTGCATTCGGCTTCGTAACCAAAAACAATGATTGTGTTTTACATTTACCATCTGCTTAGTTATTGATCCATGATGATGTGCCATTAGCTCAATTTCTATTAATTAAAAAAATAATGTTCTCATGCTCACCTAGCATCCCAAATTGTCTCGTTAACTTTTATTCTTTTGATGATACTTACTGTAAGACCCCCTGGGCTTTTAATTCATTGGACAGATGGATAATTCTAAATTGTTCTAAGATCTAACATATAAAATATGCAAATTACTAGGGTCTTTTTCACACACCATCACATTTAAAACTCACTTCACTGCAGAGAAGACTTGCAACTCTCATCTTACAGATGAGAAAACTAATGGTAAGAGAAGTTAAACATCAACTGAAACTCATACACATATAACTGACAGATGTAAACATCCACTTCATCTCACTCTAGAGTTAGTGATGGTTTCCCTGTTGGCCCAGTTTTCTCTGCTACCCCTGTGGATTTCTTTTCAGACCCAGCAGCCTTCTCGTTTCATACTTTGATTATTCTTGCCCTGATATGTTTTATTAATGATCTTTAGACTTTTCTTTTTGGACTCATTTTTATTTATCCTCCTTAGCTGGTAGTTCCAGATAATCAACTGCCCGGCGAAGCTAGTGGCATTGGTAAGATGCTTCCTCTCTTTACCTCAGTCTTTTCTTCTGTAAAATGGGCATTTGGTAGTACCTTCCTCATACGAGTATTAAATGACATAATTCATGATGCATATGATATATATATACATATATATGTGTATAATGTATATGCTTATTTTTCTAAAGTGTCTGCTACATAAGAAGTGTCAAACAAAGGCTAGTTTTTAATGTCTAAATAGCTTTAAAAATTCTGTTATTCAAGAAGGAATACTCCATGTTAATGGGTTATCTTTTATTCACTACAAACCCTTCACCCTTTAGATGCCATCAAAATGCCTACACCTACAAGCACAAGAACTGGGTTAAAATGAGCTGAGTCATGGGATCCTGAGGTCCAAAAAAGCCCCAGACTCCACTTGCCAAAGTTCACTTCAAAACTCCTCTTTGGAGGGTTTTCTCAGTCCTTGATTTACCTGTATAAATGAACTTATTCCACTCTGAGCAGTTTTAGATGGAGGCTGGGTTTGGGCTGTTGAACTGGTCCCATTGTCAAATGCTGGTTTCAGTAACTGCCCTGGCTTGGAAACCGCAGGGAAGAGGCACTGCCCACCATCCATCTCACCTTTTCCAGAAAAAGAGATAAGATAGCAGGACCTTTTCTTTATGCTCATCCTGTCTTCAGCTTCTGACCCTCTTATTACTTGTTAAAACATCTCCACGAGTGAAGCTAGAGGATGCTTGAATTGGTATGGTTTAGAATTGCCAGCCAAAATTGTGAAGGGAGACAAAGTTGGAACAATTGATTAAAAGGAGATCCTTAAATCAGCAGATACCATTTATGCATTCCTACCCTCTTGTGTCACAGGAACTCAACAGAGACTCTATAGTGTAGTGAAAAACGCAAGGTCTGTGAACTTGCGATTTCTGACTTGGCATGTTGGCTTTACTAATGATCAGACTTGTGATCTCACATCACCGCTCTAAACCTGGGTATCCTCATTTGTCAAATGGAAGGGAAATCTGCTACCTTGTAGGTAGTTGTTAGACATAATAAGAAGTGCCAGCTACAGAACTTGACATATGATAGTTGCTCAAAAATGGTAGCTCTTCTTACAGTATTACTTGGAAATACCAATCATGCATAACTTTAACCTGAAAAATAAAATGATGTTAATTTTCAAAGAGCAGCCGTAAACATATGAACAAGGAGTTGCTTGTTAACTCTTGTAAGAAGGTCACTAATGATCTCCTTAGTCCTAAATACAATGGATAAGTTGTTTCAGGTCTCTGTGGGCTTGACATCTTGTTATCTTTTGTTACTGTAGTCACTGCCTCTTTGGGACATTCTTTTCTTGGTTTCCATGGCACAGGGCTGGCCAGAATTCTGATAAAATGCAGTTGAAAATTGACTCCAATCCTGTGCCCAGTCCCAGTTTTTTGGTGGGGCAAACTAACATGATGATCTTCTATGGGAGGAGTGATGGGGTGGGGTGAGATGGAATTAGAAAATGCTCCCTGTCCCCACTCCCTCCACTTTGTGATTATTCGGGACTTTTTCAGTTTATTGTATGATCACTTGGTACAATTTTCACTATCTGTCTTTAGTAATGTGCTTTTTTTTGTGATTGTGCATAACGATTGAGACATATTTTTTCCCATCTACCTCAGAATGACACAACCCCACATTTATTAAGAGTCTACATTTTTCAAGATTGGAATTTTATTCCCCACTCACCATGTTAAGCCAGAGTTTAACACTATTTGTGTTGTGCAGGATCTTGCACTAGAATCTTGCCTCATTCTGCATAGAGGAGCAGTGTAACTTTATGATTAGCAGCATGGGTTCTGGAACCAGACTGCCCAGGTTTGAATGCTGGCTTTAACCCCTTGTAGCTGTGTTCCTTAATTTTCTCATCTGTAAAATGGGTACAATAAGAATATCACCTCATTGGTTTGTTGTGAGAATTAAACTTGTTAAATAATGTGAAGTGTTTTAAAATTGTTCCCAGTCCAGAACAAAAAGGTAATAAATGCTATATATTGTTAACGTTTTTTTTACATTATTCTCCCTGGACAGTCGTTTCCATATACAGATGACTTTCATTCATAGATCTGTTTCTCCATCCCAATCCCTCTCTGGAATTCAAGGCTCATTCCCACCTCACAGTGGATATGCTTATTTGGATGGAGTCCTGTAGACATCTCAAACTCAACACATGCAAATCAAAAGACATCCTTTCCTTCCATGAAATGCCTTCACTTTGTGACTTCCTGGTTCAGGTAATGGTACCATCATCCAAGCAGCATCTAAACCAAAAACTGGGTGTCATCATGACATCTTCATCACATTTTCTAGTCGTCATGTCCTGTCCTCTAAATATCTTTCCGATGTGTCTTTTTCTCATCCTGGACTGCCCACTTAGTCCAGGCCTTCATACTTTATTGTCTGGTCATTGAAGGATCTTTGCAAATAATGTTCCTACTTGCAGTGTTGCCTGGTCTAATCCTTTCTCTTCATGGCCACCAGAGTGGTGAATATAAAAGGATTGAACCTTTCAATGGGCTGCTAACGTCTCTGATTAAAGCCTAAACCATAACTCAGTTTTAAGAACTTCAGTCTGCAACAGAAAAATCTCCAACCACTTGGAAGTTAATCAATCCACTTCTAACTGAAGCACAGGTCAAAAAGGAAATCTCAAAGGATATAAATGGTGGCCCTCACCAAGGCGTTTGACCAAAGTTCATTGCCTGTTACTGAGCCCTGTATCTCATCCATCAGGACAGGTGAGTCTGGATGTGAACAAGGGAAGATAGGAAGGTCTGAGCATGGGCTCCTGCCTGCAGCAAGTACACTGAGGAAGCCATAGGTAAAAGGATGCCACAGAAATAAATAGTCTTCATTTTTCCTGGGGCAACTCTTATTACTGCCTTACTTTTTCAGGAATGAATGTGACACTTGATTTTATTTTTATTGAGATGAAATTTACATAACATGAAATTAACCATTTTAAAGTGCACAATTCAGTATCATTTAATACATTCACAATGTTGTGCAACTATCACCTCTACCTAGTTCTGAAACATTTTCAACACCCCCAAAAGAAAATCCTGTATGTATTAAGCTTTTCTCCCTGTCCCCCAAGCCCCTGCTAACCACTGATCTGCTTTATATCTCTATGGATTTAGCTATTCTGGGTATTTCATATAAATGGAACCAGACAATATGACTGCCAATTTTGAAATGTGATAGCTTTTCTAAACATGAGCAATGAAAGATCAAAGAAGGGCAGATAGAACTATAACTATAAATATAAATATATATCTGTGATGACCCAATTGTAGATATCTGCCCAGTTCCCTTCAACCTGCTTTTCTTTGTGAAGTACCCCTATGGGACACTGCAGCCATATTTGCACCAGAGCCCTGGGCTCAGTAGTTTGGACTAAGGGTAGGCACATGATTCATAACAGGCCAATCAGGTTTTCTCCACCAGAGGTTCCGTATTGGGCTGACATTCCAATTCAGTACGTGTGATTCTTTTGACCAGTGCAGCAGTAAATCAGGATGCTCCAGATAGCCATTTTGAACCAGATGTACAGAGAAAGAAGAGAATGAAGGAATTGCTTACACTCTATTTTTCCATAAAATATCTTCAGGTATTTGAAATAGACACATTTTAACTGTCTATTTATACCCTTTATAATAATATAGAAATATGAAAATGAATCGCAACAAATAAAAAATTAACGATCAGAATAAAAAAAAAAAAAAAAAGAACTTCAGTCTGGCCAAAGTTCCCCTCTCCTGCCATAGAGCTTGGCAGCTCTCTGTACCATTAACTTTCCCAATCTCTAGTACTTTGCATATGTGGTCTCTTCTTTTTTTTTTTTTTAAAGTAAGTGATTTATTTATTTATTTATTTATTTTTGGCTGTGTTGGGTCTTCGTTTCTGTGTGAGGGCTTTCTCCAGTTGCGGCAAGTGGGGGCCACTCTTCATTGCGGTGCGCGGGCCTCTCACTATCGTGGCCTCTCTTGTTGCGGAGCACAGGCTCCAGATGCACAGGCTCAGTACTTGTGGCTCACGGGCCCAGCCACTCCGCGGCATGTGGGATCTTCCCAGACCAGGGCTCAAACCCGTGTCCCCTGCACCGGCAGGCAGATTCTCAACCACTGCGCCACCAGGGAAGCCCTGTGGTCTCTTTAACAGGAAATGTTCCTGTCCTTTCCTCCTCTTCAGATGGTTAATTCATCCTTGTCCGTTAGGATTTGGATTTGACATCAGCTCTTCTGTGAAAGCTTCTCTAATACCCAAGATTGAGTTAGGGCCTCTTCCTGAATCTTCCCACAGCACATGAATCAGCCTTGTGTGGCACTTGTACTATGGTGTAGAGGATATACTCATTGGTTATTGAGCTAGACTGCCTGGTTTGAATCCTGGCTCTGTCACTAGCCTGATAAGCTTGGAATAGTCACTTAAACTCTCTGTGCCTCACAGAGATACTAACAGTACCTCCCTAGAGTAGATTGAGAAGGTGGTCACAATTCTTCCCCTCCCTGTACATAGCCTTTTGTACTATGACTTTATAATTTCTGCCATCAAAGGTACATTCTTATTTCACCCCTTGAATCTTGGCTGGCTTTGTGACTTGATATAGCCAATGGGACGGTACCAAGTGTGTCCCAAGCAGAGACTTAAAAAGTGCTGCACAGTGGCACCTATTCTGCTGCTGCTCTTAAGAATCCTGCAACCATCACCAAGTGAAGAAATCCAGGCCATCTGCTGGATGACGAGGGAGACAGGGGCCAGTTATCCCCACAACTCCAGCCAACTTCATGACATGTGAGATGGCTACATCACTACCAGCTGACCACAGAGGCATGAGCGAGCCCAGCTGAGCACTGCCGAAATTGGCAGACCACAGAATTGCAAGCTAAATAAATAATTGTTAAGCCACTAAGTTTTGGGGAGGTTTCTTGTATGACAAAACTAACTGATATATGGTCTTATGGAGCTGTGAGGATTACATAGGTTAACACTTGCCTGTGCACTTACCAAGTGCATAGTAGGTGCTTTGTAAGAAGTCAGTCTTCTTACTGCAGTTGTTACTTATGTGTGGATCCACTCCGATATTGTCAGCTCCTTGAAGGCAAGCAACTCTGCCTTTTCTTACATTATAACCTCTGTGCATCACACAGTGCCTGGCTTGATACATGTTGAATGAATGAATAAACAATTTTGAGATTTAGTTGATAAGCAGAGCACCTGCTTATAGACAAAGAAATCAAGGTTCAGAGATGATGAAATATGCCTAGTCATTTGTGCATCTCCATCAGTCTGACCCTTGTATATTATTTTATTGTACCGAACTTTTATTTACTAAGAATGTTGGAGTTGATAATACCAAATTTAATCTACTACCAACATTTTCCCAGTATCATCTTTTGCTACTTATGCAGTTATCCTGATTTACCCATCCAAGTATTCCTTTTCCTAGGGGGAGAAAACGATTGCTCAAATAATTTATGAATTTTGTTTTATTAAACTTTGGTAATGTGTGAATGAATGGAAGAGAGTATTTTGATAGCTGTTCTAATCACTGTGGATAAAATTTAGGCACTTGCGAAAAATCAGTAAAGGAAGCAAAATATCAATGACTTGTCCGATAACCTTGTTTCTCTGTAGTCCAGTCACAGTGCCATCTTATCTCTCTATCCCCACGTCCTCCACCTGTGCCCTGACTTCTCGCTGACGACTGAGTCTGCCTCCATGTACCTTTCACTGCATTTCCACAAGCGCCCAATCTTACGAGTGCTTGTTTTATAAGCACTCACCATCCCAACACAGATTTTCATTCTTTGATACCATTTGTTAACATCACCCATCTAAAAGATTCTGGGCCTCTGAAAACCTAATGGCACTGAGACCTTGAAGGTCCCAGTCTTCCTTGCCCTCTCCTTTGTCCATTGGTTGACAGGTTGTTAACTAACACCTGAGCTGGTGCATCAACTACTTCATCTATTTTGACAAGTATTACGCAGCCCTTTCACTATTCAGTTCTGACAGGTTGTCAAACTTATTTTTGAGTTATCCATGCTCAGAATTGTGGCCATTTTTTTTTTTTTTTACCTTAATCTGAAAAAAATAGATTCTTGTTTTCGCTATAACATTTCTAATTTAAGAAAGAATTTTAATTTTCCTAATACATTTTAAAACAAAAAAAATTGAATCTATTTCCCCAGAGGGTCAATTTATTGAAAAGTCTTCAATATAGCAAGTTAAATTTCTTATCAGCAATATAATACAGTACTTTGAACCACACACACACACACACACACACACACACATACACACACACACACAGAAAGAAATGCATTTTCCTACTTTTTAAGGACATAATCTGTTTGATTCAGATATTTGAAGAAAATAAGTGATTTAGAATGAAATTCAGTTTTCAGCTAATTCCAACTTTTGATTAAGAAGAACACCCTAGAAACAGGTTCATTTAGTCACAGTGAAATCATTTTTGGGTATTCATTCAAACTGCTAATAGATAAACTAGCAGATTCTTACTTCCCAAGAACCTGTTTCTAGTCTAAAGGCAGTACAATGAGCAATGAAAGAAAATACAAGGATAAAAGGTACAAAGTGGTTTGGAATTTAATGAACATATCCCCCAATTAGAACATACAGTTCAAATATAGAACCTAGAGATACAGAATTTAGTTAAAACCTTTTCAGCATTAACTTCATTAATGATTTAACTTTCAGTTCTTACAGGGCTCCCAGGCTAAACTAAATTTCTGTTCCGCAGCAAATCCCCTAATCACCTTTCCTGCCACATAGAGAATGTCGTCAGTGGATTGCCTGAAGTTCAGAAGTCAGGAGAAATGCAGCTAAGCGATATAACTTTACATTTATAATATGGATTTATCCTAAAGACGAAGTTGCAAGGCAAATCTGAATTTTGCTGCTTAGGGAATTGCAGTTCATTTGGCAGTGCTCCAGCTTATATAAACTTGGCAAGGCTTATAGCACACGTGTTGAAAGATGACAGATGATGAAGGTTTGTGTCCTGGCTGTACCCCATGCTCCTTGTGAAAATGCGAGTAAGTCTCATACTTTCCATGGGCCCTCGTTTCTTCATCTGCAAAATGGGGATAATAAAATCTGACCTGTCTACCTTTCAGAGCTCTAAAGACCACTTCAGCTACTGAATATAGAAATCCTACAGGAATGTCAGAATTCAGCTTGCTGCCCTAAAACTTTTACTTCATTTTTGTCTCATCGTGGCATATTCATATTCCCTTTAATGTGAGGATCTCAAAGTAGATTATTTTTGCTGATTATTGTAATCACAAGAGAGATCAAGAGTCACAAAGCAATTTGCAGGTGTAGTCAGATGATCAAGGTTGTGAGTATTTGCTGCTTGAAACCTAATGAGGCAATAAACAATTATATCCATCTGAGTAGGGACTGCCAGGAAAATTAAACAGGGTCGTCTCACTTGGGGGAAAATGCTATGAATTGGTTGTGATTATAGCATCAGCCTCCTCTCATGCCCATTGAGCTCTGGGTGCCTCCAAGGAGGCAGTACACATATCAGTGTCTTGATGAGCAGTGCCTCACTTTCATCTGCATACCTAGAACCACTTGATAATGTTGTTAAAATAAGCATACTGCTTCAGGAGGTCTGGAATGGGGCCCCAGATTCTGAATCTCTGACAAGCTCCCAGATGCTACAGGTGCCTTAGTTACCTCTGCTGTAGAGTAGTGATTTCTCAAAGTATGGTCTTGAGGTGTGTATTAGTCTGCTCAGGCTGCCATAACAAAATTCCATAGACTGCGTGGCTTGAACAATAGGAATTCATTTTCTCACAGTTCTAGAGACTGGAAATCCAAGATCAAGGTTGGGGCAGGTTTTGGTTTCTGGGGAAGGTTCTCTTCCTGGCTTGCAGACGGTTGCTTTGTCCTCACGTGGCCTTTCCTCCAAGCTACCTCTCTTTCTCCTCCTCTTCATAAGGCTACCAGTTCTATCTTAAATTGTGGACTTTAGTTAATAATGATGTATTATTGGTTCATTTGTAACAAATGTACTGCACTAATGCAAGATGTTATTAATAGGGAAAACCGGGCAGGAGGAGAGGAGGTGTATGGGAACTCTATACTTTTTGACCAATTTTTCTGTAAACCTAAAGCTGCTTTAAAAAATAAAATTTATTAATTAAAAAATAAGTAGATTCCAAGACCTTTACCCCAAATTCAGTGAATCCATCCTGGGGGATGGAGCACAGGTGTTTTCAAACCAACCCTTTTGGCGATTCTCATGTACGCTGCTGTTCCAGAACCATCAGTAGAAACCGAAAGCTCTAGTTTTGTAATCAGATAAATGTGGGTTCAAATCTCAGCTGTAGCTCTTCACAGCTGACTGATCTTGGGCTACTTACCCTCTCTGAATCTCAGTCTCATTTTAAAATCAGGGTAAAAATAACTCTATAAAGTGATTCTTCTGAGTGTTAAGTGATATACTGACGTAGCGTTTTTAACCCAGGTCATCATAGTAAGCACTCAAAAAGATTAAATACTAGAAGTTTTTCCATTATTGTTATTAAGTCCTGATGAGCAAGAGAGAATTGTGCTGAAATGTGAGGGGCTTTCAGAAAAGACTAGACAATAAAAGTAATAGGCAGTAAAAGATCAGGACAATAATAAAAGCAATCCTGGATGCTTCTACAACACTCCAAGGTTTATATATAGCTTTCACTTTCATTACCTGACTTGATCCTGACAATGACCTTGCAACGCAGAAATTCCTCTTTTAACAGATGAGGAACAGAAGCTTAGAAACAGTCAGTGACTTTCTGAAGGACACAGAGCTGGGAAATGTCAGAATCCAGAGTTTCTAAATCCTAGACCAGGGTAGTAGTCCAGTGTGGTAATTAAGTTTGAGGCTTCTTAAGTCAGACTGGTGGGTTCAAATCCTAGAAATATTGATTAGTATTGGTGAAAAATTGGCAAACCAGTTCACCTGAGTTGTAATGTCTTCGCTAGTTAAATAGGGATGACAACAGTGCTTTCCTCTTAGTGTTTTGTGAAGATTCAGGAAATCTGGGATTAAAGGCTGGCACGTGGTGAGTTTACTGTATCTGCACCCATTTTACTATGTCTGAACCATTTAATATGGTTCCTTGAGGGGACAGTATGTATCCATGTTACACAATGAGTAATCTAAGGTTAGTCAAAGAAGTTGTGGGAATCTTTGTGCTTATCTTGGGGGAATGAAGCGGGGGAGGGGGGCTGGGATTGCTACAGCTTTTAAGGAGGAGCAGTGGGCCGGCACAACATGCTGTGGCATATGAAGCTCTTCTCTATAACAGTTGGGACATCTGAAGCGCCAATAAGATGCTATAAGCAAGGCAGAGTCACCCTGGCCCTTCAGTCCCAAATACCAGAAATGACAGTAAAGGTGGCAACCAAAAGATGATTTTCCCTGTGATATTTGGCAATGACAGGATCCACATAAAGAGAAAGAATTATGTATAAAGAAGAAATTAATTCCATGGTACCCAAGATCCCAAACAAGTATTCTGGGAACAGTTTATTGCAGAGTTCTTGAGCACAGTGTCTACTTTACCTGATTGTGTTGCCTTCTTTACAGCTAGTCCAGGGATAAACACCTAGTAGGATCAAAATAGACAAATACTCATTGGATAAAATTTGAAAAGTGGGTTGGTCCAACAAAGTATTCTATGTATTTTGCAGATGGAAGTGGAGTTGTATATTACTTCCCACACTGTGAGGGAAGGTTGGGTATATTTGTCGTGGAAGAGGCGGTGATGCCTTTTCTCCTTTGAGTTCATCATGACAAAATAAGATGATGATAATGATGATAGCTAAGTATCAGGATAGTGATAATAGTGGCAGCTCTTACTGAGCTCTACCCATGTGCCAAGAACCTTTCTAAACACTTCACAGATGTTGCTTCATTTAATCTTTCCAGCAGTTCATGGAAGCAGACACCTTTACTTTCTACATTTTAGATATGAGAAAGGGAGGTTATTAGCCCTTGGACACACCACTGGTATCAGTTGGAACTGGGATTCTGACCCAGTCTGCTGGACCCAAATCAACACAGCTTTAGAAGCTATCTGATAGAAAAATGATGGAATTTAGAGCTGGACAGGTGTTTGTGATCATCTGTAGAGTAAAAGTTGTGAGAGTGGTTTCTGGAAAGAGTTTCTGCAGAATTAGAGATTCCCGTGTGCCAGGCACTGCCCTAAGCCCTTTACATCCACCGATTCCCTTAAATCCTCACAACAGACCAATAAAATAGGCGCTGTTATTATCCCGTTGTTACAACTGATGTAAATAATTTGCACCAGGTCACAAAATTAGTAAGCAGTAGACTTGAACCCAGGTAATGGTGCTGTCAGTACCACTCCCCTTAACCATGAACTGAAACGAAAGTCAGAGGCATCGCAAGAGATCAAGTATGTCTCTCCAGGGGTTGGGGGTGGGAAGAAAGACGAGAACGTGGCAGTTGAGACGGTCTCGGAGTAAGGGGCACGATTTCAGGTGAAAGTGTCTAAGGGCGGGTGTGGGTGCTGCACAGGGAGAGCCGGTGATTTTGCAAAAACAATCGTAAATGGCTTCCACCCAAATCATGGCCAGTCGAGCAGTTGAGAGTGGGAGGGAATTTTATTTCAGTTAGCCCAGAGAACTGGTCAACTTGACCTTTCTTCTCAAAAGATGCTTCATGCCCTTGACTTTTGGGGACACAGAAATCAGCATTTTGACTTTGGTTTTCTCAAGTAGCAACCGTGGCTACAAGTGGTTTATTGATTTGTCTTTATCTTCCCAAACATCCCCGGCCGGCCTTGGTTTGCTTAAGAGGGCAAGTGACACTGCGTGATGAACTCCCCGGGGCGGTGAGCGCCACCTCCCCGCAGAGCTGCCAAGGACCCTCAAGTGAAACCTTCCCTATGGATGCTTGTCCGAAACGCCTCCCCAGTCTCCTCCACTCCCTCTCTCCAAGGTGGCATTCTCGTCTCGGCCTTGCCCGCGCCCCTGGGTGGGAAGAGCCCGCCTTGCCTTTCCCAACACCTAGCCAAGTCGCATGACTGGTTCTAACTTCAACTGGGAAAGTTTCCCGTCTAGGAGTTCCAGGACTTTCTGGCGCTCTGCCCGGTTCTGGAGAAGGCATCTCCTTGCTCTTCCCTTCTGGTGTCCTTCGAATTCAGCCTAACTTTGCGCAGCAACATCGCGAGCTCTAGCCTTGACTTGGAGCCCCTGGGGGATCCGGCAGCGCGTTCTCTGCGAAAGCGCGGTGCCCTCGAGCCCCTCCGCAGAGCCGGCGCTGCGCGCACCAAGAAGGGGTCCGGGAGGCGCCGCTCACAACCCGCTGGCAACTCTCGGAGTCGCCTCCGGTCTCCTTAGGGTCTGGCTACTCGGTGTCCAGAGCCCCCGCGCCAGCCCCCCGCCCCCCCCCCCCCAATCCGGTGACTCGGCCGCAGGTGGCAGAGGCGGCGCGCGGAGCGGGAGAGGGGAGGGGCGCCTCGCTCCCGGGCTCTCGGTTGGCGGCTCCCGCTTCCAGCCTGCCGCCCGCGCGCCCCCGCCGCCCAGCGCCGCGCAGCGCCCCCGGCGCCCCCCTCCGGCCTCCGTCCGCACCTGCACCCCGCTCCGCGTGCCTTGCAGCCGCCGCCGCTGCCGTCGCCTCTCTCTCTCCCAGCGCGGCGGACGCCCCGGGGCCGAGCGGCGAGGGCGCTCCGGTGCTAGACCCATCGCCAGACACCCCTGGGCCGGTTGACTCCCGAGTCCCGCTCCTGCACCCCGCGTCCCCAGAGATGAATGTGAGGAGGGTGGAAAGCATCTCGGCTCAGCTGGAGGAGGCGAGCTCCACAGGCGGTAGGATGCAATAAGCACTGGAGCGGGCGCCCGCTTCCACCCTCCTTCCCTCGCAAGCTCAGACGGGGACCCCTTCCCGGGCTGGGGACGCTTGTTGCCTTTGCTGCATGAGAAACAGTCACCTGGGTGGGACTGGGAAGGGGAGGCGGCAGCGGCGGGAATGGGGGTGCGAAGGAGAGGGGGTGCATGCGAGGTCCAGGTCGGGGAAGAAGAGGTGTTTGAAGTGTGTGTGAAACTCGCCGGTGGCAGGGTCCCCTGCGATCCTGTGCCTACTTTTGCCTTCTCTGAAAATTTCCCATGTTGTTTGTGCATCTGCCAGATGACTTCAGACCACACACTTCCTTCTCCTAACACCTGGGGATAAATGAGCTGAAATAGTATTGATCCTCTCCCTCCACGTTGCCTTTATGCTCCCAAACATTTCTTCATTAAAACTCTGTTTTCGTCCCCTGGTAATATACAGGTGGAATGTTTCCCAGGTCAGATGCTTCAGCAGAACCGTATGTCTTGTTTTTGCCAGCTTCAGTTTGGTGTGTTCAGAGAAAATGGTCCTCAGTGACCCTTGGAAATAATTTATACACAGTACAGCTTTGGAAAGGTACCGGGCACTCTGTGCAAGGAGCTTGGTTTCAGAGTATTGTGCATTCTGCGAAAGCAGGGAAAGGGCACGTTTTGATCAGTTTAGTGGTATCCATAGCGAAATACGGGACGGTATCTCCCACCCCCCTCAACCCAATAAAGCCTCTTCGGTTGAATCGATTTGTTTTTAGGTGGCTTCGATGTGTATAGTTTTTTAGAGGAGCCGTAAATCGAATGAAGGGTGTTGTAGGGAACCTGAGAGTGATTGAGAGCTGGACATTTCCCAGATTATATAAGATGAGGAGTCACACATGGCTATGAAAAACTTGGACTTGATGTAAAGTTGCAAGGAAAGAGGCATTTCCACATTCTACCTTTTTATATCCAGGGAAATGGAGCCACTTCAACTTGAGTCCATCGCCCTAATTTATGGACATTGAGATTTGGACACATTCCCTTTCTTCCCTTCCGTCCATTAGTTCAGGTGATTGTAACGAGGAGGACTCCAGTCTTCTTAGTATGTGAAATTTTAAAGAAAATGTCCTTGTAGGCTGGAAAAAATAGTATGACGGTGACCTTTAAAGCCCCAAATTTGACTCGTAATGATGTTTAGTTTAGGTCTTCCTTGTGACAACAGCTGCCACTCATTGCAAACTAAGTACGTCTAGGATATATTTTATGAGCGATACTCATAATCTTGAAGAGACTGAATTTTTTCAGAATGGCAGTTTAAGTGTAGAGGGCTCAGTAGTTGTTGAGTTCATAGGGTCTCTGTCTTTGCAGTTCCTTTGACTCAGAATAGGGTAGGGAGCTAGCTATCCTTTCAGGGACTTACTCATGCACAAGGCAATAGTAGGTACTCAAAGATAGAGAGGGTTGTAGGATCAGAAGTCCGGGCAACTGGGTGGCTTGCATCGTTTGGCCGCTCAGCGATAACAGCTTTTTGGCTGGGCCTAGTCTTTAATTGGCCAGATGGGGATTGAATCAGCACGTCTGCTCTATTCACAGTGCCATAGGTGGCCATAATCTCTACTGGATCAAATGAGAAAGATGAAATCACATCTGGGGAGTATGATGTATTAAAAATAACTTTCAGTACCATCTCTAGAATCAGCATGTGTTCATTGTTCCTTTGGAGAATAGAAAGATGTTGATTTATATCTTGGCTCAGGTGGACCAAAAGGGAAGTGTTTTCTGGCTTGAATTGATTTGACACCTGTTTCTTGAATTGTATTCACACGTTTTTAGAGTTAATTCTTATAGAAGAAAAAAGGGAAAAAAAATGTTTGAAGCACCTTTTTTAAGCACCTTTTTTTTTTGTTCTTAGTGTAATTGTTTCAAGTTTATATTAGAGAATGATCCCCAGATATGTAGTCTATATTATTTTCAGCAAACATAAGCTTTAGTACGTTGGTGATTTGTGCTCAAATATAGGGTGGTCTTGACAATCCTGGGACGAAAAAAGTGTCATTTTTGAAGGTTTCAACTCTAGTTTCAATTCTTGTTTTCAAACAATAGTCCCTGACCTCTTGTTTCCTTTCAAATAAGTGGGACATTAGCATAACTTCTAATGTGACCATGATGCTTTTCTCTTGAATATATGCCTCTTGGATGGAGGTTTATAAAATGATTTAATTGAAATTTAAACAGAATTTAACTGGAGGATCAGACTGAGAGGAATGTATGAAGATGAGAGGGAAATCAGGAATTGGAGAAGTGTGTGTTTGTGTGTGTGTGTTTTATGACCTGACTCTAGAGCTAGAACACTGTGAAAAACAGTTTGTTGAGAAACACAGGTGAAAACTACACTAAGGTGAAAGTAGGGAGGGAAATGCAGGAAAGATGGGAGCAGGGTTGAGTTGCGTTGCTAAAAGTTTAAAATAAAATAACTAAAAAAGCTCATTCCTCACTCTTTTCAACAGGTAATACGTTTAATACGCTAACTGATTAATACCACTTCTGAGTCACTGTAGTTGACACTTAATACTGTGCAGAACAGAAAATGGACGCTTGTCAATGACTTCATACAAGTAGAGAAGGTTTCTCCGGAATCATAGTGCTCACTTTTACCCTCCCTCTCATCAGCTTCCACATTAACCCAAAAGCTTGCCGCAAATATATTTTTCATGTCATCGTCCACTCCCATTATTTTGCTCCCCTGCTATAAAATCAAACATAATCCTGCTGCTGGTGGAGACGGAGATGCCAGTTTACTCGTGTATTTGAAAGAGAATCAGAAATAAGGTCAGAGGAAATAGCCCCATAAAATTGTTCATCGGTGTCCTTAATTTGTGCCGTGTAACGTAGGGATGGCAGATGTTATGTGATGTAGTCTACAGCTAAAAGTGGGGAGGGAAGTGGGTGTTTCAGCAGTTGCTGGAGGAAGTAGTAGAGTGGGCGTGGCCCACAAATTGACCCAGAGCTGGACCTGGGTAATCAGAGGCCCCTCCCCCAGTCCCGTGTCCTTGGAATGTACGTTCTGCCCACTCTTCTCACAGCCCGAGCCATTTTCAAGGACACAGCCTTGAGAGAGTAACTTGTTGAGATCATCTGGGTGGTATACGTGACTGAACCTAGTTAAAGCCTCTATATAAACCTTTAAGAATCTGGTGGGCAGGTGTGGAGATCTCCTTGTCTTGCTTTGCCCAAGACAAGCCTTGTATGTAAGGTCACTTGCTTAGTAAACCTGCCACCAACCAATCTGGAGTGGTCCGCCTCTTTCTTTGGTCTCTTCTTGTCCTCTGTGTATGGGGCCCAGTATCAAATTTCACCTGGAAAGCTCCTGAGTTTGGGAATCAACAATAGTACAGTGAATAATCCTCTTCATTTTTGTATTGTGTGATGGATGTATCATGGCTCCAGCTTAAGTTTGGGGTTTATTAAGGATGAGGCAAACCCGGAGTAGTAATTCCACAAGGGTAGTAGTGAAAAGCCTATTTATTCTGAACCGAGGAGAAGCTTTTTATGGCACAAGGCATTATTCTGTTTTCTCTGTGTTGTTGAATTTAAGAAGGTTCTAATCAAATGATATGGTGAAGTGTTAAGATTCAACAACCCTCTTCCCCTTGCTCCACTTTTTTTTTTCTGGCCAATGCTTATGCAGAATTTCATAAAATAAGGCTATAGATGGTTTGGAAATTAATGATCCATGCAATATAAAACATGTGCGCAAGATTTCTGTGGAATCGTAGACCAGATAGTAGTTGAATCTTTTGAAGGTCTATTTCTGGGCTTAAAGTTTATGGTCCTTCTTAATCTTTTTTGGTCCATTTATTTGTTTTTCTTGTCCTCTCTGGTTTTCTAGAACATATGAATAATATTGCTTTGCAATATTTCATTGCAGAGTGTGCTTGCTTACTTAATAACCTCCCTTCTTAGGGACTTTCAAGCAGATTAAAGAGTGTGTGTGTGTGTGTGTGTGTGTGTGTGTGTGTGTGTGTGAGAGAGAGAGAGAGAGAGAGAGGGAGAGAGAAGGAGAAATGGAGGTAAGGAGGGAAAATGAATTTTTAATTTGTTCAATGGGCCTTTACCATCCTTAAAAATATTTTAAAGTTATGTAACTACATGTGGCACTACACATTTATTCACCCTTGGGCATTAAATCACTTACTTCTTTTTCAAAACTGTTCATTGCTTAAAGGTCCTAGTGGTCTTTTCTCCATTCACATTGTCCTGAACTCACTGCAATGCTTCATGCTGTTTATCCACACTCCTTAGAAGACTGTGAACCCTGAGAGCAGAGCCGTTGTGTTGTGCCCACCACTGTGTCCCAGTATCTGGCATGAAGCCTGGCATACAATATTTGCTCAATAACAAATATTTGTTGAATGAAGTCTCCTCCCTTGCATTTTGTGACACTGCATTATTCTCTTTCCTCCTGCTTCTCTCACATCTCATTTTCTGACCCTTATTTCTTCCTTTGCTCATTTTGTGCAACTTTGCACAAAGTTCTTTCTTCATTCTCTTCTCTCTCTCTCCTCCCTCCCTAATCTAATTGTGGTTTTGATGCATCTTACCTGGATACAGAGGACTCCTTAGTCTATAGCTCTGGCCCAGCCCCTTTCCACATTACCAGATGGACGTTTCCATGCCCTGTTGGTCAGACCTATCAGCAAGTTTTACCAGTGCCTCGAAATCAGTATGTCAGAAAAGACATATCCTCTCTTCTAAGAATAATTTCTTGTCCAAATTTTGATAATGGTGACATCATTTTCTGAGGCATGCAGTTATAAAATAAAGCAAAGTGTTTCCTTCTCTATGGTACTTCCTACCTTGATTCTTTCCTCCCCTTCCATGTGGAATCAGTCACTAAGCCTTACTAATTCTCTTCTGATTCTCTTCTAGCTTTTATGTCCAGCTCCCCACTCCAGCTCCCATTGCATCACTCAAGATTATATTCTTATTTCCCAGGCCGTCATGGCTGTCTCCCATTTGCACTAAGTGCCGCTCCCCGCTCACAACCAAATAAATTTACTAAAACCTGATTTGAGTCAGGACATTCTCTTTGTATGCAAAATCCTTGCCATTACTTATGGAACTAAAAATACTGTTTTCTTAGCTTGATAGTCAAGGTTTCCATGGTGACAGTCCTGTATCCCAACATTTTCTTTCATGACTCTTCTAGGGCTACACCTTGACCTGCTAAACTGAATTGTTCCCTAGTCCCTACACATATCTCATGTTGTACCTCCTGCTTAGAATGAACTTCCTGCCCCAGCATTATCCACTGAACATTGTTGAATGCTCAACATCGAACACGTCCTTCAAGACTCATCTCAAATGCCATGTCCTTTTCAGTGCAGCCTTACTGATTTCTCCCTGTCTCCTCCCTGAAGAATTACACTTTGAATTTTCGTTGGTCATTCTCCTTTTGTTTTGACTGATATCTGAATAACAAGGCAGAATAAGCTATGTATATTTGTTTGGTGTGCAGTCTTAAATTGTAACTCCTTGATGGCGAGTACCATACATGAATTGCTAATTTTTGTACCCCTGCAGATGACTGGCACAGTGCTTCAAAAAATAGTAGGTGCTTAAAATGTAGTTACGGAATTTAAACCACACTGCCCAGTGGTAGACCCATCAAAGACCCAAAATTACAATTCATGTTTGATTGCTTGTTAAGCTGTCTACCGGAAGTGAAGTTGTTTTTTGGTTCTGTCTTTTCCATTCAGTGGGCCAGGTCTATGAGTAGAGTAATCTGACACCAAGATAGTGCTCTTCTGAACTGTGCATATTCTTGCATCTGTAATTCATGACTATGAGAGTTTACATCATTTCCAAAGAAGAGCTTAATAAGTAACCAGTGTTTTCTGTGTATTTAGAGCAATAGGCAGTGTCATCTTTGGATGCTGTTGCTGTGAGTGTCCCTCATCCTTAATACCTTCCAGACTTATCACCCCTAGGATTGGTAGTTCAGGGGGCCCCCAGTTAGTGATTATCACCTCTCCTGGTTCCCCTTCCAATAAAAGAGTGGAAAGATGAGTTAAGTACTCACTCTGAATCATGATTGTGATTGTCGATACTAGTCTGAGTTAGTGTTACAGAGACTAGCCCTTAACATTTCCCAACCCAGAGCCTAAATGGCTACACCACCATGTCTGCCATTATCATTACCATCATCATTATCTTCATCAGATGATAAATCCTTTCACTATAGCAGTGGCTGTGGAAAGGAATGGAAAAATTAAAAAACTGAAACATCATTCAGCGTATACACATCCATTTCCTCCGGTGCATTTTCTTTCATATCAGACTTCACAGAATCAGGCCGTGTTGGGAGGGAATTGGCAGAGCTGTGGAAACCATGGCAGGGCTGAGATGAGATGAGGTTCAGTTTTTTCACTGTCACCGCTGGGGCTGTCTCCCTTCTTGCCTAGTTTCTTCGCTGTAGGCTGCTCTATACACATACATATCCACATATTATTAGAAAGTCTGAAAAAAAGAGAGACTCTCAGCGTTTACACATGTAACTTCTTTGTACACTCTGACCATCTAATAAATAATGTGAACATGGATATAAATGTGAAATTTGCCATATTGAGCACTTGGCCTTCATGCCAATATGTTAAGGGCTGATTTTTCTTCTCTAATGGGCACAGCCAGTGTGGTTGAATGACTGTCCCATTGGAAATAGGTTGTCCCTTTGGATATTTTATTGACCTTTTGGAAACTTCTCTCTCCTACGTATTCTACCCTAATTATTTATTTAGGTAAAAATAAGTAGTCAACCCATTTTACAGTAGCAGTGCATAACTTTTTGGTTACCTGGAATTTGGACTGGCTAGTTAGGAAAGTGTCCCCGCAGGTATTCGGGCAGCATCTGCTCATGAATAGTGAATAAAAAGTCTTTAGGGAATTTGAACTGGCAATTTTTTATAGATCTTTACTCTAAAAAGGTTTTGGAGAAGAAGTAGACTTCATCCCCAGATGTCAACACTTCTCAATATTTGAAGGATCTTTTGAGTGAAGCAGTTTATTTAAGAAATGACATTATCTGCAGCCCAAATAGGAATCAAAATCAGATTTGACTGATATAGTAACTACTGCAGTCTAATGACTATGCTTGCTTCCTCCCTTCCTCCCCCTCTCCCTCCCTCTCTCTTTCTCTCTCTCTCTCTCATGTCTTCATTATAATAGCATCTGCACACTGTGTTACAGATGCCCGGGTGCCCTGAAGAATGTCCCCAAATATGATTTTTTTAAACCAGAGAAGATGTGACTTCCAAAAGTCTTCATGAGCTTCATAATAAAATTGGGTGAAAATAGCACATGTAGCTATTAAACTGATTTACATCTCAGAATAGATATCCTGCCAGGGGCTTTATTTTGGGTTGTAACTTTTTGTACTTTAATTAAATTTTCATTAGAATACCATGAGAAACTACTCACAAAAAAATTGATCTAGCCCATACCTTTTATCCATGTTTCGTATGTGGTAAGTGCTCCAGGGATGTGTTGAATGAATAAAAGCATTTTATATTATGGTTATACCCTAAAGGTGGAGATACCCTCTCGTACTCCAATCCATTCCATCACTGTGGAAATGGGATCATGAGGTCTTCTTGTTGTGTCTGCAGGGAGTTTGGGAAAAAACCCAAACAATAATATAGAAATAACAAACAGACATTTCAAAAATAACCCTGTCAAATCCAGTCCCGAGAACAAGTTTAATTTAGAGCAATCTTATTTAATTCAGAAAGGTGGGAACATGGGAACATAGAAAAGAGCCACTGAGTATCATGTTGCTGTCCCTCTTTCTTCACCTATAAGATGGTGGTAATTATATCCACTTGTAGGTTACAGGGATGCCTTCCGTGATGATGAAATGAGATTAATCAGCAAAAGTATGTATTTACAAAGAAACTACTTGGTGCTGGGATGAGTGAGATGTAGAGACTGCCTTTAGAGACCTTACGGTTTATTCAATAGATATTTACTGAGTATGCACCAGGTATTTAGAGTCGAGTAGGGGAGAAATAAACATGTATATTTTAAAATATTCATTGCCATACAGACATAAAGATGAAGTGAGATGGATGTTGAAAAGCAAGATTACCTCCAGTTGATATAAGTGCCATTCCTTTCCAAGTGGATGCAGTGAAAGCAGTGATATTGAACTTGATTTTTCTCTCTTTGGGATCTTACAGAATAAAGCTATCAAAAGAACTGAGCTCAAAATTCTACATTTGTTCTATCGTCCAATATTTTCCTGCCTTCCATTCTCCTGTAATACGGGTTTATGTGTCCACCACTTAAATACGTTGTGACATTATCTAAGCCATTTTAAAGATTTTTAAAACCTATGATGCTGAGAGTCTGTGAAGAAGTGTACTTTTTTCATAAAACAAACATGATTATGATGCTTGGAGAATACAAAATGAGTAATAACTTCTATTTAAAGGTAGTCATAAAGGAACTGAAAATGCCTAGCTCTTTACTTGCCAGTTTAAGTAATGTTCTGGTAAAGGCAGAGGCATTTCAAGTTAGTGTAGAATTTTTAAAAATTAAGTAGAATATCACTCTAATTCTTAAATGTGACTTTATAGAATCAATCATTTATCATAAGGATATTATTATACCTGATTTAATATTGTGAGCACTTGTGAACATCAGATTCTGCTAAGTCTTTCTTGCATCTTTTCCAAGAATTCCTCAAATACTCTTTTTGTATCATCTATTTCCCCAAACTCCCTTTAATTTGAGGCTTCCTACTGGGCTGCGCGGTATTATTGCAATCTGTTCCCTATTTCCTTTTCTCGCTTGGTCCGGTTTCATCACAGTTTCCTGCTGAAGTTGTGATTTCTGAGAGAGTTGGCGCAGGTTCTGAAACACAGGTGCCTCACGTTAATTTGAAGGTTGTGGGGAGAGAAATCTTGGGAAACAAGAATAAAATAATGAGAGTTCAGAACCAGGCATTGGGAAATGTGGAAAAAGGAAGGTGGAAACTGTAAAATACAGCAATATGCAGAGACACAGAGGGAGAGAATTCTCCTGCTATTTACTTAAAGAATAAACCCCATTTTTGATGGAGGTTTTATAAGATAGCTTTTAAAAAGGCAGCACATCCTAAACTGCAAAACTCAAAGGTTATATAAATACTAGCGCTTCTGACGTAAGTACCAGATTTGCAGTTAAACCATATAAGCCCTCCTAGTTCAATTAAAGTTGTGGATATAGATTCTGAATGAAAATTAGTCACTACAAAACCTAATACTTTAAGATTTTTGTTCACGTCTCAAGATAAATACAATGTAAAATCTACAAACACTACACTGGGAAGATTGAACTGTAGAAATAATTTGTTAGAAACATTGCAATTTAAAGCACAGTTACATTTATCTTGGATCCCTGATCATGAGATTGTGGCTTTTTATAAATATCATTAGAATAGAATTTCAGATCTCAAGCAGTGACTGTTATAACTTCTTAATGCAATTGATGTTCTGGTAGTTTCAAAATAGTTTTGAGGATGCTATTCAACAGTCTTTTGAAACACATTGATCAATTACCTACTATAGGAGGGACACTGCAAGTCAATATTTCAGAAAATAAAAAAGCATGTTAGTTGTTTAGCAATTAAGCTTTTAAATCATATCTTCCTTCTCCACCCCAGAATTCTACTTGATCTGAATTGTATATTGATTAGGTAGAGCATGTTGGCTTATCACATTTTCACAGACACGTGCTAACTAAATACTTTCCTAGGACCCTGGGGTAAGTCCTTGATGGAGGATATCAGAAGCTGCAGTCCCTGTCTTCTATGAAATAACAAGCTGAAGGAGCACAGAGTAGACCTTCCATAATCACACGGTTTGTTACTAAGTGATATGGGTTTCACAGAGTCACATAAAATACAAAACAAGTCCTATGTGGAAAAACCAGCATTAAACTGTAGACTGGATAATATTGCTACTCCACATGTCAGTGGGGGATTCTCCAAATGGGAGGCAATTTATTCTTTTGTAAAACGTATTAAATACCTATTATTTGTCAAGTATTGTTCTAAGTACTAGAATACAGAGATGAAAAATATCCCATGGGAAACCCTGAATCTAGTTAAAGAGATAGACATGTGAGATGGTAATTGGAATGTCAAAGTCTTAGGATAGCACTAAGCACAGAGTGCTTTGGAAAGACATACATGAGTCATCTCATGCAGGTAGGTAGGATCACAGTAAGCTCCCTAGACTGGATGGGAATGGAGGATGAGAATGAGTTTTCCAGGTAAAGACAGCAGGTGGGATGATGGATGTTTTAGGCAGGGAACACTGTGGTTCTGAGGCTGGTTCTAAGAAAACGTGGTGGTACAGTCAGGGGACAGTGAGAAGTCCCGTGTGCAGTGAAGGTTGGGGTAGAAGGGAAATGGGGAGCTGGAGCAGTAGTCAGCATCAGGATGTGAAGGCATCGGGGAGCTACTGATACATTTCAGTCAAGAGCACAGCATGATCACATTTGCACATTGGGAAGATTACTGCAGTGATACGGCAAATGGACAGAAGAGGAATGAAACAGTGGGCGTGGAGACCTGCTGAGGGAGAATTGCAGGTGAGACACACTGGGATCATAGTAAAGCACTGGTGATGTGGTGGAGGATGGGGGATACACATGAGATAAGCAGAGGATGAGACCAAGAAGACTTGATGATAGGTTGTAATTGGGGTTGGGGGGAGAAGGAGGAGTCTGGGTCATCTTCTAGATTTTTGGTTTGGGTAACTGGTGGGTGACATATATTTATGAAGGTGAGAAATACAGAAGGAGGTTTAGTTGAAAGAAAATGAGATCAATTTTGGACTGTAACATTTAAAAGCCTTTTGGGATATCAAAATGGAGATGTCCGGTAGTTACTGGGCTGTAGGAATCCGGTACATAAGAGTGAGATTTGATTCTGTAGACAGTGGGGAGCCAGTTGAATTTAGGAGGAGTGACAGAATGAGGAATATTAATTTTGCTTAGCTGTGTAGGCTGCACCGTTGACAAGGATGTCATTAGGAGGCTGTTGCATTAAATGAGGGAAAATAAATGTTTGAACAACGGTAAAGGCAGTGGGAATGGAAGGGTGGGATGACTGGGAAGGAGAAAGATGGGGAGATTGGTGACGGGTGCCTCGTGGTGTCATGATGGAGAAGCAAGGAAGACAACAGGTTTTGGGGGGAAGATAACATGTTCATTTTTAGAAATATTGATTTTGATGTGCTAGGTGAGCATCCAGGTCAAACTGTCCCAAAGGCAGTTGGAAATGTGGAGTTCAAGTTTAGTTGATTTCAGAGAAGCACACGTTTATTAAGCATCAGTGTTGTGATGGATATTGGGAATAGAGAGATAAATGAGCGATGGCCTTACTCCCAAGAGGCTGGCTATCAAACTAAGCTGGAGAGTCAAATTTGGGAGCCAGTTGCAAATAAATAAAGGTAATTGAAGACATGAAGTTGAGTAGGGGACAAAGTTTAGGATTAGAACTATGAAGAATAAGTGTGGAAGATGGGTGTAAAATCAGGAAAATGTGTGGAGAAGAAATTGGAGAGGAGAATGTTATGGAGGTCAGTGCCCCGCACACGGATGGCCCATACTTGTCAACTAATGGGGAATAAAAGAGTTTCAAAAAGCCAGAGCTAGTTAACAGAGTGAATTGCTGCAGAACATTAATGGTAGATAAAGAATGGGGTCTAAGGATAAGACTCTGGGGTCAGAACTAGGGTTCAGATACGGTGTCTGCTACCCTTGGAAGCCGCATGGCCTCTTTGTAGCTTAGCCTCTTTATGTGTGCCTGGAACATTCTTGCCCCATATACTCCATTGTTTTGCTTCCTCACTTTTTCAGGTTCCCATTAAAATATTACTTCTCTGATGACTTCATCTAATATAACAATTCAGCTGTGTCTCCCTATTCCCTGACCCTACTTTCCTTCATAGCTTTTATACTATATTTTTTCAAAGAAAAAAATTATATATACTATATGACTGTGATATTATTTATATATACTATAATAATATTTATATATACTATATTTTTATGTATATTTATTTTTTTTGCTATCTTCCCTATTAAAATTCACTCAAATGTATGTCGAATGGTAAATCAATGAAGAGAGCCCATTTCGAGAGGTTGCGTTGAGGATGAACTGAACTAATGTGTGTATCAAGCGCTCAGCGCAGTGCCTGACAAATAGTTAGGACCTGATAAATGTGAGTTGTGGTCATTTTTATAATTATTTTGGACTGAGAAAAAGCCCTTTAATACCGAGGATGGGCGGTCAGGAGAGTGGTGAGATTGGGAACATGGGGGCAGTTATGGAGGGAGGGAGTTGTGAGGAAGGGCACTTGCTCCCTGGAAGGGGTCAATCTTGTCCTCTAAGGCAGAAGGGAAGGAGAGGCCGTCCTGGAGGGGTCTGCTGCGGAGCACCGTGTGGAGGAGCTGGGCTTTGAGTGGCCAGGGGTGTTTAGAGAGGTTTCGAGGAAGCATTTAATGCGTGGCGTGAAGGACTTTGTGGGGACAGCAGTTTGAAGTAGATAATGGTCTGAGAGGTACTGGGGCTGAGAAATGAGATTGGGGAGAGTCTCAGAATGGTGGATTTTATCCAGTGGACAAGGAGTCAAGATTTCTGAGAAGGATGATGGCATAATAAAAGCGACGCCGTAGGAAGAGTTGTCTTGTTTTGCTGTAAGGGAAGGATGAAAGCAGGGGAGGGTTCAGGCGGACAGATGAGCTGAGGAGACATTGCTGTAATCCAGTTTTTAAAAAGAATTGGCCAGTTGGGGAGGGGTGTTAGTGGGGAAGAAAATGAATTTGGCAGAATTCTTGTGGCATTATGGGTGGTCTTTGTAACTGATTGAATGTGGGTGTGGAGCTGGGTGGGAGATCAAGGAGCAGTGGGGTCAAAGATGTGCACATAAGCAGACTCCGTACTCGACTTAGGGGTCTGAGTAAAGGCCTTTGCTTATGATGATGGGAAGCTATTATCTGGAAGACAGAGGAAGGAAATTGTGTGTGTCTGTTGTGTGTGTGTATATGTAGGGCCAAAAGTACTACGTTCAACGTTATATTTGGGGCACTAGAGGTGTACCCTGGTAAGGGGAACACCGGGTAGTTTTGAATATCCTTTTTATTGACAAATGAATTGAGGCTCAAAAGGGTTAAGCAGCGCACCCATCGCCACACAGCTAGTGATGGGAGAACAGGGGTATCAACTAAGGCAATATTAATTGAGACATTCTGGCTGCACAGAATATGCCTGGATGGGGCAGGGCTAGGGGTGAGTGAGGAGTGCCACTCTGGGCTGACCTGATATTGTTCTGGAAGGGCTGGGCTCAGCTCAGCAGATACAGTGCTTATTGCCCTGTTTTGTGGTACATGGAGTTAAAGGGCAGGTGACCTGACAAAGTTCCATGTGGATTTCTAGATTATGTCCAAGGTAAAGATCCAAAGCCAGTACCCAATTCAAGTGATGCTGCGTGGGAAAAGCCTTGATACCCGGCTTTGTGGGTTGGGAAAAAGAACCATTCATGCTTGAAGGGTTTGAATGAAAACCACCTGCAGGACCTCCCTGAGCCTGAGTTGAAGGGCTGATGGAAGTGACTGAAGTGGGCAAACCAGTGGCAGGTGAGGGTCTGGGCAAACTGGGCGCTGGAAGTGCCATACACAGGGAAGCTTTTGAAGGATGTGTAGTATCCCATGCAAAGATATGATTTTGATTCAGAGAGCATTCTGCTTGCATAGCTGCCCTCGCTCCATTGCCTCCCCTCCCTGGACTGCTCGATTCTGCATACACATCTCCCACCCACCCTATGGACACTGGGCACAGGCAGTCTTGCTGAGACTAACCAAATGAGAATATATAACATTACTGCAAGCCATGAGCTCCAACCATCATCCTGCATCCTGCCAGAATAAGTCATGAATCCTTTTACTACTGTTCCTTAAGGAATACAGTTTTAATTAATTGTTTGGTATCTGCCAAGCCAGAGCAAAGAGACTGTGCACACTTCCAAGATCCACAGGGGCGTTCAAATATTTGTTGACCAATGGATAATGAAGTGCCTTTAAAGGTACTGACAGAAACGCAGTCAAATATTGTTATAACTGTTAGGTGAGCCTCAAAATTCTGCCATCATGAAATGCAATAAGCAAGCACTTAGGGAGCTCAAAGAAATTTTTCTCCTTCTCTTTCTCTCCCTCTCTCCCTGAGTCTCAGGACACATTTCACTCAATTTCACTCTGGTCAGCACATTTATTTAGCATGTATTATAAATCAGACATTGTGCTGGGTGCTTGGGGGATACAGATACCTTCTCTGTCTTCACAAATGGCTAGCAAGGAGTAGAGACATTCAACAGTGCATTAGCAGCATGATGAGAATTTCAGAACAGTGAGCAAAAGGTGCTATAGGAACACATGGGAAAAAACTGAAACGTTTTAGGGGTCAGAAAACAACTCCTAAAGGGAGCGTAAATTAAGTTGACACCTGAATGATACTTAGAGGTAGAAACAAGATTGGAGAACATACTTGAACTAAAAATGTCCAAAAAAAAAAAGAGTGAGAGACCGAGATAAATGCTGAAGAGGCAGATAGGGCCAGATGGTTGAGTTTGAGTTTTATTAAGGATTTGGACTTTATCCTAACGGCAATGAGAAGTGATCAGAGGTGTTAAGCAGGGGAACGAAATAACCAAATAACTACATCACGTCTTCTGGCCTTGGGCCCTACACTCAGCAAAAAGTGTAATGCGGTTATCCCAATGACCAGCAAACTGTTGATCTTGCCTTTCTGGAATCTGAAATTATTTTCTTGTTCTGTCTTGTTTTTTGTTTGTTTTTCTATTTACCTTTTCTCTTCTGCCTTGCCTACCATCTGAAATCTGATTCTTGTCTATGATTTAGAACTCTTTGCTAGCCATGTAGTGTCTAGGTCAGCAGTCTCCAAAGTGTTCTGAACTTGTACCCTATCTGTAAAAATATTTTGAGCATGTACTTTCATTTTTATAGATTTCATCATAAATTATACACATACTTCAAGAAGTGTGCATACTAATTACTAGTAAAGCTTAACTTCTTTCTTTTCTTAGGTAATAATAAGCATGCTGGAAAGAGTAATGTCAAACCCAAAAGGTTTGATCCCGGTAACCTCTCATGAAGGCATTTCTATCTTTTCTTGACTAGTATAAAGAGAAAGTGTAATATACTCGAGTTTATAGCCTAGAACAAAACCGTGAGTGGCAAAGAACTATAAATGATGTGCAGTCATCAATGGTTAACTTCCATAAATATTTATGTGTTTACTTTTACAGACATCAAGTGTTGCAGAGGTAATGCTACCTTGCAACGCTGTTATTTACTATTGACCCTTCCTCAGTGCTTCGGGCCAGTTGCAGCCATCCCCATCCCAACTGAGAACTTTTCTGCACTGTTCAGACTCTTCTTTGTCCTGATTTGTTTCTGGCATACTCTTTCTGCATTCTTAGTTTTCCACTGCTTCATGCATGATGGATGTTACAATTCCAGAGAAGGCTCAATCTCTCTGTCTATATATACCCCAAGATTACACGAGACACACATGAGCTAGTGTCCAATAAATTGAAAAAATAAAGTGGAAAACTCAGAATGCAGAAAGAGTATGTTACAACAGTATAGGTTATCAGCACTGACATATGGACATTTCCTGACTCAACCACAGAGAGCTCGCCTGTTATTATTTCTACTTCATGAACCCACGCAGTGTGGGTCTGACGCCTGCTGATTTGCGGGGAACCTGAGTCAACGCTGTCTACCCAATTGCAATGTGTAATTGCAAACCCTTTAGTGGAAACGTTCCTTCAGGCCTTCATGGAAAGGGATAGTTTCCATCAAGAAAGGGCTGAGCCTTAAATTTTAAAGAGTCTATAGGATGTGCACATGTGTGTAACCGGTGCTCATGGGGTTGCAAAGAAGTGAAAGATGAGATCTAGTTGCAGAGGATGAGCTACAATGACTTGCGAAAGCCACCACAGTCCTATGTGTTAACATTCTCATTTCCTGTTAGACTTACTAAAGATTTAAACAAACACCTTCAAATCATGCCTCAGATTTGCTGACTGCAATTCAGTCCTCTGGAATTTAGGCTCCATGAGCGTAGAGATGGGCTATTTTGTTCACTGTATATCCCATGCTCCTTGAACAGGGCCTGCCCGTAGTAGGTTCCAAATGTTTGTTGAATGAATCAACTATCACAAAAACCAGCGGAAGAGAGAGAAAAGGATTCCGAAGTAGTTAGAATAGCCTGTGCCAAGGCTCAGATTTTTATGAAAACTCAAACCACGTCCAGGGAATGGTGAGAGGATCCAGGTGGACTGAATACTGGCAGTGTGGGGAGATATACCCCAAAGTGAGGCTGGAAGGGTGGATGGTGGTAGATTCTTTCAAGCCATTGCATTTTTGCCTGGGGAGTTAAAATTAAAATATGCAGTCAGTGGGCAGCTATTGAAGGCTGTTAAGCAAGGGAATGGCACTTATTTGTGTTTTAGGGAGAAATGATGGATGTAATTCCATAGAAGTCAAGGGGGCTGGTTAGAAAAGTAGTGCAGACAGTGTGGAGTAGGAGACCTGAATTAAAGCAATGTGGCAGGTGGAGACAAGGTGATAGGTTCAAGGGTTGTGTTGCAGTAAGTCACTAAACATTGGAATGAAGATAAGAAAAGTAGGAGTCGAGAAGCTGTCCACATTCTTAGCTTTAACCTTCAGTGAGAACTCTTGAGGATATGGTTGTCTTAGATTGAGATACAGGTAGAGAATGTAGGAAAAAGCCAGCTAGCAATTGAAGGTATGTGTCTAGATCTCAGAAGGGGCTAGAAATACAGATTTAGGAGCCGGTGGATTGCATGGAAAGTCATGAGAACGGAGAGAATCATTTAGGGAGAGAACAGAGCTCAGCTTGGCATCTTAGGAGACAGACTAGAATCAAGTGGCTGTCCCTGGAGGAGGCATCAGCGAAAGGAGTCAGAGATGGATCATAAAGGGAGGTAGAAGCAATGGCAGCCACGGGAAGGAAACTCTTCCAGTACTTGGTCAATTATCTTAAGTGCTTTGCGTGGTTAGGTAAAATGAGAACCGAAAGGATTTGGCAGTTAGGAGGTTGAAGCAATTTTAAGTGGGGCAGAAGCCAGATTGCAGTGGGTGTGGGTGTGAGCGAGGAAACAAAGGAGAGCAAGTGTAGGCAACTCTTCTAAGAAGTTTAGTTGTGAAGGAAAGGGGGGAGGTGGAGCAGTTGCTTGAGGGAGTCACTGCTCACAGATTCATTTAGTTAAACAGGAGAAATTTGGGCATGTGCGTAGGCATTGACCCGGCAGTGGAGAGCAGTGGCCTGAAAACACAAGAGAGAGAATCATTCTTCTATTATATCACCATTGTGCCTTGTATACGGCACATAAAGCCCTTCTGCAATTGTCTATTGACATTTGAACTACTTGTAAAAATACAGAAAAGTATAGAGATTAATAAGCCCCTGAGGATTTCCTACCCAAAATTGATAATTAATAATTTTACAAGGTTATTTGCTTCCAACCTTCTTTATGTGACAGCAACAAAATGTTAACAATAAAGTTGACAACATTTTGTCACCTTCCGTGTTCCCCTTCCTGTCCCCTCTTTCCTGCAGTTACAACCATTACCATAGATTTGGTGTGCATCCTTCCAATTTACCTTAATATCCTTTTATCTGCAAATGTTAAGTGTGCATGAACTGCGTGTCATACGTTTCACGTGTGCCTTATTCCTTTTGGGCTGCTGTAATAAAATACCACAGACTGGGTAGCTTATAAACAGAAATTTGTTGCTCATGGCTCTGGAGGCTGCAAGTCTGAGATCATAGTGCCAGCGTGGTCTTGCGAGGGCACTCTTCTGGGCCACACACTTCTCCTTGTATCTTCACGTGGCTGAAGTGGGCTAGGGAGCTCTGTGGGGTCTCTCTCATAAGAGCGCTAATCCCATTCATGAGGCCTCCACCCTTATAGCCTAATCAGGTCCCCCAAACCCCGCCTACTAATACCATCACACTGCGGGGTTAGGATTTCAACATATGAATTTTTTTTTTCATTCTACAAATATTTATTGATTGCGAGACATTAGAGAAACAGCAATGAGCAGAGCACACAAAAATTCTATGCCATACTTCCTCAACATATGAATTTGAGGAGGGAGGGACACGGACACAGACACAGACATTCAGACTACAGCAATGCGCGTGTTTTAAAATTTGCACAAATAGTTTATTTTAAGGCTTTTTCAGTTATTATGTCTTATCAGGAGATCTAGCTGCATTGATGGATATAGTTTGCTCTTCCTGAGTGCTGTTATTTGTGCAATATTTTATTGCTAGGTCTGTCTCCCCTAAGAGACTGAGTTCTTCTGGGCCAGGGATAGTTTGTTGTCATATTTGTATTCCCAGTGCCTAAATATCTCTTGTCTAAATGAATAAGTGGGCAGGTGGACAGATGGGGCTTGAGAAGGAGTATGGGGTGGTGAGGCTCTTCTCTGAGACAGCAGGGAAGAAGTCAGGCTTTGGGAGGACTTCATACTCTACAGGTTATTCTGTGAAACAGAAGGGACTGTCATTTTCTGAGAAGTGAGCAGAGATAAGGGTTTGAGCAGTGTGGTATAGATTTATAATCTTTAGCTTAATTGGGGGGAAGATTATCCCAAATAGTTACTATTTCACCAAGAGCCATACACTTTTGGCTCACTTCATTTTGCATTTCTGAATGACCGGAACTAAGAAGAGACCAACTACTAGCCTCTGAAATATTGATTTGTCAGACATTCTTCTTTGCTAATTTATTTGTTCCTTTAGCATTGGGTGGAATGGGTGGCTTGTTTTTTGGCTACAGAGTATTTGGTGATTTAATTCAATGTGAAGATTAAACAGCAATTCCAGGAGGTATGGAAATAACTCCAAATAATCAGCAAAGGTAGTGAACGCTGCAGGTAGTCAGAGAAGGATGAGCTCACAGAGGGCTAGAACGACCGGAGAGGAAGGCTTAAGGGATGGGCCTCTTGAGTTTGAGAATTAGTGGCATTTGGGTAATAGAAGCAGAAGGGAAAAGTATATCAAGTGGGTTGGCAGGTTGAGAAAGGGGAGGAGATAAGGCACATTTGAGGGCCAGTGAGCAGGCTATTCTGTTGGTAGAGGATTAGTAGAATTTCCTTTGTATCTGAGATCAGAGAGTAATGGGAAATCGTGGCCCACAGGCAATGGGTGTTGATGGAGGGGGTGGGGGGGAGGCTGGCAGAGAGTAGGGGAGCAGCTGTCAGAGGAAGAGGGAATTAGGAGAGCATCTATTTCATTGCAGTTGTACTTAATCTTCACCTTGCGTGATGATGAAAAATAGAATTGAGTGTGATTGAATCATGTAAGGCATTTGGAAGTAGTGTCCTTAAATTTAGTAAAACTTGACTTTCAGGTTGTAATAACATTATGACATAGAAAAAAAAAATCCCTCCTTCTGTCTTTGTCATGTTTGGGGGCGTCATTACATGGGATTGAGAAATGAAACCAATGCAATATTTTCCTCTTTTAGTTTATAGGACTCAACCTCTGACTCATTGGCATATAGCAAATGTCACCTTCCCTCTGTATTCACCATTAATTTTGTTTCTATTCCTGATCCCTTTTGCACTAGCCAACATTAGTAGGTCTCTTAGTAGTTTGATCAGTCATTATTTATATTATACTCTTGATTTTCATGTCATTCTCTACCACTAGATTATGAATCTGCTGTCTCATTTTTCTTTGTGTAGCAAAAACGTTTGGCACAGTAAATATTTCTTGATTGAATGAAGGGAGAATTGGCTTCAAAATGTATTTCCTGATTAATCTTAAAACCATGAAGAATATAACAGAAAGTACCTCTTTAAAGATGCCGAATGGAATGTTAGGAAGAGTTTCCCTGGTACCAGTAAACTTCACTGATTCACCAAATATTTATTGAGCATCTGTGGAGTGTCTAGGGACACAGTAATGAGAGAGTCAGACAAGGTCCCTGCTGTCAAGCAGTGTAGAATGTTTTGGAGGAAGTCAGGTAATAAATAGGTAAGAAAATATCAGATAACAATACTTGCTGTGAAGGAAGGAAAACAGCATGATGGACCAAGAGTGATAGGGTGGCTACTTGCAGCTTATTAGCCAGGGAGTGCTTCTCTGAAGAGGTGAGCTATGAGCAGAGTCCTGGATCAGGAGACAGAGTCGTTTATGTGACTACCTGGGAGGGAAAGCTTTCCAGACAGAAGACACAGCTTTTGCAAAGACCCAAAAAGCATAATAAGCAGTGATTGTACAAAGGGCAGATAGGAGGACAGAGAAGTTGGAGTGTAGGAAGTAAGGTGGAGAGATTTAAGATGAGTCAGAAATGTGGGTGGGAGCCAGATCATGTGGGAAGGACCTTGGAGGCTAGAAGAAGGCATTTGCATCTGACTCTAAACGTGATAGGACACGATTATGAGGACTTTATGAAGAGATGTGACAGGAATATAATTTACATTTTAAAGAAGAGCACTCTGGCCAATTTATGGGAAAAGAATGGTGAGGCAGAGAGAATGGAAGCAGGGAGATGAGTTAGGAGGTAGGGGTGGTATCCCAGGCAGGAGATGTACTGGGTTTGGGATGTCAGTGGAGAGAAGTAGGAGGAGTCAAGATCTACTGTGCAAGTAGAGTTGACCAGACTTGCTGATGAGTTGAATGTGGGGAATGAAGGACACAGAGGCAACAAGTATGACATTTGGCCTGAGCTACTGCATGGGTGGTGGTATTACTTATTGACATGAAGAAAACTGGGGGAGAAGATTGAGAGAGGATTGAAAAACTAGGAGTTCAGTTTTGGATATGTTAGGGTTAAGGTACCTCGTAGACATGAGTGGAGATTTCAAGTAGGCAGTTGGATATATCATAGGTTTTAGGGTAGAGGTTAGGGCTGAAGATATAAATGTTTGAGTCTTATAATATACATTTTATTTAACATTGAACCAGAATGAGATCATTCATGGCAAAAACATGCATAAGAAAGAGAAGGAGGTGAGAACTATATCCTGGGACTCCCAGTATTTAGAGGGACAGAAAGGAAGGGCCCAGCAAATGACACCAAAGAGGTCAGAGATGGAGGAGACAGACCAGGAGCGTGTGATATCACAGAAGCCAAATAGGAGGGAGTGATCAACTGATTCACATGCAACTGAGAGTTTGAATTAGAGAAGTAACAAATAATTTGTTGAATACAAGAATGAATGAATAAAAATGAATGAGTATAGTATTAAGGGTAAAGGAAGTAATATCAGAGAGACTAAACAAACAATACTAAAGCCCTTAAAGGTAAGTGTCTTTCAAGAGAACTTTAAAAGTTCACTTATTGGAGAGGCAACATTTATGTGGTCTGAGTTTATAAAATTCCATAAGATGTGAAAAGATTAACCTGGGGTAGAATTAGACAGCTTCTAGGAAGCTGCTTTTAAACGAAGAAGAGAAAAGGTATGGTAAAATGCTTGGCAGATTTTCAACTGTAAATTTCTATTGGCATCTACAGTCCACTGATAACTAGTCAGTTAACGCTCATTTAGTTTTAGTGCCATGATAGTTGTTTCGTCTATTTTGGTATAGTTTTGGCCATTTGTATATTCATTAAAAGTTCTACATACTACATAAATTGAGAATCAATTTAAAGAAAAGTTACTACTGTGTTAAAAGAACAGTTTCAAGAAGGAGAGATAACAATCTTAAGTCAGGATTCAGTGAGAATTTATCTTCATCATTTCTTTCTGTTCTTCGAATGTGTGTCCTTCTCCCGTATCCTACACGTATGATCAGTTTGTGAATTAGGCATGTTTTTAACAATAATGGAAATCTCAGTTATGACATCACTCATAAAGTTGACTTACTTGTTTATGTAACAAGAAATATGGCCCCAGATTCTCCCATTCTTCTACCATCCCTGGCATGTGGGTTGTTTATCCTTGCATTCATTGCTTCATGGTCACAAAATGACTTACACATTTTTTAATTTAATTTTTATTTTATATTGGGGTATAGTTGATCTACAATGTTGTGTTAGTTTCAGGGGTACAGCAAAGTGGTTCAGTTGTACATATCCATATATCCATTCTTTTTCAGATTCTTTTCCCATATAGGTTATTACAGAATATTGAGTAGAGTTCCTTGTGCTATCCAGTAGGTCTTTGTTGGTTATCTATCTTATATATAGTAATGTGTATATGTTCATCCCAACCTCCTAATTTACCCTCTCCCCCACCTGTCCCCACTGGTAACCATAAGTTTGTTTTCGCAGCCTGTGATTCTGTTTCTGTTTGACTTAACACGTTTTGAGGTAGAAATAAAGGAAAATATTTTCTTTTATTAAAGTATAAGGCTTCACATATACCCACCCCAGTGAATTCACTCTTTAGGTCTCATTTGGCTAACTGGAGCTACAAGGATGATTGGGAAAGTGAGTTTTTGGCAAAAGGCTCTGGGAATCCCATGGTTTATCTAGATAGACCAATCATGATTGATTCCCAGAGCTGGGAATAGTGCCATCTTAAATGTAATCATATTTCTGTTAGCAAGGAAGAAAGGGGAAATGGCTGTTGGGTAGGCTAGTGATGCTGAGTGCTGTGGTTCATTCATGTGACTATCCCACATTCATATCAAAACTTCTTCCCAAACATAGATTTAACATTCCTCAAGCTACACGGCCATCCTCTCCTTGAGAGTGACCACACCAAGATTCATCCAGTTATCCATCTGAGAAATCCAAGATCTCTGGGTGACTGATGGTCTTCTCAATCATATCTGGATATGGATTTTTATAATTGAGCAATCTAGTGAAAAATTAACAGGCCCCCATTATTCTTTTTTTTTTTTTTTTTTTAAACATCTTTATTGAAGTATAATTGCCTTACAATAGTGTGTTAGCTTCTGCTTTATAACAAAGTGAATCAGTTATACATATACAATATGTTCCCATTTCTCTTCCCTCTTGCATCTCCCTCCCTAACAGGCCCCCATTATTCTGATACAATCGTACACACAATTAGTCTCCCACTTAGCAAAGGAGAGGATGGGAAGAACACAGTCGGCCACAGTCTGCAGCACACACATCTTGCTGAACAAGGATAGAAGTGTTAAGACAAAACTCTCTACTGTAACAGTGGACTAAGTTCTTTAATCATCCATTGGACAGTTTAGGTGATCTGCTCTCTGGAAGGATCTCTTTTGTCCATCATTCCCCTTGGCCACTGGTTCTGCCTTATAGATTTTTGTTGGTATTTCTCCATGGCTCCAAATGAGGTAAACTGTAGGTAAGGTTGCCCTTCATGGGACTGCACAGATATAGCAATACAGGTCCCACGAAGTGAAGTCAAAAGATCGCAGAATCGGCTTAGGGTTGGGTGGCTAGTTTTTGGATTTCCTTGGTAATATCCTTTCCTCAAATACTTAGTAGGCTTCCAGTCTATTTTCTTTTTTTTCCTGAAAATTTTGTGCTCTGATTACATAGTCAGTTATCTTGCCTGGAAATAGTCTTAAAGTCAGAGGTTCCTTATCTTTTACCTTAATGGCCTCTACCCTAAGAAAATGAAGCTAATTTTCTTTTTTTTTTTTACTTTTTTTGGGTTTATTTATTTATTTATTTATGGCTGTGTTGGGTCTTCGTTTCTGTGCGAGGGCTTTCTCTAGTTGCGGCAAGTGGGGGCCACTCTTCATCGTGGTGTGTGGGCCTCTCATTGTCACGGCCTCTCTTGTTGCGGAGCAGAGGCTCCAGACGCGCAGGCTCAGTAGTTGTGGCTCACGGGCCTAGTTGCTCCGCGGCATGTGGGATCTTCCCAGACCAGGGCTCTAACCCGTGTCCCCTGCATTGGCAGGCAGATTCTCAACCACTGTGCCACCAGGGAAGCCCGAAGCTAATTTTAAATGAGAAGCACCAGTACTGTTTCTCTCTTGGCTGGCAGAACACCTTACCATGGAAGTGCATGGGAAAGGACTCATTCCCCAATCTTATAAGCCCTATCTCCTGCTAAGCTCTAGTTTCCCCAAACCCCTCATTTTATCATGATGTACCAAAATATAGTTTTCTTCCAGCACAACTCCAAATTATAGGACTCAAGAGTGTCCAAAATACTTCTTTTATCATTGGTATCTTTCCTTGATTTTTAGTTCTTCTACTCTGAGGTAGGTTCATTTCTCTTATGGGACAATTCTGAAGGCTGCAATATCTAGCCAACCTCCTTACTTTTTCCTAACATTACCACCTCAGTGGGCGTAAGGTCTGTAAACCAAGGTAAATCAGGTGACAATTTGGCCAAATATTCTGCCACCACCTGATGAGGGTGTCACATGTCCTAGCCTAGACCTCCTGGCTCTTCCCTGTTCTTAAACCGACTCCATTCAGCTAATTTACATTTTAGTGTCTATACTTGTAGCACCCTATTTATAAGAACCAAATTCTTTGTAAGTTAGTGATATTTTCCACCTGCAAGGAATAGTGTCTGCTATATCCTAATAACAGAATTTGAGGTCATTTCTGGGTGAGGGTTTTATAGTTGACTATTAAGAGAAGCTATCCTAAGACCTCTTGTTTTTGCCAACCCAGTACACATTCACTCTCCTTGTCATTGCAACTGGATTTTATTTGGGGATCTACCCTTCTCTTATTGGATATAGTTTTAATAAAACTGTCATCCTCCCTGGCAAAAGGTGACATCTGGCCTAAACTCTACCCAATCAGATGTTGCATCTCTGGAACAGGAATTTTGAATAGAATGACACATCAAGATCACATATGTGGGTTTAAATCTTAGCACTGTACCTTAGTAGCTCTTTGAAGTGGGTCAAATTCTTAACTTCACTAAGCCTTGGTTTCCTCATGTGAAAAATGGGAGTGATACTGGTTTGGGGTGTATGTTTCTATTTGAATTAAATGAGTAATGCATATAAAGTACCAATACACAGCAGTCATTACTATCATGAATGTCCTGACCACTCTAGTTGGCATGTAGAGGATGGACCACAGGGGCACAACCCTGAAGGAAAGAAGCCATATGAAGGGTCTGTTCACCCATGGAGCTGAGAAATTGCAGAGGGCTCGGTTGATAGAGGTGGACTAGGAGATGACACAAGGGTAATTTCCGATGTAGGAAAGAGAATCTATAGTATTTGGTTGACTGTTTTGACTCAAAGATGAAAGAGAGGGGAGAGCATTGATATTGATAACAAGAAGGAAAATCCTGACTCCTGATTGGTTCCAGTTCCACTCCAGACAGAACTCTGGCCAAGACAAGCTGGGTAACAAATAGGTCATTTGGGTTGTTATTTGTGGATTCTCAAAGCCCAGCTTTCCCTAAAATAGCTTTCACTTTGATTTCCAACACTGTGATCCATGCTAAATGCTGAAAGGTGGTGGGGTTTTGAAAATAATAGACTACATATTCTGTATATGAATTTTTCTTTTTATAGGTAGAATAAGATGTTGATGGACACTACACAGATGCTGTGAAATATTGATTCTATTTAAAGAAAAACTGTAATGGGTTAGGGAAACATGTAATCATTGAGAATCTCTGCTAAATGAACCCATACTTTAAATTGGCTAGGTACAGGCTGACAAGGAAATAAAGGCAGTGGTTCCTGGGAAAAGAAGTCTGAGATTGCTGATGACAGCAAGACTTTTCTTTTCCTCAAACATTTTTCTCCAATATTGATGTTTTCCAGTTACTTTCTGTACAATAACAAAAGCCGGACTGTAGCATTTTTCTGAGATATAATTTTCATAACTAGATAAGAAATATAGGGGGTTTCTATTGGTTAAGCTGGAAGTCCCACAGGGCAGTGCTGGGGGGAAGCAGATATTTTCGAAATTAGATGCAAGTGCTATCTCCATGCACATCTTGACTCGTAAATCCATCTAAAACCCAGAAATAACACTCTGGTTACTGGCCCTGTGAGGATGGAAGGGTGTTTAACCCAAACATATGGAACCAATGCTTCAAGGACACAGTGAATCACACCATCTGAGTCAACTGGTAACAGAAAGCTGTGTAGCTCGGAATTGTCAGTGTAGAACAGCAGCTGGTGCTGTGGGCAGCGGTCTAATGGGGAAACTTCTCTGCAGGGAGACAGATAAGTGGAAAGCCTTGCACACAGACAAAACAAAATCCACGCTTGTGGTTGTTTACAGAGGGCAGACAGGCCCACAGAAAAGATACCGTTCACATGGTGGAAAGCACCAGTAGCAATTTTAGCAAAATAGAAGAGAATATAATATAGGAATGCCAAATGGTAGTCTTTGAAATTCAGTATTGGATATTAACAAGCTGCAGTTTAGACAAATCACAGAGATGGTCTACAAGTCAAATACCATATGATGTCACTTATATGTAGAATCTAAAATATGATACAAATGAACTTATTTACAAAATGAAAACAGACATGTAGAAAACAAACTTATCATTGCTGAAGGGGAGAGGGGGTGGGAGAGGGATAAATTAGGAGTTTGGGATTAGCAGATACAAACTATGTGTGAAATAGATAAACAATAAGGTCCTACTGTATAGCACAGGGAACTATATTCAATATCTTACAATAAACCATAATGGAAAGGATTATGAATGAATCACATATATATATATATATATATATATATATATATATAATCAATGAATCACTTTGCCCTGCACTAGAAACTAACACAATATTGTAAATTAACTATAATTTAAAAAAAAAAGAGATGGTCTGCAAGTTGTGTATCCTAGCACCTGTCACACTGCGTGGCACACTATGTATTCCTTGGTGTTCGTGCAATTGAAATCAATGTATTCATGTCATGTGGACAAATTTTTACACCTCTTTCCAAAAAGAGGTAGAAGGCAGTTTGAGGCTGTAAGAGGATAATCGATAAAAGGGTAAAAAACAAGGCTGAGAGTCAGAAAGACTTCCTGGATTTAAATCCTGACTCCTTTAACTGTATGACCTGAGCAAGTTATTTCTCCTCTTTGAACTCTTAATTATTGCCAAATAGCTGTATTAATGCTTACCTACCAGAATCGTTAAAAACATCAGATGAGGTACATATGCAGAGAGTCTTGCACACCGTCTGGCACATAGTAGAATCTCAATAAAGGTGAGTTTTGTCCTCCTTATATGTTTCAATTATATGCTACCCTTTTGGAATGTACCTATTTTGGATTAGTCTAAAGCCGGAGTCGACAGCTATGCCTCTCTGGCCAGTTTTGTCCTGTTTTTGTAAATAATATTTTACTGCACCACAGCTATGCTCGTTGGTTTATGTATTGTCTATGTCTGCTTTCGTGTTACCCCGGCAGAGTCGAGTAGTTGCAACAACATCCTTACAGCCTTGCCAAGCCCAAAATACTTACTGTCTGGGCCTTTACAGAAGACGTTCGCTGGTTCCTGGATTCAAGATTCAACTGGACTTCTTTCCTTCCTTCTGTGCATTGTTTTCATATGTGTACCTTTCAATCTGTTTGCTATTTGGATCTTCTAAAACAGGAACCTTTTTGTTTTGGCAGCTTTACCACTCAGCTTTAAGCTCTGTATGTAATTTGTTACCCAGTTCCTAAACTTTCATTCATTCATTCATTCATTCATTCAAAAGGGTGCTTTCAAGGCCCTGGAGGCAGTGCTGGACGAGGAAGTTGAGGCCACTGCTGTCGTGGAGCTCAGCGGGAACCCTGCCCTTCTGCATAAGCGGACACGTAGACAGAAGTGTGAATCAACAAACCTCTGAGAAAATTAACACATGAATAATTTAAAAGGAAGCTGATTTTAGAGAGAAGAGTGTGATGAACATGTGAAATCAAGGTTGGCTGAGGAGGATGGCGGAAGCCCTCTCTAGGGAAATGATGTGAGCAGAGGCTTGAATGAGAAGGGGCAGCTCGGCAAAGACCCAAGGAGAGAGCCTTCCAGGCCAGAAGGAGAGGGTGGAGCAGGGGCCATGAGCTGAAAAGGAGCTCGGTAGGTTCAAGGGCTGAAAGAAAGCTGGTGATGCCAAAAGTGTGCGGGAATGCTGGTATACGTGAGGTCAGGGAGTATATAAAGGGCGTGTTTGAAAGGATTTTGCATATCATCTTGTAGCAGACTGGAGTGTCCTCTCCCCACCCCCACCCTTGTGCACACATCTAAGTAGTGATCAAGTTCTGACCATTCCACATCCTTGACGTCTTTCAGATCCACCCTGTTTTATCACCATCTTCACAGCCACCAGCATCTTAACCCCTGGATTGCACCCAGTGTTTGCTAATGGACCACCATGGCTAGCCTCCCTCCAACCGTCCTCCACAATGCCGAGTGCATGAGAGTTGGGATTCATTCCCCTGCTTAAATCCCTTCCTTAGCTTTGCCCAGGCCTCTGCTGCAAGCTCTGGCCTCTGCTGGCTCCTCTGGTCTTGTCTTCCTTTTCTCTCCACATGGAACCCTTCAATCAAGCCTTCAGGATCTAATCCTTAAACCTTTCCTACATCTAATTCTTCCATTCCCCCCCCCCCTTCCCCCTCCTTATATTATTTGGCCAATTCTTACTCGTGCTTCAGTTTAAGCCCCAGTGATTTCTCTCCTGAGAAGCCTCTCCCCCACTCCCCAGGCTGATGTAGAGCACTTTCTGAGCCTCTGTTATACTCCAAGCATAACCCATCAATACTCCTGGCCTCTCTAATCCCTCACCCCACCTTCCTGGTCTTTGTAGCCCTTATTGCCACATGACATGTTATGTTTATCTGATTACTTCTATTATCTCTCATCTCTCTTCCTAGAATTATGGCTCTTTGATAGGTAGGACTTTGATTTTTTTCAGTGCTAAATCCCTGTTACAGTTCTTGGCAGAGTAAACAGCTCCATAATTTTTTTGCTGAATGAATGGTCTAAGTCACCATCATCTCCTGGACTACTGCAGAGCCCCCGCTCTTGTTTTCTCTAATCTAGTCCCTACATGGTATTCAGACGGGAATTTAAAAAAATACAGATAGATAGATAGGCAGGCTATGGACTATATCAAAAGAAGTCAGTTCTTCTTATTGTAATGAAGGGAATATATATTATGTCATAATATAATACGTACAGCACAATATACAAATATCTCTCTAAAATCATCTGTTCACAGTCTGTCGCCCTCTCCATCTTTTCTCACCTCTGCTTTCTCTCTAGGTTCTAGGAGCTGTCTGCTCTGCTAGTCACATTAGGTGTACGACTAGGCCCTCTGGTCCCTGGCTGTGCCAGGCTCCTTTTGGCCTCAGGGTCTTTGCACGTGCAGCTCCTTTGGGCTGCACATGGATGGCTGGTCTTGGCATGGCCAGCAACTTCTGTGCTTCCAGGGTCAGGTTATATCCCAGTTTCTCAGAGCCCCCTTTCCGTAGAGCCCTACTCGTCCCAGCATACTCTACTCTTTCACCTGCTTTATTTCCTTCATAGCTCTCACCCAATTTGACTTTTAGATTGTGCTTACGTGAGTGTTTATTGTCTGTTTCCTACACGAGATTGTAACCTCTGTGAGCACGTGGACAGAAACCAGAAATGATTTCTTCACCCTTGTTTACCCCGTGCTTAGCACAGGGACTGGCGCCTAGGCGGTGTTCAAATATTTGCTGAGTAAATTAATGACTGGAGCTCCTCACGCTACCATAAACGTCAATCAGATTCTCCATTCCCCGGGCTAGATAATAAACACCTGGACTGCAGGGGCAATACCATAATCACCTGGTGTCCCCAAAACCCATAACAATATTCAGCACATAGTAGGGACCCAATAAATATTCATTAGAGATCATAAAACACGACCATGTTGAAAAGTCAGGTATGTGCTAGATGAGCGATAACAGAAGTAATGCTGCTGTTGTAGTTAGAGCACAAGTCAGTTGCTGGATGGAAAAGGGATAAAAAAATGGTACCACCTCATTTTTTGTACTCTAGGAGATCTTTGGGGGTGAGTTGGTGCTTTGCAGAGGTTGCAGAATTACTGAAAGGAAAATATGCAACTGCAGATGTAAAGAGAATTATTATTTGAAAGAGCAGGGACTAAAAAGCATTTGAGTCAAACAGACAATAGCAATAAGGAATCCTTGTCTGTACCGGTGGGGGAGTAGAAGCCTGTGATTGAATTGGGAACCATGACAATGATATGATTGAATTAAAAGATAGACCCAGCACCAAGTACAAAGGAACCTAACTGTTGCTTATGATATTAGGCAGGGATCTGGCAGACATACACGTGCTACAAATTCCAGACTCAAGATGTGTGCTGTGTGTGTGTGTGTGTGTGTGTGTGTGTGAGATGTGTTTTAACACCGAAACTCTCACCTACTTTCAGGACTTAGGAAAGCTTTTAGAAAGCCCACCTCAAAAAGTCAACTTGGTGTATCTCAGGATTGGAGCTGTAAAAAAAAAAAAATCTATTCTCTCCTTCAAGCTCAGATGGCTTCATTGCATGGGTAGAGATGCTAGGAAGTACTTAGTCAGTTAAAATGAGAGAATCCTATAACCAATTTTCCTTTTCTCCTTTAAGCCATTAAAACTTCGTAGACTATGTAAATAGATGCCACCCTGTGTAGAGAAAACCAGCATCTTTTCTAATTGTCAAGTACAGGAGCATTTACAGTAGATGTTAGGGGCTGGATATCTTTTTATAAGCCTGCCTTATTTTAAATCTTAATTTAAAAAGCAATTACACTTTAGGAGAGACTATATTTTGAGCTACTTTAAAAAAGAAGCCCTTTCAATGTGAAAGATACAAAAACTGATTCTTTAAAAAAAAAAAAAATCAGTTCTTTGTTTAGTCAAAGCTGTCAGCTCATTGCATACACCAAGAAAGCTCTAAACAGTCGATAAATAATAAGGTTGCTTTTCACTTTTATTTTGAATATGTTTTTAAAAAAATGGATAGCAGATTTCAGCTAGTCTTTAATTAAGGCCTCTTATTGGCCAAGCACGGGTAAATCATAGCAAATGAAGGGCTTCTGCTCTTTAAAAACATAAATCACTTAACAAATGAGCTTAAAAAGAACAAAGTCAAGTTCAAATCTACATGTAATAATAGTTCATAGGACATTTTCCAGTCTTCTGAGGAAAAGTAAATTAAACACAGAAGCTCTAAAGTAACTGGCTGGATAATCAAATTTCATTTGCCTCTTAATGCAGAGTGAGCTAGATTAGAGAGTAATGAAAAGCCTCCCTTAGATAATTTAGTTCCTTATGGCTTTGATTTTTCCCAAATTGCAGCTTTACTGAAGAGCAGGCATCTGTAGATGCCATGCTTAATCATGGTTGTTTTTAGAGATAAAATCTGTAATTTCAGAATGAATTTTGGGGGCATCTCTGGGGCTTCACAAACAGTCCCTAAATAAGACATATTTAATTCTGTGATGAAACTAGGAGACTTGATCTGTAGAAGCATCCATTCTGCTTTGGCTTTATTTTTGGATGATCTTGAAGAGATCCAGATTTTCATGAGAAATCATTTAAGCCACTTGAAATAAAACATGCTTCTACATGTTGCTTGTGTGTTCTTCTCTTTAAAAGTTATTTTTTGAGTGTTAGTTTTGAGTGTAAGCTGACATCATGTGGACTTTACAGATAGCACAGCTCGCACTGATGTTGGGGACTGGAGCTGTCTGCTCTGCTAGTCATAAGGGAAGACGCGACCCCACATCTCAGCCTTGCCTCCTCGTCCTGGGTGGCATGGATCAGTGTCTGAGCAGTGTGTTGCCGGGAAGGCTGAAGTTCCTCTGAGTTCTCCTGGAGGCTCTGTGCCCTCCCTCTGCACTGCTTTATGCTGTCAGAGTAGAGACATCTTCATTTCTTTATTCACCAAATATTTACTGAGTCCCTACTCAGGGATAAACATTGTAATAAGAGTTGGAAATACAGAGAGGTAAGCCTTTATGCAGCTTCCAGAGGGAAGAGAGTCAAGATCTGAAAAACAAAGCAAATTACAAAACAGCAGGTCTTCAGCCTGGAAGGAAGTCTATGAGATAAACAAGCAGCAGAAGAGAACTGAGTTGGAGGGGGATGGGATTGGCTTTAATAGGCTCTTCAGATGGGGTTTCTCTCAGGAGATGACATTCAAGCCAACATGAGAAAGATGAGGAGTTAGTCAAGTAAAGACCTGGGAGAAGAAAATTTTAGGCAGAGGAAGTTTGGTGTGATCTGAGGAACTTAGAGAAACTTCCTTGGAGGATGGCAAGAGACGGGGAGGATGGTGTGAGATTGGAGAGGGGGTAGGGAATCATTCAGTGCCTTTTAGGGCTTAGCAAGGACTTTGGAGCTTATTCTAAATTTAATAGGAAACTCTTTCATTTCTATGTGTCTGATTCTCTTTTTTCCCCAGTCATAAAGTACTTTTATCGTCCTTTCTTCTGTTCATTTCCTTTCCACAAGTAATTACTGAGCATTTACCCTATATTATGCAGAATTCAGCCCTCGTGAAGTTTAAAGTCCAGGTGGGGCGATGGACATCGACCTGGATGGTACGTAATCTAGAGTTTACGTGGAATAAAACTCAAGGAAACACGTCCCCAATACACAAACTTGGAAATAACGTGGCATCAGGTACAAACAGTTGACTTTCATGGTTTGCCCAATCTTTATTCTCTGTTCTCAATTCTCAGTCCTTAATTTCTTGGGGGGAACCTCATTAGGACATGATACCTCATGTCTGTTTGGGACTCTCAGTTCAATCCACTCTATACCATGTACCATTCACAGTTGATTTTTTCTGCATTCTGTGACTGTAGAGAGAAAGTGAAAAGTATTATTTTTCACTCACTTCATACTGACATGACCCCACACTGTGTATGATTGCATGTTGACCCTCATTTAATGTATAATGATGGAGACCCAGTGGTACTAAAAGGCTGGGCATGTTGACTAGGAGGCTGTCACGGGGGAATGTGATCTTGTTGGGAAGTTTGGGGGCAGGACTCCTTAAAGAGGTGATACCTGGCCGAGACCTGAAGGCGGGGAAGCATTAGCTAAGCCCAGACAGGAGGGGAATGTGTTCCAGAGAGAGGGCACAGCAGGTGGGAAGATCTGTGGCAAGAGGAAAGGAAAGAAGGCCAGGGTAGCTGGAGACAACTGGATCAACTCCTACTTTGTAGAGATTCTATAGGCGGATGCAGCAGAACACCACCCCGGGGACACATGAATGTTTCGTGCAGGTTATCAAACATCCTGAATAAAAGAGGCATTAAAGTAATAGAATTGCCAAACTTGCTTGAGATTCTCTTTATTTCTTAATACAAGGAGAGACTTTCAGAGCAGGAAAGAGCCACAGAGAGACTAATTTAGCTGCCTGTTTAATGGGCAAGAAAACTTGCACTAGAGTTGAGAAGACACCTAAGTCACACACAGTTAATCCAGTGTTTTTGCCAGTACTCCAAACATACAGTGGATACAATTCAGACTAGGTTTATATTTCAGAAGGTCTTTCTTTTTTTTTTCCCCCTTATTTTTATCATTGTTTCTTTCATCACAGACTTACTACCTTATGTCTAGTGTGAGTATAAGATTGAGGAGTTATATTGGAAAACATCTTTATTGTCTAAGGAGAGCTTTACACTGAAGAGAATATGCTCACTTTATACACATGGAATTAGCAAATATTTAAAATCCTGCTTTTGTCAAGTGTTGGTGAGGATTAGGGAAAGAGGAACACTTCAACACTGCTGCTTGCTGTGTAGATTGTTATATCCCTTTCAAAAGCAATTCAGCACCGTAAGATAGAGCTGAAGACACATACATCACATAGTCAAGAAGATCTATTCCTAAGTAAAATTCTTAGAGTCACGCTTGCAGTTGTGCATAAGAGATGTGTTTCAGAACATTCATGACAGTCCTGTTATGTAAATGTAAAAAGAGGTGCCCAGGCTTGGTAGCCATCAGATTTAGACAATATCAGGAAGGGTCTGTAGATAGTTACAACAATTTGTGTTACGTTTTATTTTTCCTTAGGTTGAGTGATACATAAATAGTTTTTGTTTATTATTTAGTGTTTTTTAAAATATATATATGTAATAAAAGAATAAAATATAAAAACATTGTCACAATTGCAGAAATCTTAAGCAATATTCTTTAATTTTTCCAAAAATATTAGAACACAGCTGTCTTAGTCCATTCAGGCTGCTGTAACAAAAATACCCTACACTGGGTGGCTTAAACAGCAAACATTAGCTTCTCACAGTTGCAGGCTGTGAAGGCCAAGATCGAGTTGCTTGCAGATCTGGTGTGCAGGTGAGGGCCTGCGTCCTGGTTCCTGTCTTCTCACTGTGACCTCAGAATGTGGAAGGAGGTGAGGGAGCTCTCTGGAGTCTCTTATGAGAGCACTGATCCCACTCTCGAGGGGTCCACTCACATGAACTAATCACTTCCCAAAGGTCCCGCCTCCTAATACCATCACTTTGCAGGGCTGGGATTTCAAGGTGCGCATTTTGGGGAGACACAAACTTCGGTCCATAACAAATACCTAGAAGTATTAATGCAGGTTTTGATTATTTGGAGACACCCTGATCTTCAGGCTTTTGGCTTAGTGCTTGAGGGTCACTGTGCTAGACAGTTGTGGGGCAGGGGGGTGGCGGGTGGGACTCGCACATTGAAGTCTATGCCAGGGGTCAGCACACTTTTTCTGTATAAGGCCAGTATATTAGTCTCCTGGCATTGTTGAAATAAATGACCACAAACTTAGTGGCTTAAAAAAAAGGAAAGACATTTATTCTCTTACAGTTCTGGAGGCCAGAAATCCCAAATCAGGGTGTCAGCAGGACTGTGCTCCCTCCAGAGGCTCTGAAGAAATATCCCTCCTGGCCTTTTCCAGTTTCTGGTGTCTCCCAGCAGGTCTTCATATCCCCTGGCATGTGGCTGCACAATTCCAATTTTGGCCTCTGCACTTGTATTGCCTTCTCCTCTTCTATCTGTGTCTTATCTCCCTCTGCCTCTCTCATATAAGGACACTTATCATATCATTTAGGGCCCACTCAGATAAAACAGGATAATCTCATTGTTTCAAGATCCTTAACTTAATTATATCTACAAAGACCTGTTTGCCAAATAAGATCACATTCACAGGTCAGGACATGGCTCTGTCTCTGGGAGTCATTAGCAGACTCCTACAGGGCAGGAGTAGATATTTTAGGATTGGTGGCCTATTTGGTCTCTTTCACAACTGCTCAGCTCTGCCATTGTAGTCTGAAAGTGGCCATTGATGGTATAAAAACAAATGAACTTGCTGTGTTTCATTACAACTTTACGAAATGGGTGAGTGACTGGATTTGACTGGCGGTGGTGCTAAAGTTTGCAGTCCTGGTGTTCTGTGCAAGGGAGCGCTGTACGTAGCTTAAAAAAAATGTTTTTTGGCTTAGCAATAAGGTATTTATTAGCGCACACACCAGCATATGGCAGTCTCCCGACTGGGTGACGTGGAATAGAGATAAATCCATCACGACCATCTTATGAAGAAGCAGTATTCACTTCTGCAAGCTACCAGGAGAACCCAGATCGCTATTAGCCATAGCTGAGTCTTGTCTGTGCCTTAAGCAGTCTGGCAGGATTAAATGAGGACCCCTCATAGGCTTGTATTGCTCATAATTCCCTTAAGGTTTCAGAAAGCAGAGGTCTGCATTTTCTGAGCATGTTTGGGTAACCAGCAGACCTTGGGACATGCCACAGGGTGGCATTGAGTTGATGCCAGTCTTTGGCTCTATATGTGGCTGGCACAGGCTTGCACATGATTGCAGCTTCCTTCAGGCTTTCCTTTCTTTGAAAAAGCCTTCTGCCAAATTTACTATGTCACCAGCATTTTGCACATCTTCTGTGTGTGCTTCAAAGGTGCAGCTGTCACAAAGGAATGATTTCAACATTTGGATGGTGTTAGTAAATTCTTGAAAGAATTTCCCAGAAAAGTAGAAATTTGTTAAAACAAAGGTATCTACATTTATAGGTGGCTTTATTGGCCTCACCCCACTGGCATTAGAGTGTGGGATTGGTAATGAACCATCAGAAATGCCCTAATAGGTGCAGGCTGAGTGCCTACAACCGAGATTGTCTCAACACCACCCTGTGGCATGTCGCAAGGTCTGTTGGTTACCCAAACACGCTCAGAAAATGCAGACCTCTGCTTTCCGAAACCTTAAGGGAATACGAGCCTTATGAAGAAGCAATAGTCACTTCTGCAGCTATCAGGAGAACCCTGTTGATGTCTTCTGTTCAAGAAAACTCAGTCTGATTCCACTGTTTTGACTCTTAGCTTTTGTAGTAGATTGCTTGTCTTAGTCTAAATGTTTGTGTTCTCCCGCCCCCAAATTCCCATGTTGGAATCCTAGTGCCCAATGTGATGGTGTTAGAAGGTAGGGCCGGGCCTTTGGGAAGTGATTTGGTCATGAGGGTGAAGACCTCATGAATGGAATTAGTGCACTTATAAAAGAGATCCCAGAGAGTTCCCTAGACCCTTCCACCATGTGAGACAGTGAAAAGGTGCCAGCTGTGAACCAGGAAGGGCCTTTACCTGACCATCTGGCACCCTGATCTTAGACTCCCAGTCTCCAGAAGTGTGAGAAATAAATTTTTGCTCTTTATAAGCCACCCAGTCTGTGATATTTTATTATAGCAACCTGAATGGACTAAGACACTGCTAGACTTTGAAAAAGAAATTTGGTGAGACACAGGTTCAGTGAGCCAGACTTTGAAAACATATACCAACTGACTTCTAAGGAAAGTGAACTTAATGTTTATAGAACATCCAGTTAATGCTAAGCGTGTTATTAGATCCTGTTACATACATTGTAAGTAGTTCCTTTGGAGTATCATTGTGTCCATTTTCCAGAGTAGTAAGCTGAGGCCCAGAAACGGTTTAATAACTTATTCAAATGCATAGTTACAATAATAGAAGAGCAGGAATTTGAATTCAGGTATGTCTGACTCTAGAATCCAAATTCTTATTAGCGCACAAAAATGGTAAGAGCTGAAGCTAGGGAAGGGATTGAAGACATTTTTTCCTGTTCCTTCTTTTTTTTTTTTTTTTTGGCTGTGTTGGGTCTTTGTTGCTGCGCGCGGGCTTTCTCTAGCTGCGGTGAGCGGGGGCTACTCTTCGTTGCAATGTGTGGGCTTCTCATTGAGGTGGCTTCTCTTGTTGTGGAGCACGGGCTCTAGGCACGTGGGCTTCAGTAGTTGTGGCACATGGGCTCAGTAGTTGTGGCTCACGGGCTTCAGAGCACAGGCTCAGTATTTGTGGCGCACAGGCTTAGTTGCTCCGCGGCATGTGGGATCTTCCCGGACCAGGGATCGAACGGACCCATGTCCCCTGCATTGGCAGGCGGATTCTCAACCACTGCGCCACCAGGGAAGCCCCTTTTCCTGTTCCTTCTTAATGCAAATCCTTATGACAGAATTTTTTCAGAAAGTGTACAAGATGTCTGAAATTGTGGACCATTCATGGCCTTCTCTGTTTCCAGCCCCACACATTGTACTCCCTTAAGGTACAAGATAGCAGTGACAGCAAAGTTTAGAGTAAATTCATTCTCTATTTTGTTAACCACTAAGTGAGTCACATTTATTTTAACAAACTGCAGAATATATTTTGAAGAGATGTGACTATAAAATTGTTTAATTGTTAAAATTAAAATAGAATTTCTTTGTTTGAAATGTATTATGAAAAAATGAGACTTCTGAAATTTATGATAATGAATAAAATGATTGGAGCATAGACATTAGGGTGATATGGAATTTATATTACTGGAAAGGGAAACACATAACTTCGTAATGGATTTGCCATTTATGATTTAATAGTTCTTTTTCCCGTTTAAAAATACATATTTCATTATAGCCTATTATCTTTCCCTTTGTTGATTTGGTAAGATTTTTATAATTTACTCTGTATTAAAAAAGAATAATAAATGGGTTTAATAATATCCTTAAGCTTCTTAACACTTTTTTTTTTCCTTTTCATGACACTATTAAAAAAAATCTATGCCTGCAGCCTTCCTAAAGTGATTCTAAATGGTCATTTCTGTTTGAGCTTTGAAAAACCAATTAATATTGAAGTGGCAACATTCAATCCTTTCTGCACTAATCTTATTGGTATCAGAATTAGTGTAGCAATGAAAACATTTTGTCCATATGATTGGTAATATATCATTGAAGTTCCTTTTTGCTTGAGATGGACTTGAATTTCAGTTATTTATTATTTTATTATTCCTACATCTAGTCTACCTAAAGCGAGAAAAAAGTGTTCCTTCTATGACCTGCATTATCTGTATCAAAACGATCTCTTTAAGTTTAGAAGTAGATAACTTCAGAAGGAATAAAGAAATGAGCCATCATTTCACCTACAGTTCTATCAGATTTAAACACACTGTGCATGTTATAGACATAATTAGAGATTAGAGACACTGAATTCAGTTTTATTTCTTTCTTCCCTAAAGGATATTATTTGTTAGCACTAGTAGCTGTGTGATAAAGTAGGACCTGAATGAGAAATGAGCACTCTGGCTTACTTGGTAACCATGCTCCACCGTCTTGCTTAACCATTTGATGTGCTGGGCAGGGTTGCTTAACCATTTGATGTGATGGGTTGAGTCCACAGCCTTTCTATTTATATTGATTCCCTTCCAGTCTAACCTGATGCAAATCCTTCTAAGCTGTGACCATATTATTCTGTCCACTGATCTCCAAATAGCTCTCCTGATAACCTGGTCCCTGTCCACCTTTTCAACTTTATCTTATATCATTCTCCTACTTGTTCACTTCATTTCAGCCAACTGGTCTACCAGGGCTTCACATGCTACCCTTCCTGCTTAATGGCCTCCTATTTGCCGTTTCCTTGACCAGAAATATCTTCCTTTTACTCCATAAAGTCTGGCTCTCTGCTCTCTGGGATTCAGATGGAACATCATCTTCCCAGAGAGCCTTTTTATGCCCACCCCATCTTACATAGGGGACCCTTTTCCTTCTCTGTCAGGCCATCCTATTCTCTTATATTGCATCACATTTGAAAATATGTAATTTTACTTTATTTCTTATTTTATTAGACTCTATTAAACTATAAGGGCCATGAGAGCAAAGCTTTGTCTACTTGATTTCCTTCTATATAGCCAGTATTACTCTGTGGTAATAACTTAGTTAAGTGCACTGAAAAATATTTGTTACTTTGTGAATGAATAACTGGCTGATGGTATCCTATGTGTGACTAGGGAAGTGCCCTGCATTCATTAGGGTGCAGCCTCAAATCTTACATGACAGCACCTGAGCAGCCCTCATGTCTGCTAGCTCCTTCCTTCTTTGCTTAAATTTCCCAGATAATCCACATCACCCAGGCTACTGTAAAAGCACATACTCTTCAAGCATTTCAAGGGTTCCAAGTAATAAATCTGGTGACTTAACAATGACCCAGATACAGATTCTAATGTCCCCCAAAGCCTTTTGTAATTATGGTTCTCTTAAGTTTGTAAAGTGTCTGTGGTTGGTTGTATCTCAGGTGTTCCACGAGACTTTGTGGGTGTGTCTGGGCAGATCAGTAAGCTCAGGGAAAGGATAAGGGAAAAGGGAAGAGAAGGGCTCATTTTGAACATAGAGATGTCCTACAGTTTGTCAACCCACATGCTCAACTCTCCCTTTGAGCCCTTCAGTGGCCTCTTTTATGAAAACAAGAGTTTGTTGAGGGAGTATTGGATCAGGTTTGCAAGATTAAAACATGAGTATCACTAGGTTTCAGTTTACCAGTTTTAACTTCTAGCAATAAATACATTTATCATTATTCTTATCATTATTTTTATAATAAAAGTAATTTGTTCATTTTTACAAATTTGGATACTGTATGTAGAAGAGAATAAACAATCACCCATCATATCAGCCCTCACTTGACCTCTGAGAGCGTGAACCTTATCTTGTTCAACATTCTGTCTCTAACACTTAAGTAGTGTGGGTACTTGACAAGTGCACAATAAACATTGTTTAGTAACTAACCTATACATTGCCCATGTCAGAAAATTGGTATATTCCTTTCTTTATGCATTTAAATGTACATAGTTAAGAGCAGTGGCTGCCTAGGTTGTAGGCATAAGTGGGTAGTGCATTGTCTGTAGAGTTTAATGACAATAATAAGACCAACTAAAAGTGGGTCTGCTTTTCATTATCACCATGTTCGTGCAGTTTTAGAAAATGACAGTGATGAATAGTTCCCTCCCAGCCAGACGCACTCCCACACCCCCACCTGGCAACCCAAAGATAAAGAGCACACTCTATGTTAAATTTTATCCCAAGCATTTTAAATAACACTTTATCATAAGCAATTCCCAACTGAAAACTTTTACAACTTCTGGTGAAAGTACGTGGCCATATATCTTAATAATCTTGAAAGTATTCCTGATCTTTGAATCTCTCTTGTGGGATTCTACCTTAAGCACAGCATAAAAATGCAGATAAAAATTAAAGGGAAATGACGCTCATCCTAGCATTAGTAATAGCAAAAGTGTCGACATAGATTAAATGTTGAACACTGCAGAAATAAGCCGCTTAATCATGGTATACTCATAAGGTGGACTGTTATGCAGGAATTAAAATGCCATTTATTCAGGCTTTTAAAATGGTGCACAGAACACTCAGTATTTTTTTTAAGTGAATCTGAATATGAAACGTCTACTAACTGATCAGAAGTATGTACAATAGAGAACATAGAAAATGGAAACACAGAAAAAATATATAGTTTCACTGAGAAGGGCAGTATTAGAATACTAGAAAAGTATAGATTCTGGCTAAAGTAACAGTGTTTTCAGTATTTCTGGGGACTAAGCTTTGGATCAGAAATCTAAACTTAAGATGGATGCAATTATTGTAAGTGTAGTAAACAGAAAGTATGGTTATAGAAAAGTTTGGAGAATGACTTATAAATAATAAAATACAGTGGGTGAGTCAAATGTGCAAAATTCTTGCTCAGTCTCTTGATGGCCTGTGTGACTCTCCTCACAAAAGCTATGGCAATTCCAGTGCAAGGTGCCAAATCCACTCCAGCTTCCTGGATTGGTATTGCTTCCTCATTTAGTGGAGCCAGGAGAGAAGGCCTCTTACTTGGCTAAAGTGAAGGCAAAGGTGAGGGTTACTCATTCAGGAAATGAATCAGCCAACCAAGCTAGCTCTAAGCTCTCAGTAGGTTTATATCAGCCTTAGCCAGGACACTCTGGTTTTCTATTAATACTATTGCCTTTATTTGTTTTTCAAATTGAGGTGCCTCAGATTTTCTAATTACTTTTCATTGTGACTTATCTTCATGATCTATCAGCAAATTCCCTTAGTGTTAATGTTCTGAACCCAAATTTTCAGAAATGATAAAAATTATTGATTTTACGTTTTTTATTTATTGAAATAGTTGATGTACAATGTTACGTTAGTTTCGCATGTACTACGTAATAACTTGATATTTGCATACATTATGAAATGATCACCATGATAAGTCTAGTAACCATATGTTCTCATACAAACTTATTACAGTATTATTAACCATATTTCTTATGCTACATATTACATCCCCATGACTTTTTATTGTTTAACTGAAAGTTTGTACCTCTTAATCCCGTACACCTATTTCACCCTCCACCCCCTCACCTGGCACCTCCCACTCCCCAACCCCCTTTTGGCAAGCACCTGTTTGTTCTCTGCATCTATGATCTGTTTTCATTTTGTTTTGTTTGTTTTGTTTTTTAGATTCCACATATAAGTGAGATCCTGTGGTATTTGTCTTTCTCTGTCTGACTTAGCATAATAACCTCTAGATCCATGCATGTTGTCACAAATGGCAAGATTTCATTATTTTTTATGCCTTAGTAATATTCCATTGTGTGTGTGTGTGTGTGTGTGTGTGTGTGTATATATATACGCATATATATATGTATATATATATATGCCACATCTTCTTTATCCATTTATCTATCAATGGACACTTAGGTTGCTTTCATATCTTGGCTGTTGTAAATATTGCTACAATGAACATTGGAGTGCATATATCTTTTCAAATTAATGTTTTAGTTTTCTTTGGATAAATATCCAGAAGTAGACTTGTTGGATCATATGGTAGTTCTATTTATAATTTTTTGAGGAGCCTCCATACTGTTTTCCATAGTAGCTGTACCAATTTACATTCCCACCAACAAAGTAATACACATCCTTGCCAATATTTGTTATTTGTTGTCTTTTTGATAGTAACCATTCTGAGAGGTGTGAGGTGGTATCTCATTGTGGTTCTGATTTGCATTTCCCTGACGGTTAAGTGATGTTGGGCATCTTTTCATGTGTCTGTTGGCCATCCATATGTGTTTAGAAAAATGTCTTATCAGGCCCTCTGCCCATTTTTTAACCAGGTTGTTTATTTTATTGATGTTGAGTTGTATGAGTTCTTTGCTATTTTGGTTATTAACCCCTTGTGAATATATTGCTTACAAATATCTTTTCCCATTCAGTAGGTTGTCTTTTTGTTTTGTTGATAATTTCCTTCAGTGTGCAAAACCTTTTCAGTTTGATATAATCCCATTTGTTTATTTTTGTTTTTGTTGCCCTTGCCTGAGGAGACATATCAAAAAAAATATTGCTAAGACTGATGTCAAAGAACCTACTGACAATGTTTTCTTCTAGGAGTTTTATAGTTTCATGTCTTATATTTAAGTCTTTAAGCCATTTTGAGTTTATTTTTGTAGATAGTGTGAGAAAGTAGTTCAGTAGGATTCTTTTGCATGTAGCTGTCCATTTTTCCCAGCACCATTTATTGAAGAGGCAGTCTTTTCCCCATTATATATTCCTACCTCCTTTGTCATTGATTAATTGACCATAAATGCATGGGTTTATTTCTGGGCTTTCTGTTCTGTTCCATTTATGTATGTGTCTGTTTTCGTGCCAGTATCATACTGTTTTGATGACTGTAGCTCTGTAGTATAGTTTGAAATCAGAGGGCATGATACCTCCAACTTTGTTCTTCTTTTTCAAGATTGTTTTCGCTATTCCAGCTTCTTTTGTGTTTCCTTACAAATTATTTGTTCTAGTTTTGTGAAAAATGCCATTGGTATTTTGGTAGGATTGCATTAAATCTGCAGATTGATTTGGATAGTATGATCATTTTAACGTTATTAATTCCTTGAATGCATGAGCACAATATAGCTTTCCATTTGTTTGTGTTGTCTTCATATTTTCAGCATCTTATAGTTTTCTGAGTAAACATCTTTTACCTCCATGGTTAGATTTAGTCCTAGGTATTTTATTCTTTTTGATGCAGTTGTAAATGGGATTGTTTTCTTAATTTCTCTTTCTGCTAGTTCATTGTTAATATATAGACACACCATAGATTCTGTATGTTAATTTTGTATCCTACAACTTTACTGTATTCATTGATGAGTTCTAATAGTTTTTTGGTGGCATATTTAGGATTTTCTACGTATGGTATTATGTCATCTGCAGTCAGTGATAGTTTTACTTCTTTCTTCCAGTTTGGTTTCATTTTCTTTCTTTTTCTTGTCTGTTTGCTGTGACTAGGACTTCCAATACTATGTTGTAGAAAAGTGGTGAGAGTGGGCATCCTTGTTTTGTTCCTGACCTTAAAGAAAATATTTTAGCTTTTTGCCATTGAGTATGTTTGCTGTAGGTTGTCATATATAGCCTTTATTATGTTGAGGTTTGTTACCTCTATACACAACTTGCTGAGGGTTTTTATCATTAATGGATGTTGAATTTTTCAAACACTTTCCCTGCATCTGTTGAGATGATAATATGATTTTTATTCTTCAGTTTGTTAATGTGGTATATCATATTGATTCACTTGTGGATACTGAACCATCTTTGCATCCTGGTGATAAATCCCACTTGATCATGGTGTCTGATCCTTTTCATGTATGATTGAATTTAGTTTGCTAATATTTTGTTGAGGATTTTTGCATCGATGTTCATCAGTGATATGGACCTGTAATTTCTTTTTTGTGTTGTCTTTGTCTGGTTTTGGTATCAGAGTGATGGTGGCCTAAGAGAATGAGGCCAACATCACCCTGATATGCAGAAGGAATACATCAAAAAACAAACAACCAAACCAGTTGTTTTAGGTGTAAGGTTAGGTTTTGTCTTGTTCCTTCATTAGGAACATATTCCTCTGTCTCCTCATTTTACCTAATTCTCTGTGCTTATTTCTGTGTATTATGTATGTTGGTTACCTTTCTCAATCTTGGAGAAGTGGCCTTATGTAGGAGATGTCCTATGGGTTCCAGCAGCACACTCCCCTCTGGTCACCAGCTCTATATGCTCTAGGGGTGCCCCCTGTTGGGCTGCATGGGCGGTTCTGTTGTGGCATGGCCAACTACTATGGGTATGCTGGTGGGCAGGGCTAACCCTTGTCCTGGTTGATTGCCAAGCCCTGTCTTATTTGGTGGTTGCTGGCCCACTGGTTGGGGCTGGGTTCTAGTATGGCTGGCTACACAGCCTGGGGAAGCCTGGGGCTGGTGCCAGCCCACTGGTGTGTGGGGCTCTGTCTCAGGGTGGCTGGCTGTGCGACCTGGGGGGGCCTGGGACTGGTGCTGGTCCACTTTCGGTTGTTAAGTCCCTTGTGCTAATAGTTTAGACAGAGGACTCCAGATGGCTGCCGCCAGTGTCTGTGTCTCCAGGGGGAGTCCCAGTTGCCTCCTACTTTTCCAGGAGGTGCTCCAAGATTAGCAAGTGGGTCTGACCCAGGCTCCTTTCGAATTACTGCCTTGCTGGGACTCAGAGTGTGTGATTTTGCACATGCCTTTAAAAGCAGAGTATTTGTTTCTTGTAGCCCTCTTGCTCTCTTGTATGCAAGTCTCACTGGCCTTCAGTGCCAGACTTCTGGGAGCTTATCTTCCAAGTGCAGGACCCACCCCAGGCTATGGAGCCTGATGTGGGGCTCGGACCCCTCGCTCTTTGGGGAGAAACTCTGCAGTTATGATTATCCTTCTGTTTGTGGGTTGTTAACACAAGGGTGTGGGTCTTGACTATACCATGTCTCCTCACCTCCTATCTGTCTCATTGTGGCTCCTTCTTTATCTTTAGTTGTGTAAAATCTTTTCTGCTAGTCTTCAGGTAGTCATCGTAGATAGTTGCTCTGTAAATAGTTGTAATTTTGTTGTTTCCATGGGAGGAGGTGAGCTCAGAGTCTTCCTGCTCTACCATCTTGGCCACAACTTACTGGTATGGTTTTGCATTTGAAATGCAAAATGCAACTTCATATTTTCCCACCATTTTTAAAAACTATTGTTATTAGAAGAACAATCAAAGGATTAATGATCAAATATTGTTTAAATAGTTAGGTTTTAGTTTATGGGACAGAATAACTATGAAATATAATGTTTCCAATCTCAACAAAATTCTGAATGTTTTAGCGTGATTACTGGAAGTTCTACACAGTTTCCATTGTAAGGACCTTTCATGGTTTCTCTTTTTTTGTTGCTGTTGTTTTTTAAAAATTTTCTTGCCCTCCGAACTCTAACAGATAGAAATTGTGTCTCTTTCACTTTCATATTTCACACTGCAGCATGTTGCCTAGAACTTATTTATAAAGGAGTTAAAATAACACTGAATTATGACTAGGATAAAGTTTTAAGCACTTCTTTGTGTTATATAAATCTATTTACTGTTTGAGGATTTTTAGAGCAAGAAAAAAAAGTTTGACACTTGGGCTAGAAGGAAGTGAAGTTGAAGATCTCATGGCCAATTAAGTTGCTATGAAAATTAGAACCCATTTTTTAAAGGTACGTTATTCTTTTGCTGTCTTATCAAAATTCCTGAAATACTGGAATGTTGGCAGAAGGGAAAATATCTTCTTAGTCCCAAGTCCCTATTTCTATAGTCAATACCTTTGCTGACTTTTCTTGAGGATTGTAAATATCCTCTTAAAAATGAAATGTGGCTGAAAGGCATATTGTTACATTATTTTAAAAGTAAAGCGTAGATTTTAAAAATCTATTATATAAAGCTTTATACAGAAATATCACACAAGAGAGAATGAAGAGTTAAATGTAAGAGAGAGAGGCAGTGTTCAATCTATATACTACAAACAAATATGAGCATGCCATTTCCATGATTAAAATATTTCAGTGGTTCTACATTATTTTATGAATCAAGTTTAAAATATTTTACGTGATCATGAGGCCTTGCATTACTCAACCCCAACTGGCCTCACTCACATTAACCTCTGCCATTCTCCTTCTCTCTTTCTGTCTTCCAGCAATCCAGGTCTTCTTTTATATCCTAGAATGTGCCATGCTACCTCTTACTCCAGGTTCATTGCAAGCACAAGTTCTTTTTTTTTTTTGGACTCCCCCCACCCATCCCCAGTAACCACCTATCTGTATGCATATACTTGTTCTTGTCTGGATCCCTAGACTCAGATCCCCCTGAGATGTGAACTCATAGCGCCTTGCACTGTTCCTTCAAGTATGTATCACAATTGTAAATAAATTGTATTGTTATTAGAGTTAACTGTCTATTCTCTCCATGATAATGTCAGTTCTAGGAGTGTAATGATTGTGTCTGTCTACATCATTTTTTATCCGTGGTTTTAAATGCCAGGCAAATAGTAAATGCGTGTATGTAAAATGGAGAAAGTTATAGACTTCGTCGTGTAGGAGAGTTATAAGGAGGAAATGAGACAATCTGTGTAAAGAGTTTAGCCTAGATTAGAACAGACTGGTTTGTTTTAAGACACCTAGAACCCTGGATTGGTGGCGAAGCTTCACCAGTACAGACTGGACAGCTTTCCTCCCCACCCCCCTTTTGACCTAGAGAAATCTAAGGATGCCTAGGTGATTCAGAGAGGGCACCATAGAATTTATTATGAAGCAAAGTTAAGGCACTTTGATAGAAAGATGGGAGATATTAATCAATCAGTCAGTGAATGATCTGAGCTTTATTGAGTGTTGTTGGTGACAACCAATTGTAGGTGGACAGGGGATGGGTTTTTTTCCCATTCCCGATCAGAGGGCAGATGTTATGGGCCACTTTCTGTTTTTTTCCTTATTAATTTTTTATTGAAATATATTTGACATATAACATTATGTAAATTTAAATTGTACAACGTGCTGATTTGACACATTTATATATTATAATATGATTGCCGTTGTAGTGATAATTAGCACCTCTGTCATGTCACAAAACTATCCTTTCTTTTGAATGGTTAGAATAATTAAGATCTAATATCTTAGCAATTTTGATGATTATAATACAATCTTGTATATTTCACTGTACTGTGCATTAGATCTGTAGGACTTAGTTACTACTCATTGCAAGTTTGTACCTTTAAACAGCATCTCTCCTATCGTGCCACTCTCCAGCACCTGGTAACCACCATTTTACTCTGTTTTTACAAGTTTGACTTCTTTAGATTCCACACAGAATTGATATCATACAGCATTTGTCTTTCTCTTTCTGACTTATCTCACTTACCATGTCTTCATGGCACAGATGGCAGATGGTTCTTATCTTTCATGGCTGAAAAATAGTCCATTGTATACATATACACTACATCTTCTTTATTCATTCATCCATTGATGGGCATTTAGGTTGTTTCCATATCTTGGCTATTGGTGAATAGTGCTGCAGTAAACATGGGAGTGCATATCTCTCTTCAGTGTCTTGTTTTCATTTCCTTTGGGTGTATATTCATAATTGGAATCGTGGATCACATGGTAGATCTAATTTTAATTTTCTGAGGAAGTTCCATATTGTTTTCCATAATGGGCCACTTTCTAATTAGTTTCGTTTTGATTATGAGAGGTATAGTGTGATCACTTTCTTCTTATCATGAGTCTCACTATCATGACTGCATCATTGTCAGGACTGTCACTAGCCTAATGAAATCCAAAAGACATTAATAATAATTTAACATCTGAGCATTTATGTTATGCTAGATCCTATTTTAAGTGTCTGAAATGTATGAACTTATTCAATTCCCACAGTGATCCTATGAAATCGGATTATTATCATTCCTAATACTGAGACAGGCTGCCCTGGATACATAGCTAATAAATGGTAGAACTGGGGTTTGAATTTACGAAGTGTACCTCTTAGTGGCCCATGTTTCCACCACTGCACTGGGCTAACGAAGTAGTTCTAAAGGCAACACTGTTGTTCATTGCACTGTTAAGTCTGTATTCTGACTGCCATTTGAGAATTTTATCCTTTCTACTTGTCACATACCAAGAGAAAAAGAAATGGATGTTGAAATCAATTGTCTGTCCCAGTTTGACTGAAAGTGACCTCATCATCCTAGGTCTTTGCTCAGTCAAGGTTATCCTATCACCAAAACAGAAAAAATAAAAATAAAAAATAAAAAAATCAGGGCCTATTAAGTCTAGCAAGACATCCATATCAAAGTTGTTCCACGAAACTCTCCAATCCATCACCTTCTAGTTTAGAATTGGGGAAAAAGTGGTGGCCCCGTTGTATGTGGAAAAGACCCTCTACTCGCATGGATAACAAGGGGAGAATGTCAGGGGAAGAAGAGAGAAGAAAACACGGGTTAGAGGGCAGTGGACAGTGAGAGGCAACTGCAAAAGTAAGCCTCGGAGGATGGAGAACAGCTCTACAGGGAGGATAGTCAGACACCCAGATGCCTGTAAGAAGCAACATGTAGGGAAGAGGTTGAGTACTAAAATAGCAAGACGTTTAACTCAGCGTATTCTCTTTACTAAGTTGTGGAAGGACTTCAGCCCTACACTGCATAAGAGGAAAAAAATGAAGGTTTTCTTTGAAAATAAAAAACAGCCAAAATAACTTTGGTTGAAAGTGCTAATACCTTAACCACGTCAAATAACAGGGCAGTACCAAACTTTTTATTTAAATTATTTATAAGTGATAAAGTAACACTAATCAGAATATGAATTTTTAATGTTCACTCTTGAATAGTCTATAATTCTCTGCATTATGTCTTTGATGACACAATTGGCTGAAAATGGAAAATTCCATCTTATCCCAGTATTATTACTCAGTGACTTCTTTGTAATTTCGGTTTTTCTTCAGGTAGTCTTAGTCACAAATGATGTACCTATTATCTTTGTGGTGCTTTATTGTTCAAGATAGCTGGAAATTGATGAACTACACCTAATTAAATTCAAACAAGTTTCTAAGAAAAAATCTAAGCAAGTTTCTAAGAAGTTGAATTAATAAGTGGCTTTTCATTGTTTTTTTAAATTAATTCACATTGTCACCTAGTTGACAAATTCTTCCAGACATATATATGATAAAACTGTAGGATGCAACTAGAATAGATTCTTTTCAGGCTATGAATAATGCTAACCAGGATCCTAAAACAGGAAATAAAGGCAACTCTTAATATGCACATAGCAGCATTAAAAATTCAATTCAGATGTAAGCTACTGCAGCACTATATGTTGGCCTATAAAAGTCTCACGCAAATATAGCTTTACAGATTCAATGAAGAGTTGTTAGTTTTAACTGCATTTTAACAACTAGACCACATAGGATCTATGGGCTTACCTTTGGCTAGAGAAAATGATCTAGTCTCAAAATGACTGATCTGTTACATTCAGTAATTATTTATTCAGTGCCTCCTGTTGGGGCATATTATACACAAGCAACATGCAAATGTTGGATTGCTTTGCTATGAACCCTTTCTTGTGTGTAATGACTTTAAGTAGAAAATTAGAAATTAGGGGGAGAGAAATGAAGCAATTAGAATGTCATAGAGATTCAAAGAAAAACCTCAAAAAATCATTCTGACTTTATGCATTTTACTCTTTGGTGGGAATTGATGTATTTCTTGAAGTCTAGCAATTTTATAAGTCTAAAGAGTCATGCTATTGAAACAATGTACTATTAGCAACACAAAAAGGATGTCAAAAGAAATATTACCAAAAACTGTTCCAACATCTGTTTTTCATTTCCTCAGTGGAGGCAAAACAAAACCAAAGCATAAGTTGGATCATGATTCCTGGCATAGATATGCAATGGCATATATTTAGACTTCGGATATTACTATGAAGATGTTCTGCTCTTACAATTCATTTGTGAGTTTTTCACAAATAAAAAAGTATCTTGCTTCAGGGTACCTGGTCTAATATGAGATGCCTTTTGGCTCATGGTACCTTTTGGCCCTTGCATACTCTGAAGGTATTTGTTATTCCACTGCATTAGACCTTTCTGAAAGTTCATTGTGTCTGCATAACTTGTGACTGGCGAAATGCAGATGGAGAGCACGGCACGGATCCCAGAAATGAGCCTGAAATGGCATATGTGTTAACTTATTTCCCCTGTTTTTTGTTTTTAATTTTTATTTTATATTGGAGCGTAGTTGATTAACAATGTTGTGTTAGTTTTAGGTGTACAGGGAAGTGATTCAGTTATACATATACATGTATCTATTCTTTTTCAAATTCTTTTCCCATTTAGGTTATTACAGAATATTGAGCAGAGTTCCCTGTGCTATACAGCAGGTCCTTGTTGGTTATCTGTTTTAAATATAGTAGTGTGTACATGTCAATCCCTGTTTTCTAAATCAGTGGTCCAAAACCACTGTCACCTGTGGAGCTTCTGAAACTGGAGATGCACTGGTCCCTCCCCAGACCTATGAATCAAAATCTCTAGGGTGGTGGTGGGACTAGGGCATCTATTTCGCTGTCCTCGTTCATCTCCTTAGGTGAATCTCACAGCTAGGGTTGCAAACCACTGGCCTAAATAATTGATAGTTGTACAGAACTTGATAATTTACAAAGCATGTCACAATTTTTAATCTCACTTAATCTGGGGAGATGGGCATCAGTCCTGTGTTATAGACAAAGAACTCAAGCTTTAAGAGAGGTTAAGGGATTACCTAATAATATACATCCTAACTTTAAGTCTAGACTTCTGATACAAAATCACTGGCTCTTTTTCCTTTTGACTTTTTTTGGGGCCATAATATACAGACAGGAAAAAAATGGCAATGCCATTAATGTACAGCCCAGTGAATTTTCACAGACTGAACGTACCTGTGTAACCAGCTGCACAAATGCCCTGCTTTGGCCTCCTCCAATCACTAATTACTCTCACAAGAGCAGTCACTATGCTGACTTCTAACAGCGTTGCTGAGATTCATCTACTGTTTTGTATTTAGATAAATAGAATCACCCAATATGTACTCACTTGTGTATACCTTCTTTTAATGATCATTATGTATGTGAGATCCATCCGTGTTGTACAGCAATGGTTAATTTATCCTCACTGCTTATAGTGTTTCTTTGTGTGAATATACAACACTTATTATTCATTCTAGTACTGGTGGAAATTTTCATAGTTCCAATTTTTATCTGCTGCCAACAGAACTCTCTCAACATTCTAGAGCACATCTTTGGTAAACATGTACGTATTTCTATTCAATATATACCTAGGAAAATCTCGAGCTTTTCAAATTGTAATTTTTAAATTTTAAGTTGGCAGAAATCAGCTCTAGCTCTTCCCTTCCAAACCTTTCTTTTCTTTTCTTTTTTACTTATTGTAATTCTTACCACCATTCCCAACTTCATCAATCAAAACCTCTCTGAAATAAGGAAAAGGCAGATTAATTTACTCTAAGATATACCATGTCTATTAATTCCAAACTTATTTCAAAAGGTAGTATCTTGATTTAAAGAGACAACTTTCTGACTGTGGAATTTCAGAGCATAAGATCATCGTAGGCAGAGTTAAGCAAGTGGTTTTCTCTTATTTGGATAGGGAGTTTTGTTTTAAAATTTTTTGAACAAAATGTTATGAGGTAACACAAAGTGATTAAATAATTAATTGGTTACTCACTAACTATTGCTTGATTATGTATACTTAGACAAGTTTACCAACCCCTTTAAGTCCCAGCCCCATTCTATCAAATACCACTGATCAGAGTATGTCAGCTGCTCTAAGAGTGTGTTCATACAGCCTCAGTTTCAGTATCATTGTCCCTCCTTCAGGTGTTTGATTGCCCGGGGTCCTTTTCTTTGGATCCTAAGGATGCTGTGGGACTTCTCTATGGACTCTCTTCCATGGACCCTAGATCCTTAGCTTTAAGGTTCATTGATGTCATTAAGTCATATTAAATATTTCCTGGTGTCTTTATCGATGGAGCAGGAAGGGAGGTAAGATTGACTGTTGGCAAGTGCATGGGTTTTTTCAATAGGAAAAGTAGTTGCTTTTCTAGGCATTAGTTATCTCAAGTATGAAACTGGTATAGTATTTCCATTAGATTAAATAATGTAATAGATATTATGACCTTAATACAAGTATTTGGTGCTGAATAAATGGTATCATTAATAGCTGCTGAAGGTCTGGGACTATGTCTTATTCATCTCTATAATAGTATTGGGTAGGAGGGTGCTTGTAAATTTTTAAGGGAACTTGTGGTTTATATAAGTCCTACTGGCTGGTGAATAATATTCTCATGAAAGAGGAAGCTCCTTTTCTCCCTGGCCCCTTTACCCTTCTGGATGAGTACTGAATTACTAACAAAACTATAAAATCTGTCTTTAAGCCCTCCACATCTATTCCCTGTAGGAGAACATTTCCAGGTAACAGCGTCACAGCTAGGGGATTCAGGTAGGGTTAGGCTGTGTTTGCACAAGAGTCAGAGCATATTCTACAAGTGCAGAAATAATTATGTTAAGGATGTGATCATTAAGGAGTTTCAATTACTTAAATTCAGCTTGTCCGAATCCTCAGGTCTACCTCTGGTCAAGCAATGTTAATAAAACCAGCTGAACTATTTTAATTACTTTTCACCTCCTAGTCTAGGATTCATTGTTAGCTATTAATCTGCCTCTGAATGGTATGAGTTGTCACATATGGCAAATGGGATACAAGCCTTCATTTAGGAAGTGATCATCAACAGACATTCACCGTGCTTCTATCACAGTGAATCCAAATACCATCACCAACACCACTGGCAATTCAGCCACCAAAAGTACCAACAATTCTACCATGCATACCACCACCAATTGCACCACAAATACTACCAACAGTTGCAGCACCGTAAACAATTCCACTACCTAATAACACTAGCAGTTTTGTCACCAGTACCACCAGCAACTCCAAAACCAATATTCAAACTGACACTAAAGGTCAACAAATATGCTAGGCTCTGGGAGCCCACATGGACAGAACATGGTCCATGACTTTACCGTGTACATAGTTTAACGGAGGAAATACAAAATTGGCGTTGTTTGATCCTGCTTTGCCTACCTGGCCCCTATGTCCTTCGTCTTGAGATACCCACAGCTCTGCTCCTCATACATTTTTTGATAGCCACATTAGCTAGTTCTAAATACCAGGGTTTTTCCTACTTAAAGACATTTGCATCTACTGAAGCCTCTGCCTGGGGTAGTTTGTCTGTGATCTTCACACTTGAAACCCTTCTCACACTTAAGTTCTTTGCTTAAATGTCACTTCCCAAGACAAACCTTCTCTAGCCTCCCCTGTACATTAGGACAACAGGGATTATAGCTTGTAATTTGCGTGGTTGATCAGCATTTGAGGTAAATGAGTAGTCAGTATCTAGCATGATGCTTGTAGGTAGCTATTAGTAGCAGTAGTAAGAGTAGAACTGGACAGGTGATCCATTTGACTGGAAGTAAGGAGTCAAGCTGGACATGAAACCAAAGCCCAGGAGGCTAGAAGGACTCACAAGAGAGACAGAAGTTTCGGGTCAGAGGTTGGGAGGCAAAGCCTGGAACAGTTACACGAGCCACAGAGAGGGAACTAGTTCTAGACCAGTTCTGAGGCAGGACAGAGCCCTTTGGTAGGTGCTGGATAGTTAAAATACTGTGGTTGATGCAGTGGAACAGCACATACAAAATATGAAAGTAGCAAAGGGGAGGGTATATGATGAACTACTTCTGGTACGATTGAACCCGAGGGTGAAAACAAACAGTTGTTGATGAGAGTGGCCCCTAATCACCATATGTGTCATGGACCTTTCAGCAAGTCTTGTGTACCTTTCTAATTTCCTTTTATCTCCTTTTCCTCCTTGGGCTCACAGGCTTTGGGTACAAAGTTATTACGGAAATGTGCACTTGAAGTTTTCACTCATCTTTACCGCAACTGATTCCTCTGAGTCTAGGCAAGATGAGTAACTCATTAGTCAACAGTTGTATTTTTGTTGCTGTTCTGTTAAAAGATAAAAATTATCCAACACGCTTTGCATAAAATTCCACAGAGAATATTCCTAAGTAATTATTCTGACCCACGCCAGTTTCTCTCCTCTTTAACGTATTCTGTGTATGAGTCAGAGTGTTAAACTTGTCTTTGATTTATCCTTGTTCAGAGTTAGGTTAGTGTAGTGGAGTTCAGAGCAAAGATTGTGGAGCCAGACCACTTGGTTTTTGAATTCCAGCTCCAGGTCTTACTACCTGTGAGACCTTGGATAAGTCATTTAACCTCTCTCTGCCTTAGTTTTAACTATTACACCACTCTGTAAAGTAGTACTAATATTCATACCTAATACTCCATAAGCCATAGAGTATGGCAATATAATGAAGTCATGAACATGAATCAGCTAGAACAGTACCTGGAACATAGTAAGTGCTATACAATTATGAACTATCATGATTGAACAACTAATAACAAAACACTAGATAGGAAGTTTTAACAGTTTTTTGTAATTGTCCAAAGTTTATGTATGAAAGTCAGAAAGTAATTGCTAAGACTCTTCTATAAGCTCAGCAACTGTTCAGCAAAATTAACTGGTTTCAATCATCAGCAATGTTTTCTTCATGGGTTAGAATATATCAAAGGTAGTAACAACCTCTTTTAAGCTTTTCTGTTATGTAACCTCATCTATAATAATAACTGTGTTAGTTAAGGAAATCATTATTCAAAGGACTGAATCATCTACATGCAAATGAGTTTAGCATAATTTCCTTAAGCACGGTAATCATTAAAGACAGAAAATTCAGTTTCTTTCATAAGTCTATGTGTCTGAAACAATTTAGCAAAATAAATGGGGGGAGGGGACAATCCAACATTTCAAATATCTTTGTGACATCTTTGTAAAGTAAAATTCCCTGTCCTTGGCAATTATCATCTACCCTTAAAAACAGCATTTCCTATGTATTTTGTCTCAAGAGTATATATTTTTACACAGGAAAGTCAGTTTTCTTTTTTGAAAGGTGCTTAGGCTTTGTCCTGAAGCTGACAATTATGTCAAAAATTCGCTACTTGGGACATCTTTGATTAAGACTAGGGCTTTCAGCATATTTCCTTACTGTGTGACTTCATTCAGTCTTTTCAGTGTCTTCAGACTTTTTTGTTTGTGCATCTCCAAGCCATAATTGTTTGAGCACTCACAGCCTATAAAGCAAAAGCATCTATTTACATATGTTTTACTTTCCTAACATAATGAACATTAGAAGTATGAAAAAAATGAAGGATAAAAAGGACACAAGGAAATAGCTAAATATAATTTCTTTGTGCCCTGAGTGCCACAGGTATTGGATGCATTTACTTAACTATGAATATCACTGATATTTTAATAAGTCTTTAGAGACATTTGAAGCTAATAAATACCATGTCTCTTCATAAGACACAAGAACCATGATGAAGTTTTTTACTGTGGAAAACCTTTGGATTCACAGATTTAAGGATTCACAATTTTGATCTTAGTTTTAGTTATATTCTGTTGCCCCGCCCAGGAAGCTGGTTATATCTCTCTGACTCTGGCAGAAAACCCATAGCTTGCTCCCTCATGGAAGAACACATGAGGAATAAATGTTGAAGAGGGGTGTTAAGTATATTTTAGTAAGTCACTGAGAAATCTTCCCTGATGTAGTTAGAGAAATTGAAGGACCTTTGGAAAATGGGCTTAGAGAGAAAATGAGGTATTGTGTGAAAATTTTTGTGTTGTGAACAAATACTTGCTGAAGATCTGCTTTTTGTTTGTTTTCTGGGATCTTTAGAGCTTAACTTCAGTCTAATATACTCCAACAAAGCTTTTCACAGTCATGGTTATCAGATTCTCAACATTAACCCTGGAAAATCATAATATGTTTTAATAGAATTTCCAAACTGTTTACAAAGACACTGTTTATAAAACTGACAGAACCTTACTCCTAAGCAATACACAGTGGTGGGTACTTAAGAACTGCTTACTTATAAGAGAAATAGGAATCTGCTGGCCTCATGCATATGGGAAAGGGATTCTAGATTATTGTGAAAATGAGTAACAACCACTGAAAACTGCTGACATATTAGGAGGTACAAGTTGATGGGTCTGCCTTTTAAGAGGTGATGTCTGTCCTTTGAATTTCAGTGTCTGTATTCCCATCTTGCTGGCAATCAGGACACAGAGGCACGTTCTACGCTGATGGTCAGGATGCCATTAGCAGTATACAGAGGCAGGCGTATTTAAAACGTAATATTCTTAGTACTTTGCGTAAACTAGCAGTCCTTTTTTATTGGAAAGAGATGTTTCCTCCCCCTTAATTATTCCATCTGAGTATCCATTCCTGACATTTAAAGCGAAGCACGTTCAAATTTCCTTTGAAATTTAAAGTTTGTGCTAAATTAGGGTGTTTGGTGGGAAGTGAGTCTTGCATTTGTTAAGGAGAGATTTGGTTATAAAAGTTTGATTGACTTAAGACTCTGGAAGTGGGTGAACAGAGCCAGTGGCAAGAAAATGAGAAATAGAAGCTGGTGGGAAGGTGATTCATTGCCATTTCCTGTAGTTCCTAATTTGAAGGACAAAGAGCTGTGGATTGGGGGTCAAGAAATGAACTGTTTCTTTTAGGATTTTGCAGTGAAGCAAAATGCTAAGCATTTACTAAGACATGGTATCTGTATTTGTCTTCATGGAGAGACTTTCTTCACGAGAGATTGGTGCTAACTTCTCTTCCTGTAGTCGACAGTAGCTGCTCAATAAATGAATATTGAATGGATTTTGGAAAGACTTTTATAAAATGAGATAGATTGGTCCAAGTATTTCTTCCTTGTGCTCCTGGCTCCCTTTCTTCTCTCTTCCCTTGATATTTATTTATCAAACTCAAGTTACATGCCAGGAATTGTATAAGGTGCTGAGGATGCAATTCCAAACAACAAAAAAATTGGTCTTTCACGGAGTGTATATTCTAAGGGGCAAAATGGAATAAAGAAAGTAAATATATTAAATAATTACAGATTGTGACAAGTGCCATGGAGGACCCAATCAAGCAGCTAAATTAGAAAATAACAGTAGTGGTAGGGAGGACAAGGTACTGCATTCAGCAGAGCATCTGTGAGATGGTTACCTGAGGGATGGGTTGGAGCCAGCAGCTGTTGAAGATATGATGGGAGAGGGTTCTGGGAAGAGGGAATGGTAGTGGCTTTAGTGGTGACATCACCTTTCAGGACTGGAAAAGAGGTGGTATGGATAGAAAGTACAGACTGTCCCTAACTTTTGATGGTTTCACTTTTGATTCTTTGGCTTTACGATGGTGAGAAAGTGGTGCTCATTTGAAACCACACTTCGAACTTTGCATTTTGATCTTTTTGCGAGCTGCAGCTTCCAGTCACGTGATCACAAGGGTAAACAACCCATACACTTATGACCGTTCTGCACCCAGACAACTATTCTTTTTTTCACTTTCAGTACAGTATTCAATAAATTACACAAGATACTCAACACTTTATTATAAAATAAGTTTCGTTTTAGATGATTTTGCCGAATTGTAGGCTACAGTAAGTGAGCACGTTTAAGGTAGGCTCAGCTAAGCTCTGATGTTTGGTAGGCTAGGTGTATTCAAGGCATTTTCAACTTATGATATTTTCAACTTATGATGGGCTTGTCAGGATGTAACTCCATCGTAAGTCAAGGAAGATCTGTAGTGGGAAAGCAGACTGTGTCATTTCTTTTCTTCTGGTTGTCCCTAGAAACAAATCTGGAAGACAGTGGTTTAAGCCCTTCTCATAGGGCCCACTTTAGTTCCTGTGCTGGGTGGGCTTCTGATTGGGCCGTCATGATACTGCAGTCTGCCCTTGTTACCAACCCAACCCAGTGCCCACATCCACCATGTACTTGTGTAAGCACTTATTCAGTCAGTCAGTAGGTATGTTTCTAGGACTTACCAAGGCCAGGTACTGTTTAAGGCACTAGGGAAACATCAGAAGAGAGACAAGGCCTGGGTGCAGGAAAGGTGGAGAGAACAGATGATAGAGAAGCAAAGTGAGAGTCAATGGAAAGTACCACATGGAGATTTGAACAGAGAAGTGTCATAGAGGACTGGTGGGGAGGGTCAGGTGAGTTCTCCTTGAAGAGGTGACATGAATGAAATGAGGAGAAGAGCTATGAATGATATCTCAATGTGATGCTGAACGACATCTCAAAGTGAGGAGAGCCTGGCAGAAGTCAAGGGTCTGAGGTACGCTGGCCCTTGAATTAGCTCTGGAGGAGTTCTCAAGTCATTCTGACTATAGATAATTTTTTCATATGCTATTCGTTGGGAGACAGGCAACACAGAAAGCCTCAGAGATTCAAGACTTGCTAATAGTGACAGGGATATCATTCATTGAGCACATATTATATGGCAGGTGTTAGGCTGAATACTTTTATATGAGTTACTGTCCTGAATACTCATAATCCTACAAAGTGGATATTGTCTTTATCTCCATTTACAAAGGAGGAAATGCAGTCAGAGCAGGAGAGTGACCTGCGGTCATAGAGCTTGAGTGCAAGGCTCAGGATTCGTGCCCTGGCAGCCTGGCCTCAAACCCCAGCTAATGGACAGCTGGACGATATACTACTTTCCTACGAAGTGTTTCCATTGTGTTTAGTGTTGATTTATGTTTTGTTTTCTGGAAGGACAGAATGCAGAACTAGCTCCCCGTATATATTTTTGTTCGAGGCTTCAAAACACAGCTTTGTCTCTGGGTTGAAAATGTGAAGCATTTGTACTTTCGGTGTTGCTTAGTGTGGTCGTTATGCTGCTTGCTCTTACTTTCCATTTGGGTACGTGAAGAAAATATTACAAAGACAATTCATATTTGGGAAGGGAGGTAAATATGTCAAGATATATGTTCCATAAAATTCCAGATCTACTAGCTAGTGTGTGGAAGTGATAGAACTCACTCTTGTTTCTTTTGTTGAATCTGCAAGAAGACAAGGGAATTGTCCTCCCCTTCTTTCTTCCTTCCTTTTCCCCTTCCTTCTCATTTGCTTATTCAAAATGGCAAAATTCAGAGCCCCAGATGGTCATTGCATTGGGGAATTATTTACAAATAAATCATATTTGTCCCCTTCTGAGTTTTCTAGAGGGAACAGGCCAGGCTTGGGGAACTGCTGGGGGACTGATGGTGCCCCTGACTCTGACACGGCGTTGGGATGACGTGGGATGGTTGGGAGACATGATGTGGGCATTCTCCTCTAGCGAGAGCTGCTCCAACTGTACTTTCTCCTCTGGCAGTGCTCCTCCCAAGGTTAAGGAGCGTTGTATTCAGAACCAAGTGGCCCTCTGAGTACAGCCCTTCTGCATCTGCTCTTCACCGTCACCTTCTGTTGAAATGGAGTATTATGTTTCACAGTAGCTTGTCCTCAAGAACTGGCCAGCATGCTGTCAGCAAATGAAAGCACAGGATGCTTTATTTGTGCTTTGGAAAAAAATGTCTGTTATTGCTATGGGTCCTATTGTCATCCTAAAATATATCTTCCTATATCTCCCACAGATAAGCCACATCCTTTCATGCCATAAATAGCAAATAGATCGAAGGGCTCTCAGCTTGGCAGAAGCCTACAGAGCAAGCTTATTCTCTCATTCACCCCATGTTTGAGTTCCTTCTTCTGTATTCCCAGCAAATGGTGATGTGATCCACCCTTGAATAACTCTAATGATTAAAGTAGTTAGTTCCTGCATAGCTTATTCCAAACAAAGGAGTCTCCACTTAACCATTCGCTTGGGTACCATCCATCCTCCAGTCACAGCAGTCATTGACCAGTTAGTTGGAAGGTTTTTAATCAGTCAGGAACCGAGCACTTTCTACGAGCCAGGAATTTTGTGAGCCACGGATGCAAAGACGAAAAAACACCTTCCACACTCTATTTTCAATAAACTTACAGCTCAAGAAAAAGAAACAAAATGTGGACAGTCAGTGACACTGTAGAATGACAATTGCTGTGATGAAAATATGTACAGAGTTAATTAGGATCATTTGTTTGCCAGAGCAGTGGTCAGAAAAAAAAGTACATTCTTTGCTTTTAGATAGAACACAAGATCGGTGGTTCCTCACACATGGCTTTGTGGATCTAGGGTGTTTAAAAATTCTTCCATTAATATACCTTTGTCAGTCTAGTCTAACTCCCCTCACCTTTACCAGTGTTTTATAGTTTTGTCTATTTAAAAGTCCTTACTTTTATAGAGCTTAGTTGCCTCACTTTGATGCCAATTTAGTGCTCTTAAAATTTTATCCTTTAGACCTAGATAGCACAGAAGATAAGGTCTATGATGAGTCTATTTTTATTTCAAGGTTCTGAATAACTACATTGAATTTAAATGAATTTCAGGGAAAAAAAATCAAGTACTAAAATTTTTTGTCAAGCTGTTTATTTCTCATTTTTACTCTCTCAGCGAAGTGCAGCACATCAGAAGCTCATGTATGTAGCATCTGGTTATTCCAGATGAGAAGTTCTTGAGACCCTTATTCAGGAAAACCTCTCACCGATGAGGTTTCCCATTCCATTTTTGCTCATCAGTTCTCCATACCTTTATATAAACGTTAGAGCTTCACAAAGTCCATGCTAATTCAAAGTGCCTCTGCTCTTTTCCTACAGAAGGCAGGAACTCAGCGATTTGAAAGAAGACTGCTCTAGGCTGCCTTTTGGCGCAATCTCAGTTTTTGTTTTAACCCTGCCTGGTCTCCTACACCCTTGCCTTTCTCCCTCTGCAGGCTTTTCCTCTGCCCATAGACTATCCCCACAGCCAGATTCCAAAAGCTCCTTCCCTCCTCTTCCTGAAATACACACATTCCTTAACTTCTAAGTCCACCTCTGAAACATTAAAGACCAAATAAGAATCAAAACATAAAATTTACAGAACTCTTCACGTTTCTGTAAAACTATTCCTTTCACTGTTTTCTGCCCTTTTTTTTTTTTTTTTTTTTTACATGGATGACCACAACAAAAGCAACAATGATTGCAATTACCAAACATGAAACACACTCATACTATGTCATAGTATTGACATTCAGTCCAGTAATCCTCCACTGTAACAGCTCCTTTACTTTGCAGTGAAAATTGATTTGTATATTCTTTGCCTCTGAGTCCTTGTGGAATTTTTTTTTTTTTTTTTAATTCAGACAGAAAGTCACAAAAATTATACTCATCCTCATCAGTTCACTCAGTCCCATGTAATTAATTTTTTTTTTTCATCTTGATCTTTTGTTAGCACTTTTATGAGTTCATCAGTTTTTCATTAGAGTTCTGAAAATGCTTATTCATTCAGTTCAGCAGTACATTCCGTTACCAGAAACCTGTACTTGTCAGAGTCTTTTCCATGTATTTCTTGAAGATGAAACCCTTTTATAGGAACATATTTGCGTACTCTGATGATTTTGCAAATATGCCCTTTGTTTCTTGAGTAGCTTTTCAAGCCACACCTTCCGGATCTGAATGCTTTGTGATGTTAGGCTAATTATTCTCTCCAGCCTTGGTTTTTTCACCTACCAAGGTGAGATAGTAATACCCACTTCCTGGGGCAGGTGAGCATGAAATAAGCCAGCGTTGTTTAAATACTTAGCACAGTGCCTCTCAGGCACCTTACCCCTTGAGGTCTATTAATTATACAGTAATTTTAAAAAGAGAAGGTAACATCTCAGAGATGGAGTACATATACTTAATAGCACTCACTATCATATGAACAGGGATACTTAACCATAAAAGTAGTAGATACAATTTCTGCTTAATAAACATTAGTATATTAGTAGATTCAAATCTCTGTCAATGGGAGTCAGCAGAGATCCTTTTCAATTAGTGTGCAAACATGTAGAAGAGGCTTCTTCCACGCTTTATATATAACTTTACATGTCCATGGGGTATGGACTTGTAACAAATGAAGTGGCAGTCTCTGAGATCCCTATGAGCAGCTGCTATTGTTTGTTTTATATGAACCAACAGAAAAATGCTGAGCCAGATTTGAGTCAAGGCAATTTAACCTACTCAAAGGCTTTAAAGTTGAATGCTGATGCTTTTTGGAAACGGTCATTAACAGTGGGCTACCTGAAACGCACCTAAAAACATGTTTAGAAAATTATAGATATACAAATGAGCTTAAATTTTTACTTCTGTAAAAGACAGCTTGCACAAACCCAGATATTGTGCTGTTTCTTAACTCTACATATTACACATGAATCTGATGCTTTAATACTATTTCTAGGTACCAGAACCATTAGATTAGGCCAGAAACCCTTTCAAATCCAAGGATGGTGACCTAGTTAAAATTGGGTATTTTCTTGAATGGATTTGAGATTAATGTTTTAAATCCTCATTATTATTTTATTAATTGAAAATAATAATTACTGTTTTTGCTCAAGGTATCATTTCCTTTTAATTGCCTTAATATTTAGCTTCTGAAACTTACTACAATTAAACATATCAATGCTAGGAAAAAAATAGTTGGCTGCTCTATATTGACCCAATTATGATAGCACTTTTATTCTTTTCCTTTATTTTGATATAATAAGTGAATTTCTCTTTGAATAATGTGTTTGGTGAAGAACAATTGGCTAACTTATTTGCAAAAAAAAGTATTAGTCTAAAGAAGGGAGCAGGGTTTCTCTAAAGTGAAATAAAGGAACTTTTTTTTTTTTAAACATCTTTATTGGAGTATAATTGCTTTACAATGGTGTGTTAGTTTCTGCTTTATAACAAAGTGAATCTGTTATACATATACATATGTTCCCATATCTCTTCCCTCTTGCAGCTCCCTCCCTCCCACCCTCCCTATCCCACCCCTCTAGGTGGTCACAAAGCACCAGGAACTTCTTTTAGAAGAAAGCTAGAAAACTAAGAACTTTGAGACTTAAAAATACCATCATATACAATACTGATTAAAAAATCAACCACATTCCTAAAAGAATACAATTTCACAATTTGATATCAGAAAACTTCCCACATAAAGAAGGAGGTATCCTTGGGAAAGGAAGAAGTGGGAAACCACAAGTTAATAAGGGTTTTATCTTTATTTTTGCCACTTCTGGCTTACTTTGGTTTTTGGTAAATTCATTTAAAGAGTAAGAGGTTAAAACTATAGAGTCATTAAGTTGCGCACGTTGACAGCATCCCTGGAAGTGCACCATATTGCAAAGCTCAAGATTTTGGAGACAAACACAGCTGGGTTTGGATTCTAGCTTGTCTATTTACTGGGTAATCTAGGTGGTTGCCCAGTAGAATAATTATAAGAGCTACTGCAAGATTGGGATAGATTTTTATACCTGCCATATAGTAAGGTCTTAATATAAACTTTGTCCTCCCCTCCTTTTTTCCTTAGAAATTGACAGAAAAATGACATTTTTTTGAGGAAACTTTAAGTCAATGATAGAAAAATGGCCAAGGGACAGGTGTGACTAAAAAGCAGCAAAAATGTTCAACCTCAGTAGGTTTTTAAGATGAAGAAATAAAAATAACTAGATGCTGACTTTGTAATTTTTAAATTAACTCTGGTTAACAATAGATACCAGTATTGGAGATACAGGCATTCGTACATTGATGGTAAGAGTGTAAACTGGGAAAACCAAAGTAATTAGGCTATGGGAATATCTCAGAATTTCATACCTTTTGACTTAGTAATTCTCCTCATTTGCTTACAGAGATAATTGCATTTTCTCATGATGATTTGTAAACAAAGATTTCCATTAGGCTGTTTTTAAAGAATAAACAAATATTACATGGTGAAACATGCTGTGGTCCTTCAACACAATGATTTCAGAGATTGCTCCATAACGAGAAAAGTCTCTCAAGACCATATCTTTTTTTAAAAAAAGCAAGATAGCCAGCTGTACATAGAGTCTGATTCAAATTATGCCAAAAAAGAATATATGAATTACCAAAGGCAGGAAATTAAGGCTCAAATGGCAACACTGGTTGTCTTTGAATGATGATATTTTAGTAAGGTTTCTTACTCTTCTGTGTTCACTAAATCTTTTACAATGTGCATGGAATAATTATATATTCAGAAAAAAAAAATTAAGGAACAAATGAGTCAATCCATTGAGTTGAAGAAAGTCAGTCACCAAGCTGAGTGCAGGAGGGCATGGAACTCTTCAGTCTATGCCAGCCTCACCTGAGGGCACCAGACATGCTGGTCAGATCAGCCTCTGATCCGAGAAGAGCATCTCACAAGCTGCTGACCTCTTCCAGGAGAGGCCACTGAGGGATGGGGCACAGTAGGGCTGACAGACATTTCTAACGTGGGGTTTGCTTGGCTTCAACATGATTCTTCTGGGCTTCCAAACAAACTCAAGTTCAGCTATGCTCAGAAACTGTTGTACCTCGTGACTAGGATCTCCGGTTTTCAGATTTCTCTACTTCTTGAAGATGTGCAATTTCTTAAAAAGTGGAGAGTCGTAGCATGGCGTAGGGTAATATTTTCATTTTGCAATCCCAATACATCGGGGGAAAAACTACCATCTATAATCACGGTGATTTTATAAAAGAAAGATGTAGGCAGCACATGTAGGCAGCATGTAAATGTAGGCAAATGTAGGCAGCACATTATACATCCCCAAATGTAGGCAGCACATTATAATTTGAGAATAAAAGACAGTATTTCAATTGGATAGATGTTGCCTTATGAAAACCTCATTGTATTTTTCTTTTAGTTTTATTCTGGATATGTGAAAGCATCACCACGGATCAGCATGAGTTGGGGAATTCCCATTTAAGGAACCGCTAACTTTCCTATAATCTCACCGCATTCGAACAAAAGTCACTATCCTTTTGTGGGAATGAGAGCACGGAGGCCCAGGTGGTTTAGGATGAACTTGGGCTTGTCTGACCAGATTTTATTATATCATCTATGAGTCCTCCTGTTTGTGTTCATGTTGTCCAGAATAAAAAGAAAATGAAATAATTGATTAAATATAGAAATCACCTTAGGAGTGACCTAAGCTTTAAATTAGTAAGTTTGTTAAACAAAATTGTTGAAAGCATTGCTCATTGGCTAGATTTAGCCAGGAGGGGACCAGGAACCGGAATCTACAGAGAAGTCATGTGCTTCTTAAGAGGGTGATGGTGATGGGTGAAAAGATACCAACCAATGGTGGGAAATGATACAGCTTTAATCAATTATAGGCAGAAGATGCAATAACTATTTCATACACAGAGAACTTTGAGCAGAGAACACAGTGACCTTCCAGACAAAGAGATAAGCTCTCATGTCCCCATATTAAGGCCTTCTGAGAGGCTCTTACCTTTCTACTCTGCTGTATGTATGCTGTCTCAGCTCATCCTAATTGCTCTGAGGTCTGGCTCTTTGCCTGCAACCCCAGAAAATTCCTCAGTGTCTACTTGAAGGTTGAACGACTTGGAGATAAATTTGTAGACCTTCCATCTCTTTGCTGGGTCAAGGTTTACTGCCTAACAGGATTCTGTAAAAGGAGAAGGGCCAGAAATAGAACCAGGACTAGAGAACATCTGGTGACCCAGGAAGAGCCAGGGCATCTGAAGTGGGATTGGTGATTTGTATAAAAAATGCACCAAGTGCTTTAGGTCAGAATAAGCAGTGGTTAAGAAAGGGGTAGGCAGGAAGACAGTAACTACCAGAGAACAAAGAGGAGCGTTAGGAAAAATCAAGAACCCCCCAAATTCTTGTTTGACAGTTGAACTTTAGTTCACTTTGACATTGAAAAAGAGAGGGAATTGGGAAAATAAACCTAAGACACAAAGCATTAGGGTGCTAAGGTAATGTTAAAAGATAACCTGAAGCATGTTAAAAATTTTAAGAGTTTATTTGAACAAAAATAACTTTTTATCAGGCAGCATCCAATCTAGCAGATAGAAAGGGGCTCCAAGGAGCTGTACGCATGAAAGACTTTTACAGGCAGAAGGAACGAGCAGATTATGTTAGACAAAAAGTGGGTTGGTTATATAGCAAGGTTACTTTCCTTTATTGCATGGCAGGCGTCTATCAGGCAGATGACCTAACTAGTGTTTATCAGGTGATTCCCAATTGACCGGTTTAAAATTCCATTTCTGGGAGAGCTGAAGATGTAATTAAGTCTTGGTTTGGTGACATGGGGCTTAGTATAAGCAACTCCATTTTGCGCCTGTTGTTTTTTGTTTTTGTTAATAGTAATCATCTGCTCCTGTTAGGAAGTACCCTCTATATTCCCTTTATGTTACTGATTCTGCTGATCAATTCTAGGATGTCTCCATATGATGGATCTGGGCACTGTATTAAACATTTAATGAGAATGGTGACCGTGTTTGGTTTTAATGGAGCTACTTGTTAATTTGCTGATTTTTGATCTTAGTCACTGTGTTTTTGCTGACATTTAATCCTCTTTGATTCAACTCCAGGCAGTTGAGTGGTGCCTATTTGGGACTGGCTGACCACTAACAGATGGGCTGGTCCGCAGCTGGTCTATTATATCACTACAAATTTCAGAGTATGCTAATGCTAATAAACTAGATTCAAGCCCCCAGTAGACAGAATGTATTTGCTTTTCTATGTATATCAAATAAATGAGTAGTCCTACTATTTTTTCCTTTGAACTTTCATTCACTTTTTATGATGAAATATACATTAGAAATTTTAAAAGAGGCTTCGTGCTGTCAATCATTTAAAAATCCAGTACATTACTTTTTCAAAGACTTTCATGAGGCAGTCTGCTTGAAATCTATTTTAACTTATTTTTTTAATAGCATTTTATTTTATTCTGTGGAGCATGGATATATTTGGCTCTAAAAGCTCTAAAATTAATCCCACTTGAACCGTTTTCATTTTCTCTCCACTCAGTCTTGGAGAAAAGAAGGCTTTTCCTGCTTCCTTTCTTTCTGGTTACTGTATTTCCTCTTTAAATACGCTGACTGTAGTGCTTCTACTGTGTCAGGTTTCCTTCACCTGGGATCCAGCAACAGAATTCAGGGGTTCAGTAACTTTACATTGGAGTGTAAATTACACCTTTATTTTACTAACTTCTGGCTAACTGAAATTTAGCAAGCCCTTCAATTATAGGTATCAATAAACCACAGAAATTATATGCAACCCATCACCAATGGAATCACAGGTATAATATCACATTGAAGTTGCTGATATGGTTAAAAATTACAGTAGTTATTGGATGCACTACTACATACTGATAGTTAATAGTTTTACAGTGAAATATATTATGCTATCACGCAATTATTTTTGTAGTATTTTGATAGCTTTTCCCAGTATAGTTAGTTCCCTTTATAATCCTGTGTATGTTCCTTTATTCATTTAAAAGCATTGTTCTGCAAAGGGGTCCATAGGCTTCATAAAACTGCAGAAGGAGTCCGTAGTTCAAAAACTGTTAAGAACTTAAATTGGTTTCTCTGAAGTTTCCTTTTTCTGTGTAAACCATAGTTTGAATGTTCTCTACTTATCCTGAAATGCCCGTAAATCAACAAACTTGTATTTTCTTCCAAAATCCTATGATCTAATATGTTTTTATATTGCATGTGAAATAAAAGCATTTTTTGTGCCAGTTAGAAAAATGAATCAGACATTAAATTAACATTTACTGTAATGAAATCAGACCTGTGTAATTACCACAGTGCAATTATACTCATCTGAAAATTTGCTCTGTTTCCCTTTTCAGCATCATATAATCAAAACTCTTATTCTGCCATGAATGATAAGATGTTCTTTCTCCAACTGCTGAACACAGGCATTGATTTTCTGTGACAAAAAGGCTTCTGTAACAATTTAATTGATTAAAATATCAAGTGCTTACAATATACCAGACAATGTACAAATAATGTCCACTTTTATTGGTGTATGAATGTTTAATATAACACACAGGGTACTAAATGCAGCATGCCCAAATCACCGTAGAATATTTTAAGGTTAGAAAGCACTATGTGAGAAAACAGATGAAAAAAAATAAAGCGAGAAACATTTTTGCGTATTTATTTGTCTGAATTGAATTCCAGAATTAATCAAATCCCTAGTCTCTGTTGGCTCTTGGTGACTCTATATCTAATGAAGAGGCAACTCCATTTGCAGTAATTGGTTAATTGGAGCAGGAGTCTTCCACTTCTTCTGTGAGAGATGATGTCATATCTTGGAAAAGCACCTGAACTCAGGTGTCAGATGGACCCAAGTCTGCATCCTGGCTCTACTACTTCCTGGGTCTGAGACCATGTTAAAATTATATCTGAGCTTCCGATTGCCTATCTTGAAAATGAGAATAATAAAATGACTTGCAAAGTAGTTATGGGAGTCAAAAGAGTTATATGAAAAATGCCTGCCACAGTTGTCTGGTACATACTGATCCCTTAAATTGTTATTTGTTGTCAAAACTCTGCTCAGACATGTCCCTTTCCTAGCAATCAGTTCAAGGATTATGTCAAATCCTAAACTCAGTTTAACTCTTACCGTGACCCAGAGGACATAACATACTCCTTGTCTCAGGAAAATACAATTAAGTTAGAAATTATGTACATATGATTGCATATACATATAGATATATAATTAGCACTCTGTATCTGCAGATTCTGCATCCGAGGAGTCAACCAACTGCGGCTTGAAAATATTTTTTAAAATATTCCAGAAAGTTCCAAAAAGCAAAACTTGAATTTGTCACACACAAGTAACTATTTACATAGCATTTACATTGTATTTACAACTATTTACATAGCATTTACATTATTTTAGATACTATAAGTAATCCAGAGATGACTTAAAGTATATGGGAGGATGTGTGTAAGTTATATGCAAATACTGTATCACTTTATATGAGGGACTTCAGCATATTTGGGTTTTGTTATCCAAGGGGTTCCTGGAAGCAATCCCCTAGGGTTACCGAAGGATGACTCTGCATTAGAAATTACTCAGCCATAAAAAGGAACGAAATTGAGTTATTTGTAATGAGATGGTTGGACCTAGAGTCTGTCATACAGAGTGAAGTAAGTCAGAAAGAGAAAAACAAATACCGTATGCTAACACACACACGGAATCTAAAAAAAAGGTACTGATGAGCCAAGTGGCAGGACAGGAATAAAGACGCAGACATAGAGAACGGATTTGAGGACCCAGGGGTGGAAGAGGAAGCTGGGACGAAGTGAGAGTAGCATTGATGTATATACACTACCAAATGTAAAATGGCTGGCTAGTGGGAAGCTGCTGCATAGCACAGGGAGATCAGCTCGATGCTTTGTGACGACCTAGAGGGGTGGGATAGGGAGGGCGGAGGGAGACTCAAGAGGGAGAGGTTATGGGGATGTATGTATACTTATAGCTGATTCACTTTGTTGTACAACAGGAACTAACACAACGTTGTAAAGCAATTATACTCCAATAAAGATATAAAAAAATCCAATCCTGAATATCAAAAAAAAAATAGAAATTACATATATATGTAGGTAATTCTAAATCCAACGTATATGTATATATGTTGGAATCAAATGGAAAATACCAAATGGCAGTAAAAACAAATGCTAAATGTTATGGTATATATTTATATCAATTATAATCTTCACACAAAACAGAAGAGACTTTAATGAAAGGACAATTTACAAATATGTGGGTAAGGTTAAGGGAACCAATGCAGAATGGTGCTGCGCTGAAGGGTTGGCAAACATGGGGAGCCATTACTACTCCTTGAACTGGGGAGGGCAGGAAGCCATTACCAGAACCGGGAGCGAGCCATGGCTATCACTGTAAAAGAACCTCTTCTGATAGGAGTTTATAGCCTTATCTAGAGGAGCACAGCCACTCTCCACCACAATGTGGGAGAGAGCCCAGGGGATATATATCCTAATCTCTGTCTTCACCAAACCTGAGAAGTGACTGGAAGCCAGAGATCTCAGGAACACAGGACAGACAGCCTCGTGGAATAGGATGGGGAAGGATGGAGAGTGAATCGGAAGAGTCCAACAGAAAATAGTCAGCAAAATATTGTAAGAAGCATTTAGAAATTCAGAGAAGGAGGACACCATAAAAATTAAAATAGTCACAGGAAGCTGCTCTGACCATGAAAGCTGGGTCCTATAAATAATTCCTGCTTTAGGCACCTGTGTATACGTTAGAATAAAGTGTGACATAGCCATTCAGCTGTAACAATTCTACCAAATGATATGGTCAGGAGGCCCCCTCAGATGACAGTGCGGTTCCTTTTTGAGGCTGTATCATCTGTCACGGGGAATGTGCTATAGCTCCACAAAAGTCCAGGATTGTTGCCTTGCAAGTCTGGGAAATACAGAGGGAGCTTCACAAGCAAATAACCTTGTGTGGACAGAGTTAACCAGCGCATGGGGAGGTAGACATTTCAACTAACCTGACAGTAGGTCTCAGCCTTGTTTTTCTCCCTGTTCTTAAGTGGCCGGGTAATCTGTTCAAAGATAAATGCTCTCATTTGTCCTAGAGCCTGCTGAATCTTTCACCCAGCTGCCGTTGATAACTCCTGCAAGACCTATTCATTTGAAGCTTTCTACTGATCACTTTACAGAAGGCAATTCAGGACTTATTTTTGTGACAGGGATGCTTTCAACAAGAGATTCCTTTGGGTCTTATTTATAACTTTGTTGTGGTAGATAAGGCTGTTTGTGTGTTCAGAGGAATTGTTGCAAATGCTTGGTTTTATCATTTTATGCAAAAGAAAAATTTAGACCTTCAGCAGTCATTCATTCAGCGAATCATTCATTCACCATTTTCTCAGTGGCTATTTTGTGCCAGGCACTGTGGTAGTTATTAAAGATACATTAGCTAGCTCTAATAGGGTAAGTCACTTTCATTTCTTTTAATTCTAATAGACTGAAAATACTGTTTTTGTATTGTTCTCTTGAGATCACTTCTGAGGTCTTGCTTGAGCTCAGCAGAAAAGAGTTCTGTCACTGATGAGCACTGTCTGTGACAGGCATGCACACGAGGAGTAGCACTTGGGCTCACCGCGTTGGCCATTGCGTCTGTCAGGTCTAGAACCACTTCTTTTCAATGAGAGGAAACCTTTGTAGTAACAGACAAGTTCACTTCAAGTACGAATTACACCCAGAAGGCTCTCAAAATCTTTGTTGAATAAATTAATTTAACGGTTTAAACACTCAAAGGAATTAGCCTTTTTTTTTTTAAGCTATTTTTAAATTTTATTTATTTATTTATTTATTTTTGGCTGCGTTGGGTCTTCGTTTCTGTGCGAGGGCTTCCTCTAGTTGCGGCAAGCGGGGGCCACTCTTCATCGCGGTGCACGGGCCTCTCACTATCGCGGCCTCTCTTGTTGCGGAGCACAGGCTCCAGACGCGCAGGCTCAGTAACTGTGGCTCACAGGCCTAGTTGCTCTGCGGCATGTGGGATCTTCCCAGACCAGGGCTCGAACCGGTGTCCCCTGCATTGGCAGGCAGATTCAACCACTGCACCACCAAGGAAGCCCGGAATTAGCCTTTTTTTGGGCAATGTGTGGTTCTCACTTTCTTCTTCTACTTTTGTCATATTTTAAAAAGTGACAGTTAAAAATTCACATATAAATTGGTGAATACCTTTCTGTGGTTCACATTTCTAAAGATTTTCCCTAATGCTATCTATGAACCTATATATGAATGGTGAGGCTAATGGAGCATATTTTACGAATGACTGAGTTTTAAACTCCAGACCACTTCCAAGTGGAATCTGAGAAACAATCGCATGTTGAAGAATAAGGTTACATTTTCTGTCTGTGACAGTTACATGGATGTTCATCCTGGCTTCATAGAAAAAGTTGGTGATACATTTGTATCTTAGTTAGAAATAATGATACTTTACAACTGAGAACAATTTTAAGAATTCTTGAAAGATGTTTCTCAGTACCATATCTCTTCAGGAGCACCTATCTTGGTGAAATGAATTAAATCATTAGGTGTTACTGTGAGACAAGAAACCGTGGACGGGGCTTCCCTGGTGGCACAGTGGTTAAGAATCCACCTGCCAATGCAAGGAACACAGGTTTGAGCCCTGGTCCGGGAAGATCCCACATGCCATGGAGCAACTAAGCCCGTGCGTCACAGCTACTGAGCCTGTGCTCTAGGGCCCATGTGCCACAGCTACTGAAGCCTGTGTGCCTAGAGCCCGTGGTCTGCAACAAGAGAAGCCACCACAATGAGAAGCCCACACACCGCAACAAAGAGTAGCTCCCGCTCGCCACAACTAGAGAAAGCCCGTGCGCAGCAAAAAAGACCCAACGCAGCCTACATACATACATACATACATACATAAAATAAAATAAAATAAAATAAAATAAGAAACCGTGGATGAATCGCAGTAATTGAATCCATTTTCTGTTCCTTCTTAAGGTAATTCTATTAAATGGTTTCAGGATTTTTTTCCCTCCCCTTCTTGCTCGCTTTTTCCCTCCCTCTCTTCTTCAGATGTTCTAAGGCATAAAAACATCTCACTAACCTTTGCTTCACTATTCTATACTTTAGCCTGGAATGAAGCAAGAGCCTATTCATACCTACTGGAAGGGAGAACAACTTTTCCTTTGTCCCCTGTTAGGTCCTTTGGCTGGTTTAATAATTAAATACATAAGCCAGATTAACAGGAGAAAAAAAATTAACTTCTTATGTATAGGAGACCCAAAGATTTGAGACTTAAGGACAAGTCGGGTAGTTGAGGCTTATAAGCCATCCTGAACTATATGGAATAGAGGTCTTGAGCTCCAAAGGGGAGGAGGGTAATCCACAGGAGGATAAGAGCAGATGTTTGTAATTAGAAGTCTGCCTTGCCATGCAGGTGGGTCTTTCAGATAAGAAGTTAGCTCTGATAATAGCTCTCCTTCTGGTCCTGCTCCCCTGTCTTTTAGGTAGTTAAGGGAGAGGTAAACATTTTTCTTGAGTCTGCTAGATCTTGATTGCCTTCAGCTCAAAATAATCTACATGCCAAAATGGCATATTTTGGGGTCATGTATTCTTCCCCGCTCTCTACAATGGCAGAAACAGCTGCTGATTCCCTTTGACCTGTGAATCTCTTCTGCCTTTAGCAAGGATAATCAAAACACTCAGCAACCTGAGGGGCAAAGGCAGCAACCTGATAGCATAGATGCTGGCTCATAGTGCTGGAACAGGGGCCCAGAAGCCCTAGGCGTGAATGCCAGGAATTCATTCACCTGTAGTTATCAAACCATAGGAGGGTCCCGGGGGAAAGAAAAAAAGTAGGTGGGCTAGGAGGGATTTTATTCTTGGTGTCCAGGACAGTTGGCTACAGAGCAGTTCAGAAATAACCTCTGGTACGACCTTATGGATTCTAACCAAATTTCACCCCTTTCTAGTCAGGATCTTCTGGGCCCTGCTATCTGTCCCCTTTTCTGCGGGCTGCAGAGATTCCCAGGGGATGGGGTTACAGCTGCAGGACAGTGCCTCACCATCCTCATTGCTTTTTCTTCTTCCCCCACAAGTTTTGTGGTGTGTTATTTTTTCCCCTTTTATTATTTACTTCTTTTAAAATTTGGTTAGCTATTATTTATTTTACTGGTGCTTATTCTAATCCAGGCTGTACACTAATTGCTTTATATGCATCATTTAATCTTGCCAACAAATTTGAAATGTGGTTACCTCTCTTACAGAAGAGGAAATGAATTCCAGAAAGGTTTCTTTCCTTTTTTTAAAAAAATTTATTTTGTGGAAGTAGAGTTGATTTACAATGTTATGTTAATTTCTGCTGTATAGCAAACTGATTCAGTTATACATATATGTGCATTTTTTTCATATTCTTTTCCATTATGGTTTATCACAGGATATTGATATAGTTCCCTGTGCTATACAGTAGGACCTTGTTGTTTATTCATTCTATTTATAATAGTTGGCATCTGCTCATCCCAAAACCTCCCAATCCATCCCTCCCCCACTCCCCTCCCTGTTCAGAAAGGTTTCTAAGATCTTGACTTATTCGAGGACACATAGCTGGTACGTGGTAGGCCTAGGATATGAACCCAGATTTGGCTGACTAAAAAGTCCATATGTTTACAATGACGGTATATTATATCTAGGCATTTTTATCTTTTTAATTTAAACACTTTTAGACTGATGTGTTTTCTCTTGAATAGATCCTTTCGCCTTACACCAGGCATCATGCTGTATATGTGTGTGTGTTTGCCTATGATATAGATAAACAGATCTAGATATCTGCATCTATATCTGTGTCTCTATATCCATATGTATATCTGTAGAGAGACCCACAAAGGCCTTGCAGACACTTGACTTTGTGGTTCCTGCCCTTTAAGAAAAACATAATTTGTCCCTGGAGAAGACTGGTCTTCTATTTGGGAAAATACCTTAAAGGGCCCTCAGATGACAAAGGTAAGCCATAAGGGCTGGTCTAACTGAGGGAGAATAAGAGGAAAAGAGCTGAATTGTTTTGCATAATAAAGTGGCAGTTAATTTCGACTATTTCTGGAAGTTCAAGAAAAGTGTGGGGTGGTGGAATCTGGGGAGGAAGTAGAGGCCCAGAAGGGTCATGAGAAGGATAAAGGCCAAGGCAGCAGACCAAGAGTTAAGGAGGAGATTGATCAGAGAGACAGAAACACCTCAAAGGAGGGAAAGCCTAGAAACTTGAAGGTGTCAAAGAATACAATTTACAGGAAGTCCCCTGCATGTGAACCTTCAAGTTGCGAGCTTTCAAAGATGCGAACGTGTGTTCGCATGTCCAGTCACGTAAGTTAGTTCACGTGTCTGGCGTACATTGTCACGTGCGTGCATCCTCTAAAAGTGGTTATGCTTTTGTGTACTGTACAGTACTGTATAGAGTACAGTAGTACAGTACCTTTATTTCAAGCCCAGGATGTCCGGAAGCAAGTGTAAAAGCAGTGGTGATGTAGCTGGTACAGTACTACCCAGACATCACCGGATCCTTTTTTCAAGAGGGTAGATAGAATTGAATCCAGCAAGGAACCAGAACCTGTGCCATCAACGTCAGATGTACGTGAAATTGCAGCTTGCCCTGCGTCTCCTATTGCTGACGATCCTTCAGCTCTACCATTTCCCACCTCCTCTCCCTCCTCCAGTCAGTAACTCTTCTTGCCTGTTCACTCGATGCCTGACCTGTATGCCAGCTGTTGTACTGTACTACTGTACTTTTCAAGGTACTGAACTATAAGATTAAAAACGTTTTCTTTATTTTTTGCATTTGTTTGTTTTTTATGTATTATTTGTGAGAAAAGTATTATAAACCTATTACAGTACAGTACTATATAGCTGATTGTGTTAGTTGAGTAGCTAGGCTAACTTGGTTGGACTTACGAACAAATTGGACTTATGAACACACTCTCGGAATGGAACTCTTTCGTATGTAGGGGACTTGCTGTAAGTTATGTTTGGTTTTGGATTCTGCCCCCTAGCATCATTCCTTTCCAGCTTTCCAGGGACCACTGGGTGTCTGATGTGCTGTGGAGAGTGAAGGAGAAAGAGCACAGCTGGGGCTGAGCTGAGCAGCCGCAGGAAGTGGGGAGGGTGTGCGGGGTTGGGGGCATCGGTGAGGGTCCAGCCGGGAGAAGAAACTAGGGGTTGGAAGTGACAAGAAAATACAGGCTACCTCCCCCAGGAAGGCTCAGAAATAACAGCAGCTGTGCTGGACTTCCCCAGCCGAACAGGATAGAGACTGAAGTTGTGTTGCTTGGATATTATAGAGAACCTGTGACCCCAGATCACTGGGATATATGAGGACACTTATTTAACAGAGTTTTCCATGCTTTGAGGAAACAAAGAGTTGCTTCTCCTCAGATTTTTTTTTTGGGACTCCTACTTGTTCTCCCAGTAAGAACATTTTAACAGATATTTCTTTTGCTGTCAGCTAGTTTTATTTATAAACACCTTTTGCTCTCAACATGTTGCATAAATATCTGGGCAGAGGAAGATCGGTTTCAATTGGCTTTGATCATTTTTCTTTATGGCACTGTGTTCTGGGAGCACAAGATGGGATCACCTCTGCTCTATTATCCCACTCTGCTTTTGTGGATATTTTCCAAACGAAGCTCCCTGGAATGTGTTTCAAGATGGATTCTCATTATCTCCCAGTCAACAGTCAATTACTTTTTTTTTTTTTTTTTTTTTAAAGGACCTCAGAACATTTGTGTTTCCTTGAGGAAATAGAACTAAATTCAGCAATAAAGGTCAGCACTTACTGGGGGCCTCTGAGCCAGACGCTGTTCCAAGTGCCTTAGAGTTAACCATCAAATCTTCACAATAACCCTATGAGGATGCTATTTTTCTTATTTCCATTTTAGTGGTAAAGAAACTGAGGGGGTGTTGACATGAGGTCTTTTTTCCAAGGGGTCATAGCAATGTCAGTAGCAGTTAGGACACAAACTCAGGCCATCGTATTCCACTCTCAACTTGTACAGCCTCTTGATAAGATAACTTTAGGTTATTGGAAATAGCACAGTTTGGCTAATTCCACTTTATTGTTTTCAAGCCTTTTAAGAAAGCACCTTTGCTGCTTTGTCAAAGGGCGGTCAGTAATGAATGTGTTCAAATGACAGGCTTTGGGTACTGAAGTTTCTGGATGCACATGGAAATATTACCCAAAAGAATTCAGAGACTGGAAAGGCTACTCTTTCTTCCCTCTGGTTATCCCAGAACAATTCAGGACTTCTAGGTAGAAAAACTTTTTTTGACTAGATACAGGATTCTCAGGTTTTAACTTCTGTTGAGTGAAAAATGATTTAAAAACTAAGGTAACAGGTAAAAATATAAGAAAGTAATTTTTGGTGAACTTGGTAGGGAGAATGACCTAGGAAGGGTTCTTGAAGATTATTTAAACACTTAAAAATGCAGACCATCTCTGTAAATTATGAGGTTATAAATGCTTTTCTTTCCTCCACTCACTGTGAAGAAAACGTAGTTCTGAAAAATTAAGAAAATTTGGGTTAGAAGACTCATTTTAGAATGACTATGTCGTCACTTTTGAGTGACTCCTAGAATTATGGTTCCTGCCATTTAGGGAATTTTCACTTATTCAGTGGATTTGGTGAGAGCCAGTTTTCAACGTGGGAGATTTTGGTCTGGCTGTGGCTTGTGCTAAAGGACCCTCCAGCAGCTTGGCTTTCTCGTCTTGAGCAAGCTCAGTTGTCAGTTTTATCAGTATCATTACCTTGCCAGTGCTGAGCTAACCAGTGGCTTGGTCTGGTGTAAACAATGGGAAGAACAGTGTCGGTCCACTGTAGAAGCTGTATTAAACTAATGTGTACGTTTTGAATTCTAGAGACAAAGAATGTAGTGGTGAGAAATTTGCAGTTAACTCTGATCCTTGTGATTTATATCAAGAGTTTACGAGATCAAAGGTAGTATGCCTGCTTTCTATAATTTCCACTTCTGGTAAAATTGTTTTTTCATGAAAGGTGAGACCCATTCCTATTTCCAATTGGATGGATTATTTAAATGACCCCTTCCCCCAATTTGTGGCACTAAAAGTTAATTCCGTTTAATTCAACAATTTATTGCATCTCTACTGTTTGCAGTGTATCATGGCAGACTATGATTTAGATTACAGATTTAATATAATCTAGTGAGGAAGAAAGACACATACTTAAATAATTCTGATACAAGTTAGCACTGTAATAATCTTGAAAGCACTATAATAAAGGATTCCAAGCTGAGCTGTAGATGGGGGTAGAATTGGATTGGAAGTGTTGCTCTTTTTCTGAAACAAATACAATTTTACCTGTATTCTTAGACAATGTATTTTTGTTGTTATTGTTGATATACATGGAGAGAGGCAGCATATGCTATACCTTCTTTTCCTTTTCCATTTCTCTGAGCCCTCCTTCTAGGTATCCTGTATGCATTATGCAAGTGGCTATTCTTACTATTTAAGAATGTTTTAGGGATCCAACCCTAAAACAGAGGAGATTAACCCTTTTCCTAGTATCTTGGCTTCCCATAGGCAGACCTGCCTCCAGTTGGTGCCACCTGTGCTGGTGATGGGAGCAGCAACTTTCCACAGATATGATGGCAAAGGACAAAAGGCTAATTTATGGTAGTGGGACTGCTTCCTCCTTCTTCCCCTGAATAAACACTCAGCATATGGCGTGATCCTGGTGCCCCTCTGGGAATTAGGGAGAAAGCAATATTATATAACAAATTTCAAGTAGCAGTGCTAATGGAGAAGACTTGCTGTGAATTGCCTGAATCCAGGGATGGTTTGCAAACAAAGTCTCAGTTCATAGTATTTGTACCAATTTTGATTTAAGCTGCAAATTAAAGCAGTATGCATTTATACATGTAGAAAAGCAAATTGTTTAGATTACCAAGCCTCAGGAATGTAACTCTGAAAGGTTTATTTAAAGCCATCATGCAGCTGTGGCAATCATTTCAGAAACAATTCTTCTAGTCTCATGGCATCTATTTTTGGGTTGAGATTTATTTATTAATTAAAAAAATTTTTTTTTAATTTTTATTTATTTATTTTTGGCTGTGTTGGGTCTTCGTTGCTGCGCGCGGGCTTTCTCTAGTTGTGGCGAGCAGGGGCTACTCTTTGTTGCAGGGCGCAGGCTTCTCATTCTGGCGGCTTCTCTTGTAGCGGAGCATGGGCTCTAGGCATGTGGGCTTCAGTAGTTGTGGCACGCGGGCTCAGAAGTTGTGGCTCGCAGGCTCTAGAGCACAGGCTCAGTAGTTGTGGTGCATGGGCTTAGTGGCTCCGCGGCATGTGGGATCTTCCTGGACCAGGGCTTGAACCCGTGTCCCCTGCATTGGCAGGCAGATTCTTAACCACTGTGCCACCAGGGAAGCACGAGATTTATTTTTTATTGAGTTTGTCAGAGTCACTTTGTAGATTCTTAATAGCTTGTTTCTTTTTTCTTTCTTTTTTTTTTTCTTGGTGAATGTGTGATTGGAGCTTTTCTAGTAATTTTAAAATAGTCTCATTTGTCGTATTTTAGTGTGCAATTTAGAAATCGATACATCAAGTAATGAGTTTTAGGTTGATTTCTTTTTCCTTGGGGTTTTCTATTCTGTTCTCTTCTTTGCTTTTCCCTTCCCATCCTCACTCTTTCCTCCCTCCCTTACTCCCTCCTTTTTCTTCCTCTCCCCTTCCCTCCCTTTCTCTCCTTTGTTTTTGTTGATGATGGAAGTGATCACAGATAGTGAGTGATTGTGTCTCAAGAGGTTAATAAGTGATTGAATCATCTATTGTTTCTTCTGAGGATCCATCTTTCAGAAGTCAAACAGATGAATCATCATTTTGAAAAGAAATTCATTAGTCATTTAGAATTTTTTCTCTCTTCTCATGAATGAGTGCTTCTTTTATATGTGACTTAAATTGTTGAAATATGAGACTGCAGGAAAAAAAAATCAGTTTCCAATTATAGCTCCTTGGGATAACACATGTGGTTCCATCACTGAGTGCTGATTTTTAAAAAATGTTACTTCAACCATCCAGTTTGTTTCCTGAAGCATCACCTTGTGAAAGTCAGATCATTAGCAGGTGGGATGGGCTAAACTCAGTTGTCCCTGTGTGCATCTAGTAGAGAAACCAGCTTTCTGAATTTATGTCTACCCACCAGTCTTCTTTCTCTCTTTTCTCTTACTGGAAGACCATTAAAATTACTTTTGTGAACTTACCTTCTTGGGCCTTTGGATCTTTGCTGTATCGACTTGGTGCTCAGCCTGAAGGATTCCAGGAGCTCCTTCTTTTTGACAAATCTGAAGTCTAGTCACAGCAGTTTTTTCCCCAACACCAGATATGTGAATCAAAGTCAGTGTATGCACTACCATACATAAAATAGGTAACTAATAAGGACCTAGTGTATAGCACAGGGAACTCTATTCAGTACTCTGTAATGGCCTATATGGGAAAAGAATCTAAAAAAGAGTGGATATATGTATATGTATAACAGATTCACTTTACTGTACACCTAAAACTAACACAACATTGTAAATCAACTATACTCCAATAAAAATTTTAAAAGATAATAAAATAACCAAAAAAATTCTAGGATGGGAAAAAATAAAAAAATAAAGTTCTCAGTAGTACTGTCAAAAAACAAAAAACAACCAAAAGAAAAAAAAAAACCCCAAAGTCAATGTATGAGTGGGAAAGAAACATTCCTAGTCTCTCATTTATTGAAAAACAAATCTCTGTTTCTAATACTTTCTATTTTTTTGGTAACCCAGACATGCACAGGAGTGACAGATGTCTAGTAACTGGAGAAATCCTGAGATTTCCAGTCTGGCAGTGTTGATACAAGAACCATACATGAGTATCTTCTCATTGCTTGTTTATATGGGCATCATCACATGCATGGCAGTCTTTCGTAAAGCACACATGCAAACATAAGCTTGCCCTAGAAAACAGGCTTATTATGAAAAAGCGTGTTTGCATCACTAGGTGCCAGAAGTAAATGAAGTTATTGTGTTGAATATTCTTAATAATAAATAAAAATTCTTTATGACATATCATGTGTACCTCGCTTACAAATATATGGGAACATTTTCATTTTGTGTAGAATAGATTGCAGCAGTATTATCCATAGAAGTTAAGTAAGAAGCAGCATAAGAGGAATTCAAACAGCTTAGCCATACCTCATAGTGAGGAAGTGTGCTGAAGACTGTAACTCATCTTTGGATTATTAGATGCCAACAGTGTGAGTCCACAGGCATATGCAAATATTTATTTGTTGTGAATTATGTAACAAAGTCACTATCAGTCAAAGTGTCACAGAATTATTACATTGTTAGCTATGGAAAAAGTTACATATTCAAGTATATTACAGCAAAATCATAGACTAATTGCTTTTGCATTGAAAGCAAAATAGAATTGTAGTTTGTTTAATATTTGTATTTGCCAAGCAAAACTGAGATGCATATAATAAATAAGTCCTTTATTTTGTAGATGTGTTCATAGGTCAGCTTGAGTCACAAATCTCAAACAAATTTCAAATTCCACAGCTAAAAAGAGCAAGTGGAAATGAGGGCACAGTTTCAGGTATGGTTGGATTTAGGAGCTCAAACAAAATCATGACAGGTTTTTCTCTCTTTTCCTCCTTGGCCTGTCTTGCTGTCCCTTCCTTTTCCTTGCTCTCAACCCTGCATGCTACTGCTTTGCTTTGGGACTAGCCTTGTTCTTCCTACATGCTGGGTAAGATGGGTTTTAACATTCTTAAATTCATCTCATTCTTTTCTTCTTTGTTCAGAAAGGAAAAGTGACACTCTCCTTTCCCATCTATCTATCAAAAATAATGGTAGGGGAACAATCTTTGCTAGGGTGATAGACCTACCCCCTTACGGGCAAATAAAGATTGAGAGGGGATGGTGCATATTTGATTGTTCAGGTATGTGTCACATGCCCACTCCCACAGGCAGGAAGTGGAGTGCTGTTGCCGTCTACTATATCCAGAATACTTAACATAGTTTTTCCATCACGTTCTCAGATAGACCATTTGCAAAACAAAAAGGATTTAATCTGTGAGGTTCATAAGCCATTTATATGGATAACACACTTAACTAAAAGCTGCCTAGGAATTATATGAAATTGACTCTGGTTGCCTTTGCTAAAGAATAAGTTTTCTTCATAGAGTTAATATTTTCTGGTGATACTGTCAAAAACAACAATATAGACATTTAATTTTTTTGCTTAAGATGCATGCTTGAGAATTCTGCCTTAATTTCATTTATCCGTTCATTCAGCAAATATTTATTTTGAATACCTACCACCAGACTGGGAATCACAAGTGATCAGGACAAATGTAGCCCTTTTTCAAATGTCACCTTCTCAACAAAGCCTTCCCTGCCTCTTCTACTGACAGACAGAACCCCTCTGTCCTGCTTTACCCCTACACTTTCCCTGCTTTTTTGTCTCCATAGCAATAGCTGCCATCTGATTATATTTTACTTATTTATTCTTACCTGTCTCTCTTGATTAGGAATATAAGCTCCCTTAGGTCAGACATTTTTATTTATTTTATCATCAGTTGTATCATCAGTGTCTAGAACTGTGTCTGGAACAGTAAATGTGGTGTTGAATGAATAGATGGTCCTGGCTGTCATCTCCATTCTGTCTCTGTCCCTTATATGTGGATACTAGGTACGCTAACTAGTGTACATGCTAAACGTTTTCTAAGAAGCAAAGTGAAGCAATCTAAATTCACAGGGGATGACGGCGGAGATGCTAATTTGGATGAGATGGTCAAAGAGGCCTTGCAGAGGAGGTGACGTTTGGACCCGAATGACAAAAGGGTGCTGTGCAGACCATTATCTGGGAGAGGAGACCTCGCGGTAGGTAGAGCAAACAGATGTAAAGAGCTCAGAGGTGGGATGGTGTCCGGGCTAGTCAAGGAGCAGTCAGATGGTCAAGGAGGCTGGAGTGGGCAGTGGGGCGTAAGAGGAAGACAGACGACGATGTCTACTGGGTTCAGAACAAGCCCCCTGGTTAAGACGGGATCTTATTCTTAGTAGGAAGAGAAGCAGTGTGAGGGTTTTTGATCAGAAAGGTGACATGATCTGAGCTATGTTTTTAAAAAGATCGCTCGGGCTATTGTTTGTCGGCCAAGAAGGAAGACCAGTTGGAGGTCATTGTAAGAGTCCAGGTAGAAACCAGAGGCTTTGGACTAGGTAATAGCAGTGCAGGTGGTAAAAGTAGATTCTGGACATATTTCAAAGGTTGAGTCAAAGAATAACAGATTGGATATGAAATGATAAAAAGAGGCGTTAAAGATGACTTTAAGGTTTGATTTGACTTTTCAATTCAAATGATTGTGTAAGTTCACCAAGTCTGTTACACTTTTGAAACTAGTGAATTTTAAGTTAAAGTCCATTATATAGTTACACTTGAAAAAAATCTTTGAGGAAATAAGTCCAACTCTGTAGTATTTGAAATATGAGTAGCATAGCTAAAATGAGCATACGTAACGAGGGGAGAAGATAAATTCTAGGACTTCACAACTTGAATAACTGATGACAAAATACTCAGCCTTTAATATCCATGTGTGCCTAACATATGCTCTAATTTTGATGTTCTTGAGCAGTTTGTTCTGTGCTGGAAAATACAGCTGTCCTTTGTGGCACTGAGAATTGTGGAATGAGGTGGGAGTTGGCTGGATGGGAGGAATGTGCAACTTAGAGGTTAAGAAGATAGAATGTCAGAATTCTCAATACATAGAAGAAATTAATCAGTTCCAAGATATAGCAAAATAAAAGAATGACTGTAGACTGTGATACTAGCAGAGTCCCAGAGCCATATCTGTGTCTATATTCATAGATCCCTATAGGGTGTGTATGTAACTTTGTGCACGGGGGCATCCACCTTGAGATTTAGGGTCTAAACTTCCTTTAAGAACAAAAAATTTTACCTGATTGTGTTTTGATTGTCAGTAGAAAACTGAGAGTATATATGGTAAACAGTTATCTTAAGTATGGCTGAGATATCCTCATAGGATTCAAATTCCATTGTTCAAGTTCCAGGCTGCTCTTTAAGCATATTTAGGTGAGGTGAGATAATCACTCTTTTAGCAAAGAATAGGAAAAAAATTCAATAACTTACTTAAAATTATAGTTGTCTGAAATTTGAAACGTTTTGAACCCTTCTAAATTATTCATCGAGCTATCTCTTGATCTTAAATACATGAATTTGTTTTTGACAGTGTTTGATGCAACACCTCTTTGATTCACTTTCTTTTTTTTTTTTTTTAATTTTATTTATTTATTTATTTATGGCTGTGTTGGGTCTTTGTTTCTGTGCGAGGGCTTTCTCTAGTTGTGGCAAGTGGGGGCCACTCTTCATCGCGGTGCGTGGGCCTCTCACTATCGCGGCCTCTCTTGTTGCGGAGCACAGGCTCCAGACGTGCAGGCTCAGTAATTGTGGCTCACGGGCCCAGCTGCTCTGTGGCATGTGGGATCTTCCCAGACCAGGGCTCGAACCCGTGTCCCCCGCATTGGCAGGCAGATTCTCAACCACTGCGCCACCAGGGAAGCCCTTTGATTCACTTTCTTAAACTCCCTTCAGAAACAAATTGATAACAACTCTCTAGTTGCAAAGGTAAAAGCTCTAGAGATGGTTCTTTAGGTAAATGAAGCACTGTTCTGAGTAAGTGGTTAGTCTAACATAACACATTCAAGGCCAATTAAATAAGGGAAAATTGTCCTTAATGGAACTGCAGGACAGTGGTAAATGTGAGTCAAATGTCTCCCTCGACCATTCTGCCTACTTGCACAAAAAAAATCATGAAATTTCCTGTCCTTTGCCAAATGTGAAAGGGGATCACTATTTCAGTAACAATTTGTCAGGTTATTTACATTTGCATAGAACATGTTATCACACATATTCTTTTTGGTCTTATACCCTGTGTCTGATAAGGTTTCCTTTTCCAAGAGCAGTGATTTTCAGAATCTCCTTTCTGTCTGTTGTTGTTTTAGGGTCATTTACAAGAAACTGGATAATCCTGTGTAATCCTGTCTTTACTCCTCAAATCCTGTACAGTTTAATGATAATGTTTGCTTTTCTAAATGTTCAGTATTTTCTAACTACAGTCCTAATAACTACAAACAACCAATATGTTATAAGAGTATGGCTTAGAATACTCTGGTTTCAGTTATCAGCTACAGTAATGTCAGGCAAATATGTTGTCTTAAAACTATCATCAGTAGGATATTCCAAACACTATTACAGGAAGAAAAAATTCTTTGATTATAATTTATGAGGACAATTTTGAAGCTGTATTAAAAATTTACTTAAAAAGAATGTTAATAGCAAGAGTGCACACAATTAATAGTGATAAGTTGATTTGCTTTTAAGTTTATTTTAAAGTGTCACTTTATTATAAGCTAGACTGTATATTAAAAATACCATTGTGTTTCTAAAATTAATTTTTATTATAATATTATAACTAACTTTTTGAGTTGAGTCCTTCATTGCATAACCATAATTTCTACTTGAATTCTACAGGGAGTTAGGGAATGAAATGTAGCAGAAATTAGGTCACTAGAGTTTTAAGTTAAATTCCATTTCTGAGAAATCTGAGACATTTTCATTTTTTTATCCTTATGTTAGTAATCAGTCCAGGAAATGACAAGAAAAGTGCTTCTCAGAGTTATCAAGAAATTAAACTTTTTTGCCAGCCATTTTTCTTCTTTGATCTCCCTTTACACTCCAAAGATCCAATTATAGATGTGGCACCGTGATAAAACTTGATAAGATATTAACTAAAATGTTTGTAAAGACAGTCATTCATAACTTTATATCCTCAGTGAGAACCCGCAGATAAATTTAAGCCTGGTTTGGGATTACCCCTCACATGTAGCTCTAAGTGTTTACTAATTATTATTCTGGCATCCCTACATCTGGTGAGAAATCAGACTGCAGGATTGCAAATGACCACTGTCCCCAGGAACTGGCCGGGCTACGTGAGTGAGTGAAGTGTCTCTGGTGATACATCAGCACATGATAAATGGCCCCGCCTCAGGTAACATCAAAACAGTAGTGAGTGGAGAAGACTATGGCAAATGAGACAGCTCCTGTCCTTTCCTAATGGGGCAGCCACTACTCAGCTCCATCGTATTACGGCCACCTGGGAATGGTGCCGGCTCTGTTAAGACAGAAATCTCATTTTCATGGAAAATCTGCTCATTTTTCAATGTTGGCAGCTAATTTAAATTTTAAAGGAAATTATTTGGGCTAGGAAACCTTGTTAAGAGTGTTTGAAGGGAAAATCCAACTGAAGTTTTATGGTAACTATAGTAACCACCTAGGAGATGGAGGGAAGAGGGTGTGATTGGAGGCAGGAAGTAGTTAAGGACCAAATGGCCAGATGAATGATATTGGAGGCTTGTATGGGAGCAGTGCAGATAGTTCCAGAGAAAGAATAAAGAGGTGAGACCTCTGGTGAGAGGTGAGAAAGAATAAAGAACTAGAGAACTTCTGGAGGTAGAACAGGCAGGACCTAGAAGCCAACTGTGTAGGGTTAAGAGCCCATGGAAGAACTAAAGTTTCAAGTTTCTCTGGGGTCCTAGGGAAAAAAAAAAAGCTGCTGGGGCTCAGGTGTAATGTGCATATTTTTATCAGTAATCTGAAATCCAATTATCTGTCTTCCACAAGTGCACATACCACTCCTGCGCACACAGAATAATTATACCGTGTATGGGCTCAGTTTTGATTTTTCAATCAGAAGATGCACGGATACCATTGCTATATTTGCTTGAAAGGTCATGGCTTCAGAGGTTTAGAGGCTGGAAAGCAAAGATGAAAATAGAAGCAGAGTGATTTTATGAAACAGATGGGGGAAAAGCAAACAGAGCTCAGTCTGCAGTCACTGGCAGGAGAGAAGAATGAGAAAAGCAGTCAGGAACTAAAATCTCTCATGGTGACCATGATGCTGCAAAAATAGGAAAGGGGAAATGCAGCTGTGAATCTCCCCATTCTGAGTTAGCTTGATACTGAAAACTGAACAACTGATGGTTCTCTCTTGAGCTTCCTGTAGAGTGAACATTCTGTTTATTGCATAAAGACAAAGTTTAAATTACCTTTGAAATTGTGGAGGTATCTATCATCTCTATTCAGAGACAAAAATAAGAGGAGTTGGCAGGGGGTGAATATTAGAACAGGGAATAAAAAGCAACAGTCATGTCAATTCAATAGCATTTATTGGGCACTGGAAGATGCAAGACAAGGCCCTCATGATTCAATGTTGATTAAGACATAGTCCAAGCACTCAAGACAGGTTAACATTTAAACGACTAATAGCAATAGCATAGAACAGATATTGTATTCGCCTTTTGATAGATGGAGCTCCAGTCTCCAAGGGATAGATATCTAAGTGGTGATGTCCAGTGGCTGGAAAGAAGGGCCTGATTTCCAAAAGAGACATCATGATTTAATACAGTTGCTCAAAATATAGCTTGGGAATCAATTCTAGCAAAGGTTCTTTCCCAAAGAGAAAATGTAAAGCAAAAAGAACAGTGTGCTAAAGGTGGAGCCCAGAAGCAGATTCTTGAAATCTGGTAAGCAGGGATTTACTAGATCCACACAGGGTAAGCAATACTTTGTCATTCTTGACCTGTCCATTGAGGGGCATTTAAGCAGCTGGGGTCATAGACCCTGGAAAGAGGAGAAGGCGAATAAAGATTTGGGGATGATGAAGTTAAATATGCCATTGAGGGTAAAAGGGTTTCAAACCCTGCTCTGTTATTAAAATGTAGGATGACCTGGGATGCAATTTGAAGTTCAACATAAGTATAGATATTGTACTGAATCCCCTCCCATCTGCTATCTCACCTTCTAGGTTTAAATCCTGTCCCTACTCCTTCAGGATGCCTTAGCTGATCAAGCAAACCCGTTGTTAATTTTTCCACTTCTGAGGCCCTAGAGCACTTACGTCTCTTCCTTCCTTGACAGTTACTGTTTTACCATCTTGCCTTATCAGCTTGTGTGTGTAATGTTTGATTACTAGGATGAGGATTGTAAGTGGTCATCCAAACTGAAACACTTTGGAGAGTGACACTGGGAGAGGGTGAGTGCTGTTGATGCTATTAATAATTGCTGAGGGATGACAGGCATAAATGGGGGCTGTCCTGAGCCACCCAGGCTGTGTGGTCACTGGACTTATTTCCCTAGTTGGGCCACACGATTCTTCTATCTCCTCAAGGCCTTGCACAGATTAGCATTCAATGACTCCATTAGATGCCATTGTAAGGACTATGGAGATGATTACATGACCCCAAACTCTTCCTTTTCTAGATGAGGGAACTGAGGTCCAGAGAGGTCATGTGACTTGCCTATGGTTGCACAGCTAGCTCTTAACTTGCAGCCCTGTTTTATTCACTGATACTTTTTCCTCAGATATTACCATGTGCTTATAGCCTGGCTGATTAATAATGTTGTCTTGCCTCTTTGGTCAGATTTTGATGTCAACTTTTTGTACCCAGATCCACATTCACTAACACTGTGCTGAGCATATTAAGTGCTCAGCAAATACTAATCGAATTAACAGATGATCACTGAGACACTGATTCTTATCAATGAAAAGGGACTTGGAAATAACATAGTCAGGTACTCTCCTAAATAGTGAAGGTGAAACTCAGAACACGTCATGTGATTTGTTCTCAGCTCAATCGGCTAGTTAGTGATAAACCCAAACTAAAACTCAGTTCTCCTAGGTCTTTTAATTCCCAGGCCAATATTTTTTCCTACTATATCTCACTGCTTCCAAAGTGACAGGCAGCAAAATATTAGTGATCTAAAATCTAAAGTAACATCATAATGATTTATATTTTTTCTTGTAGTTTTCCAAATGCTGCCTTATGTTAACAGGACCCTCTGCTGCAACCCTAGCAGGTTAGCAAGGCAACTGAACTGTTTTACAAATTAGGCAGTCAAAAGTCAGAATTTTAAGGGATTTGGGACCAAAGTGATTCAATTTCCTCAAATACAGAGAACCCAAAGAAACTTTTTCAATCTTAATACTGTCCTTGAAAGAATTTTTTATTTTTTTTTCCAATTCAGCAAGGCAAAGAAGCTCTGTTAGCAAAGATGTTCTTCAAGGAAGGACTTGGGATGGTATGTTAAAAAGCTTTCTCCAAGTTTCTTGTCACCCAGGTTACATTATCCTGATTTGCTTTTGCTCTTGTGGGGAATTCTTACAGTAAGAAAATTGTGGCTCTTTGCTATTTTAGCTAGAAAGATGAAGAATTTTGAAATCATGTTCTGAGTGGGCTAAGGCAAAGGTATATGATAAAACTCTCAGAATTCCAGTTAAAGATCTAAACAGAAAAAGGAAGAAAAATAAAATCTACAGATCGGTTGCATACAGAGCCTGGTTGAAGCTTGAATGCTTCAAGTATGATGCTCAATTACGGATGTGACTTGCCCTGAGCAGCCTCCAGAGCGCTGGGTTTCCAAGCATGGCTTCAAGGGGCACATGGTCTCTGTGGGCTGCACACTCTTTCTACTTAGAGAGCATTTAAGCTTATGGGTACTGTGCTAAAAACGTTGACCTAAATCAACCCAATTAACAAATCAAGTTCCCCTGGTTATTTTGTTGCTTTGCTCTGCCGAAGCTCCATTGAGACTCTTCCTGATTAAATTAAATGTGAATGAGAGAAGAGAGCAAAGAAGAGGGAAACATTTTCAGCTCTTCCAGAAACTTTGCTAAATAGCTGAATAGCTCTGTTCCTGAGGGGTTCATTGGGATGAGTTACCTAGTGGAAGGCAGGGATCATGGTTTGTTCACAGTACTTAAGTACTTATCTCCAGGACCTCAACAAGGGCAAGGGTTATAATGGAACCTAGTAAACACTGGCCAAATAAACCAGTGAGTTACAGTCTGGAACCTTCCCAGGTTGACTCCCTGGGCTTCCTCACCTGTGACCTTATTGGGTTGTAATGGATTGTTTACATGTCTTTCCCACCAGAAAATCATCTCCCAGAAGGCAGGGACCTTTTATATATGTTTTTTATTTTTTTGTCAATTGTGAATCTCCTTTGCCTTTACATCATTGCCTAGTGATGTTTAATGCGTATTTATTGAATAAAAGTTTAAGGAATGAGCTCTTGGTAGCATTTCCTCCCTAACTCATGAAGGTAAGGGTGGGGGGAATGATTATTTATAAAAAGAGCCTAACACTTCTATTTGATCTGAAGCACTATCATTCCATACTGAATATAACATAAATATAATATACTGTAATATAAGTAGTATATAAATAATAAACTATAATATATTGTAAACAAAATATAAGACAATATAAATCATGTATATAAAACATACTGTAATAATATGTAATTATTATAATATATAGGGAATAGCAAATAATACTGAGTGTAAAAGTAGGTGCTCTTTTGTTATACTTGGCTTCTTTTTTCCTCAATATACTTTATAAAATTTAAAATGACAGGCACACCATCCAGACTCGGCTCAATTAGTTCAGTCTTAAAGCTCTGGATTCAGTCCATTTTGTGTCCTTATGGCAAGTTACTTAAACCTCACCAAGATTCAGTTTCCTCATTTTTAAAATCTGTGGTAACATCTACTTTGTGGGTTATTGTAATAATAACAGCTAACATTTATCGAGCACTTACTATGCTCAGGACATCACCATGAACTCTTTCTCCATGCCAGCAACCTTGGGGTGTAAAGACTATTATCTCTCTCACGTAACAGGGCTGAACCTGAGGCCTAGAGTGGTCATTTATAAGAAGGATAAAGTACTCTGTAAACCACATACTGTCTTACACTAAAGTTAAAGAAGTCTTACTTAGAAACATAGAAGCATTTTTGAGGAGCATGCAAAAGACTTTTTTTTAGTTTTCAGGGAATGGAGTCAAGCATAGAACAAGAAACTCCATGTCATCCATTAGAAACAAAAAAGATACTAGATGCTTGAGAGGAAAACAACCAAAGAATCAAGGCATAAATCCCCCCAGACTGTGCACTGGGGGTATACCTCAAACATTACAGGGTTGGACCCCACAGTGGGGACAGGTCCCAGGATTGACAGGAGAGGAAGACAGACATGGGGTGAGGAGAGGGTCCAACATGGAATATGGGGTTCAGAACCCAGTAAAAAGTTCTGGATGATTTTGTACAAGAGCACCCACTCTTCATATTTTAGCTATACTTATGGACAGACAAGACATTGTGATGATTAGTTTATAAATCTGTTGCTTTATATACTGACATCATTAGGAAAAAGGAAAATTTACTCTGGTACAAATTTTGTGTCAAAATATCATCACTGGTCTTCTGTGCAAAGAAATCTGCCTCTCTACCTAAGGGTTTCCATCTCACCCACAAACATTATCTCAACTCCCACCAATTCAAGACTCCTGAACCACTGTTGCAGTCTCCAAGTAAGGTCACAAGGATTGTAGAAGCCTCCCAATGTAGGTGATCTATCCTGAACATAATCACACAAAATTGACTGAATGCTTCGAAATCTGTATTGCTGGAAGAGGTGGGAGAGAATCACATGTTGGAAATTTGGGCCTGTTTATCTTTTACACATAACTCTCCTTGTCTTTGAAACCTTTTAATGCTGCTTGGATTTGAACACAGACAGGATTATTCCCAAGCCCAACATCTTAACCACTTTTCCGTATTTCCTTTTCTCTATGACATTTAAATAGAGTCATGCAAATGTTTAAGCCCATAGCACATGCTCAGCAGCTGTTAGCTGGGGTTAATATTGCTATCATTGTCCTCGTCCTGATGTTGAAGGACACGTCCCTGGCACAGAGAGGTATGCTCCTTCTAAGGTAGCTTTATTATAGGACTTATCATACTTCAAGTGTTGGGTCAGTTCTCCCTTACCCCCACCAGCCTTTAAGAGCGAAGATTATGCCCATGACGCTGTACGTGCTGAGCAGGTGTTTGTTAAATTGAAAGAAACTATGTTTAGCTAGATTCATTTATTTTCCTCCTAGTACTTTGTGTGGATTCCCAGCTGACCTTGGAAAAGGCACCAGTTGATTACATTAAAAAGTAGGCATCTTGGGCTTCCGTGGTGGCACAGTGGTCGGGAGTCCCCCTGCCAATGCAGGGGGCACGGGTTCGATCCCTGGCCTAGGAAGATCCCACATGCCATGGAGCGACTAGGCCCGTGCGCCACAGCTGCTGAGCCTGCGTTCTAGAGCCCGTGAGCCACAACTGCTGAGCCCACCTGCCACAACTACTGAGGCCCACGCGCCTAGAGCCCGTGATCCACAGCAAGAGAAGCCACCATAATGAGAAGCCCACGCACAGCAATGAAGACCCAATGCAGGATACAAAAAAAAAAAAAAAAACAAGTAGGACTCTTTGGAACAAAATATTTCTTAAAGTGGGACTCTCTTTATTTCAAAAAGAAAAATAAGACCATGTCACAGGCTGTAATAATAAATGATGTCATCATGGCAGATAAAACAATCCAAATGCATATGTGGTTCTGTTTGTGGCTTTGAAGTAGAAACTCAGGGCCTTGCTGTCACTGACTTTTCCAAAGGTTTTTTATACTATGCAAAAGTCTATTTAGAACACACAAACAAAAGCTGTCACTGTTTGCAGATGACATGATACTATACATAGAGAATCCTAAAGATGCTAACAGAAAACTACTAGAGCTAATCAATGAATTTGGTAAAGTAGCAGGATACAAAATTAATGCATAGAGATCTCTTGCATTCCTATACACTAATGATGAAAAATCTGAAAGTGAAATTAAGAAAACACTCCCATTTACCATTGCAACAAAAAGAATAAAATATCTAGGAATAAACCTACCTAAGGAGACAAAAGACCTATATGCAGAAAATTATAAGACACTGATGAAAGAAATTAAAGATGATACAAATAGATGGAGAGATATACCATGTTCTTGGATTGGAAGAATCAACATTGTGAAAATGACTCTACTACCCAAAGCAATCTACAGATTCAATGCAATCCCTATCAAACAACCACTGGCATTTTTCACAGAACTAGAACAAAAAATCTCACAATTTGTATAGAAACACAAAAGACCCCGAATAGCCAAAACAATCTTGAGAAAGAACAATGGAGCTGGAGGAATCAGGCTCCCTGACTTCAGACTATACTACAAAGCTACAGTAATCAAGACAGTATGGTACTGGCACAAAAACAGAAATATAGATCAATGGAACAGGATAGAAAGCCCAGAGATAAACCCACGCACATATGGTCACCTTATCTTTGATAAAGGAGGCAAGAATGTACAGTGGAGAAAAGACAGCCTCTTCAGTAAGTGGTGCTGGGAAAACTGGACAGTTACATGTAAAAGAATGAAATTAGAACACTCCCTAACACCATACACCAAAGTAAACTCAAAATGGATTAGAGACCTAAATGTAAGGCCAGACACTATTAAACTCTTAGAGGAAAACATAGGCAGAACACTCCATGACATAAATCACAGCAAGATCCTTTTTGACCCACCTCCTAGAGAAATGGAAATAAAAACACAAATAAACAAATGGGACCTAATGAAACTTAAAAGCTTTTGCACAGCAAAGGAAACCATAAACAAGACGAAAAAACAGCCCTCAGAATGGGAGAAAATATTTGCAAATGAAGCAACTGACAAAGGATTAATCTCCAAAATTTACAAGCAGCTCATGCAGCTCGATATCAAAAAACAAACAACCCAATCCAAAAATGGGCAGAAGACCTAAATAGACATTTCTCCAAAGAAGATATACAGATTGCCAACAAACACATGAAAGAATGCTCAACATCATTAATCATTAGAGAAATGCAAATCAAAACTACAATGAGATATCATCTCACACCGGTCAGAATGGCCATCATCAAAAAATCTAGAAACAATAAATGCTGGAGAGGGTGTGGAGAAAAGGGAACCCTCTTGCACTGTTGGTGGGAATGTAAATTGATACAGCCACTATGGAGAACAGTATGGAGGTTCCTTAAAAAACTAAAAATAGAACCACCATATGACTCAGCAATCCCACTACTGGGCATATACCCTCAGAAAACCATTAATTCAAAAAGAGTCATGAACCACAATGTTCATTGCAGCTCTATTTACAATAGCCAGGACATGGAAGCCACCTAAGTGTCCATCGACAGAGGAATGGATAAAGAAGATGTGGCACATATATACAATGGAATATTACTCAGCCATAAAATGAAACGAAATTGAGTTATTTGTAGTGAGGTGGATAGACCTAGAGTCTGTCATACAGAGTGAAGTAAGTCAGAGGAAAACAAATACCATATGCTAACACATATATATGGGATCTAAAAGAAAAAGTCATGGGGAACCTAGGGGCAAGACGGGAGTAAAGACACAGACCTACTAGAGAATGGACTTGAGGATATGGGGAGGGGGGAAGGGTAAGCTGGGACAAAATGAGAGAGGGGCATGGACATATATACACTACCAAATGTAAAATAGATAGCTAGTGGGAAGCAGCCGCATGGCACAGGGAGATCAGCTCGGTGCTTTGTGACCACCTACAGGGGTGGGATAGGGAGGGTGGGAGGGAGGGAGACACAAGAGGGAAGAGATATGGGGATATATGTATATGTATAGCTGTTTCACTTTGTTATAAAGCAGAAACTAACACACCATTGTAAAGCAATTATACTCCAATAAAGATGTTAAAAAATAATAAAAATAAAAACTCTTCCCTGAAAAGAAACAAACAAAAAAACCCACACAAACACACACACACACCATCACATCTAGTACATTCATTGAATTGTAAGTTTTTTTTTTTAATGTGTAGCCTCTTTATACTAAGAGGCTGTCATAGACGGCATATAGATATGAAACAATTGATTTAAAATCACAAAGATTATTAAGGCAGAACTGGAATGAGGATTCTGGTATCTGGTACCCTGATCAGTATTTTCCTCCCCATTTACTCATACATTCATCTAACAATTACGGAAAAAAATGCTTTGGAATTTCAAGTGGCCTTTTTTTTTTTTTTAACAGATATGCTATGTGGTTAGTTTCCCAGAAATTAGCACCCTTCAGCATAGAGGGGGCTGTTTTCAGGTGCCCTCTCTCCGTGGCGTAAAGGCATGTGCTCTGGCATCTGAAGATCCTGAGTCTGAATCTGAGTGTTGCCTTCTGAGCTCATCCTCATCCCTGCAGTTGTAATTTGACTGCCTTCCTGGTACCTCTCAGCTTTGTCTGCACTTCCCCTGTGCCCTCCTCTTTCTGTGTACTCATTGCTGGGCTCCCTTCTCCCTCTCCTGGCAGGATCTAAAGTTTAAAAAGTCAGCATATTTCACACTTATTTTTATCTTTTTCCTTTTCTTTTTTCTCTAAAGTTAAGTATCACTCCTCCCTTCACCAAAGCAAGTGAGGTTCTTTACTTTCCCAGCAGTTTCAGTGTTTGTGTGTTTGTGTGTGTGTGTGTGTGTGTGTGTATTTCTGGTCTACGTTAGTCTGCCTTGTGAGACTCTAAGCTTCATGATGATGGGGATTTTGTCTGCATTTTTCATGCATGCATGTCAGTCAGTTTAGAATCTTGCACAAGTGTTGCATACCCAGTTAATGAAAGAATATGTAGTGTTTGGGTGAAAAATCATGAGAACCAGAGCATGCCTGACTTTGGAATGGATAAACTGAGTTGAATGGGACCATCCCCAGTTTCAAAATCATCTTATCTGGATCAAACTGAAATGACACAATATAATTTTATATCATTTTTAAAGTTTAAAAATGGGAAGGCCATAGAATTGAAATTAAATGGGCCCTACAGCCAGACCACGTTATCACCAAGATTAGTAACCAATTAAAAAACTTCTCAGTAGTGTTCTCTGAGTTGCTGGGATAAGAGGACCCTGCTCAAGGATTTTGCCATTTATTATTGTGGATTTGGGAGATGTTATTTTGTAAGTAATTCCTAAAGAGCTGCATTGGGTAGTGGCCAAGTATAAGAATTTCTAACATACCTTTGAAATAAATTATTTTATTCAGTTTTTGAAGATATTTGAGGTTTGTAGGCTTTTGCTGTTTATTTCACGAAATGGCTCTTTTAGTGGCTTTCTCTTGAATTTCTTATTTTTGCCATTTTAAGTATTGTGTAGGAATACTGCATTAGGATTTACAATACATGAGTTCTGGACCCACTTCGGCCACCAATGAGTGTTGTCATTGTAGCTGTCATTGTAGTTCAGGTGCTTATCCTCTCTTTGTGTGGTGAACATGGAAACTTGTCTTATCATAACCTCTCCGATCTTCCAGAGCACATCCACTCTTTATCATAAATGTGGTAGTATATGATCGATTCAGTACTTTGGGGATATTGAATTTGCTTGCTGTGCATAAAGGTTATAGAAGAACAGCATCTACCTTCTTAGAAGTTTTCACATCCAGTATTCTTTTTCTATACTGTTAAAATAATTGTATTAATTATCTAAATTGAATATAAATTTAGGTAAGCATTGCTGTCATTTTATATAGGTACTGTCATATGTGATACTGATTAATTTGTCTCTGACAACACAATAAAACATGGTAATCCATATTTCCAATTGATTTTTTCTGCTGGAATGGTGTGAGTGTACACCACCCAAGCTGATTTTTACTGCTGATCAGACTGGATGAAACACAATTTCAGTAATTGTTTTGTTTTGGTGTTTCTTCTCTGATGTCCATATTGATTTGTGGGCAGATTTTGAAGATGTGCTATTATAATAAAAAGAGACATGGTTAGATTAGAACAAAAACCACTTATAGCAGAAATTATGGGCTAACAATGTGGTTCACCTTGATGTTCTCCCTTTACAGAGCCCCTTTTCTAGGTGTGCATAATTGATATTGCCATAAGCATGCTACCATCCTTTTTGCACAGCTAAGAGAATAGGGTGGTTTAGATTGCAGAATAAAGACCCAGGATTGTACAACAGAATTAAGCCTGTTTTATTTCATGAAATATTCCATTCATTAGAAATGAATATTTTCATTGCAAATGAACTGAGACAGGCAGTTCTTTATTTTGTTTCTCCCAGAAGAGATGATTTCAACAGATGGTATAAACTCAATGAAGGATTGGCATGTGCCAGTTATTTCGATCACCATATGTTTTTTAAAGGAAACATGTGCTTCACAAAGTAACGCTTTTTCTCTTGGGGCATTACCTCCATAGGTACCCCTCATTTATAGACCATATATATGTTCTTTTTTTAAACTTTTTATTTTATATTGGAGTATAGTTGATTAACAATGTTGTGTTAGTTTCAGGTGTACAGCAAAGTGATTCAGTTATACATACACATGCGTCTATTCGTTTTCAAATTCTTTTCCCATTTAGATTGTTACATAATATTGAGCAGAGTTCCCTGTGCTCTACAGTAGGTCCTTTTTGGTTATCTATTTTAAATACAGCAGTGTGGACATGTCAATCCCAAACTCCCCAACTATCCCTCCCCTCCACCCTTCCTACCTGATAACCGTAATTTCGTTCTCTGAGTCTGTTTCTGTTTTGTAAATAAGTTCATTTGCTGGCTATTGTAAACAGTGCTGCAGTGAACATTGGGGTTCATGTATCCTTTCAGACCATGTTTTTCTCTGGATATATGCCTAGGAGTGGGATTGCAGGATCATATGGTAGCTCTATTTTTAGTTTTATAAGGCACCTCCATACTGTTCTCCATAGTGGCTGTATCAATTTACATTCCCACCAACAGTGTAGGAGGGTTCCCTTCTCTCCACACCCTCTCCAACATTTATTGTTCATGGATTCTTTGATGACTCTGAGATATTTGCTGCCAGAGTGAAAATGTTTTCCCAGCCATTATCTGATTCCAGAAAGAATCTCAGGATTGAGTACAATAAGGATTTTCATTTGGTTGGTGCCATCTGAGATCAAACACATGACATTTACCTGTAACAATGATCAGGAACCTCTCTGTTGGAGGAACCAGCCCTTCTGGATATTTTAGAACAATTTTGAGAGTTTCTTTATAATAAAAATGATAAAGGAAGATGATAGATTCTGCTTGTCAAGTACTTTCTTTCCTCACAAATCCTTATGAGAAAGTGTTAATATGTCCTCCTTTTTTATGAAAGAGTAATCTGACACTCAGAACATTTAAATAACTTGCTGGAGGTCACACAGCTGGTAAGTGATGCAGCCAGAAAGTGAACTCAGCACTGCTGTCTTACCTACGTGTCCTTCTGGCTTTGTGCTGCTGCCTCTTGCTTCCGGTTTCAGTGTCAGGCTGATCAAGTCTTCCCAAACACCCACACGTGTTGAATCCTCGTACTGAAGGCAGGTGGCTCCGTAGGCTTTTCATGTAGAGCTAGTGTTTCATTTTTCAAGAAGCACAGAGAATTAATCCAGAAAATGAAATTTGAGAGGCTACCCGAATACCTGAGCTACTGGGGACAGTTCACCTTTTAAATGATCTGGAGTGAGACTTCACACCAAGGTGAATCCTTCTGAATGGTGCCAAACTCAGCAGTAAAACTCAGAAAGAAATCTCCTCTGCAGTGACTGTGAATACACAGAATCAAGTAAAATAGCCAAGGTGAAATCAGGATCTGAACGTTCCAACCGGCATGCTGCAGTGGTTCCACCATGGATAAAAAAGTAAGGTGGGCTTTCAGCACCAGTGAAGGGACAAGGACCAATTAAAAAGGAAGGGAAGAAAAAAAAATCTAAGAGGGAAAAAATGGAGATTAGTGTGACAAATAGCAGAGAAAGTGAATGCGTGTCTGTGTCAGAAAAGATAAGAGAAGGTGAAGTACTTTATATAAAGGGTGACAACAGGGTGTCAAGTGACAGCTATTCTAAGAGCAGAAAAGAAATCTAAGACTAAGGGGAGAAATCATTTCTGTGTTTAAGAGAAGGATTAGGGAACAAAAACCAATTTAATTATTAGAGATAATATTGCTAATTCTTTTTACTAAATTTACTGATCACTTCTACATATGATATTTCATTGAATCCTCACAGTAGTTCCGTGTAGTAGGTTAAGTGGATGCTTCAGTCTCTGTTTTAGAGATGTGGAACTCTAGTGTCTGTGGGGCTAAGGGACTTGCCTACTTCCTTGAAAAAGTGATGGGGCTGAAACAGGAAAATGTGTGTTCTGGCCCCATTTAGTTCTCTTTCCCTATGGACGGCTGGGCATCCTTGTGTAAGGTTAAAAGTACATCTATCATAGGATGGCTTTGTCACATATGCTTGGGGCATTTAGTTACTGGACTCGTCTGGTCTTCTTAATTTGAAATAGCCATAGGGATAAAGGTATTGATATATAAAAGAACTGCACCGAGTGTATTCCACCTGTTGCATTTTACTAACCTGGGCTAGTTATGGTGCATTCATTATAGAATAGGGGTCAAGTAGGTCACAGGTATACTTGGACAGTCACAGAGGGTTGTGAGCTGAAAACTCAGTAGCCTTTGCAATGGAAGCAGGAAGCCAAATTGACTCACTTGCAGCACATAGAAAGGGAGTATGAACGACAGTGGTTATGTTGTTCCTATCTACCCAGGACCTCTTTCCTGTCTTGTCTTCTTGGTTATGGTTACAGTAGGTGGGACTCACCCTTCACGCCTCCTCTACCCTCAAGCAACAGGGCTTGGCATATGCCCTTCACTGGGCCAATCAGTGTCCTCCTTGGTTACTTTCTGCCAGAGTAGGCGGAAAAGACTGTTGCTTTCCACAGGTATTGATCAGGGTGATGTGGGTTTGGGGTTGCCGGCTGTCATCTTACCCACCTCGTGGAGGGAGCCTGACAGAAAACTCAGAACAGAAAGCCCTGGCCCCCACCTGTTTGATTGAGCCTCCAAAAAGAATCAGCATCAGTTCAAGGAGGCAAGCGTCCCTTGCATCCTTGAACTTCCCACTTGAGGTAACAAATAAATCCTTAGATTAATATGACTTGAGATTTGGTTATTCTGCAAGTCAGAGTCATATACAAATACAGGTGGCTGGTGGGTAATGATAAAAGTCAGCATTTAGTGAAATGCATGCTATACTGTGCGGCATTCTTCTAAGAACTTTCATGCATTAATCATTAAATTCTCACCACAGTCCTGTGAAGTATATACCATTATTATTTCCATTTTACAGATGAAGAAACTAAAGCAAAGAGAGGTTAGATGACTTGCCCTTAGATCACAGAGATAGGAAGAAGCAGAACTGGGATTTGAACCTAGAGGGAGAAGGAGAGGTGTTTATATACATATATATGCTTTATCTTTATATACACACATACACACACACACACATACACATATGCTTTATCTTTATATATATATATATATACTTTATCTCTCTGTAATGTGAGAATTTCAGTAAGAATGGAATTAATGTTACAAATTAGAAGATTAATGTTGGTTATGTGCATGGAAATGAGTATTTTAAATTTTATCGCAGGGTTATGGACAAAATAGAAATTACTATTAGAGCTTAAAAAACTATAGATTTATGAGTGTTTTGAAAGTGTATAAATAGGAACATTAAAATGAATGAGTGTAATATTGAAGCATCCATATTATATGGCATTAAGTGTCTGAAATAGCAGATAGTTAGCTGGTCAAATCTTTTTCAGAAGTAAAAAACAAAACAGAAACCTAGAAGCAGCTAGGTATAGGCACCAGAGCACATTTTTTATGATTGTTATTGAGGGAAACATTTACAGTGAGGTAGAATCTCTAAACAGATACTGAGAATGACAACATTTTGTGAGCCAGAACATACAACCAAGCCAAGTACTGGGACATTGCAAAGTTAGAGATGTTATCATAAAGCTAGAAAACAAAAAGACACTATATCAGAGACATTACAGAATTACCTAGATACTTCAGAAAAAAAATATCTCGAAGCACCATCCAGTCAGTAGGCTACTTTATGTCGATGAACCTGAGTCTATTTTGCAAGGATTCCCAACTCTAGGTGATAACTAGTGAATCCTGTGCCAAGATGTATCATGCAAACAAATGCAAAAAAGACTGTAGGTAAACACTTTTGAAAAATCCATTCTCATGCTTTTAGAAAAGAAATGTCTTAGAATCCTGATTCCATCTTAGGACTGTGGTAGGCAAATGAGACAAATACGGCCCCTCCATCTGTTCTTGTAGGACTGGTATACTAAGAATATTTTTAATATTTTTAAATGCTTGGAAAAAATCAAAAGAATAATAATATTCAGTGACTTAAAAATTAGATGAAGTTCAGGTTTCATTGTCCATAAATAAAGTTAATTGGAATATAGCCTCAGTCATTAATTTACATATTGTCTATGGCTTTTTTTGTGCTGTGTCAGCAGAGTTGAGTAGGGACTGTGTTAACTGCCAAGCATAGCATGCTTACTGTCTGGACCTTTACAGAAACAATTTGTCGACCCTGTCTTAGAATTATAAATCTGTGATCCTGGGAAACACTTGAAATGCTCATCTCATCCTAGGGAAGCAGAGTTAGTGCCTGGAAACCAACAAATAAACAAATAGCCTAATAAATGTGTGTGTGTGTGTGTGTGTGTGTGTGTGTGTGTGTGTGTGTGTGTGATTTAACCATCCTGTCATTTATGTTGATATTACTTCCTGGATTAAAATATAAACTGTGGTTGACTCAAAATAAGTTATATTTTAGAATTTTTTTTTACTGACAGGTTTATACAATCCTCTGACAAGTGATGTAGTGGGCTATCAATTTCATTCCCATATTTTATTCAATAATAGAAAGACTTTATGTAAACTGTGTCCTGTTGAAATATGTAGCCTCATGAAGATAAAGAAGGAAAATATTTAGGTTTTGGAATGAGGTTTTCTTAAAATGCCTAATTTAACTTGTGAAATTCTTTCACCCATTAACAGATTTGGTAATGCAATTAGGATAAAAAAAATGCATGTCAGCTAGCAAGAAGATTATGATTCCTGTGCTCCATTGCACTACAATGTAGAAATCTCAGTTAGATGGGTGTAGGTATATGATAGGAATAGAAAGGAACACACAAAAAAGGGCAAGGTAACTCTACACTTGGAGTTTACAGCCAGAATTGTTGTGCTTATGTTGTCTGTCTGTCTATAATTACCAATCCCCTTGCTTTTCTTATCTCTACATTCATAAATTCTACCCATGTATTTTATTTCTTTAAAACATGTTTATTTCTTTAAAAATATTTAAAGCATAAAATATGTACAAAATGTATATCTAGTTCTGCAGATTGAAGAATGATAATATAATTGTCTCTGTGCCCACCTATTTCTTCTGCCGTTTTTTCTCTGTTCTTAGGGAATACTTTTTCTATCTTTGATTTTAATTGCTTGTGTCCTATATTCCTCTGAAATACTGTGGGTTTCTTCAAGGCGTGATCCTTCACTCATTCTTTTTTTCCCCTCCTATAGCATCTAGGACATTAACAAAGTAAGTACTTAAATAAATGTATGTAGAATGAATGAGTGAATATACTGCAAGCTCTCTGTGAAGAGAAAACTTTCATTATCTGTTTGTTATAGTTATTAGCTTAGGGGCACAGAGTAGGCACTTAGCAAATGTTGCAGTTGAATTGAATGAAAGGTCCTGTTTTTTCATTCAGGTGCCCTTCTGAATGTCTGGGAACAGGCACTGTGAGTTATGAGTTGTTTGGATATTTTCTCCAAAGTCCTAAATACAATATAGCAGGACCCTGAGAGGTTATTGAAGTGCTCAAAGCTACCTTATCCATTTATTGAAGACCTCCAGTTACATATAATATAATTATCATATTCTTTCTCTCTCTTTCCAGCTATTTCTGTTAGTCATGTCAAGTTGCTCTCCATTTTGATGCTCTCATTACATGTTTGAAAGTGTCCCTATAGCTCACGTCATTGGGTGCTTCAGCTCTAGGCTATTCTTTTCTCTTTTCCACTTTCCAGTTCCCCCTACTTCTTTTAAACCCTTTCCCTGTTCCCCTAATGACACTTCTACACTACCGGATTTGCCTTTATCAGCCAGTGAGAACATTCTTTCTCCCAAGATGGCAGTTAACTTCAAACAAACCATGAATATTTGATCTGTTCACCTCTGTTTGTCTTGGCTACTTTTGCCATTGCTTGCTTTGAGAGGCTTTTTTTTCGCCATTTTTTCTTACTTTCAATTGCTCTAAAAGATAATTATTAAAGCAAAAATAGTAGCAATACATTATACATTTATAATGTATGTAAATCACAAATGATGGAGGGAGAAATATTGGGAATACATTGTCATAAGGTCCTTATAGAACACATGAAATGATATATTATTTGAGCTAGACTCTAAATAAAGATGTGTATTTTATTTTATTTTTTTTATGATTGAAGTATACTTAAGTTACAGCATTGTGTTAGTTTCAGGTATACAGTGAAGTGATGCAGATTTATATAAATATATATATATAATTCAGATTATTTTCCATTATAGGTTATTACAACATATTGAATAGTTCCCTGTGCTATACAGTAAATCTTTGTTGTTTATCTGTTTCATACATAGTGGTGTGTGTCTGTTAATCCCATTCTCCTAATTTATCCCTCCTCCAAGAGGCTACTTTTTTTAAGTTCTGATTTCTAGCTCTTCTAAACAGGAAAAGGGGGTGGAATCTGATTGACTCATAAATAAAATAGTACCGTGATATGCTATCTTTACTCTCGGATTGTTACTCAATAGCATTTTTATTTTTCAAGGCCAGATAAATTAGTGAATACAGGGAACTTGAGACTTGATTCGATTATACATGACCTTATCCTGGTACAGTAAACATTTTGATTGAGTGCCTTCATCATGAACCACTTTTACATACTATGTGAAGGAGCTTCTTGAAATTCTCACTTGGACATAAATAATTTTGAATTCAAAACTAGAATTTATAGTTTGTGAAAAATATAGAGAAGGTGATACCAAGGGCCTGGGTATTAGGATATTAGTTACTACCAGACCTACCTATTGTATACGTAAAATTCATTGGGTTGCCAGTCATCTCAAACTGCAGCTAATATGTAAATAGTTAAGTTAAATAACCAGTATGTATTTCCATGTTGTAAACATAATCATTTGATATGGAGAGAGCATTACTTAGAAACTAATTTTGAAGGTAGTTTCTTGGTAGATTAATGTCATCAAAACATGTTGGTGCCTCTATAATGAAGTTTAGACTATTATAAGATTTTGGATTTATACCTTTTAGTGAGGAATGTGAGCTTTGACATCAGATCATGTTCAAAGCCTGGCTCTGTCCCTTATTAGCTTGGTGTTGTCTAAGCCTTGGTTACCTCATCCAGGAAGTAGAAATATCAGTCTTATAATGCTGATGAGAAGATTAAATGAAATAAAATATAAAGCCCTTGATGAGGTATCTGGAATATAGAAGGTGTTCAAGAAATGGTAGTTATTATTAGTAGTTGGGTTTTATTCTTCCCATTCTCACAATAAATAGCAAAAGCTATTATTAAGTGTTAATTTAGATTTCAAAAGATGCTAATTGATGTGGTGAATAATATTTTATAAAATTAATTGGTTTGATTATTTGAATTATGAGACAGTATATAAGCACAAATTTTGCAGGATTTTGAGGCTATTAGCTTTTTCTTAATGAGGATTTTAGTAACATCCACTTTGAAAAATATAAAAACAAAAATCTATCTTTTTGGATGAAAAAATATTTCCTACTATTAAGACATGGTATGAAACACGAATTTTTATTGAGCACTAATTAAGTGCCAGGGACTATCTTGTATACCTTACAGTCAGTTAACTCTAAATCTTCACAACAACCCCATGAAGTTGGTACAATGTCTATCTTCACTTACAGATGAGAACATTGAGGTACAGAGAGGAATAGAAATGGCAGAGCCCGGATGGAAGCCCAAGCTTTCTAACTCTCAACCCTGCTCTTGTAATCATCATATAATGCTACCTCAGTATTAGGGAGAGTTACATTGGAGTAATGAGTCCTGTTCAAAGGCAAATATTACTTGTCAGAAATTTGTATTAGGTGAAAATATATACCACATAGAAATTGCAACACAGAATGTTCAGAAAAGGTAAAAGCATCTCCATGGAGCTCCAAAAATCTAGTATAAAAGTATTTGCACTTTTAAAATGTAAGTCAAATTCTTAATGAGATAATGTACGAGAAACCTCTTATCAGAGCACGTGCATGATAGACATTTTAAAAATTTTTAGTTAACTCTGAATCAGATTTCTACATATTATAGCTATTTTGGAAAGCTATCAAGACATGAGGAATTATTTTGGGGTCTGAATTATCAGATAAGTCATTTTATTGATGAATAATTTATCCTAGCAAGTTTTCAAAGCTTTTTACTTTTTCAGTATACATAGATTCTGCCAAGGTATGTGGTTTCTTGTGATTGCTGTTAACTCTTGAGAGGAGGATTCCTAGAAAGAAGGGGGTTCCAGTAGTTTCTGACAACACAGGTTTTGCTGCTGAAAGGATCCATCTTTCATTTACTGCTGGGTAAAATAAATAACTTTTTGACATCCAGAAGTTATAACAATACTTTGTTTTCAGATAATCTTAAGCACAAAAGAAATAGACTCTTTTAAAAAAGGAGCCACCATAACATTTTACTTATAATTTATTTATCTCAGAGGATATTTTAAAAAATCTCAGTCCTGATATTTTGACAATGTGGATATCCATTTATTTTAAGGACTCTTGAGAAGATTTCAAAACAACCATCTGACCTTTAGATTTCATATGGTTCAGTCATATGCATGGGATAATTTTAGGAGCACAGGGATATGTTCCATAAAATTGGATAGCCATCTTGAAATCATTGAAGAATGGCCAGACAGAAGGCATCGCTCATGCAGAAATAGAATCTAAAGGCAGACATTTCTAGGTGTGTGTGAAGGGAAAAAGAGACATGAAGAGGGGGGATAAGATGGCAAATCAAATTCTATCTCCACATAAGGAGGAACATTCTCATGATGAGATTCCACTAAAGTGGAATGGGTTGATTGAAGAAATTAATGAGAGTTTAAAAAGAGACCAGTCGACCATTCATTAAGAATGGTATGGAAAGAATTTCTTTTGGGTTGCTGAGTTTGGATTAAATGATTTGTATGGACCTTTTTAAATGAGATGATCTGAGAAAGTAAAATGATAGAATGTTCCAACTTTAAAAACGTTGAGGATCACTGCCTGAGTTCATGAGCATTATAAGGATTAAAGAAAGAAAATACCTCAGAGCTCTTCCTAAAAGGATAGCTTCAAGAGAAAAAATAATTTTCATAGTTATTTAAAAAATATATGAAACAAGTATTTGGAAAGTAAATAAAAGTCAATTTATAGTGATTTCTTTCACATACTAGGTAGGAACAATTTTAGAGCAGATGTATCTCTGTTAGGAAAATATCTCAATGAGATCAGTTAGTGTGATTTGGTTGCAAGCAATAGAAACTGGTGGTGCATGACATGAGAAATAATGGAATTTATTGATAAAACAAAATAGCTCACAGAATTGAAGAAAATTCTGAGACATTGGCTTTAAGAAGGACAGGAACCAAAGCCTCTATGGAGATAGGGGTATCAGGAACTCATGTGTAGCGTCTCCAGGATACCATCAGGGGGATAATGCTGGCCATTTTAGGTCTCTGTGTCACTCTGCTCAATATTCAAATTGTGGTAAAAAGTTGTTAAGAGAATATAATTTCAAAGCCTGGCCTGGTTCATATGCTCACTCCTTGGCCTGGGAAAGAAAAACTCCTTAAATGACATATTATTCAGTGGTATGGGTGGGAGAGAGAGTTTCCCAAAGCAAAACTGTGGTGCTTATTAGAAGGGGGAATATAAGCTGGACAGAGGAGAACACAGATATGCACCATATTGAGCCACTTTGGTTTGAGCCATGAATTCTTAACTTCTCTCAGCTTCCTTCAGTGGTGCCCACCCTTCTTAAAATGAATGCAGAAGATTGGGGCTCAACGTAGAGGTGAAGAAGTGTTGTGCATATAAAATGAAAGGCATTTGGAAATTCAGAGAGCAGCTTGTGCAAAGTTGTCTACAATGGAAAGAAGAAATAGAGGAGCCCCACTAACGCAGAATGTCTGGGCTCTATGGAGGGCCATGGCCAACATGAAATTCGTTCTGGTGGGGATGGTTGAAGGAGGGTTACCACAGTCACATCTAATATTCTCTTTCAATTTGTTGCCTGTACTTACCACGCCCTAAGTTTTCTCCATTACCCTAAACCTGCCCTACAAATCTAACTGTGCATAATGACCCCAAGTTCATGGTTCTTTGGAATGGTGAAGAATCAGTGTGGAGTGAGATAATAACAGAAGAGGCCTCCACAAAAGCCACAAACAGTTGTGGGGAAGCAAGCTCTTGACCAGGAAACTAAGCTGTCCTGAAATTCTTGAGAGTGGTAGGTAGGATGCGGGGTGGGGAGGGATAGTTTCCACATAATTTAAAATGGAGATTTAAGGTATCGTACTTGCATTATAACCCCTATGACAGCTCTTTATCCTACAGCTGTTTTGTCCCATGCCAAACTTGAGTTTGTGCTCAGTATTGGGCCACGTTTTTCAAAAAGAGAGTGTACTTATACAAGAGTATCTCTCTTTTGTAGGAAAGATGGAAGAAGTGAATCACCTCACATATTCAATATATTACAGTGAATTCTTCAAATACCTGTTTGGCATTTAGAAAAATTCCTCTAGAAGATTTAGAGATATCTAACTTCAGATACTCATAATAGTCTGGTTTCATCACATGAACTTTAATACAGACAAATTATTGTCTAATTTAAATAGTAGCTTGCAAATTCTAACAGAATATGATATTATTTATGGATTTAATTTTGATTTATTATTCATTCAACTACATTTTCCATGTGAATGTAAATGTCAGGATATTTATCCATTTATATATACTTAATAACAAATTTAATAAAACTCAGTGTTGAGAGAAACAGCATTTTATCTTCATCTAAAATGTTAGAGTTATATTGCCTTATAAAGGGAAATTTTAATTTAATTCAAAGAATACAGTTGTGTCCTTAAATATAACTTATTCGCTTGCTTACTATATCTTAAGTAACTTAAGTATTTGACGGGAATTCATATAAAATCATGTATAGCAGTAAATATCATATAACTATCATGCATTATAGGAATATGAGATATTCAAGTGTAATTTTGTTCATACTTTGATTAAGTATAATATGGGAAGAAGATTTTGTAGTAGATTGGGAAAGTACAGAGGATTTTTTTTTTTTTACCTGAGGATACGGAGCCCCAAACTGTATTTACCTCCCTATAGATATAAATGCATACCTTTTTAAACTGGCCAAAGGGAAATAACGGGCAGTTCAGCATAAAATTTGATACTGATGGCTGAAGTATGTTTTACCTGATATCAGCATTTGAAATATAGTCCAATATGAATACATAAAAGGGTTATGTGATCATAATATTACACATCAGGAGGTATAAAATGAGGATAAACCAGCAGGGAACCAGGATACATAGAAGGAATTCGTTAAGGAAGGATTTTCACTCTTCCTTAGCTGAGATGAGAAGGCTCTCCGTGAGGTCATGCCCTCTCACCACCGTCCCAAGGGGAGAGTCTTGTAGCCCCATGCACTAGTCCAGGAAGGGGCCCTAGCGATCATTCATTGCATTAGCCCCACTTTTACAGTACGAGGGTGTGACCAGTTTTTCAAGACAACAGAAATAATTAGGTTGGCGTAAAAAGACCTGGCACCTTGGTCTCCTGACTTTTCTTCATGTTACTTTCATGGGTTCCTCTTAGTTACTGCTGCTGGTCTGGGGGGTTCGAGGATAAAAAGAATTTGCCCCCCTCTTTCTGCCATCTGGAGCCTGAAAGGAAATAATCCGGTGGAATATCTTCTTTTCCACAGTATAGCAGAAGATGCAGCTCTTATTATCTGGTGTATCGTATACGAATTAGAAATTACTTTTTCATGCTTCAATTTTATATTCAATATTTTATGGTACTTAAGTGAGTAATGAATTATTTTTGTCCTAATTCATTATTTATGGAATGCTTTTAACAGAATTTAATATAATTCCACAAAATGACAGACATAGGGAGAAAAATGTGCCTGGAGATAATTGGTCCAGTGGTGCCCCAAAGAATTTAAGACATTCTTTTGGTAGAAATATTGATGGAATTTCTAAGAAAAGCCTATTCACTAGCAATGGCAGATAATCAACTTTAGATTATTCAGGGTCCAAAAATCTGATTTATAAAATTTTCTTTCTGTTTCTATGCCATCTCAATTAAGTGAATTTAAATTTGGGAGCAAACTCATTTTGAACAACTTCTATGGATGCGACTTAATTTATTTAATTATGCTCCTGAGCTGTAGAGGAGAAAGGGAAAATCTGTGGAAACCCTCAAAGTGGATGGTTGTCAGTTTTGGGGGGTCTGTTTGGTATCTTTGCCCTTGCCTGTTGGTATTTATCCCCAGCTTGTGTTTAAGCTTCCAGATCTTCCCCACAAAGCCTCTGCACTTTGGGAAAAGATAAATCCATCCAGCTCCTAGATTAAGGCCATGAGTACATCTGAGGCTCTGACTGCAGAGCTGTTTTCAGGGCCCTGGAACTAATTAAACCAAGAAAACATGTATTGGGGTTTTCTGGGAAGAATTTTCTTTGCTTTTTGACAAGGGACTTTTAATTTCTCTTTCCCATAGCATTTCCCTTTTCTTTAGGGAACAGCTCCTTTTACAGTGTGAAATAAAGTGTCATGTTAAAACATTGTAATGTTAGAGATCTAGTTAACTGCAAGTTTACCAACAGCCGCGTTTTGTGACTTATTTCAAAATATGTTTTTTGTTTTTTTTCTGGAAATGTACTCTGAGGTAGAATAAAATGAGGTAAGTTTAAACACCATTCTCTTGGGTTAAAACTTGGAAAAATTGGCATCATTGAGCACCTGGGTTTTCCCAGCAGGCTATAGCTTGTCAATCTCAGATAAAGTTGAGGCAATTATCTCCCTTCTTCTCTTGACTTTCAGGCAAAAGCTGTTGATGTACAATAACTGAGTTTTCCCAGGGTGTCTAAAGAAGAAAGGGCATGTCATCAGGAAGTACAGCTGAGTCCTTCTTTCATTTTTCTCTGTAATTTAAATTTTTTGGTATGAAATATGTAATACTAAATGATGTATAACTTAAAGATTACCAAAATGAAAACCCATGTATCCACTTTCCAGCTCAAAAGGAAAACAGCAGGTAATTTAGGGGCCGTCTTTGGGCCCCTTGTTGATTTTACAACCAGTAAGCCCAAAAGTAACTACCACGCTGAATTTTGTCTTGCTTTTCCTTATGGTTTTACCACCTATGCCTGTACCCATAAGTAAATATAATATTTATCATTTTGGTTGTAGTTGAATTGTATGCAAATTGAGTTATACTACATGTATTCTTTTGTGACTGTTTAATTTGCTAAATATTACATGTTTAAGGTCAGTCCATGCTGAAGCAATTACCCATGGTTCATTCATTTTCAGTATTGAATGGAATAAATATACCTCATTCCATTTATTCTTTCTATTTTTGATTAAAGTTCGGTTTGCTTCTAGTCTTTCTTATTACAAACAGCAAAGATCATTGTCATGCATGTCCCCATATGTGCAAACATTTCTATAGAGAAGAGTTACTAGGATATAGATTATGAAAATTGAAAACATAATTTGTAATGCTAAAATGTTTTCCAAAGTTGTTGCACCATTTTACTATACTCCCTGATAACTGCTGAAAGCCTGAATTGATTCACATGGTCATCTATGCTTACTACTGGACAATTTAAAATTTTTGAGGTGGTTGGTAGTTATACAGTGATATTTCATAGTTATATTGCATTTACCAAATTACTAATGAGATTGACCATCTTCTTATTTTTGACAGGCAATTTAAAATCTTTTATTCTTTTTTTTAGACCAATTTTTGGAGCACTTTTAGGTTTACAATGAAATTGAGAGAGAGGTACAGAGGCACGGAGATTTCCCATATACCCCCATACCCATACATAGTCTCCCCTATTGTCAACATGACTCAACAGAATAGCGCGTTTAAAAAAATTTAATTGTTTATTTTACCAGGGATGAACCTACATTGACACATAATCACCCCAGTTCCATAGGTTACCTTAGAGTTCATTCTTGGTGCTGTACGTTCTGTGGGTCTGGACAAATGTATAATGACATATATCCCTCATTATGTATCATATAGAATATTTTCACCGCCCTAAAAATCCTGTACCTAATTCATCTCTCATCTCTAGCAACCACTGACTTTTTTACTGTCTCTATAGTTTTGCCTCTTCTAGAATGTCATAGGACTCCTACAGTATGTAGCCTTCTCAGATTGGCTTTTTTCACTTAGTAATATGCAGTTAATCTTCCTCTATGTCTTTTCATGGTTTGAGAACTCATTTCTTTTTAGTGCTGTATAATATTCCATTGTCTGGATGTACTGAAGTTTATTTATCTATTCATGTACTAAAAGACATTTTGGTTGCTTCCAAGTTTTGACAGTTATGAATGAAACTGCTATACACATCCCTGTGCAGTTTTGTGTGTGAATATAAGTTTTCAACTCTTTTGGGTAAGTACCAAGGAGTGTGAATGCCGGACTGTACGGTAAGAGTATTTTTAGTTTAGTAAGAAACCACCAAACTGTCCAAAGTGGCTGTACCGTTTTACATTTCCACTAACAGTGTTTGAGAGTTCCAGCTGCTCCACATCCTCACCAGGATTTGGTATCATCAGTGTTCTGGCTTTTGGCCGTTCTAATAGGTATATAGTGGTATCTCACTGTTGTTTTAATTTGCATTGTCTTGATGACATATGATGTGGAATATCTCTTCATGTGCTTATTTGTCGTCTATATATTTCTTGATGAGGTGAATGTGCAGGTCTTTGGCCCATATTTTAATCAGGTTTTTTATTTTCTTATTGTTGAGTAGTAAGAGTTCTTTGTATATTTCAGATAACTGTCCGTTATCAGATGTGTCTTTTGCAAATATTTTCCCTCAGTTGTGGCTTGTCTTCTAATTCTCTTGACATAGTCATTTGCATTGCAGAAGTTTTTTTATTTTAATGAAGTCCAGTTTATCAATTATTTCATTTATGGATTATGTCTCTGGTGTATTTTAAAAAGGCATTGTTATACCCAAGATCATCTAGGTTTTCTCCTGTGTTATTTTCTAGGAAGTTTCATAGTTTTGCATTTTAGGTCTGTGATCCATTTTGAGTTTAATGATCCATTTGGAATACATTTGGTGAAATGTATAAGGTCTGTGTTTAGTTTTTTTTTTTAATATGTAGATGTCTGCTTGTTCTAGCACCATTTGTTGAAGAGACTCTCTTTGTTCCATTTTATTGTCTTTGCTCCTTTGTCAAAGATAAGTTGACTGTATTACGGAGGTCTGTTTCTGGGCTCTCTAGTCTGTTCCACTGATCTGTTTGTCTATTCTTTTGCTAGTATCACACTGTCTTGAAGTGTTGTAAGTCTTAAAGTTGTATAGCATCAGTATTTCAACTTTGTTCTTCTTCCGTTCTGGGCCTTTTTCTTCTCTATATAAACTTTAGAATCAGTTTGTCAATATCCATAAAATAATTTGCTGGGATTTTTAGTGGAATTGTATTGAATCTATATATCAAGCTGGGAAAAACAGACATCTTGACAAGATTGAGGCTTCCTATCCATGAACATGGAATATCTCTCCATTTATTTAGCTCTTTGATTTCATTCATCAAAGTTTTGTAGTTTTCCTCATATAGATATTGTGCATATTTTATTAGATTTGTACTTAAATATTTAATTTTTTGGTGCTAATATAAATGATACTGTGTTTTTAATTTCAAACTCTGCTCATTCACTGTTGGCATATAGGAAAGCAATTGACTTGTGTATATTAATCTTGTATCCTGCAACCTTGCTATAATTGCTTATTAGTTGCAGTGATTTTTTTAGGATTTTTTTTACATAGATGATCATGTTATCTGGGATAAAAGATAGTTTTATGTCTGCCTTCCCAATCTGTATACCTTTTATTTTCTTTACTTGCCTTGTTGAATCAGCAAGTATACTTCTAGTAAGATATTGAAAAGGAATGGTAAAAGGGAACATCCTTGTCTTTGTACCTGATCTTAGTGGGAAAGCTTAAATTTTCTCACCTTGAAGTATGATGTTAGATGTAGGTTTTTGGTAGATTGTCTTTAACAAGGTGAGAAATTTTCTCTCTTCCTCGTTTACTGAGATATTTTGTCATGAGTGACTATTGGATTTTGTCAAATGCTTCTTCTGTATTTATTGATGTGACCATGTGATTTTTCCTTTTCAGTGTGTTGCTGTGATAGATTACATTAACTGATTTTCAAATCTTGAACCGCCTTGCATATATTTGCTAATATTTTGTTGAGGATCTTTGCATCTATGTTCATGAGAAATACTGGTTTTCTTTTCTTGTAATGTCTGTCTAGTTTTGGTATTAGGGTAGTAGAATGGGTCTGTTTCTATCCTCTGAAAGAGATCATAGAAAGTTGGTATAATTTCTTCATTAAATGTTTAGTAGAATTCACCAGTGAACCCATCTGGACCTGGTGCTTTCTATTTTGGAAGGTTGTTAATTATTGATTAAACTTCTTTAACCGATATGGGCCTACTGAGATCATCTATTTATTCTTGTGGGTTGTTTTTCAATTATTAATTATTGAGTTTGTCAGAATAGTCAAACATCAGTTTAACTAGTGTTTTATCATCTCTGGTTTGTCTTTTCATTCTTTTAAAACTTTTATATAGGTAGAATTTGTCACTGTCTTTTATGCTTTACACTTTGTATCTTATTTAAAAAATCTTATTCTACTCTAAGTTCATTGTGATGTTTTTCTGTATTTTATTCTAAAAATGTAAAATATTTGCCTTTCATATTTATGAATTTGATTCATCTGGAATTTCTTTTGGATTGAGAGGGAGTTTCAGATTTATGTTTTTCCTGTATGGATAATTAGTGCCCTGAGACCATACTTATTCCTCCAGTCCACAAATCCCACCCTGTCTCTGTATAATGCTGAGTCTGTCTTTAAGCTTGCCACATTATTCTTTCCATTCTTGTGCCAGTGCCGCAATACATTAATTATCATACCTTTGTTTAAAAAAAAATCTTTATTTATGGCCAAGGAAATTTTCTGCTTTGTTCTTTTCAAGTGCATCTTGGCTAGTTTTGTCTCTTTTCTTTTCCATATCATTTTTAGAATAAGTTTGTTAGGTTCTTTGGAAAAATGCTATTGAGATTTATTGAATCTTCCTGTATGTGAACATGGAATATTCATTTATTTAGGGCTTTATTACTTTTCAACACCGTATAATTTTCTCTATTAAGGCTTTTATATCTTTTGTTAGATTTGCTTCTAGGCATTTTATTGACTTTCTGGATAACCTAAAAAGTATCTTTCCTCAATATAGAAGTTTTCTGGCTTTGGCTGGTTTATATAAATATAATTAAATTCTAATTGATTTTGTATCCATGTACTTAAATAAATCTCTTATTATTTCTTATTACCTATCTGTATACTTGTATGTGTGTGAATTCTGTGTAGACAAATCGTGGACTAAGAATGTTTCTCCAAATATTTTATTTTATTTTTTGATTTGTTTTCTTGTCTTATTGTGCTGGCTAGGACCTGCATTACAATACAGAATAGAAGTGGTGGTACCAGGCATTATCTTTTCCCTAGTTTAAAAAAATGACTTTAGTATCTCACATTTCACCATTATGGGGAATGTTCACTCTAGGCTTTTTGTCCTTGTCATTTATTTATTTCAGTAAGTCCCTTCTATTTTGATTACTAAAGCCTTTTTAATATAGTTTGAAAGCAGAGAGTGTGATGCCTCTCGCTTTCTCATTCATTCTCAAGATTGCTTTGGCTATTTGGGGTCTTTTTTGGTTCCATATACATTTTAGGATTACTTTTTCTACTTCTTTGAAAAATGCCACTGTAATTTTAATTGGGATCACATTGAATCTGTAGATCATTGTGGGTAATATAGACATTATAATGATATTCTTCCAATCAAGCACAGGATATCATTCCATTTATGTGTCTCTTTGTTTTTTTGAATTTTATTTTATTTTTTATACAGCAGGTTCTTATTAGTTATCTATTTTATACATATTAGTGTATATCTGTCAATCCCAATCTCCTAATTCATCTCACCCACCCCCCGCTTTCCCCACTTGGTGTCCATACGTTTGTTCTCTACATCTCTGTCTCTCTTTCTGCCTGGTAAACCGGTTCATCTGCAGTATTTTTCTAGATTCCACATATATACGTTAATATACGATAGTTATTTTTCTCTTTCTGATTTACTTCACTCTGTATGACAGTCTCTAGGTCCAACCATGTCTCTGCAAATGACCCAATTTCTTTCCTTTTTATGGCTGAGTAACAGTCCATTGTATATATACACCACATCTTCTTTATCCGTTTGTCTGTCGATGGACATTTAGGTTGCTTCCATTACCTGGCTATTGTAAATAGTGCTGCAATGAACATTGGGGTGCATGTGTCTTTTTGAATTCTGGTTTTCTCTGGGTACATGCCCAGTAGTGGGATTGCTGGCTCATATGGTAATACTGTTTTTAGTATTTTAAGGAACCACCATACTGTTCTCCATAGTGGCTGTATCCCTTTACATTCCCATCAGTAGTGCAAGAGGGTTCCCTTTTCTCCACACCCTCTCCAGCATTTGTCGTTTGTAGATTTTCTGATGATGCGCATTCTAACTGGCGTAAGGTGATACCTCATTGTAGTTTTGATTTGTATTTCTCTAATAATTACTGATGTTGAGCAGCTTTTCATGTGCCTTTTGGCCATCTGTATGTCTTCTTTAGAGAAATGTCTATTTAGGTCTTCTGCCCATTTTTTGATTGGGTTGTTTGTTTTTTTGATATTGAGCTGCATGAGCTGCTTGTGAATTTTGGAGATTAATCCTTTGTCAGTTGCTTCATTTGCAAATATTTTCTCCCATTCTGAGGGTTGTCTTTTCGTCTTGTTTATGGTTTCCTTTGCTATGCAGAAGCTTTTAAGTTTCATTAGGTCCCATTTGTTTATTTTTGTTTTTATTTCCATTACTCTGGAAGTGGATCAAAAAAGATCTTGCTGTGGCTTATGTCAAAGAGTGTTCTTCCTGTGATTTCCTCTAAGGGTTTTATAGTGTCTGGTCTTACATTTAGATCTTTAATCCATTTTGAGTTCATTTTTGTGTATGGTGTTAGGGAGTGTTTTAATTTCATTCTTTTACATGTAGCTGTCCAATTTTCCCAGCACCACTTATTGAAGAGACTGTGTTTTCTCCATTGTATATCCTTGCCTCCTTTGTCATAGATTAGTTGACCGTAGGTGTATGGGTTTATCTCTGGGCTTTCTATCCTGTTCCATTGATCTATATTTCTGTTTTTGTGCCAGTACCATATTGTCTTGATTACTGTAGCTTTGTAGTATAGTCTGAAGTCAGGGAGCCTGATTCTCCAGCTCTGTTTTTTTCCTTCAAGTTTGCTTTGACTATTTGGGGTCTTTTGTGTCTCCATACAAATTTTAAGATTATTTTGTTCTAGCTCTGTAAAAAATGCCATTGGTAATTTGATAGGACTTGCATTGAATCGGTAGATTGCTTTGGGTAATATAGTAATTTTCACAATATTGATTCTTCTAATCCAAGAACATGGTATATCTCTCCATCTGTTTGTGTCGTCTTTGATTTCTTTCATCAGTGTCTTATAGTTTTCTGAGTACAGGTCATTTACCTCCCTAGGTAGGTTTATTCCTAAGTGTTTTATTCTTTTTGTTGCAATGGTGAATGGGATTGTTTCCTTAATTTCTCTTTCTGATCTTTCGTTGTTAGTGTATAGGAATGCAAGATATTTCTGTGCATTAATTTTGTATGCTGCAACTTTATCAGATTCATTGATTAGCTCTAGTAGTTTTCTGGTGGCATCTTTAGGATTATCTATGTGTAGCATAATATCATCTGCAAAGAGTGACAGTTTTACTTCTTCTTTTCCAATTGGTATTCCTTTTATTTCTTTTTCTTCTCTGATTGCCATAGCCAGGACTTCCCAAACCACATTGAATAATAGTGGCGAGAGTGAACATCCTTGTCTTTTTCCTGATCTTAGAGGAAATGCTTTCAGTTTTTCACCATTGAGAATGATGTTGGCTGTGGGTTTGTTGCATATGGCCTTTATTATGCTGAGGTCGGTTCCCTCTATGCCCACTTTCTGGAGAGTTTTTATCATAAATGGGGTTGAATTTTGTCAAAAGATTTTTCTGCATCTATTGATATGATCATATGGTTTTTATTCTTCAATTTGTTAATATGGTGTATCACATTGATTGACTGAGTATACTGAAGAATCCTTGCATCCCTGGGTTAAATCCCTCTTGATCATGGTGTATGATCCTTTTAATGTGTTGTTGGATTCTGTTTGCTAGTATTTTGTTGAGGATTTTTGCATCTATATTCATCAGTGATATTGGTCTGTAATTTTCTTTTTTTTGTAGTATCTTTGTCTGTTTTTGGTATCAGGGTGATGGTGGCCTTGTAGAATGAGTATGGGAGTGTTTCTTCCTCTGCAGTTTTTTGGAAGAGTTTGAGAAGGATGGGTGTTAGTTCTTCTCTAAATGTTTGATAGAATTCACATGTGAAGCCATCTGGTCCTGGAGTTTTGTTTGTTGGAAGACTTTTAATCACAGTTTCAATTTCATTACTTGTGATTGGTCTGTTCATATTTTCTTTTTCTTCCTGGTTCAGTCTTGGAAGGTTATACCTTTCTAAGAGTTTCTCCATTTCTTCCAGGTTGTCCATTTTATTGGCATAGAGTTGCTTGTAGTAGTCTCTTAGGATGCTTTGTATTTCTGCGGTGTCTGTTGTAACTTCTCCTTTTTCATTTCTAATTTTATTGATTTGATTGCTCTCCCTCTTTTTCTTGATGAGTCTGGCTAAAGGTTTATCCATTTTGTTTATCTTCTCAAAGAACCAACTTTTAGTTGTATTGATCTGTGCTATCGTTTTCTTTGTTTCTATTTCATTTATTTCTCCTCTGATCTTTATGATTTCTTTCCTTTTACTAACTTTAGGTTTTGTTTGTCCTTCTTTCTCTAGTTCCTTTAGATGTAAGATTAGACTATTTTGAGATTTTTCTTGTTTCTTGAGGTAGGATTGTATTGCTATAAACTTCCCTCTTAGAACTGCTTTTGCTGCATCTCATAGGTTTTGGATCATCCTGTTGTCATTGTCATTTTTCTCTAGGTATTTTTTGATTTCCTCTTTGATTTCTTCAGTGATCTCTTGGTTATTTAGTAACGTATTGTTTAGCCTCCATGTGTTTGTATGTTTTACATTTTTTCCCCCTGTAATTTATTTCTAATCTCACAGCGTTGTGGTCGGAAAAGATGCTTGATACGATTTCAGTTTTCTTAAATTTACCAAGGCTTGATTTATGATGCAAGATGTGATCTATCCTGTAGAATGATCTGTGTGCACTTGAGAAGAAAGTGTGATCTGCTGTTTTCGGATGGAATGTCCTATAAATATCAATTAAACCTATCTGGTCTATTGTGTCATTTAAAGCTGTGTTTCCTTATTAATTTGTCTGGATGATCTGTCCATTGGTGTAAGTGAGGTGTTAAACTCCCCCACTATTATTGTGTTACTGTCCATTTCCTCTTTTATAGCTGTTAGCAGTTGCTTTATGTATTAAGGTGCTCCTATGTTGGGTGCTTATATATTTAGCATATATATTTAGAATTGTTATATCTTCTTCTTAGATTGATCCATTGATCATTATGTAGTGTTAGTTTCCTTCTTTGTCTCTTGTAACATTCTTTATTTTAAAGTCTATTTTATCTGTATGAGTATTGCTACTCCAGCTTTCTTTTGATTTCCATTTGCATGGAATATCTTTTTCCATCCCCTCACTTTCAGTCTGTATGTGTCCCTAGGTCTCAAGTGGGTCTCTTGTAGACAGCATATATATGGGTCATGTTTTTGTATCCATTCAGCAAGCCTGTGTCTTTTGGTGTCTTTTGGAGCATTTAATCCAGTCACATTTAAGGTAATTATCGATATGTACGTTCCTATCACCATTTTCTTAATTGTCATGGGTTTGTTTTTGTAGGTCCTTTTCTTCTCTTGTGTCTCCCACTTCAAGAAGTTCCTGTAGCATTTGTTGTAGAGCTGGTTTGGTGGTGCTGAATTCCCTTAGCTTTTGCTTGTGTGTAAAGCTTTTGATTTCTCCGTCAAATCTAAATAAAGTCCTTGCTGGTTAGAGTCATCTTGGTTGTAGGTTCTTCCCTTTCATCACTTTCACTGTATCATGCCACTCCCATCTGGCTTGTAGAGTTTCTGCTGAGCAACCAGCTGTTAACCTTATGGGAGTTCCTTTGTATGTTATTTGTCATTTTTCCCTTGTTGCTTCTAATAATTTTTTTTTTTGTCTTTAATTTTTGTCAGTTTGATTAGTATGAGTCTCAGCGTGTTTCTCCTTGGGTTTATCTTGCCTGGGACTCTCTGCGCTTCCTGGACTTGGGTGGCTATTTCCTTTCCCATTTCAGAGATGTTTTCGAGTATAATCTCTTCCAGTATTTTCTCGGGTCCTTTCTCTCTCTCTTCTTCTGGGACCCCTATAGTGCAAATGTTGGTGCGTTTAATGTTGTCCCAGAGGTCTCTTCAGCTGTCTTCATTTCTTTTCAGTCTTTTTTCTTTATTCTGTTCCACAGCAGTGAATTCCACCATTCTGTTTTCCAGGTCACTTATCCGTTCTTCTGCCTCAGTTATTCTGCTATTGATTCCTGCTAGTGTATTTTTCATTTCAGTTATTGTATTGTTCATCTCTGTCTGTTTGTTCTTTAATTCTTCTAGGTGTTTGTTCTTTAATTCTTCTAGGTCTTTGTTAAACATTTCTTGCATCTTCTCGATTTTTGCCTCCATTCTTTTTCTGAGGTCCTGGATCATCTTCACTATCGTTATTTTGAATTCTTTTTCTGGAAGATTGCCCATTTCCACTTCGTTTCGTTTTTTTTCTGGGGTTTTATTGCATTCCTTCATCTGGCACATTGCCCTCTGCCTTTTCATTTTGTCTATCTTTCCGTGAATGTGGTTTTCGTTCCACAGTCTGCAGTATTGTAGTTCTTCTTGCTTCTGCTGCCTGCCCTCTGGTGGGTGAGGCTATCTAAGAGGCTTGTGCATGCTTCCTGATGGGAGGGGCTGGTGGTGGGTAGAGCTGGGTGTTGCTCTGGTGGGCAGAGCTCAGTAAAACTTTAATCTGCTTGTCTGCTGATTTGTGGGCCTGAGTTCCCTCCCTGTTGGTTGTTTGGCGTGAGGCAACCCTGCACTGGAGGCTACAGGCCTTTCAGTGGGGCCAGTGCCGGACTCTGGGATGGCTCATTGCCAAGGAACACCTCCCAGAACCTCTGCTGCCAGTGTCCCTGTCCCCGCAGTGAGCCAGAGCCACCCCCCACCTCTGCAGGAAACCCTCCAACACTAGCAGGTGGGTCTGGTTCAGTCTTCTATGAGGTCACTGCTCCTTCCCCCTCGGTCCTGATGTGCACACTACTTTGTGTGTGCCATCCAAGAGTGGAGTGTCTGTTTTCCTCAGTCCTGTTGAAGTCCCGCAGTCAATTCCCGCTAGCCTTCAAAGTCTGATTCTCTGGGAGTTTCTCCTCCTGTTGCTGCATCCCAAAGTTGGGAATCCTGACGTGGGGCTCAGAACCTTCACACCAGTGGGTGGACTTCTGTGGCATAATTTTTCTCCAGTTTGTTAGTCACCCACCCAGCAGTTATGGGATTTGATTTTATTGTGATTGTGCCCCTCGTACTGTCTCATTGCAGCTTCTCTTTGTCTTTGGATGTGGGGTATCTTTTTTGGTGAGTTCCAATGTCTTCCTGTCGATGATTGTTCAGCAGTTAGTTGTGATTCCAGTGCTCTTGCAAGAGGGAGTGAGCGCATGCCCTTCTACTTTGCCATCTTGATCCATTCCAGAGTTATTCAGCTAAGTAGCAGAGCTGCAATCTGAAGTCAACTCTGTCTGACTCTAGACTCCTCGTTCTTTTCAAGACACCACACAGCTTTTTTGCAATAAGTTATCCCAGTTGAGCTACATTCCCCAAGATGAAAGCGCTAACCCAGCCACGGTTGCCAGTTCCTGGAGCAAACGCACCTCTCCTTGTGTCTCTTTTTTTAACATTGGCACCTCTAAGACATTGATGAAATACTTTTTTCTTTCATCAGTGTCTTAGAGTAGTCATTGTACACATTTTTCACCTCCATGGTTAAATTTATTCCTAAGTATTTACTGTTTTTCATGCTTCTGTAATGGGATTGCTTTCTTAATTTTTCTTTCAGATAGTTCATTGTTAGTATATAGAACCAAAACTGATTTTCATATGTTGTCATGCAACTCTACTTAGTTTGTCTATTAATTCCCACAGTTTTTGATAGAGTATTATTTTCTATATATAAGTTTATGTCATCTGCAAACAAAGAAAATTTTACTCTTTCCTTTTCAATTTGTGTGCCTTTTCTTTTTCTTGCCTAATTGCTTTGGCTAGGACTTTCAGTACTGTGTTGAATAGAAGTGGTGAGAATGGGTATCTTTGTCTTATTCATGATCTTAGAGAAAAGACTTTAAGCTTTTTGCCACTGAGTATGATGTTAGGTTTGTCTTTATTATGTTGAGGTACATTCTTTCTATACTTAAGTTGTTGGGAGGTTTTATCATGAAAGGATTGAATTTTGTCAAATGCTTTTCCACACCTATTGAGATAATCATATGATTTTTTACCCTTCATTCTGTTAGTGTGGTGTACACAGTAATTGATTTGTAGTAATCAAGGTAGTATGGTACTGTCATAAAAAGAGCACATAGATCAGAATGGAATACCCAGAAATAAGCCCATAGTATATGGTCAACTAACATTTGATAAAAGCATCAAGAACACACAATGGGGAAAGGATATCCTCTTCAATAAATGTTATTGGGAAACTGAATATTCACATGCAAAAAATTAAAACTGGACCCCTGCCTTACACCCATCATGAAAATTATCTTGAAATGGGCTAAGGACTTAAATGTAAGACCCGAAACCTTAAAACACTTAAAAGAACACATAGGGGAAAAGCTTCTTGACTTTGATCTTATTTGGCTGTCACACCAAAAACATAAGGAAGTAAAAATAAATAAATAGGATTGCATCAAACTAAAAAGCTTCTGCACAGCAAAGAAAACAATCAATAAGGTGAAAAGGCAATCTGTGGAAGCAAAAATAATTGCAAATATATTAAAGGGTGGTTATCCAAGTATATAAGGACCACATACAACTCAAAAGCAAAAAAACAAATAACTTGATTAAAAAATAGTCAAAGGACCTGAATAGATAATTTTCCAAAGAAAACATACAAATGGCCAACAGGTACATGAAAATGTGTTTAACATTGCTAATCATCTGGAAAATGCAACTCAAAATCACATGAGATATTACTTCACATCTGTTAGGGTGACTAGCATCAGAAAGACCAGAGATAACAAATATTGGTGAGAATGTGGAGAAAAGAGAACCCTTGGAGACTGTTGGTATAAATGTAGATTGGTACAGCTATTATGGAAAACAGAATAGAGGTTCCTCAAAATATTAAAAATAGAACTAACACGTGATCAAGAAATCCCATTTCTGGGTATATATCTAAAGGAAACTAAGTATCTCTAAGAGATAGCTGCACTCCCATGTTCATTGCAGCATTTTTCTTAATAGCCAAGATATGGAAAAAATCGAAGTGTCTGTTGACAGACATTTGGATTAAGAAATGTGGTGTATACAATGGAATATTATTCAGTCATGAGAATGGAGAAAATCCTGCCATTTGCAAGGACATGGATGAACCTGGAGGACATTATGCCAAATGAAATATGACAGAGAAAGACAAATACTGTATGGTATCATTTATATGTGGACTCTTAAAAATAAGAAAGCAAATCTTACAGAATAGAGAATAGAACGGTAGTTGCTAGGGCTGTGGTGTGGGGAAATGGGGAGATGCTTGTCAAAGGGTACAAACTCAGTCATAAGATGAATATGCTCTGAGGATCTAATATACAGCATGGGGACTATAGCTAATAATATGATATTGTATACTTAAAATTTGCTGAGAGTGGATCTTAAGAGTTTTTACCACATGCACAAAAAGAGTTAACTATGTGAGGTGATGGATGTTTTAATTAACTTGATCTTGGTAATGATTTCACAATGTATATGCATATCATATCCTAATATTGTATACTTTCTTTTTTTAAATTTTTATTATAGTTGGTATGCTATGTTGTGTTAGTTTCAGGTGTACAGCAAAGTGGTTCAGTTATACATATATATATTGTTATAATATTTTAATATATACAGTTTTGTCAGTTTTCCTCAATAAAGCTGGAAGAAAAAGACACATGTAAAACAAAGAAGTCCCTTCTATTCCTAGTTTGCTAGGATTTTCTTTGCTATTGTTACAGCTTTGATGTTCTCAATTTTGTTAATTTCGACTTCTCTTTCCTACCTTCTATTTTCTTTAAGCTTAATCTGTTGTTCTTTGCTTAACTTCTTAAATTGATGCTGGGCCCTTTAATTCTGAACTTTTTCCAACCTTTCTGTATATACCAGTTAGTTGCATCCAGCAAGTTTTGGTATCTAGTGTTAAGTTTTAAATATCTAACTCCCAATGAGTTCTTCTTTGACTAATGAGTGATTTAGTAGTTTTAAAATTTCCAAATATATGTAGTTTTTCTAGTTATCTATTTGTTATTTTGTTATTGATTTCTAATTTAATTATTTTGTGATTAGTGAATACAGTGTATACTCTATGATACCAGTCCTTCAGACACATAGAGAATATTGTCTTTATGTGTGTGTGTAACTGTTCCATGTAGAAAATATTCTGTTAATGGTAGATATGTTGTTCATTGTATGTATATTTGAGCAATCTTGCTCATTGTGTTTAAATTTTCTATAGCTTTAGCAACTTCTGTATATCTGATCTTTAAATTTCTAAGGTGTTATGTACTTTTTCAGTGTTATCATGTAATTCCATTAATTTTTGCCTTATATGTTATGGGTAGTGTTGTTTGGGTATATAGGTGTTCAGAATTGTTTTCCTGGTAAATGGAAAAATTTATCATTACATTGTCCTTTATCTCTAAAAGTGCTTTCTACCTTTGGAGTCTATTTTGTTTACTAGTAATATAGCTATACTACTTTTCTTGTGGTTTATGTTTTGCTTGATATATCCTTTTTCAAAATCTCTACTTTCACCCATTTGGTGTTATGTTTTAGGTGTGTCTTGTGTAAGTAGCATATAGCTGAGATTCTTTTATTTGTATCTATTTACTTGATTGCTGAAATATTTGGATTTGTTTCTATATTATTTGTGATTTTTAAAAGTTCTTTTATTTCTTTCTTTTAGATTTTTCTTCTTTTTGTTTTTTGTTTTGTTTTGTTTTTTTTCCTTTGGCTGTTTGGAAGTTTTACACTGACTTTCCATTCCTTTAGTAGTTACTTTGACACTTTGCCATTCCTAATTAATAAAATCTAAGATTAATAAATGTGTACCCATCTTTTTTGAGCTACATAAGGATCTAAGGACATATTAATGTCCATCACCTCCTTGCAATGTTAGTGCTATTTTCCCCTCTATTGTCATTCTATCTTGCTTTCCCCAATATGTATTTTTGCAGAGTTACCAAAATATTAACCAACATATTTCTCATCATTTCTTATTACATTTCAAAGCTCCCATCTGGTATCATTTTCCTTCAGTCTTAATTATATCTGTGATTATTTTAGTTAGCTTGTGGTACACTCTATTTTGAATTTTGTCTGAAATTTCATTGATTCACTTTTGGTTTTGGAGTATATAATTTTATTTTGATTTTTTTTCTTTTCAGCATTAGAAAGATATTATTTCACATTGCCTTTTATTGTTATCTAGAAATCAATCATCATTCTAATTGCTGTCTAGCCCTAAATTATCTTTTTTTCTACTTTAAAACTTGTCATTGTCTTTGGTATTCTATAGGTTCACTATATGTATCTTGGAATGAATTTCTTTTTATTTATATTGTTTTCAATTTATATATTTTACTAGAGTTCAGGATTCATATCTTTCAACAGTTTTGCAATTTTCTGGTATCTCTTCAAATATTGTTGCTTCTTCTTTATCTCTATGATCTTCTGCTGGAAATTCGATTATGTTGTGTTAGATCTTCTTATGATACCTTGGTGTATCTTAAGTGTTTTTCCTATTTCCCATATCTTTGTTTTTCTGTGCTTAAATTAGGGTGAATTCTTTGAAACTGCTTCCCAGCTTACAAATCTAATATTCTGTGTCTAATCTGTTTAGTCATTTCTTTGAGTATTAATTTCTAATTATATATTATTTAGAAATTTATTTTTAATATACTCAGTTATTTTAAAAATTGAGTTTCTTACTCCTAAGTCATATTTTGAATTTTAATTTTTGATGGTGTTAATATATATAGTTAGCATTCTGTGGTGATAGTTCCAATAAGTGAAGTATTTGTGGATCTTATTCTACTGTGTTTTTTCTCCAACTCTTGTTAATGGTGACTTTTTCCTTGTTTTTAACTTAGAGCTTCTCACTTTACTTAAAATTTTATATATGGGAATTCTTTGAGGCCTGGGTTGAAGGAGTTTTCCCCTACAGAAAGCTTTTGTTTGTTATTTCAGACATCAGGGAGAATACCACACTTGGAACACTTTAAATTAAATCCTAGCCTTGCTGCTTTTTCGTGACATGGTAGTATAAATTTAGACTGTGAATCCATATGAGGTCCACCTTGTGGTTGTGAAGTCTCAGGAGAGTTTGTTTATTTATTTACCCTCAACACAGTGCCAGATTCAAAACAGGCAGGTTTGCTTGTTATCCTTTTTGTGTGGCAAGATTATTCTTCAGTTTTGTGGTTCTGTATTTATATGTATAGATTTCCTCTCCTCTGTTCTCTGGATATATTTCAAAGAAGAATCTTAAGTTTTCCAGAATTTGGCAGAAACCCTCACGATGAAAGCAAACTTTGGTGCTTAATTATCTACTAGTTTCTGCTTTAACTATGTTTTTGGCCTCTCTGAAATTCTTCCTTTGTTTCAATTTATTAGTACATTAAATTTTTCAATATTTAAAAAAATATTTCCTCTCTAGTGTTAGACATTAAAATCTCCCAAGGAGTACTTTTTTTTTTTTTTTTTAATATAAATTTATTTATTTATTTATTTATTTTTGGCTGTGTTGGGTCTTCACTTCTGTGCGAGTGCTTTCTCCAGTTGCGGCGAGCGGGGGCCACTCTTCATCGCAGTGTGCAGGCCTCACACTGTCGCGGCCTCTCCCGTTGCGGAACACAGGCTCCAGACGCGCAGGCTCAGTAGTTGTGGCTCACGGGCCCAGTTGCTCCGCGGCACGTGGGATCTTCCCAGACCAGGGCTCGAACCCGTGTCCCCTGCATTGGCAGGCAGATTCTTAACCACTGCGCCACCAGGGAAGCCCCCAAGGAGTACTTTTTTATTCCATTTCCTTTGGTTTGTTCCTAAGTCTCTTATGTTCCTCCCTTCTTACTTTTTTCTAACTAGTTGGTTATGGGATTTGAACACAGTTTTATCAGTTTTACTTGGAAAGAATTTGAGATGTAGACTGTAGCCATTTTTTGTTACAGTATACTGTAGATTTTATTGAATACCTACTTAGTGTGAAATATTTAAACCTAAGTGAACATTATTTTGTGTTTTAGCATTTTACTGCTTATATACTGGTAAAATTATTTACTGGTTGGATAATAAATTATCCAATAAATAATTTATTTACTGGATTATTATTGTAAGATATAGTCTTAAGTTTGCTTTTATGAGGGAATCCATTACAGTCCAAAAATATTGCATGTAAAGAAATATTAACACTACACACCAGTTTATTCAAATTTATTTCCATGGTAATTTATTTTCCATGTTATTTAGTTCTGTATATTTTAAACATTTTTTCCTATTGTATAAATAGACTCAAAAATTCTTTTAAGGCTCCTTCTACCATCATTCCTAGATTTTCAGTTTTTACTTCAAATCTCAAACATAACCATTTCTACTTATTAACTCAGTTCTCATCATATGCAAATGATATAATATATATAGTTAATTTAGAAGAAATAAATTTTTTTTGTTATTTATAGCAGAGTTGTCTCAAGTTTATAAGTAGTTGGATTTTATTTTATTTACTTAATTTTATTTTTTTAGTGTCTTTTTAAATTGAAGTATAGTTGGTATACAATATTATATGTTACAGGTGTACAATATAGTGATTCACAACTTTTAAAGGTTATATTCCATTTATAGTTATTATGAATTATTGGCTATATTCTCCATGTTGTACAATATATCCTTGTAGCTTATTTTATACCTAATAGTTTGTACCTCTTAATCACCTACCCCTATATCTCCCCTCCCCTGTTCCCTCTACCCATTGGCAACCACTGGTTTGTTCTCTGTATCTGTGAATCTGTTACTTTTTTGTTATATTCACTAGTTTGTTGTATTTTTTAGATTCCACATATACGTGATATCATACAGTATTTGTCTTTCTATGTCTGACTTATTTCACTTAGCATAGTGCCCTCCAGGTCCATCCGTGTTGCTGCAAATGGCAAAACTTTGTTATTTTTTGTGGCTGAGTGGTATTCCATAGTATATATATACCACATCTTTACCCAGTCACTTGTTGATGGACACATATGTTGCTTCCATATGACTGACAATTGTAATTCATTGGATTTTAATAGAGTCATTGGACTTTAGATTATTTGCAAATTTTTTTCATCTTTTCTTTCCACACACGACGATATCTGTAATATGCCCAAACACTGATTTACTAAAACAGTCTTATTTTAGTGACCATTCTCTTAATTTCAATTAAGTCCTATAGCTTTTCTTCTAGACTTGTTTGAATAAGTTCTTTAAAAAGACACTTCATTGACTAGTTCTGTACTTGTCGTTGTTGTTGTTGCTGTTGTGTTAACACGTGAACATGTTAAGGCCAAAGTATCCGGGTAGGAAGAGTTTAGGAAGTATTTAAAGGGCTTTAACTAGGATGGTAAACCTTTTATGGAACCAAAATATTTTGCTGTTCCCAAGTATTTCTGATTCTTACTCATTTATTACTCAATATGAAATCATTTCATTGCTTCAGTTAACATTCCATACAACTTGTATGCTTATGGTGTGTTTTCAATGTCAAATAGTTCTATTGGCAAACAAAGCCATACAGCTCTGTCAAAAATGACTTTGTAGGTTTCACATATACGTAGACATTTAGGATGAGATCTGAATGAATTCTAATGGCTTCTAAGACTATGTCCTCCACCCCCTCTACACTTTTCTAATCTCCTTACTTAGCACTTTCCTTTTGGCTCACTAGGTGTCAGTCATGCTGGCCTTCTTTTGGAATCCAAAAAGGACAATATCATTCCTACTTTAGGCCCTTTGAACTTTCTGTCCTCTCATCTTAAAATTTACATGACTGGCTTCTTTTTTTAAATTTCAGATCCCATCTTAAATGTCACTTCCCTAAGAGATCCCTGATCCCCACTCTAAATTATCTGCCATGATCTTTCACATTTTCCTGTTTTGTTTTCTTCACAGGACTTATAAACTTTGGAAATTATCTTGTTCTTCCTGGTAAAATATAGTTTCCATTAGAACAGGACATTTTCCATCTTATTAACTTCAACATCCCTGATACTTAAACATGTACGTGGCACAGAGTAGGTACTCTTACATTAAATGAATCAAATGAATCTACGTAATGGAATTCTCCTCAATATAATATTATTGTTATAATAATATGTAACATTTTATAGTCTAAGACAGTTTTTAAAGCATATTCACATACTTTATGTCATTATCTTCAATCATGTGGGAACAATTCTAATTGTCATAAATGTAATAAAGAAATTTTATACAAAGGAAGCCTGATGATAGGATTTTCAAGATATCTTACACAAACATTATGATGAGAATTTCATGTTCTAGTATAGTTCACTTCAGCCTCTACAAATACCTTTGTTAGGAATAAAAATGATGTATGAAGAAGTAGTTACCATGGTAAACTTAGATTTTCAATAATGCAAGTGAAATTCCTTTGTAAAAGTCAAAACTAAACATCACAGTTGATTTTCCAGTTGTGTGTTTTTTTCATGTTTATTTCTAGAAAGTATTTTTTTTTCTTCCTGAATGGGTAACATCTCTCAGTGGCTTTTGATTAGGTAAGACAAAATATCTGGAATCCAGGTGGTCCTATACACACATGTTTACCACTTATATCAGGTCCTGAAATTTGAAATAATCCAAGAGTGTGGTAAAGTTTTAGCACCACCAAAATTGACTTCAAAAACTTTGTCTCCTATTTATTTTTTCTTTTTGTAAGAAGGGATATATCAGCTTTTGCTATATAATAAACCACCCACAATATTAGTGTCCTAAAACAACAATCATTTATGAACTTGCAATACTATGGGTTGGCATTTTGGGCTGGGCCCAGTCAGACAGTTCTTTTCCAGGTGTCTCCTGGGCTCTGGGCTCACATTCACTGCTGCAGTCCTCTAGGGGCAGGTTGGTACTGGATGGCCTTCTTCACATGTTTTCACTGCTGACTGCAAGGACGGAGGCAACTGTGTCATGTGTCTCTAGTATCAAGCAGGCTAGTCCAGGCTTCTTCACATGGTAGCAGCAAGATAGGGGATGCTCCATGGCACAAGTCTCTGCTTCTGTCGTGGTTGCTGAAGTATGTCACGTGCCCAAGAACTGATAGCAAGAGGTAGAGATATATATATACCGCCTCTTCCTAGAAGGAGCTGGGAAGTCATATTGTAGAGGGGTGTACATATAAGATTAGGAAGGATTGGTGATCATTTTTGGGGATTTACTAGAAGCGCTTCTTAAAAATCATCTTTTAAAATCAAAATACCACAGAGCCAAGAAATTTCAAGGTTTAATCACTGAATTAATGTTTTTCTAACTTTTTAGCCTGAATTCCTAAAGTAGTAGTTCTCAATTTTGATATGTGTAAGAAAGGTTTTCTATGCCTGTTTTCATGCAGATTCCAGCATTCTTTCCTTACCCTATTCTGATTCAGTGTAGTTGGAGTGAGGTCCATGAATCTTATTTTTTTTAAACTTATGTATGTATTGTAATGTAGGAGATCTAGAAGGACTGCATTTTTCTGAAGACAGAATAGAAATGGTATGCATGCTAATGTCTGGGCAAGAAGTATGAGGCAATCTGTTGAAAGCTTGCATTTCTTTGAAATTCATGTTTTATCTGAAAAAAAAATTAAATAATATATGGTTTTCTTTAATCTCTTGCTAAACTCAAGTTAAACTCTGGTGAGTTAAATTCCTGTTTGCCCATGTGATAAATTTTCTGTCATGTAAAAAAAACTTAAAGAGTATGAAAAACTATTTGTTAAAATATATATTATAGAAGTGCAATGTGTTGTTTTAGTTGATAATATACCTTCCATGAAGTCAGATCTTGTATGAAGCATTTGTCTAAAAAAGATCTTTTTTTTGATTTTGAACATTGTGTATTTGAGAAAAGTGAGCAGATGAAATAGGGAAGTAGCAAATTAGATTTTTTCCAAGTGATATATGTGCTATTTCTAAATAATAAATTAGGAAAAATTGTATTTAAGTTCTAACTCTTTGGCCAATTTCGTTATTTATGTGAAAATGATTGGATAAATATTTCAATAAAATACTTTGTATTGGTAGTAATTTTATATTTTAACTTGTAAATTTGATTTATATCTGCTTAAATATAGGTAAACCATATGCTTTATATGCTAGCTAGGCAAATAATCTCTACCAGTTTATAATCCACTTGTTGAAACAACACCATGAAAACTAACAGTTTACTGTGGAGCAGACCACTAGATGTATATATGGTTAGAAAACAAGAGGCAAATTTATGTTTAAAAACATTTGTTTAGGAGTAATATTATCAAAGAGTCCTGGAAATACATTGAGTTTAATACCTTGTGGTTATATCTGCTTATTTGATTATTGGGTTGAGACTCTGGATTTGTCCTTAATAAAATCCCAGAGGAAAGAAACTCTTTTCCTTGCAACTTCGTATAGAAAATCACAGGAAGACTTCTGGAGAAGGGTTCTGCCTCTGGAGACTGACTAATTAAACAGTTTTATTATCATCTAATAAAAAATTCTCAGTATGCTGTTTGCCATTTTATTTTCTGAAAGTGTAAGAAAAATTGAAACATTATTTGTCCTATCTTATGTCCTGTGAAGATAATATCAGTAGGTCATATGTCTCTTGGTAAATCATATGCTTGGACGCCAGGTAGAAATCCTGATGAATCCTTTTATAATCCTGATGCAAAGTCAATGCCTACTTTATTTCACTGATCGTACATTTTGCTTCCAGAATAGGTTGGGGACCTCTTCTTTTCCCTTGTGTTTTATTTTGTAAACATTAGCTTCAGAGCTGCATCTTGAGCTAGTTTTAGTTTTTAGATGCGTATGTCAGACATGCTTCCTTTCAGGAAACTCATTGTAAAGATGCGAATTAAGAAAGATGTTATTAAGCACATTTCTTATTTGTTAGCTAGGAAGTAATTCAGAGTCCAAGTGAGAAATAATCAGTCTTCCCTTTTTAAGTAAAATTCTCTCATTGTGAAATTTTAAAATAAGAGGTTTAATAAATAAGGTTTAAATTTAAATGTTTTAAATAAGTTTACTTATATATAAGCAGTGTGAGTAACTGCTGAGACTTCAGGTACCTATTGACTCACTCATTCATCCATTCATTCATCTACCTCATCCTTATTGAAAACCTCTTAAGTGCTAGGTAGTTAGTGGGGCTGTGATGATTCACAAGAAATCCTGAAATGAAGACATTTTCATTTACATCACCACATATGCCACTCTATATTTAAGAGTTTATTCAGAACATTAAAACATTTTCATAATGTTTATTCTAGTGTTTTCTAATTTCTCTGAAAAATTTTAAAAGCCAATGTAAACTTAATTTCTATCCACTATTTAAACTTCAAAAATTTTCCTGCACAATTTAAGTGATAGGTAAATTTTTAAAATGGTTTTATTTGTTTTAAAATGGAATGGCTCTGACTTCTTTTTCCTCAAGGAAGTGTATCATTTTTCATATTATCTGGTGGAAAATTCAGTGACCCTAAAAGCATAGTTTATGGAAATTATTCAGACCTCAATCCAGGGGGATGCTGATGTCTTACTTAGTGTTAGAGATTAGAGCTTTCGAATGGGGCCTTCAACAGCCTCTACTCTAAGCTCATGTTTCACAGGTTAGTCAAGACACACAGGACAGCTGCCAAAAGGCCAGGTTATCCACAGGGTATCTGACCACCTGAATGCCAGCGGCCTCTAACCATGCTACCTAGAAATTAAAGAGTAGCAAGTTTTCCCAAATTAACAGTGGCTAACATTGACACCTGCATTTTATGATTAGAAGTCATAAACAAAGACTGTTTTTTCCTTAAATAGTAACATGGTCCTTAGAATGAATTACAGAACACAGCTGAAACTATATTTCAGTGTCTTTTCTCACAATGCATATGCCTGATGGTCACTTACCGGTGATAATAATGTTCAGTCATCAGTTGCATGACATTCCGTTAATAGTGACAAGGATCTTGCAACCTGAGCATGGCCCTCTAATGTGGAAATGAGCTGTTTTCTGATGGGTTTGTTTGCATGTGAACAATCCTATGAGCATGAACCAAATTTAGATTAAAGAAAAAAAAAAAACTTTAATGATCATTGAAACCAACTGAAATGTCAGTGAACTTTGAGAAATCCAATTATGAGGCCAATGTGAAATTATCAGCACAGCAAAATACACAAAGCATCTGGACCTTTATGAAGCCCATTAGAGTCCTAAAAATACATTAGATTAAGATAGTATCTTGACTTTATGAATTAAAATGAAAGAGCAGAATTAGTTGCCCCTCTGGTAGTGATTTGTTTCTCTTGATCAGGGGAATTCAGTGCCCCATAATTCTGATGGTTTTTTATAGCCTAAATGCGTTTCCAGATTGATACGGATCCTCTTGGCTCATTTTCAGAAAGTGTTTTCTGGCTGTAAATAAATCAGTTCTGCATGTGGGTCAACATATATAGGAAATCAAGGTTACAATGCTGTGTGTGTGTGTGTGTGTGTGTATACATATCTTACAACTTAATGTCATTTAAAATTATTTCTTGTACTATATGTTGTTCCATTAACATTTGATGTGAGCTACATAAGAGATGGGAAAAAAATAAGTCCAAAGGGGTATCTAATTTTTTATGATCATCTCATATTTTTTTAGATATCTGCCTTTATTTTATTTTTCAACTTTCTAATTCATCCCAACTAATAGAGTGAAAAATGCATTACTTTTATGGAAAGGCTGTTTTTTTTTTATTCACAGTTATATAGTTAGCTATATCAATCTTAAATATCTCGCCACTTTCCATCTGGGCACTGCTCCAGTATTTTAAGCCACTAAATATAATGAACATCAGAGATTAAATCCTAGTTCACAGTGTCCCTAAGAGTGACCAAATCTCATACTGTGTATCAAAAATGACTGCCTCATAATTTTCTCTCTAAAAATATGTGAACATCTCTCAGACCTTAGAAGTTGGAACAAATGATAGATTTTATAATTTTATATGATATTTTGAATATAAAACCCCTCTCCCCCTGCCTTTCTCCATGTCTCCCCCCAACATACACACACACACACACACACACACACACACATCTATAAAGGCAATTACAAAAATGAGTTAATTTAAAATTCATTTCTTTAAAATAAAAATCATTACATTGTTTCCTCCAACACAATCATGTCGGCATCTGGGATTCTGTTTCCTTTCTTTATTTAATAAATATTTCTTAAGTATTGAGCAGCCACAACATAAGATGCTGGATAAATAGTGGAAACTAAAACAATGTAGTCCTGGCATTCGCCAAACTTAATGTCTGTTGCAGGAGACAGGTTAACAAACAAATATCGAATTATAAATGAAGGGAAGTGAGAGATACTATAAAAAAGAATAAAGAAAGGAGCTATTTTGTGTTGACTGGTCATGGAAGACGGCTCCAAGGAAGTGGGAATCAGTGAGGACTGGAGCAGTCTGCCCTTCAGTGTGCTGTGCAGTGTGTTGTTAGCCGTGTTGGGGGTGGGGAGCAGGGTTGGAAGGGGGAGAACTGCCTGTTCCATGAACTGAAAGGAGCCCGGTGGGGCTGGAAGCCAGCAGTCAATGGAGACAGATGAAGCTTAAGTGGATAGGTAACTTCCAGAACGTTCTAACAGGCTTGGATTTTATTCTAAGTGCAACAGGAAGCTCTTGCAAGGTTTTATCCTCGCCTCATGTTAGTGCACATTAAGCTATATGGTTCCCTTTTATTTCCTGTAAAATACTTATTTAAAACTTTATAAAGAAATTTGGAAATCTGGGCATGAATTTTATATGGATTAGCTATGGTTTGCGAGACTGGTCATTCTAGAATCAGAGAGTAGGTGGGCTTCCCATGATTCTGAAAGAGGGAGATGGCTTTCCCATGTTGGGATACTCTGCAGCTAGCTGTGAAAAGGAACTGGTTCTGCCCTCGTTACTGTCAATACTTATACTAGAAATGATTTTTTTCACTAGTCCTAGAGGATAAATTATCTTGATGATGGAAATCTTGTTTTCGTTTTGAGCATCTGTTTGATAAAAGCTTATGGTGAGATAGAGTTTTTGAGAACGTAATAATTCTAAAATCCAGAGGAGCTCTAAAAATCATAAAACATTTATTTATTCAAGTACCATCTATTGCAACAGTGTCCAATAGAAGTTTCTGTGATGATGGAAATGTTCTGTATCTGTACTGTCCAGTATAGAAGCCAGTTCTCACAGGTGGCTTATTGACTATATAAAATTTGGCTAATGAGACTGAAGAACCGAATTAATAATTTTATTTCATTTTAATTAATTTAAAATTTAAAAGCTGCATGTCACTAGTGACTACTGTACTGAACAGCCTGATCCATTATGTACTTACCATGAGTTCTCAGTTGGACAGGCCAGCAGGAAATAAAATACACAGAACCTGCTCTCTAAGGGTGCACAGACTTATAAATATGATAAGATGTACATGTGAATCTCTAGAATATAACATAGAAAGTGAGAAGCACATCAGAGTTTTGGGTTAACCACTAGAGGTTTCAGAAGAGGGATTGATGCTTTTTGGGTGAGAAATCAAGGAACAGTGGTGGAGGAAGTGGCGGTGGTCCTAGGCTTTGAAGGATGGGCAAGTTTGTTAACGTGGGATTAGAGTGAAGGGCATTCAGAGCAAAGGAACCAAGAGGAGAGGAGGAAAAAGGAGTCAGCATTATAGACATGGAAATAATAATGATAATAGTAATAGCTAACATCTACCAAGTGTTTACTACGAGACATCTTTTTAAGAGCTTTACACGCATCAGTTAATTCTCACAACCACTTTCTAAGGTTAAATGCCATCATTGAATCTCAATTATTATCATCCTCAATCTACAGATAAGGAAACTGAGGGTGAGAAGGTCAAACACATTTCCCAAGGTTGAGGGGTAGTGCCAAAGCCATGATCTGAACTCAGGAAATCTGAGACTCAGGCACAAAGTGCTCCAGATGGAAGCTTGAAGATCAAGTAATAATGAAAGGAATAGGATATGGAGAGCAGATAGGCAGACACAGTTCCTCACAAGGAATCCTACACAGGATGGCAGGAGGATGAGAAAATAATAAGGACTTTACAGGTCGAGGGTTAAGGAGAGAACAAAGAAAGTGCTGTGTATTGGGAGATAGGGTTGGAGGACATGTCATGGAGGAGATGTGATCAGCAGACTGTAAAGACCTCTAAAGTCTAAACCTCCAGCCTAAGCCTTTCTATAGACATTTTATTTGACTGGGGGTGAGGGTTGGCGGGGGGCGTCTTTCACCTTTTCAGTTTCCTAATTGCTTCCTCTTCTTTTTGATTGTTTCTCTTTCAAAGATGAATTGTATTACAGCTTGTTGAATTCCTAAGGTTTAATAAAATGTCCCTGGATATTCAGAGTTACGGTCACTATTAGCTAGAAATAGTTAATTGCCGTATGTATGATGGTGGGTCATCATCATACATCATACATACCGTGTTAAGGGTCATTTCTGTAGTGCCCATTCATGTGGTGATTTCTTCCAAACCCACAGTTGGTTTCTGTTACAATCACTTTATAAAATGATATCATAATTTTAGATTTAATTTTGGATGAGGGCAAGAGTACCCCAATGTTCCCACCAGCAATAGCTTTGATAGTAGAAACCTTTCAATCTCCCAAGGGACCTGCCTGTGCGAGTCATCTTCATTAACTGAAATCAAGTCACCTGCCACAAAGACAAAACTGGATTTAAAATTTTTTATTTGTAAATACAGCTAATCTACAGTTTCTTCTTACGGAAAAACCTAATTTGTACCTACAATTGAGGAGATATTTCTGGAGATCATAGCAGCTGGTAGCCTAGATGGGACAGATGGTCCAAAGCTCTTTAATGGGGGGAAGATAATGTATTGGCTTGGAGAGATCTGAATAAGAGACTTCATGAACTCTGTTTTTCATTTAAAAACTATTCTGTAATAATATTTTCACAAGCTGTACTTTCATGAGAATGGAGACTAGCTTTATAAACATGATCATTTGCATCTGGCTTTTATCAAGTGATAAAAATGATAAAACAGCATTTTTTTTTTTTTCCTCTCTCAGTGCGTACTTGTAGATATGTCTACATATCCTCCGAAAATAATTATGCTATGTTTGTTAAAGCTAGAGGTCAGGGTTTTGGAGTTTTTTTTTAAAATCTTACTTGAAAACTCTGAGGATTCTATCACTTAAAGAAATATTAGAGGGCTTCCCTGGTGGCGCAGTGGTTGGGAGTCTGCCTGCCGGTGCAGGGGGCGCGGGTTCGAGCCCTGGTCTGGGAAGATCCCACATGCCGCGGAGCGACTGGGCCCGTGAGCCACAGTTGCTGAGCCTGCGCTTCTGGAGCCCGTGCTCCGCAGCGGGAGAGGCCGCGATGGTGGGAGGCCCGCGCACCGCGATGAAGAGTGGCCCCCGCTCGCCGCAACTAGAGAAAGCCCTCGCACAGAAACGAGGACACAACACAGCCATAAAATAAAATTAAAAAAAAACAAAAAAACAAAAAACTTGACCTTTAAAAAAAAAAAAAGAAATATTAGAGCTTTAGTGATCTTTACTAATAATGGTACTGGTGATGATGATGTGGTGGTGATGATTTCACTAATAATGATACATAGCCTATTCTTCCATTGTAAAAGTTTTTACATATATTTACATATTTATTCCTTTTATTATTTATTCCATTTATTGTTTTCTCCATTTTACATTTTTATCCTCATTTTACATTGCATGTTTAATGCTCACAAGTGTATTACTATCTCCATTTTACAGATAAGGAGATAAGAGGCACCAATACATCAAACACCTTGCCCAAGACCATATAGCTAATTAGTGCTTGAGACAAGAGTCAACTAGCAGATAGTTCTAGACTCTCCATTCTTAACCCAATGTACACTATGACCATAGGATTCCTTATGACTGATTAAATGAATTAATCACAAGTATAATTTGTATAATTCTTTATAGTTTACCTAGTACATTTGCTTATATTATCTGACTCCCTGAAACTCTATGAAGTTGGTGAAAAATGTATTTAAGAAAGAGTGCATGATTTAGCCAAAAATGCACAGAAAACTCTGGGAGAGCTGGGATTCGTTCCTCAGTTTTATGGCAACAGGTCCATGTCAATTTTAATAGTTTCTGCTGGAGCAGGACATTATATCCTGTGGGACTGAACATTGAGACTGTCATTAAGGACATCACGTGCCTGGAGGAGACACGTGCTCTTAATTTTCTTTTTAATGGGAGTATAGTTGCTTTACAATGTTGTGTTAGTTTCTATTGTACAACAAAGGGAATCAGCCACACACATGTGCTCTTAGTTTGAAGGTAGTGACAGGATTTGTGAAGTTTGGTTAAATGGAGCTTCAGGTCCCTCTTCTGCTTAGACCTGTGTCAGCCTGAAAAGGCCCCTCTTTAGTCTTTTGGTCTTGTTGGGGTTCAGTCAACTCCACTGATGCCTGGAGAATATATTAGATATTACTAAACTTTTAAGTTAGTATGTCTGCTTAAGTATCCTTTTGGTTAAGGATCCATGACATTTCATAGAGTCTTAGACTGGAAAATATTAGATTAGAAAGATGTGCATTATAAGTCTATGATCCCAGTGCAGCCTTGAAAACCTGGCTTATCTTCTCCGAGCCTTGCCTTCCTCACCTCTAAAAAGATAATAAATATACTGACATAGAAGAATTTCTCTATTACATGAAATGGTGTGTATAAAGCACATAGCACTACGCCTGGCATATGAGAGGCACTCAGTACATCTGGAAATTATTTTTAGCATTATATTTCATTCAGTGGTAACTCTAGGACATCAATGATTATACCTTTACACAGAAACCAGAAAAGGTGCTTCATGACACTGTTTCAGGGCATGTTTCTATCTCTGCATTAATTACTCATCTAGTGAAGGATAAATAGGTGTCTGAAGGGGGTATGCCCTCCTTCAATTATACTTTACTGCATTTACTGCATTATAGCATCTGTGTATGCTATAATGATAATTTTGACATGTTGGATATGTAGCTCTTATTTATTTTAAAGGGTTTTCATATGCAACCAAAATAATATGTTGGTGTTAGTCTACCGGTTTCTCTCCTTAATACTCTCTACTTATGTTTGTTTATGATTTTGTACCAGTGATAACTGGATATGTGTTCTTGTATTGCTATACTTGTGTTAAGTTTCATAGTTTGTGACCACTGGGCAGGTTTCTTGAAAGTTTTTCTCTAGGATGATGCTACGGACTGAATGTTTCTATCCCTCCAAAATTCATATGTTGAAATCTCACCCGTAATGTGATGGTATTTGGAGATGGGGCCTTTGGGAGGTAATTAGGTTATGAGGGTGGAGCTTTCATGATGAGGTTAGTGACCTTATAAGAAGAGACTTGAGAGAGCTTGCTTCCTCTTTCTGTTCTCCACCAATGGCCTTACTGAAGGGGGATCTCAATTCTTTAACATTATGTAGGAGCCTGAGATCTTTATATGTTCTCGTGGTTGATTTCCTATCACAAGATGTGATGTTAGCACAGACTTGGGTTTGTACTGATTTAAGAAAATAAAGAAATTGACATTTTTTGCAATTTGGATTTATGGACTGGGATTAATTTTCACCCAGTACAATGATTACATAAATAACTCTTACAGAATTTTGATATTTAATAACAAGTGTAACCTTTTGACAGCTGATAGCTCACGACGTTGTCTTATAGTGCTGTTTAATTTTTCATTGTTTGTCTCGTTTTCTGAGCTAGAATGTGAGTCCCTTGAGTACAGAGTCCTTGCATTATTTCTTTGAATCCTCTACAATATTTGGGATATCACTTCAGGTATCTGTTCTTAATTCCCACCATTATATCTTTTTCTGGAGAGTATTGTAAAAATCAATATTTATTATTGATACAATGCTTATTTTCCTGGACTCTCAGAAGACTGTGATCAGATAACAGTACTCACCTTAAGGGGAAAAATAAGAAACAAAGGGGTGGGATAATCTAAAATAGATTTCTGTTGTCCTAGAACTAGATGCATTCCTTTTTTTTTTTCCTGAGAAAAAGACAAAGGAATAAGGGGATGATTTTGAATCAGTGACAGCTGCATAATATCTATGCTAAGCATAGCTACCAAGAAGGCCCCAATTTTGTTATTACGAATATACCAATTTGTTGGGTATATAGGATACTTATGATATTTATTTTGTTGAGTCAAATAGTGTACATTTTATCCAGCATACTGTTGCTTACGACTGTTTAAACTTAACTTTACTCAATGATGATTACTTAACTGAAAAATTAATATAACTCATGTCAAACACTAAGAGTATTTGTGGATATTAAGAATTTATGGATAATTGCCACTATTCATTCCCCTTTTGTCTCATTTACAACCATGACAGGGGCTCCCCGTGAGGCCTTGATTGTGTCCGTTGAGACACATTTCACAGCTTTCTTGGAACCTCCTTAAATGTGCCGATTTAAAATTCCTCCAGTCATCATGCCTATTGTATCCTTATCTGGCCACGTCACATACTCCTTATCTGGGTCAAATCATGCATACTACTTTTATTCGGTCTTTGAGAAAGGAAAAGAAAAAAAAAAGCAGTCAGACCTATACCCAAGGTCATTTTAGCTCTTCTTTTTGAAGCTTTCCTTTTTGGACTCTAGTGGGCTAGTACTACTAGCTCTCTTCCCCACATGAGTGAAAGGCTCAGTAAATCCTGCCCACTTCTCCTGCATTTTGCTGTGGTTATACTTACACAAGTCCTAAAACAGGATCATAAGAGGAAGGCTTTATTGAAAACACGTGACGAGTATTATATTATTATCCATTTAATTCATTCGTTTAGAAGCTTTCTTTAAAATATGAGCTGTGGTTTCATTAAAGTCTAAAAATTTCCTTCTTCTATTCCATTCAATTCCGTATATAGTACCATGTATGTACCCCATGGTGAGTAGTAATGGGACGATTCAGGCAATAAAAAGATGCTGGGTTTTACTGTTATCCATCTTTCTCTAACTTTGGAGACTGAGGCAGCTTATCTATGTAGGATTAAATGGCATGTTGGGTCTTAGGTTTTTAAAGTATTATAAATCTAAAATGTGTTGATATTCATTAAGGAATCCCCAATGCTCTCATTCTGTGTTACATTTGTCCACATTTTTTTGAGCCAGAGGACTAAGGTTAAGCATGTAATAAATATCTTCCTCTGCTTAGTATACGTGCTGCTAATACTTGCTCTTCCCTCTTTCCCTACCCTGTCCCTCCCGAAAGAGCAAAATGGGAACAGAATATGTTGGGACCACAAAAAGGTATTTAAATGCTAACTCAATGGTTGGTATTGGAGGGATAGCAAAATCTTCATTTCCCTTTCCCATTTTACCATGATCATAGCTTTCTTAATTTGTTGACCTTACTCAGACTCTTACTCAAGGATTTCTTGTTGCTTGGTATTTGAAATATAAAGGAATTTGTTTCCTCTCTTTTGGGAAAATACTGGCCTAACTATCGGTCAGTCACCTTCAGTAATAGTCCTTCTCTCTTGTCAAAAGTTTGTAGGTACCAGGGAGAATTTTCTGATTTGTATGGGGTTTGGGTGGAGAGAGAAGGTGGGCGAGGAGTGGATAAAGATTTAGAAGAGAGAACAGACTCCTAGGAATCCTAATGCCTGCTATGTAATTTACTAGCTCTGTGATTTTATACAGGTTAATACTCTTTGTACCACTTCCCTCATTTATGAAATTGAGAAGTCTGTGTTTTATAAACTTTACAGGATGACGTGAAATCATGTGGATATGATCTCACCAAATGTAATGTGCATTGAGTGATAAATAAATGATAGATTTATTTTTTTTTTCTCTTATCTTTATCTTCTTTCCTCAGAAGGCTTTGCTTGCCTACGTTTCACAGTCTCCACTGGTGCCACTCGCCTTCATGGTGTCTTTCTCCATGCTCTTTGTCCTCTAACCCTAGTCCTTCCTAGTGAGCTGTTAAAATGGAGGCTCTGGAGTGAGCCATTGAATTGTAAAATGTCACTTCCGTCTACGTTACCTTAAAAGGAGGGCATAAGTTCTAAGCATAGTAGGCAGTTATATGGTCTGTATGATTCTTTGGTTAATGCTTCACTTCTCTCTGGGATGTCAGCTCTCAACAGGCAGGCCTGGGCCTCATTAATTAATTCCCTTTCAAATCCCAAATGCCGAACACAATGTCTGACCCATCAGAGAGGCGCTGTACAAGTAAAATAAACTCATGACAGAGTAATCCTTAGTATGTAAAGTAAAAATAACTAAGCAGGAGTGAAAACTTCCTCTGGTTTGAATAAGTAACTAAACCATAGACACTCTAAGCCTATTAGGGGTATACAACATAATACGAGGAGTGTCTTGTGTCATGTGATACACTAGATGAATGCCCAGGCATGCATGAGGAAGCCTGGGAAGGTTAGAACCCTAAATTCAAAATGTGTTAGGTGAGCCCATGCTTTCATATCCAGAGGGATTTATTCTGGACCTATTGCTTCATTGAGGAAACATATTTCTTGAAATCTTTGAGCTGTGAAGCCCAGCTTTGTATGTCAGGAATTCTCTGTTTTTAGAGAGTTTCTTCAGAGTAGCTTTTCCCTTGAGAAGTTCTAGCAGAGCTTTTGTGGCTTCTTTGTTTTTCTAGATTAGAGTGCAGGTCAGGTCATCCCCAAATTTTGGGGAGAGCCACCCCCAAAATAACAGATTTAGGGCTAATGGAATCATGTTCATGAAAGAGAAATGAAAGCAAATAGAATCTAGAGGGAATTCCAAAATTTGAATATTTTCATTAAAATGGACCTTACAGATCATTTATGACCAGCCACTTATTTTATATATTAACTATCCATGACCTAGGGAAAATGAGCGATGAAGGCAAATCCTGGTCCATGTTGGGGAGTGACAACATCAAAACTATACCTCAGATTTTGAAACCATTGATTACCATTCATTGTACCCTATGATAAATATATGCCAAAATTCTAGGTGGTAGAATTTTCATTGTGATTAAATTACAATTTTTATATCATTTTCTTATCTTACCAAACACTTTGGACAATCATATGCAATCTAAACTTTCAGGGCAGTATAATATTTTGTCCATTCAGTTTATTCCTAAATTCTATGTAAAGTTCTGCCTGCAGATATCTTAGTTACAGAAGCAGTGTTAAGGCCAGGCTCCAGTTTGCCATAGTTGCCCTTGACTGAGGATGCACCAGGAGCCAATTTTCATTTCAGTGAGCAGTTCATGGATGCAGCTAGTTGCGTGTGTAATGAGGATTAGAAAGGTCAAAAATTTTGTTCCATTAAGTGGTCCTCTGAATAATAGGGGACCTTAATGCCAGTTGGCCAGTGGCGGAACATTGGCACAAATACAGAAATGACTTGACACATTATTTAATGTTCTCATCATCCTGGAGCCATGGTTTATTGATATGGTTTCTGGGAACCTCCTCTATATTCCTAGAAAGACTAGGCTCTTGATGAATTAATTAGCAACCATCAACTTGTATTAATTATATAGGCGATCTTAGGGTGATTTATTGATATGCATGCCAAGCCTTGTCCTTCAGACAAGCCCGTAGTCCTGGTGGTTGGGATGGGGTGTGCTTGCTAACTGTCCAGGGCTCAGGATCAGTGTGGCTGGAAGAGGAATTGTTCTACTTCCCATATTCCTCAAGAAATCGTCCCTAGAAGGGGAAGCTTTGCGGTGGCAGATCGTAGAGAGATGGCACAGATGAGGATTTTTTAGAGTGAGACTACAGGAAAAAGGGTAAAAAACCTTGGAGCCCAGTTAGGGAAACCACAAATCTAGATATAGTTCCACCAACTTTTGTTTTTTAACAGCTTTATTGAGGTATAATTTACATACCGTAAAATTCACCCATTTTAAGTGTACTATGCAAATGATTTTTAATAGATTTATAGAGTAATACAACCATTAAGACATGCGGTTGTTCAAAAGGCTCTGGACTCCTCTCCTTCCTCAGCCCAACATACTGGGTGGGAGAATCCTCAAAGTGAGATTTTAATTTCTACTGGAGATTAAAGCCAGTGAAACAGTATTTTAAATTTGTGCTTTTTGTCTTCTCCATTAAATTATATTCCTTGCTCTGTATTCAGGTAGAAATAGTAAATCTGTTCTTACGTTTCTACAGTTCAGGTTTGAATTTATTGTTTATTTGTGTGTGGAATAGGGTTAGAATGGGCAAGAACGACATTATATGTTTAGGAAAGTAAATGCTAGTGTGGTGAGAGATAAAGTCTTTATCAAGTCGCAAAATCCTGTAATTTAGCTTTTTTCTTATAAAACCTGTGATCTTACATATGTTGTTATAAAGATATGAATATAAATTTTAAAAGTCTCTGGAATCATAGGTTTGTTTTTTCTTTTTTTTTTTTTTTTGCATCTTTATTGGAGTATAATTGCTTTACAATGTTATGTTAGTTTATGCTTTATAACAAAGTGCATCAGCTATACATATACATATATCCCCATATCTCCTCCCTCTTGCGTCTCGCTCCCACCCTCCTCATCCCACCCCTCTAGGTGGTCACAAAGCACCGAGCTGATCTCCCTGTGCTATGCGGCTGCTTCCCACTAGCTATCTATTTTACATTTGGTAGTGTATATATGTCCATGCCCCTCTCTCACTTTGTCCCAGCTTACCCTTCCCCCTCCCCGTATCCTCAAGTTCATTCTCTAAGTCTGGGTCTTTATTCCCGTCTTGCCCCTAGGTTTCTCATGACCATTTTTTTTTTTTTTTTTTAGATTCCATATATATATGTGTTAGCATACGGTACTTGTTTTTCTCTTTCTGACTTACTTCACTCTGTATGACAGACTCTAGGTCCATCCACCTCACTACAAACAACTCAATTTCATTTCTTTTTATGGCTAATATTCCATTGTATATATGGAATCATAGTTTTTTTTTAAAATTTTATTTATGTTTTAACATCTTTATTGGAGTATAATTGCTTTACAATGGTGTGTTAGTTTCTGCTTTATAACAAAGTTAATCAGCTATACATATACATATATCCCCGTATCTCTTCCCTCTTGCGTCTCCCTCCCTCCCACCCTCCCTATCCCACCCCTCTAGGTGGTCACAAAGCACCGAGCTGATCTCCCTGTGCTATGCGGCTGCTTCCCACTAGCTATCTATTTTACATTTGGTAGTGTATATATGTCCATGCCACTCTCTCACTTTGTCCCAGCTTATCCTTCCCCCTCCCCATATCCTCAAGTCCATTTTCTAGTAGGTCTGCATCTTTATTCCCGTCTTGCCCCTAGGTTCTTCATGACCATTTTTTTAAAAATTTTTTTTTAAGATTCCATATATATGTGTTAGCATACGGGACTTGTTTTTCTCTTTCTGACTTACTTCACTCTGTATGACAGACTCTAGGTCCATCCACCTCACTACAAATAACTCAATTTCATTTCTTTTTATGGCTGAGTAATATTCCATTGTATATATGTGCCACATCTTCTTTATCCTTTCATCTGTCAATGGACACTTAGGTGGCTTCCATGTCCTGGCTATTGTAAATAGAGCTGCAATGAACATTGTGGTACATGACTCTTTTTGAATGATGGTTTTCTCAGGGTATATGCCCAGTAGTGGGATTGCTGGGTCGTATGGTAGTTCTATTTTTAGTTTTTTAAGGAACCTTCATACTGTTCTCCATAGTGGCTGTATCAATTTACATTCCCACCAACAGTACAAGAGGGTTCCCCTTTCTCCACACCCTCTCCAGCATTTATTGTTTGTAGACTTTTTGATGATGGGCATTCTGACTGGTGTGAGATGATATCTCATTGTAGTTTTGATTTGCATTTCTCTAATGATTAATGATGTTGAGCTTTCTTTCATGTGTTTGTTGGCAATCTGTATATCTTCTTTGGAGAAATGTCTATTTAGGTCTTCTGCCCATTTTTGGATTGGGTTGTTTGTTTTTTTGATATTGATCTGCATGAGCTGCTTGTAAATTTTGGAGATTAGTCCTTTGTCAGTTGCTTCATTTGCAAATATTTTCTCCCATTCTGAGGGTTGTCTTTTGGGCTTGTTTATGGTTTCCTTTGCTGTGCAAAAGCTTTAAAGTTTCATTAGGTCCCATTTGTTTATTTGTGTTTTTATTTCCATTTCTCTAGGAGGTGGGTCAAAAAGGATCTTGCCGTTATTTATGTCATGGAGTGTTCTGGAATCATAGGTTTTTAAAGTGGCAGGAGGCTAAAGTAATCTTCGTATCTATTTTCGGGCCAATGAAATATTGTTCAAAACCTGTGACTGTTGAAGTTTAGAGAGTCTACATTTATTCATTCATTTTTTCATCAATTATTTGAGTGAATTCTGCATTCAAGCCACAGGGTTAACTGTTAGTGAGAATTAAAAAAAAAAAACAAAGAACAGGCCCCCACTCCTGTCAGCTGAGCTGGCCCGGCTCTCACAGCAAACTCATGGTGTTTACCCATTTGACATACATACTCAATTTCCCAGAATACCTGCATCACAGGAAGTCACCACATGATCATGATGGAGTGAGGCAAAAACAGGACAACTCCATAATCATGTCTGCTGACAGACAAAACAAAAGCACAGCCCAAACCACAAAAATGGCAAAGCATGCCTCTTTCCCAGCTTATGGGGAGACTGCTATTTTTACCAGGGAGCGAGTGCTGTTTCTTTACCAGTTATAGTCTTAACTTCACGTTGCCATTCTTGCCTCCTAAATAAAAACAATTCACATATCCAGTCATCCCATTGCCCTTATTTTCTAACAGCACCCAATCTAGAGCAAAATCACATTTTCTTGCCTCTTCCACAAAATCATTTGACACAAATCCAAATCCTAAAACAAGCTCCTCTTAAGTACCCTGTACTGAGATGCCCACACCCACAGTTCCACATGGTTGCTGTCTTTTACTGTATGGGCCGGTACGTCTGACTTTGCTTGACTACCGATCTGTCCCTTGTGCTCTTTGACTGGGGGGCATTGACATCAGTGCTGGAGGTAGAACAGATGTTGTATCAACTCATACTGACCTTTCTTTCTTGTCAGAGAGGCAGACATTATTAACAAGTTGCTAATTAGTGGATAATTGCCAATGAAATCAATGCTTTGCAAAAAGGAATTTGGCTGTATGTGCAGCAGGGGTCTGGAAGCTTCACTGAGGGAATGTCTCTTGAGCTGAGACGTCAGAAGGATAATAAGGGGCTGATGTGAAGGGTCAAGGGAAAGAACCTGAGACTGGAGAAAGTGTTGCTCTGGAGAATCTGAGCTAAGACTAGATGGAATAGAGGGCAGGGAGGGATAGGGGCAGATGAGGTAGGTTTTAGAGGTCTGGATGTTGAATGTTTAAGCTTTTCTTCCAAAGAGCAGACAAAAACCATTGAAGGGTCTTGAGGAGAATCATGATGTTATCATATCACAGTGCATTGTGCAAAGATTTTTGGATGTTGTATGAAGAAGATATTGGTGAGAATTCACAGTGGGTGTGGAGAAACAGGTTAGGAGGTTTATTCAGGTAAGAAATAATGAAAGTGCAGATTACAACAGAGGGAGTAAAGGTGGAGAGGTATAGACTCATCTGAGGAAAATATATGAAATTCTCCGAACCTCAGCTTCCTATAAAATGGACATAACGCTTCACTGGATTTTTCTGAGAAGTCAGAGAGGATATGTCCAAAAGGACCTTGCACAGTGCTTTGTAAAGTAACTGATTTATAGAATGAATGCAATGAAAATGTTTGCCCCAGGTGGACTAAAGAAAGCTAGAGCGATTTCTTATGAGAAGTGTTGGGAAATGTAATTACTAGAATTCCTTTTAGAAGCTGTATAGCGCTTGATTACCTGAGGCATCAGGGAGGGTTTATGTCCTCCATCATAAGATTGCATGTAATGTTTGGCAATGTGTTGTATTCTGATATATCTGCAATTTATTTTGGGAAAGAGTTTGTGTGAGGAGTTCTGTTAAAGTAAGCAGTATTGAATTTTTCCTTCAATTCCTCTAGGCCCTGCCTGCTTTATTATTGGCTTACTTATTTATTTATTTATTTTTCAGACCATCATGTGAACAATGATGAAAGTAAAAATCATTCATTGAAAACAGAATGCAGACGTTTGGGGAGTGGGTTGTTGTCTTAGGGCATATAATTCATTTACTTCTTCTGATTATAAAGTTCTATTTTATTTGGAAGTATTTTGCCTTGAGAGTCACTGTTCTATTTGTATGTATGTGTGTGTTTTCTTTAGAAATGATGATAAAGAAGTAAACTTCACAGTATTAATTGATCCAGTCTGGTTCATGTTGTAATCCTCACTTTGGCTAGAAAAGGAGAGAAAATGGTGGTAAAAGCCCTTTTGCTAAACATTTAAAAACCCAATATAAATCTAAAGTGAAGATTATATGCAAGAAATGAATTGCAGCAATCTTCAGTTGAAAACAATAAAATCAACAATGAAAGTTGCTAGTTACCAAGCCCCATAGCATAGGCAAAATTCCTAGTGGTCTAGAATTAATGTAGTAAATATCCTGATTCAAATAATCTCAGTATTAATGACATAATTTTATTAATGAGCTGGTAGAATGAACACTTTTAGGGGGAAGGAACTCATTTCTAGTTCAGAGGTTAGAGAAGGTTCAGGAGCTTTGTCTATGCTCAACTGTCAAAGATTTGTGCTCTATGTAGAGATTATCTTCAAGGAAAATTTTTGCTCAAACTGAACAGAGAAAAGAGCAAGACAGACTATATTCCATAAAGAACCTCTACTACAAAACAATTAAAAATACTGAATAAATATGTAAAGTATCTTTTCAAATGCATTGCTGAGCTGGCAAGAGTGCAAGGGAGATCCTCAGAAGCCAAAAGTGAAAAGGAAGCTGAAATCTGTAGATGTAAGACTACGGTCCTAGAGCTGTTTTGATTTGCCCCAAGATACCTTCTCATCATGGGTGTCTGTGAACTTCTATTTTGATGGCAATAGGGGCATGAGGGAAAGGGAAGAAAGCTTAGAGCCAATGCTAGGTGGGGAACATGAAAATAAACCTCCCCCCTGCTGCAAAAAGCTGGGACCCTCAAGGTGTGCAGAGAATGGATAACACAAAAAGTTTTTTGTTTCAAAACTTGGCAATGGATAGAGGGAAAGAGTAGAATTTCCCTTTGGCACTTGTAACCACAATCCAGCCCTCCCATGGGTTAGTTAATAGGTCAAATTTCTATTAACAGTACATTCCCCAAAACATTCAAGCTTAAAATGTAGTTTAAAGATGTCCACAAGATAATTACAGAAGCAGAACCATCATTGAAAGACCAAAGAGAGTCCAGGAGCCAGTCTCATGGGTTCCAGATAAGACTTACTATTCACATTCTCTTTATATCATTGACAGGAGTAATGAGATCCATTGTGCCCATCATCATGTTCAAGCCAGGCCCACAGCAATTAGATGTCCCAGGTCATCCCTTATCCAGTTAGACTTCATGCACAGTGAGGTTCTTCCCCTGCAGCACTCTACTCTCCCCCTCCCCTATCTCTTTTATTTATTAAAATAGCAGTTATTACCATCTGATATACATTTTGCTTATATATTTGTATATTATCCCTACTGAAATCTAAATTTCATGAGGGCAGTGCATTTTATTTTTTCTTCACTACTTTATCTCTGGTGCTTAGAACAGTAGCTGGTACATAGGGGATTTTCAATAAATATTTTTTAAATAAGTAACAAAATAGACTTTTGGGAAATAAAATAGGTAATAATTAAAAGTGTGAGGTAGGGAGATTAACCAAGATGGCGGAGTAGAAGGACGTGCTGTCACTCCCTCTTGCGAGAGCACCAGAATCACAACTGACTGCTGGACCATCATTGACAGGAAGACCCTGGACTTCACCAAGGAGGATACCCCACGTCCAAGGACAGAGGAGAAGCCACAGTGAGACGGTAGGAGGGGCGCAAGCAGAGTAAAATCAAACCCCGTAACTGCTGGGTGGGTGACTCACAGACTGGCGAACACTTATACCACAGAAGTCCACCCACTGGAGTAAAGGTTCTGAGCCCCACGTCAGGCTTCCCAACCTGGGGGTCAGGCAACGGGAGGAGGAATTCCTAGAGAATCAGACTTTGAAGCCTAGTGGGAATTGGATTGCAGGACTTTGACGGGACTGGGGGAAACAGAGACCCCACTCTTGGAGGGCACACACAAAGTAATGTGTGCATCAGGACCCAGGGGAAGGAGCAGTGAGCCTGGGGGAGACTGAACCAGACCTACCTGCTGGTGTTGGGGGGTCTCCTGCAGAGGCGAGTGGTGGCTCTGTTTCACCGTGGGGATAAGGACACTGGCAGCAGAGGTTCTGGGAAGTTCTCCTTGGCGTGAGCCCTCCCAGAGTCTGCCATTAACCCCACCAAAGAGCACGGGTAGGCTCCAGTGTTGGGTTGCCTCAGGCAAAACAGCCAACAGGGAGGGAACCCAGCCCCACCCATCAACAGTCAAGTGGATTAAGGTTTTACTGAGCTCTGACCGCCACAGCAACAGGGAGGGAACCCAGCCCCACCCATCAACAGTCAAGTGGATTAAGGTTTTACTGAGCTCTGACCACCACAGCAACAGTCAGCTCTACCCACCACCAGAGCCTCCCATCAAGCCTCTTAGATAGCCTCAACCACCAGAGGGCAGACAACAGAAGCAAGAAAAACTATAATCCTGCAGCCTGTGGACCAAAAACCACAGTTACAGAAAGATAGAGAAGATGAAAAGGCAGAGGGCTATGTACCAGATGAAGGAACAAGAAAAAACCCCAGAAAAACAACTAAATGAAGTGGAGATAGGCAACCTTCCAGAAAAAGAATTCAGAATAATGATAGTGAAGATGATCCAGGACCTTGGAATAAGAATGGAGGCAAAGATTGAGAAGATGCAAGAAATGATTAACAAAGACCTAGAAGAATTAAAGAACAAACAAACAGAGATGACCAATACAATAACTGAAATGAAAACTACACTAGAAGGAATCAATAGCAGAATAACTGAGGCAGAAGAACGGATAAGTGACCTGGAAGACAGAATGATGGAATTCACTGCTGCGGAACAGACTAAAGAAAAAAGAATGAAAAGAAATGAAGACAGCCTAAGAGACCTCTGGGAAAACATTAAACGCAACAACATTCGCATTATAGGGGTCCCAGAAGGAGAAGAGAGAGAGAAAGGACCAGAGAAAATATTTGAAGAGATTATAGTCGAAAACTTCCCTAACATGGGAAAGGAAATAGCCACCCAAGTCCAGGAAGCGCAGAGAGTCCCATACAGGATAAACCCAAGGAGAAACACGCCGAGACACATAGTAATCAAAGTGGCAAAAATTAAAGACAAAGAAAAATTATTGAAAGCAGCAAGGGAAAAACGACAAATAACATACAAGGGAACTCCCATAAGGTTAACAGCTGATTTCTCAGCAGAAACTCTGCAAGCCAGAAGGGAGTGGCATGATATACTTAAAGTGATGAAAGGGAAGAACCTACAACCAAGATTACTCTACCCGGCAAGGATCTCATTTAGATTTGATGGAGAAATCAAAAGCTTTACAGACAAGCAAAAGCTAAGAGAATTCAGCACCACCAAACCAGCTCTACAACAAATGCTAAAGGAACTTCTCTAAGTGGGAAACACAAGAGAAGAAAAGGACCTACAAAAACAAACCCAAAACAATTAAGAAAATGGTCATAGGAACATACATATCGATAATTACCTTAAACGTGAATGGATTAAATGCCCCAACCAAAAGACATAGACTGGCTGAATGGATACAAAAACAAGACCCATATATATGCTGTCTACAAGAGACCCACTTTAGACCTAGGGACACATACAGACTGAAAGTGATGGGATGGAAAAAGATATTCCATGCAAATGGAAATCAAAAGAAAGCTGGAGTAGCTATACTCATATCAGATAAAATAGACTTTAAATTAAAGAATGTTACAAGAGACAAGGAAGGACACTACATAATGATCCAGGGATCAATCCAAGAAGAAGATATAACAATTATAAATATATATGCACCCAACATAGGAGCACCTCAATACATAAGGCAACTGCTAACAGCTATAAAAGAGGAAATCGACAGTAACACAATAATAGTGGGGGACTTTAACACCTCACTTACACCAATGGACAGATCATCCAAAATGAAAATAAATAAGGAAACAGAAGCTTTAAATGACACAATAGACCAGATAGATTTAATTGATATATATCGGACATTCCATCCAAAAACAGCAGATTACACGTTCTTCTCAAGTGCGCACGGAACATTCTCCAAGATAGATCACATCTTGGGTCACAAATCAAGCCTCAGTAAATTTAAGAAAATTGAAATCATATCAAGCATCTTTTCTGACCACAACGCTATGAGATTAGAAATGAATTACAGGGAAAAAAACGTAAAAAGGACAAACACATGGAGGCTAAACAATACGTTACTAAATAACCAAGAGATCACTGAAGAAATCAAAGAGGAAATCAAAAAATACCTAGAGACAAATGACAATGAAAACACGACGACCCAAAACCTATGGGATGCAGCAAAAGCGGTTCTAAGAGGGAAGTTTATAGCTATACAAGCCTACCTAAAGAAACAAGAAAAAGCTCAAGTAAACAATCTAACCTTACACTTAAAGAAACTAGAGAAAGAAGAACAAACAAAACCCAAAGTTAGCAGAAGGAAAGAAATCATAAAGATCAGAGCAGAAATAAATGAAATAGAAACAAAGAAAACAATAGCAAAGATCAATAAAACTAAAAGTTGGTTCTTTGAGAAGATAAACAAAATTGATAAGCCATTAGCCAGACTCATCAAGAAAAAGAGGGAGAGGACTCAAATCAATAAAATCAGAAATGAAAAAGGAGAAGTTACAACAGACACTGCAGAAATACAAAGCATCCTAAGAGACTACTACAAGCAACTTTATGCCAATAAAATGGACAACCTGGAAGAAATGGACAAATTCTTAGAAAGGTATAACCTTCCAAGACTGAACCAGGAAGAAATAGAAAATATGAACAGACCAATCACAAGTAATGAAATTGAAACTGTGATTAAAAATCTTCCAACAAACAAAAGTCCAGGACCAGATGGCTTCACAGGTGAATTCTATCAAACATTTAGAGAAGAGCTAACACCCATCCTTCTCAAACTCTTCCAAAAAATTGCAGAGGAAGGAACACTCCCAAACTCATTCTATGAGGCCACCATCACCCTGATACCAAAACCAGACAAAGACACTACAAAAAAAGAAAATTACAGACCAATATCACTGATGAATATAGATGCAAAAATCCTCAACAAAATACTAGCAAACAGAATCCAACAACACATTAAAAGGATCATACACCACGATCAAGTGGGATTTCTCCCAGGGATGCAAGGATTCTTCAATATACGCAAATCAATCAATGTGATACACCATATTAACAAATTGAAGAATAAAAACCATATGATCATCTCAATAGATGCAGAAAAAGCTTTTGACAAAATTCAACACCCATTTCTGATAAAAACTCTCCAGAAAGTGGGCATAGAGGGAACCTACCTCAACATAATAAAGGCCATATATGACAAACCCACAGCAAACATCATTCTCAATGGTGAAAAACTGAAAGCATTTCCTCTAAGATCAGGAACGAGACAAGGATGTCCACTCTCACCACTATTATTCAACATAGTTTTGGAAGTCCTAGCCACGGCAATCAGAGAAGAAAAAGAAATAAAAGGAATACAAATTGGAAAAGAAGAAGTAAAACTGTCACTGTTTGCGGATGACATGATACTATACATAGAGAATCCTAAAACTGCCACCAGAAAACTGCTAGAGCTAATTAATGAATATGGTAAAGTTGCAGGATACAAAATTAATGCACAGAAATCTCTTGCATTCCTATACACTAATGATGAAAAATCTGAAAGAGAAATTATGGAAACACTCCCATTTACCATTGCAACAAAAAGAATAAAATACCTAGGAATAAACCTACCTAGGGAGACAAAAGACCTGTATGCAGAAAACTATAAGACACTGATGAAAGAAATTAAAGATGATACCAACAGATGGAGAGATATACCATGTTCTTGGATTGGAAGAATCAACATTGTGAAAATGACTATACTACCCAAAGCAATCTACAGATTCAATGCAATCCCTATCAAATTACCAATGGCATTTTTTACGGAGCTAGAACAAATCATCTTAAAATTTGTATGGAGACACAAAAGACCCCGAATAGCCAAAGCAGTCTTGAGGCAAAAAAATGGAGCTGGAGGAATCAGACTCCCTGACTTCAGACTATACTACAAAGCTACAGTAATCAAGACAATATGGTACTGGCACAAAAACAGAAACATAGATCACTGGAACAAGATAGAAAGCCCAGACATTAACCCACGCACCTATGGTCAACTAATCTATGACAAAGGAGGCAAAGATATACAATGGAGAAAAGACAGTCTCTTCAATAAGTGGTGCTGGGAAAACTGGACAGCTACATGTAAAAGAATGAAATTAGAATACTCCCTAACACCATACACAAAAATAAACTCAAAATGGATTAGAGACCTAAATATAAGACTGGACACTATAAAACTCTTAGAGGAAAACATAGGAAGAACACTCTTTGACATAAATCACAGCAAGATCTTTTTTGATCCACCTCCTAGAGTAATGGAAATAAAAACAAAAATAAACAAATGGGACCTAATGAAACTTCAAAGCTTTTGCACAGCAAAGGAAACCATAAACAAGACGAAAAGACAACCCTCAGAATGGGAGAAAATATTTGCAAATGAATCAACGGACAAAGGATTAATCTCCAAAATATATAAACAGCTCCTTCAGCTCAATATCAAAGAAACAAACACCCCAATCCAAAAATGGGCAGAAGACCTAAATAGACATTTCTCCAAAGAAGACATACAGATGGCCACGAAGCACATGAAAAGATGCTCAACATCACTAATTATTAGAGAAATGCAAATCAAAACTACAATGAGGTATCACCTCACTCCTGTTAGAATGGGCATCATCAGAAAATCTACAAACAACAAATGCTGGAGAGGGTGTGGTGAAAAGGGAACCCTCTTGCACTGTTGGTGGGAATGTAAATTGATACAGCCACTATGGAGAACAATATGGAGGTTCCTTAAAAAACTAAAAATAGAATTACCATATGACCCAGCAATCCCACTACTGGGCATATACCCAGAGAAAACCGTAATTCAAAAAGACACATGCACCCGAATGTTCATTGCAGCACTATTTACAATAGCCAGGTCATGGAAGCAACCTAAATGCCCATCAACAGACGAATGGATAAAGAAGAGGTGGTACATATATACAATGGAATATTACTCAGCCATAAAAAGGAACGAAATTGAGTCATTTGTTGAGACGTGGATGGATCTAGAGACTGTCATACAGAGTGAAGTAAGTCAGAAAGAGAAAAACAAATATCGTATATTAATGCATGTATGCGGAACCTAGAAAAATGGTACAGATGAGCCAGTTTGCAGGGCAGAAGTTGAGACACAGATGTAGAGAATGGACATATGGACACCAAGGGGGGAAAACTGCGGTGAGGTGGGGATGGTGGTGTGCTGAATTGGGCGATTGGGATTGACATGTATACACTGATGTGTATAAAACTGATGCCTAATAAGAACCTGCAGTATAAAAAAACAAACAACTAATACTAAACTTTCATTGGGTTATTTGTATGGAAACATGTTAATATAAATGTTTCAGACATTACATGAAATTTCTAAAAATCTTATATTTGTATTTGTATGGAAATATGTATGGAAATATGTTAATATAAATGTTTCAGACATTACATGAAATTTCTAAAAATCTAAAAAAAAAAAAAAAAAAAAAAGTGTGAGGTAGATTTAAACTGCAGATTAGATGCAAGTAAAGAAAGTATTAACAAACTGGATGGTAAAAACTGAGGAAATTATCCAGACCAGCAGAGACAGAGAACAGAATGGAAAACATGAGATTAAGAGATATAAAGAGCCACAGCAATCAGATAAGAAAAAGAAACAAAAGGTATCCAAATTGGAAGGGAAGAGGTAAAAATGTCACTATTTGCAGATGACATGATCCTCCATATAAAGAACTCTAAAGACTCCACACACAAAGTATTAGAACTAATAAATGATTTTAGCAATGTAGCAGGATACAAGATTAATATATAGAAATCTGTTGCATTTCTGTACACCAATAATGAAATATCAGAGAAAGTAAAAAAAAAAAAAAAATCTCATTTAAAATTGCATCAAAACAAAACAAACAAAAAAGCACTCTAGGAGTAAACTTAACCAAGGAGACAAAAGACGTATATGTTGAAAACTATCAAGGAAATTGAAGACAATTCAAAGAAATGGAAAGGTATCCCATGCTCTTGTGTTGGAAGAATTGATATTGTTAAAATGACCTTACTACCCAAAGCAATCTACAGATTTAATGTAATTCCTATGAAAATACCTATGGCATTTTTTCAGAGAACTAGAATAAATAATCCTAAAATTTCTATGAAACCACAAAAGGCCCAGAATTGCCAAAGCAACCCTGAGAAAAAAGAACGAAGCTAGAGGTATAACCCTTTAAGACTTCAGACTATACTACAAAGACACAGTAATTAAAAAAACATGGTGTTGGCACAAAAACAGACACATAGATCAATGGAACAGAATAGAGATCCCAGAAATAAACCCACACACTTACAGTCAATTAATCTATGACAAGGAGGCAAGTATTTACAAGGAAAAAAAGAGAGTCTCTTCAACAGGTGGTGTTGGGAAAGCTGGACATCTACATGCAAAAGAATGAAATTGGAACATTCCCTCACACCATATACAAAAATAAACTCAAAATGGTTTAAAGTCCTAAATGTAAGACACGACACCATAAAACTCCTTGAAGAGAACATAGGTGAAAATTCTTTGACATAAATGGTAGCGATATTTTCTTAGGTCAGTCTCCCAAGGCAAAGACATAAAAGCAAAAATAAACAAATGGGACCTAATCAAACTGCAAAGCTTTTGCACAGAAAAGGAAACCATCAACAAAACTGAAAGACAACCTACAGAGTGGCAGAAAACATATGCAAATGATGTGACTGACAAGGAGTTAATATCCAAAATATGTGAACAGCTTACACAGCTCAGTATCAGTAAAACAAACCAATCAAAAAATGGGCAGAAGACCTAAATAGACATTTTTCTAAAGAAGACATACAGATGGCCAACAGGCACATAAAAAGATGCTCAACATCACTAATTATTAGAGAAATGCAAATGAAAACCACAATCAGGTATCACCTCACACTGGTCAGAGGGGCTATTATCAAAAAGTTATCAAAAAGTGAATAAATGCTATAGAAGATGTGGAGAAAAGGGAAACCTTGTACGCTGTTGGTAGGGATGTAATTTGGTGCAGCCACTATAGAAAATAGTATGGGGCCTCCTCAAAAAACTAAAAACAGAACTACCATATGATCCGGCAATTCCACTCCTGGGTAAATACCCAGAAAAAATGAAAACTCTAATTCTAAAAGATACATGCAGCCAATGTTCAGAGCAGCACTATTTATAAGAGCCAAGAAGTGGAAGCAACCAATGTGTCCAGCAACAGATGAGTGGATAAAGAAGATGTGACAAATACACACACACACACACACACACACACACACACACACAGAATGGAATTTTACTCAATGTAAAAAAAGAATGAGATATTGCCATTTGCAGCAACATGGATGGACCTAGAGAATATTATGCTTAGTGAAATAAGTCAGACAGAGAAAGATAAATGCTATATGATATCACTTGTATATAGAATCTAAAAAATAATACAAATGAGTCTATCTGCAAAACAGAAACAGACTGACAAAGAAAACAAACTTATGGTTACTGAAGGGGAGAGGTTGGTGGGAGGGACAAATTAGGAGTATGAGATTAACAAATACAACTACTATACTTAAAATAGATAAGCAATAAGGATTTACTGTATAGCACAGGGAATTATACCCAAAATCTTGTAGTAATCTATAATAGAATATAACCTACCCCCCCAAAAAAAGAGTGTATCACTATGCCGTATTCCTGAAACTAACACAATATTGTAAATGAACTATACTTCAATAGAAAGTAGAGATATAAAGATGTCTGTTTAAATAGGGAATGTCAGTATTTGAAAAGAAGAGCAGTTTCCTTTCCTTACGAAGTTCTAAATTAAATCGTTGGTTATTTTTTTTTTTTTTTGAAGCAGTGAATAGAAGATTCTGAATTATGAGAGACAGATACAAGTCAAAGGGATTTTCAACAAACTTCCTTTTGTTTTCTGTTGGATTGGCCAAAACGTTCATTCGTTTTTTCCCGTAAGCTGGCTCTAGTAGCGCTTAGTTGTCTTTAACTTCATTCAAAATGATTTTGTTAGATTGTATTGTGACAGCTGTCATATCAGTGTGCATTTAAAATTTGACAAAATTAAAAAAGGAAAGTGGTCTATCTTCTATGATGAATTCTTGACTAAATTCCAGAAAATATCATTCGTATCACCAGTTATAGATATTGGTAGGGCCCGTGGTGGAGACCCTCATCTCGGTAAATCTCAGAGTTGAGAGCGGGTCCAGGCGCTCCTGTGGCGGCTCCACGGGCTCTTCCTCAGCCTACGGGCCTTCCCATGAGTTCTAGACTCTTCCTTGAGCTCATCTCTCAGCTCTGCGGGTCCCTCTGCTCCCCCATTAGCAGTTCACCACTTTTCACTTAATTGACAACTTTTCCCTGCTGCATTTTCTGGCGTGGCCTCTCACTTCTGTATGAACCCTGACAGATACAGGACATTGCAGACTTTGAATTTTTATGTTTTACTGGTGGATTCACTCTTTTCATCTTTATTTCTGGGGATTTTTTTTTTTTTTTTTTGCTTTATAGGCAAAGATATTACTTAATAGTATCATTAGTTATTACCTGCATTGGTTTCTTAGTTACTTTTTAATTCAGATTCTTTTCTATAATTATTTCACAAGTCTAAATGGTCCAGACCTTTGTGTCTTTGGCAGAGGTTTGCAACTCTTTCTGTAAATATTTTAGGCACAGACATATAGTGTCTATCACATGCTCTTCTTTGTTTTCCCTTAAAACCCCTTCTACAGTGTATATGTTTATCAAATCATCACGTTGTATACTTTAATTATATACAATTACATTTGTTAATTATTTCTCAATAGAGTTAAAAAAAAATCAAAGCTATTTTAGTTATGGTCCATACAAAAAGAGTCCGTGGACTGGATTGGGCATGCACTGTAGTTTGCTGACCCTGTTTTAGGTGGTAAAGTCAGAGATAAGCTGGTCGGTGGTCGGGTCCACAGACACGACTAGGTCACTGCTTTCCTGAGACGAGAAGACCTACTTCCTTCATCTATGCTGCACTTAGATGATTGATAGATTGACATCCACTTATAACTTCTTGTTTGTAGTACTGAGAAGAAGGCTTGTCACTTATGTAAAAATTACAAAGTAGCAAACCTGCAAAATTGCCCATGACTTAAAACAGATATAAAGACACTGAAGAATATCCCGTTCTGAAGTTTCTTCTTCTTGTAACCTTATATTAAGAACATCCTGTCAGTGACACGGTCTAAGCCTTTTGGTACCAGATTGTCAAATTAGCAGCATATCAAGTCCAATTTTCTTCACTGAAAAAGGAAGGCTTGTCACAAGGTAAATTGCTCCTCAGACTTTAGGACAGGATTTGCCATCCCTGGCACAAGTACCCTTAGACATTTGTTCTGACATCTCTTACCGTGCTTAGCATTGCTTTTAAATTATTCGCTAAAAATGTTTGTCTATCCTCACAAAAGGTTTCTTGATGACATATACTCTGTCTTACTCATCTTTGTATTCTCAGATTTAGCATTTGTAATTTGTGTATGTGTGTATGTGTGTGTGTTAATAAAGAAGTGAATGTTACTCTTAAAATATTTAGGATAGGGAAGGATTCGAAGAAAGAAACCAGGGAGAAAATGGGATTGTGTCTTTGTAGGAGCCTTGTTTCCAAAGGGATGTGGCTTTCGATACATATTCAATCCCTTTGGTAGGAATTTATTTGTGCAACATAATATAACTAAAGGGCTGGCAAATTTTTTTGTAGGAAGCTAGATGGTAAGTATTTTAGACTTTGTGGTCATATAGTCTCTGTCATAACTGCTCTACTCTATCGTGGTAGGGTAAAAGCAGACAGATGATATGTAAATGAATGGATGTGGCTATGTTCCAATAAAATCTATTTGCAAAAAGAGGCAGCATGTTGAATTTAGCCCCTGGATTGTATTTGCTAATTTCTGTTCTAGAGAGAAGGACGGGAGGGAAGCCACTCACTTCTGCCACATGGTTGATGTATAACATATACAACATAGTCAGAATTCTGGAGTTCAGGAGTCTTTCTTCAATGGTGTTGTGAGGGCCTAGACATGGAATTATGCCTTATACTGTCTCCAGTTCTCTACCTCCTTTGTACCAGGCCCACCCAGCACCATTTACTAACCTGTTTTTAACATGTTAAAGTCAAGGTTCACCTCTTATCTAGGAAATAGCTAAGCAATTTGAGAATTCAAATTTAAGGGGGTGCTAGTGTGCTGTTTTGTTAGCCATTGCCTCTTCCTTCCTCCTACAATCAGGTACTGTATCCCTTTCTACTCTGGGAACAATACTCTTAACCAATATTAGTATAAAGGATTATCAAAACAAATAAAGTAGGCCCTGATTAGCACTTGGGGAAGATTTTTCAATTTTAGTTACATAGAAAAAAGTTTAAGAGTGTGGAATTTGGAGTTGTCCATATCTAGATTAAACTCCTGGCTCTGCCATTTACTAGAATAAGACCTGCCCAAATAACTTCACCTCTTTAAATCTCAGTTAGTCCATCTGTAAAAGAGGGACAGCGTGGTGCCTTATCATTAGGTTGCTGTGAATACCACTGGAAATTATTCTTGGAAAGCACTTAGCACAGTACCTGGTCTGTAAGAAGAGCTTGGTACTTGTCACCTATTATCATTACCAATGGTAGATCATTAAAGTACCAAACAGGCTCTTCTTGGTATGTTCAAGCTTTCAAGACTATAACAGTTTGAAGTTATAAGTGTTTTTTCTGGATAGATTGTTATATAAAATCGGTCTCTCTTCCAGGAAAATGTCAGCTTATAGTTGAAAAATTAAAAAATTTTGATAGTGCTGTCAAAGATTGGATGAGAAATTTATTATGTATGGGCAAAAAGTGTTCATAGACCAAATGACTAAGTCAAATATACTAGTAGTCTTTAACCTTCTTAAAGAACTGATTATTTTGCAGCAGAGTAACTTTTGTCCATCCTGATGTTGTTGGTTTGTTTCATGTGTTTTCTAAGCGTAAGTAATACAAGACATTCAATTAGTTTTGGAGAAATGCACAAATATAAAACTGAAACTGAGTGTAATCTATAAATTCTCAGTGCCCATGGAACATAGATTTTTCTTTACTTTCAAAGTCCGTTACCCAAGGGAGCCTATTTGTCTTTCTCTCGCTGTTTAGATAATATCCTAAAAGAGTGGCTCTATGGACTTTTGTTTCTAATCTTCAGTATATATAATACACATGCCCAAATCATATACACATATCTGTCTGAAATGGTTTAATGTGTCTTTACTTAATCTGCTAGAATTACAAGTTATCATGTGTGTATAAAATGTATGTGTATTTTCATATTTCATATAGCCAAGTGCAACATCTTGAAAGGGAGAGAAAGAAGGAAAGGAGAATTACAACTACAAGGTACTTTTTGGTGGGCTAAGAGTGGAGGAGAATCTACTAATATCTCTCTTAAAATAAGGTTTTTATCCTTACATCATAAAATTCTGCTTTATATTTTGACATTATCTTTTCTCTTACAATGTCTATTCCTTCATCTGCGTTAATCTCATACAGATAGTGATGATAGTAGGAATGTGTGTAGGAATCTTACCAGAGTGTCATGTAAAACTAACAGCTACCCTACTCAACTATTGCTGTTAACTAGTTTCTTCAGTCTCAGTTTATCCTCTAAGAATCAGAAGTAAATATATGTCTTGTTGTAATATTATATATTTCTCTTGGTATAAAATTGGAAGATCAGGTAAAATTCATTGTATCTGGGATAAATAATCGTAGTAACAAGAACATACCCAATAGAAACTAAATGAGATGAAAACCAAATACAATAATGAACCTCTGATGGCAGGGGGTTGCAAAGAAAACAGAAGTTTTAAACATTCAAGTGTGGAAATCTCTAGCGAGAACAAAGACTGCATTGTAAGAAATACCAAACCATAGGCTATAAACGTTGCATAAAAAAATGCAAACAGACTAAGTAGAATGAACAAATCTTTTCGAGAAGATGAGTGAGGCAGCAGGCAGAGATGGGACAGTCATGTAATTCTGCATAGTGTCCATTGAAGGAAGCTGTTGAGAAGATGGGAAGTAGGAATGGTCTCTGTGATCAGTGATTGTAAGAGACACTACGGTACATTCATTCAAAATAAAAATGGGGCTCTTTGCTCAGAGTGTGTGGAAGCTGTGCCAGTGTCAAAAGAATTAAATCTAAAGGGAGCGTCATAGGCATCAACTATTGATGATAACTTTTCTCAGTTTGTCTGTCATTTAACAATAGAACACCCAATCACCGAAAGGGTGACATGTCCACAAACTTTAAGCTTTTCCAGAATATATAATCTTGCCCCTTGCAGACCACAAATTAAATCATTGCTAAATACACCAGCCCCATATTCACACTCTGAATGTTTAGTACTCACACATACAAATAATATTCTCAATCCACATTGTTATTAAGTAATAGATATACTATTTTATAAACTGTCATCATCATTAAATAATATATAGATTTATTATTTAAAAATAAGAGTAGCACTCACATACAGTCAAGTGCTTAGAGATAGTTACTTCCTTTCAAAAATTAGAGGGAAAAGCTTTTTAAAAAGGCTCATTTTCTCTAATAGCGCAATCCTCAGGTACATAATTTACCAGCTTCATGGAGAATGAAAGGTTCCAGAGGACCTGTACTGCAAATAATTGGGGAAGAGAGAAAAATGGATATGGGACATGTTTCAGGCAATACAAGCCAAGTCCCCTAACATCCTATGAGAAATGGAAGTAAAGAATGCAACTTGGTTTAAAGTATTTTAATGTTATACCGTGTAAGAACTAAACCACAGAGAGGTTCATGTTTATTCAGTTTTAAGTGTTTTTAAGGAGAGAGTGTGTTGCAGTTGTAGAATTTACCAGAGATTGTGCAACATGTGCTTTCATCTATTTTTATTAATCTGTTTTAAGGGAAACCGAAAGCAACAGAAAAGTATATCCTGTAGAATGTACACAATGAAGTGGCATCTAAAACACCCTTAACCATGCAAAGGGGGAGAGCATTTAAAGCTTATCTGGAATTTTCACTTACTTTGACCGTATCCTAAGTAACCTATTTCTTTAAAAGTTGTTCTATCCTGACAACTGAGGTTCTATAATAACATCCTTTTACTTCATGGGCATTGTACAGTGTAGGTCCAAAGGGAATTTTCCCTCGAGAACTGTATTGGTTTGCTAAGGCTGCCATAACAAAATACCACAGACCGGGTGGCTTAAACAACAGGAATTTATTGTCTCCCAGTTAAGGAAGCTAGAAAGTCCAAGGTCATGGTGTCCACAGGTTTAATTTCTTCTGAGGCCTCTCCCCTTGGCTTGCAGATAGCTGCCTTCTCCCTGTGTCCTCACATGGTCTTTCCTCTGTGCACTTGCATCCCTGGTGCCTTATCTGTGTGTCCTAATTATATATAAGGACACCAGTCAGATTAGATTAGGGCCCATCTGAATTGCCTCATTTGAACTTGGTCACCTCTTTAAAAGCTCTGTCTCCAAATACAGCCACATTCTGAGGTACTGGGTTAGGGCTTCAACATATGAATTGGTGTTCGGGTCGCGGGGGTACAATTCAGTCCGTAACAAGAGCCAACAGTCCTTGACAGCAATCATGAGTTTTGCTGGAGAGAGAAAGGGAAATTCAGGTCTCAGCAATTTTTTAAGCCAGAGTTTCATGCTCTATGAATCTCCTCCAGAGCAAAAGCCCCCCCAGAGGGCAGCACTCTGTCTTTTCAGCATCCCTCCTGTTGGAATTATTACTCTACTCAGATGCCATCAGGAAGTTGCCAATGCTCATAGGTACACGTTTTCATGATGCAAAACAATTGATTTAAAAGTGAACTGTTCAGCCAAACGTTTATGAGTATATGGCTCTTGACAAAGAATAAAATTAAGTAAAACCTGAGGTGATCCAATACATGCTCTCTTCCCCTCTGGTATATTTTCATGTTTTTTTTCTCCAAGTAGAGTGGAAGACAATTTATATAGAAAAATTTTGTACAATTAAATGGAAATAAATATTTATACATAAAGGAAGGATTCAGGTAGTATTCATTCTTTTCCAACCTCTTGAATTATAAGTTATGAATTTTACTTTTATTTGTTTTTTTTCTGTTATTGAATAACTACTTATTTTTTTAGAAGACCAGAACATTTCTGGATATGTCCCATAATACTTCCTGCAGAAGAGTCAATACTATTTTATATATACTGGATTTACAAATTTCCGTTTATATTTGGTGTAGATTTTTTTTTCAGGAGCTCATTTTATGCTGTGTTACCTTTAAAGGTACAGGAAAATCTGTGATTGTACACTACCACTGGCCATCCCTACTTGCGTTTGCTTCTCAGGAATGGAAAATTTCTGCTTCCAAATGTATAAGGCAATAGCTTTCCCTCTCTCATCTCTTGACTCTGAGCCAAAGGATTCTTTCCAAATGTCTTTCACATACTCTTAGCATTTAGAATAGTGCCCTTCACTGTCATGTCCAGTTTTCTAGGTTTGGTGTTTTTAAAGAAATCAGAAACTATAGATGCTTCTCATTGTTATATGTTGAAATCCAATAGATAATTTGTAAGTCATGGCCCTCTATAATTAAGGGATTCTCCCCCATGAACTTAGAGCGGTAGTTAAACCTTCAGATACACTCTATGTCTGCAGCCCGTGAAGTCACAATTGGGCTCCCCCAGGCAGAGAGTCCTTGTTCCTCCCTTGGCTGGCCTCAACCCAGCTGTTAAATCAAGACCTTCCCACCTACACCAGACCTTCCTCCTCACTCTTGATCCTGACCTCCTGTCATGCTCATTCTCCGTGTAGTGAGTTCCCTGATGTTCGGTTATTCATGACCGATTTAATAACTATTGCCAGTTACACATACCACCTATACCATTATTTACTTAATAGGTTTTTTTTTTTCTAAATAGTTGTTTGACTTAATACGTTTATTTTATGAAGGCAACTTTATGTTTCTAGCACACATTTAAAAATCTATACCATTTGCCATTAATGGAAAGTAAATATAAAAATTAACATAATGGAAATGAAGTGTTATGGAAATTCTTAGGGCTTACCATGTGCCAGGCTCTGGGTTGGTATCTTCACTACATCTGGGATGTAGCTTCACTACATCTCCTCACTGATTCCTTCATTTGGAATCACAACTTCCAAATGAAACATACAAACAAATTCCTTTATAACGAGAATATTTGTTGTGGGCCTACCATGCTCCAGACGCTGGACATAAGGTGAAAGCCAAGACAAACAAGGTCTATGTGCTTGTGGCCCATTGAGGGAGAGAAATAAAAAAGACAGATTAAAAAGTAACTGAGCCCCCCAAAAATCAGAAAGTAGTAATAAGTGCCTTAAAAAATAGAGAGGGTATTGAGATAAGGAGTGACTAAGACGTTGGTACCATTATTGAATATTTGCTTTCTACAGTTGAGGAAAGTAAAAGTTAAGTGTATAGAGTAACCTACCAAAGGTCACACAAGTAGTGAACAGTGGAACCAGGCTTCCTCTAGCCCCCCGGAAAATGGACATGGGCATCTCTTTCACCAGAGGGAATCCCAGCATGGCACTCATTGCCTTGGCCCACATAAATGCCTGTTCCTGTCCTGTTTTCTGGAATAAGCTGAAAGTACTAAAAGGAGTACTTAAAACCCTTCACATCCTTTAGCTTTTTTTTTCTTCCTTATTCTCTCACATGCGTGTTTTATTCATTTTCCAGTTAACCCAGAAAAATAGCAGTCCTCATAAAATGATGCATGCCAAAATAGAGATTTTTGTGGACTATGCAAGCAAATAAGGGAATCATACATTTCAGTTGGGTAAATGCAACAGCTAAGCATTAAAGTTATAAATTGTGATGGTTGTGATGCTACAGAATGGCATCCTTTTTGCTTCTGTTGTCATTAGCTTAGGTAAATGATGGCTGCCCTTAGCATAGCAAGTGATGACATTCTGCAAGGCAGGAATTCCACCACATATTGTTATTTATATATATGGTTAAGTTCTTTTTAAAAATTGTAATGCAGTGGTTAACCAGATTATGCTGAGGCATCATGCGGGATAGGAAAGGTCCTTTATCAGTGGAGCGTGGGATTTTTAGGTCTGAGGATAGCGCCCTCTTCTGGTGATTAACAGTACTTTTCCCCCTTAATATGTTTTCTATTTTATATTCAAATGGAAATATAATACAGAACTTGTCCTGGAAATCCAATTTAAAAAAATTTCAAGTTGAACAGTAGAACATAAATTATCATGAAGTGAGGTTTTGGTAAGATAAATTCCTCTCTAATTCTGATGTGTATGAAATTTGAGTGTACTCTGTAAAATACTCTGAAAACAAGATAAAGCAAGTGTGTGTAGAGTGTCTTAATATTAAAGTAATTGCTTGTAAATATTTCCATCATTGATGGAATGTGTTTTTAATCCACAAACAATTTTGAAAATGTTTTGAGGTTTGCACACCCTTATCAGGAAATGGTTAACAGTCGCTGTTATTTCCTAAAAATGAGCATGTTGATTACTTTGGATCATTTTCATTTTTCTTCCCAGCTTCTCATACTCTTTCCTACAACTTAAACCTAATGTGCACACAGGCTGTACGTGGTTTATTCCCAGGCTCCTTTCATTGGCGCCTCCACATAATGGCTTTGCCTGGAGCCCTTTCCATGAAATGACATGCTGAGCTGGCTTCTCATGGCAGCTTTATAACCAAAATAACATTTCCATGCTTTTCCTGGTGTCAAATGGATATCGAGACTGAAAAATGTGAAGATACCAAATTTCAGTTCTGGGCTCACATTCAAATCCATTTACTTTGAACCGACCACAAACTGAATCTGATGTTCATTTTCACGAGTAATTGTTAAAAAGCCAAATTTAGGCAGATTGCCTTAGAAATAATATTTATTTAATAGAAGAAGTAACATAAGGCGATTTTGCCTCAGCCCTGATTTTTTTAAAAAGTGAATACAAATATAATACCTTCTTTTGTGCATAAAATCAGTGATCTACACAGAATTAAATCTCTGTGTTTATGCAATTTTAGGAAATTGTAATATATAAGTTGTGAACATGTTAGCTTAGCTGTCAAAGACACAATCAGTTCTTAACACAGATATAGTAAAGACATTACATAGTCTTAAACAGCCATCCTTCTGTGACCCACTTGCCATACCTAATAATGATATGGAAATTTAAGTTTTTAAAAGAAGTACTTTTTGTGAAGCCAAGTGCTGAAATGGTGACCATTTTGCAGACTGGCCTTGGAATGAATGTGCAACTAACGCCATCTAGTGGTCATATGCAGGAGACAAGCGCAAAACAGAAGGTTTCCATGTCCAGTTAGGAGTAGCTCTCTTCTGTTGTTTCCTAAGATAAACTGTCAACTGAGATGAAATATTAAGACTGTAATCTGTATCTTCTTTAAATTAAAAAGTTTTAATCATTTACAAAGTAAATGAACATTTTTATAGACCAAGATAGATATATTAAAATTTCTCTCTAATAGTACTACATTTTATTTTTTTTTCCAGTTTTGAGACATAATTGACATACAGCACTGTAAGTGTAAGGTGTACAGAATAATGATTCGACTTGCATGCATCATGAAATGATTACCACAGTAAGTTTAGTCAACATCAGTCATCTCATATAGATACAAAATTAAAGAAAAAGAAAAAAAAATTCCTTGTGATGAGAACCCTTAGGACTTATCTCTTGATAATTTTCACGTAACATACAGTGGTGTTAATAATATTAATCATGTTGTACATTAATCACTATTATTTCTTTATCTTATAACTGGAAGCTTGTACCTTTGACCACCTATGATTTTGTAATTTGTTATCTCCTTGTGTCACTTCCTCTATAAAACCGTCCCTGATTTCTCCCAGCAAAGCTAGTCATTTCTCACTCTTAGCTGCCACTGTATGTAATTCCTCTATGGGAATGTAGAGAAAAATCATGGACTTTGGAGTCTGGTAGGCCGGGGTTCTAATGCCTCTCTAGCTGTGTGACTGGAGGCAAGGCACACAACTTCTCTGAGCTTCAGCTACTCTGTTTTTACTATGACAAAGCCATGATCATAATCCACAGCAGGTTGTTGTTAACATGGCAGGGGCTCACGTGAGGCCTGGGAGGGTTATGAATGGTAGCTATTTTTATAGTTACTTCTGCATTAACTCTTATTAAAGAACTAAAACATTAGTATTTGTTCATAGTCGTTTTTTGTGTTTTGTTTTTTTTTTTTTCCCCCTCAAATCAGCTGTGAATCCCTTGAGGGAAAAAGCTGCCTTAGCCATCTTGGTCCTAGATGTCTAGTGGCCTGCCTGGCACAGGGTAAATGTCTGTAGAATGCATGCATCTCATTCCATCTTGCCAACCAGGCTGTAGTTTCACATGGTTAGGGGCTGGGGATGAGACTTCTCTGTACTCCTTATCTTTTGTAGCACAGAGCTTAGAGTACCTGATTAGCATGTGAATGATGAATTTTGATTGATGTGCTAAAAATTATGTGCCGTCCACTTAGTTATTCAGCTAAGTATTAATATCATTCAGCTAATTAGTGAAGTTCTACTTCAAGTATGTATTGAACGGCACTCCCAGTTATTTTTTTTTCATTTTCCATTTCCCATAAAATTTCAACTCCTTGTTTCTGTTGTTGATTGCTTAATCATCATGAATAGCATTACTGTTAAAATTATATGAAATTCATCTGTGAAAAGCAATACAGTTATTTTTTGTGATCTTTACCCCCCAAATGTTGAAATGTCCTATGTGGTTTACCTGCAAAAAAGTGAATATCTCCCCAGTTGAAATAAGATTGACAAGGCTTATTGTCGACTTGTGGCACTTGACTTTAAATTTCTTTGGGGAGATAGCCTCATCCACCAGAGGGCAGACAGCAGAAGCAAGAAGAACTACAATCCTGCAGCCTGTGGAACGAAAACCACATTCACAAAAAGACAGACAAAATGAAAAGGGAGAGGACTATGTACTAGATGAAGGAACAAGATAAAACCCCAGAAAAACAACTAAATGAAGTACAGATAGGCAATCTTCTAGAAAAAGAATTCAGAATAATGATAGTGAAGATGATCCAGGACCTTGGAAAAAGAATGGAGGCTAAGATCGAGAAGATGCAAGAAATGTTTAACAGAGACATTAGAAGAATTAAAGAACAAACACCTAGAAGAATTAAAGAACAAACAGAGATGAACAATACAATAACTGTAATGAAAAATACACTAGAAGGAATCAATAGCAGAATAACTGAGGCAGAAGAACAGATAAGTGACCTGGAAGACAGAATGGTGGAATTCACCGCTGCGGAACAGAATAAAGAAAAAAGAATAAAAAGAAATGAAGACAGCCTAAGAGACCTCTGGGACAACATTAAAGACACCAACATTTGCATTATAGGGGTCCCAGAAGGAGAAGAGAGAGAGAAAAGACCCGAGAAAATATTTGAAGAGATTATAGTTGAAAACTTCCCTGACATGGGAAAGGAAATAGCCACCCAAGTCCAGGAAGCGCAGAGAGTCCCAGGCAGGATAAACCCAAGGAGAAACACGCTGAGACTCATAGTAATCAAATTGACAAAAATTAAAGACAAAGAAAAATTATTAAAAGCAACAAGGGAAAAATGACAAACAATATACAAGGGAACTCCGATAAGGTTAACAGCTGATTTTTCAGCAGAAACTCTACAAGCTCAAGGGAGTGGCATGATATATTGAAAGTGATGAAAGGGAAGAACCTATAACCAAGATGACTCTAGCCGGGTGGCAAGGATCTCATTCAGATTTGACGGAGAAATCAAAAGCCTTACAGACAAGCAAAAGCTAAGGGAATTCAGCACCACCAAACCAGCTCTACAACAAATGCTAAATGAACTTCTCTAAGTGGGAAACACAAGAGAAGAAAAGGACCTACAAAAACAAACCCAAAACAATTAAGAAAATGGCAATAGGAACATACATATCGATAAATGTGTAGGGATTAAATGCTCCAACCAAAAGACACAGGCTTGCTGAATGGATACAAAACCATGACCCATATATATGCTGTCTACAAGAGACCCACTTCAGACCTAGGGACACATACAGACTGAAAGTGAGGGGATGGAAAAAGATATTCCATGCAAATGGAAATCAAAAGAAAGCTGGAGTAGCAATACTCATACAGATAAAATAGACTTTAAAATAAAGAATGTTATAAGAGACAAGGAAGGATACTACATAATGATCAACGGATCAATCTAAGAAGAAGATATAACAATTCTAAATATATATGCATCCAACATAGGAACACCTTAATACATAAGGCAACTGCTAACAGCTATAAAAGAGGAAATGAACAGTAACACAATAATAGTGGGAGACTTTAACACCTCACTTACACCAGTGGACAGATCATCCAGACAGAAAATTAATAAGGAAACACAGCTTTAAATGACACAATAGACCATATAGATTTAATTGATACTTATAGGACATTCCATTCGAAAACAGCAGATCACACTTTCTTCTCAAGTGCACACAGATCATTCTCCAGGATAGATCACATCTTGGGTCACAAATCAAGCCTTGGTAAATTTAAGAAAATTGAAATCGTATCAAGCATCTTTTCCGACCACAATGCTGTAAGATTAGAAATAAATTACAGGGAGAAAAAAAAAACGTAAAAAACACAAACACATGGAGGCTAAATGATACGTTACTAAATAACCAAGAGATCACTGAAGAAATCAAAGAGGAAATCAAAAAATACCTAGAGGCAAATGGCAATGACAACAGGATGATCCAAAACCTATGAGATGCAGCAAAAGCAGTTCTAAGAGGGAAGTTTATAGCAATACAATCCTACCTCAAGAAACAAGAAAAATCTCAAAATAGTCTAACCTTACTCCTAAAGGAACTAGAGAAAGAAGAACAAACAAAACCTAAAGTTAGTAGAAGGAAAGAAATCATAAAGATCAGAGGAGAAATAAATGAAATAGAAACAAAGAAAACAATAACATAGATCAATAAAATTAAAAGCTGGTTCTTTGAGAAGATAAACAAAATGGATAAACCTTTAGCCAGACTCACCAAGAAAAAGAGGGAGAGGAATCAAATCAATAAAATTAGAAATGAAAAAGGAGAAGTTACAGCAGACACTGCAGAAATACAAAGCATCCTAAGAGACTACTACAAGCAACTCTGTGCCAATAAAATGGACAACCTGGAAGAAATGGACAAATTCTTAGAAAGGTATAACCTTCTAAGACTGAATCAGGAAGAAATAGAAAATATGAACAGACTAATCACAAGTTATGAAATTGAAACTGTGATTAAAAATCTTCCAACAAACCAAAGTCCAGGACCAGGTGACTTTACAGGGGAATTCTCTCAAACATTTTGAGAGGAGCTAACACCTATCCTTCTCAAACTCTTCCAAAAAATTGCAGAGGAAGAAACACTCCCAAACTCATTCAACGAGGCCACCATCACCCTGATACCAAAACCAGACAAAGATGTCACAAACAAAGAAAACTACAGGCCAGTATCACTGATGAAAATAGATACAAAAATCCTCAACAAGATACTAGCAAACAGAATCCAACAACACATTAAAAGGATCATACACCATGATCAAGTGGGGTTTATCCCAGGAATGCAGGGATTCTTCAGTATATGCAAATCAATCAGTGTGATACACCATATTAACAAACTGAAGAATTAAAAACCACATGATCATCTCCATAGATGCAGAAAAAGCTTTTGACAAAATTCAACACCCATTTATGACAAAAACTCTCCAGAAAGTGGGCATAGAGGGAACCTACCTCAACATAATAAAGGCCATATACAACAAACCCACAGCCAACATCATTCTCAATGGTGAAAAACTGAAAGCATTTCCTCTAAGATCAGGAACACGATAAGGATGTCCACTCTCGCCACTATTATTCAACGTGGTTTTGGAAGTCCTAGCCATGGTAATCAGAGAAGAAAAGGAAATGAAAGGAATACAAATTGGAAAAGAAAAAATAAAACCGTCACTGTTTGCAGATGACATTATACTATACATAGATAATCCTAAAGATGCCACCAGAAAACTACTAGAGCTAATGAATGAATGTGGTAAAGTAGCAGTATACAAAATTAACGCACAGAAATCTCTTGCATTCCTATACACTAACAACGAAAGATCAGAAAGAGAAATTAAGGAAACAATCCCATTCACCATTGCAACAAAAAGAATAAAACACTTAGGAATAAACCTACCTAGGGAGGTAAATGACCTGTACTCAGAAAACTATAAGATGCTGATGAAAGAAATCAAAGACAACACAAACAGATGGAGAGATATACCATGTTCTTGGATTCAAAGAATCAATATTGTGAAAATTACTATATTACCCAAAGCAATCTGCAGATTCAATGCAAGTCCTATCAAATTACCAATGGCATTTTTTACAGAACTAGAACAAAATCATCTTAAAATTTGTATGGAGACACAAAAGACCCCGAATAGCCAAAGCAGTCTTGAGGGAAAAAAACAGAGCTGGAGGAATCAGACTCCCTGACTTCAGACTATACTACAAAGCTACAGTAATCAAGACAATATGGTACTGGCACAAAAATAGAAATATAGATCAATGGAACAGGATAGAAATCCCAGACATAAACCCATACACCTATAGTCAACTACTCTATGACAAAGGAGGCAAGGCTATACAATGGAGAAAAGACAGTCTCTTCAATAAGTGGTGCTGGGAAAACTGGACAGCTACATGTAAAAGAATGAAATTAGAACACTGCCTAACACCATACACAAAAATAAACTCGAAATGGATTAAAGACCTAAATGTAAGACTGAACACAATAAAACTCTTAGAGGAGGTAGACATAGAGAATGGACTTGTAGACATGGGGTGGGAGCGCAAAGCTGGGGCAAAGTGAGAGTAGCATCGACATATATACATACCGAATGCAAAATAGTTGGCTGGTGGGAAGCAGCAGCATGGCACAGGGAGATCGACTCGGTGCTTTGCGATGACCTAGAGGGGTGGGATAGGGAGGATGGGGTGGAGGCTCAAGAGGGAGGGGATATGGGGACATGTGTATGCATACGGCTGATTCGTTTTGTTGTGCAAAAGAAACTAACACAGTATTGTGAAGCAATTATACTCCAATAAAGATCTGTTTAAAAAAAAAAAACTCTTAGAGGAAAACATAGGAAGAACACTCTTTGACATAAATCACAGCAAGATCTTTTTTGACCCACCTCCTAGAGTAATGGAAATAAAAATAAACAAATGGGACCTAATGAAACTTAAAAGCTTTTGCACAGCAAAGGAAACTATAAACAAGATGAAAAAACAACCCTCAGAATGGGAGAAAATATTTGCAAACAAATCAACAAAGGATTAATCTCCAAAATATATAAACAGCTCATGCAGGTTAATATTAAAAAAAAAAAAAAACCCAATCAAAAAATGGGCAGAAGACCTAAATAGACATCTCTCCAGAAAAGACATACAGGTGGCCAAGAGGCACATGAAAAACTGCTCAACATCAGTAATTATTAGAGAAATGCAAATCAAAACTACAATGAGGTATCACCTGACACTGGTTAGAATGGGCATCATCAGAAAATCTACAAACAACAAATGCTGGAGAGGGTGTGGAGAAAAGGGAACCCTCTTGCAGCATTGGTGGGAATGTAAATTGTTACAGCCACTATGGAGAACAGTATGGAGGTTCCTTAAAAAATGAAAAATAGAATTACCATATGACCCAGCAATCCCACTACTGGGCATATACCCAAAGAAAACCAGAATTCAGAAAGACACATGCACTCCAATGTTCATTGCAGCACTATTTACAATAGCCAGGTCATGGAAGCAACCTAGATGCCCATCGACAAATGAATGGATAAAGAAGATGTGGTACATATATACAATGGAATATTACTCAACCATAGAAAGGAACAAAATTGGGTCATTTGTAGTGATGTGGATGGACCTAGAGACTGTCATACAGAGTGAAGTAAGTCAGAAAGAGAAAAGCAAATATCATATATTAATGCATATATGTGGAATCTAGAAAAATGCTGCAGATGAACCAGTTTGCAAGGCAGAAATAGACACACAGATGTAGAGAACAAATGTATGGACACCAGGGTGGGAAAGTGGGGAGGCGGGTGGTGGTGGTGGTGTGATGAATGGGAGATTGGGATTGACATATAAACACTAATATGTAGAAAATAGATAACTAATAAGAACCTGCTGTATAAAAATAAATAAAATTAAATTTAAAAATAAATAAATAAATTTCTTTGGGGAAATCTATCAAGTGGCCTGCCTTCAGATTTATAGATTTTTTTCCTCCTTTGTTCATTTGCTGTCCCACCTAGAGCAAGAGACGTAGGATCTGAAGGAAGTTTCCATGGCACAGTTGATGGGAGAGTCCCTCCCTATCTTTTGCAGTGGCTCACTCCTTCTAAAATTAAATAGAAACATGGGGAGCTTAGAGAGCTGTATAGAAGGTTGTGGCTCAGCTCAGGGGGTTGTCGGCAGCAGAAACCCTTCCCCCAACAGCTTGCGTGTTGTGCTTGACAGCTGTGATATTGTTCTGCAGGGACACCTCCTCATTGCTCATTCCCTCTCTGTCACTTTTTTTTAATAAATTTATTTATTTATTTATATTTTTGGCTGCGTGCGGGCTTTCTCTAGTTGCAGTGAGCGGGGGCTACTCTTCATTTTGGTGTGCGGGCTTCTCACTGCGGTGGCTTCTCTTGTTGTGGAGCATGGGCTCTAGGCACACGGGCTTCAGTAATTGTGGCACGTGGGCTCAGTAGTTGTGGCTCACGGGCTGTAGAGCGGAGGCTCAGTAGTTGTGGCGCACAGGCTTAGTTGCTCCGTGGCATGTGGGATCTTCCCGGACCAGGGCTCGAACCCATGTCCCCTGCATTGGCAGGTGGATTCTTAACCACTGCGCCACCAGGGAAGTCCCCTTCTCTGTCACTTTCCTGTGGCTTCTCAGGTTTCCCTCTGGTTACTTACAGATTCTGCGGAAGATGGATGCTATAAACTCGGAAAGTCCTGCCTTTGATATTTTTGATTTGTATTACATTTGTAAATGCTTTGGAATATCTGACACTGCAAAGATACAAAAGACAAGTGGCTTAAGTTTCTGACACCTACAAATAAATCTCATCAAAGCACAGCCTCTTGGAATCTAACTTGCTGAGGTTTCAAAGTTGTTGTACAGGGAATAGAGTTCTATGTTCAAATAGAATTTGAAAATCTAAGAGTTAGCTGCAGTGCAGAAAGTGATGTTCATGATTAGTTTAACGTTACTGGGAACAGATTTCGAGGTATAAATTCCAACACTGCTGCTCCCTAGCTTGGGCAAGCTGCCTAACCTCCCCACACTCATTTCAGGGAAATGTTAAAAGTATCTCTGTGCCTAAGTTCTTATTCCCTGAGAACAGAACTTGGCATTAGTAGGCATTCAATAAATGTCCTTAGTGTCATGTTAAATATTAGTAGTAGGATTAGTGTTTGTATTCATAATTATATTATTAATGATAATCAGAGGTTGCCATCCTTCTTGGGTTTTATGGTCATGATTGGTTTGACCCACACTGAGTATCCAGCAAAGTGATTTCTCGTCCCCACCCCTCTATAAGGAGTCTATCATTGAAGTCCTTCCTTAACCAGGATGGCTGCCACTGAAGCAGAGGCCATGGGGTTAATAAGATAACTTGCCATATTCAACACCCCTTGGAATTTCCAAAAAAAAACATTGAGGGCTGATTTTCCAAGGGATTAGAGACCCTGTAACTGTAGGTGAGAGCTTTAACTACAGAAATATTGCTTATATGACTTAGATAATGGTAACTCCCATTTATAATGTGCTTATACCATGCTGAGCATGTACTAAGTGATTTATGGCATTACCTTGTTTAATGGAGATAACACCTGTATGAAGTGACAATTATTATTTCTCTTTTATTAATGAGGCAGTGGGTTCTGAGAGCTTATGTAACTTGCCAGTGTCACATGATATTAAGTCTCGGGGCAAAATTCAAATCCAGGTTTATCTATTTCTTGAATCTACAAAAATACTTGAAAAATAAATTACCTTGCTTATGAGGTAATATGATGTAGTGAGAAGCATTCTGGGCGGGTATTATAAGAGAATACGTGTTCAGAGCTTACTGTGTTCCAGATGCTCATTTAAGGCCCATGGGGACACTTTTATTTCCCTTGTGTTGCAGACGAGGCACCTGAAGCACAGAGAGGTGACATGGCTCACCCAGGTCACGTGACTAGTAAGACGTGGAGGTGAGGGTCTGGCTGTTCAGTCTACACAGTGGTGACGATCACATCAGAGACCTGGGTTCCAGTCTCAGCAGGGGTATTTCCCAGGCACTTACTGTGCAGCTCACTTAAAAACTCCAGGTCTTGGTCTCCTCACTTGTAAGTTAGTGATCCTACTTGTTCTATCCTCTTTAGAAACTTTGTATGAGAGATAAGGCCCTTACAAGCTATAACCATTGACTACTGTTGTGATTAAGTCTTGTGCCCTGTGCAAACCAATGTGATGTACATAAAAATGCATATATTATAGAATCAATCTATTACTTCTATTTCCTATAACCGTTCACAAAATAAATAAGCAAACAAACAAATGCATAAAATGGGCTCGCTTTCTTTGTTTTAAGCTTTGAGATGGGCAAAAAGTATACAATGAATTGAAGCTGATGGAGAATTATTTTAGGAACAGACAAGAAGCTTTGAAGCGAATGTAAAGGTTTACTTATACAAGCTTTTAAATCAATCAGAGATGCACCTGTTTTTGTAGAGGAAGTAATCACATTTTTAGTGCTTTTAATTTTTATTCTGAATGCTAAGTGATTTGTCATTCTTGTCATTTTTTGCCATAATTGATTCATTTCAGGGAACTTACAGGTGGATTTAATGAGTGGTTCAGGCTTCTGCTGAGAATTGAGAAGTATATGTGACAATTAATTTATACAGTTAAAAAAAAAAGGCAGTGAAAGACAATGATGCATTGAAGTTAATACTAGATTCCCTAAACCCATGCTCTGTTCTACCTTTGGCCTGAGTGCTGTAATTCCCCTGGACAAATGGAGAAGTATTTGTAGAGATATGAAATGTTATCCATTGTCTGTTGTGGTGGTCTAGTTGAGTTGGTGTACAGCTGAAGCACAGGGCAGAGTGAATTATTCCCAACTCAGTGAAAGGCCCTGAACTGCTTGTGGCTCTGAATATAGGGGTCAAAGCCAAGGCTTCCGTTCATTTGGATTTTCCTTGTGCTTGAACATCTCTTCTCTCAGCCCACTCTCTGTCCTAATCACCCTCATTCATTCATTCCACAGGTCTTTATTAAACCTCATGACATTGTTGGGTGATGGCAACATGAAGATGAAACACTGTGTGGTTTTAGCCTTGAGGAAGGCAGGGGGAAGGAATAAGGGAACGAAGGAAGGAACAGAGACTTAAATTTTAATGAACACTGGCTAGGTGGCAGATGGTGAGTTGAATTGCTTAATGCATGAACTCTTTTTATTGTCACAAGAACTTATGAGGTAGATGTCACAATTCTTTTGTTCAGATGTAGAAATTAAAATGATTAAGTTTGATATTCATAGAGTCACTTGATTATTCACTACCATCTTTGATATCTCAGCTCACAGTGTGTCACGTCCTGACCTTACGGACAAGTTTAGTCTGAGCACTGTTGGTGACAAGCAATAGAAACCTGTTCCTGTTGGTTTTTTTTTCTTTTAAAGAGAGATTTTTTACATTATTGCCTCAAATAGCAAGAAAGTTCTGGAATATGCTGGCCTCAGAGGCTCCCTGAACTCAGTCTCTCAGCTTTGTTTTCTTGGTTTGGCCTCATTCTGCAGATGGTCCTCCATGTGGTAAGTGGAAGAAGAGCTTGGCTACGCACAGTTCTAGGCTTACAGCATCTCAGTTTAGCGACTTGAAAAGAAAATGGGAACCCCAGAAAACTGTGGTGCCCCTCCCTACAAGAGGACTTTATATAGCCTTCCTTTATTTTTTTTTAATATACTGAGGTAACATTGGTTTATAACATTGTACTGCCACTTCTGGATACACTACAGAAGTAGTATACAGTAGTTACCCCCTGGTAACCCCCTCTGGAACATAGTGGTGCATATATCTTTTTGAATTAGTGTTTACATTTTCCTTGGATGAATACCCGGAAGTGAAATAGCTGGATCATAGGTAGTTCTATTATGAATTTTTTGAGGAATCTTCCTACTGTTTTCCATAGTGGCTGCACCAATTTACGTTCCCACCAACAGTGTATGAGGCTTCCCTTTTCTCCATATCCTTTCCAAACACTTCTTACTTTTTGCCTTTTTGATAATAGCCATTCTAACGGGTGTGAGATAATATCTCATTGTGGTTTTGATTTGCATTTCCCTATAATCAGTGATGTTGAATACCTTTTCATATGTCTGTTGGCCATCTGTATGTCATCTTTGGGAAAATGTTTGTTCAGCTCCTCTGCCCATTTGTAAATCTGTTTTTTTTGGTTGTTGTTGAGTTGTATGAATTCTTTATGTATTTTGGATTTAAACCCTTTATTGGATATATTGTTTGAAAATATCTTCTCCTATTCACTAGGTTGCCTTTTTGTTTTGTTAATGGTTTCCTTTGCTGTGCAGAAGCTTTTTAATTTGGTATAGTCTTATTGGTCTATTTTTGTTTTTGCTTCCCTTGCGTGAAGAGACATATCCAGAAAGATATTGCTAAGACTGATGTCAAAGAGTGTACTATGTTTTTCTTCTCAGAGTTTTATGGTTTCAGATCTTACATTCAAGTCTTTAATCCATTTTGAGTTGATTTTTGTGTATGGTATGAGATAAGGGTTTCATTTTATCTGTGAGACTGTTTAGTTTTCCCAGCACCATTTATTGAAGAGACTCTCCTTTCTCTATTGTGTATTTTTTGCTCTTTGGTTGTAAGTTGATTGTCCATATATGTGTGGGTTTATTTATGGGCTCTCAGTTTTGTTCCATTGATCTTTTTTTTTTTTTTTTTTTTTTTTTTTTTTTTTTTTTTTTTTCACACACACATTGTATTTTATTTTTACAAGAGATAAATCGACTGACACCAAGCATTGTACATGGATGACCACAACAAAAGCAACAATGATTGCAATTACCAAACATGAAACACACTCATACTATGTCATAGTATTGACATTCAGTCCAGTAATCCTCCACTGTAACAGCTCCTTTACTTTGCAGTGAAAATTGATTTGTATATTCTTTGCCTCTGAGTCCTTGTGGAATTTTTTTTTTTTTTTTTTTAAATTCAGACAGAAAGTCACAAAAATTATACTCATCCTCATCAGTTCACTCAGTCCCATGTAATTAATTTTTTTTTTTCGTCTTGATCTTTTGTTAGCACTTTTATGAGTTCATCAGTTTTTCATTAGAGTTCTGAAAATGCTTATTCATTCAGTTCAGCAGTACAGTCCGTTACCAGAAACCTGTACTTGTCAGAGTCTTTTCCATGTATTTCTTGAAGATGAAACCCTTTTATAGGAACATATTTGCAAAATCATCAGAGTACACCCAGAACTGTCTGTAAATGACAAAAGACTTAACAATGACCACAGTTAAAGATTTGATGACAGTTCATAATAATGCAGTTGACAAGAAAATTAGTTATTTCTGAGATATACATTTTAAAGTAATAACTAGGATTATTACTTATAACATTATACCAGAACATATAAGATTTTTAGAAATTTCATGTAATGTCTGAAACATTTATATTAACATATTTCCATACATATTTCCATACAAGTACAAATATAAGATTTTTAGTAATTTCATGTAATGTCTGAAACATTTATATTAACATATTCCCATACATATTTCCATACAAATACAAATATGATTTTTAGAAATTTCATGTAATGTCTGAAACATTTATATTAACATATTTCCATACATATTTCCATACAAATACAAATATAAGATTTTTAGAAATTTCATGTAATGTCTGAAACATTTATATTATCATATTTCCATACAAATAACCCAATGAAAGTTTAGTATTAGTTGTTTTGTTTGTTTTTTTTATACTGCAGGTTCTTATTAGGCATCAGTTTTATACACATCAGTGTATACATGTCAATCCCAATCGCCCAATTCAGCACACCACCATCCCCACCCCACCGCAGTTTTCCCCCCTTGGTGTCCATATGTCCATTCTCTACATCTGTGTCTCAACTTCTGCCCTGCAAACTGGCTCATCTGTACCATTTTTCTAGGTTCCGCATACATGCATTAATATACGATATTTGTTTTTCTCTTTCTGACTTACTTCACTCTGTATGACAGTCTCTAGATCCATCCACGTCTCAACAAATGACTCAATTTCGTTCCTTTTTATGGCTGAGTAATATTCCATTGTATATATGTACCACATCTTCTTTATCCATTCGTCTGTTGATGGGCATTTAGGTTGCTTCCATGACCTGGCTATTGTAAATAGTGCTGCAATGAACATTCGGGTGCATGTGTCTTTTTGAATTACGGTTTTCCCTGGGTATATGCCCAGTAGTGGGATTGCTGGGTCATATGGTAATTCTATTTTTAGTTTTTTAAGGAACCTCCATATTGTTCTCCATAGTGGCTGTATCAATTTACATTCCCACCAACAGTGCAAGAGGGTTCCCTTTTCACCACACCCTCTCCAGCATTTGTTGTTTGTAGATTTTCTGATGATGCCCATTCTAACAGGAGTGAGGTGATACCTCATTGTAGTTTTGATTTGCATTTCTCTAATAATTAGTGATGTTGAGCATCTTTTCATGTGCTTCGTGGCCATCTGTATGTCTTCTTTGGAGAAATGTCTATTTAGGTCTTCTGCCCATTTTTGGATTGGGGTGTTTGTTTCTTTGATATTGAGCTGAATGAGCTGTTTATATATTTTGGAGATTAATCCTTTGTCCGTTGATTCATTTGCAAATATTTTCTCCCATTCTGAGGGTTGTCTTTTCGTCTTGTTTATGGTTTCCTTTGCTGTGCAAAAGCTTTGAAGTTTCATTAGGTCCCACTTGTTTATTTTTGTTTTTATTTCCATTACTCTAGGAGGTGGATCAAAAAAGATCTTGCTGTGATTTATGTCAAAGAGTGTTCTTCCTATGTTTTCCTCTAAGAGTTTTATAGTGTCCAGTCTTATATTTAGGTCTCTAATCCATTTTGAGTTTATTTTTGTGTATGGTGTTAGGGAGTATTCTAATTTCATTCTTTTACATGTAGCTGTCCAGTTTTCCCAGCACCACTTATTGAAGAGACTGTCTTTTCTCCATTGTATATCTTTGCCTCCTTTGTCATAGATTAGTTGACCATAGGTGCGTGGGTTAATGTCTGGGCTTTCTATCTTGTTCCATTGATCTATGTTTCTGTTTTTGTGCCAGTACCATATTGTCTTGATTACTGTAGCTTTGTAGTATAGTCTGAAGTCAGGGAGTCTGATTCCTCCAGCTCCATTTTTTTGCCTCAAGACTGCTTTGCGTATTCGGGGTCTTTTGTGTCTCCATACAAATTTTAAGATGATTTGTTCTAGCTCAGTAAAAAATGCCATTGGTAATTTGATAGGGATTGCATTGAATCTGTAGATTGCTTTGGGTAGTATACTCATTTTCACAATGTTGATTCTTCCAATCCAAGAACATGGTATATCTCTCCATCTGTTGGTATCATCTTTAATTTCTTTCATCAGTGTCTTATAGTTTTCTGCATACAGGTCTTTTGTCTCCCTAGGTAGGTTTATTCCTAGGTATTTTATTCTTTTTGTTGCAATGGTAAATGGGAGTGTTTCCATAATTTCTCTTTCAGATTTTTCATCATTAGTGTATAGGAATGCAAGAGATTTCTGTGCATTAATTTTGTATCCTGCAACTTTACCATATTCATTAATTAGCTCTAGCAGTTTTCTGGTGGCAGTTTTAGGATTCTCTATGTATAGTATCATGTCATCCGCAAACAGTGACAGTTTTACTTCTTCTTTTCCAATTTGTATTCCTTTTATTTCTTTTTCTTCTCTGATTGCCGTGGCTAGGACTTCCAAAACTATGTTGAATAATAGTGGTGAGAGTGGACATCCTTGTCTCGTTCCTGATCTTAGAGGAAATGCTTTCAGTTTTTCACCATTGAGAATGATGTTTGCTGTGGGTTTGTCATATATGGCCTTTATTATGTTGAGGTAGCTTCCCTCTATGCCCACTTTCTGGAGAGTTTTTATCAGAAATGGGTGTTGAATTTTGTCAAAAGCTTTTTCTGCATCTATTGAGATGATCATATGGTTTTTATTCTTCAATTTGTTAATATGGTGTATCACATTGATTGATTTGCGTATATTGAAGAATCCTTGCATCCCTGGGATAAATCCCACTTGATCGTGGTGTATGATCCTTTTAATGTGTTGTTGGATTCTGTTTGCTAGTATTTTGTTGAGGATTTTTGCATCTATATTCATCAGTGATATTGGTCTGTAATTTTCTTTTTTTGTAGTGTCTTTGTCTGGTTTTGGTATCAGGGTGATGGTGGCCTCATAGAATGAGTTTGGGAGTGTTCCTTCCTCTGCAATTTTTTGGAAGAGTTTGAGAAGGATGGGTGTTAGCTCTTCTCTAAATGTTTGATAGAATTCACCTGTGAAGCCGTCTGGTCCTGGACTTTTGTTTGTTGGAAGATTTTTAATCACAGTTTCAATTTCATTACTTGTGATTGGTCTGTTCATATTTTCTATTTCTTCCTGGTTCAGTCTTGGAAGGTTATACCTTTCTAAGAATTTGTCCATTTCTTCCAGGTTGTCCATTTTATTGGCATAAAGTTGCTTGTAGTAGTCTCTTAGGATGCTTTGTATTTCTGCAGTGTCTGTTGTAACTTCTCCTTTTTCATTTCTGATTTTATTGATTTGAGTCCTCTCCCTCTTTTTCTTGATGAGCCTGGCTAATGGCTTATCAATTTTGTTTATCTTCTCAAAGAACCAACTTTTAGTTTTATTGATCTTTGCTATTGTTTTCTTTGTTTCTATTTCATTTATTTCTGCTCTGATCTTTATGATTTCTTTCCTTCTGCTAACTTTGGGTTTTGTTTGTTCTTCTTTCTCTAGTTTCTTTAAGTGTAAGGTTAGATTGTTTACTTGAGCTTTTTCTTGTTTCTTTAGGTAGGCTTGTATAGCTATAAACTTCCCTCTTAGAACTGCTTTTGCTGCATCCCATAGGTTTTGGGTCGTCGTGTTTTCATTGTCATTTGTCTCTAGGTATTTTTTGATTTCCTCTTTGATTTCTTCAGTGATCTCTTGGTTATTTAGTAACGTATTGTTTAGCCTCCATGTGTTTGTCCTTTTTACGTTTTTTTCCCTGTAATTCATTTCTAATCTCATAGCGTTGTGGTCAGAAAAGATGCTTGATATGATTTCAATTTTCTTAAATTTACTGAGGCTTGATTTGTGACCCAAGATGTGATCTATCTTGGAGAATGTTCCGTGCGCACTTGAGAAGAACGTGTAATCTGCTGTTTTTGGATGGAATGTCCGATATATATCAATTAAATCTATCTGGTCTATTGTGTCATTTAAAGCTTCTGTTTCCTTATTTATTTTCATTTTGGATGATCTGTCCATTGGTGTAAGTGAGGTGTTAAAGTCCCCCACTATTATTGTGTTACTGTCGATTTCCTCTTTTATAGCTGTTAGCAGTTGCCTTATGTATTGAGGTGCTCCTATGTTGGGTGCATATATATTTATAATTGTTATATCTTCTTCTTGGATTGATCCCTGGATCATTATGTAGTGTCCTTCCTTGTCTCTTGTAACATTCTTTATTTTAAAGTCTATTTTATCTGATATGAGTATAGCTACTCCAGCTTTCTTTTGATTTCCATTTGCATGGAATATCTTTTTCCATCCCCTCACTTTCAGTCTGTATGTGTCCCTAGGTCTAAAGTGGGTCTCTTGTAGACAGCATATATATGGGTCTTGTTTTTGTATCCATTCAGCCAGTCTATGTCTTTTGGTTGGGGCATTTAATCCATTCACGTTTAAGGTAATAATCGATATGTATGTTCCTATGACCATTTTCTTAATTGTTTTGGGTTTGTTTTTGTAGGTCCTTTTCTTCTCTTGTGTTTCCCACTTAGAGAAGTTCCTTTAGCATTTGTTGTAGAGCTGGTTTGGTGGTGCTGAATTCTCTTAGCTTTTGCTTGTCTGTAAAGCTTTTGATTTCTCCATCAAATCTAAATGAGATCCTTGCTGGGTAGAGTAATCTTGGTTGTAGGTTCTTCCCTTTCATCACTTTAAGTATATCATGCCACTCCCTTCTGGCTTGCAGAGTTTCTGCTGAGAAATCAGCTGTTAACCTTATGGGAGTTCCCTTGTATGTTATTTGTCGTTTTTCCCTTACTGCTTTCAATAATTTTTCTTTGTCTTTAATTTTTGCCACTTTGATTACTATGTGTCTCGGCGTGTTTCTCCTTGGGTTTATCCTGTATGGGACTCTCTGCGCTTCCTGGACTTGGGTGGCTATTTCCTTTCCCATGTTAGGGAAGTTTTCGACTATAATCTCTTCAAATATTTTCTCTGGTCCTTTCTCTCTCTCTTCTCCTTCTGGGACCCCTATAATGCGAATGTTGTTGCGTTTAATGTTGTCCCAGAGGTCTCTTAGGCTGTCTTCATTTCTTTTCATTCTTTTTTCTTTAGTCTGTTCCGCGGCAGTGAATTCCATCATTCTGTCTTCCAGGTCACTTATCCGTTCTTCTGCCTCAGTTATTCTGCTATTGATTCCTTCTAGTGTAGTTTTCATTTCAGTTATTGTATTGGTCATCTCTGTTTGTTTGTTCTTTAATTCTTCTAGGTCTTTGTTAATCATTTCTTGCATCTTCTCAATCTTTGCCTCCATTCTTATTCCAAGGTCCTGGATCATCTTCACTATCATTATTCTGAATTCTTTTTCTGGAAGGTTGCCTATCTCCACTTCATTTAGTTGTTTTTCTGGGGTTTTATCTTGTTCCTTCATCTGCGACATAGCCCTCTGCCTTTTCATCTTCTCTATCTTTCTGTAACTGTGGTTTTTGGTCCACAGGCTGCAGGATTATAGTTTTTCTTGCTTCTGTTGTCTGCCCTCTGGTGGTTGAGGCTATCTAAGAGGCTTGATGGGAGGCTCTGGTGGTGGGTAGAGCTGACTGTTGCTATGGCGGTCAGAGCTCAGTAAAACCTTAATCCACTTGACTGTTGATGGGTGGGGCTGGGTTCCCTCCCTGTTGCTGTGGCGGTCAGAGCTCAGTAAAACCTTAATCCACTTGACTGTTGATGGGTGGGGCTGGGTTCCCTCCCTGTTGGCTGTTTTGCCTGAGGCAATCCAACACTGGAGCCTACCCGTGCTCTTTGGTGGGGTTAATGGCAGACTCTGGGAGGGCTCACGCCAAGGAGAACTTCCCAGAACCTCTGCTGCCAGTGTCCTTATCCCCACGGTGAAACAGAGCCACCACTCGCCTCTGCAGGAGACCCCCCAACACCAGCAGGTAGGTCTGGTTCAGTCTCCCCCAGGCTCACTGCTCCTTCCCCTGGGTCCTGATGCACACATTACTTTGTGTGTGCCCTCCAAGAGTGGGATCTCTGTTTCCCCCAGTCCCGTCAAAGTCCTGCAATCCAATTCCCACTAGCCTTCAAAGTCTGATTCTCTAGGAATTCCTCCTCCCGTTGCCTGACCCCCAGGTTGGGAAGCCTGACGTGGGGCTCAGAACCTTTACTCCAGTGGGTGGACTTCTGTGGTATAAGTGTTCGCCAGTCTGTGAGTCACCCACCCAGCAGTTATGGGGTTTGGTTTTACTCTGATTGCGCCCCTCCTACCATCTCACTGTGGCTTCTCCTCTGTCCTTGGACGTGGGATATCCTCCTTGGTGAAGTCCAGGGTCTTCCTGTCAATGATTGTCCAGCAGCCAGTTGTGATTCTGGTGCTCTCGCAAGAGGGAGTGACAGCACGTCCTTCTACTCCGCCATCTTGGTTAATCTCAACCTGTTCCATTGATCTTTGTGTCTGTTTATCTGCCAGTACTATGCTATTTTGATTATTGTAGCTTTGTAATATAGTTTGAAATTGGGGGGTGGTGATATCTCTAGCTTTGTTCTTGTTTCTCAGGATTGCTTTGGCTACTTGGGGTCTTTTGTGATTTCATGTAAAATTTAGGATTTTTTTATTTATGTGTAAAATGTCATGGGGATTTTGATAGGTATTGCATGGAATCTATAGATTGATTTAGGTAATACAGATATTTTAACAATGTTAATTCTTCCAATCCATGAGCATGGAGTATCTTTCCATTTCTTTGTGTCTTCTTCAGTCTTTCAACAATCTTTTATAGTTTTCAGTGTACAAATCTTTTACCTCATTGGTTAAATTTATTCCTAGGTATTTTATTCTTTTGGTTGTGATTGTAGATGAGATTGTTTTCTTAACTTCTCTTTATGCTAGCTCATTATTAATGCATAGAAATATAATAGATTTTATATATTGATTTTGTATCCTGCAACTTTACTGTATATGTTTATTATTTCTAATAGATTTTTGGTCAAGTTTTGACTTTTATTAATATATAAAGTCAGGTCATCTGCACATAGTTACAGTTTTACTTCTTCCTTTCCAATTTGGATGCTTTTTATTTCTTGCCTAATTTCCGTGGCCAGAGTTTTCAATACTGTGTTGAATAGAGTGGCAAGAGTGGACAGCCTTGTCTTGTTCCTGATCTTAGAGGGATAACTTTCAGTTTTTCACTGTTGAGTATGTTGTTTGCTGTGGGTTTGTCATATATGGCCTTTATTATGTTGAGGTATGTTCCTTCTATACCCATTTTATTGAGAGTTTTTAACATAAGTGAATGTTGAATCTTGTCAAATGTACAGCCTTTCTTTTGAACTCAGTCACAGCATATGACTTGATTTGACCAAAGAAGTAAAGTGGTTTTTTTTCTGAGAAGCAGATTTAAGAAACAGTGTATGGTTCATGAAGCTGTTTTTTCCCTTTCCTCTGGGATCAGGGAAGCCTATGCCCCCTGGAAACTCTGCCATCAGTGTCCCTGAATGACTTCCATAAGCAGAGTCTCTATGATGACTCATGATGAAAGTGTCATGTGAGCGAAAACTGTATTTTGCTGTTTTGAGCTGCTGAGATTTTTCTGGTTGATTATTATTACAACATTACCTGACCTTCCCTGACTAGTGGTAGACTAGGTTAGGATACTAGTCTATCTGACTCAGGTATTATGCCCCTCCATTGTATATTGACTGTGGCTGGGTGGGTGGGTAGTATACTATGGGTAACCAGGCTGAGTCAGGATACCAACTCTTTGGCCAGATTTGGGGTACTGTAATTGACACACCCTTCCTAGAACATCACTGAGTGGGGAGGGACAGTCCCAGTGGAAATGATGGTATACAGGTAAATGGCCCTCAAAATTAGAAACTGCAGATATTCTAATTGGCACTGTGTATCTTTTTGTTTTTTTATCAGAGTTTGTATTAATGCATTTAAATATGGGGTTTTTGGATTCATATCTGCTTCCTCCACCAGAATATCAACTCCAAGAGGACAAGAATGCAATTATATGTCCAGTGCCTGTGCAGAATCAATATCCAATATCGAGTGAATAAACACATAAAGGAAAAATGAACAATTAATGGTGGAGGGAAAAAGTGCAGATTTTTTTTTTCAGATTTTCAAGTACAGTATATCCCCCAAATAGTTTCAGCTCTGTGTGAAATGCTATAATGGGAAGGCAAGAGAATTAATGCGAAGATCAGCAACTTAGGAGTCAAATAGTCTTGGGAACTAATCTTGGCTCTGCCATGTGCAAGGACCATGTACAAGTTAACCATTTAGATTCTTAACTTATCATCTTTAAAATTTGGTTAATTCAACATCATAGGGGTGTTTTGAGAAATGAATGACAAAGAAAATGTAAAGCACTTAGTATAGGACCTGGAACATACTTAGTCCTCCCATGGCAGTGTAAATGAGAAAGCATCTAACACTAATTGGGAAGGGAAGGTTTTTCAGTTGGAGTTTGTTTGACAAAATGGAGTTGGAATGGTGGAGGAGAGTATAGTGCAGGAAGAAGAGCTGATCTGTACATATATGAGGTGGCGCTGATAAACAATTCCTGGTTGGGAGAATTAGTCATTCGTTAGAGTTTGAGATTTGGAGATGAGCTGGGAGTGGTGAGAGATGAGGCTGAAGTCTTCTGTAGCAAGCAAATAAATATAGAAGTGATATGTGTATGTATATACAAAATGTGGTCACTGATTTGTTTGGTTCACCTCCACTTGGCATATTTGACTTTCCAAGTTCCAAGGCTAGAGACATAACCTTTATTCTTATGTAGTCATTGTTGGTCACATGAGGCACTCTTTGATAAAGGCTAGAATAGTGACTCACAATCGTGGTTTCAAATACCTCAGTCTGGAGCTTAAAAAAAAAAAACAAAACAAAACACAGTACCTGGACACAGCAGCTATACCGACTGAATCAAACTCTCTTGGGGGCATCTACTACTATAGTTATAATAACATGGCAGATCAGATAATAGCAGATATTGGCAAGGATGAGAAGAAATTGGAACTCTTTGTACTGCTGGTAGGATTATAAAATGGTACATCCACTTTGGAAAAAAGTCTTACAGTTTCTCGAAAAGTTAAATGTTGAGTTACCCCATGACCTAGAGATTTCAATCCTAGATATGTATCAAGAGAAGTGAAAAGATAGGTCCACACAAAAACTTGTACATGAATGGTAATGGTAACATTATTCATAATGGCCAAAAAGTGAAACAACTCAAATGTCCATCAACTAAAGAATGGATAAGTAAAATGTGGTTTTTCTAATACAATTGAATATTCTTTGTCAATAAAAAGGGAAGAAGTACCAATTTATGCTACAGCATGGATGAAATTTATGCTAAGTCAAAGAAGCTAGATAAAAGGCCACATATTGTGTGATTCCATTTACATGAAATGTCCAGAATTGGCAAGTCCATAGAGACAGAAAGTAGGTTAGTGTTGACTTAGGGCTGGGGGGAAGCAATGATTGGGAATGATAGCTAATAGGTCTGGAGTTTTTTAAGAATCATGAAAATGTTCTAAAATTGATCGTGGTGATCGTTCTGCAGCCCTGTAAGTATACTAAATCCACTGAATTGGACACTTTAAATGGGTGAATTGCATGGTACGTGAATTATATTCCAATAAAGCTGTTAGGAAAAAAAATCTCTGGATAAGGGGTCTGATCATCTACGGCTTTTCTAAAAAAAAAGTTCTCTGGGTGATTCTGATACACAGCAAGAGTTTAAAACTACTACTTTAGGTGGCCCAAACTAATCCATCTCTACTGGTTGTACATATAGTCTCAATGACCTGTTGTTTGGGAGCGATAGGGTGGGAGTGGGGACAGTCAATAATATATCTTCATAGTTGAAGAACAATTTCACTCTGGCTTAACATCAGCTAATTTAGCTTAAAGGACAATTTGTATGAAAGAAATGACACTTGGTCCTGAAGGTTTTGGAAATATTAAATTAACGTCAACTCAATGTTGACTCAAAAATAGTTGATCAAATTTACTCTGGTAAAGAGTAGAAGGAAACTAAATTTAAGACGTGCTCATGATAAGATAAAAGAAAATGCTGTGTGAAGAAACCAGGAGTTGTGTTAGATGATAAGTTCCGCATTTCTACTTTACATAGTTGAATTTTCATCAGATTTTTCCAAATGAAAATATATCTTCAGGGATAAAATGTTTGGCTTTATGGTTACTCTCTTGAGGTTTTTGACATCTACTTATATGTATATATTTTCACATTTAAAATATGTCATTATATCTGGTTTCAAGAAGACATCCTTATGCAAATGTTTGTTTGGCAGGTTTACATCTTAGAATATGAATATGTCAAAGATAAAACCACTGACCTTCATAGCGTTTTTTTTACAACTCCCAGTTTTTATTTAAAATATAAACATTTATTTTTTTAATCAGAAAATGTTTTCTCTAGGTTTAAGAATACTTTCTTTGGGCATGAAAGTTTTTGGTCATTTGAAAGGTTTTTAAGTTGCTGTTACACATGCAATGGTAGGGCATAGGATTTGTTGGAGTCATAGTATGTTTTGTTATATATGTATATGGCTTTGATTAAATAAATATTTCTCCAAAGCTTATTATGAAAAATAACACCCCTTTCCCCCAGTTCTTTCAATTCTATTTACTCTTTCTTTGGTCAAATAATATAGATATGCTGTTCCTTCCTGATCTTTCAGTTTTGGATGTTATCTGCTGACTTACTACAGTGGAAGATGGGGATTTAGCTCTCTTTACCAACTCCTCCAAATGCTCACTTTTAATACTTTCATCTTTCTACTGTAATTATATGATCACTCTGGATAAATCAATCTTCAGTGTTTGTATTATTATGGCTGTAAACCCTGATGTCTAGAGATCTATGTAATCATACTTACATTTCCTTTCTTTTCCATCCTTTTCTTTCCCAGGAGATGATGTCTCCTGTTTTGATTTTCTTTAGTTTTATATGTGTTTATTACTAATTTATCTTTAAACTCTCCCCCAATTTTTTTACCAATTCTTTCAATGTGATCAAGCACTTCAGTTTTTGTTTGTTTGTTTGTTTTAATCAGTTTTACCTTCTTGGAGATAACTTCCCCTGGAGCCTCCTGCTTGCTTCTACCCACATTTATTCACTTCTAGGCCTGTTGTAAAAGTTTATCCTGGGATTTCCCTTTACTTCTCGCTTGTGTTGGACTTCCTGTATCTGGGATCTCATTCTTCCTCTTTTTAAGGTACTTTTCTGTTTAACTCTTTATTTTGAATTAAATGTAAATTAACAGGAAGTTGCAAAGATACTAATGAGAGGACCCACGTAACCTTCACTCATTTTCTCTCAATTGTTACATCTTATGTCACTACAGCCAAATATCAAATCCAGTAAATTGACATTGTTATAATATATAGATACAGTTCTATGTCATTTTACCATGTGTAGATTTATTTATCCACTACCGTAATCAAGATACACAGCTTTTCCATCCCAACCAAAATCTCCTGAGTGTTATTACCCTTTTACAGTCATACCCATCTCTCTCTTCCACCATGCCTTACTCTTGGCAACCACTAACCTGTTATCCATCCTGGTAATTTTGCCATTTGGGGAATGTTATATAAATGGAATCATACAGTATTTGAGATTGGCTTTTTTTCAGTAGGCATAATGCCCTTGAGGTTGTTTTAAATTGTTGCTTGTGTCAATAGTTCTTTTTTTATTACTGAATTGTGTTCCATGGTAGGGAAGTACCACAGTTTAGCTAATCACCTATTGTAGGACATTTTTATTGTTTCCAAGATTTTGGCTATTACAAATAAAGCTACTGTAAGCAGTTGTATACAGATTTTGACATACAATTTCATTTATCCGGTATAAGTGTCTATGAGTGTGATTGCTGGGTCATATGGTGAGTATATGCTTAGTTTCTTATATTACTATAGCCACCCCTGCTTTCTTTTGGTCGTTGTTCCTATGATGTACCTGTTTTCATCCTTTAACTTTCAACCTACATACATCATTGAAGTAAGTTTCTTGTAGACAGCCTATAGTTGGGCCATGCTATTTTAATGTACTTTACCAATCTCTGTTTTTCACTTGGTGTATTTAGACCACTTGTATTTAATAAAATTATTGGTATGTTAGGGTTTAAGTCTGCCATTTTATTTTTGTTTTCCTTTTTCTTTTTCATTCCTCCATTTTTTCCCTGCCTTCCTTTGAGTTATCTGAATATTTTTTAGATTTCCATTTTGATTTGTCTGTAGTGTCTTTATGTATATCTTTTCTACAGTTTTTAATTGGTTGCTCTAGCTATTTTATTGTGTATGCATTACTTGACAAGTCTATTGGTGTCAACATTTTACCAATTTGAGTAAAGTGTAAAAACCTTCCCTTTAAGCCCCCTTTACTCTCCGTCATGCATGTACTACCTATAATTGTCTTAAATATTTCCTCTCTATATGTTGATAATTATATCAAACAATGTTATAATTTTTGCTTCAGCCATCAAACATAAGTTAAAAACTCAAGAGGAGGAGAACTATTTCATTTACCCCTATTTTCACTCTGTTTTTCTTTCTTCCTTCCTTATGTTCTAAGATTCCTTTGTTAATCATTTCCTTTTGGTTTAGATAATTCACTTTAGCTATTCTTTTGAGATAGACTTTCTGGCGAGAGATTTTCTTAGTATCCCTTCATCTGAATGAAATGTCTTTGTTATGGGTTAAAATGTATCCCCTCAGAAGATATGTTGAAAAGCTAACTCCCAATACCTCAGAATGTGATCTTATTTGGAAAAGGGGTCATTGCAGATAAAATTAGTTAAGATGAAGTCATATTGGAGTAAGGTGGGCCCTTAATCCAGCATGACTGCTGTTCTTGTAAGAAGAGACCCAGACTCAGGCACACAGGAAGAGGGCCATGTGAGGGTGAGAGCAGAGAAAGGACCCGGGGTTACCAGAAGCTGGAAGAGGCAAGGAAGGATTCTCCCTAGAAGCTTTGGAGGGAGCATGGCCCAGTCAACTCCTTAATTTCAGACTTCTCACCTCCAGAATTGTGAAAGAGTAAAATTCTTTTGTTTCAACCCACCTAGTTTCTGGTAATTTGTGATGGTAGCCCTAGGAAACTAACACAATCTTGGTTCCTCCTCTATTCCTGAAAAATACCTTTTTCAGGATTGTTTTGGGACTTTGTGCCTTTTGGCATGTTCGGGTTGTTTGCTTCTTCATCACTCTCTCTGGGATATTAGAGGCAACATGAAAACCCAAGGAATTCACCACCATGTCATTCCTTGGGTTCTTCAGTTCCTAGCCAATCTGTTTTCTTCTCTTTGCCTTTCAGAATCTTTTTATATTTGTTATACCTATAGTGCCCAGAGTTCTTAGTTGTACCCAGAAGGAAGAGTAGGGAAAAGGATGTCTAGTCCATCATCCTGGAAGCAGATATCTTCTTCTTTCATTGTTTATTTTTTTAATTGAAGTATAGTTGCTGTAAAATATTATGTAAGTGACAGGTGTGCAATATAGTGATTTTCAATTTTTAAAGGTTATATTCTATTTATAGTTATTATAAAATATTGGCTATATTCCCTGTGTTGTATAATATATCCTTGTACCTTATTTTATACCTAACAGTTTTTGCCTCTTAACCCCCTACCCTTATATTTCCCCTCCCCTCCTTCCCTCTCCCTACTGGTAACCACTGTTTTGTTCTCTGTATCTGAGTTCTGGTGCTTTTTTGATGTACTCACTAGATTGTAGTATTTTCTAGATTCCATGTATAAGTGATATCATACAGTATTTGTTTTTCTCTGTATGACTTATTTAACTTAGCATAATGCCCTCCAAGTCCATCCATGTTGCTGCAAATGTCAAAATTTCGTTCTTTTTTATGGCCAAGTAGTATTCCATTGTATATATAATACCACATATTCTTCATCCATTCATTTGTTGGTGGGCGCTTAGGTTGCTTTCATGTCTTGGCAGTTGTAAATAATGCTGCTGTGAACACAGGTGTATGTATTTTTCTGAATTAGTGTTTTTGTTTTTTATGGAAGTCTTCTTTTAAGGCCGCTTAGTAAAGGATCTTCTCCAGTGGTTTTCTGTAGAAGGGTGTATGGGACTTAGTATTATTATTATTGTTATTTTTAGATTTTATAGGTCTGAAAATACTTTTTTTTTATCTTCCCACTTTTTGGTAGTTTGACTGTATATAGAATTTTGGGTCTGAAAGCAGATATACCAAGAAATTCATGAAGCTTATGCTTTAGGGCCTCTAATTTACATATACCACTTTCAAGATCTTATGTCTAATTTTGTATTTACATTTCAGAATTATTTTTCTTAAAGAGGACTCTTCCAAATTGTATAAGCTTTACACCTCGCAAGACCTAGAAATCCTTTTCCCTCAGAAGTTTGGAGGAATGACTCCTCCATTTTCTAGCTTCGGTGAAGTCCACTGACATTGTGATTCTTGGTTCTTTGTATTTAACTGTATTTCCCCCTCTCTGAGGATCTTTTATTATTATTATTACTACTACATTAGAGTACATTTGGATTATATTAGCTTAGCTCCTCTAAATTATTTTTACTTATGCATTCATTTTAATCAAAGGATACTTCTAAAGTTATGTAAAATGTGCTTCGACATTTGCTCTAAAAATGCTGTTTGTAATATTTTCTGTTATAGTATGCAAATCACCTCTGTAAAGCAACACAAGAGAATAACTTCTTTAAACTTTAGGTTTAAGGAACACAAACAAAAACATACAAACATATTTCACTTTAAGGAGTTGCTGTGTGACCTTCTTTTTGATCATAAGGGTTATAAAAATTGTGCATTTTTTTTTTCCTGCCCTGAAACTTGGTTTCAGAGGGAGAATAGAGAATTCAACCTAGTAACGGCAGGACGGTTGTTCTGTACTTAATTTTAAAGGACTATTTATATTTATAATAATCAAACTAACATTTGTCTCACCTGAATGAGGATTTTAGTCTAACCATGATTATAGCCTAAAATTACAAATTTTATACGCAAATCTTCCCTTGGTTTGAACATTTAAAGGAAAACTTTAATTTTTACTAATGCGTATATGTCAGTCAATTCAAGCTGTTAAACAAAAATACCATAGGCTGGGTGGCTTATAAACAACAGAAATGTACTTCTCACAGGTCTAGAGGCTGAAAGTCAAAGATCATTGCACTGGCAGATTTGGTGTCTGGTGAGGATGTGCTTCCTGGTTCATAGACAGCTATCTTCTCAGTGTAACCTCATGTAGCAGAAAAGAGCAAGGGAGCCCTCTGGAGCCTTTTTTTAGGGCACTAATCCCATTCATGAGGGTTTTGCCCACATGACGTAATAACCCTGAAGGCCCCACCTCCTAATAAGCATCACATCGGTGGCTTAGAATTTAACATGAATTTTGGGGGCAACACAAACATTCAGTATGTAGCACTATATGAAAGAGGAAAATCATTAAAAAGTATAAATTTTAAATAACATTATTCAAGAATTAAAGAACTGAAATGTTAAGAAAAAAATAATAAGCCAAGAAAGTTCTATGTTTGTAATAGACTGATTAAGATAGCTGAGAGACAGTTTATATTTCCTTGCCTATAAATGATCAGTCATTTGCTAGTGGCAGAGTTCATAATATGAACCTTGACATATGTAAGATTGTAGGTGTCTATGTAATGTAAACGTGATTAGAGGTGACAGATATTTTAGTTCCATTCCTTGGTGTGTTTGATGATGTCAGTTACCCACCATTGCATCCTACTGTAGAAACAGTACAATTTATTCATAAGTCATAGTATATTTAGTATAAAAATTTTCCATATTTCATTCTATTCTCTTAAAATGACATGCTTTGTAGAGTATGAACATACTTTGATGATTGTTGTATATTATTATAGTGATAATTGATTATTGATTACTACTTTGGAGCTGGATATTATCCAAGTGTGTCAGAAATATAAATTCATGGTGAGTTAGAGTGAAGACATCTTTGAGATCTTTAACTTGAATTTCTTCATTTTATATCAGAAGGAAAGAAGACCTAGGAAGGGATAAAGTAGATGATTTTCTGTAGATCACAGTGTTTCTAGAGCCTCACTTTGTGATTTTTTTGTTTACTACACTTTCTGCTTCACCATATTAGAAATGCAGAAACACCCCATGAAGCAAGGTGAATGTTAAATCAAAATCTGGTATGAAGTGATTGGCAGCTGGCCAGTCTGTCCTCTGCCTAGTGCCCCTTCTCATTTCATTAACCTCACAGTAATATCAATAGAACCCTGCATTTGTTTGTGGTTGAACTTAATGGTACGTTTTTATTTGGCATAAAATATGATTTTCATTTTATGTTGATAATTGAACAGAGTTGATAAACATAAATATGGACATGCTATGGAACAAAGCTAGCCCATCAAAAATAGGAGGTTCCTTACAGTGTTCTCACAGTATTTTGCATGTCAGTGTCATAATTCATGCAGGTGCAGAAAAGACAAGTGACATGATGTGATAATGATTTATAGATTAACCTTCCTTCTCATGCCAGGTTACACCATGAACTTCCATAGGAAAAATATTGAGATAACATCTTCTTGCATAGAAAAGGAGATGTGAACAGTTTTCTTCAGAGTAAAATAATGACTGATTCCAAGAGCAGGGGAATAATTTCTAAGCATAAAACCACAGGGATAAAAACATGAAGGAGAAGACTAAATATTTGACTAAATCAAAATTTTAAATGTCTACATATTAAAAAAATACCACAGATAAAATGAAATCATATAGGACAGGGAAAATATTTGGAACATACATGAAAAGGTTTTGTTTATTTTTATTTCTGATGTAAACAATAAAGTAGAAAACCTGGCATAGAAACCTAAGGCATTTAGAAATATAGAAATGGCCCGGAGATATATGAAAAGAAAATGTCCACTGCTAATAAAATATACAAATAGTAGCAGCATCCCATTTTTCTTCATTATCCTATTGGAGTAGCTTTTTAAAGTATATAAAAGGAAGTGTTGATGAGAATGTGAAGAGAGTAGCACTTTTGTAGGAGTATGAATTGGTATAGATTTCTGGGAATGAACTTGGCCCTGTATATTAAAAGCCTTCACATTTTGATATCCCTTGACTAAGGAGCTGTACTTCTAGTACTTTTTTATATTAAAAATCAGAGCTGAGTATAAAGTTTTTAAATAGGATATTGCTACACCCCCCCTAAAAACATAAATAAAATTAAAGAAACCCAAATGTTCAAAAATAAAATATTTCATATGGTTAAATATAGTCACTATAAGAATATTAAACAACAAATTTTAACAATATGTTTTAGGTGAAAAACATCAGATTGCAAGATTGTATGCTTTTGAAGTTTATGTACGTAGATTATCTTTGGGAAGTGGGAACACAGGGATTATTTCTTTATTTCTGTTTTTCAATATTTTAATGACTATATGTACATTATATAATGAAAATAATGTTACTTAATAATTTAAAATATGCAATGAACTAAAACTTACTGGAACCTAGGAGTGAAGATAAACCAAGGAAAAGAGTGGATGTGTGTAAATTTATTGCCTGTAAAAGTACATTTTGGTGTTTACCAGCAGGTGGCAGTGGCAGACAGCAGTGTTTTAGAAATGAGGGACTAGACCTTGAAGTGTTCCTTCTTTTTCCTAGACGTGCAGGATTGTAACCATAGTACCAGGGTGATGCTATGATTTACAGTCATTCATGTACTTAGATAAGAATTTATCTTCAAATATAAATGATCAAAAAGGGTCAAACAAAACACCACTGGAGAAATTTCTAGTACTATTCAGAGGGAGAGCAGAATCTATACTTTACACGGTTCCATGTTTATTTTATTATTATTCCTAGTCAACACAGAATCGATTATTTTTGTGTTAAAAATGTGAACCAAATTCATAATCTTAGGTCTTAAAAGCTCTCTCTAAATATGCCTCATTGTCAGTCTATTTCAGTATTCTTTTTAATCTCAAATCATAAAATTTAGAAACTTATAACAATTGTTTTTTAATACCTCCAGACTTTTAAGGAATACTAAAACACACATGCACACTTTAGTGTAGTATTACAATTATTTTATACTCCATTTCTAATTCAGTTAATGATTATGTGCTTATGATGAGGGCATCGGAAGGTTTCTTGCTTGGAGGCTTGGAGGCAGTGATTGGTGGTGTAACTGAGATTGAGTTCCTGTATGGAGCATGTCTCTCAATTTCCCTTTGAGGAATGATGTGTATTTAACAAGAGCAAATTCTCGGAAGTTTTGTCTTTTCCAATTTTGATTTGCTTGACCTGATCCAAGAGTCAAAATAGATAAAATAGATAAAAAATAGATAAGCCAGTGATAAATATGCTTTGGTACTCAGAGCAAGTTGGTGTTTGCTTTTGTTAAATCACGAGTATATTACAAATCAATTTCTGAATGAAATTCTGTGTTCAGTGGGCTCCCACTGTATACATTTTTTCTATGGCAGGGGAAGAATAATGATTAATGTTTCATATATTTCAGGATCTATTATTTTGTTTTGTAAATTTGCTCTCATTCCAGACTTGTGAAGTTTTTAATAACTGTATTTTGAAATTAAAAAGAAACAGTTGAGGGCTTCCCTGGTGGCGCAGTGGTTGAGAATCTGCCTGCTAATGCAGGGGACACGGGTTCGAGCCCTGGTCTGGGAAGATCCCACATGCTGCGGAGCAACTGGGCCCGTGAGCCACAACTACTGAGCCTGCGCGTCTGGAGCCTGTGCTCCCCAACAAGAGAGGCCGCGATAGTGAGAGGCCCGCGCTCCGCGATGAAGAGTGGCCCCCACTTGCCGCAACTAGAGAAAGCCCTCGCACAGGAACGAAGACCCAACACAGCCAAAAATTAAAAAAAAACAAAAACAAAAACAAAAACACCAGTTGAGACTGAGGGGGTTAATTAAACTCAGGGTCACAGAACTTATAAGGATTTCAAAGTTGGGGGGAAAAAAGCAGCTGCAGTTACCACTCTATCCTGAGCTGTGGCCCTCTCTCGCCTGAGCTGCTGCATCTGCTTCCTAACCCCATCTCCTTGATACCCCCCGCCATGGCTGCCTCATCACCCTACAGCTCTCTTGTGTAACCCCCACATAGCCAAGGGGCTGTCCTTTAAAATGAAGGTAGCTCTGCCACACCCCTGTTCCAAAGCCTCCCACAGTTTCCCTTCATTCTCAGAATAAAAATCCAGCCTTCTCAGCAGGGTATGTCAGGGCCTGTGTGATCCGGCTCTGGCCCCTACCCCAGTGTCATTTCTTAGGGCTCCTGCTCTTCCGCTCTTGACTCCAGTCACAGTGGCCTCCTCAGCCTGTCCTAAAGCACACTCCCTTCTAGTCCTGTGACACTTGACGTCTTCTCCCTGGGCCTCTTCCTCACCTCATCTCGGGGGTCACTCTGTGAAGACAGATCCCCTGACTCACTTCCTGTGCCATCTGTCCATTCACTCAGTTTTGTTTTTCTTCCTTGTAATGATCACTCTCTGACCCTTGATCCAAAATACATTGTTTCATTGTATATTTTCTGTCTCTGTCACTAGACTGCAGTCTCCACAAGGGCAGGGGACTGTTTTGATCGCTACTGTATCTCAGTGCCTAGAACAATGCCTGGTAGGTGGTGGACAGTCCGTGAATTTTTATTTACATAAGTGAATAAATGAAGAAATAAAGCCTTCACTTTCTCTCAGTCCACTACTCCACAGGTCAGTTTCCCAACGGGTGAAATAAGGTTTTGTTTAGGGCCAGCACCAGACTTTGCACTGAGCACATTAAGTGGTGCCCCTTGCTAGCTCTTTGCGGTAGGGCAAGTCAGAGAGCTTTCTTCTCTCTCTCTACGTTCCTCATTTATAAAATGAGATAATAATTAATTTTCTTTTATCTACTTTATTAAGTTAGAGAAAGATCAAAAAGGAAAGCAGTTTTCATAAGATCTTGCTAAACTGTGAGAAATCAAGCAAACAGTAATTGTTATTTGAGGATTTTAAGTTCACTACTCTGGCACATCTGCTGTAGGCCAGCAGCAATGGCAGTAAAGGAAAGCCTGGGGACATTTATTTTCAGACTGTGAGAAGGGGAAGGAGAGCAGGATTGGAAGCTCAGGATTCTGAAGACAGTGAACTTGCATGTGAGTCCCTGCTCAGCCCCTTGCTGCCTAGGTGACTTTGGACAAATTATTCAAATTCTCTGGGCCTCAGTTTTCCTTGTATAAGTGGTGTAACTGAAACTGCCTTGAGGATTATTACAGAGGTGTTACATGTGATTGATGCATGTCAAGCACAGTGCTTTATTATTATTGCAAGTGGGATGACCTGGAGTAAACCTCACAGCACCCAAAGATCACATCTTCTCATTTAAAACAATGTATTTTTCAGACCACCACCCGCCCCATTAGTGGGAAGACACCTGAGTTTTCCTGTCCTTCCACTGCCTCCTCTCATTCCTATGTAACCCAAGAACTCTCACCCACAGAGGCTTAGTCCCAGGTGAAAGCCAAGTGGAGGCAAGAACTACAATCCTGGTCCACAGCCGCTATTACACATTGTGGCCACATGGTGTCACTGTTGCAGATGGCTCCTTTACAGTCCAAAAGCAACTTATTTACTTTATACCTTTTCCTAACCAGCTCCCTGCAGTAGCACCCATGGTGCTTGGGCTCAGGGGTGCCAGCTCTCAGTCATTACACGCAGGGTGCTAAGTTCTCTGGATCCTGAGGGACTTCCAGCACCAACCACAGGCTGTGGTAAATAATGAGTGACCCCTGAGGCCGTGTCCAAGCTTGGCTTACCATCCTGAGGAGTAATTTCCTCTGTATCAGGCAGCCCCTCACTCAGGAACTGCCCACCTTCTCCACAGGGACCAGATCTGCAGAACAAGGGATTAAATAGCTTTGCTGTGTAACACAAGCGCATGCACACACACACGTTCACACAGTCATTTACTGTCACTTTCTCTCAGGGCAGTGGACATCCTTTGCATAATTAGCAAGGCCACTTGAGTGACCTTAAAATACAACAAAAAAGATTAGATTCTTTTGATGGTAAAACAACAGAAACAACAATATGCCCGTCTTAAATTCCTGTTAATGTTCTTATCTTGATTGTCACAGGGGTAGCATATATTCTGTAATAGTCACTCAGTTTAATTGTGGGGAAACACTAGGCTCCATCTCAAGTGCGCACAGCTGTGATATGGGTCTCATAGAGTCACTGCGTCAATACAAAGCTTTTAAGGAGAGGAGCGAAGGGGTTATGAACTGACCCGCCAGGGCAAAGGCTCTCCTTTCCCAGACTCTGGCAAATACCTCTCTTCAGTGCTGCTGGTCTATTACCAGTTCTGAGAAGCCCAAGGGGCAGCAGACAAGACAAAAGAGGACTGGGCAGGAGGTCTCTTAGTCTTGTCCTCATCTGAGCCTTTGGTGGAAAGGGCAGCAGAGGTTTCTAAGGCTCCTGTATGGCCCAGTCCGTTCAGGGTGGGGAGCAAAGCCTTAGCTAGTCTTAAAGAGCACATTCACCATCTTCTAGGGTCTTCTAGAAGCCAGGACAGTAGTTGGCAGTGATTTATGTATTCAGGGTTCTGATTCTGGCCAGACATGATTAATCAGCACCAACTATGGGTACAAATATGCCACACTTCATTTCATTTTCATACAAATACATTTCTGAAAACAAACGTCCTAGTGTCATGACACAGCCCGAGGCTCTTTCTTCTTCCACTTTCTCTCCAAATCAGACTAGGTCATTTATAAGCTTTCTGACTGGACTTTTCTTCTTTCTCTTCTGAGTTGCAAATTTAGCACATTAATTGGCACAGACTCAGTATTGCCACCTTTAGCATCTTTGCTTTTCCTCTTCTCCTGAACTTCAAAGTTTGTCTCCAGGCTGGTATTACAGCCACATTCCTAGAATTGTCAGTCTGCACCCTCTCTTTTCTCCACACAATTGTCTGAAATAATTTACTTGTTATCTTTAGGCATTATGGAAAAAATGCCTGTTTATCATACAGACATGATTTCCATTTCTGCAGGTCTGTGAAACTTCTGCAATAAATCAAATCTCTTCTGTTTTCTCCCTATTATTCTGGCGTTACCTACAGAATTATACTGTTCATTACTAAAATGTATAACCACATTTAGACCAAATGATCTAATTGCGTAAATTTTCTTCTGATCCAGAGTTCCTGGAACTCAGGCCATTTCCTAGCAAACCTATTATGACTCATAGGCTGCTTCCAAATTCTGTGTGTTGGCTCCAGGTTCTTTTTTCAAACTATAAAAAAGCAAACTTGAACATTTTTACAATTTGAGATAAATCAGAGATAGTTCTTCTTCCTTTTGCCAACCTTCGTTTTTCAACCAAAAGAAGGATGCATGCACCAAAGCTGAAATGAAAAACTTAGCATCTACTGTAGAAAAAGCACTCAACATGTTATTTAATCCTCAGAATAACCAAATGTGTGGGTTTAGTTTTCATTATTCCCTTTTGCTGAGAAAATTGAGACTTGGAGAAGAGAAGTAACTTGCCCGAGGTTAATCAGTTCAGTGGACAGATCCTGGTCCTTCTGTACCTACCACTTCCAGTTAGTGCCCCAGCTCCCAGAAGACATTCAACAATGGTGAATTTTACCCTTTCCGACTATCTAAGGCTTTGCTCCACACCCCTGAGTGGACTGTTGTTTTTAGTGGAATGATATTCAATGGCTGGAATTCAAAATTTAAACCAGTTCTTTATATTCAGTAAAAGAAAAAGAAGAGAATGATCAACCATTGTGGGAAAAGAACACATGTTAAGTGTATTTGTTTGTTACGACTCGGCTGACCTAGCAGTCTGCTTTGTCTCTGTACGGAATCACAGTCACCATCCAGTCACTTGTGTATGACAAGCCCTGGATGGCGTGTGCTGTTGTGTTACAGAATTACATAGCTGTGGGCTTTATTATGATGTACTGTCAACAACGGTAGTTAAAATGGTAACGGAAGTAGACAGATCACTTGGGCAATGTTGTTCTCATTTCATTTGTGTGAACTCAACCGTGGTTCAGGACTTGTTATCCAGGGAACCCGTGCTCCTTGTCGGGGATGCATTCTAGAGTGTCCTGTGACAAGTTCATTGTGTACCAAGCACTGCCCTAGACAAGAAGACTTGTACCCACTCTGTCACCTGGGGATGACAGACTTTGAATGCTGGGGCACTTCTCAAATTCTTCCAGTTCCACCTCTCTCTGTACCTCCTCCCAACCTTCTGAGGTCCCCCTACCTCTCTCACTCTTATAAAGACTCTGTGAGCCTTCATTCAAATGCATAATATTACTTTAATAAAAACATGTATTTAATTGGCACTTGAATTTAAGCCAATTTTCCCATTATTAATAATTCTTATCATGAGTGTATGGGTGTGCTATGAGTGTTTTCACCCATTTAAGTAGCACAGTTGCTACCAGAATTTTTCTTGGGCTGTCATGCTATATTATAAATGTCAGCAGAACACTAAACAGTCGTTCACTGCACACTAGATTCTAGTCACTGACTTTGGTTAAGTTTGGGCTGTGGAAGTAAACTATTAAGAAAGAAGCTTGGAACGGAGGAGTAATTGAGCTAAATTTTCAGCAAGGGAAACCATGAGTAATTGAGATGCAGAGCAAGGTTATGGGCGAGGACATCATCACTCATATTTATATTCACATTGCTGCTAGTAGGATGGTGCTCTTGAGCATGAGTGCAGTGTAATGGATGAGTTGAAGGCCCATAGTCCTTTCCTTTTCAGGTTAGATGTGACAGGATATAGGTGTCAGTGAAAATGGAAAGGACAACAGGCAAATCAAGAGCAGGAAGCCTGAGTGGAGCAGTGTCTCGAGCTCCAGCAGAGATGAAGGATGATTTTAACCCATGTTGTAACTCCATTCCTCCCAGGTCCACAGCCCTGTTCAGGTGGTCATTAAACTGCAGATCACAAGGAGTGGTGGCAAAAGCATGCACATGAGGTTTCTGGAAACTTAGGTTGCCATTCCCGGTCTGCTGCTCAGGAAAGTAAGTTCACTTCTGAGGAATTCAGAGTCCTCAGAAGTCAACTCTAATATGGGGACTGAGCCCGGATCAGGGCGGGTCAATATGTCTTCTCTTCTATAACTTGATGCTTGGGAATGACTTCCTAAAATTCAGTGTTTAAGCCATATTCAGGGTCGGCTCGGGGATAAATATGTCCTGATCAATTATTGATGTCTGTGAAAAGTAATGTGATTACTCTCTTTAGACAAAACCATCTCAGATATCTTCTAAGTTAAATATTCTATAATTCTTTGACTTCAGAAGATGTGTTTGTCTTGCGAATGTAAAACTAGGAAGATTCAGTTGAAGGCTTTGTTAAAAAGAATCAGTAATGTATTAAAATTACTTGCACGATTTGTAAATAACACATAAAATAGAGCCAGTGTTAATTGAAGAGCTGTGTGGTGACAGTAAGACTCAATCTTAGGGAAATGCGTAAATCCATCAAAAAGGGCAGAATTATCCAAAGCAAGGGTTCTTGCTCACTGACCACATCGTTATGTTAAATAATAAATTATTTAATTTATTTAATTATCATCATGATAAATTGAATTAATATTTTAAAATGGTCAGAAGTGTAAGATACAAGAGTGGTGCAAGTGATTGCTCTTAGTACTAGGGAAATTTTGCATGGGGACAACTCAGCCCATCATATTTTCTAAGTCAAGGATCCTTTCTTTCACAGTAGTCTATAAGCCCATGGTGGTAGTCTATCATGACAGATGTCAAAATCATGGTGATACTAATACTGAGATTTGATGAGTTTTACTCTGTTCCAGGACCCATTCAAAGTGCTTCACACAACTCAGTTAATTTCTCATACAAGCCTACTAAGTCAGTATTATTATTTTTATTATCGTTCTCGTCTTATAAATTAGGAAACTGAGGCACAGAAAAGTTATACAACCTACTCAAGGTCACGATGCTAGTAGACAGCAGAGTTCTTAACCTGATAGTGACAATAATTACCGTTTTGAGGGTCTACTCTGCACTAAGCACTATGCCAGAAGCATTCCATAGATGATCTTGTATCAGGTCTGTTTTACAGATCAGATAACTGAGGCTCAGGTTGCCTAAGTTATAAGTCCGCTGTCACCCAGCTAGTAAGTCTCATAGCTGAGAACCTCTAATTCCAAAGAACATGATGGGTTCAGTCCTCTCTTCTGTGAGTGGTTATATAACTGTGGATATTCTTTCTGCTAAATCAAAGTGAATAAAATACATGTATTGAAATCTGGATCCCATTTACTACTCTAGATTTACAGAATGATAGAAGGCAGAACGTCTGGAAGTGCATCTTGAATAAGCATGTGCCACAGTCCTGCAGAAATTTACACCCTGTACAGCTGGCTGATTATCATCATTTGGGTCAAAGCTCAAAGGTTACTTCCTCAGAGAGATATTCTGTGATCACCCTAAGTTATGTTTTTAAAGTACCTCCTGAATATACATTCTCCCACATAGCCACACACACACACACACACATCTGCAGTTACTCGCTGTTCATGTTACTTTGTTTTATTGTCTTCTGAGCATTTATCACTATTAATATTGTCCTATCTATTCTTTACCAGGAAGTAGTTTCATGAGCGCAGAGAGCATGTGGTTTTATTGACTACTCTAACCTCAGAACCTAGGACACAAAGTACAACCTAAAATTTCTATTGAATGAATGAATTTTGCTTATTCTCCTTATTAAAAATACCAATAGCAGCAAAGTTTTATTGACCAGTTCCCTATGTGCCTTGCTTTGTGTTAATATACAGTTTCTGAATTTATTTCTAACAGCAAATCAGGGAGTTGGTCCCATCAGCTTGAGGAAAATAAGGCATTCTGAGATCAAATTGCTTGCATAAGGACACACACCTAGTGGTTTAGGGCCACAAGCCAACCCACAGAGACCATACCCAATATTGCCCTCCCCTGTGACTACAAACGTCCTGAACAGTTTGATCTACTCCTTGGTTGGTCTTCCCAATAAGTTATTTATGTGGTTTCATTACTAACTTTACAGACAAGATATAAATTCAACTAACATTTATTGAACATGCTCATAGATTGCGTGGCAAACATCATTAGTCTCCCTTTACAAGGGGAAAAAAGGAAGTTCAGGTAAGTAATATCGGTATTGCTGGCAAGTGGTGAATCTGCAGTACAAACCCAGAACCGTTGACTTCAAGTCTCCTGCTCATTCTGTTATGTGCTGAAGACAAATGGCATCGTCAGCCATGGGTTTCCTTACCATTATTTTCAAACTGTGTCTCGAACAGAAGAGTTGTAGCATGGTAAATATTGTGATTCCATTGTAAAGTGCTCTCTTGGGGCAGATAATATATGAATATAGATTCTTGATAGTGGTTTAGTCCAAATCTATACATGAGTTGATTTTTTTGGCAGAGATCTCACCTACACAAAGAGGTGTCCTGGATGATTTTCTTTCTCTCAAATTTACATTTGTGTTCCGTATCCCTAAATGGCAGTTGACAAATTTCTGGAGCTCTCATTGATTTGCTTTTGGGATAAAGAATAATTTCAGGAGTAATTCAGAAATACCAACGCAAATTTTTGCCCCTTTTAAAGAGGTCAGATAGTTACTAAACTAATAAACATACATTTGGACTTCTCCTATACAAGAAAGAGAGGCTGCAGTGGAAAGATATTTCTTATAATGCTTAGCTCAACTATTTTAAAAGTTATCTATTCAGAAGAATTAATAGCAAACAAACAAAATATAAAAACAAAAAAACAACCAAACCGCAACAATCTAGAGATTCCAAACTGACCAAATAGAAGAAAGAGAAATGTTTCTGCATTTCTCTAGGAATTGGGAAAAAATAGAGAAATAAAAATTTATGGTTTCAGGTATAATATGTCAATTGATATTCCTTTAAGGTAGACTAGAATGTTTAGGTTGTCAGGCAAATATTCTGATTCTAAAATGGGAGACAGGCTCATAAAATTAAAAATATGTTACATTCCCCAGGCTGTTTGAGAAGTGATAGAACCATTTGTAGCTTCTAATACAATCTAAGGAAAACATGTAACTTATTGTACCAATTCAACCATAACATACCAGAAGATCATTAGTACTCTTCTGTCAGCAACTGTAGAAGTTGTAAGGAGCTAAATTGCTAAGACCACATCAGAGTGAGGACATTAGTAAATTTTTTCTGAGACCTGTATTAATATAAATTCAAATGCTAAATTTCTGATGAATATATACTGACTGTTACCAATACTTTTATTAAAGATCTTTCATTAACTCCACATTTTTCAACCAGATATTTGACTAGCAGATGATAAGGTGATTTCCCTAAGAATGCTTGGGAAGTTCATTAGTTATGTCCAAATAAATATTTGGATACACCTCCTCCCCCAGCCTGATCAATTGATCAGCTTGATCAACAGCAAATAAACTGAAATTTGGAACATCTTTTGTGGGATTAGAGACCATTGCTTGTGATTGTCACAAGCCCCTTGTCCTTTAGTTTCATGTGCTCTGGAGAAAGGCATCTGTCCCTTTGAGGTGCTCAGCTCTGGTTTTGTGTGATGTATTAATAGATGAATAACTGAAACCAAATTTTATTTCAGTCTATATGCTTAGGATTTATTAGAGTAACGTGACTGATGTCACTCATTCTACTTAAATTTGTCCCAGAAACTTCACATTCATTATTTCATTTCCTTGTGCCAACAACCTTGCTGGGGGGAGGCACCATCCCCATTTCATAGATAGGAAAACTGAGGTTGAGCAAGTGAACAGATTATTTGTGGCTGAGACATGATTAACATCCACACTTGACTCTTAAAGTTTTTTTCTTTCCATGTCCCCTCGATAGCACTTATTTTTATAACTCTGTCCAAGATGATACTCTTAAGTTTTATTCAGAAGTTTTGCAGAATTACATTTGCAGTTTTGTTGTTGCCTTTTTTCTACTGGGTTGGTCAAAAAGATCTTATGGAAAAACCCGAACGAACTGTTTGGCCAATCCAGTATATGTTGTTCAGTGGCCTTTTTTCTCCTTACTGTCTTCGTCCCATCCTAGGAAGCTGAGGGCTTAGGGAAGTTTCAATTAGGAGACATGTTAAGGAAATGGTTACTTAAGTGGGAAAATTTAGAGCAATGATCGAGAGGGCTGGTTTCCTATTCTGCAAGACCTGTTCTGAACTCTGGCTTCACTATTTGTCAGTTGGGTGATGTTGGGCGAATTTCTTATCCTTCATAAGTATTGGCTTCCCCATCTGTAAAACTGGAATAGTGGTCATACCTAATGCTCATGGTAATTTATGCATTCATTCATTCAGCAAATATTTATCAAGCGCTCATAATGTACCAGATACTCAGTAGATAATTAAGTTGTCCTGAAACAGTTTGTGTTCTAACAAGGGAAGACTGATAACAAACTAATAAATAAACATATGCCAGGTAGTGGTAAGGGGTCTGTAGAAATATGAAGCAAAGTAAGAGTGATAGACAGTTGTAAAGGAGTGGAAGAATGATGAGGCAGGAGGGATATACTTTATAAACTAAGGATGCTTCCCTTTTAAGGTGACAGTAGAGCAGAAACCTGAAAGAAATGTTATGGGAAGAATCAAGGAAGGAAAAAAAAATTATATAAGGAACGTTTTGCAAGACGCCAGCTGTGGGAAGTTGCAGACCATTACTGCATGCTAATTTAATTTATTTTTTTTATTTTATGTATGCATTTATTTGATTGTGATAAGAACACTTAACATGAGACCTACCCCCTTAAATTTTTGAGTATAAATGCAGTACTGTAACCATAGGCACTATGTTGTACAACAGATCTGTGTAACTTATTCATCTCACACAACTGGAACTTCATGCCGATTGAGTCCCATTTTCAGTCATTAGAATGTGAGCTCCCGGAGAAGAGGGGGCACTCCCGTTTTGTTCATTGCTGCATCCCCAGCACTCACAATGCCTGGGTAGGTTTTCAGCTGAGGCTCTTTGAGTCTCTGCCTATTTCCTGATGGCTACGGCAGAAGGAGGGGGCCAGGAGATGCAAGGAAGTTGCTGAGAGGATCAGGCAGCTCTGAGCTAGCAGTCACCTGTCCCACCTCAGCAGAATGTCATCAGAGGTATAGACCCAGAAGGTTTTGGGGCATGAGCTTGACTCTAGTTTCAGAAAAGATTTGATGCTTCAATAAGACGTTTCCTTAAAAGCAGCTGTGTAACCTACAGAAAACAACACAGGTTAGGTCCCGAGACCTGGAGACAAGTCCAGGCTCCCCCACTAACCTGGTTGAGGACACAGGAGGGAGATGTTCAATGAAGGATTTAGAAGGCATACGCTTCGTTCCTGTTCATCTCAAGCATTCCATCCTGACTTGCTGTTAGCTTGCTGGAAATAGCCAAGGCACATTCCTTAGACCAGAAAAGATCCTCCTTCCTTTTATTCATTCAATTAATATTTACTGGCGAATGTAGGGGTCCAGCCCCTTGACTTGCAAAATACTGAGTTTTTTGGGTCTTCAGTTCCTAGTTCCAAACTCTGTGCATAAGGCATGAAATCTGAAAGTTTATGCTGTTTAAACATGATGTCTGCTATGAGGTCTATGCTGTTTTATTTTGTGATACCAAATAGAAATGGTTGTCTCTAAAATAACTTGAGGATAAATAGCATCTTGTGTACCCAGAGACTGTTTGACAAAACTGAATGATTTCTATAGCAGTCTTGTATGTGGATTTGCTTCTGGTTTATGTACAGTAAGTCTCCTACATACGAATCTTCAAGTTGTGAACTTTCAAAGATGTGAATGTGGAGCTTGCTAATGAAGACCTGATGGAATTGGAGGCCCAGAGAAAGGACGAAGAGACACAAGGGGAAGAAGAAATTACTGAAGAACCGAAGAGATTCACGTCGCTGGAAACGGCAAGATTTTCTTTATTTGAGGAGGCACTGTTAGTTTTTGAGGCACAGGACCCGAACATAGAATGGTACATGAAGGTTGCAGCAGCTGTTCAGAATGCAATCCAGTGCTACCGTGTCATCTATGAAGAGAAAAAAAGAGCTCTCCAGACATCACTGGATCGGTTTTTCAAGAGGGTAGATAGAATTGAATCCAGCAAGGAACCAGAACCTGTGCCATCAATGTTAGGCCTGAGTGAAATTGCAGCTTGCCCTCCGTCTCCTATTGCTGACGATCCTTCAGCTCTACCATCTCCCACCTCCTCTTCCTCCTCCAGTCAGTAACTCTTCTTGCCTGTTCACTCGATGCCAGCCCTGTATGCCAGCTGTTGGACTGTACTACTGTACTTTTCAAGGTACTGAACTATAAGATTAAAAACGTTTTCTTTATTTTGTGTGTTTGTCTTTGTTCTTATGTATTATTTGTGAGGAAAGTATTATAAACCTATTACAGTACAGTACTATATAGCCGATTGTGTTAGTTGGGTACCTAGGCTAACTTTGTCGGACTTACAGACAAATTGGATTTAGGAACATGCTCTTAGAACGGAACTCGTTTGTATGTAGGGGACTTACTATAATGTACATTTTCCCCCCAGGATCTCAACTAATGTAAAAGACCTTTGTAGATTATGTTAAGTATTAGGAACCTCACCACAGTGTACCCTGCACTGTTTAATTGCAGATCTTGGAAACACTCATTCAAAGATGCCAGGCATTTAACGCAGTTTCTGGTTCAGTTTTGCTAAATTGCAAACATCTTTGAAAAACTGTTAAACAGGAATGAGCCTCCAAATGCCACCAGAAAGGCAAAATGCTTAGAAAAAATAAAAATCTCTAATTGCAGCAGCACATTTTATGGTCCATAAAGTGTTCAGTATGCTATGCAGCAGGGGTATTTCAACTGAGAGTCAAATAAAAATAACTGTGCATGTGATAGCTCAATGAAAAGTTTCTTTTCTCAGCAAGAGATAAAAAACCTCAGCTGTTTCCAGCCTGGCATATTTGTTTAATTGCTTGCACAAAGAGAATGTGTGGATTTAGTCTAGCTAAAACAAAACAAAACAAATTCGTGGTAGTAGGCTACTAAGGAAAGTTACGTATTTGATTCTGATTGATTTGGAATTATTTAAATGACGTCTTTTCTTAAATGGGAGTCCCCATGCTGACCTCGTTGATTTTTCTTCCCAGGAAGGAATAGCACTTCTCTGTCTCTTTATTTCTTCTCTATTTCTTCCTTCTCCATTACCCATCCATCCATACATCCCTTCTACTAATATTTCCTAAGCATATACTTGTACCACATTCCAAGGCTTATGCTTGACAATATCCCTTTCTTTTTTTAAAATTTAAACTGAAAAGTATGAATAAAGTTTTGTGGAATCTCAGAGGAGGGAACAGCTAAAAGCCTTGGGGAGCTGGCTAAAACCACACAGTAACTTTTGAGATGGGTCTTGAGGGAAGAGGAGGATTATGCCACAGAGAGTGGTTTTATTTTAGTACTATCGCCACCTTTTCCTTGAACTTCTCTTACCTGGAGTTCATTAACATCTTTCATATTGTGATTATGCACATAATTATTGATTGTTCCATCTGATGTTATGTTAATAATCTTCCTCCCTAAGGCTCCTTATCCTCATGGCTCTACTTGTTTTTACCATCCCCATGTTCAACCTAATTATGATTTCATATGAATTTAAATGGATTTGGGCATTCTGGTTACATTAATAAAACGTGGACACGTTACCTGGCAGATGCAAATGTCCCTTTTTGAGATAAAAAGAATCAGTTCATTTACTTTTCTTAAAGCTCTTTATGATGAAAATTTGATGTATAAATGAAAGAGAGGCTATAGTATAATAAATTCCATGTACCCTTTACCCAGCTTCCACAACTGTCAACGATTTGCAGCCTTGTTTTGTCTATTAACTTATTGGGTGGGGGAAGCATTGTTTTAAATAAATGCTAGGCATGATGTTTATCTTCTGCAAATTCTTACATATGCAACTCCAACTGAAAAGAACATGCTTATACGTAAGCCTCATGCAGTTATCACACTTAGCACAATTAATAATATTCTTTAAAAAATTAATACTCAGACCATATTTGCATATTCACATTTCCTCACTTGTCTCAAGAATTTTTTTTTGAATACTGTGTTTGTCACATCAGTCTGAACAAAGTCCTTTTATTGCATTTGACTGTTGTGTTTTCCAAGTCTATTTTGATATAAAACACTTGCTCCATTTTCCTTTTTATTCAGGCTTTTGATTTGTTTGAGAAACTTGGCATGTGTTCTGGATGATGTCTTGCACCGTGGACTTGGCTGAGGGCTTCCTCATGGTACCTCTGTTCACATCCCCTCTGTTCATCCTGCCCCCTGTAGAGGCTGGATTAGATCAGGTTCTGTTCTGTTTGCAAGGCCTAGGTAATCAACCAGGCAGCAGTAGATGGAGGCAAATGAAACCCAGTGTGTTCCCCAGAACTGCCACTCAGGAAATTGTTCTCTGTGATTTGCTTTGGGGTAGAAGATAGGACACCTTAGTCTGTGCAAAGGGGCAGCCTTAAGTAACAATAGATGCCTGCAGTCTTATCTTACTAAGAGGTGGTTGACTCCATTTAACTGAGTTTATGTGCCTAATGGGATTGTAAATCTGTGGCCAGGGCTGAATTGTTTGAGGCCCTACAGGAGAAATGTTGTACTAACATCAGCAGTCTGCCTGCTCTCTCCTGCCCTACAACTCACATTTCCAGTATAAATCAGTGTGGGGCACTTGGAAAATATAATTTGAAAGGGCAGTAAATTATTAGCCTTCTCAGGGCAACCACATGACTCAGTCTTGTACCCCACAGGTACATAGGATTAGATGAAAAAAATGTATATAAAATATATAGCTACTTAATACTTGGTCCTAGTAAACGCTGAATAAATGGTAGCATTTATTTTGAAAATGTATTTATAATTAGCCACTTTTCTCAGGGAATGCCAGTGCCCCACTTATTTGATAGTAAAGCCATCTTAAGGCTCAACAGCTGCACCCTGATTCCCAGCACAGCCGCAGATCTGGAGGTTAGGAGGGAACCAAAGTGATGGTATCAACTCTGAGCCTGACGATGAAGATCTCTGGGCTCTGAAATCATTATGAAAATTCCCCTTCACGTTAACATCATACCTCTTTATTTCTCCTTCTTCCCCTCTTCATTTCCTTGGTCAGATTGGACTGTACATCCCTGGAATATGTATGAGCCCTCAAAATTCTGTGGAGTCACACACTGGGAGGTGATTTCAGTGTCTAATTCCACTAATTTCACTAATTCAGTGAATTGGGTGCACTTTGATCCATCTGTAGATTTCTTTAAATGAAAATGATGGTCATAATCCTTTCATTTAAAAGAAACTTTAGAGTTTATGAAATGTATTTGTATATTCCATGTCATCTAATCCTTAAGCAACGCTGTTTCAAATAATTCTATACACGATAAACAATGAAGCATGGTGAATTTAAACAATTTGTTGAATGTTATAGAATAGGAAATAAACTCTGGCTTTAATTCCACTGGCTTATTAAAAAGTGTTTTCGGTACTTTCTTTGTTGTTTTATGGTTACATAGGGTATCAGGGTAGAAGATATAGTTCTACCTAGGAAACTTAGACCCTAAGTATGAAATATGAAGAGATGGGAGGTATACTCAAAGGGAGCAAAAGAGAAGAACAGGAAATTCAGCTAGGAGCTGAGGTTCCGGAAGGATCTTGTGTTCTAAGCAGACATGCCCTACTATTCTTTCTACTCAAAGGTCCAGAAGGGTGAGAGGGCCCAGGCCCTCCGTGTGATGGCAGCATAGCATGTGGGAGGTCAGTGGTGGGAGATGTAGATGCAGAAGTAATCAGAAGTCAAATGATGAAGGCCCCCATTGGTGACTACTGCAATGACCTATCCAAGAGCGAGTGAGGGTCTGAGCTCATGGATGAGGATGGACAGAAATTTGGGGGTGGTCAAGTTCTTTTTCATCATAGTTACTGCTGGCATGTCTGGGGGTGGTGTTTAGTGAGGAGAGGTCAATAATGGTCAGAGCAGTGAGGAATTAGTACTTGCCACATTGGTCCTCATTTGAACCCCAAAGACAGCAGGAGAACAAGGACAAGTCAAGGTAAACTTTCATTGAAAGACAGCAGTGATTCCCAGAGCTCATGACCTAATCTTGACAAACTGCTCCTTGAGGATATGGACTTTGGAGAAATTGTTTGTTGACTGATTGTTTTGATAGGAATGCCATTGATTCCCCATCATCGATTAGGTTCACCATTGATTTCCCATTGGGAATGAGCACCGAGGAATGAGTCTTGCTTTCTGCTCTGATGGGGAAGAAAACAGGAGCACCAGGAGCTTGGATCCTATCTTCCATTTAATTTTGAAAACCTATTTGGATCATTTCAGTTCTGAGAGACTGTATTTGAAGTCATTTGCCTCGTTGATATTTTTATTGCATAAAGTGATTCACAATCAAGAGCTATAAATTTCATTTTCTGAATAGTACACCTAAGCTGTTAAAGAATTGAGTCATTTATTCTCTTGAATTTTCTAAAAGCAGTATTGAACTGTATTTATTACTGAACTAACTGCAGTCAGTTTTCTTGCCTTTGATACCATCCACTGGATGCTCTTCTCAAGTACAGAGAATGCTGTGAAGACCCAGGATCTGGATGTGAAGACCCAGGATCTGGATGTGAACAGCAGGATGCTTTGTCGCTAACTTTGTGTTTTTTTCCATCACCAAAGCTAAAACTGTCTTACCATGGTCAGGGTCATCTATTTATTTTCTTATCCCAGCTCAGATGACTAAAAATACAACAAATGATTATTAATGACAGCACAACAGCTCTAAAAATAACTAAGCAGCCGGTTACTCCCCTTTTAAAACATCCCCGATAATTCACCTGTCTGTATGATAAATGATTCATATCAGGGTCCAAAGTCAGTCTTCAGGATATAAGCCCACCCTGTAAGCAAAAAAGACTCTATGATAGAGAAAGAACTGAAAGGCAAATCAAACATATACTTATATAAATTTCTTTCCTATATTCAGTTTTCATATTTCATAAATACTTATCTAGTACAAAACTGACATTTACTCTGAACCATTGACAGCAACAATAAAAAATCAAAAGTTCTGCCTACATCTTATCAAATGCTTATTATATTGTCATCTCGTTTAATCTTGTCAACAGTACTGTGTGATTGACGTTGTGATCGTGTCTGTCTTTTGGAGATGTTAAATGGATATCAGAGAGGCTAACTGGATTGCCCAGTGGAAAGCTGCCGCGTGGAAGCAGTGCCCTTTCACTCCAGCTCTCTCTATGCTCTTTCCATCACACCGTTCTGCCTCCGATATAAAGAGATAGTTTTTGTGAAATGTTTGACATTGTTCCCTCTGTAAACAACTATATTAGTTTCCTAGGGCTTCAGTAGCAAATTACCACAAACTCGGTGGGTTAAAACAACAGAATTTTACTCTCTCATAGTTCTGCAGGTGAGAAGTCTGAAATTAGGGTGTTGGCTGGGCCACGCTCCCTCCAGACCCTCGAAGGGAGAATCCTTCCTCGCATCTTCCAGCTTCTCGTGGCTCCTGGTGTTCCTTGGTTTATGGCAGCATCGCTCTTATCTCTGCCTCTGTCTTCACGTGGCTTCTTCCCTGTATGTCTATGTGTCCTTCTCTGTCTCTTGTAAAGACACTCGTCAGATTTAGGGCCCACACTAATCCAGTATGATCTCACCTTAGACCTTACCTTAATTACATCTGCAAAGACTATTTCCAAATATGGTTATGTTCTCAGCTTCCAGGGGTAGATAAATATTTTTTTAACTTATTTATTAATTAATTTATTTTTGGCTGCGTTGGGTCTTCGTTGCTGCACGTGGGCTTTCTCTAGTTGTGGCGAGCGGGGGCTACTCTTTGTTGCGGGGCGCAGGCTTCTCATTGCAGTGGCTTCTCTTGTTGCAGAGCACGGGCTCTAGGTGTGCGGCCTTCAGTAGTTGTGGCGCACAGGCTTCAGTAGTTGTGGCTTGCGGGCTCTAGAGGGCAGGCTCAGTAGTTGTGGCACATGGGTTTAGTTGCTCCACAGCATGTGGGATTTTCCCGGACCAGGGCTCGAACCCGTGTCCCCTGCATTGGCAGGCAGATTCTTAACCACTGCGCCACCAGGGAAGCCCAGGGGGTAGATAAATTTTTGAAAGGACACTATTCAACCTATTATAATTATGTTTCTTATTTCTACTCTAGTAGGAAAATTAAACTATTGGTTAACAGTAATATCAAATTAATGAACATGGTTTGAGTCCTGATATTTTTGATGGTCAATTGATTGCCCAAAGTTTAAAATTTAGGGCTCTTTATGATTGTGTGTGCTTTGAATCTCTGTATTTTGCCAAAGAGTAAAATATACCATTTCACTAGCTCTGATGGTGCAATATTCTGTACCCTGTGTTTACTAGAGTTGGTTCCCATGTGTTGGAACTTGCCAGAACTTGCTGTACATTTCCCTCACAGTCATAGAGAAAGACAGCAGATACTGAGTGTCTCCTGTTATTGAGATGCGTACAGAACTTATAAAACATGGCTCTGACCATCAGGCCTATGCGGTGAATATTCTCAGGTTGACAGACTGAATAGGGAGTGGTCATCAGGGCTCCCTGGAAGGTGAGCTTGATCAACCAGTGATTCTCAAATCCTTCTGATAGGAATCTCCAACTTTTTCCACAGATTGATCTCTTTTCATTTTTATTATGTCTGTAGTAACTGGGGAAGAATAAAGTGGGGTTGGCAATGGGGTCTTTAAGTGAAGGTGTCACTCATATCAACGTAACAGTTGTTAAAACATATGTAACAGTATGAAAACAAAGCATGTAAGTAAGCAGCTGGCATGTTAACCTAAGCTTGATAGAATTGAAACTGAACTTATGCAGATTCAATCCAATTTTACCTAAGGTGCAATGATTATCTTAAATTATAGAAACGAATGCATGTTGCTTTTTGGAAATTAAAAATATGTAATACCAGAAAGAAAAAAACAAACCTTCAGTTTTATTACCCTAAAGTAATGACTATAGGTTTATTTCTTGACTTCTTTTATTCTATGCACCCTTTAAACATATTCCTCGCATCCTGCTTTATTTTTAAAATATAAAATTATAGATATTTTATGTTTTTCATGGTCTTTATAAATATTATATTTTCATAGCTGCATAATATCTTATCGAGGGTAGGTTTTACATAAGAGTTTCCCCATTGTGAGCATATAAATTGTTTCAAATAATTTTGGTATTGTAAATAATACTCAGATGGATAATATTTTAGTAAAGATATCTCCCAGAAGGAAATATGCTGCTCTCTAGATATATTTTTATTATCTTTTTCTTGTTTATATTGATCTATATTGAGAGTTAATATTTTTTATATTCCTGATCTGTGTTGAAAATTTGTTTTCCAAAATGGTTTGCCAGTTGATGTTTCTGTGTGTAGCATTCAGTGTCCTCATTGAACTGAATCCCTGCCAGTATTAAAATGCTAACAGCATTAAAATGTTTTTTCAGTCATTACTAGTTTGAACAGATGAAAAATAGAATCATATTTTACCTTTAATTAACATTCTTTTACTTGCTAGCAAAGATAACATTTTAATGTTTTTTTAGGCAATAGTTTTTGAGTTGCTGATTTCTGCTATGAGCTCAGTTGTATTCCCCCAAATTCCTGCATTGAAGTCCTAACCACCAGGACCTCAGAATGTACTGTATTTGGAGATAGGACTTTTAAAGAGATAATAAGGGGAAATGAGGTCATATGGGTGGGCCCTAATTCAATGACTGGTGTCCTTATACAAAGAGATTAGGACACAGGCAACACAAAGACCAAGAGAGAACCATGTGAAGACACAGAAAGAAGGCAGCCATCTATAAGCAAAGGAGAGAGGTCTCAGAAGAAACCAAACCTGGTAGCACCTTGATCTCAGACTTCTGGCTTCTAGAACTGTGAGACAATAAATTTCTGCTCCTTAAGCCATTCAGTCTGTAGTATTTTGTTATGGCACCTCTAACATAATAACACAGTGTTTCTTGCCAGTTTATTTATTAGGGTCTTAGAGCTATTCTTAGTAATTTGTACAGGCTCTTTTTATGTTAAACATATTTATTGTTTCCTTTTTGCATTTGTTGCAAAGTGATTATTTGCTTTTTCATATTTTCTTATTTTTTAGTTTACAACATGTGTATATTTAATATATTGCCACAATTATTCACCTTTTCCTTTGTGCTTCCCTTCCTAGTACTTCAAAGCTTAGAAAGTCCTTCTGCCTTAAGAGATTTGACGCACTGTTGGTTCTATTTTTTGTTAGTTTTTCTGTGGCTTGATGTTGACCTGTATAATGTAACTATTCTCCAAGTTTGAGAATGCAGACTCACAAAAGTAGGTGAATTTCAAATTTACAGAGCAAAGCTTTCTTTAAGATTTTTATGCCCTGCCCAAAACCCAGTCATCTTTATTTGAAATGACCCATTTAAGATAACAGTTATTTTCAGTGGCTTTTACTTCATTTTGAAAACCTGCATTGTCAAATGGAACAATAACCTCATTTTTTAAATCTTCAAATTTATTAAGATCAAAAGTTATAAGGACAGAAAACCTCAAGGTGGAGAATAGCTACAGCTCTCTGAAACCTGTTCAAATGTCTTTGAAATTCTACTGAAATCTTTCAAGTGAAGGGCATGTTTTCTTTTAAGATGAAAGAAACAGTCCCTTCTGTTTTTCCTTGTTTTCACTTGTGATTCTTGTGCTAAGAAAAAATTTAAAGTATTCTTTTATGGATCATTTTATCTGACGTTTCTGCTTTTTCTATTTTTTCCTGTGAAGATCTTTCTAGAACTTATTTAGAAATACTTATTTCATTTAGTTTTACTCTTAGGCTCATTAAAAAGGCCATCTCTTAAAGACACTGTCATTTCTTTGTTGGTGGCATTCATTTCAAAATATAAAACTGTCTTGACTTGTGAGATAAAATTGTCTGACCGTTCTGGAATTCCTACTGAGTTGAACTATCTTTATATCAATGCTAAATAGTAAAAGGTGTCATCTGAGAAATTAAGGATTTGAATGGCCTTCTCAGAAGAGGTAAAGAATATATTTACTTTTTTTTTTTTAATTGAAGTATAGTTGATTTACAATGTTGTGTTAGTTCCAAGTATACAACCAAGTGATATATAGATATCTTTTTCAGATTCTTTTCCATTATAGATTATTACATTAGATTTATTATCAAGTTTAATGTGCATAGTTCTACAAAATGTTTATTATAAAAGTCAGACCCTGACCTCACACTGTTTGAGGTTATAATAGTGTCTCATTTTTAGCCTCCTCCTCTGGTTTGAAAACACCTTGAGAGGGGGAACTAAGTCTGAACGTACTTCCTTGTGTCTCCCTCAGTGCTTTCAATGGTTAAAGTACTGATATGTATACACAAACCATTAACTTGGCAAATTTACCAGTATTTGGGTCTGGCCCTAACTCTTACATGCCTTAGTAGTTCCATCTTTTCAGTGCGGGACTTGGGGATGGTGATTCATATTTAGAAAACTCACAAGAGACTGAGGCAGATGAGGTAGAATACCAACTTTTTACTTTACAGTGAGAAATAAAATTGTCAGATGGATCCCAGGTTTCCAGTAACCTGTCTTCTTTACTCACAGTAGAAGATCCACATAGGGAACCAAATCATAATCAAAAGGTTGTTTGGCAAACGGGGAATCAGTCTGAGTGGAATTAACTCTGTTTTTCACGCTCAGAGGCCTGACCTAACTGTTTGGAACATCCATCTGAAACAGAGGATTGTCTCTGTCAGGAGTTTCCTTAGTCTTGGTCCCCTCTCCCGTGCAGTGCTTGGTTGAACAACAAAAACACACTGAAACTCATTTTTGCACAACTCTGCAAAGCAATCTGCCTTTTCCTTAATACTTTTTCCATTAGATACAATAATGCCATTTCAGTATTACACTTGAGTTTCTTATTTATGGAGAAGAAACATTCGTTTTCTCTCTGGTGCCTTTAAAGTAGGAGTTGATTTTATATTTTAACAACCAGAGTTTTGAAAGTGCTTTTCTTCTAACCACAGATCTGCACCTATCTTTGTTGCATTGTTTTCGTAAAATTGTCTATTTAAAACTAAGATGATAGGGTAACAATCTGGATTGAGTCAGAGTTTCTGGAATTTTGTAGCAAGCAGTGGTGAGGCTTAAGATCTAAAGAATGCTGAATTCCACTGGAGCCCACTGCTTTCAAATCTCACTTAGAATCATCCAGTCTATCTCAGTGATGAAGGATTCATCAATAGATGAGATAGCAGGACATGCCTTGCATTTCTGGAATACTCAGTGTGCCCCTAGGCAGTAATTTCCTGGTGAGAATATCCATTTTGTTTGTTGTTTCCATCATTCTGAGTATCCAGCAGACCTCCTTCCCTCTCCAGCTCATCTGTCTTTTTATGCAGTAACTTGTTTTGTGGAAACAAAGAATATTGCCCACCATGGCTGGAGGCCTTCCTTCTGTAGCTGCCTTCCCAGTGATTGAAAACACCTCCTATGTAAAAGTGAGAAAGTAAAATTGGGATTGAGAATGTTACAAGTGAGCACTGAGGAATGATGCCACTTTTATGAACAGGAAAGGATATACTGATCACCTTTTAAACTGCCATATTGATGTCCACATGGGCTTATTTATTTTCCTACACTAGCTCTCCGTGTCATTGCCACTCACATTTTCTCTCTCTCTCTTTTTGATAATAGCCAACATGGTTTTCAATCACTGTTTCTTAAGTACTTCTTCTGAGTAAAATATTTATTTTAGAGCAATGTAAAACCCTGAGCATATTTTTTTTTGACTATTTGCAAACCTGCAACCATGAAACTTGGGTCTAATAGTAAATTCCTGTTCAAGTGTATATGAGGAGAGCAGATATGTAATATTTATTGAGCATCTACTATGTGTCAGATTCCACACTCTACTCTTTCCATTCATTATCTTATTTAATGTGTAAGATATAGGATGAGTTTTAAATTATTGGCATTTACCCTTTGTGAAAAAGGAAACACAGTGAAGTTAAGTAATTTCCCAAAGGTGCATAAGTGATGTTATCATGATTTGAATTAAGGTCTATCTGATTTAAAATCATATGATATTTATCTGCCAACACAGTTACATCCGGTACAATTACAGCTCCATGAAGGCGGGGTCCTTCTGTAATTATTCACCATTGGACCCTCGATACTTAACCAGTTTCCAGTATATATGATATGATTAATAATTTTTTGTGGAAGGAAAAAAGGAAGAAATGGATAGAAAAGGGAGTGAAGGAAGATGGTGGGGAAGGAAGGAAAGATGGTAGGTCTGTGAAAATACTACTTTGCTTCAGGTGGCTCAAGCATCACTTCTATAGAATATAAGGAATTTGTAAACTTGCTTAGTGTATATATGTAAATAATTATTGAAAAAGTATCACTGTATATGTGTATATTTGTATATTAATATATATGCATATATGTGTATATATGATATACATGTATATATAAATATAATATGTATGGTGTTATATACATATATAGCCTTGAGTATTTGAAAATTTGCTTAACTGTGGTTACTCAAGTGTATGCAACGTCATCCATATTTTTGAAACACTCTTGGGCTAAGCTCGTATGCAAAGATTGAAACTATTTGCTTTAATGATTGAGTGAATATGAAAGCAAATTAAATCCGAAATCCCTGCTTCCTTATAGATGCCATTTTTGGTTTTGCTATGAATCAACCATTGGATACTTTTGTTCGAGCGTTTTGTTTATTCATTTTTTTTCTCCTTTGTCATAATGCTAGTTAGATTATAATGAGAGAAACAGAAAATTGGCTTTGATGTAAAGGATTTACTTCAGAGGAGCTACTCAAGACAAAAAGGAAAATGTTTCTGGACACAACTGTATTTTAACAAGTGTAATTTTTTTCACAGGTCGTAATGATGTGAGTAGAAGTGGGAGTTTTCTATGCAGAAAACAATAGTTCTTTTATAATACAGAGATTCATTGGAGACAGTTATAAGCTGTCATGTATGTCTTTGGCAAGCAAATTTTTCCATATAAATTTTCCTGATACTTTTTTTGAAAAACATGTTCAACTATTCTGTAAATAATTTTGTCTAAATTATTTTGAGAAAAATAGAGATGAAGCAATCTGAGAGCTGCAAGCTTGAAAAATTGTCCTTTTTAAAATATTGATTCAATTTTTAAAGCTTGAAGATAGCTTTTAGAGTTTATATTTTACTTTAAAGGCAATTACATAAAACTTTTATTATAGTATATATTTGACATAAATTTTTGAGCACTTTAAAATTTTGTGGAATCAAGAGCAGGTGAGAAAAATATATTGCAAACCCAAGAGAAAAGTAGTATATTAAGAACACTGCAGACTTTTGATCCAGACTAACATGGGTTCAAGTCCTTGCTGTGTCACTTACTAACTAGTGTTCCTTTATTTGACAAGTTACTTAACCTCTTTTGTTTCTTAATTCCATTCAGTCTCTAAAATACTAAGAGAATGCACACTTTACATGTACTGGATGTTAATCAGATTGTGATGAAAAAGTTCATTATCAAAGAGCAATCATTACAAATTGGTGGTAAAATTGATCTTCTTATGATAAACACAATATATAAACTTAAAGTGAATTGACACAATTCTTTATAACAAACATGAATTCTAGTATATTTTTCTATAACAAAGACACATGGTCTATGGGTTATACATTAACAGTTCTTGGGAGATTACGAAAACAAACTTTTGAATATTATAGGAAAGCTCTTTTCTCAGTTTAGAAAACAGACTTAAACATTCAACTTTTTATGATGAGAAAGTTAAACTTAAATTTTATAACTTTCTGTATGTATTTTTACCTTTCCTTCCCTTTCTGAGCAATGTGTAGTAGTCTAGTGCTCTGTGTGTCTAAGGTACCTGGGTCAACAGTCTTTTACTCCCTAGTCGTTTCTTATTGAAATGTGTAGCCTATGATTTCACTATGAGTTTAATCAAAGCTTAATCAAGGTTATTTGTACCTTAATAGCGTTACTCAGTAATTCCAAGGTATCACAATATTTATATTCCCCAAACCCTTTGATTCTTCCTTTCATATTTAGAGGCAGATCATTATATATGTCTGCATATCTAGAGCTGTTGACTACAGATTACTATCCCAATTAAGCAGCATACATGATGCATGCTACTGGAAATTGAGGAGAAAAAGAGGAGGACAGGGGGAATCGCCAGACCAAAGGGCTGACCTTGATAGCTGGAGAAGCATCATGACAGATACATTGGATATGACTGACGATAAAGAATGAGTGGGTAAGGGTTCCAATTTTTTCACATCCTGGCCAACACATTGTCTTTTGTTTTTTGATAATAGCTATCGTAATAGATGTGAGGTGATATCTCATTGTGGTTTTGATTTTATTTCCCTGATGATTAGTGACATTGAGCATCTTTTCATATAATTAGTAACCATTTGTATGTCTTCTTTGGAGAAACATCTATTCAAGTCCTTAGCCCATATTTTACTTGGATTATTAGGGGTTTTTTTCTAATGAGTTATAGGAGTCCCTTATATATTTTGCAGATTAACCCCTTAGTAGATATTTGGTTTACAGATGTTTTCTCCCACTCTATAGATTGCCTTTTCACTCTGTTGATTGTTTACTTTCTCAAAGAGATGATAGCACTCCCATGTTCATTGCAGCACTATTCCCAATAGCCAAGCTGTGGAAACAACCTAAATGTCCATCGATAGATAAGTGGCTAAAGGAAATGTGATTTATACAGAGGATGAAATATTATTGTCCTTTAAAAAAAGAAGGAAATACTGTAAGACATGACAGCATGGATGAACCCGGGGGACTAAGTGAAAGAGGTCAGTCACCTCATGATTGGAGGTAAATACTCAGCCTCATAGAAGCAGAGAGTAGAATGGTAGTTGCCAGGGGCTGGAAGGAGGGGGAGTAATCAATGATGGGTATAAAGTTTCAGTTCTGCAAGATGAATATGTTCTAGAGATCTTACAGCATTGTTATTAATACTGTATTGTACACTTAAAAATCTGTTAAGAGGGTAGATCTCATGTTAAGTGTTCTTACCACAATAAAATAAAAGTAAAAAATTAAAGTGTAACAAAGAAATAATAGAAGAGGATTTTTATTTTTTTTTTGCTTCTCAAAATTATTGTGCTCTTTTTTTAAATTTTATTCTTTCATTTTAAACTTTTGATTTTGAAATAATTTCATATAAAATATCATAAAAAATAGAATAAGGGATTCTCATCTACCCTTTACCCAGTTTTCCCCAATGATAGTATTTTATGTAAACACAATAATCAGAAACTTATAAAATTAACATTTCTGCAATACTATTTCAAATTTTGTCAAATACCTCAGTAATTTCTTTTTTTTGTTCCTTTTTAAAGTGGATCCAATTCAGGACCCCACATTCCATTTAGTTTTCACATCTCCTTAGTATCTCTTTTAACCTAGGAGAGTTCCTCAGTCTCTCTTTGTCTTTCATAACCTGTATATATATTTTTTCACACACACACACTGTATTTTATTTTTACAAGGGATAAATAGACTGACACCAAGCATTGTAAATGGATCACCACAACAAAAGCAACAATGATTGCAATTACCAAACACGAAACACACTCATACTATGTCATAATATTGCCATTCAGTCCAGTAAGAAGAGGATTTTCTTAATCTAGTAGAGTATCTACGAAAACAAAGTTTTTAAAAAATGGGTAGAGTTAGAGAAATAAAAATGAGAGACAACATAGTCAAAGCTTACATTAATTTGACCAGAGCAACTGTGAAAGCAGGGCACGGGTAAGGATAAAATACATTCTTAATTGCTCACACATCAGTGTAGCAAAAATCCAGAGCAATGCTATTAAATCCGCACAGTGATGCTTTTCAGCCATTAAAAGGTTTTGTTTGAGGGACTCTTTTTAGAAGACTGAGAGTTGTTTTGTTTTGGTAAATTATTAAATCAGTAATTTTCCATTTATTTCTAACATGTAGCTACGTATAGAATTTTACTCTAATCCCTTGCCTAATTGCCTGGAGTGGATGGTCAGATAGTTCCATTTCATTTAGAAAGCTTGAATTCCTTTTGCCGCTCATGTTTCGTCTGAAGTGATCATCTTAATAGCATAAGGTTTTCTTTTAAAATCCTATAAGTAGGCTATAGAAGGAGAAATAAAGACACAAACAGATTTCAGGAAACATAACATGTTTTCCTTCTTTCCTCTTTTTATACTCCTTTAATTGTTTTTTATTAACATACTTACCTATGCCTTCTAAAATATTAATACATTTGTTTAACTTTTAAACCATTTTTAACCTTTCATTACCTTTGGTATTTAGATTTTATAGAATATGTTTCCTTCATTTTCTTCCTTTTTATTTGTATTTACATAAAAAAAATATGAAGAACTTTATTTATGTCACTTGTATTATTTAATTTAAGCCACAGAAATGGGACCCTGAGCTGGAAGGCAACAGTGATCAAGATTAATAGCAAAATAAAATCCTGTGTTTTGTTGGAAGAAGAGTCCTTGTCTTGGCGTTGAGAAATCTGAGTGTATTGTCCTGTTGGCTCCTATGACCTTAATTAAATGTTGGCTCTGAGGCCTTAATTACATCATGTTACCTTTTCTGGTCTCTTCCAGTTCAGAAATTCTAAAATTGACAATAAATTGTTTTCCCTTTTCATTGGATGACCGCTTCAAGAAATATTTTAGGGAATCAAAACAATGTAAAGACTGGGTGAGAGGAGAGATTAACATGTGGAATCAGGGCTGTGAAAATAAATTGAAAAATATTAACAAACAAATGACTGCTTTTCTCAGGCATGAGGATGAGGATGTGAACTTTAGTGCACGTTCAGATAACGTTATTACTGTGAGATGACACTCAAGATTGGTGAATGGCAGTTCCTCAGGGTGAGAAGGCCTCGGAATTCTGACTCAGTCACTGGATTGGCGGCAGATCACCAGACATCTGTGGGCCTTGGTTTCTGTCCCTCAAATGAAGGGATTGGACTAAATGATTAAACTTTTCTTTTTCTACTTTTGTCAGGAATCCGAGATACAATCTTAATTAAATCAGCATCAAGAAAACCAAAGGGATAGTTCTGCTCTAGTTGACCATGTTTAGGGAATCAAAGATTACTTCCTCATATATATTTCTTGCAGGCTTTAAATGAGCACTATGTGTCAAGCCCCAGGGATTCAAAAATAGATCCCAGAAAGCAAAGTCTAGATAGAGAAATATAAAGAATTGTTTGTAGTATCATGAGATCTTTACTATCATAGAAATGTGAGCAAACCGGCTTTGAAAAATACAGAAAGGGGAAGAAGGCACTTATTTTGCTTGAGGTTTCCCACAATAAGTACTTGATGTATGAGCATGAATTTGTCAAGAGGAGGATTTGAGATGAGAGCATGAAGATCCAGGGTTTGAGTGCTCTGAGGCCAGGAAACTTGTTTGGGAAACTGATTATTTCTGTGTGATTGGAGCATGCATATCAGGATACATACAGATCATGAGGACATTTTGAATATACCATTTTAAACTATTTAGATCTATCTTGTATATAATGAGGATATTTTAAAGATGTTTAAACAGAAGAGTGTTTGGGGCCCCTACCTCTCTCTACGGCACATAGGACAGATTGAAGGGTGCTGAGACTGGAAGCAAGAAGGGAAGTTAGGTGGCTGTTACAGTCATTCAGGTGAGGGATTATTAGGCGTGTGAACTGAGACAAAAGTTATGAAAGAACTATTTCAAAGAATCTGTAATACTTGGCAATTGTATGGTTTGGGTTATGCTGGAATAATGAATAACCTCCAAATATCTGTGGCTTAAAACAACAAAAGTGTATATACATACACTGAATATATATAACCTGTCCAAGTAGGAATTTAGAGGGAGACATTCAGATATTCTTTACTCTTCGTAGTCCTTCAGGGACTCAGGTTGACTGGTTCCACAGTCCCCATATTAGGGTTAAATGAACAGGGCAAGTCACACTGTCTCTAAAAGCTTCAACCTGGAAATTACCCATTTCACTTCTGTACGCATTGTATTGGCAAAGTCAAGTCATTTGGCCATGCTCAACTTCAAGGGAGCTGCAAAATGCAGTCCTGTGGGAGCTCTGGAAGTAAGAGCTAGCATTAGATGAACAGCTCTAATAACCGTGATAGTAAATAATTAGATTTAGAGGAGACAGGATGAGAGAAGCTAGGAAAACTTCAAAGATATTTCTAGCTTAGACTTTTATTTTTGCAGGCGGATCCTCATTCTGTGTTGATAAATTTTACCTCTCCTTACTTTCTCTTTTTCCAGGAAGCTCTCCTTAATCGTGGCTGGCAGGGGCCAAGGTTAGATGTTCTCAATGTTATACTGATACATGTTCAATAACTGGCTACCTGTGGGGAAAAACGAACAAACAAACTCTGGTAGCATCTGTGAAACTCCCTGGTGTAAATACTCCCACCATGGCAAACCTCAGGCTACCAACGTGATGCCACTGCACAAGGTTGGTAGTGTATGCCCAGAAGCCCCCCCATTATATGGCATTTCCACCACACATGTGCAATAGAACTAAGGAACCTCAAGTGCAGAGATAATAGTAAAATGCAATAAAATGATTAGGAAGTGATGGAGTTTCAGGTATTTAGAACCTTTGTTTTAAATCTAATTTATTTAATTGAAACTTTGTCTAATTTAATTTTTAATAATGGCTGTATTCAGTGACCGGCTTACAAAATTCCTGAAAAGTTAGTGTGTAGTTGGCTGTCACAGGTGCTCACAGGCCGGCTCCAGAACACCCCTGGAGCCTTCTTTTTTCTCTGCACGCACACAATGCTCTGTACTTGTTCCATTATTGCTTTTATCAACTTTATTTTAATTATTCATTTACCCATCTGTCTTCTCCACTGGAGAGTGAGCTCCTCAAGGCAAAGGGCCTTGTCTCACTGTTGAATGCTTTAGTGCTTGACATGGTGCCTGGAACACAGCAGAAAGTCAGTAAATACTAGTTGAGAGAATGAATTCATGAAAACATATTTTTCATGAAGTAAGCAAATCAGTGGTTTCTTTTTTCACTGACGCTTATTTGCAGGGGCCAAGTCATTTCATTTTATTAAGAAAGAGCCACTCCACCCAGTTGCTCTTACGTTAAACTATCCTTACCTGCAAATCCTCAGCTGTTTAAAAGAAATATCTTCAAGCCTGGCTTTGCTCCTTGGGTGAATGCCAGTTTCTCTAGAAAACATCTCGAGGTAAATGTGCATTCAAGATCTAGACTGTAGCTTTAGAAAATTCTGTTGTTCTTTGGAGTTTTATTATTACATTTTCTTATGTAAATAATCTGTATGTAACCACTTACATATTTTTCAGTCTCTGAAATGAGGTATTATTAAAATCAGTAATTGTGGCTTATGCTTTATTCACATCCCTTTAACCTGGCACATTACTGGTCATATCATAGTGACTCAAAGCATTTAAGATTTGACTGTTTTACTTCTACCACAAATACCAGGTCAAACAAATCCAAGATTACTTTCTGCAGCTCCTTATTTATCTTCTATAGTTTCCATTTGAATGAGTTAGTTGTATCTTTATTATAGGAATGCCATTGAATTCTACTTTGAGATTAGTAGATGAAAATCTCATTGCATTGTGGTTTGTTTTTCGCTTGATTCACTCAGTATCATGACACTGACTTAAAGTTGTTTTCCCAGTGTACATTCAGCTGGGCTAGCACTGCAAGGACAGCAGACCATTGCAGCTAAGAGTAAGAGTGCTTAGCATGACAAATTGCAGATACTTGTTGTAGCTAGACTATTAGAATCCTTATCTAAATTGTTTACATGTCAGGTTTCTTTGGTAGCCCAGAATAATTTGGATAAATTACATCAGTAATTACATTTCCCTAACAATATTTTAGTGAATATACATAAAAGGTAATAATAGCTTCCACCAGCGTTCTGTCCTGCAGCATGTCACAGCCCCGGATTCTGATAGTGTCTGACACTTATTACTTAAGTCGTATATTTCTAAAAGCAGAGGCCTCTGCAAGGTCTTTTCCTAAATGATACTGTTTCAAGCTGCAAGGAGTGAAAAATCTGATCATGTCTGCAACTTTCCATGGATGTCATACCCATTTATGGGAAAGCCCAAACGTTCAGAATCAGGAATTATCAAGTAGAGAATATGAAATAGAATCTCTAGAAAGGGGGGGCTTTCCGCCTTCCCCCTCCTCTCAAGACACTGCCGCACCCCTGAGAGGTTGTCCTGCTTCCCTCTCCTGACTGAGAATTCTTGCTCTCCTGGCTGTTTGTTGAGATCCATGGTGTTCATGAGCAGGTGTTGTCTCAGGTAGTCAAGGACAGGAAAACGTGGAAAACATTATTCTATAGCTCTTTATATCAGAAGAATAAAAAGAAAAATCATTGACTTGGAGGTTTATAAAAATTGTACCTGCTATTCTCCACGAACAGGCGTTGGTTTCAGATTTCTACCACATAAAATTCAGCTATACCCATGGGTTAAAACCCATAGTTGTCTCTCCAAAGATGCCCCACAGAACACTACCTTGTGCCAGCATTTGTATGTATGTGTGTGTGGGGAGGAGTGTCTATATTAATGTTTGTGAAATTCTGTACACAATTTATCCTTTTAAAGATTTGTAAAACATATTAATATACTTCAGAGTCTCTGAGAAATCCTCCAGTAAAAAATGTGTGTGTGTGCGTGTGTGTTTGTGTGTGTGTGTTTATTCAGTCTGCTGTTTCCCAGACTCAGTTCACTGTGTGTATCAATCAGGGTCAACTCAGGAAACAGAAACTACCCAGTAATTTGAACTAAGGAATTTATTTATGATAACAAGATTGGAGTAAAAATCAGGATTGGCTCATAAAAAATAAAGAAAGCTCCAAAGACTCTATGCATTGCAGATATAAGGAGCTGCCTTTGCCCCTGACGATGAGAGTGCCCCCAGAAAGCCTCATTCTCCCTCACAGGGCTGATATCCAGATTGCATTGGAGGGTTGTGTAGCTGTTGAAAAGTAACAATTTTCTATGAAAACATGTTATCTTTAATATCAATATAGTTTTTCATATTTTTGTTGAAGTGAAATTGTATAGAAATAGAATAGAAATAGAAGAGTGGTGTTTTGGAATAGGAATATTTGGGGATAGGTTTTTAAAACTTTTTGTTTCAAGTTCACTTCTCCCATTTACCATCATATGATGTGAATCCTGGTGATATTTAGAGTCTGAGCAGACACCAATGGATAGACTATAACTTTTCAACACTAGTGTCTTCCTTCCTTTGACTCCACCTTGAGAGGTGAATATATTGAGGCAATAACGTTGGAGTGAAACGAGGGGAGTAGAGGAAGGAACTTGTCTTTAGGGATGAGCTCTGGGAGGCACCACCATTGAATCGTAGTATGTTGCTGAGCTCTGGCTTTGGATGCAGCTCTGGGCTAACTCTTGCCTGCTATGAAATAGCTAGGTCGACTTTGGGCAAGATTAAACATTTCAGAGCTATTGTGAGGGATAAATTAAAAAATGCAGCCCTTCAGAGTAGCCAGAAAGAACACAATAGGTAACAATCAATATTGTTTCTCTTCCTTCTCACTTCTCTGGAACTGAATTTAGTAATTAAGGGAAGACAAAACAATTACTAGTATGTTTCAAAATATGTTTTAAAATCTGGGGCTATTGTTTTAATAAGTTTCATATTATTTTCCCTGTTATGTATCATTTCATCCTAGAATGTGGCACTGTAAAGGCTCAAGTATAATCTAATATAATTGATAAATGGAGCTCAGTTGAAGTAGAATAATTATTTTTACTAGTAGATTTCCCAAGCAGTCTTTTTTCTCTGGTATATTATATACATTTTGCATATGCTACAAAATGGGAAATCAAAGAACTAAGTGACCAACTTATGTTGTAACTAAGAACTAAGCCAAGTTTATATAACCCAGGTTATTCAATCAAATTAAATATATATATATACACATACATATATATGTATATATATATGAGTATATATAGTATATGTATATATATAATTGGAATTATTTGAATACAGCTGACCCTTGAACAACACGGGTTTGAACTGTATGGGTCCACTTACTTGTGAATTCTTTTTAGTAGTAAATATTACAGTACTGCACAGTCTGAGGTTGTTTGAATCTTCAGATGTGGAACTGTGGTTGCAGAGGAACTTCAGATATAGGGCCAACTATAAATTGTATGTGGATTTTTGATTGCATGGAGCTTCACACCACTAACCGCTGCATTGTTCAAGGGTCAACTGTATGTATAAGAAATAAAGAATACTGGTCAACTCCCAATTCTGGAGTTTCTCACTGAGTGCTAGGGTCTGCCCTGCCTCCAATGTGTACCGGTACAGGACTGTCTTATCTGTTCTCATTTTTGTGTTCATGTTTTGCCAGAATATGATGATAATATTGTGATAGTATCATATCACATAATTAAGTTGATCATGACTTATGTCCTGGATATCAGAAGACTATGCAAAGTATTGCTAGTTAGAGACTTGTTCCCATAAAGACCTAATAGTTCACATCTTTGGATGTTGACTATCAGTAAATTTATACACTTTTCAGCCTTAGGATGTCTGGGATGAGGGACTGGTGTGGTGATCAAAAATGACTTGATTCAAGAATAACATGGAGATGAGAATGAACATGGCATTTGTGGCACATTGTTTCTGCCATATATTCTTTGAACTTTCTAGGCCACTTAAAATGCAGTGTGGTTACCAATAAACTATTCTTCATAGCTATGTTTTACTTCCAACTCTTTTCCCTCCCCTTCCCCTGTCTCTTCCCTTATCCTCCACCATGTTGAAAGTATATTTCTATGTGTAAACATACAGAGATCTGCCACATCTCCTGTAAATAGTAGCTCTGTGTGTGTGTATGTGTGGTGTTTACCTTCTCTTAACATGTGCAGAAGCTAGATTATACTAGAAAGATTTATAATGAATAATATTGTCTAATAGTAGGACAGGCTATCTAGGCAATAGTGGGGGATTCAATCATGAGTTTGATGTCGTCCATCAGGATGTATTCCTAAACTGAGTAGGAAAAAGGCCCAGGTGACATGTGGTTCCTTCCACTTATAAGTTTGTGATTCTGAACAGATGCTAATCTCAAAGCAAATTAGAATCAAAACAAAATTCCAGTGAGCAAGAAACTAGACAAAGTTCTACAGCTGTTCTGTGACTCTCTTTGCTCATAGGGTCATCCCAATATTTTAATTTTTTGTTTCTTCCCTCATGAAACTTATTTTCCTTGAAATATCTTAATATCTCCAAGCCTCACAACCTTCCTTACAAAGACACTAGTAAGTATCCTGTCTTGTTGTCACTGGTGTGGATTAGGGCTCTACCTGAACAAATCTAAAAATCTGCTTATTCACCTGTATTCATTCATTCCGGAACACTGAGGGGGTGTCAGCTGTGTACCACCACTGTGCTACCTGGCCATAAAGTTAAACACAACACGGAATCCTTTCCTTCAAGGAGTTCACGGTCCAGAGAAAAAGATCTTAAGTTGACAAATTATAATGCTAAGTGGCAAATGCCAGTGAAAAGTTAGGAGGAAGCAGATATCAGTGTGTTTAAGACCTGAGACAGGTTTGAATCCCCTTCCTCAATTTAATAGCCAAGTGATTGTCAGTCAGGCATTTCTTATGTTCATTTTGAAATAATCTTATGTCCGTATTATAAGACTGGATATTTTTGACATCTGATTCCAGTAAAGATGGAGTAAATAACAGGGAGCAGATTTACCTCCCAACTGAAACAAGTAAAAAACAGGACAGACCATAAAATAACTGTTTTCAAAGCATACGGCATCAGTCTATAGAGGGCAGTGATCCTGGGAGACGGGAAATCAGCTAGCAATATCTGCCTCATGCAGAGTTTTCTGTAACAATTGTGTCAGTGAACCTTACACTGTATCTAATTTATGATTTACTAAACTTTATGCATTAAATACTTTTCAAACAATACTTAACTTTTATAATGTGTCATGTATTATGCATATATGTTTATGTATTTAACAGTGTATGGTAAAGTATTCAAATGAAAGTAAAAAAATTTTAGTTTGTGAAATACATATTTCATTTATAAATAAAACTACTGTCATTTAAAATAGTTTCTTGGTTAAGATGAAAGTTTGCAAAGCCTTCTGATTTCTCCTATCCTTCCAGGAAATTTTCAGTGGAATAAGCCTTAGCCATACTTTTGCTTTAAGAATCTCTCCGTTACTTGTCTTCATTCACAGCAGTATTAATGTTTATTTAATCCATTCATTTGTTAAAATAAATTATTTTATTAATAAGCTGTACTTGTGGCTTCATATAACATAACAAAAATCTATAATCTGCATTAATATGAGGGGGCATGGTGAAATTCTTATCACAGAAGTCTTGCACTTTGCCTGTAAGAATTGCTAGTGGAATAATTCTATGCTTCTAACAAATTATATTCCCTAGATTAACACTGGGATCAGCAGACTTACAGCAGCATCTCTTCTAAGTAGTCACTGGTGTATTCCTTGTTCCTTTCTAATTTAGGCTAAGCATGGCAAATTAAATGCAGAAGTGTCTCTAATAATGAAATAAAAAATTGTATATCTATTAAGATGCCATTGGTCGAAAGTATGTGACTAAGCAAAAGGCAACCAAGAGCCCAATAATTCCTATCCAAATACAGATCTACGATTGTTTATTTACTTTAAAAGTATTTATTGAGGGCCTTATATGGATCAGGCACCTTACGAGGTGCTCAGCATATACCTCTAAGCACAGAGATAAAAGTCTGTGCACTCACAGAGCTTAGGTTCTAAAGGAACAACTGCTTCATTGCTTGCCCCAGGAGCAAGTCATTTCAGTAGTACCATCATATTATTTATCCATGAGGAGTCTGAAAGGAGAAGTAAACATCTCTAGGCTAAAGGTATAATGATGTCCCAGCTGCTTTGGATCTAAGCGTCGAAATTAATGAAGTTATGAGACAATAACGCTGTTATCCATAAACTTCTTACTGTATAGTTTGCAGATTTTATGCAAATGAACTTGATAGGAATCAAACTATTTCCATTTGTGTACTTTTAACCTACATATAGCATTCGTTTGCTCTATTTTAAGAAAACATATATTGCCAAAGCAGAAGGAATCAGTGATGGATTTCCATTCATTTAATTATTTCTGGAAATGTTCAAACTGGAATTTATTTCCTTCCATTTAAAGTATGAGCCCAGGAGGGGACCTTCAAGATGGCAGAGGAGTAAGACGTGGAGATCACCTTCCTCCCCACAAATACATCAAAAATACATCTACATGTGGAACAACTCTCAGAGAACACCTACTGAACACTAGCAGAAGACCTCAGACCTCCCAAAAGCAAGAAACTCCCCACATACCTGGGTAGGGCAAAAGAAAAAAGAAAAAACAGAGACAAAAGAATAGGGACAGGACCTGCACCTCTGGGAGGGAGCTGTGAAGGAGGAAAGGTTTCCACACACTAGGAAGCCCCTTCACTGGTGGAGACGGGGAGAGCCACGGAGGAGAGCGCAGCCACAGGGGTGCGGAGGGCAAAGCGGAGAGATTCCCGCATGGAGGATTGGTGCCGACCAGCACTCTCCAGCCCGAGAGGCTTGTCTGCTCACCCGCCGGGGCGGGGCGGGGCTGGGAGCTGAGGCTCAGGCTTCGGTCGGATCCCAGGGAGAGGACTGGGGTTGGCGGCGTGAACACAACCTGAAGGGGGCTAGTGCGCCACAGCTAGCCGGGAGGGAGTCCCGGAAAAAGTCTGGAACTGCCTAAGAGGCAAGAGACCATGGTTTCAGGGTGCGCAAGGAGAGGGTATTCCTTCCCTGTTTGCCCACAGAAGGCAGAGCACCGCCTAAATGAGCTCCAGAGATGGGTGCAAGCTGCGGCTTTCAGCTCAGACACCAGAGACGTGCATGAAACACTAACGCTGCTGCTGCAGCCACCAAGAATCCTGTGTGCAAGCACAGGTCACTACATGCACACCCTCCCCCTGGGAGCCTGTGCAGCACACCACTGCCAGGGTCCAGAGACCTAGGGACAACTTCCCCAGGAGAACACACAGTGCACCTCAGGCTGTTGCAACGTCACTCTGGCCTCTGCTGCTGCAGGCTCGCCCTGCATTCCAGTCATAACTACCCTACCCCTCTCTCCCCCGCACAGCATGAGTGAGCCAGAGCCCCCTAATCAGCTGCTGCTTTGACCCTGTCCTGTCTGGGTGGGAACAGAAGCCTGAGGACAACCTACATGCAGAGGTGGGGCCAAAACCAAAGCTGAAGCCCAGGAGCTGTGTGAACAAAGAAGAGAAAGGGAAATCTCTCCCAGCAGCCTCAGGAGCAGCGGATTAAATCTCCACAGTCAACTTGATGTACCTGCATCTGTGGAATACCTGAATAGACCATGAATCAACCCAAAATTGAGGCCATGGACTTTGGGAGCAACTGTAGACTTGGGGTTTGCTGTCTGCGACTGACTTTTTTCTGATTTTTATGTTTATCCTAGTATAGTTTTTAGTGCTTGTTATAATTGGTGGATTTGTTTATTGGTTTGGTTGCTCTCTTTTCTTTAATTACTTTTTTATTTTTTATTTTAATAATTTTTAAAATTTTTTTATTTTAATAATTTTATTTCACTTTATTTTACTTTATTATTTTCTTATTATTTCTTTCTTTCTTTTTTTCTCCCTTTTCTTCTGAGCAGTGTGCTTGACAGGGTCTTGGTGCTCCGGCCTGGTGTCAGACCTGAGCCTCTGAGGTGGGAGAGCCAAGTTCAGGACACTGGACCACCAGAGACCTCCCAGCCCCACGTAATATCATTCGGTGAGAGCTCTCCCAGAGATCTCCATCTCAACTCTAAGACCCAGCTCCACCCAACGGCCAAGACCTCCAATGCTGGGCACCCCATGCCAAAAAACTAGCAAGACAGGAAAACAACCTCACCCATTAGCAGAGAGGCTGCCTAAAATCATACTAAGTTCACAGACACCCCAAAACACACCACCAGACGTGGACTTGCCCACCAGAAAGAGAAGATCCAGCCTCATCCACCAGAACACAGGCACCAGTCCCCTCCACCAGGAAGCCTACACAAGCCACTGAACCAACCTTACCCATTGGGGACAGACACCAAAAACAACAGGAACTATGACCTGCAGCCTGCAAAAAGGAGACCCCAAACACAGTAAGTTAAGCAAAATGAGAAGACAGAGGAATACGCAGCAGATGAAGGAGCAAGGTAAAAACCCACCAGACCAAACAAATGAAGAGGAAATAGGCATTCTACCTGAAAAAGAATTCAGAGTAATGATAGTAAAGATGATCCAAAATCTTGGAAATAGAATGAAGAAAATACAAGAAACGTTTAACAAGGACCTAGAAGAACTAAAGAAAAAACAATGATGAACAACACAATAAATGAAATTAAAAGTTCTCTAGAAGGAATCAATAGCAGACTAACTGACACAAAAGAACGGATAAGTGACCTGTAAAATAAAATAATGGAAATGACTACTGTAGAGCAGAATAAAGAAAAAAGAATGAAAAGAATTGAGGACAATCTCAGAGACCTCTGGGACAACATTAAACGCACCAACATTTGAATTATAGGGATCCCAAAGAAGAAGAGAAAAAGAAAGGGTCTGAGAAAATATTTGAAGAGATTATAGTTGAAAACTTCCCTAACATGGGAAAGGAAATAATCAAGTCCAGGAAGTGCAGAGAGTCCCATACATCATAAATCCTAGGAGAAACATGCCAAGACACATATTAATCAAACTATCAAAAATTAAATACAAAGAAAAAATATTAAAAATAGCAAGGGAAAAGCAACAAATAACATAACAAGGGAATCCCCATAATGTTAAGAGCTGAGCTTTCACAAGAAACTCTGCAAGCCAGAAGGGAGTAGCAGGACATATTTAAAGTGATGAAAGGGAAAAACCTACAAGCAAGCTTACTCTACCCAGCAAGGATCTCATTCAGATTTGATGGTGAAATTAAAACCTTTAGGGACAAGCAAAAGTTAAGAGAATTCAGCACCACCAAACCAGCCTTACAACAAATGCTAAAGACACATTTCTAAGCGGAAAAAACAAGAGAAGAAAAGGACTTGCAAAAAGAAGCACAAAACAATTAAGAAAATGGTAATAGGAACATACATATTGATAACTAGTTTAAATGTAAATGGATTAAATGCTCCAGCCAAAAGACATAGACTGGCTGAATGGATACAAAAACAAGACGTGTATATATTCGGTCTACAAGAGACCCACTTCAGACCTAGGGACACATACAGACTGAAAGTGAGGGGATGGAAAAAGATATTCCATGCAAATGGAAATCAAAAGAAAGCTGGAGTATCAATTCTCATATCAGACAAAATAGTCTTTAAAATAAAGACTATTACAAAAGACAAAGAAGGACACTACATAATGATCAAGGAATCAATTCAAGAAGAAGATATAACAATTGTAAATATTTATGCACCCAACATAGCACCTCCATACATAAGGCAAATGCTAACAGCCATAAAAGGGGAAATCGATAGTAACACAGTAATACTAGGGGACTTTAACACCCCACTTTCACCAAAGGACAGATCATCCAAAATGAAACAAAATAAGGAAACACAAGCTTTAAATGACACATAAGACAAGATGGACTCAATTGATATTTATAGGACATTCTATCCACAAACAACAGAATACACTTTCTTCTCAAGTGCTCATGGGACATTCTCAAGGATAGATCACATTGTGGGTCACAAATCAAGCCTTGGCAAATTTAAGAAAATTGAAATCAAATATCTTTCCCAACCACAGTGCCATGAAACTAGATATCAATTACAGGGAAAAAACTATAAAAAATACAAACACATGGAGGCTAAACAATATGCTACTGAATAACCAAGAGATCACTAAAGAAATCAAACAGGAAATCAAAAAATACCTAGAAACAAATGACAATGAAAACATGACAACCCAAAACCTATGGGATGCAGCAAAAGCAATCCTAAGAGGGAAGATTATAGCAATACAGTCCTACCTCAAGAAATAAGAAACATCTCAAATAAACAACCTAACCTTACACCTAAAGCAAGTAGAGAAAGAAGAACAAACAAACAAAAAAAAAAACCAGAGTAAGCAGAAGGAAAGAAATCATAAAGATCAGATCAGAAATAAATGAAAAAGAAATGAAAGAAACCATAGCAAAGATCAATAAAACTAAAAGCTGGTTCTTTGAGAAGATAAACAAAATTGATAAACCACTAGCCAGACTCATCAAGAAGAAAAGGGAGAAGACTCAAATCAACAGAATTAGAAATGAAAAAGGAGATGTAACAACTGACACTGCAGAAATACAAAGGGTCATGAGACATTACTACAAGCAACTCTATGCCAATAAAATGGACAAGCTGGAAGAAATGGACAAATTCTTAGAAAACTACAACCTTCCAAGATGGAACCAGGAAGAAATAGAAAATATAAACAGACCAATCACAAGCACTGAATTTGAAACTGTGCATAAAAATCTTCCAGCAAACAAAAGCCCAGGACCAGATGGCTTCACAGGCGAATTCTGTCAAACATTTAGAGAAGAGCTAACACCTATCCTTCTCAAAGTCTTCCAAAATATAGCAGAGGCAGGAACACTCCCAAACTCATTCTATGAGGCTACCATCACCCTGATACCAAAACCAGCCAAAGATGTCACAAAGAAAGAAAACTACAGGCCAGTATCACTGATGAACATAGGTGGAAAAATCCTCAACAAAATACTAGCAAACAGAATCCAACTGCACATTAAAAGGATCATACACCATGATCAAGTGGGGTTTATCCCAGGAATGCAAGGATTCTTCAATATATGCAAATAAATCAATGTGATACACTATATTAACAAACTGAAGGATAAAAACCATATGATAATCTCAATAGATGCAGGAAAAAGCTTTTGACAAAATTCAACACCCATTTATGATAAAAACCCTCCAGAAAGTAGGCAAAGAGGGAACTTACCTAAACATAGTAAAGGCCATATATGACAAACCCACAGCCAACATCATTCTCAGTGGTGAAAAACTGAAAGCATTTCCACTAAAATCAGGAACAAGACCAAGATGCCCACTGTCACCACTATTATTCAGCATAGTTTTGGAAGTTTTAGCCACAGCAGTCAGAGGAGAAAAAGAAATAAAAGGAATCCAAATCAGAAAAGAAGAAGTAAAGCTGTCACTGTTTGCAGATGACATGATGCTATACATAGAGAATCCTAAAGATGCTACCAGAAAACGACTAGAGCTAATCAACGAATTTGGTAAAGTAGCAGGATACAAAATTAATGCATAGAGATCTCTTGCATTCCTATACACTAATGATGAAAAATCTGAAAGAGAAATTAAGGAAACCCTCCCATTTACCATTGCAACAAAAAGAATAAAATACCTAGGAATAAACCTACCTAAGGAGACAAAACACCTGTATGCAGAAAACTACATGACACTTATGAAAGAAATTAAAGATGATACAAACAGATGGAGAGATATACCATGTTCTTGGATTGGAAGAATCAACATTGTGAAAATGACTATACTACCCAAGCAATCTACAGATTCAGTGCAATTCCTATCTAACTACCAATGGCATTTTTCACAGAACTAGAACAAAATATTTCACAATTTATATGGAAACACAAAAGACCCCGAATAGCCAAAGCAATTTGAGAAAGAACAATGGAGCTGGAGGAATCAGGCTCCCAGACTTCAGACTATACTGCAAAGCTACAGTAATCAAGACAGTATGGTACTGGCACAAAAACAGAAGTATAGATCAATGGAACAGGATAGAAAGCCCAGAGGTAAACTCACGCACGTATGGTCACCTTATTTTTGATAAAGGAGGCAAGAATATACAGTGGAGAAAAGACAGCCTCTTCAATAAGTGGTGCTGGGAAAATTGGACAGCTACATGTAAAAGAATGAAATTAGAACACTCCCTAACACCATACACAAAAATAAACTAAAAATCGATTAAAGACCTAAATGTAAGGCCAGACACTATAAAACTCTTAGAGGAAAACATAGGCAGAACACTCTAGGATGTAAATCACAGCAAGATCCTTTTTGACCCACCTCCTAGAGAAATGGAAATAAAAACAAAAATAAACAAATGGGACCTAATGAAACTTAAAAGGTTTTGCACAGCAAAGGAAACCATAAACAAGACAAAAAGACAACCCTCAGAATGGGAGAAAATATTTGGAAATGAAACAGCTGACAAAGGATTAATCTCCAAAACTTACAAGCAGCTCATGCAGCTCAATATCAAAAAAACAAACAACCCAATTCAAAAATGGGCAGAGGACCTAAATAGACATTTCTCCAAAGAAGATATACAGATTGCCAACAAACACATGAAAGGATGATCAACATCACTAATCATTAGAGAAATGCAAATCAAAGCTACAATGAAGTATCACACCGGTCAGAATGGCCATCATCAAAAAATCTACAAACAATAAATGCTGGAGAGGGTGTGGAGAAAAGAGAACCCTCTTGTACTGTTGGTGGGAATGTAAAGTGATACAGCCACTATGGAGAACAGTATGGAGGTTCCTTAAAAAACTAAAAATAGAGCTACCATACGACCCAGCAATCCAACTACTGGGCATATACCCAGAGAAAACCATAATTCAAAAAGACACATGCACAATGTTCATTGCAGCATTATTTACAATAGCCAGGAGATGGAAGCAACCTAAGTGTCCATCGACAGATGAATGGATAAAGAAGATGTGGCATATATATACAATGGGATATTGCTCAGCCATAAAAAGAAATGAAAGTGAGTTATTTGTAGTGAGGTAGATGGACCTAGAGTCTGTCATACAGAGTGACGTAAGTCAGAAAAAGAAAAACAAATACCGTATGCTAGCACTTATATACGGAATCTAAAAAAGAAAAAAAAAGCTTGACAAACCTAGGGACCGGACAGGAATAAAGACGCAAATGTACAGAGTGGACTTGAGCACGTGGGGAAGGGGAAGGGTAAGTTAGGATGAAGTGAGAGAGTGGCATGGACATATATACACTACCAAATATAAAATAGATAGCTAGTGGGAAGCAGCCGCATAGCACAGGGAGATCAGCTTGGTGCTTTGTGACCACCTAGAGGGGTGGGATAGAGAGGGTGGGAGGGAGATGCCAGAGGGAGGGGGTATGGGAATATATGTATACGTATAGCTGATTCACTTTGTGATACAGCAGAAACTAGCACAACATTGTAAAACAATTATACTCCAATAAAGACGTTAAAAAAAGAAAGTATGAGCTGCCTTTTAGTACAGAAGATCCTGTATTAATTAATTAATTAGTAATTTAATTTCACATAATTTATTATGTGCCTGCTACATGCCAGGTGCTTTGCTTGGAAATCCACAAGTTAGGAAAAACACAGTGTTTGTCAGAGCTTAATGATGAGCATTGCTCAGTCTTAAGGGGGAAATAGATCCTTATGAAGAAGAAAACTATTGCTAAATTAAGTGTTTTGGGTGTCCTCTTCTTTCATATATAGAGGAGATGTGATAAAATATGAAAATGATAAAATCGTTTGTTTTGGTTATATGTATACTCTATTTCTGGTAATGCAAACGTTACTGGGCCTTGTTCTGAAGTGTTAATCCTCCACATTTGTCAGTAAGTGGAAGGCTTATGTCTACCACTCTGCCAGAGTGAGACACGTCAGAGATAGCAATTCTGTCTTTGAATGTTTCCTGTCTCTTCGAGTGGTCTACTGGTGATGACCGATTTCATTTTGTCCGCCTTGTAGCTGATGTTTTTTATTTGCCTTTTTTACATTGAGTATTTTATGGATGGCTTCTAAGTTTAAGTCTAAAAAATCCAATTTTTCAGCCATGCTCCAAAGCACCAGTTCCCAATTATTATTCACAAGTGGTGTGAATGTTGTGACAACCAGTCTAAGAAAAAAAGAGAGCTGGAGCTTTTCTCTAGATCTAGTTTTGAAATAGTTCTTGAGAAGTCTGATTTTTGGGTCTGTGTTTTGATAGAGAATTACTGACTTACAAGAAACCTGCAATTCTGTAACAATAATATTAGGAGTCATAGCATAGTGAAGTCAGAGGTGTCAAACAAATCATATCCAAGATTGAACAGGTTTGGATGCTGAGTCAGGTTGAGTAAATACAGAGTTGGGATATCTTGACATCTCACAGGAACTTCCATGAAGCTAAAATGTTTACAAAGCAGGTCCAAAAAGGAAGGAGTAAGGACTGAGAGGAGGAATCTCAAAAGATAACATAGAGGAAAGAACATTAGGCCTGAAATGCAAAGTCCTTCCTTTGGCTTCTGGTTATGACGTGGTTGGCATCCCATCTAAACGCTGTGATCTCTTGTAAAGCAAGCTGTGCCGCATGCTCCTTGGACCTGTTAAACGAGGCTTACGTGCCATTTTATTCTTCATTGAGCAGCAGATATTTATGGTTACCTTGAAGTCTTCATTATCCCTTCCCTCTGGAATAAAAATACTGGGAAAAGTTATGTGTGGTGTACATAATATTAACTAAATGAACATAAACCTGAATGCTAAATCTAATAATTTAATAGCAGTTCTTAGGCCAACAGAAAAGAGTACAATATTTTTTCCTAGAACTTGAAAGGTTTGAAGATAACTGAAGATGTAAAAATGTCCCCCACACAGTTTACATAGGGGAGGCACTGTCAAGTGATGCGTTGTCCCACAAGCTATATTCAGAAATGCAGCACCTCATTTTATAGTTACCGTTCACCTAAATTTTTAGATGCTGTTTATGTAGTGATAATTCATACATGTTGAATGTCGAATGTGCACCAAATATCTCACATGCATTATTTATAACTCTTTTCACAATATTTTAGGGTTATATAGGTGATCCTGAGACTGAGAAAGGCCAAGAAAATGTTCTTAGGGTAAATAATTAGTAAGTTGGAAAGCTGGACTTCAAACTCTGGCTTTCATGACTCCAAAACCCATTTTCATATTTCTACATTCATTGGTTCTCAGGAACCACTTGTTGCATGGATGTCTGTTATTATCTGGGCTCTGTGATGGTTGGTTCAGGTATATCTGATCAACGAGAAGAGATGCACAGATCCTGAGTCCACAGAATTATTTGCCATCATTTATGTAGGTTCTATCCCAATTCAGGACCTCTTTGAGTCTTCTCTCCAGTGCCTAAGGGCATTCACCTATCCTGATGCTCTGCCCTAGATCCTATGCAAGTTGTATAATTATTCTGGCCCTTCCAGCATAAGACCTGCATATAAAATTGGTTGAGTGATGCCCTTGGCTCCTTTCCTAAAGATTATAATATGATCCTGGCACATCGAGGCCTTAACACTGTCACAGAGAAAAGGCCCTGAAAAAGTAAACTCAAAGGAAACTGTGTTTTTCATAGTCATAGTCATAAGACTCACTTATATCAAAAGAACCACAACCCAGTAATTTCCCTGGGGAGGCTATTACATCAACGTTGATGGAAAGGTTAGGCAGGAAGCCCTGCACTTACCTTGGAGAGTAGCTTGTGTGTGTGGCCAATGGTTTATATGTGCCAATTCTCTAACCGTGTATGACTGAGCTATAGGACACCAAACTTTCCATGTGTCGTGAGGTTTTGTTTTTGTTTTTGTTTTTACCTCGTCTCCTCCATTTCCCAACACACACTTCTCCATTAGCTATGCTAACCTCAACATTTCTTCTCTACAGCACTCTGGGTGGGTTATGCATTACTGGAAAGAGATGATGCATAAATATACCAGGTGAAAGGCTTACACCTGATTTAACCAGGCGTGTACTTAAAAACTTGTCAAAAGTGAGATTCCTACACAGAAAAGGAGAAGCAGCAGTGATCATTAGCATAACCTTCTCCAGCAGCTCTTGGCTCCTAATCTGGGTCCCACAGACCATGCCTGAGGAATTTGGGAAATAGATGAATTTTAGCAGTGCGGAGAAAAATTTTTTTTAATTGTTTGATTTTTAGTAAGTGGAGTCTGAGTCAACATGTTTGAAGAACTTATGCCATCTGTGTGAAATCATGTCCCATGGAAAGTAAATGATATTGGGGACTAAGGCAGCAAATGACCCATTAGATCTTTCTATATTGTGTACCTTTGTTATATGAAGTACATATAAAGTAAAAATGTAGGTAAGTAGGTAGGTAGTGAGTAGGTAGACACATATATACATAGATATCTAGATAGTAATGATCCTTACGAAACTGCTTGTTGTCTGAAGATGGCACTTTCCTTACATGTTGCTAACACTGGGGATCCTTTGATGGCCTGCTCTCTTCAACATTAGACATATTGACTGCAGATGTATATATATAGTTACAATAATGAAAATGATGTTTAATCATCAAGTGGCACAAAAATATTACCGTGTCATGTGGAAATAGCAAAATGTGATATGCGCAGTAAAATGGCAGCAGTAACGCATTTTCACGAGACTTCAGAGAGATATATATAACAGGCTGCCTGGGTGGCTGGTGCAAGAGAGCCAGAAGTCCGTCATTCTCTCTAGAGTCAGGGAAACATCAGGGGAGCAGCTGTGCCATCTTGCCAAATTTGCTTTTATAATTTGAACTGACTTGTGCTTTCTCTATTTTCAATTGAAAAATTCTGGTGGTTGCCCAAATGGTATGTGGAATTAAATCTGCATAAACTAACTAAAAATAAGAGTACTTTTGGCATCGAAGGAGCCCTTGTCACTCACCCAGTTCCCTTCCCTCTCCAGGCGTACTTATGTCTCTGTGCTGTTGAGGTGTTGCTCTTTCCTCAGGCTATGGGGTTTCCTTGATTTCTCTTTTAGCCACTTGCAAAACCCCTACTCATTTCCAAAATTCATCGCAAACTCCTTTTAGTAACACCTACCCTGAACACATGGTCCCTCCTCCCCTCTCCCCATCTTAGTGTGCCCAAACCTTGGATCTAATCGCCCTGTGATGCACTGGGATGGTTTTCACATCTCTCTTCTCAACTGGGCTATTAGAGCCAAAAAATTAAGAGCTGGCTTAGATTCATTTTTATAGCTTTTTCAGCACCTAGCCATAGAATGAATAAATGAATGGTTTTTCATAAAATATCTTGTTTTTTTTTCTGGTGAAAGACTGAATAATGAGCTCAGTGGAATAGTAATTTGACTGAATATTACATTTATGATCTTAAGAACTCTTAGGTTTTAGTGCAAATCAGAAAATGGATACCTTTGAAATAAAATATTCTGTCTTTACACCAGTGATGTACTCGCATAAATAAAACTTGTAGGGCGTGCATAGAGCACCTTAAAGCATTATCTAAATGCAAAGTCATGTCTTGTGAATATGACATGTAATTGGGAAGAAATTATCTTTAATGTGGTCATGAGTATGACTTTATGTTGGTTTATTATTATGGAAGAAGGAAAGAATTGTGTAGACCGTGTGAATAATAAGTGCTGAGTTTACAACCAGGCTTTATCGGTATGGCAGAAAAAGTGTTATTGGATGTATTAGAGTCATATCTGGACGCTCGAGTTCAACATCATAATGATAAAAACCAAAAAGTGATAACGAGAAGGTGGGTAAATTTTTATGTGGTATTTCTTTCTTGATCAAGAACTTCAACTCTGCTATGTACGTGCTCCCTGAAATTACTTATTTTCAAAAATTGTGTGGCTGGCTTATACTTTATTTTAACTGATTAAAATATGCAAACTATGTTGATTATAACTGACATTGAACTCTATATAAAGTGTATCACTAAAGGAGGTACCTAGTCTAATACTTCCTTTTTACTTAATGCCTTGTCAACACTTAGAGTTTCTTTCTTTTAAAAAATGTGTTCATTGTTGAAATCTCAGAAAACTGAAAAATAAAAACACAAAGAAGAAAATGTAAATCACCATTGATCCCCCAAATGCAGAAATAATCATCCGTAATCTTTTGGTGAAGAGAATTTAAGTAACTTGGCCAATGATACACAGCTAGTAAAGGCAGTGATAAGATGCAAACCCAGGCATCCGTACTTTAAATCATTACACTATACTGCCTTCACTGAAAAATTATTTTGTACATAAACATTGCAGTTAGCTCATTGAGCAGTTTAAGAAAACATTGAGTTAAAGCTCTAAAGTTACATAACAGCTTTGAATCATTTCCTTTTCCTGTGAAGCATGGTCATTTAAATCTGTGAGAACAGCTTGGTAATCATGGATAGATTCTTCAAACTAAAAAAAAAAAAAAAAAAAACAGGGAAAGAAGGAAGGAAGGAAAAAACGAACGTTCCAGTGTTTAGATATGAAAATCAAGACAGTAGAATATAGTTTAAATTTTCTTGACATCTATCAGCTGTGAGGCTCCATTTGCCTTTGCAAGTTTTAATTATTTTCTTTTTTTCTCTTAATCGTTTTATTCTACTTATATTATACACGGAGACATTAGGGAATTACGTACTGTACTTACTATGGAAAATACTTTATGTGATATTTAATGCAACTGGCCAGTGCACATTTCTTGAGCATGAAAGGTGGAGTCATGTTTAAACGAAGCCCTAAGGATTAGAAAGGAACTGTCATCAACTAGTGTTAACAGATAAAGAAAACGTATCAAGTAACTGGCCCTCCCACTATTGTTTCTTCTTTTACCTGTCCCAGAAGTTTCCTTTCTGCACTGCTGCTAAGAGGTCATGGTCCAGTGCTAGCCTCTATTGCACCATGGATTTCTAGATGGCTTAGGAAAAGTCACATTCATTTATTTATTCCACAAATGTTTGTTGAACTTTTGTTCTACTTACTCCATTGAGCTGGTAACACAAAACTTGGCCTTGATGAAGTACCATATTTTCACATTTACAGCCCTTCTTAACACCATCACTCCAGGTTCATACAAGGAGAATGTGTAAGCTTTTCTCCCCATAGGTTCTCTATGGAGCATCTGTTAGCAGCAGCTGAGGCAGCAGCAGGTGGATAATAAATTTAAATTGACTCCCTTATATTTCTTTACGTTCCTCTGAGATGAATGGAGTTCATTTCAGAGTTCTTGGGTATCTAATATAATTAGGTTTCCCTCTGTCTCCTTTCCTTCTCCCCTCTTTCTCTCTTATATTCCATCTCACATACTGAAGATGTGTCTTTCTTATTGATTTCCAACATTAGGTACCATCAGTGATTAGCAACTATGGGGGTTTCACTACAAAAAAAAAAATATTACTTCTTTATAGATCACTTTTTAGGGTAACAATTGTGTTGTGAAACTTAATATGTATCTTTGACATGTTTTGTTTGTTAAGTTCTTATTCTGAGTGCGGTCATCTTGAAAATGACAAATGCAATGCACATCATTGATCATGCTGCAAGAGATTAGAATCTGAAAAGTGCAAATTCTGACATCTAAAATTAAAATGCACTAACTTGGCAAAACAGAAATTTGAGGATTCAGGAGAGGTTCGTTGCAAATAAGTTTGCTCATTAAATTAATCAGTTTTATTTATCCCTTGGTTATATAGTCTTGTAGAGTGATTTCTCACACTGTTTTAGTTTATCATTTAACATTCTTGGGTTCCTGTGATCATAAGGATATCCATGTTTAAAGAAAGAACTTATCAAATATTAGCAAAATAGAAATAAATTCTTTCTATGAAAGTTTAAATGTGTTTCCTTTGAAGGAGGCCCTCCTAGTTTGTATTAAGTACTTTCTTGTGTTTAGGAACTTCTTAGAATTACTGGGGTTGAAAATGTAATTGTCAATATTTGCCTGTAAAAAATACCAGTTTTATATGATTCAACCTAATAGGTATAAGTACAAAAAGGTTAATAAATATGCTGTTTAGGTAAGGTGGTATTTTAAATAAGTATATTTTTCAGATAACCAGAGCTCCCTTCAAATGTTATAACTTCTCTATTAACCAGATGAGATGGAACTCTTTCCAAGCACAGTACCTACTTTCCTCTCTTCTCAAGTAGAGTATCCCTACTCCTTTATCGAAGGCTCAAAATCATTACTGCAAATATTCTAGTCATAATCTAGTGTGATGGTGTGATATTTTCAAAAGTTATGAAAAAAAAAAAAGTTATGGAGTCTGCAGAAGTATTTCTGAGAATGTGTGCTTGGTTTTCATAGTTTTTTCTTTTTGCTCCACTGGTAAACTGCTATCTCTTACTTTTTTATGTTCTGAGTGTCTCTTAACACGCCACAATATGGGCAGATTCAGGACAAAAAAGGCAAGAAGATGCCAGAACTAGGAGACAATTTGAATTGATCCCAAGTAATGTTGGTGATACAAGACAAAGAAGCAAATTGATAATCATAGATTCAGAATATAAAGCAAACTTGTAGTGGGAGCAATATTAAAAAAGGAATTATAAGCTGAAATAGGGGGCTGATGTAAGTGAACAGTGATCAAGAGTCTTGAAGTCAGAAAACAAAGGAAGTAAAGAATCAGGTTAATGAGTTAATATGTGCAAACTCTAATCAGTTCAACCCAGTCAAGAAAAATAAACAAGGTAGCAAGAGTAAAATTAGGGACTGCTGGCTGTTGCTTCTTTGTCCCGGTCTTAGACTTCTGATAAAGTGTAGGCGGCCAAAAGCTTGCAAGGTGGGTTTTAACATTGGGAAAAGAGAGCCCCATTGGCTCTGGCATAGCTAAATCCTTGCAAAGACAAAGACTCAGCTTTTCTAGAGGGTCACACAATGCTCAGTGTGTTTAACTTACTGCTTATAACCTATTAGATTCTAGGGAGCTATTTACTTAATATATAGTAAGTTATGTAATTAATTTTGTCAAAATCACATGTAAAATTCACGTCACTAGGGCTCTAAGCAAGAATCCACAAAGATCTCATTAATCGGGTCATAGCCATAAAACAATGGTCCTTCCTCAGTGAGGGGTGATGTTTCCCCCAGGAGACCTTAGGAAGTGTCTGGAGACACTCTTGGTTGTCACAAGTGGGGGGAGTACTTCTGACATTTAGTAGGCAGAGGCCAGGGGTGCTGCTAAATATCGTACAATGCCTAGCAAAGTCCCCAACAGAAATTATCTGACCCAAAATAGTGTCAAGGTTGAGAAACGCTGGCTTAGGAAAACTGAGTATAAGAGAAGAAAGTGCAATCTGCCAGCATCCTTTAAAGCCTGTAAAACGTAATGGTTTTAGAAGTACAGGGTGACATAAACTAAGTAACTCCAGTGTTGGTAGTTTTACCTTTGGAAGGAGAGTAGGCAAACTGACCCAGCACGAAACCTTGCTTCACCACCACCTTTACCTGGGTTTGGAGAGAAGTGATTTCTTAGAAGATGTTTCTAAACTTACTTATTCTGAGCTCTTAATAGTCAGTGACCTGGGAAGGTGGAATAGCTAAAGTAACTGAGTGCCAGCAATATTTGGTCATATCCCTTTACTGCCATCAACGAGCCATTTTAGGAGGCAGGGGTGAGTTAGGACCAGCATTGGAGGTAAGGAAATTTGAATGGGTTAATCAGACTGGGAGGTGGAGGATGTGATCCCAACTGATTCACTTGTTGGGGTATGTCTATCAGATCATCTTAGAATTAAGTGCCCTAAATTTACCTAATAATGAATCCTTCGTATAGGATTTCAAGGAAGCAGAAGTTTCTGCCTTTTATCAGAAGCTCAAGACTGTTCCATATTGCTCCCATATGTGGACTGAGTTACTTTGGCTAATATAGTCGGGGTCTCCTAGACCACTATCTTACCATCAAAACTGACCAAGAATGATTTGGCTTATTCTTAGCCTTAGCTGCTCCCCATAAAAGTGAGATCATCATAGAAGAGGCTTTCACATGGCTATATTAATAAATTTTGCACACTAATTCCCTCCAGTTAGATGGATCCCAGGTGTCTACACTTGAATGCCGATCTTAAAGAAACCAGAGCTGTATCAAAGTAACTTGATTTTACAGTTCCTTCCTTAATAAATGTTTGAATGAATAAGCGAATGAATAACGTAAGAGTCAAGTGAAATATTTTGCAATGATGACACCAGAAGCACAAAGAAAATATTAAAAAACTTATTATGAAAACTGTAGATCTTTTCAAAAGGAAAGCAAATTAATTTTTACAAAGTAACTTTTTTCCAGTTAGTACTTTTTTGACCAACACAGCTCACCCCTAACATTTGTAGTCCTATACAGTTTCCAGAGCAGATATAATTCATCTACTTCTTGGGCTTGATATAAAGAAAGCCATAGGACCCAATTCTCATTTGTTAAACTGAATTGAAAATAAATTATCTTATAGCAGAAATGGCAACAACACACCATCTAAAGTTCTATCAAGACCAAAGACCAAAAATGGAACAGAAGGGATTTTGTTCCAGTTCACCAAGGAGAACGCTGTCCTTTCATCCATGCTGCAACAAATAAATAGTTTGGCAGTAAAGAAGAAATACACATCAATGTATAGTAACTTGATACAATAAAATATGATACTTTCAAAAGGCAGATTATTAAAAGATGCTGTATCAGTCATAGGTAAATTTTAAATGTCATTCATAGGTAATTTTAAAAGCTATGATCAGAATGTCCTCAAATGCTTCTCCTTTATCTCAGAGAAAATGTGCTGAGTGGGTAAGGGAGTTGAGGGGTTTGGGAGAGATGTCTCTCAGAAACCTACATATTACATATTAACATGCCAGAAGCTACCAAGTCATAATCTCTCTTCCCTTTCTCTCTCTCCCTTCTTTCCTCCCTTTCTCCTTCCCTCCCTTCCTTCCTTCCCACCTCCTTTTCTTCCCTTCTTCCATTTTCCCTCCCTCTCTCCTCCCTCTCTATTCTCCATCCCTGTAAATGACTCTGTTATCTCTCTGCCCCATCTTCCTTCCTTCCCTTTCTTCTTCTCTGTTTCCTTCCCTGTCTGCCCTAGATGGCCAGTGATAAAGAAGGGCTCATTGCCATGACCTTCTCACAAAGAACAAGGGAGTTCGGGGATGGCAGCAGATAAATGCCAGGGGAGATTGTAAAGTTGTCAATATACCGAGAAAGGGAGAGAAAGATCATTTCCAACCTCTGAGTGAGAGATTGCCACTAGGAACCATTGAAGGTGTAGTCATTTTGACTACAGTTCATTACTCTTAAGAGAAAGTTTATAATTTTCATATATTATCAAAGGGGACAGTCACCTCAAAAAGATGACTAAACATGGCACTAGACTATATTTTAGGACATAGTTTGATATATGCCTCAGATTTCTAGAGGGAAAAAAAATCTGATGACATAAATTATTTACCTCAATATACCTAGTGTAGAATCACATCTTATTTTTAAACTGTTAGAAACTTTTCAGCATTGAATGGAAGCTCTGAACTCTTTTCTCAAAAATATATACATACTCATACCATTTTCATACCATTTTATAATCTTTTGAAGCCCATCCGTGGGTCTGTCCATACTCTTGTACTGTGAAGTACAATTATTTTGGTAAGTTTTTCCCATTGACTATACAGCCTATGTTTACATGATAAAAGAAAGAATGCAGATATATTGCTATATTGCTTATAAAATGATATAAACTATTATCCAAATAATAATCACAACAGTATTTGAGAAGATTCTCCTAAGGTACTTAGAGGAACTTTAGATGCTTCCCGCTGACTCTATTTGATATTTGCTTTAAAAGATTTCCTACTTAATTTTGAATCTAGAAATAACGATAGCAGCAGCCACTTGCACTGATGTGATGTCTCCTGTATACCAGATATTTTCCAATGTGTTTAATATACATTATGTCATTTAATTCTCAAGAATTTTATTGGGTAGTTTTATTAGATGGGCATCATTAGTTCCCTTACACGTGATTAAAATGAGGCATAGACATTTTTAAATGCTCTGGCCAAAATCATGAACAGTAGGTCCAAAGGGCTGTCATAGGAAGCTCAAATGGCCCACGTCCTTGGTTCTTGCTCTTTCCAAGGTGTCCAATGATAGAGTAAGTGCCTATGTGACCTTATTTTCTTATTTTTTATATTTTTCCCAATGCATTTTTAATTCAAAAAATTAAATTCTACATCATTTTTGAGTTGTATTTAATACATAATGAAATGCACAGATATTAAGTGTAGAGTTTGAATTGTTCTGACAAATATATACATCCTTGTCCTACAACCAATAAATATAGAGGACATTTCTATAAACTCAGTTACTTAGTGCCTTTTACAGTCAATGTTTGTCATACTCAGAGAAAATACTGTTCTTCTTACTATCAATGTAGACATTAGTTTTTCTACTTTTTAAAAACTTTCTATTTTATATTGGAGTATAGTTGATTGTGTTGATTGTGTATTGTTGTGTTAGTTTCAGGTGTACAGCAAATGATTCAGTTATACATATACATGTATCTATTCTTTAAAGAATGCTAAGAAATTAAAGAAGAGGAGAATGAACACTAAGTTGGCTGATTGCTGCTATGGCCAGATTTTTTCAGGTCTCTAAATGGAAAAATTGCCCTTAAATCCCACACAACAGCAGCTGTCCGTGGCACTGGTCTAGACTTTATGTGCAGGAGCAAACATTTGCAGAAATGAATCTGTGTTTCAGCAGCAAAATGAAGTGGAGATTCTGGCTTTATCTGAGAAGAAAGGTATGGAGAGAGTTTATCTAGGGAGATGGCTACATGAAAAACGTCTCAGCAATCATATTGTAAAAAAAAATCCGGGACTGCCCTGGTGGCGCAGTGGTTAAGAATCTGCCTGCCAATGCAGGAGACACAGGTTCGAGCCCTGGTCCAGGAAGATCCCACATGCCGCGGAGCAACTAAGCCCATGCGCCACAACGACTCAGCCCACGTGCCACAACTATTGAAGCCCAAGTGTCTAGAGCCCGTGCTCCGCAACAAGAGAAGCCACTGCAATAAGAAGCCCGCACACCTCAATGAAGAGTAGGCCCCGCTTGCTGCAACTAGAGAAAGCCCGCATGCAGCAACGAAGACCCAACACAGCCAAAAGTAAATAAATAAAAAATAAATTAATTAAAAAAAAATCCGTCTGCACTCAAAGACTGAGTGAATCTTCAAAATATGCCCAAATGGTTATGAGATAAACAGTCTTTTGCTAAAGGCAAAATTATAAAAGCATTGAAAACATACTTCTCAGATGAGGAAAGATTGGGAGAAAAAGTTTTTCACCCTAAACCCGTTTCCCTGACACACAAGGAGTTACTCTATAGGACTAGTAATAGTAGACTTACCTCAGTTGAAAATAAATCCTGCTCAGTTTGCCAAGCTCTACCTTGTAAAATTCCTTAAATGAAACGTGGTATCCAGGTCCCTCTATGAAATGATTGTACCCATTAACAATATTTCAGAATGGTAAAGATGGTATTATTTAATAATATTTGTTATTTTTCTAAGCAATCATATTAACTTTTGCTTTGCGTACTTCTCACCCATAGGGTTTATCTGTTGCATTTCACGGCTCCCATTGTAGGAAAGGCGGTGGGGGGGGGGGTACTTTTGCTCTAAGCCATAGGAGTGACGTATGTGGGTTTGTCAGGCTTCACAGGAGGCAGGGAGGTGGGCATTGATGTTCCACGATGCTTCAGAGCATGGATTTGGGGGTCAGGCAAATTGTGGAACATATTTAGAATATGATACTTAATATCACAGTAAAAGAGATAGGAGAGTTAGTTAAATATTCTCAGTCTCAGTTCCTCCATCCTTTTTGGGGGGAATGAGAGAACCTACCTCAAAAGTTTCTTGGGAAGATTAGATAGCAAAAGTTTTCACCATGGTGGCCTGCCCATAAATAGATATCACTGGTATTTTGCAAGCATAGAACCTCTAAAGGAAGTTCATATCACGGACTCACTATTTTTCCTTTTGTCTAGGTGTTACTTTTCTGCAAAAACAATATAAAAAGAGCAGAAGGGATTCAAGTAAAAGTTTACCTACATTTCCCATCATTTCATGAAATTGTTTTCTTTTAATCTATATATATTTCTCATAGATGTATATTAAAACCTGTCATATTTTCATAAATTGTATAGTTGTATATTCCAAATGTTAGCACTATACCATGAGAGCGTCCATTTTGTGGCAGTCTCCTTTTTCTTATGTCATCTGTTCTCTCCCTCCAACAAAGTAGGTTGCCATTCTTTGCAAATGACATGCACACATGCAGAGAATGTAGTTTTTTTTTTTTTTTTTTAGTAATGTGAGTTGTTTTGTTAATTATTATTTATTTTATGTATTTATTTTTGGCTGTGTTGGGTCTTCGTTTCTGTGCGAGGGCTTTCTCCAGTTGCGGCAAGCGGGGGCCACTCTTCATCGCGAGGCGCGGGCCTCTCACCATCGTGGCCTCTCTTGTTGCGGGGCACAGGCTCCAGACGCGCAGGCTCAGTAATTGTGGCTCACGGGCACAGTTGCTCCGCGGCATGTGGGATCTTCCCAGACCAGGGCTCGAACCCGTGTCCCCTGCATCGGCAGGCAGACTCTCAACCACTGTGCCACCAGGGAAGCCCAGAGAATGTAGTTTTAATTCACAAGACTAGGACCATATTACATACATGTCTTCGTAACTTGTTTTCTATCTGAACACCATGTAGTAGGCATGCATCTAAGTAAATGATACAAACCTATAGCAATGAAAGCTCCATATCATAAGGATGCGTGTATAGGGTTATTTATTGTAGTATCATTTGTGGTAGCAGAGCAGGACGACTGAAAAGTCCTGAATATCTGTCAGTAGATGTGTGGTGAATAGACTGAATTACATCCATATTATGGAACATTTATGTGGCTATCTTAAAAAATATATTTAGAGCTCCTCTTGTAGATATTTTTTATTTTGAGTTGGAAAAGAAGGCAGAGATTACTTAATCCAATGCCGTCATTTTACACACCAGGACACTGAGACCTGAAGCAACTCACTCGACTCTGGGCTTTGAGAGATCCGGAATGCCAGCCTGACCATCAGTCCAGTGCTCGTCTCACAGCCTCCCACTCCTGCCACACGGGCTCTGGAGTTTCACGTGGAGCAGAGGGTCCACTGTGGACGGATCTGAATATGAATTTGCAGCATGCATTTAAAAAGGCTTTTAGTGTGACTACTACAGTGAGAGTTTAATAGTGCGTTTACCGTCCTGGAGAGTGTGTAACATGAAAACTTCATTAGGTGGTTTTCGGTTACAGCACACGGTTAGTGTCACCCATTGTCACACATTTGTCCCCTGACTGATTTTCCTGGAGAAGGTCAGAGCCCTGTGTTATTTTGCTCGGCCCAACCGTGGCAGGATCCTGAATGTTTAATCACGCTGCTCTGATGAGAAGGGGGTCTGGCAGCAAGTTTCAGGGGGAGTATGTGCAGTGTTACCGTCCTCAGGCTGCTGTTTGGAAGTGAATCCGTGGAGCGCACTCAAGGACGTTCAAGAGGCACAGAGGATTCTGAGGCATTCTTTTCCTTCAGCTGGTCCAAATTGAATTTAGAATTGTTAAACAAAGCCCAAAGAAGTCTTTATTTTCAGCATAATCTAATATTTCCCTTTATGTGAGTCAAAACAAGAATATATCAATATAATTTGGGGGGAATGGCAGCAGTTGTATTCTGTTGTTGTTACATTGCTTCATTTTCCATAACGGGGTGCCAGTGTGTGCTCTCCCATCAGTTTCATCTGTAAGTTGTATGTCCTGGCAGCTCTAGGAGTTATTATAATATGATGGAGGTTGTCATAATTAGCTACAGGGCTAGCATCTATGCTGTTTTTTGGCATTTGGCCTATTGCTTTCATGTAGTTATGAAAGCATCAATGGAAGCTTTAGCAGGAACTTTGCAAAAGAGAATCATAAACAGGTATATTATATTAATGAGTAAATATGTTTCAGTGATTATCTAATGTCATTGCTGTTTACATAAGTGAGAAAATTATTTTGTGTTGAACAAATCAAGAAAATTTCAGGTTTTTTTTTTACAAAATAATTTTTTAAATTGAGTTATAAGTGACATATAGCATTGTGTAGTTTTAGGTGTACAGCATAATGATTTGATATATGTATATATTGTGAAATAATTACCATAATAAGTTAGTTAACATTCATCGCCACACATAGCTACAAAATAATTGTTTTCTTATGATGAGAATTTTTAAGATTTACTCTCCTTAGCAACTTTCACACATACAATAAGTACTGTTAACTGCAGTTACCATGCTGTACATTACACCCCTCAGACTCATTTATCTTATAACTGGAAGTTTGTATTTTTGATCATTTTCACCAATTTTGCCATCCCCCAGCCCCAGCTCACCAATATGTTCTCTGTATCTATATATGTTCGTTTTTGTTTGTGTCTTTGTTTTCTTTAAGATTCCACATATAAGTGAGACCATACAAAATTTGTGGTATTTGTCTTTCTCTGTCTGACTTATTTCAAATACCCTCAAGGTCAATCCATGTTGTTGCAAATGGCAGTATTTCCATCTTGAAAATTTCAGTTTGAATATCACTGTTATTTCTCATAATCTTTAGACTAGTTCTTTGTTTTCTTGTTTTTTATTTTAAACTCTTCGACTTTTTAAAATTTATATCTTCTCTTTTTTAAAAACTGTTTTATGATAAACAAATAGTGTAAGGCAGTTTTATCTTGATTGAAAAATAGGGCAAATCCATTTACAACTGAGACAATGTGACAGCAGCCTTGTAGGTCACCTCTGTCTCCTTCAGGAGTTCCATTCATAGTCAGCTTTAACTGTCACTTCTACATGAATGACTTCTACATGTGACCTTCAACCTTGACCTTCTGACTGCTAGGTTAGCATTTCTAAATGCTCAGTATATACCTTAACATTATCTAAGAGTTAATTACTGACCTCTGCCTGGAAAATAGTAGAGACTCAATAAAAAAAATTTCTGAATCGATCATCTATATGTGTTAGTTGGGATTTGGGGGAGGCCAATACGTTTATCGCTCCTTTCAATTTTTTTTTTTTTTTATTATATACTGCCCTTTACTTAGTTACTTCAGTCTCAAAGGTATCTTTTCTGAGCTCTCACCTCACAAGAGAATGAAGCAGAAAGCCCTGTGCCTATACGTTATGAAACAAAAACAAACAAACATTGGTTGGGTTCAGCTTAATCATAATTATATTAGCCAAATTGTATATAACGTGATAATTGAAAAAGAAAGACTAATCTTCAAAAAATATAATAGTGGGAGGGAGGGAAGAGAATTAGCATGCTGGATCCCAGTTCAGATCATCTGTGTGGCCTAATTGTTTTTAAGTACATTGGCCATTCTATGAAATGTTGTAAAAAGCCAGTGTCACCACGCCTGTGTGTGTCCATTAGATTTGAATAGACACCACAGGACTGCTTTTGGTGGATGACTTGTGCTGAAGCCAAATGAGCAACCTGATTGTGTTAAACCAGCCTATTGATTGCCTTTGATATAAGTGAAAATAAAGCTTCCTTCACTCACTTGTGATTTGTTTTGAAATGGAAGGCAGGGGATGCATTACAAAGATGATATCCCAGGCTCTCAACAATTGTAGGTGGCTTTAGGCAGTAATATCTGGTGGATTATTGAAACATTCATAGAATCATAATTTTATCATCTTCAAGTTGCAATTGACTTTTCTTTGACTTTGCATTCCAAGATGGAAGTTGGTTTAGGTTGCTTTGATGATCAAAAGTCTGTGTTTTTTGAGAACTCAGGAGATTCTAAATTTATAAGATTTCCTACCCCAAACCCAAGGATTCTGTGACCTTATGTTGAAGGGGCAGGGGAGAGGCGGCAAGAAATCTTTCAGACAGGCATTACAGCTAGTTCTGATGAAAATAGGTCAAAGACCGTACTTTGCGAAAAACTGGGGAGGAGTGTGGGTAAAATTGAAGTGAATAAGTTCCAGGAATCTCAATAAAGTAAAAGTATTTATATATGAACACTTTAAAATTGCTATATACTTATAGGATATTATTTTTGTATTCGTAATAGTAGTACATGCGTTTTTTTCAGGCAGGGGATTACAAACCTGCTTAATAGTAGAATGAGACTAAGTAAAGGTAACTAACTTGATATTTAATTTCAGTGCTAAATTAGAACCCAGTTCCTTAACTCTATATGGTTCATCAGAGAGTGAGGGGGGGGGGGAATCTATCACAAAGAAAATAAGCTAATATAAATTTTTTCAAGACGTGGTTTTCAGCCTACTTTTGTGAAAGAATGGGCCTTGGGACTCATCAGGTCCTCCTTTTTATAATCTGGGAGTAAATCTGTGGCTGGGAAGGTGGCAACTTTCCTCCTACTAGTACCTCAGTCTACCCTGCTTCCAAGTTCTTCATGTTGACCCAGAAACCCGTTTCCATGCCCATGGTCTCAGCCCTATCTCTGCTTATCAGGGCTCTCCAATGTATTTTTATTTTCTTTGAAGTACAATGCGTGCATCTGACTCTGACTTTCAGGGCTCTCCATTAGCAAAATACACCTATCTGTTCCCAGCTCCCATAGCAATAATAATCAGGCTGTTAGATAAGGCTCTGGGTAGGTGGAGCCCCATTGAAGGAGTCCTCACTCAGCTCTTGCTGGCACATATTTACAACAGACTCTTTCCCTAAACTATGTCATAAACAATTTTCACGTACCTCTGAATTCACATGTATGAAAAATTATGTTTCTCCCTCTTAAAAAGAAAACAAAAAATAGCTACAACTTCAGCCATCTGGGTATTTTAAAATCTCACAATTTGTATTAAATACATACTTCTATGGATCTATTTGCATGTAAATATTTGTAATATCTCACCTCTTTTATGCCAGTGTGATGCAGAATTCTCATATCTATCAATAGTTTTGTTCTCATTTTATCACAGTAAATTATGGATAGTCTAATGAATTATTATATTATCTAGGTGTTACCTAGAATACTATTTAGATGGGTTTTTTGGGTTGATTTAGACCTAGGCACATGAAATGGGGACTTCTTCAGCCAGTAGGTTTGATTTTTGACTTGCTTTGTACTCTCAAAGCTGTTTCCAAAGTTGACGCAAAAGTTATTAGTGTGTTGGTATGCTCTTTATTCATTGAAGTAGGCGAATAGTGATGTTTCTGGAATAATAATGGACCTAGCTTTGGCACATTCCTCTCTAATGGACAACTACCTAGGCTGATATTTTATCAAGACCCACTTTCAAAACCTGTGACTTTGCCGCAAGGCTCTGCTCTCCTTCTCTCTGCAGCCCCATGGTGAGCTATTTTTAAGCTGCACATGTTTAATTTTGCAACTTGTGACAATTGGAAAAGCATCATAACGTCTATTCCTACTGAGGCACACCAAATACAGCAACATGTATTGAGAGGAGCAGCGTTTGGGGGAAAACTTCATTGGGGCAAGAGTCTTCTTGGGAATTACTGGATTCTTTCTTCCTTGAAGGAAAGCCAACACTCTTCCCTTAATCAATCATGTTTATTTATTTATTTATTTATTTTTCCATTCTAAGGAGCAATGAGCATAACCCAAGTGTATTTAAGATTTGCTTTACCTGGATTTGGACTTCTCAAGAAGAGCTGGTCAGAAAAATAAATAAAATTCCAAAATGTAACTAGGAGAGATGCGTGCTCAAATGAGCCTGTACTTTCACGTTCCCCTGTAAGTTACTTAACAAGACCAGTGGTTGCCTGTGGAATCATCCCTCATCCTAGGACCTTTGGTTTTTACTGCATGATGTACCGGCTTGCCTTTAAATTAAATTTAGCTGTAACTGTACTTCAGTTAACTTTAGTAGCCTCTGTACCATGTGCTAAAAGTGCTAATAACTACTTTGTTCATCCAGAAAATCCTTGAGCCCTTGTGAGCTGTTGTGAAGTTTACTCACATTTCTCTGTGAATGACAGTGGCTTTTACTCAAGCACTTCTGAAAAGTTAAGGACGTCTGTTATTTTTGAACATGGAACCTTGGTTATTGATGTATTATAAGAGGTAATGGTTGTATTAATCCAAATTAGCTGATAATTAAGAGCATTTTTCTTTTTTGTTTTCTAATGCTCTGTGACATTTTATATTTGTTTTCCTAATTCTGTTTTGTAAGTTCCTGAGGATAGCATTCAGCAACAATATTTTCCCTACACACCCCCAGTGGTAAATAGACACAGGCAATGGATTCACCAACAAAATTGGTGATTTATAGTTGCCTTTCCTAGAGGAAAAATCGGTCAGATTGGTGCTCCGGGCTTTAACATCAAAAATGAGCCCTAAGGGCTGATTTCAAGGAAGTTCCTCAACAGAATGGTTTATAGAGTATTAATTAACTGTTCAGAGATTACAGAAATATGCGTATACAGAGCAGGTACCCATATATGTACTCTAGGTATCCACATGGCTCACTCTTGTGCCTTGCCTTCTTCAAATCCTTACCCAAATATCACCTCGATGAGGACTCAGTGATCACCCCATTTTACTTGTATCACCATCCCCTCCCTTCATTCAGCATATTCAGTTCTCCTTGTCCCACTCTATTGTCTTTTCCCCCCATTATGATGTAAGCTCCATGAATCACTGTTTTGTCTGTTTGGTTCACTTGTGTATATTCAGAACCTAAAATAATAATGCACAATAGGTGTTCAAAAGGTATTTAAATTTTTTAATTTATTTAATTTTAAGTGAACTCTGTATTTTGAGATAATTGTAAATTCACAGGCAATTGTAAGAAATGATACAAAGAGATCCATGGTAAAGTATTTAGTTTCCCCCAATGGTAACATCTTACAAAACTCTAGTAGAATATTACAACTAGGATATTGACATTGATACAGTCAATGTCAATTGACAATATTTCTATCAGCACAGGGATCTATCATGTTGCACTTTTATAGCAACATTCACTTCCCTCTGGCCCCTATCCTTTCCTTAATCTTTGGCATCCACTAATCTGTCCTCCATTTAAAAAATTTTGTCATTTCAAGACTGTTACATAAATATAATTGTGCAGGATGTAACCTTTTTAGATTGGCTTCCCCCCCAGCCCCGCCCCTGCTCAGCGTAATCCCCTTGAGATTCATCCAGGTTGTAGATATCAATAGTTCATTCCTTTTTTCTTGCTGGTGTGTATGAACCACTGTTTGTTTATAGGTTGTTTCCAGTTTGGGGCTGTTATAGACAAAAATGCTATAAGGGTTTATATAAAGATTTTTGTCTAAACATATATTTTCATTTCTCTGGGATAGATGCTCAGAAGTGCAATTGGTGGGTTAAATGGTTGATATATGTTTAGAATTTTTTTAAAAAGCTACCAGACTGTTTTTTAGAGTGGCTGTACCATTTTACATTCCCACCAGCAATGTATGAATGGTCCAGTGTCTCTGCATCCTTACCAGCCTTTGGTCTTATCACTAGTTTTTCATTTTAGCCATTCAGCTAGATGTGTAATGATGGACTCACTGTAGTTTTATTTTTTATTTCAGTAATGACTAATGGTATCAAACATCTTTGCAGGTGCTTTGTTGCCATTTGAATATCTTATTTTGGTGAAATGCCTTCATGTCTTTTGTTCGTGTTCTAACTGGGTTGTGTGCATGTTCCTGTTGAGTTTTGTACGTTCGTTATATATTCTAGATAATAGTGTTTTGTCAGATATGTGGTTTGCAAATATTTTCTCCCACTTTGGAGCTTGCCTTTTCATCCTCTTAAATGAGTGAGAGTTTTTAAATTTGATGACATCCAACTTAGCAATTTCACTTTTATAAATAATCCTTTGGTGTCAAGTCTGAAAAATCTTCACCTAGCCCCAAATTGTAGAGATTTTCTCTTATTTTTTCTTAAACTTTTGCAGTTTTACATTTAATTTTGTGATCCTTTGTGAGGTAATATTTGTGTAAGATGTGAGATCTTGGTGAAGGTTCAGTTTTTGCCTATAGATGTCCAATTGCCCCAGCACCACCTGTTGCAAGGCTCTCTTTCCTCCACTGATTTTCTCTTGGCATCTTTGTCAAAAATCAGTTGTGGATAATTGTGTGGATTTATTTCTAGGTTTTCTGTTCTGTTCCATTGAAGTATGTGCCCATCTCTCTACCAATACCACAGTCTTAACTAGTGAAGCTGCATAACTCTTGAAATCAGGTAGAATTATTTCAAGACTTAATCTTCTTTTAAAAATTGTTTCAGCCATTCTAATTTCTTTTTCTCTCCATATAATTAATATAATCTTTTCTATATTAAAAATAATCTTGCTCATATTTTGATTGGAACTGTGTTAAACCGTATGTCAATTTGGGAAGAATTGGCATCTTTACTGTGTTGTGTCTTCTAATACATGAACACAGAGTGTCTCTCTGTTTATTCAAATCTTTTATTTCCTTCTCCAGAGGTTTTGTAATTTTCAGCACACAAATTTCATACATGTTTTGTTAGATTTAAACCCCAGTATTCACTTTTTTGAGCCATTGTTAATGATATTGTGTTTTAATTTTTATGTTTATTGCTAGTACAAATGACTTCTCAGTAGTACAATTAATGTTGAGCTCGTATTCTATGACTTTGCTGAACTCACTATTCATTCTAGGAGTATTTTTAAGTTTGGATTTTTTTTTTTGTATTTTCTACATAGACAATCGTGTCATCCTCAAATAGGATAATTTTATTTTTTTATTTACAGTCTGTATGTCTTTAATTTCCTTTCTTATCTTATTGCACTGGTACTACTTCCAACTCTATGTTGAGTAATGCTGGTGAAAGCAGACATTCTTACCTCGTTCCTAATCTTTGGGTGAAACCATTCAGTCTCTCATCATTAAGTATAATGTTACCAGTAGGTTTTTGTAGATGTGCTTTATCAAGTCGAGGAAGTTGCCCTCTATGCCTATTTCACTGAGATTTTTTAAAAAATTATCTATGCATGTTAACTTTGTCATATATTTTTTTCTGAATCAATAGATGTGATTATGTTATTTTTTTTCTTTAGCTTGTTAATATGGTAAATTACTTTGCTTTTTCCATATCAAGTCAGTCTTGCAACCTTAGAGCCTTAGACTGAACCACACTGGTAGATCATTCTTTTTATATATTGCTGAATTATTCTGTTAATGTTTATTAAGGATTTTTGAGTGTATATTAATGAGAGATATTTGTCTACAGTTTCCTTTTTTGGTATTGTATTTATTAGGGTAATACTGGTTCATAAAATGAATTAGGAAGTGTTACTTCCTTTCTATTTTCTTGAAGATATTGTGAAGAATTGGTGTTAATTCTTCTTTACATATATGGTAGAATTCTTCAATGAAACCATGTGGCCTGAAGATTTCTTTTTTGGGGAGTTTTAAAATTGTAAATTCAACTTACTTAACAATTATAGGACTGTTCAAATTATTATCTATTATTTCATGTTTGGTAGATTTTTTTAAAACAATTTGTCCATTTCATCTAAATTGTCAAATTTATTTCTCTAGAGTTTATGTAGTATTTTCCTAGTATCCTCTGACATCTGCAGGTTCTTTAGTGCTTTTCTTGTTTAAATAGATATTTTTTAATGAATGGGTTAATTGAAAAATGTATTAAATTTTGAATACATTAAAAATATCTCAGTGGGAGAGGCAGGTCGGGCAGCTGAGGCAGCGAACCGCTGTGCAGTCCTGGCGCTTGCCTGAGGACCTCGAAACTACCGTTCCCCTGCCGGGCAGTGTGGGCACCATGAACGACGCGGCAGGACCGAATTTGGAGAAGGTAGCTACTCTGCTTCAGAAACTGAATTCTGATCCTCAGTTCGTACTGGCCCAGCATGCCGGCACCACCCACGACCTGCCGGACATCTGTCTGAAGAGGGCCACGGTCCAGGGTGTTCAGCACGTGTTCCAACAGGCTGTGCATCCGGAAGGCAAACCCATCACCAACCAGAAGAGCTCAGGGCGATGCTGGATCTTTCCTTGTCTGAATGTTATGAGACTTCCATTCATGAGAAAATTAAATATTGAAGAATTTGAATTTAGTCAGTCTTACCTCTCTTTCTGGGACAAAGTTGAATGCTGTTATCTCTTCTTAAATGCTTTTGTGGACACAGCGCAGGAAAAGGAGCCTGAGGATGGTAGGCTGGTGCAGTATTTGCTTACGAATCCTGCAAATGATGGAGGACAATGGGATATGCTTGTCAATATTGTTGAAAAATATGGTGTTATTGCTAAGTGCTTCCCTGAATCTTATACAACAGAGGCAACCAGAAGGGTGAATGATATTCTGAATCACAAGATGAGAGAATTCTGTATACAACTACGGAAGCTGGTATACAACAGCGCAACCAAAGGAGAAATCTCAGCCACACAGGATACCACGATGGAGGAGATATGCAGAGTGGTGTGTATCTATTTGGGTAATCCACCAGAGACGTTCACCTGGGAGTATCGAGACAAAGGTAAAAACTATCAAAAGATTGGCCCCATAACACCCTCGACGTTTTACAGGGAACATGTCAAGCCACTCTTCAATATGGAAGATAAGATTTGTTTAGTGAATGACCCTCGGTCCCAGCACAAGTACAACAAACTTTACACGGTGGACTACTTAAGCAATATGGCTGGAGAGAGAAAAACTCTATATAACAACCAGCCCATTGACTTATTGCAAAAGATGGTTGCTGCCTCCATCAAAGATAGAGAGGCTGTATGGTTTGGCTGTGATGTTGGAAAACACTTCAATGGCAAGTTGGGCCTCGGTGACATGAATGTCTATGACCTTGAGTTAGTGTTTGGTGTCTCCATGAAGAACGTGAATAAAGCTGAGAGGCTGACTTTTGGTGAGTCACTTATGACCCACGCCATGACCTTCACTGCTGTCTCAGAAAAGGATGATTAGGAGGGTGCTTTCGTGAAATGGAGAGTGGAAAATTGGTGGGGTGAAGACCATGGCCACAAAGGTTACCTGTGCATGACAGATGAGTGGTTCTCTGAATATGTCTACGAAGTGGTGGTGGATAGGAAGCATGTCCCTGAAGAGGTGCTAGCTGTACTAGAGCAGGAGCCCATTGTCCTGCCAGCCTGGGACCCCATGGGTGCTTTGGCCGAGTGATATTGCCTCCAGCTTTTCCTCCTCCCATGGGACCTGAAGTAGCTGCAAAGGCCAGATCCAGGGACTGAAGCCAGAGTTACACAGGTGACTGTGTGTTCCCATGGGACACAGTCAGACTCTTGGATTTCTCCTCCAGGAACCTCTTTGGGAAAGTGTGCTTTATGCTGAAACAAAATACTCTCTAAAGAAAAAAAAGGGAAAGATCAGCTCATACTATCGACTCTCCTCATCTCCAACAAATCAGGATCTCTTAGCATTTTAATCAGATGTAATTGTTTGTCTTAACTCTGTCACACCAGTTCGGTTCAGTGTCTGTTTTATAAGGCAGGAGAGGATGAGCAATTGAAGTGTGTGGAGAGAAAACAGACTTAGTGCTCCTTGTTCCTAGAGTAGAGTGGGAGGAGGGCGCCCTAATATTTGAGCTCTCCAAACTGCATGCTGCCTGACAGTAACACTGTCCCTCCTAGGTGGCAGTCACTGAATTCAGTTTTTTCAAGGTAATTTTATGCACCTCTAATAGGCCAGGAAAGGGAGGTTGATCAAAACTGACATGATTCCGTCCTATTGTTCTGAACTGCGGGGGAACACAGCTCTACTTGAGTCACGGTTAAGTAGAGGGTTGGAGAAAGTAGGTGAGAGAACAACCAAAACCTTATCATGATCTGAATTATAATCATTAGCAGGAGGAGCTCTCGCCAAATGGTTTAACTTCTGCCTCTGGGATTGGGAATTGGGTGGGCACGAAAAGGGGATATCCGTTCTTTCTGACAACTAAATGGTGCTGAGAAACTTTTGAATAAAACACTTTGCTAAAACAAACAAACAAACAAAACCTCAATGCTAATATGTCCAAAGTAGAACTTTTGACTTTCTCAACTGTCATAGTCTACCCACAGTTGTTTTATTTTCTTAATTCATTAGAGTTATCTATCTAATTGTTCAAGCCTCGAACTAAGTCATCCTTAATTCTTCACTTTCCCTCATTTCCAACCCTACTAATTCTGTTTCAGAATATGTCCAGAAATCAACCACTTCTCATTTCCACTCCAAGCCATGCCACCACATTGGCACCAAATGGCACCACATGCCATCGGCACCACATTGGCACCACAGTGGCACCACACTGGCACCAAATGGCACCACATGCCACTTCCACATTTCCAGTAGTGGAGATGACTACTGCGATGCCCCTCGTAGGTGTTCAGTCTTCTACTCTTGCTCCTCTACAGTTCATCCTTTACGTAGCACAGAGATCGTAGAATTTTCCTGCTCCCTGGAGTGACTTTCCAGCTCACATGGACTAAACCCGAATTCCTTACCCTGGCTATAAGACCCTGCATACTAGTAGGCCCTGGTTTGTAGGCCCTGGCCTCCCCTGTGAAATCATCTCCTATAAGGCTCTCCTGACTCAGTATACTTCAGCAGTCACACCCTTCTTTCTGTTCCTTGAGGATGCCAAGCTCTTCTCCAGCTTGTGGTGCTGGCACAAGCTTTCCTCTCTACTTGACGTGCTCTTTCGCCTGAACATCTTATGGTTGATGGCTGTCTCATTCTTGTAATCTGTATTCTGGAAGAAGAAATGTTTTCATTGACCATTCAATCTACTCACTTTCTAGTCTGTTAATCTGGTTTTTAATAGTCTCCATAGCATCTATTTATATGTGATATTTTTTATTTATTCTTTGTTAATTTGTTGTTTTCTAATCTAAGGTGTAAGCTTCGTGTGTGCAGAGGCTTTGCCTTTTTTCATTACTGCTGTATTGCCAGCACCTAGAACCATGTATGGAACAAAACAAGTGCTCAATACATAATTTCTGCATAAATCAATGAAAGTGCTCTGCTTAATGCCATCTATACCATATCTTATTTCACTCTCCAACAAATGAACAGTGTCCTTTTACCCATTTTATAGATAAGAAAGTGGGGCTTTAAAATAATTTGTCCCAGCTATGGAACTACAATAGTGTATTTCTTCTGCCAATTTCAAACTTTGGGATGCCATCACTCATGGCAAATGCATGGGAGAAAGAACTTTAAAAAGTATATTGCTAACCTTTGTTTATAAACCTGTTTTTATCTCAGATACTTCCAACTAAAGTTCTAAACATTCTTGGAAAGCATGCTTCATTATCTCCTTCAGATGATGATATCACTGAATCTGGTGGAAATATGGGAGAGTTACAGAAAAGAGCGAGTTACTACTAGATCTTGTTAAGTCTATGGTTCCAGGAGTACTTCTTTCTTTATTATAAAAGAACATCATTTCATGTATAGTATTGTTGGGAAATATTAGCTCCAAGTAGAATTATTACAACTGTCAGAAAAAAAATGGCCCGTCTAGATATTTAAAATATGGAGGAGGCACATTCACATACATTAAATATCAAGGAGATATCATACACTAAGTATCAAGGAGTTATCAAGGAGATACGCACACACACACACACAAAATAAGCAAAAACAAATAAATTACCAAACACCCTGGAAATATAGATTGTCGACAAATCTTAGAAACTGCCCAAGGCACTCAGGAATGAAAAACAACAACAACAAAAAAACCAAAAACTGCACATTCAAGGAAGTTTTCTAGCTTTCATAGCAACTGCCTACCTCTGTAACACTATCTTTAATAGAATAGTTCTTTGTGAAAATTGTGAGCTCTCACAATTGTTCTCACTATTAAGTCAACTGGTAAGGAGCTAGCAAGTTGCAGTTTACCTTTTAGAAATATGAGGAAACTGAGGCAGTCGTTTTCTTAGGATAATGCAGTAAATTAGTTTTGGAGCTCTGTTGCCTGGAAGCAAGTATAGAGGCTTAAGAGTTGTGGTTTCCAGGCTACTGTATTTTAAAGGAGACAATGATTTTTTTTTTCCCCCTAATTTTCAAATCCCTGAGCCTGGACAGTGCAGAAAACACAGCCAGATTTAGGTAACAGCTTATTTTCCACCTCTGTGCCCATGAAGTGGAATATATTTATCTGTGATAAAAGAGCTTTGCCTCTATTTGGTGGTAAATCTTCAAATCTGTTTAGAATCAGGGTCAGCTTCTCAAATGAGCCTTTTCACCATTTAGGCTTTCTGAATCTGATTAACACTGTATCAGGGAATTGTCTGGTGTCTGACCTTGAACAGCATGCTTTCCTACTTGCCTTTTTTGCGGGGGTGGGGGGGGAATCATTTTGTACAGCCTTGGACAATGAGATTCCTCCCCAGCAGGCTTGATGGCATTTGTGGGCTCCTTTTACTGATATCCAAAGGGTTTCAGCCCCAGTGACCTGTCATCTGTCCCCTCACCTGCTTACATGCTGATTCATTGATGAGCTGGCATCGCAGGCCCCGCCTCCCTCTGAATGGTCTGTGAGGTTGTGATTGCTCCTGGAGAGGGGACGCGGAGCTGAGCCACCGTGGGTTACTACAAGTGTGAACCGACAGCCTATCTGTTGCCACAGAAGAACTTGGTGACCTGAGAAGCAGCCCTTTCTCACCACCCTGTTACTATTCTATCTATATCCGGCTTCTCTAGCTTTTTAAAGGAATTTCTGATTCAGGCACTAACAGCTAATTCCACAGGAGTTGTAAGGCAGCCTGTGACATAAACTGAGACAGAAGTTTCCCCTCAGAGACTGTCTTTTCTTTATTGGCAAAGACTTCTGGCTCTTCTCAGAGGAATACCTTGTTGCTTAAGATGAGTGGCTGTAGAAAACGATGTAAACGTGAAATATTGAAATTTGCCCAGTACCTTCTCAGGCTATTAACAGGTTCTCTTCATACAGGTAATGACTTTTTTTTTTTAATGGAGGCTGGTAGAGCATGGTACCGAAGTTGAAATGGAATAGGAAAGGCTCACTATTTCTATGTTGTGTTTATTTTTAATGCTGTCAATAAAATACAGTTGTGTTTGCTGAGATTCACGTTTCTAAAAATGTGTGCAGTGCAGCTCTAATTTTGGGATAGAACTGGATTCTGTGGATATATCTTTTGTGTCTTTTTGGCAGTGTCGCTGTTAAATGTGTCTCGATCTAAGGAAGCAGTGTCTGCAGAGTAGAAAGATTTTTTTTTTTAAATGCATGATTGTGTGAGGGTTTTTCCCTTTCTCCTGCTTGCTGCAGTTTGCTGGAAGATCACAAAGCTGTTCTTCCTGCAGGTATTTAGAAATTCTCTACCTTTGATCATTATAATCCATAGATTATTTCTAGTATTTGATTATAGAACTTAGCAGTGAAAGAGTTAAGGACATTTCTTTTGGATTTCTGAATTCCTTGCAAAATGTGAGCAAATTGTGAAAACAGCTGAAGAGTATAATGTCCATGAGAGCTTTGATATTTGTTTCATTGCAGTGGATTTTAATGTTTAACAGTTTGCACAATTGAAATAGAAACTCTATTTAAATCTAAATGTTGATAGAAAATTTTTTTAAGGTGTTCCAAAATTATGAGCCTAATCCAGCAGTTTTGCTGCCCGTGAAATTCCTAGGCAATGCCGTAATTAAGGTAGTGACAGGTGGGACCAAAACTACTTTGACTCTGATAATAGATATTTTTAATGGACCCTCAAACTTCTGAGGAGCAAAGCTGGGTTGATAAAATACCACACTTTGATTCTGGCTATGAAGAACTATTGTTAGCTTTATTTTTTCAACTTACACGTGTCTTCTTTTATCTAAATCATGAGAAAGAAGAGTTAGTAAAAAAAACACTTATACACTATAGTGCAAGGATGAGGGATGAATTTGAGCAACATTTTCTCTAGGAAGTAAAGTCTTTATGGTGAATAGCAGAACTTCATATATGATTATGTTGACAACCTGATCAGGAAAAACAGTTTTGAGGGGATAACTGTGAAAATCAAATGATTTTCTGAGAGCATTATTAAGTATTCATGAACATAATAACAGAATTGTTATCGGATGCTAATCTTTAAGCAGTGCAAATTGTGGTGGCTTTTGACGCTTTTAAGAATACTTATTGAGAGTCTGTACCTGCCTATTGTTAACTTGGAGCTCTGTTGTATTTTTCACCCAGTCTTTACACTTCTATACTTAGTCCCAATATGAGTTTGCTGTATCATGTCAATTGTGATCAATAATATCAATATATTTGCTATAAACATTCAATTAAGGATGATGTGCCATTTATGATATCATGTCTTATTGGACAATGCTCGATAGGGGATCTTTTATCTAGCTATGAAATTAGAGAAATATTTTATAAAAGAAAGTTTTCCATGAGGTTTCCATGGTAGTCTGTATTTTCCTCTTTGATAAGGCAATTTTAAGGTTCTACCTGTTTCTTGCTGGATTTGGGTGCAGCGCTCTGCCTTTTCTTGCTCAGTTTGTGTATAGTTTTCTGAAACTTCTGATTTCAAAGAATTTTATGAAGATGGTAAATGGTTGTGAAGTCATAAACCATAAGCACTGAATCTAAAACGTAGTGGTTAGCTAATGACTGCATGGTAATTTATAATATGAAATTTATGGAAAGCTAGTATATCAGAAATATTTTAAGCCTTATTTAATGCATATTTAGAAATCAATATAGGTGGGATTCATTCTCTTCTTTCTGAGCCACAGGAGAAAAATATAAGAACTTTGAGAAATAGGACAGATTATTATAAAATAGTAAGTTAGATTTATGACCTGGGAAATGTGATTACAGCAACTTGTTTCTCGTAAAAATTCTTTTCAGCTCAGTCTCTAATACTAAATGTTGTAAAATCCAGCCAGAATCTTTGCAACTGCTCAGAATGCAACTTGGAAAAGCCAATTTATGCGTTTACTAGATGCTGTGATAATATACACTGTTCACATTGGAGAATCTAATGTAAAATTCATTAGAGCACTTTCAAGTCCCTTAGCTAGTAATTAATGAAAAAGTAGGAAGCAGAGTTGAATTAGTTTAAAAAATTTGCTTTAAAGTTGGATATGCAATCAGTTGCTAATTGTATCCTGAACAATCAGCATATGTCTTTGTAGTTATCAAAAATTTAAAACAATATGAATGTGCCTTGGATGATTTTTTTTCTTCATTTTACCAGCAAGCCCTTAATCTTCACTTTTTCAACTAAAGATGTGATCTAAGGAAATAGTGATTTTGTTTTACATTTGGAAACAGGTTATTTCTGAAATACATAATCTGTGTTGTTGGCAGTTGCCTTTCATTTGATACCAAAATGCCCATGCCTTTATACAAACAGAAAATTTGAAGTGCAAAGAAATTTTCATGAACACAAACTCTCCTTTGATGTGTCTTATTGCTATCCCAAGTTAGAGAAAAGCAGTTTCCTTTTCTGGGAGCTTTTCATACAAGTTTTGGCAATGCCTAGGATTGCTTATAAATAAATAATTTAAAGTTAGTGATTTTTTCTAAAATAATCTTTATGTTAGCGCAAATTTGTAGTAATGAAAATTTGTCCAGGTAAAATAAGATGCTTTCATTTTACCAGAAACTTTTTACATATTTTTATCATGGCAAATCATTTTGCAAAGAGTGGATTTTACAAACACATGTGTTGGCCTTACTTGTTATGAAAATATAAGCATTTTTAAAGATTCTTTTGTATATAATAAATCTCAGACATCCATATGCAAACATTAAAAGTTAGTGGCCACCATGTTCAGTGTAGTGCGGTGCAATACAGGATCAGTTATCCTAATTCCTTTTCAATTTGACGCCTACATCTTCTTGTACCATATTATATTCTAATCTAGATGGGGCTCATGGTAACCAATATATTTCTGTACATCTAAAGAAATGGAGTTGATTTTGAGGATTTTAGTCTGACACTAGTAGTATGAGACTTATTCTATTGATGGGCAATTTGTGTACTATAGGAGCCCAAGGAACACCCTGTCATATAAATGCTGACCCATTTAAAAGGGTGAATAATATTGCAGATATTGAATTTTAAACTGTTTCTTCTTTATGTGTGAAGTTTAGTATTGGAATGTTTTATGGTTCTTTTTGGAAGATTGTTTGGACATTTATCAATTCTCTGCCCATAGTTTTCTTGAAAAATCAAGACCTGAACACATTTTCCTATTAGCAGGTATTCCCAAAACATATGTGTGAGGTGGCTATTGCCTGGAGCTCTGTTTCAGGCTTCAAGACAATGAGCTACAGGTGTGGTGAAGTTCAACTCTCCACCTGAGGGAAACAGAGGCAATTCAAACCAAAACATTCTTTTAAGCTTTGAGTTGCTGTTGAAGTAGTGGGTTACAGTACTTCAAATTTAATAAAATTATATTATTAAAAGCATGACATAAGCATTCTTCATTTCATCAAGTAGAGAACTTTAGATGAGAGAGAGAGAGAGAGAGAGCATCTGTTTTACAAATTTGCATTGAATTGCTTCCAGCCTTATCATTGTTGAAGGGACTGTGGATTCAAGCCATTCATAAGGCTAGTGATTTAAAGATTTAGATTTTTTTATGTTGCATTTTTTAAGTATGAAGAGAAAATAAAGGGTGATGCTTAGCAAAATAAGAGACTTAAGAAAAACTGTTTCTAGCTACGCACACTTCCTTCTTTCGCCTCCTGATTACAAATCACAGAATCATGTTTTCAGTTCCCTCTGTCCTCCTCTTCTGTCCCTCATCCCTGCCACATCTGAACACAGGGCCGACGCATCTCATGCAAAGGATGTGTCCCTGAAGACCTCACATAATTAAAGATTCATAAGACTCAGGTTTCATCCTGGCAAAAGGTGATAGGAGTTTTTATTTCTCAGTTCACGTGGCCCTGGCATGTGACAATTGAATAAAACAGTTTATATTTGCTTGGCCTGCCTGCTCTGAAACTATGCTATACTTGATTACATTTATGTTTTTTAATTCATTCAAACTTTGCTGATAAAGGGAGATCGTATTTCTTATAGCACTATGTAAAATTTGCATTATTGAAATGCGCATAAAATGCCACAAGTTATGCTCAATTTGCTTCTTCTATTGAAACCTGCCCTCAAATGAGAAGAAAGCAAAGGATGATGTTTTTCTTGACTGCCAAGGAAAATATGTAATTAGGTTGCTTTTCCCAGCAAGAGCTTACATTTTAAACTTTATCAGAAGAATTACTTTGGCCTCTATTAATAAATTTGACTTTTCATTCAGGAGTGAAGGGGTATTTTGAGGGATGCAGCTTCTTGCCTTATCTCAAATTCTGCCATGGCTACCAAATCTGGTTAGAGGATACCTAGGTTCAGTGGGTGAAACACCCATATATACAGAATACTCGTTGCCCCTTTCATTTCAGAAGAAAATCTGCATATTAATGTTTATTAACTTTGTAGTTAAAGTTCTTTACCACATAATTAATGTATTAGGTAAAACGTATAGGGTTTAAAGACTCTTCCAAAGAGCAGATTGTTTTGGTCATTGTGAGAACTTCAAAGTAGTAAGTGATCTGATTTCACAGTCTTTGTCATGTTAAACTCTTAAAACTCATTTCTTGACTAACTGACAAAATTAATCATGTGCTCTCAAGGGAAGAGCTAATGTTCATAGAAGGAGCTGTATTTGCCACTATTGGTTAAAGTAATCAGACTTTCTTAGCAGAAACTTCAACAGTTACACATCAGTGCTTCATTTAAATATGCAAAGAAATATTGAAGTTTCACCATACAGGCTCTTGAGGATATTATACATTGATTTTGATATGTATCAGTTATTTCCTGGCAGGAAAGAAAGAGATCTCAGGAAAATAATTTAATAAAGGGGCCATGTATGTGGGCAGGGGTAAGGAAGTCAACAAGGGGTAAGGTGTACTCGAGTAATAGCAGACTGCTGAAGGAGCAAGGGATGGGGGCCGTTTCTGAAGCCTGGAGAGGGAACCCGTGGGCAGAAGACTGCTTGACAGGAGATGTGGCCTTTAGTCAGGGACATAGCCAACCCGTGGAGACCTGACAGTAAGGGAGCTCAGGAAAAGAGAAAAAAAGAAAATTGCTGGCCTCTCCTTTCTTCAACCTTCAGATTTTTGCTAGTGCTTCCATTGGCTGACCCCTTCCTAGAAGCCAGTGGGAAAACTACTCTAAGTAGGAGAAACATGCTCATGGCCATATTTATTATTTTATATTCACCGACTACCACTGACAAGACTTGCTTTGTTTAAAATTACTAACATTGGTCACGTTGCTTCCCCTCAAAAGATATTGAAAGAGGAACAAGCAAGCTAATCATATCCCTGGGGCGGCTTGTAAGGCTCCTGTCAATCCACCACATCTTTTACTATCGCTGTTCATCTTTTACTTTGACCATATAGCTTCTGTCCAAAATTTCTCTGTTTTTCTTAAACTTTGTAAGTAAAATGAACCTACACCTTCAAACAGATGGACTCTCTTTTTGAGGATGTGTCACCGTAATCAGCCACGTTAAACGACACAGGAAGACAGTGTGATGTTTGTTGTATTACAGATGGTATTACAGCCCAGGACGATATGGTTATGCCTTGTGCTTGCTGAGTTACTACAAATGTATCTTTATCACCACACAAAAACCTGTGACTATCAAGTTTTAACAAGAGAGCAAGGCAAGAAGACACATCTAAATTTTGAGACCATACTCTCATTTTGTTTAGACGGTATTTTATGGATTTCTTCCATTTATGGCAAAATAATAATTTTATGAGAATGAAATTTGTATTTTATAATATATTTATTTAACTAAAACTGATTTATTTTTAAAACATCAATCTAGAGGCTACACAGATACAGTAAAACTCACGAAGGACGTAGTAGGTGGAATACAGATGCTACACAACTCTGAATGGGGTCCACAGATGACCGAGCATTGGAGACATTTCTCTAGACATGACCAAGTCTGTCATATCTGGAGATGCAAGTGGTACAGTGTAGGGTGAAAACCCCTGGAATAGGAGCAAGAAGACACATACTAGCTCTTGATTTATTAAGTAGGAATACTCAATCGAAGCTTCATTTCTCAAAGGTACAATAAAGGAGATTACAGTTGGGAACAGCTAAGTGTACTGCAGCTCTGCATTCTAAAATAATTTGCAAAAGTGATAACACCACTGTCTTCAAGATGTAATATTCAAAACAATTACGGAACATTACCCACTCATCATAACCATTAGAGACTAAATTGCCCCAATAATCACAGTACACTATTACCGCTTCAAAGTTACTTTTACTCAGAAGTATACAGATCATTTTAACCTTCCAGAAAGCTTATATGAATTAGATGTAGAAAAAACCCACACCCATGATCCTATAGAAGATGTAGAAAAGTGCATGGTGTGCAGACACAGATACACACGCACATACACTAAATCTTGCTTGATCTGTGAACTTCCATGTCTGCCAGGGCCAAGTTTCTGGTTATTACTGTAAGAAAAGATTTAGGCGAGGCTCTAACTCAAATATAGCAAAAAGCTGTAAGTATTGCTTTAAATCTGCTGACAAGTCGTTAATATTCTCCATTCTAAATCCGATTCGTTGGTAGAATTTTTAATGCTTAAGTGTTTAAAAGATTGAATCTGTTGATAGGACACAGTTTTATCTTCATTTCTGTTTCTGTTTCTGAACACTCCTTGCAAGTCATAGAATATGTGCTGGTGTCTTTGAGTCTGAAAATGAGTTGGGATTTTTAAAACTATAAAAGCATGTGTACAGTAATTTGTTGGTTAACTTCCATGAAAAATTTAACTAGGTCTTCAGTGACATTGAATACAACTCAGTCAAGTAGAAATGATGGACCAAGTAATGATTAGATAGTGTTTAATACTTACGCTGAAATCATCTGTTTAAAAAGAACTGTTTAAAGTTGGCTATTTATTTGGAATAACATAGGGGAATAGTTCATTACCCATTATCATTAGCTTGCTCCGTATATACAGTGCATTAGTATTATACTAATTGCCGACTCAAGATTAGAATAATGGTTTTAAAGAGATTACACTTCTCAAATATGAAATTGTTTACATATTTTTTTTTAAATTTGCCAGAGGTATAAGTTAAATTTTTAGAATGTAGGATTTGGAATAAGGTCTTATAATAATGTTGTTACATTAAAGAGAGAGTTCTCTCTTTTTTTCCTTTTTGTTCTTCCATTAAAAAAAAAATCCATTCTTATTGTTATAACCTATTTGAATTAACTTTCTGTCCTCATAAAGTTATTTATATTTTTGTTATTAACGGTCACTTCTGTAACTGTTATAATTTATTCAAGATTAAGCTAGTTAGTGTCAGTGTTGAAGATGGTATATCTTCATCAACTAAGGGAACTGAGAGGATTAAAGAAAATAATATGAAATAAAATGCACTTCTGAGTCATTTTGAGTAGACACACTCAACAATTGTGGCCATAGGCAGGTAATTTAAATTTTCTTATTACTTCATAGAGTAGTTTTCTTTGTGAAAAACACTTTATAACTTGAGAAATGCTATGTAAATGCTACTGGCCTCCAGTGATTTCCACCTCCTGGGGTTCACACCCTCAGGTAGTTCCTTCCCACATTGTACAAGTACCAGGGTTGATCTGCGTGACCATTACAATACAGAAGACATGATGGTATGTCACTTTCAAGATTAGGTTATAAAAGATACTATGGCTTTCACTGAAGTCACTCCCAGTCTCTGTTGGATCTCTTTGGGGAAGCCAGTGGTCATGTCGTGAGGTCAGTCTATGGAGAAACACACATGGTGAGGAAATGAGGCCTCCTGTCAATAGCCATGGGAGTGTACCATCTTGGAAGCAGATCCTCTGGCCCTATCAAACTTCAAATGCCGGCAGCCCTATGTCTTGACGGCAACCTCATGAAAGACCCTGGGCCAGAACCACCCAGGTAAACCACTTGCAAAGTCCTGACCCACTGGAAACTGTGCAATAAATGTTTACTGTTTTAATCCACTAAATTTGTTACCCAGTGACAGATAATAAGAACATTGTTGTTATCCCAAAAGTCACCCGCCCTCCCTCCATCCCTTATAAGGAGCCTTATGGTATCTGAACTAGACAGAAACAAATTAGAAAGCAAACATACCTACCAACAAATATATGCTAGGCTGATAAAAACAAAACACGTGTTTAATATACACTGACCTTTTTTTTTTCTGTCCTAGTGATAAGTAAATTGTGATCAGAAGGTTTTTACTCAAAGTCCCCGACAATTCTAGGAATGGGTGCTATTATCACTCTTCTCAAAGGAGGAAACCACAACTGGCAGAGGTTAAGGAATGATCACAGGATAGAGGCAGTGCAGAGATATATCTTAAATCAGATCTCTCCTATCCCTGCCTTATATGTTAAGTAAGCAACAATCAAGCTCTAAGAGAAGGTCTATGAAGTACATAGCTTTACTGCAGGGTCCTTAGTACATCCAGGAGAATTTACTTACTTCAAGCTTCAGGACTGGGCTCCAAGGGGATGTGTTTGCTTGAAGTCTGGCCTTTGAGTGAAAGGGGCATTGCTGGGGTTTCATTCAGCTTTGTAAGTATCTAACTTTCTTCCTGGGAATCATTAGACCTTTAAAATGAATACTTATTTTTGCAAGCTATTTGGGTTTGTTCCTGCCCTCCCCCACCCCTGCCCCCAACATGTGCATTGCAGCATAGGTATCAGGCTGGTACTCAGGTGTAGAGCTCAAAGCACTGTAACACTTCTGCTTCTGAGTAATGTTAGCAGAAGGGGATCCATAAATCATATAGATCCATTAATAGCAAGAGAAAAATGATGAAGTATAGCCAGAAGGAAAACTGGATTCTGCTGACAGTTGAAATGTGATGAAGATTCTGTGAAGTGGAGTTAACATAGGAAGAATGTCCACGTAGAAAATAACTCTAAATGGGCCAATGGTGGGAATTTTCCACAAATTTACTTGACCTCCATTATAATTCTAAAGTAGATCCAAATCACTCTGTGATGGGAATTATAGTGGGCACCCATGCAGAAGGAAGAGTCTTCCAAAAACAGGCTATTGGCTTCTGAAAAATTGACACGCTATCAGTCATGGCACTTCAGAATCTTCTAGATCTCTGTATGAATTTCTTAAATGTGGCTGGCTATATCTGAAGAGTATTTGCTTTCATAGCCAACCATTCTTGTTAGATTTGGGGAATTCAATAACCTCTGACTGTTCATAATTCAATATCTTGGTGACACATTTTTAGGTTTCTAAATTAGTTTTATGAGGCATGTGATAAAAATAAAATCAAAATCTGTTGAACACTTATGGTGCTCAGTCAACTCTGAATATGACCTGTAAGAAACAGAGTAGAAACAAAATGACACCGAATGACCCATTTTTATTTCATTTCTTTTTTAACATCTTTATTGGAGTATACTTGCTTTACAATGGTGTGTTAGTTTCTGCTTTATAACGAAGTGAATCAGCTATACATATACATATATCCCCATAGCTCCTCCCTCTTGCGTCTCCCTCCCACCCTCCCTATCTCACCCCTCTAGGTGGTCACAAAGCACCGAGCTGATGTTCCTGTGCTATGCGGCTGCTTCCCACTAGCTATCTATTTTACATTTGGTAGTATATATAAGTCCATGCCACGCTCTCACTTCATCCCAGCTTACCCTTTCCCCTCCCCATGTCCTCAAGTCCATTCTCTACGTCTGCATCTTTATTCCTGTCCTGCCCCTAGGTTCTTCAGAACCATTTTTTTTTTTAGATGCCATATATATGTGTTAGCATATCATATTTGTTTTTCTCTTTCTGATTTACTTCACTCTGTATGACAGACTCTAGGTCCATCCACCTCACTACAAATAACTCAATTTCATTTCTTTTTACGGCTGAGTAATATTCCATTGTATATATGTGCCACATCTTCTTTATCCATTCATCTGTCGATGGACACTTAGGTTGCTTCCATGTCCTGGCTATTGTAAATAGAGCTGCAATGAACATTGTGGTACATGACTCTTTTTGAATTATGGTCTTCTCAGGGTATATGCCCAGTAGTGGGATTGCTGGGTCGTATGGTAGTTCTATTTTTAGTTTTTTAAGGAACCTCCATACTGTTCTCCATAGTGGCTGTATCACTTAACATTCCCACCAACAGTGCAAGAGGGTTCCCTTTTCTCCACACCCTCTCCAACATTTATTGTTTGTAGATTTTTTGATGATGGCCATTCTGACTGGTGTGAGGTGATACCTCATGGTAGTTTTGATTTGCTTTTCTCTAATGATTAGTGATGTTGATCATCCTTTCATGTGTTTGTTGGCAATCTGTATATCTTCTTTGGAGAAATGTCTATTTAGGTCTTCAGCCCATTTTTGCATTGGGTTGTTTGTTTCTTTGATATTGAGCTGCAGGAGCTGCTTGTATATTTTGGAGATTAATCCTTTGTCAGTTGCTTTGTTTGCAAATATTTTCCCCCATTCTGAGGGTTGTCTTTTCATCTTGTTTATGGTTTCCTTTGCTGTGCAAAAGCTTTTAAGTTTCATTAGGTCGGATTTGTTTTTTCTTTTTTGTTTTTATTTCCATTTCTCTAGGAGGTGGGTCAAAAAGGATCTTGCTGTGATTTATGCCATAGAGTGTTCTGCCTACGTTTTCCTCTAAGAGTTTTATAATGTCTGGCCTTACATTTAGGTCTTTAATCGATTTTTAGTTTATTTTTGTGTATGGTGTTAGGGAGTGTTCTAATTTCATTCTTTTACATGTAGCTGTCCAATTTTCCCAGCACCACTTATAGAAGAGGCTGTCTTTTCTCCATTGTATATTCTTGCCTCCTTTATCAAAGATAAAGTGACCATATGTGCATGGGTTTATCTCTGGGCTTTCTATCCTGTTCCATTGAGCTATATTTCTGTTTTTGTGCCAGTACCACATTGTCTTGATTACTGTAGCTTTGCAGTATAGTCTGAAGTCTGGGAGCCTGATTCCTCCAGCGCCATTTTTCTTTCTCAGGATTGCTTTGGCTATTTGGGGTCTTTTGTGCTTCCATACAAATTGTGAAATATTTTGTTCTAGTTCTGTGAAAAATGCCATTGGTAGTTTGATAGGGATTGCATTGAATCTGTAGATTGCTTTGGGTAGTATAGTCATTTTCACAATGTTAATTCTTCCAATCCAAGAACATGGTATATCTCTCCATCTGTTTGTATCATCTTTAATTTTGTCTTTTAATTTCATCTTTAATTTGTATCATCTTTAATCAGTGTCTTATAGTTTTCTTCATACACGTGTTTTGTCTCCTTAGGTAGGTTTATTCCTAGGTATTTTATTCTTTTCGTTGCAGTGGTAAATAGGAGTGTTTCCTTAATTTCTCTTTCAGATTTTTCTTCATTAGTTTACAGGAATACAAGAGATTTCTGTGCATTAATTTTGTATCCTGCTACTTTACCACATTCATTCATTAGTCTAGTAGTTTTCTGGTAGCATCTTTAGGATTCTCTATGTATAGTATCATGTCATCTGCAAACAGTGACAGCTTTACTTCTTCTTTTCCGATTTGGATTCCTAAGGAAAAAGAATGATTAAACCAGTGGCAAACAAAACACATTACTAAAAATTTTTGAGAACTTTTTATTCATAAAGTTCTACTTATTTTATCAGATGTGGTTCAAAATTTAGATTAAATGTAATTGATTTTATTCTTCAAATTTAATGGATATGTTCTATTTCAGCATTAAGAAATATATTTTATGTGTTAACAGTCTCATCGTTTCAGATATGTGTCTTGTTCATCTTGGTAACAAATCCTAAGTGAAGATTATTTTACTACCAATGAAAACAAATTGGAGTCTTACCAGTTATGGATATTTTCTTCAGAAAAATCACAAATATTTTAGCATAGACAAATTCTATCATAGAAGATTAGAAGACATATATTTAAGGATTATTCAAAATAAGATTGTCATGAAAAGTTTACTATCTTTTAAAGTATAGTAAGTGATTCATGAAAAGCAACCTTGGATTACAAAGAATACTGGTAATGCATGCCCAGGACAAGAACATGGCAGAGGTGACTGTTCTGCTCACAGATTTTACTTTGAAAATCTCCATCTTTACCCAAATAGATCCTTTTTCTATAACACAGAACAAAAAAGGTGCAAGAGATTTAACTCTGAATGCTTTTCAACTTTGGGGTTTATGTTCATGAAAAGTTCCATGTTTGGCAAAAGAATAGTGGTGAGATTATGGTAATGGAGAAAAAATAAGTCATATAAATATGAATATGAAAATATGAAAATTGACCTCTCTTGGCCTTGGTTTTTCCCTCAGTAAACAGCATAATGAGCAAGAATATGGGCTCTGGACCAGACTGCCTAATTCAAAACCTGTTTTTGCACCCAAAGTCTATATAACTTTGGGATTTAATTTCTCTGTGTCTCAGTTTCTTCATCTGTAAAATGGGAACAGTAAAAGCCTTTATCTCATAGTGCTATTATGAGAATTAAATGAGTAATACAAAAAATGCTTTAAACCACACTTGCTTATATGAGTGTTTGTTGAGGGATTCATGTGTGACGATGACATGAAAAAGAAAAAAAAATGTTTTGGAAGTCCTGACATAAGCAGGTACTAAAGCAATGTGGGTTCTTCCTCTCTCCCCTGCTCACCCTCTCTCCCTCCCTCTCTCTCTCTCTCCCTCTCCCCCTCCCTCCACATATATATATGTGGGTGTGTGTGTGCACACGTGTGTGTAAGAAATGTATATGTATGTCTGTGAAAAATATATAGACTTCATTAGTTCTAGGCTTGAATTTAGCTCCCAAGTCAAACCAGATAAGCAGATTTTATAAACCAACCCACCAAGATTGCTGTATTGGTCAGAGAAAAGCATTCTCCTTCAGCTGTTAGAGATTAGTAGGCCAAGGCAGACTCCTCAGAAAAGGTTGTTATTTAGACCATGCTTCTGCTTAATATTTTAGAAGCAGTGCTGCTTAGCTTGAAAGGTAATATCTTTAGTTACATTGTCCTTTGATTAATTTTAGATATGTTTTGAGGACACACATTGACTTTTGTCTGAAGTGGTTCCCTGTTGTCAACAACAGTGGTCATCATAGTGTTGATTATCTGCCTTACAAGTTAAAAAAAAAAAAAAGAAATAGATATAGATAGAACATACTCCTTAATATGTGTGTCTTTATTTATTATACACATAACTACTCTACTAAAATATTGTGTATATTATAAAAATACAAAAATTGAAATGTAAAATATTGAGATAGACAATAAATAAATATTTAAACATTTTAATTAACAAAACTTAAACCTTTTGTGTATTAAAATTTTAGAAAAATATATATCATTATGCTATTTCTTGTATATAATAATAACAGAATATTTATAATAACCTTAGTGAGAACAATATGATTATACCTTCTTAATTATTTTTGAAAATCTTGATTTTACTTTGGCTTGGGTTTTTTTTTTTTGTATTAGTTCCAAACTTAGTTTTAAGTTCAGTATAGTCTATACTTGCTTCTAATGGTTGAACAAGTTCTCACATACATATGTATATCAAAATGAAAGAAGCACAACACACCTCCCACTTACTGAACATAATAAGTATTTTCCCTTGTATCCCTGCCTTCATACAGCAGTTGTTAAAAGTCCACATCATGTATGTAGGGTAAAGTTCATTTTTAAGGTACAGAGTATAACTCTAATGTCCATAGCATCTGATCTGAATAAATCATTTATGTCTGATCTGAATAAATCATTTCCTTTACCTGCCATCTGACTGAAAGCAAGATCTTGCCAGGAGCAGAAGCGTCACCTCTGCCATGTTCTTGTCCTGGGTGTGCTTCATGAGTATTGTTTACAATCCAAGCTTTCTTTTTATGAATCATTTATTTTTGTTGTTTCTTTTGTGAGTATGGACTGCAATGGAATAACACCGAATAATGTGGTATATAAACCGACCTAACCAGGCACACACAAACTAGAAGACTTTGCAGCATGTTGAGTGTGAGGGTGCCTCACTGCACAGCCTGTGCCACTATACAGCTGTCTCTCCTATCAGGTACTTGTGCTTTACTGGCATACAATCAATGCACCCATTAAGGGTTAGTGCAATTTAATTGTCTTTTAAAAATAAATAGAAACATTATTCATAATAGTTAATAATGTTTTCTTCCCACACCCATTGTAGAGACAACCAATGTATGGAATAAGGAAGCAGTAACTGTCGTCTCATCTTTTTGTGGAATAAGACTTAGCTGTGCTGTGCACATAGGCAACCATCGTGGATTTGAAAGTTTAATACAAAAACATAAAATCATGTCTGGGCACATGGTTGTTGTGTGAAATGACACAGCACCCTAAGCAAACTCTTATCGTAGTGTAATTGTTATAGTCTATCCCTGACTCTTTCTCCAGCGTCCTCCCTCATGTAGCCCAACCCCAAGACCAGGAGCCCAATAAGGGTAGTGATTATTGTTTATATACTATGTCTTTAATTCGAGCAAAGCAAGGTGAAGATTTTCAATAGATCATTTTTGAATTGCTGAACATGTGAAATCAAGAATAGAGGTGGCCGGGGCTACAGAGAAATATGTACGATCCCCATAGACAAGTGTGGTCTGCATGTTTGTGTCCCTACCAAATACATGTTGAAATTTTAATGACCAGTGTGATGGTATTAAGAGGTGGGGCCTTTGGGAGATGTTTAGATCTTGAGGGTGGAGCCCTTATGAGCGGGATTAACGCTCTTACAAAAGAAACCTCACAAAGCTCCCTAGCCCTTCCCATGGGCAGCACCATCTATGAGCCAGGGAGTGAGCCTTTGTCATCCACCACACTGAATGTACCAGTGCCGTGATCTTGGACCTCCCAGCCTCCAGTACAGTGAGAAATAAATGTATATTGTTTATAAGCTACCTAGTCTGTGGTATTTTGTTATAGCAGCTCAAATTGACTAAGACAGGCCTATGAAATCATGAAAGCTTTCTGCAGCTTTTCGCTTTTATGTCTTACCATCTCTTTATTCCATGAAAGACCTGAAGGAATGTCTAAAGGAGTTTCCTTTATCGTTTTTTATCTAAAAGACAGCTTTGGCATTTTCACTTAATGTCTATAAAACTGCTCTGAGGAAGTACTATGTGAAACACAGAGATTAGTATTGTTAATTTAATGCAGTAAGCTTAGAGTCTTTATAAGATACCATCTCCTTTTGAACTTTATGTTCAAATCAGTGGAGACCAGAGCAGAGTTTTTTTTCCCGAAGAATATTAACTTTGCTACTTCATATGTTAAGCAAATAGAAAAGCCAGAGAAAATACAAATACTTGGGCTCTAACACTGGCATAAATTACACTGATATATGGGAAAGGAGGCCTTTTTTGATTTGTTTTTTCTCATAAACTGCTGGGGAAATTGGATGAACTTGCTCTATAGATAATGGATACAGTAATGTGGAGAGATGATCTGCTGCAATGATGCATTTGCAAATGCTCTAATGAGGTAAAGATCTAGCTCAATTGGTGACATAAAGAAAACAAAAGTTATTATGGACAAAGTACCATATATCTTACCGTCAAGCTGTTCCTCTAAATCAGAGAGAAGCAGTGTTACCTCAGTGCATTATGCTCTCATCTTAAAAAAGTAACAAAGCTGAGACATTCCAGTTTTATTCTTATGCTTTCACTTTGAAAAGTAATCTCTTATTTTGGCTCCGGTAAAATGTTTGAAAGGACTCTGATATTCTTCTACAGGCAGGAACCACAGCCGTGTAGGTACCGTCAGAGAAATGCTTGGAGCAAAATGGCGGCCAGAGAAAATAAAGAAGCTTTTGTCACTGATTGTTTTGACATTAATAAATCTGTCTTTTACTACATACATTTTAATAAATTATCATTTATTGACGTTTTACTGCAGCTGATATTAAAATGAGTTTTTACCCTCCTCAATCCACAATAATTGAAAATGACAAAAGACCGAGAGGGGCTCCATGTGTGGTCAGGGGACAGATGAGGACTTAAAGGCTCATCCCTGCACAAGTTTTGCTACGTGGTTGATATGCTTTTATGATTTACCTTCTGACCCATTGCAAACAGCATCTCATAATGCTCCTAAAAGAAATTCCATTGTATGAAAAGCCATCTGACTGTGTGCCTGTTTGTCTAGTGGATACTCCATTTTAAATTTCCATATCTGCAGTTCTTCTTAGTGCCATGACATGTTTTTGGCATTAATGTCAATAAGCTTCTGCAAAGAATGTGTGTGTGTTTATTTAAAACATGGGAGTGCGGGGGCAGGGCTGTGATGGTGAAAGCAATAGTGGCCATTCTTCAGCTTTTCCTGACTTCTTTCCAAGTTTTCAGTTTTATTAAGAGTTAGGTTTATAACTATGTACTACTTACTATGATATTTTCAGCCCCACACGTTTGTATTTTACGCTTTCTCTTCCCATTGTCCCTAACTATTGAGGAAAAAGGAGAGTTAACGAGAACACATTTTCCTCTGTCTTATCCAGAGAGGCGCTGGACGTGGGAGAGGTCTACAGAGGTTTATAAAATTTTCGTTTAAGATCCCTTACCTGAATTTTGACAGTACACTGGCTAATCAGAGAACCAGTAGTAAATTTTTAAAAGAGTGATTTTTCCTTTCTGAAAAATAACAATGGCAGTGATTGATTGAGGTCCTTTATATATACTATTTTATTTAATCTTCACCCAAAAATACTATATGGTAGCCATTAATAGCCAGCCCATGCTATGGATGAAGAAAGTAAGCATCACTGTGTTTAAGTCAGGACCTTCCAAGGTCTGGAGAACCACGCCATGTTCATTTTTTTTTTTCAGACTCTTGGAATATTAAAAATTCAAGAAATACCAAAAAAAAGTCACAAAAATTATTGTGATAATTTTGAAACAATATATATAATAAAAATTTTAACACAAAAACAATGCAATAAAGTTGTCTAATGCACAAAATCTTCACAGTATGTATATTTTAAAAATTAATCCATAGTGTGTTATAGATGGAATGGTTAGATTAAGGAACAGGGCTTACATTTATATTATGAATATCCTTTTTGAGTCTCTGTGTGTATCTCTGGGAAGAGGCTGAGACGCAGGGGATTACGTAAGCTGCCCAGAGCCACACAGCTAGTAAATAACGAAGCCAAAAGATGAACTGAGGTGTCTGACCCCAGAGTCCATGCTTTTAACGGCTCTGCTAGGCTATTTCCCTAGGTAGGCCCACATCTGAACTTTTTTACTCACCATAAGCCACTTTCAGCTTTCAGATAGCAAGAAGAGAAGAAATATCTATTTGGCTTAAATATATGATGAGAATAAGTACTTTCTCAGTTTCCTACCGTCTTTGTGCCTGTTTAAGTACTAGGTTAGAGGGGGCATTTCTTTCGGTGGCCTCTGTTTTTTATTTACAGGTAGACCTACTGAAGAGCATTCGTAGGATAGTTTGCATGTGACCAGTGCCCAGAAGGATAGTGTGGTTTAAGGGCACTAACAATGGGTAGGAGCTCAGAGGACCTGGGTTTGAATCTCAGCACTGATGTTCTGTGCCTTGGATTTGTTACCTACAAAATAGCGGTGTTGTAGGGAGATTTCAGAAGGTGTATAAATGTTTCTAACACAGGGACTTCAGTGTATCAGATGTCCGACTCTTCTGGAATGGATTTGGTCAGAGGTTGTCCCAAAGTATGTGTAGAAGTAACTGCAAGGAGGTTAGTGGGTTCTAAAGGGCCTTTCAGAAATGAAGCAGTGTTATACTCAACTCAAGGGCGTTAGGCCTTAGCACATGCGGGGTCATGATCACAGGTTCAAGGCCTATATGGCTCAATTAGCAACACCTAGAAGCTACTTATAAGACTAACCCTATGCCGCTGAAGGCATGCAGAAAGCAGATACAATAGCCTCAAGGTAGTCCTGGCTGGCCTCTGAACAAGCGGGGCGCATCTGCCATCACAGTGCTCCCAAACTCTTACACCTCCCCTCTCCCCCCAGCCCCCACTGCGGGCCAGGGTCAGCTTTCCATCGTCAGGAGACTATCGTGAAACCCTCTACCTTACACTTGGCCAGAAGGGTTTTAAAAAAGAAGGTGACAGTCACCTTGATATGATATGCATTTTAATGTCATCCATGTATACTTTCTTTTCTTAAAAGGATCAAGAATGAAAATGAGTTAGAAGCTAGTATTGACAAGGGCACATTAACAATTTAAAAACTCATTTAAAATCATTTTATAAGTCTTGTTGAGAAGAATTGCTTTTTCTTTTTCACTGATATTTCTAAAATAGCCCTCACTCTGGGGTCTTAACCTCCTCCCACTTGCCTGCCCCAAATAAGACTGTTTTGAAACATTTTCTGGGTAAATAGTTATTATAGCAACATTTTAAAAAAGTCGATATGTCTTCTTTTTCATATAGTGTAAATTATCAGTGTAAAATGTATCTACCGCATATATTGATATGTGTTTGATTTTCTTTTTCAAGCAGCCCTCAGACCAAATTATTAGAGCTACTGCTTAAATTTCCCATTGACAATACTGGAGGATTCTGGAATAACCTTTCTCCTATTCCTCTTGCTTTTTCTTTTTTTCAGATGTAACAAATATTTATTTGTGCAATACCAGCTTGAATCTTTTCCTTGGTTAATATTTTCATCCTTCTGTCGGTTCTGTGTATGGGATCTGTGGTTTTTAAGAGTGAACACGTATAACTGCAAAGCTGTTACAATCATTTTTATATAGAAACAATTATTTTAGACCACAAACCAAAATTACATGAAGATGTTATGTAGGAGGCCTAAGTAGAAAGAAATATGGTCCTAATGAATGCTGCTTTTGTGCCGTTGTCATTTTTCTATATCTTCAGATAGTAAACCACGTAACTTTCGAAATTTTTTATGGACAAAAATAAAAAACAAAAAATGACTATGTAGGAGAAATAAAGAGCAGCTGTATTTTCTATTTCTGGAAAAGGATTTAACAAAAATATAACAACTGTCAATATCTCCCCAAGCTCTACAGGCCTGTGAAGTCAGACATATCTCAGGGCATCCCCATCTCTGCTTTCTGTTCCTTTAAACTTCAGGATGAAGGTGACAGGGTGTTTAAAGTACCAGAAACAATCGCACTCTGGCTAATATCCATTGGTCCGAGAGGTGAGAGGGAACTCTATCACACTTCTGAAAAGGAGCTTTGGACTCAGCCCTCTTTCTGAAGTGCCTGCAGACTACTTGGGTTGTATTGTATCACCCCCTTCCAGGAAGGGAGAGTTCTACTTCACAGCTAGAAAACTCTCCTTACTCAGTTCTGACCTAAGGCGTTCTTTTTTCCTTGAGAAATAAAGGCTTTCAGTAATTTCTTACACCAAAATTGTTTGATATTTTTTCCTTTGCCTTTTGGCGCTGGTTTAAAGGGCCAAAAATAGCAGATCTGCTATTTTATTTTTTATTTTGTTACTTGCCTCTCAACATTTCAGTGGTATCAGTTGGAAAATAAGGATAAAGAGAAGCTATGAAGTGTGGTGTACTAGGAGGGTGGGGGTGGACTGAGAGAATAATTTTTGTCTGGAATCCTCTGTGGACATATTAGTAACTTTGGGTCAGTTCGGTTAGTCACTCTGAGCCACAGAGTTCTCATAATAAAGACAGATTGGATAAAACTATCTCACAGAATTGTGTTGCAACACAAATAAGGAAGTGAGAATGCTATGTAAATGAGGATAATAAGTGTCAGTGTTATATTTTCATCACTACAGCTACTACTGGAAAATGGTACCAGGTTTCAAGAATAGGCCTTCTTTGGACCTCTGGCTAGGGACAGCTTTAACAAGTTAGGGTAGTGGATGGAGAACCCCAAGCCTGATGAGCCAACTCTGACCTCCACGTCCACGTTGACAGTGCTCTCCTCTTTCCTTCTGCTGAGTTGTCTTGTTTTGTTTATAATGTTAGAAGCAGGGCACGCCAGTTCACTGTTGAGTTTCCCCTGAGCTACACTTACTCTAATCTTCTTCAGCTGTCCTCTGTGACTGTCCTAACCCATGATCCTACATCTTCAGGGAAAATTTGAAAAGATGTGTGGGTAAATCAATAGGAAGTTAAATATGTTATGTATTTTGCTTGATGTGAAAGGCTCCCAAATGTAGAACTTACTTTAAATGGAAAGTAAAGAGTTCTATAATAGAGTCCAAAATATATAGAAAAATCATAACATAGTTAACTCAAAGTTTACTGGATGTTTCTTATGTGCAGGGTGTTTGGAGTAGGTAATTTAAGAGACATGAAGAAGAATAACATGTCCATCCCTGCTTTTTATAGCTTAAAGTCTAGATGGGGGAAGGAAGTGTTATATATAAATAAGGAGGATATATACAAGTATTATATTTGGTATGATATAGGGGGCTATAGGGGGTAGTGAGGATATTTCTTAGTAAAAAAATCTCTGGAATTTTAATAAAGGATATATTTCAGATGAGCTTTTATATGATGGGTAAAGTGTTGAAAGATGGAGCTATAGGAGTGCTAGTTAAGGGACTAGCCCAAGAAAAACTTTGGTGGCAGGAAAGGACAGCTATAATAAATAAACAGTGATTAGCCTGAAGCTAGAGTACAGAGTACATAAAGGATGAAAGAGAATGAAAACAAACTGTCCTTGTTTTTTTTTTAAACTACATTACCCTCATTAATTACTTAATCTAATACCACCTCTTATCAGTCAACCATCTATTATCCCTAGTTTACAAATGTAGAAACCAGCGCTCAAGGAGATTAATTCATCTGTCTGAAGACAAAGAGCTACCTAGTAATGTTTAGAATTTGAAATCAGATTTTCTTTTCTTGTAGTAACCATACTATTTCTATCATGGAGTCTCAACAATAACAATACTGAATATTGTGATTTATTGAATATTTGTTGTGTGCCATAGTTTTCATTTTTCTTAACCCTAAGAAGTACCTAAAATGTAACAGTTATTATCCGAATATCCATGTGAGAAAATTAGCTCAGAAAATCTATTTTGGTGTATAAAAATAATGGACGTTAAGGTTGAGAAGAAGAAATGTAGATAGAAATGGGATGGGTTTCAGTACCAGGCAAAAGAGTCTCTATTCTGTGTAAAAACTAACAAGGTGACCATTAAATGTATTAGTCTAAAAATGCGTGATTGGGATCACACTTAAAGAAGATTAATCTGCTAGCTGTATCGGGACTAAATGAAGAAATGAGAGATCCTTAGTAAAAATTTTTAAATGGATTAATATTCAAAATATACAAAGAACTTTTAAAACTCAATAATAAGAAAACAAACAACCTGATTAAAAAAATGGGTCAAAGATCATAATAGATACCTCACCAAAGAAGATAAACAGGTGGTAAATAAACATATGATAAGATGCTCTACGTCATGTCGTCACGGAAATGTGAATTAAAACAACAATGTGATACCACTACACACCTATTGCAATGGGCGAAATCTAGACCACCAACAACATCAAGTGCTGGTGAGAATGTGGAACAACAGGAACTCTTATTCAATGCAGATGAGAATGCAAAATGGTACAGCCACTTTGGAAGACAGTTAGGCAGTTTCTTACAAAACTAAACATACTCTTACCATACTATTCAGCAATCATGCTCCTTGGTAACTACCCAAAGGAGTTAAAAACTTACGTCTACACAGAAACCTTCACAAGGATGTTTGTAGCTTCTTTATCTATACATGCCAAAACTTGGAAGCAATCGAAGTATCTTTCTGTAGATGAATGGAAAAATAAACTGTGGTACATCCAGACAATGGAATACTGTTCAGAACTAAAAATAAATGAGCTATCAAGCCATGAAAAGACATGGAAAAATCTTAAATGCATATTACTAAGTGAAAGAAGTCAATCTGAAAAGGCTACATACTGTATGATTCCAACTATATGACCTTCTGGAAAAGGCAAAACTATGGAAACAGTGAAAAGATCAGTAGTTTCCAGGGGTTTGGGGATGGGGGAGTGATGAATAGGCAAAGCAAAGAGGATTTTTAGGGCAGTGAAAATGCTCTGTATTGTACCATAATGATAGATATACGTGCATCTGTCCAAACCCATAGAATGTACAGAACCAAAAGTAAACTAATGTAAACTATGGATTTTGGGTGATTATGATGTGTCAATGCAGGTTCATCGGTTGTAGCGAATGCATCACTCTGATGGGGGCTGTTGATCATGGGGGAGGCTGGGCACGTAGGGGAAACCTGTGCACTTCCCCCTCAATTGTGCTGTGAACCTAAAACTGTTCTAAAAAAGAAGCTTTAATTTTAAACAGTGAAATAAACAGGTGATGACTGAAAGTTGGATGGACGCAAATTTCAGCCACTATTCAGGTTTTAAATATGTTTTAAAAAATCATTTTCCTGTCTTAGCATGGTTAGGCTATGAGATGCTCAGGTAAAGTAAATATGTGAACTAAAAGGCCAGTTATACACAGATTACCAGTTTTTAAAGAAAATATAGTACCTTATTTCCGGAGTGACAATTGTATGCAAATTACTCTGAGTTTGAAGTTTGATAAGATACCTGGCCTCCTGAGGATATAAGATCTTAACATTCCCAGAAGTTTGACTTGTGCTATCTGTTTCGTTATGTCAGGTATATGGTAGACTCTCAATAAAAGTCACAGGTTGAATAAATCAGTGAGTGAGTGATTGCTGAATAGGCATGTTTTGTTCTCAGTGGTGTTGTCAGCTTATGAAGATGAGGTACCATCATACCTTGGAACATAAATATGTTATTATCTTTCCTATTCATAACAATTATATTTTAGACAACTCCATTTTACATTTCTCTAGTTACCAAACCATTTAAATGCATTCATAAAAGACCCCATGGTAGATTTTTTAAAAATTATTTTTATCTATAACAAATGTTATTGTGAGCTTCTAGGGTACCTTACTGATGAAATGTTCAAGCTTCAAAGAGTCTTAAATTTGACTTAACATTAAGTCAGCAGTATTTTTAGACTATTTTAAGAAGTAAACTGCCATATATGTCAGTAGTCGGGGCTAAAATGTCTGGCTGATTCCTTTTTAACTTATTCATATTAAATATTAATATTAAACATTCATATTAAATATAGCATCCAAACATTTTTTATAATATATTAGTTACTTTTTTCAATGAAAAATGAAGAGTTTATGTATATAGGTTTTATTCCATTTCTTGTACTCACTCTTCACTATATTAAACTACCCAATTGATTGCAAAGCAGCTAGAGCTAAATTTTCTCAAATAGATTTTCAGATGAAATTTGTGAGGCTCATCTAATAATCAATGGACTACTTTGTAAACTGCATATAAATTATACTTATTATTTGAAGAGACTTTGAATTGGTCTATTTACTGATTCAGCTTTGTCAATAGGATACATTTGCAAACTGAGTGTTGTAATTCTACCGCATTACCAACCTCTTATTGGAGAGCATTTACAGAATCGTTAAAGTCCTAAAGCTGAAGAGAAGGTTTAGACCATTCTCATTTCACAAGAGAGACAGAGGTCATGTTGCAATACAGGGAGGGAACGTAGGTCTCTTACCCTCAATCTAGTGCTCATGACACTCTGCCGTCCCTCTTCCCCCGCCAAAACCAAAGTATATTGTATTAAGAATATGCATTATGCAATACTCTGGAGCTTTATTATGTCTTCCTGTGTCTGATATAGCATTGGTTACATTATCTAAGATAAAGTGAATGTTTCAAGTTAAATAAGCAATCTACTTACCTCCTATAGAAGTAAATGTGTTTAATGAGATTTTTAACCGTTTGCTTCTGGAAAGCTTATTTCGTAGTTATACGATCTTCCTTGTTTTCAATATTTATCTCTGTGCTTGTGTATCTTAACTAAAATGATATTTAGAGATATTTGATGATACCTTAATAACACTGTGCTACAGATTCATGAAACATCAAATTATGAGCAAAGACAAGCCAAAAGAGTTTCCAAAGGATCTCAGTAGATTTCACAGGCTTGTGCACCAAAGCTTACATTACTGGCTCGTAGAAAAAGCCTTATTCAGAGTATAGTTATTCTCTTGTTACAGATAGGTCCAAAAGATAAGCTTTTCTACTTTTGGCCCTGTAGACTAGAAAAATAAATTATAGACTAAAAGAAACAAAAATACTAATTTTATAAATCAGTGATAATTCTAATTATAGTAATTATCAAATAACGAGTATCTGAGTACCAATCATGAGTCAAGCACTATCCCAGATGTATAATATCTCTAATCCTCACATCAACTCTGCAACCTGAGAATTGTATCTTGATTTCAGAGATGATGAAATGAGGATTCGATTTTTTTTTTTTGCCTTGCTTGAGATCAGTCACAAAGTGTGGAATGTGGAAAGAGAGTTAATCTGACATCAGACCTGTAGATCTGTCATCACAGCAAAGTATGCATCAGAAAATAATAAACCAACAGAGGTGTAACACCCTAATGCTCAGGAGCAGCCCTAATTTTCTTCCGCTAAAAAACAGATGAAAACATTGTGAGAGAACTAAAAAGCAAATGATCACAGAGCAGGATTAGGAAGCCTCAGTATTGCTTTCTGTCATTGCTATGTGACTGCTCAATACGGTTTATATTTATCTGATATTATTCATATTATTATCATAATATTAGCTGACATTCATTGACCTAGATCAGGGAAGGCTTCCTGAAGGAAGGGACATAGTAGCAGTGACCTGAGCGATTAATTAGCCAATTGTAAAGGGCATGGGAGACAGAGATACAATGGTTGGGGGAGTATTCTAAGTGTGGAAAACAGTGTGTGCAAAGGCACAGAGATAAGAGACCATTACGGATTGAATCGTGTCCCCCCCTCCCCCTGCCACAATCGTGTGTTGGATTCCTAACTCCCAGTACCTCAGAATGTGACCTTATTTGGAAAGAGGGTCATCGCAGATGTAATTAGCTTAGATGAGGTCATACTGGAGTAGGGTGGGCCCCTAATCTACTATGACTGGTGTCCTTATAAGGGGAACTTCGGACAGAGACACACACAGGGAGAATGCATGTGAAGGTAAATTCCATGCAAATGTAGGAGTGATGTATGTCCAAGGCAAATAACACCAAAAATTGCCAGCTAACCACCAGAAAGTAGGGGAGAAACATGGAACAGATTCTCACTCACAGCCCTCAGAAGGAATCAACCCTGCTGATGCCTTGATCTTGGACTTGTAGCTTCCAAAATTGTGAGAACTATAAACTTCTGTTCTTTAAGCCGCACCATTGGTCATAGTAACCCTAGCAAATGCATACAGAAGCTAAGGAGTTCAAAGACATGCAGTTTGGCTCATGACTCATTCATTTAAAAAGGGCAAACTGTCCTCTAACAATTATTGAGATGGCAGAGAAATGTCCAGGGAATTTTAGAGCTATTCCATTCATAATGATCAACATATTAAAGAACACATTGTGGGACTATAAGTTATACGCTATGAGCTGTTAAATTCAGTTAATAACAAACAATTGATATCACTGTGTTATATGGTTGTTCAGTGAACACGTATTTAGCATCTATGATGTTCCACGTTCTGTAGGATGGTGGTCAAAAGCTTGTACTGTCAACAGAACTATGAGTAGAGACCCCACATTTTAGAATGTTTTTGGAAAATATCCTGCCCTCTGAAATATCAAGGTCCTCATCAATTTCCCCAGAGAGAGGAGATTAAATAAGATTAAATAAGTAACATGTTTAGTTGATTGCATGTTTTGTCATAAGCTCACTGTAATAGAGCTGTGTTATTATGTTACTGTTATTTTTGTTATTTTGTTGTTGTTATTTAGGACGGGGAGATGTTCATTTTATTATCCCATCCCTTTAGGCTCCTGGCCTCTCCCTGCCTGTGAGATGTGTTGGCAGTTTCTGGCTCTGTTCCCTGGCTCCTCATTTCTGGTTTTTGATGGGGCGTGATGATCAGATGGCCGTGATTAGTTCTTTGGTGTGCATTTCAGATTATCTATTAAGTAGCCATCTCCTCAGCCACTGAGGCATATGGTCAGCACTTCCAGGGCTTAAAATAAATCTGCATCTTAACATGTGGGATTTTATTATGCAAAATAGAGCTCACATGGGGTCTAATCTTGTTATTTGTTATGCTACACACGTCTACAGTGTGCATTCTGGATAGAATTGTGCATTAGGCCCCAGGCCTTCCATTTCATAACATTGCACAGATATTCTGGGTGAGAACATCCTAGGAAGTAGCATCAGCCCTGAACTGTGCAGGGTGCAGGAGAGGAGAGAAGGGTGAGGAGTAATTTTCCCTTCCTTCCTTTGCATACTTGTCATTCAGGTTTTTTTTTTTTTTAATCAAGCATTTATTTGGCACCTACTATGCACCAGCTCTTTCCCCAGTTACTTGGGTGGTGGTGAACAAGATGACACAATCCTGGATGCAAGGTGCTTGTTAGAGGAGATCATCCCTTAATGCTGATTAGAAAAAAATACACCCTTTCTCCAGGCTGACAGGGCTCTGTCCTAGGACACCTACCATCGCAAGTGGAGTGTGGAATGGATTTCAGGTTGCCTCCTCTTGACTAAGTGCTATTGGATTAAGGCAATTAAGGCACGCAATTAAGGCAATTAAATTGGCAAGGACTAAAGTGCATGCTCAGCAGATAACAAACAAGGCGACTTCACTGTATAATGCGCTGAGGGCTGCTTGGTTTTGGGGGTGGAGGGGGCACATGTGTGTACTGGAGAAGCTTATTATATTTCATTCTGTGCCCTCTAACTATTCGACTGTTTCGTATGTGAATGGGTAGAAAGTAATGGTTTACTCAGCATTTGGTTGAGCAAATATTTCAGGTTTTACATTTTAAAACTAGCTATTCTTTATTCTAAAATTTTTCCCAACATTATCATTCTAGAATCAAGTAGAAGAGATTAATGGCAAATAAGAGATTTGTTTGTAGAAATTAGCTCAAGAGTATTTTCCTGTATTAATAGAAACTTATGAGTCTCCAAAACAGGGACTTTTAATTTTTTTTCAGAAGTGGCATGTCATCTAAGTTAATAAATAGTGCAAAAGATAAAAAATAACAGCACCAAAAACAAAAATTCAGGCTCTGGAGACAGAGAATTGGATTTGGATACTAATTCCAGTTCTTCTGCCTACTTGTTTTGTTACCATGGGCAAGTTACTAATCCTTTAGAGCGCTTGTAATAATACTACATTCTTTGCGAGGATTAAGCGAGATAATGCAAGTGAAGTGTTCAACACAGCCCCTGCACATTGTAAATATTCAATAAGTGGTAGTTCTAGTTGATGCTGCTGGCACTTTTAAAAATTCATAAGGATCTGCAACATGTAAAGTAGAATTGCATACACCAGAGCAATGGGTTTTCCAGAACAATGGGTTTTCCATTTATCTATATGGAATAGATGTGTGGAAATAGATGTGGTAAACCCACTGTTTTGCACATGGACAATTATGAGCATGTTTACTTTTATGACATTGTAAAAATACTATTGGCTAACACATGTATGACTGTGCCACATCCTTTCCTCTGTGCTTCATATTAAGTAACTCATAGCATCCTTCTAATAATCCTGTGGGTATATTCTATTATAACCATTTTGCAGATGAGAAAACTGAGACCCAAAGATGAGGCCCATAGGTAATATGCTGCAGAGGTGGAATTTCAACCCAGGCAATCTGCTCCAACTCTGTGTTTTTAACAGCAATGATACTCTGAATTTCATTGATAAATAGGTTAATGTATACATACAAACATATACATTACAATACACAAATGTGTGGATTTGCGCGTATTTGCCTAAAAAAGCTAATGCATCTTGACTTTGTAGAATAGATCTTCCTCTCTTATTCTTTGAGGTCTGTAGCCACACTTACACTTTTCTGTTTGTGGTTCCCTTTTCGCTCGCAGGCTGATTGAATTATATGGCACATCAGATACAAAATGAGATGCTAAATTAAAACCTCTCTCTGTTGCCCAGCAGTGGGTGATTGCTCTACATTGCTTGAGGTTAAGCATATCCTTAGGTATTATTCTCCTTGTTTACTTCCTCTCACCCTGACTCAAGTTACTTGTACAGTGGTTCTATATCCAAATACATGTCATCGAGTGGCAGAAGGATGGCATTAATATGGATTAACTATATTCTGCAAGCTCTTTGGTGATCTTTGCCCTTCAGTGTTGAATAAACTGATGTATCAGTTAAAAACTTGTGCCTGGCTGCATTTAACAGAAATCTCACTATTGTAGCTTACCAAAATACGCATTTATTTTTCTCACAATTCGGGAAGTACAGGAGTACCCTGTCCAGTATTAATGCAGCAGATTCTCAAGCCCTCAATGCCCCAGACTCCTTATGTCTTCCACACCGCCATGCTTAATCTGTGTCTTTTTCTCTTCTAGTTTATGCCTCAAAGTCAAAAAATGACCATTCCACCTCCTACCTCACAACCCCATGCCAGACAGGAAAATTCCAGTTATTTACGCCCACATCTTTTGGACAGAATTATACCACAAGGGATGATGGATCAATGAGGCCGGCATATTGTTCCCCCAAACCAAATCCAGGTTCTGTTAGTAAGAAGCGTAATGTAAACCGGGCAGCTGGCAGTGTCTGCCATAACTGAAAACTCATACTGCAAAAATGATTTACTGCTAAGGCATATGTGATATTCAAGCAACTTGTATTTATAAAGTGTCTCCTGTGGGCCTAGAGGTATACATCAATGAGGAGCATGGCTCTCTCTTCTTAAGGTTAGATAGATGTGGGAGCAAATAACTACAGTGTGCTGTGTTAGAGGCATGCACATTGGGAGCTTTGAGGTGTCAGTCGTAGGGCGGAGACATACAAAGTTTAGTTCTGGATAGTATTGAGGAATATGAGCAACTAATGGTAGTAATAATGACTGATTTTTATTGCATATTAACTAAGCCAGGCATTTAAAAATTATATATATATATATTATATTATATATAATTTTATATACTTTTATATACAATATAAAATTATGTAATATACATATATATTGCACATCAACTTTATATGTTTTTACAGCCAAGTTATATGAGGCAAATGAAGTTGAATAACTTTCCCCAAGGTCAAATCACTAGTAAGTTAGAGAGCTGGGATTCAAACCTAGATAGTCTATCACCAGAGCCCTCTTAATCTGCAATCCGCAGTGAGGATACTGAGGAAGCTCCATTTGGCTCTTTTTGTTGCTGTTTTGTTTTGTTTTTGAAAAAATATCCGGAAGTTCCTTTGGATATTGCTAATTGTGTTGAATCCTTTGATTCATTCAGCGTTCATCACATCTCATAAGTTGGCCTTACCCAGGATCCTTAGGCTTTAGCTTGTACCCAGCTGCACAGAAGGATACATGCTAGAATCTTTTCAGGTAGGGAGTGTTAAGTTCCAAATATTCACATTTCTCTAACTATTGTGAATAGGATACTTTCAATTATGTCATTTCTTGGTCAAAATATCCTGTTTTAACCCTTAACCTTAACTAAGATTCTATCCTCACTCATGTGAACATTCATATTTCCAGAGATGCTGTCTCCCTGCCTTTTCTGGACAGCCCTCCTGGAGATAACAGTTTACTTGCCTTGGCCCGTGCCTTGGTTTTATGATGTTCCCTTCAGTGCCTTATGTAGCAGACAGAATTCTAAGATGACCCCCCAAGACCCATACCCTTATATAATATCCTCCCCTTGATTGTGAGAAGGACCTGTAATGATGAGGTGATATCACAATATCACTCCCATAATTAGGTTTTGTTACTTGGCACAGTTAACTTTAAGAAAGGAGATTAGGTTCAGTGGGTCTGACCTAATCAAGCTAACCTTTAAGAGGTCAAGGCTCTTTCCTGGCAACAGAGATTCAAATGAGAGAGGGATTCAACAGAAGGGAGATTCTTCATTGCTGGCTCTGCAGATGGAATGGGGCACAGGGCAAGGAACTGTAATAAACTTTGTTATTCTGTGCCTGGACTCCTGTCCCATGGAAACTGGGAGATGACAAATTCACGTTATTTTAAGCTACTAAGTTTTATATAATTTGTTATACAGCAAAAGGTAGCGAATATATCTTGGCTTTGGTTTCAAATGTTTAACTCTTCTGCCCTGACCTCAAAGTTTCACAAGTAGACTAACTCACCCAGGTCATTTATTGAGTACTAGAATTGGCTTTGCCCAAACTATACTAGAGGCATTACCATCAAGGTGAGAAATAGGGACCCAAATCATAAGTGTTTTTATTTTTGTTATCTTACAATTTATACTAGAAAGATTTTACCAGTGTTTTCCCATATCACATACCTTTTAATATCCCCTACTATGACTACCAAAAGATAAAAACAAAACACCATATGATACACTAATTAAAAGTCACAGTTCAGTGGATCAAGGACAAAGTCCAAGGTGAAAGAAAATTTTAAAAATGCAAGATTAGTTAGCCCATGCACTAAGGGTTTTCCAAGTAGTGAGAAACACAATTTGATGCTCCTTTTCTTGCTGGATGAAGTACGTACACTGTGGAGTGGGGTAGAGAGGAAAATGCTTTTTCTGTTGGTTTCTGCTACAAGGAGTACTCTAGCAACCTATTTCAGTCTTTATTAACATATGAAGATTGAGTTCAGGGTTAAAACATGGTTGGCATAATTTGTCCAGAACTCACAGTGGTTTTGCATGGGGATGGAAAGGCTAAAGATTTGTGGTTGTGTGCATTTTTGGTAACTGTTTGCAAAGTTGGAATAAGGCACCTGCCTGCAATAAAATATGACCCTCACCCACTCTTGTAAATTGCTTTTGCCCATTCACATTAGAGGTCATTAATCTTGTTTCCCTTTATGGATGGACATTCAGCACATTCCCCGCAATTGATTCAGCTCTGTAGTTCCGAGTGGTATAAAAAATTCACAAAGTGCAGTTGGAGAAAAATGTCACATGGGTACAAATAAGAAAGGGTATTCTTTATCTTACCTACAGAGAAACATAGGGATTTACAAAAAGGGCTGTGAAAAGGATCAAAGAAACAAGACAAATAGCCAATGAATAATCATAAATCCTTAGCCTAGCAGGGATTTGTTAAGGCCAACACAGTATAGGAACTCCTTTTTACGCTATTGATAAGGAAACAGTCCTATAGCATATACTTGGAAACATCCTGAATATCGGAGAACTAACTAGTTATAAGACATCTCATTCTTTCCATGATCCCTTTATCGCCCGAGAGAGATGCTTACTTTGAACACACTTATATTATATTGCAGTTGTCATATTTTGTTGTATTTCTTTCTGATTTTTCTCTCTTCCTTGAATCTTCACCAAATAGTATTATATGTTGAATATTTGTAGGCACTTAGCATATTTTTACTAAATGTAAGTTTCAGTGAAATCCTAGCTCCATTCATGAGAATTCTAGATACTATCTCCTTATCACGTACATGGCTGTAAGAATGATAGTAAAAAAGATTAGCCCTGTGTACATGGCTCAGGTACTAATATTCTTTCCATGATCTTTATTTTCTGATGCTTTTCCTCCAAGCCATTCCAATACAGTTTGACAATTATTTCTTCAGTACACCTGATGGCCAATCAGAAATAAATGTGAGTTATGGTATCCAGTTACCTAGAAGCAAAGTGTTTCAGCCTTAAATATAAGGCATAAGGCTGGGGGTGAGAGGGGGCTTCAACTTCCTGTGTTTCTTTATCGCCCATTTAAATTGATTGAGAATGTTAAGCCATTATTGAGTCGATACTGGACAAAAGCTAGAGTATATTCATTACAACTAAAGTAGCATTTCATAAAGTGTTTAATCAGGAGGAAGGAAGTATATGTCACTGAGCAAACACAAGGGGTTTTAAAATCACATCATAATCAAATGAATAAATATTTGACTTTCTGTGATGTACAGGGCCTGTCTTCTCTGATGTATATGGAAAATAAAAGTGATAAATATAACAGAATTTTTCCTCTCTATATGCCCTTACTTTGCTACTGCAATCAATTCATGATTGCCATGATTTTTTCTTGAAATGGTCTATGCGTAAACCAAAATGTTGGCAAACAAATTATTCAGCCAGTTTTTATTTTCTATTGAGTTTGTCTCTAATTGCTGACCTTCATGTTAGAAATTGGTGTGAACTATTGGCTTCGCACATTTGTGCTTCAGAACCTGGGGATAAGGAAGGTGTGTCTGGTGGCTCTTTCCACTTCAGATAGGGTATAACCATCCCTGTGAACTGCTTCTCCCTCATAATTTGCAAAAGCCGAGAAATTACTAAAGAGTTTCTAAAGAGCCTCATATAGTCTCAGAATTTCTACTCTCCAAAAGGTAGCATATTCAGTACAAGTTCTTGCCACTTCTTTGCATATTTAAATTCTCATTTTAGGTAATAAATTATGACATGTGTTACATACAAAAAATGTGGCGTTACAGCCTGATGGACTTATAGTAGGAATGGCTTGAAGAATTAATCAGTTAGAATATATTTTCATATGGTTTTCTTCCATTTCCAGGATTTTTCAGGGATTGGGGATAAGGAGATCAATGTATGCATCTGTTGTTTGAAAATAGTTCTTGGTCTAGTAGGATACCATCCAAGGGAAAGGCCTGAGGAACAGAAGATGTCTTTCTTCTGTGAATCTTGGTATGACTGAGTGGGGTACACACTCTGAGGGCCAGAGCTGAACTGTTGAGAAAAATTAGAGATTTTTAGTCTATACTTTCCATAGGGGAAGACAGTGAGATGAAGAGCTAACAGGAAAATGGGGGATACTGACCACTAGAACTGAGATCTTTAAGGGGAATTTGACTAATTGTTCTTTTCTGTAATATGTAATGTGAATTTAATTTTCTTCTTTTCATGAGTTTTTCAGTCCCCTTCTTACTAGTAATTTGTAAGACTATATATATATATATATATATATATATATATATATATATTTTTTTTTTTTTTTGGCTGCGTTGGGTCTTCGTTGCTGCGCACAGGCTTTCTCTAGTTGCGGCGAGCAGGGGCTACTCTTCGTTGCAGTGCGTGGGCTTCTTCTCATTGCGGTGGCTTCTCTTGTTGAGGAGCACAGGCTCTAGGCACGTGGGCTTCAGTAGTTGTGGCACGTGGGCTCAGTAGTTGTGGCTTGTGGGCTCAGTAGTTGTGGCTTGTGGGCTCTAGAGCGCAGGCTCAGTAGTTGTGACACACGGGCTTAGTTGCTCCACAGCATGTGAGATCTTCCTGGACCAGGGCTCGAACCCATGTCCCCTGCATTGGCAGGCGGATTCTTATCCACTGTGCCACCGGGGAAGCCAAGACTAGATCTTTTTGGGGAAATAGAATAAAATGAGGATTACAATCTAAGGTAGGCAAAGAGTAAAGGTCCGTGGAAAGTGCCCACCTTACCCCTCCTCCACACAAATTGGGCTTAAATATTGTTCTCACATTTGGATCAGGGTAGGAGAAACAGAATGAAAATTTTAAAAAATAGTTATGAGAATTTTATTATTATGGGAAAGAAAAATTATAGGAAACAGTCTTCCTGGAGAATTCTAGAAACACTTACGTGTATTATCATTCTTCAAAGAAAAGTATGTGGGTATGTATGTACTGTGTTTTTCAGTAAGGTTAATAAATATGGTGTGATGGTTAAAGTAAGATATGGTTAAGATATAAAATAAATAGCAACTTAAAGAGAATTAGATTGAAAGAGTTAATATTAAATGTATATTTTAAAAAATTAATTTTTGTTTTAGAGTATGCTTTACAGTTCTGGAGCATCTTTAAATCACTTTTTTGTTTTGTTTTTCCTTAAAACTTCCTAGCTCTTTTGATTCTAAACAAATTGAAATGGGGAGATGAAGTTGGGAGAAAATAAAGTTGCAAATTTAACCTTTGCCACCTCACGTGAGGCTATGCCTTCTCAAGAGAGACTATGCCTTCTCAAGAATGATTCCCCAGTTTGCTATTCAGTGAGAGAATCAAGTTGTTTACATTTAATGCAATGGATAATTGAATGAAGATTGACTTACAATCAGTTATAATCAGTGACTTGTGTTAAGTAACTTTATATATAGTACTGGAGGGAGTACCACACAAAGAGAGAGTGAAGGGGGCCACAGCTGGGCAGTGGAGAATATGTCACATATCATATTGCCATGTCCTATGCTCTTGTATTTACTATGTTGCTGGGCACAGGGTTGCATCCCTGGGTTCTTCAATGGCTGTTAAATTGAAGATATTAGTACAAAAACGTTTACAAACTATTTAATTAAGATACTGTTTTAAAAAATAATATCTGATGGAAAATCTAAAGTTGTGGTTGAGGATTATTCCTACAGTAATTCAATGCAGGGATTCAATATCTCTAATAATTCTACAGATCTAGTATGTGTTTCTTCTTACTTATACCAACATATGCAACAACATCAATTCCTTAATGAGATGGACAGGGCTATAGAGGAGTTGGACTTAGCTAGAGAAGGAGGGTGTGTTTAATAGGATAGCAAGAAAGAAGTTTGATTGGGTAAAATGCTATTCTGGGCAGTTGGAACTAGATTGGCAACTGAGTCAAATTAGAGTTCAGTTCAGTATGGGCAATATTTTAGAGTCTACTATGCACAAGTCCCAGCTGGGGATTATAATGTAGTCTTTCCTCTAGTAGATTGCCATCTTGATGGAGAAATCAAGAAAAAACAGCAGATTAGGGTGATAAAGTTCATGATATGAACACCGCTTACTAGAATTCAAACAAGATTATTTTATATGGCTGTGAGAATCAGGAAAGGCTTCATGAAGTGAGTAAGATTTGGTATATTCTCAGAGACTGAATGATATTGCAACAGATGGAGATAAGAAAGGGCATTTGAAGTAATGTGGACATTGACAGCAAAGGCAAAGACATATTTTAATGCAAAGTGTGTGACCAAATTATCTGAATTAATCATCTCATCGTAGAGTCTTCTGCTTCTATTGTAGTACGCGGTGGCAAAATGGTTCAGTAGTTGTGATTTTTAGTACTCATGGCAGGAGGAGGCAGTCCCAGTTTTTGAAGAAGGCATGTTGGCACACGTGAGTCCCAACTGAGCAGATCATCCCAGGCAACATGCAATGGTAGTGGACGGGCTTGGGACTTTGTTCTGGAATCAAGACTAGCACAAGGTAAAAGGGCAGATGTAAGGTCTCAGACTGTAATCTGTCCCACATTGGATCATAGCCAGCATAGGTCTGCTGATTCCAACCTGTGAGCTCTTGGGCTCTGTTTTGATTCTAACTAGCTTTCCTGTTGGCACATCAGCATTTCAAGGTTTTTGTAACAAAAACAAAGTGCACTAATATCTCAGATATTAGATATTCTCTTTTTATTAAGTGTTAACATCATCATTAACATCACTTTTTCCAGTTGTCTTAATAGCTTCATCAACCTCTCAGAACTTCAGTTTTTTTTTTTTTAAGTTGTTGTTTGTTTTTTGCCTTTGAAATAGAGGGTACTGTTGTATGGTGGTAAAAATCATAGGCTTTGGTGCCAGACTATTCTGGGTATGAATTTGGCCTCTACTTTTTAGAATCTATATGACTTTGGCAAGGTACTAAGTGAATTTGATGGCCAAGTTTTTCATTACTCAAATGAGGATGATAACATTGTATGCCTAATTAGGAAATTATATTAACAGATTAATACAATGGTTAAAGTCACAGACTTGAGAACTGGTCTCTGGTTTGAAATTCTACTGCTTACCAAGTGTGTGACTTACTAAGTGTTTATTTAAAGTCTCTGTCTCTTTACTTATCTCCAAGATGGGGGCAATAATGCTACAACCTCATATGGCTATCTCGAGGATTAAATTTATTCATATTTTTAATATACTTTGAAAACTGCCTGGCTTATAATAAATACATGCATGCTTATTATGCAAAATAGTACTTAATAATTATTATGACTTTAAGGATTGTTTTTGTGAGTAAAGAAGATAATGTTAATATAGTATCTGGTGTATAGTAGCATTCAATAAAATTTAGCTCTGGTACTCTAGGGAAACTTTATTATTTAACTCAGATATTCTCTGAATCCACAGTCTCACAAACTATTAGTAAATAATTACAAATTAGGTACTAAGCAAAATGAATTGTCTTGACCAATTTATATCTGATTATAGTATTCTTATTCCTAGAATCTTAAGATGCTTAAAGGAAATACAATAAATCACAGAGTTCAAAAATCAAAAAAAAAATATTTTACAAATTACAAGTTGTTATTCCATTTTAAAGACCAGAATGAAACAACAACGACAACCACCGAGGACCCAGATAGATTACCAAATCTACTAAAACAACTCTGGGAGAATTTATGAGATCAATTGAGGATTCCAGAGGTCTCTGATGTTCTCATAGTAAACCTAGACCTTGACGACAACAACTCCGAAGCAAAAACAGTGTGGGTATCAGGGTAGCTTCGAACGTGGATATACTCTTTTCACATCTACTGGTTTTACATGCTGCAACCTCATCAGCTCTCAGAAGTGAAAATCAAGGCTTTGAAATAGGAAGTCTTATTGCCAAGGTCATATAATTTATTTGCAGTTCAGACCTGGATTAAATCCAGGCCTCACTGCTCCCAGTGTGCTTCACTTCCCACTGAGCAAGCTGTGCCTCCCATCAATCTAGTTCTTTCACAGTTTATTCATTATGCTATTCTAGAGCATGGGTTGGATAAGAATTCTATAAATTTGTCCCATTAGAATTCTCCAACCCTTTTTTGTTCAAAAGTAATATCAGATTTGATTTGTGATGTATCAGGTGGAAGTTCATTCTGCTTCTGTGTTTACTATCCTAGAATCCAAAGTGACCCTGGATACAGACAACAGTTCATGGATGTGCTGGAAAATGGAAAGATTATAGCATTCAATAATTCTTCCAAGATTTTGTTTGATTTTTAAAAACCAGGACAGAATCCCTGTGGAGACCCATACACAGCTTAAAAGTCTCTTTCCCTAATATATAAATTTAGGGAAAAATATTTTGATCTTATGGTCCAAGTGGCAGAGCAGTTTGTATGGAAACCCAGACCTGTTGCAGGACCTTCTCTTGTTCTTGGCCCTACTCAAAACTAGCAAGTCATTCAGTAAATGGGCCAGAGTAACACACCCAAATCAGGAACACATTACCTTCAAAATCCAAAGAGGCCCACTAGGCAGAGATTCTAGATTTAATGTTGCAGCTCAGGGAATTAACAGTTTGGTTGGTTGACTAAAACATGGACCAAAAAGTGGCCACAGAAAATTAACTTAAAAAGCTAGACCTGGTCTGATATACTCTAGGGGAAGGGATTCAAAGGTTTAGGAAGATAGAAATGTTACAGTGGATTTGTTGCTAAGCTCTGCTCACCCATCCTAGGAGGGTCCAGAGGACACACTTTTCACCAAGACTGTGAGAAATAAATTTGTGAGGGGAGCACCAACAACCTTGAAGAGCTCTCTGATCACTTTTCTCTGTAAGCCAGAAAGCAATGGGAACGGCTGCTGCTGAATGGGCAAACCAAAATGCAGTGGCGGTAATTGCATACCAAAGTGGCAGAGGCAAATGGGAGAATGGGAGCACTCAGTTGCCTAAGGCCAGGCTGGTGTGGTTAGCATAATGAAAATCAGAGTCAAAGCAGAGTTCAGAGTGGTCAGCCTAACAGAAATCTATATGGCATTGGCTAATTGATCATGGTGTTTGTAGAAGTTAAAAAGTGGGAAGCCTACTAAATTCTTACTTGATCTGTATAAGTGGAAGAGTTCTAGGACAAGTGAACAAAAGTGTAACATGAATCATAACAGAGTCATGGACTTGAGCCAGTTTACACAACCTCTTGAATGAAGGGGAGGCCTACGAGTCCCCTTGAGGAAGGATTCTGTTCTGTTAATCTTTCTCCCATCCTTTCCCAGAGTGACCTAGGGCCTTTTACCAGGGTGACTGTGCTGTGGGGAAAAGGAAATAATCAGGTCTTTCAGGGATTACTGGACACTGGCTCTGAACTGACACCAGTTCCAAGAGGTGCAAAATGTCTCTGTGATCCACCAGTCAGAGTAGGGGCTTAAGACGAATGGAGTTTTCACTCAGGTCCATCTCACAATGGGTCCAGTGGGTCCTGAAACTCATTTTGTGATTATTTCCCCAGGTCCAGAATAAATGCTTGTAATAGGCATACTCAGCAACTGGCAAAATCCCCAAATTCGAGTAAGATACTCTACTTAATTATCAAAGAACCCATAAACTAAAGAATGAGATAGGCATTTTCCCATTTATGTATAATGGGATAAACAATATTTTAATGAGACAGGCATTTTCCCACCTGTGTAAAATGGGATACACAATATTTTTAAAGTATATTCAATTCTCAAATTTGTTATAAAGTTTACTAAAATTTGGTTGTGTTATCTTTGAAACAAGAAGAAATTTTATTTGTGATTTATCAATACTCTTATCAGATTGGTGTTTCATCATTTGAAGTTTTGGCTAGTTTAGGGAAGAGGATTCTAGAGTTTTGAGATACAATATAAAAAACATTTGGTGGAACGTTAATTAATCCTCCTCAAAATTATTTAGTGACATAGATTGCCTCTTTTTACTGACATTTATAGATATTTGTTGATTCTCAATTTCTTAGGCGTTTCCTATCCTATTGTCGTACTTCAATTTTATCATTGCTATTTTTCAGGTCCCTAATTAGTTTTGCTGGTAGTTTTCTTCAATTGGATAGTTAAATGTGATTTGAACTCAATGTGATTAAGTCTAATGGATTGCGTTTCCTGCCACCTTTGTTTGATTGGCAATGTAGAGAAATAGAAGCAAATGCAGCTGATGAAAAAATTCAAGCAATCATTTCACATCCTGGAAAATCTTGAACATCTAAGTCTTCTTACTATCTCATTTCTTGGCTGTAGTCCTGTCAAGGACTTTGAATTTATGTCCAAATTTATATGACATTCTTTTAAAACCCAATTAATCAGCAGAATAATTTGTATTAGTGGCCTAACAAATCCCGTATAATTATTTTTCCTTTTTTTCTAAGATAATCCTTCACTCACAATTAACCAGTATATCAGTGAATTTAGGTTATTTTTAAAAATGTTATCAGAACACACCTGGAATACCTTATAAGTTCTTGCTTTGCTACATTATCACAAGTGACTTTTCTTGGGCCAAAAAGAGTCTCACTGGAGGATCTTTCTTTCAAGACTAGTGAAATGCTCTTTCTGTCTCACACAGTCAGACATGTAGGCTCTAACAGAAAATATGTGTGTTTAGATGGAACATTTCTATAAAATGTACAACATTCTTTGCAGCAGATTTGTTTGGCTGTCAAAGCCTCAATTATGACAAACTAGAACAGAGTTTCCAAAATCCAGAGTGCAAAAATTGAAATCTCTGGTGCCCAAGGAATGTCAGTTGTCTGGGACTATGCTTGTATTTGTAGGAGAGGTTGCCAAGATCATGTTGCAGTTTGCCTTGTAAAGGTAGAGCTTTCACTACCGTAATAAAAATATGGAAACATTAGAAATGGCAGAATGTTACTGCACTCAGTCTCTTTTTCATGGTTATACAATTTTGTTATATTTCCAAAGGATGCCTAAAAAAATGAACTGAACAGCCTGCACTAAGTACCAGAAAAATTTAAAAATCTTTGAACCTGGGCAGTACATTGAATGCCATCTGCAGCAGACCCAAATCTAGAACACATGTGGAGTTTCTTTTAAAGTGCCTTTAACTCCATGCTGTCTCTTGGGTTGCTGATGAATATCATTGGTCTTGATGATTTGATCCTGATTGGGGAATTTATTACGCAAGTATCCATCAAGGTGAATGCAGTTCTGCTCCCTGTAATGCTCTTTTATTCTTCTAGAAAACGTTTCCTTTGGCAATTGAAATGGACCTTTTAGTTCAGCTAAATTATCATTAGCATCTTTTGAACCTCCAAAGGCATTGGTGTGATATATTGTCTTACTGTTTGGGGAATTGGATGAGAGGAAGAGAAGAAAATGAAAAGTGTGAATTTTATTCTGTGTGTGTGTACGTGTGTGTGTTTTCTAACCTCTGGTTGGTGTAGAGGAAAGAACATGGGCATTAAAATTAACAGGCACTATGGCATGGTAGTTACAAGCTTGGAATTCCGGCATCAGACAGTTTTGGTTTGAATCACTGTTCAGCCACTTACTATCTCTGTGTTTAATGAGACCAGCCCATGTAAGTTGCTTAGCACAGTGCTTGTCATGTCATAAGTCCATGTGCACAATTATTTATGCTGTTTGAATCTAAGTTATAGCAGTTACTACCTGAGTGACCTTTCCCAAAATATTTATTCTTTCACATCTTTTTTCCTCAATTTAAACATGAAGATAAGAATACCCAACCTGGAGAACCACTGAGAGTTAAAACTGGTATCAACTGCCAAGTGTTTGACATTTAGTAGCTGATTGACATATACTAGTTTGCTCCCCTCTTTACCGCCACTCCCAGTAACAACAAAATAACAATAGCAACAACTATTATTAAAAGCTTCCCAAGTGTCAGTCACTATATATCCTACACAAAGACAGTCACTCACCATTGTGTTTGTACTAAAATGATACCATGAATCAGTGGCATGAATTCACAATTTTGTCAGATTTCTCAGTTGCTATTGCTTTGCTATTAAATAATTTGTAGCTTTTGCTTTGGACCCATGTATAATGGTTTCCATTATACTATTTCTTATTTGCTCATCATGAAGTAATCAATTATTTTTTCTTTGCTATCCAGCTTCTGCTGGAAGAAAAAGTAAGATCTGATCTAAAGACTTGACTGAGGGTATGTGCCTTTCTGGGGTTCTTAGTTGAACCTTCTACTTCTACAGAGGGATTTCTTTAGTAGACCCTGGAGAATTTCAAAGAGAATGTCAATGTTACATGTCATTGTATGCAGCTTAGCAGGAAAAAACGTGGACCCTACACCAGGTGTCTAAGTAAAATCTACAACATAATGTTTCCCTTTCTAGTGCTGACTGGGTCCTTGCAGCTTTTCAAATAGGAAACATTTTTAAATCCTTATGGATAAGTCACTTCTTTCACTATTTTCAAGAAATAGTTTTAGGAAAACATTTCTTTCTCATTTCTTGGCAATAGTTCTTTCAAGGACTTTTGATTTCAAATCCACATTTGTAGCAGATTATTTTAAAACCCAATTAACCAACAGCATAATGTGTTAAAAGAAGCACATTCTGATGATTGATTTCCTTTCAGCTTCCATTCTCCTCCAGAACTCTGGGCTGTCTGTGTGGATGGAAAACAATGGATTGATTTAATGTATCTGGGCACTTAACACAGAACTTTAATAAGAATGTCGAGAATTGCCATTAGAAAGGAAGCTGCCATTTATTTGCTCATTTCCTAAGAGCAGAAAATCTATTACAGTGATTTGAATAAGTTTTGATGAAGTATGAAGAGGGCACTGGATTTCATGACTTCTTGTTGGGTCAAAGTACCCATTTGCCAAAACAATTTATTTTAAAATAACATTATATATGTGTTATATTATTATGACAAAAGAAGATGGAATTTTATATTACTAATTTTCCAGCCTTAGCTCTCTAAGATTTTAGGTTGAGAGAAGCTGAATAAAAGTGAATAAAATTTGTAACCTGGATTATTGTGGTATATTCTGAACTTCTGCATTTATTTTTGAATACAGCATATTAGTTGCTATTCCTACTAATTTGTTTCAAAATAGGAATTGTTAATTTATTACAAAATGTGAGTTATTTTAAAGGCAGTATGATATAGTAATAACACTTGATTCAGAGTTGGTAAACCAGGTCTTTACCATTTTGTGAATTTAGGGAAGGAATTTTATCCCTCTGAGACTCTGTAGCTATTTTTATAAATGAGATTAATTTAGGTAGATGACCTCTATGTCTCAAGTTCTAAAATTCTAAAAATCTATTTGTCTTTTTTGTCTCTTTGAAGGCATAGCTTTATATCACTTAAGGTTTTAAAATAACTCTCACATTGAATAAATGATGTGTGATAACTTTGAAGACTGTTTTAATTTCTACATTGTTTATTTGTTACTGACTGCAAGTTCCTGTGCCCCACGACCGCACAGTGAGGCCAAACAAACCAAAACATTGGCGTTTGGCCCAGAGAAAGGTTTATTGCATGGCTGTGCAAGGAGACAAGTGGCTCATGCCCCAAAAACCCTGACCTCCCCGAAGGGTTTCAGCAAAGCATTTTTAAAGGCAAGGTGAGAGAGGGGCGTGGTTAGTTGTTGGTGTAGGAATCCTTTGTACTTGCAGTTGTCCACATAGGTCAGGTCAAGATGTTCCTATAAAGCTCCAACAAGACAGATGTTATTCTCTGTTCTGCAACTTTTATCTCTGTATGAATGGACTCTTAAAGGTCAGAGCCCTGAGAATAGGCTATCCTGTATATTTTGGGCTATAGGCAACATTCTTTTAGAAAAGGTGCAGAGCCAGCATGACTAAACACAGGCAACAGAGCACAAAGGTTAAAGCAAAAGGAACAGATCTAATATGGAGTCAGATTTGTTCTTCCCTATTACATATTTATCACGTTCATTGTGGCCTTGTGGGGAGTCACTTACCTTTCCCAGGTTTGCATAATCTGAATGTAGAAATGAGGAATTTGAACAATATGGTATCTAAAGATCCTTCTAGTTTTAATATTTTCTGTTTCTAGTATATATTTATTGAAATCATATCATGTATAATGTGTGTGATTCTCAGTATTATAGGAGATACAAAATGGAAAAGACATGACAGACATCTGCCCTAGAGAAAGTTTTTAATTTCCATTGACTGAAACCTATGGTATTTTAGTCTATTTGGTCTGCTATAGCAAAAATACTATAGACTGGGTGGCTTATAAGCAACAGAAATTTATTTCTCACAGTTTTCTAGAGGCTGGAAATCCAAGATTGATGCACTGGCAGATTTCGTGTCTGCTGAGAGCCCACTTCCAGGTTCATAGACAACTGTCTTCTTACTGTGTCCTCACATGGGGAAGGGGTGAGGAATCTCTCTGGGGGGGTCTCTTTTTTTAGGGCACTAATCCCATTCATAAGGGCTCTACTCTCTTGACCTGATCATCTCCCAAAGTTCTGATCTCCAAGTACAATCACACTGAGGCAATAGGTTTCAACATATGAATGGGGAGAGGGCACAAACATTTGGTTCATAGCACATGAGATTTGTGAAACCATTAAAATTATGTGTAAAATGTTTGCTTATGTTCATTTTTTCTTGGAGAAGAGTATCTGTAGCTTTCATAAGAATGCTGAGTAATACATAGTAAATAAAATTGGAGGCTCTGTGGTCAGAAATCTAGTGCAGTGAGTCTTAAAATGTGATCAGTGAAGGGGTGAGGGGTCCCCTGAGTTGCTTTCAGGTGGTTCAGGAAGTGAAATCTCCTTCTGAAGTCTACTAAGATGATATTTTCCCGTTTCATATCCATTCAGGAATGAATGCACAGTAGATTTCTCTAGAAGCTCCATGATGTATGACATCGTAACATTAAATGTAGAAGTATATGAGAATCCGGTTTATATTCTATTAAGCCAGATAATAAAGATAGAGGCAAAAATGTAAAACAATGTCATTCTTCTCAATATTCTTTTTTGTTTTGGAAAATATGGTTATTTTTTCAAAAGATACTTATATGAATATATAACAAGTTTATTATTATTTTGAAATTAATATATATTTTTAAAATTTCTCAGTTTAAATTTTAACACACTAAATATCAGCAGATAAAGCCCATGTAAACAAAAGCTCTTTAGAGTCCTCAATAACTTTTAAGAATGTCAACGGCTCTTGGGACTAAAATGTCTGAGAAATGCTGACCTAGTGCCTCATTAAGGTAGGTTAATCTGTAGTAGTAAACAGAGCCTGTCTGTTATTAAGCTTACCCAAAAAGATTTATGTCTCTTTCACCTAATTGTCAAAGTAAGTGTTCAGGTTAGCAGGGTAACTCTCTAACACATGATAATTCTGGGACTCAAGCTAATGATATGACTTTGCCATCTTCAACACTTGACTTTCAAATTTGTCCTAGAAGACAATGAGATCCGAGTCACCTGGAAAAGGGAATGAGCACAGAGGGAAAGAAGTGGGAGAGAGAGACCCAGAAGTGTCACTTGTTGTGTTCACTCCATTGACTACAACTCAGTTTCCTATCCAAAGCCAACTAACTGCATTGAAGGCTGGGAAATGCAGCCCAGGCCTGTGTCCAGGAAGAAACAAAAAACTTTCAGGAACAGTTGGATGTCTCTATCATACCTCAGTTTTAATCCACGTCCTCCAAATATTAGCTAGGTCAACATAGGCCAATTCTATAGCTAGTAATTTTTAGTTTTCTCATATGTCAAATAGGTATGATAAACTTTCAACTTGAGAAGGTTTTTGTGAGGGAGCTTATACAAAAGTGTTTAAAAATGGATAGGTAAAATTTTATCAAATAATTATGTGTAAGATTTTTAGAAAGGTCTGTGACCCAAAAAATGTTAAATCAGTCTGCTAGAGGAATTTAATATTTAGAAATAGATATAAAACTTGTAGTAACAATAGCTACAATATAAGATCATGTGTGCTATGGGAAATAATGGTTATGTAAACTGGGAGCAGTTTTTAGTTAGTGCTTTCATGGAAGCTCTTGAATTGGAAGTTCTTTAAGGATGTTCATAAAATGTCTAATTGCTATCTTTTTGCTCCGGAATTCCATTCTTTAAGATACCCTTCTTGTGACACATATCTGACCTTCATATAGTGGAGAGTTTTCTTATCCGCCTCCCTCTTTATCTTTTAGCTCCTGTTAGCTCCACAAAAACATAATTTCTATCTTATTCTACTTGTATGTCTTGAAATTAGCATGATGCCTGGCCCATTGTAAGCCCTTGGATAGGTATTTATTGAATGGATAACATTTTATTTCAATAAGAGGATCGCATGAATGGAAAAGAGAAGGTCATTATAAAGAGGGATGTTAAGAGTTTGTGATCAAAGACACTTATGAAGTTTAACGTATAGGCTGGTAAGTAACTAAAGTGTAGTAATAATGTAGGACATCAAGACGCATGGAATCCACATTACTTCCATTACATGGAAGAGTCATTACTATGAAAGATCATATAACTAACCAAGGATGCAAGAAAAGATGGGAAAGAAAGGAAAATGGATTCATGTCCTAAAGTCATTAAAAGTTGTAGGAGTTTCTATTGACAGGACAAAAATGGTGAGAGGCTGGGGTAAGATGGCATCCATCTTAAGGGATGGGAAGTTATTGAGAAAGTATAATGGAATAATGGCTGGAAAGTTGCAACTCAAATATTTGTTGAATGAGCATATATTCAACAAATACTGGGTAGATGTATAGATGATGGAATACTACCTTTCATTTTATTATATTACTTGAGCCTCAAGGCAAACGGTGCCATGGGGAAATTAATTATCACTTGAGGTGAGCAGACTGAGAAACTTAGGAGGGCTTTATTCTAAATAAAGCGTGGATGTCATGGAACTCAATTGGTCCATAATTTGGGTGCATAGAGATAGAGTTGAATTGACCTGACCTGATCTGGATTGAGGAGATATTATGAGAGAAAGTAGCAAAGGGTTTTGCATAGAGTGGAATTGTGGAAACTGTTTAAAGAGATATTAGCATTAGGGGAATAGAAAAAGTCAGTTTATGAAGTGTTTCCAGAATGAACTACATCCACTTTTCAGTTTGGAGTACTGGTATGTTGGTTTAGATGTGTCCAAGCTTGCATCTCAAATGTTAAGTTACTATTGATTTACCTCTTGAATCTAAGAAGAAAATAATTTCTTTGCAAAGTCCCTGTTTGATAGGTCAACTTTAGCTAATGTTTACATAGTTATTCTATTTTTAATTAAATGTTACTACTTAAGTAAACAGAGAATTAGGTAGATAACACTTTCAGAGATATAATAAAAGTGAATTGGGGGATTCTATTATATAAAATTGAAGTGAATTATAACAACATATGGAAATAACATCGTCAAACATGCTAGTGGGGTTTTTTTGTTGTTAAAAATACCAGTAATCCAAATAAAACATGGCTTCTATTTGAATTGTTAACTTTTTCTTTTAACTTCATTTCTTCAATCTACTAATACCTATTTTGTGTTTACTATAAGTGAGATTTTATACTGAATTCTAGGGATATGAAGATAAATAAGACAAAGCTTATACCTTTAGGAGTCTCGTGTTTTAGTAGGGGAAACAAAAGTGACAGATGAATGCACAACTTGTGATGTGAGCAATAAGGAAAAATTAATGTGATACAGAAGTAGTACATTTACCTTTCTGAAGATATCAAGGAGGCGTCACAGGGTAATATTACAACACGCTTTGAAGGCTGGGTAGAAAGTCATCAGGTGAACTAGAGACTGAAGACATTTCAGAATGAGTGGGCTGTGTGAGAAGAACCATGGCGGTGTAAAACAGCATATTGTGTTCAGGGCACTATAGGTTACTTACTATTTCTGAAAGGTAGGTGGGAGAAGAATAGCAGAAGATGCTACTCAATACCTTAGGTAGAAACCAGAAATACCTTTCATGACACACCAAGAAGTTTGGGCTCTTTTTTGCAGGTGCGTGGAGCCTAGCATGGAGGAAGTAAATGTTTACTGGGTGAATGAAAAGGGCATGACTGAAGGATTTTAAATAGAAAAGGTTTGCAGTCATATTTATTTGTTTTTTTAATCATTGTGTCTTCAGTGAGGAAGGAGATTTGAGGAACAACAGTAAGGAAATGATTGCAGTAAACCAGACACTTGATAATTTGAAACTAAAGCAACAGAGTCAGGGGAAGGAGAAATAAGTTCAGGGCTTGCTTACAGAGTAAGCAATCAATATAAGTTATGATGAAGATTCAGGTGGTATGAAGATGGATATGGTGATGTTAGAGAAAAGGCGATGAGCTTCAAGGATATTTAAAATATACGTATTATGCTGATATCAGAACATTAGTACCTTTCATGTAGAACTGCCCAGGAGTATAGCATACGCTCTGCCAGGCAGGACCCAGAACAGAAATGTTCTCTAAATTCTCTATAGGTATCCAGTTATTTCCAAATTTAAAAGAGTGTTTCATTTTAAGTTTCCCATTCAGTTTTAATGTCACCTAAAAGGACACCTTAGCATTTTCTGCTAATGAAGAACCTGCTGTAGAGCAGGGGGCTCAGCTCGGAGCTCTGTGATAACCTAAATGGGTGGGATGGGGGTGTGATGGGGGGTGGGTGGCAGTGAGGTCCAAGAGGGAGGGGATATATGTAAACATGTAGCTGATTTGCTTCATTGTACAGCAGAAACTAACACACCATTGTAAAGCAATTATACTCTAATTTTTAAAAAAAGATATGGTAGAAAAACCCTGTAGTGCCCATGGTGTATTTAGACTAATGATACTAGCAGTGAATTGGACTCTAGCAAGACATCAAATAAGAACATTTCACATTGAAGTGCCTACAACTGACAGCCTTCTTGTTGCTTTGAGAGTAGTTAGTATTATTGCTTCCTTAAGGAGCCATGAGACTAGACTAGTTAATTCTCCCACATAATTTTGTTGTATATTAGCCTCGGTGTTGAAATGCAATCAGTTACGTCTGATAGAGCTGATCATTGATTTATTGGTCTTCTTGGGTGCTTAAACTTGAAAGTCACATTGTGACAACTATTGACACAATATATCTTTCTTGAAAATTATCTATTTCCAGCCCAGGTTTCTCTTTTGCACCTCTCTGGGGACTGCCTCTCCTGATAAATCCCTCTAGCATGTCAGCTCTCCTGGCTCAGCTTTCTGACCTGTGATCCACATAACACCTTGTGGAGGCATTGAGGAAATGAAATTTTATTACCTTAGGTCAATTGGAACTCAACCTTTTTAACTTTTATAATTCTGTACTTCAGATTTTCTCAAAAAAGCACATATTCCTGCAATGTTTGTATAACTAAAAACTGCATGCATTTTAAAATAAGAGTTTGTATGACAAGGCACTGTAAGCTTGCAAGTGCTAATCAAATGTTAGTGGGGAATAATATAATTATTATAGTATGAAGTTCAATGGTGACTTGGTATAGTAGAATTTTCTATTTACTTAAAAATGTTACTCTTGTGTGACTCATTATATTGGTAGGGAGACATTTGTTTCTGTTCTATTGTCAGAAATTACCTTAAACATAGGAGCACAGTGGATATTAGTGAAAAGGATAAATGTAACTATGGTTAGCCTCAAACAGTATCAAATGCCAGAAACTAACAAAACTTTTCAAGGTGATATTTCTGTAGATGGGATGAAATGTTTTCGATGGAAATTTAGAAACCTGTCTGTAGAGGTTGCTTTGCTCTCAACTGCTTTACGGCCCCTGGACTTTTGAGTGCCTGGGTCATCATGCCTATTTTAAAGTCCATATTTATTTGTCGGTTTGTCTATTGGGCCATATATCAAGTACCAGCCACGTACTAGGACTCATGCACATTGGGGAATAACAATCAGGCCTTGGTTTTGAGAAACGCATGGTTTAGCAGGGGATACAACCAAGCAAAGCAATGATTGCACCTCAGCAGGATAACGGTATGCACAGGGCATTGGGTAATCACAGACTAGCAACACACCTACTCTCAGCTCATTAAATTGTACTTGATAGTCAGAATTTAGAATTTTGGAGGAGGTGAAGAAGCAGGCTGAAAGGAAGTAAAATGCATCCATTGGGGAAATACCTTTTTCTAAAAAAGCGTGAAGGAGCCATGAATTCAGTAATGAATTTGAAATGAAGTAAAGTAAGCAATACTTACAGAGGAAACCAGACTCATGTAACTTATAATAAACCAATATCTAGCATTCTTATGTAAAATATATCTATTTTGGGTGGAAAAGCTCAGCCCAAGTCAGTTAAACAGGCATAACTGCATACATATTCTCTCCCATTGGATCTTTAAAAGTTGAGTAAATTTCATTCTTTGCATAATTTGGAAAGCTTTTCCTCCCAAGAATCATTTCCCTTCAACTTTTACTATACAAATGTACCTTTCCTAAGCCATTATCATGTTCTGAAAAGGTTTTATTAACGACCACTTATTAGACTCAATGATAATCCAAGCAAGCAAATTATCCTGTGCTTAAAGCTAAGGGCCAAAATGAAATCAGCTTTGGAGTGAAAAGATCAACATTCGGGAGACCTAAAGTAAATTTCATAAACCACAATTATTTTTATATTATGCTTTTGAGAATATTTTATGAGAAATTCCTTGAGAGTAATTGAACTTTTTTCCAGGCACAATCTTTCTCTTGTTTTCAATCTAATCTCAATCTTTGTCTTGAGATTAATAAGAGGGAAAAACTCAGAAATAATTTCATAAATCAGAAATAATTGAGCATAACTCAGGTTAATGTTGTCAGAAGACAATCAACAACTGATGTAACTGATACATATTTAGCACTGTCTTAATTATGCTTAATGATGAATGCTAAATAAGTAAGAGTTAATAGTCACAATGTGTGTGTGTGTGTGTGTGTGTGTGTGTGTGTGTGTTAGAGAGAGACAGACTGCGGGGAAGGAAGAGGGAGAGGAAGAAACAGTGAGTTTGGAATTGGGGGAAAAAAGAGGTCAGGAATGGGAGAAAAACAAAAACTTTAGTCAAGAGCTAAACTGCCTAGTGGAGATTGAAGTGTAAAAATCCTTATAAGTCTGGGTGAATATGTGCGTGCTAAAGCAAGTAGAAAAGTTTATTTAACGAGGGATTTTGGAGGTTACACACAAAACTTGTTGAAGAATTTTAAAATCTAGGCTGAGTTTTCCAACTGTTCTGTAGCAAATATTTTCTGAAGTGGAAAATAAAATTGGAATTCAGCATTCATTCACCAGCCTAGGGTAGTAGCTTTCATTCTTGCCTGAATCCACTAAACCCACTGTGTGGTAAAAATAACATTCAAGGTGCAACAGAGAAGGGGGCTGCTGACAACAGATAGGCAAGGGCTTTATATAGTTAATCCATTATTGGTGAGACTTAAAAGTGAAGACAGTTTATAAGTAGGACACTGTACAACAGTGTCTAGAACCTGGAAGAGTGTGGTCTGGGTAAAAGTAAAATGGAAGCCAGTTTTGGAAAGATACAGGAAAAATATGGAAGCTGAGGGAGAGACTTTGTCTGAAGTGAGGCAGGAAAAGGGAACATGTATGACTCACCTTATATAAGGGACATTCTGAAGACCCAGGAAATTTAGGCAGAAAAAGTTATCCACACAGCCTGGTATGACCATTGGTGAAGACTTTGAGTGAGGTCAGGGTAGCTGCTGCTGCCCAAGTCAAAGTACTTAGTACTTCTATCTTAGTTGGCTTGGTTGTTGTAACAAAGTACCATACACTGGGTGGCTTAAACACAGAAATTTATTTCTCATAGTTCTAGAAGCTTGGGAGTTCAAGATCAAGGGCTGGCTAGAAAGATTTCTTCTCTTGAAGCCTCTTCTCTCTCGGCTTTTAGGAGGCCACCTTCAGGCTGTGTGCTCACATGGCCTCTTCTTTGTGTTTTCAGGGAGAGGGAGCAAGCTCTCTGGTATCTCTTCTTATTAGGGCACTAATCCCATCATGAAGGCCTCACCCTCATGACATCATCTAATGCTAATAATTTCCCAAAGTCTCCATCTCCAAATACTATAATATTGGGGGTTAGAGCCTCAACATATAAATTTTGGGGGGAATACAAATATTCAGCCCATAACAACATCCTTCCTTAGGTAATTGGCCCTGGAAAAGAACTTTTGAAAGTAGGCCCCTGCTAAGATTGCCAGGTAAAATCCAGAACACCTGGTTAAATTTGAATGTCACATAATAAACAAATAATGTTTTAATATAAATATGACCCATGCAATATTTGGAATGTCCTTATACTAAAAAAGTATTTGTTGTTTATCTGAAATTAAAATTTAACTAGGCAGCCTATTTTTCTGTTTGCTACGTCTGGCAACCCTAGCTACTCAACTCCTCATTTGTGGGTCAAAGGCTTTTGCTGGCCTAATCAATCCATTATTCATTCCAGACAGAGAGAGGACTGAGATGAACAGACCCTGACAGCTATGATCATTCTGGCTTTATAAGCTGATATTTGGATATTGTGATGATTTGCTCTGTCACAGAGACAGTAATTTTTCAGCGTCAGGTATTGACTACTGATGATGTTCATTATTTCCTCTATCAGTTTAGTCTTTGGAACGCTTGAAGGTTTTGCTTTTAGTACATTTAACTGAAAGGCATGTCAAAATTACTTCTCTCTCTTACACTTAAACTGACTTATGGAGAGTGGCAGACCAAGCCTTTGTTTAGGACTTCCTCGGTCAAGGTCGCTGATAATTCATGCTGCAGGTGGATGGCTCAGGCAGCAGAAGATTCTGAGTTAGGGCAAGAGCACATGGAGTCCGAGGGCTGGGATAAAATTCCTAGAATTTATTAATGGGATGATAGTAATAATAGACATCTTGATAGCACCTACTATGTGACAAGCTGGGCAGATTTATTAACATTCGACACACCCAGTGGAGGTTGGTACTATAATTATCTGAATTGTATATATGTGAAAGGTACAGAACTATTAAGTAGTATATATAGGTTCATAGAGATTGTTTAATGTATAGTATTTTTATTTTTATCATCATCATCATCATCATCACCATCATCATGATCATCATTATTTTAGTGTTTAGCAAAGGAGAAGCAACAAAGCCATGATCATTAATTTTAAAATTCAGTTTGTCCCTGAAAACATTGTTGATTTACTGCTTAATAATTTGGAACCTCAAATCATTTTGATTAAAAAATAGGTCGAGCCCTTTCTAATGTGAGCATGGTTTAATTGCCACATTCTGTCTGTAACTTTGTCACAAAGTTAGGCAACTTTGTCACAAAGTTAGGCAACTTTGGAGTAGGCAGGAGGGAAACTCTAGTCTCAGCCAGTTTCAGTATAGTCAAGTTTTAATGAAGTCATTGGCATGTTAGGGTCATTCTAAGCCTGTAAGAGAGTATATTAAATGGGAAGAATAAGAGGTGAAAAAGAAAGTTGACATTCAATTTACAGCATCAGAGAGTCTTCTACTTAAGTGTTCCTCTTCAGTTGTTGAAACACAGTGCCTATTTTCAGATTTTATACTTTTCCTTTTATTTATAAAAAGGGAAAAAATCTATTCATTATTTTTTAAGATTCTAGTGAAAAATGAATATTATTTCCAAAGATTTTGGTACTGACATTTTAAGAGTCAATTTGATATCTATTAAAATATGAAATGTAACTATTCAGTCATGTCAGATGATATACGTTCAACTGACAATTTTAGCAAAATCCTATGGCAAATTACAGATACGTAAATGTCTTAGACCATCAGGATACTATTTAAAAAATACCATAGATTGAGTGGCTTAAACAATAAACATTTATTTCTCATAGTTCCAGGGGCTGGGAAGTCTAAAATCCAGGTGCTGGCAGATTCAGTCTTGAGAGAACCTGCTTCTTGGTTCATAGAAGGCCATTTTCTCACTGTGTCCTTACATGGTGGAGGGCTCTCTGAGGTCTCTTTTATAAGGGCACTAATCCTATTCTTGAGGGCTCCACCCTCATGACCTAATCACCTCCCAAAGTCCCACCTCCTAATACTGTCATGTTGTGGATTTGGTTTTAACTAAAGTTGAATTTTGGGGGCGGGGGGCACAAACATTCAGTCTATAGCAGTAAATAAGTCAGTGTGAATCATAGAATCATCCAATCCTGGATTAAGAATGAATGTTAAAGATCACCTGTTTGACACCACTTATTTTTTGAAATCACAGTAACATTTTCACCTAGTATGCAAGTATATGTGGTTAATAATACAATATTTGTTTCCTTAACTTAGGGTCTATAAATGGAAAAAAAAATAGCTACAATTCTGAAACATCTACTATGAAAAGGCATTAGGAAAAATAACTTACTCTATCTCTGTAAAAGCCCTCTGCACTAGTTATTATTCTATTTTATATGTTAGGAAACTGACTTGGGAGTTTACGTTACTTGTGCAGATTCACTGTTGGTAAGTGTTGGAGGCCGGATTTGAAGCTCCTGGCTCTCTCTCATCCAGTGGCCATGGCCTTCCCTGCCATAGTGCATGGCCTCTCTGGGAGAAGAGGAAGGTCTGACTGCTGCCTGGAGTGAGGGCTCCAGGAGACTCATTATTTCTGCACAGATTCTAGGTTTGTATGCACTCGTATGTAAGCATCCCTCCCTGCACCTCACTGGGCTGGAGCAGAGAGGAGGGCTCCTTTTCAGATTCCACTCTGACTCCATAAATACTCTGAGTGGTTCTCAACCCTACTCCCACAAGAAAAACCTGTTGGTAGCTCTGAAGGCAGTATTTTCCAAGTGTGGTCTATAGGCTACAGCTTCTTAAGCCTCTCCAGAACCAGTTGCAAAGAATTTTGAGAGTAGAGGGTGGCAGAATTTAAACTCCCAGGTGATGCTAAAGCAATAGGAACCGCTAAAGTTTGAGAACCATCATATGCCAAGGAAACAAAGAATGAGAGGGCGGGAGGTTGGGGGGAGAAGGAGAGGGAGAGAAAGAAACTGAATTATATTAGAGCAGCAATTTAAAGTGCCATTCCATTCAACATTTGTTGAGTACTTACTATTTGTAAAATATTGAGCTGAGCTTTATAGGGTACAAATATGAAAGGTGAATAGGGCATTTTTTCCCCTCAAATGTATAATCTCCTTTCATATAGTTCATGTCTTATGTTTAATACCTTTTCTAACATGTAGAATAATGCCGTTCAGTATCTGGTCAATTCATACTTGTTTAGTAGTCAGACTTGACTTGGTGTGTGTTATAATTCATCATCTGTAGGCCACTCACAATTTCTAGATCTTTTTTTTCTAATATTTAAAATGAGGACCCCTGCTGTCTAATTTAGAATGTTTATGATTTTGTGATTTCAAGGGAATCAAGGGAAGTATCTATCTGAAAATGTAGTGGAAGCTATAGTATTTCATAGAACATAAGGAATCATTTACTGCTAGTATTGTATTTGGCTAAACTCAAACTTCCTTAACCCATTTGAATTATTATAGACAATCTATCATATTGACTGTTAAACATTTATACAAAAATATGAATGATTACATATTTTCACCTATTGTATTTGAAAGTTTTCTAAATGAGGACAGCAGAAATATAAAATACAAGTCACATTCAGAAATTGATGTGAATTTTCTAAGTAGAACCTGCCCTGACAATTCAGGTGTAACTCAACGAGCCTCCAGTTGGGACATTCAGGCCACTCCTTCCTTGGCACAGATGATTTTCCAACTACTTTTTAAACTTGATGCCTCTTAGTTGGGCTTCTGACTGGTATATTAAAAATTATAAAAATGGAGAATTACATACTTTCAGTAATAATTTCTAATCAACTTTTTCCACTACAAACTGTGTTCCTTTATATGCAGGAGTCATGCTCCAGTCATATATATATATATAAACATATTAAATTAACAGACATTATGAATGCATTTTTTTATTTCATAAAAGCTCTGCACAATGACTCAAAATCATAGCTCCTCCTCAGTAAAGACCGGAAAATCAGGGATGTGTTCCCTTTTTTATAGTGCTTTGGGGACTCAGAGATTTTACTAGGAAAAAAGAACGCATATATTTAATAAACTTGTTTTTTAATTGGGGTGGAGTTGTGGGATAGGTGGGCGAAATGTTGAGAAACACATGGAAGAACTGATTAAAAATATCACTCATGTCCTCGATTAACATATTTGTAAAGTGCTTTTTTTCTTGCCCCAGAGAGAAAATAAGGAGCACTTTTGGTAAAGCCATTACAAGATGAATAGCAAGCAGTTTTTAATTAAACACTATTTGTACATCCACGAATAATTACCTGCAAATTGCTACCTGGGTGACAGTGGTTGACAGAAAGCTACCAGGCAAGGAACACATCTTTAATATGAGTAATGGATACAAGAACTTCACCTTCATGAAGACAGCAAAACAGAGCTGGGAATGCACCTGGACTCACAGTTGAGGGGTGAGATTTCCTGGCTTCCAAATCTTTGGGGTGCCTGGTTGCCAATGACAGCCCCTAATTAAGATGAGTATCCCTTGAGGGTCTTCGTAGATGTGTGCCTTTTGCTGTTCTTGTAGGGGGTTTATACCCTCTTAGGTTATTCTAACTAATTTTTATGTCTGCTTGCCCAGTAGGAGGAAAGTACTGCACTAACCTCAGAACATTCCTGTTACTGACAATCGCTCTGGGTGAATCAAACATCAGTTTCCTCTGCATGATGTAACCCTCGTGGGCCAGCTTCAGGCCTCTGTGCCCTAGTGGATTGGATCTTAAGAAAACCAGCTTAGGCCTTGTAGTCTATTGTGAAAACCAGCTTAAGCCTTTTGGTCCGTTATAAAAAAGGCTGTAAGATGGCAAAATTATGGCCCATTTTCATATGAAAAGTGCCCGCCAGGGTTAGAGGTGGCTGCAGATTTAACTGGAGAGACCTGGGTAGCATTAAGTGTTTATCTAGGGCTGCAGACTGAGCTCCCAGGCCTGCAGACATATATTGTTTGGCTGGAACGGTGTTTTGCCTTTTTAGGTTGAATCTGAGTATCTTTGGTTGGAGCATGGCTGCTGGTCTACCACAATTCTGAAACTCCCCACGTATTGCCTTTTCCTTGCCCCACTTCACGTCCCCTGAAGGCATTTGTCTGTGTTCCTAGTTTTATACTGTGAGTCTTGGTAAGATTGTCTGTCCAGAGCCTGGAATATCTACACATCAATAGGGAAAAGAAGGAAGTTTGTTAGTTACACCACAAGAGTCAGGCTCTCAGGGAAACAATTATCAGCAAACAGGCAGAGGGCTGGCTGAACATCCGAGGAGGTATGGGGAGCGTTGACGGTACAGGTCAGAAGTCAGCCCTGAAAGACAAGGGGGTCAAGGTTATAAATCCAGACCTTGAGGACTATACGATTGAGCCCAAAACCTTGGCCAAGTGCATGGAAAACAAATATAGGTACTAGTTGGAACACTGGTTAGGGCTGGTTAGCCAAGCAAATCTTTGTAACTAGTAGTCATGAATGCTATTTCTCCTGTTTTTTTTAATCTGTTTTTTCTGTTCAAATAACAGCATTTCAGGATAGCCTTAGAAAGAAGGGCAAAAGCACTAAGAACTTTTTCTACAGCCTACCTTATTTTTTACCTACCTATCCTTTATTTATGATTTATTTACTTCTGATTTCTACCCTTTGGATCTTTATAGTATTTTTTAAAACTCGCTTTCTAATTGCTAATTTATAATTCCTGATTTCTTTCCTGGATCTCCAGAACTGATTATTGATACGCCCAGCACACTGCCCCTCCAGCCTAGAAGGCATGTTGCCTATCTTTCCTTGCTCAAAAAAGCACTGAGCACTGCACTCTTTATATTACTTTGTTTCTTTCCTGCCATCATGTCAGGAAGTAGATACTATAGTACCCATTTTATAGACGACAAGACTGAATCTCAGAGAACTGTAAGTTTATAAATAGTCTATAAATAAACTTTGTAATTTATTTTAAAAGGCCCAGAGTGATACACCTCCTAATTTGAACTCTCATCTTCTGGCTGCAAGGTTGTAATCTTTCTCGGGTGCTGCCTTCTAATTCTACACAGTTTCTTCAAGACCAAATTAATCATTCTGAACTCCTAAAGTATTGAATGTGTCTGTCTGTTACATCACTTACCATTTTGCAATACCTTTGATTTTTTTCAGGCTGCATCCTCCACTAGACTGTAAAAACTTGACAGTGGCTACAACTTACTCATTTTAGTATCCTCCATTCTGGGTGAAGTCCTGATTCCTGAGTAGGATCTTAATTATCAAGTAGATGATGAGTGAAATCTATGTATTTGATTAACACAATCAACAGAAGGAGCCTGGCCTTGGGACCCAGGCCTTATTTGGTTTATTTTAGGCACAAGTCACCTGGGGTTGTTACTTTTCTTCTCCTGGTGTTCATGATCTGAACAAATCCAGACAGAAGTAATAAGCAGAGCTGCAATTAGAATTTGGACTATCTGATTACATGTCTTGTGTAGTATGCAACGCAGGTTAACAACTAGGATATGATCAAAGCATATGTAAATAATAAATACTGATTATCGTTTTTCCTACTCTCTCTGAATCAGTGGTACTGCCCTGTTTAACATTTGCTTAATCAAGCACTAATTTTTTGAAAAGCTGTTAGTACATTAAAATATTTAATTGGATACTAATTTACAATTTCTTTCTCTTGTTTTTTAAAAAGTAGAGGGCATCATTATCACTCTTTTAATTTCTGACTTTGGAAATGAATATCCAAGCAGTAAATGTGGGATGCATGGTACAGTAGAAATAGTTCTGCACTAGGTGGAAGGTGGGCAGGTGAGTTAGTGATGGAGGTCAGAGGCCCGAGGACTGAGCCCCAACTCTGCTGTTACTCAACATGTACTGAGCCCCTACTATGTGCTGGGCATCGTATCAGCTGATGGTTGCACAAAGATAAATGAAGTGAGATCCTAAGTAACTCACAGTTTACTACAGGAAGCAAATCAGAGAAAAAGTGGTAATAATATAGAAAATATATAAATACATATATACAGAGAGAGAGGTAAGGCGAGGGATAAGGAGAGGAAAGAGAGAATGAAGGAACCAAGAGGAAAGAATGATTGACTCTGCAACTAGAGCAGTAAATCTTGAGCAGAGGAGTAACTTTACCTCTTTATCTAGTCTGCTTATCTGCTAGATCAGTGTTTCCTAAACTTCAGTGATTTTTGGTACCATCTTCATATTTTGGATAGATCTAAGGACTGCTTTCATACTATTTGTTTCTTTTCAAAGGACATTAAATTAGTTGCCCCCCCCTTTTTTTTTTAATGTACATTCTCTTAAATGGCAGTGTCCGTGAAATCATAGGCTTGAAGAGCTGTTTCTTCTTGACACATCTATTTTGAATTTGGTGAAACTCCCCACCCATGCTAGGAGTAATATCTCTTTGAATCTTTTGCTTACCTCAGCAAACTGAATTAATACATGTAATCAACTTTTAGAATACTGTATTACCACCTAAAAACATCCTATGTACCCCCAGTGGCACCCAGCCCATCATGATTTGGAAAATTCTGGACAAGTTCTTCCTTTTGGAGTCCCTTCTGTCTTTAGTATGTTAACTTCTGTAAAAATTTTGTTGTTAAAAAAAAAATGTATCTTCTTATTAGCTGTCAGGTAATTCAAACTCAAACCTTTTAAATTCCTCCTAAGACTTTGCTAATGTCAAAGAGGTTGACACAAGTGATCAGAAGTCAAGGTGGGGCCTCCTCTTGTTGCCTGGGGGAGTTTGGAACACCACAGATCTAGGAAGAGGAGGACATCAATTTCTAAACATGTTTACTCAGACGAAAGAGGGTGGAATAAAATATTCCCTAATCCTTATATCACAAGAAGCTTTTTTTTTTGACTGAAAACTGCTTTCTGTCATAAATATAAATATTGAATTAAAGAGGAAGAGGAGACATTAAAGTGAAAAAGCAGGAAAATTCTACTGAACTCTGGAGAAAAATAATTATTTTATATTTTGCTTATTTATGATACAATACTGGTGTATTATTTTTTTTAACGTCTTTATTGGAGTATAATTGTTTTACAATGTTGTGTTAGTATCTACTGTATAACAAAGTGAATCACCTATACGTATACATATATCCCCATATCCCCTCCCTCGTGGCATCTCCCTCCCACCCTCCCTATCCCACCCCTCTAGGTGGTCACAAAACACCGAGCTGATTTCCCTGTGCTATGCGGCTGCTTCCTACTAGCTAACTATTTTACATTTGGTAGTGTATATATGTCCATGCCACTCTCTCACTTTGTCCCGGCTTACCCTTACGCCCGCCCGTGTCCTCAAGCCCATTCTCTACATCTGCGTCTTTATTCCTGCCCTGCCCCTAGGTTCTTCAGAACCATTTTTTTGTTGTTGTTACGTTCTATATATATGTATTAGCATACGGCATTTGTTTTTCTCTTTCTGACTTACTTCACTCTGTATGACAGTCTCTAGGTCCATCCACCTCACTACAAATAACTCAATTTCGTTTCTTTTTATGGCTGAGTAACATTCCATTGTATATATGTGCCACATCTTCTTTATCCACTCATCTGTTGATGGACACTTTGGTTGTTTCCATGTCCTGGCTATTGTAAATAGAGCTGCAATGAACATTGTGGTACATGACTCCTTCTGAATTACGGTTTTCTCAGGGTATATGCCCAGTACTGGGATTGCTGGGTTGTGTGCTAGTTCTATTTTTAGTTTTTTAAGGAACCTCCATACTCTTCTCCATAGTGGCTGTATCAATTTACATTCCCACCAACAGTGCAAGAGGGCTCCCTTTTCTGCACACCCTCTCCAGCATTTATTGTTTCTAGATTTTTTGATGATGGTCATTCTGACTGGTGTGAGGTGATACCTCATTGTAGTTTTGATTTGCATTTCTCTAATGATTAGTGATGTCGAGCATCCTTTCATGTGTTTGTTGGCAAACTGTATCTCTTCTTTGGAGAAATGTCTATTTAGGTCTTCTGCCCAGTTTTGCATTGGGTTGTTTCTTTTTTTTTGATACTGAGCTGCATGAGCTGCTTGTATATTTTGGAGATTAATCCTTTCTCAGTTGCTTCCTTTGTAAATATTTTCTCCCATTCTGAGGGTTGTCTTTTCATCTTATTTATGTTTTCCTTTGCTGTGCAAAAGCTTTTAAGTTTCATTAGGTCCCATTTGTTTATTTTTGTTTTTATTTCCATTTCTCTAGGAGGTGGGTCAAAAAGGATCTTGCTGTGATTTATGTCATGGAGTGTCTGCCTAAGTTTTCCTCTAAGAGTTTTATAGTGTCTGGCCTTACATTTAGGTCTTTAATCCATTTTGAGTTTATTTTTGTGTATGGTGTTAGGGAGTGTTCTAATTTCATTCTTTTACATGTAGCTGTTCAATTTTCCCAGCACCACTTACTGAAGAGGCTGTCTTTTCTTCATTGTATATTCTTGCCTCCTTTATCAAAGATAAGGTGACCATATGTGCATGGGTTTATCTCTGGGCTTTCTATCCTGTTCCATTGATCTCTATTTCTGTTTTTGTGCCAGTACCATACTGTCTTGATTACTGTAGCTTTGCAGTATAGTGTGAAGTCCGGGAGCCTGATTCCTCCAGTGCCGTTTTTCTTTCTCCAGATTGCTTTGGCTGTTCGGGGTCTTTTGTGCTTCCATACAAATTGTGAAATTTTTTGTTCTTGTTCTGTGAAAAATGCCACTGGTAGTTTGATAGGGATTGCATTGAATCTGTAGATTGCTTTGGGTAGTAGAGTCATTTTCACAATGCTGATTCTTCCAATCCAAGAACATGGTATATCTCCCCATCTGTTTGTATCACCTTTAATTTCTTTCATCAGTGTCTTACAGTTTTCTGCATACAGGTGTTTTGTGTCCTTAGGTAGGTTTATTCCTAGGTATTTTATTCTTTTGGTTGCATAGGTAAATAGGAGTGTTTGCTTAAATTCTCTTTCAGATTTCTCATCATCAGTGTATAAGAATGCAAGGGATTTCTGTGCATTAATTTTATATCCTGCTACTTTACCAAATTCATTGATTAGCTCTAGCAGTTTTCTGGTATCATCTTTAGGATTCTCTATGTACAGTATCATGTCATCTGCAAACAGTGACAGTTTTACTTATTTTTTTCCGATTTGGATTCCTTTTATTTCTTTTTCTTCTCTGATTGCTGTGGCTAAAACTTCCAATACTATGTTGAATAATAGTGGTCAGAGTGGGCAGCCTTGTCTTATTCCTGATCTTAATGGAAATGGTTTCAGTTTTTCACCATTGAGAACGATGTTGGCTGTGGGTTTTTCACATATGGCCTTTATTATGGAGAGGTAAGTTCCCTCTGTGCCTAATTTCTGGAGGGTTTTTATCATAAATGGGTGTTGAATTTTGTCAAAAGCTTTTTCTGCATCTGTTGAGATTATCGCATCATTTTTATCCTCCAGTTTGTTAATATGGTGTATCACATTGATTGATTTGCGTATATTGAGGAATCCTTGCATTCCTGGAATAAACCCCACTTGATCATCGTGTATGATCCTTTTAATGTGCTGTTGGATTCTGTTTGCTAGTATTTTGTTAAGGATTTTTGCATCTATGTTCATCAGTGATATTGGTCTGTAGTTTTCTTTTTTTGTGACATCTTTTTCTGGTTTTGGTATCAGGATGATGGTGGTCTTGTAGAATGAGTTTGGGAGTGTTCCTGCCTCTGCTATATTTTGGAAGACTTTGAGAAGGGTAGATGTTAGTTCTTCTCTAAATGTTTGATAGAATTCGCCTGTGAAGCCATCTGGTCCTGTGCTTTTGTTTGTTGGAAGACTTTTAATCACAGTTTCAATTTCTGTGCTTGTGCTTGGTCTGTTTATATTCTCTGTTTCTTCCTGGTTCAGTCTCGGAAGGTTGTGCTTTTCTAAGAATTTGTCCATTTCTTCCACCTTGTCCATTTTATTGGCATAGAGTTGCTTGTAGTAATCTGTAATGATCCTTTGTATTTCTGCAGTGTCAGTTGTTACTTCTCCGTTTTCATTTCTAATTCTGTTGATTTGAGTGTTTTCTCTTTTTGTCTTGATAACTCTGGCTAATGGTTTATCAATTTTGTTTATCTTCTCAAAGAACCAGAATTTAGTTTCGTTGATCTTTGCTATTGTTTTCTTCGTTTTCTTTTCATTTATATCTGATCTAATTTTTATGATTTCTTTCCTTCTGTTAACTTTGTGTTTTTTTTGTTCTTCTTTCTCTAATTGCTTTAGGTGTAAGGTTAGGTTGTTTATTTGAGATGTTTCTTGTTTCTTGTTTCTTGCGGGAGGATTGCATTGCTATAAACTTCCCTCTTAGAACTGCTTTTGCTGCATCCCATAGGTTTTGAGTCGTCGTGTTTTCATTGTAATTTGTTTCTAGGTGTTTTTTGATTTCCTCTTTGATTTCTTCAGTGATCTCTTGGTTATTTAGTAGTGTATTGTTTAGTCTCCACGTGTTTATATTTTTTATAGTTTTTTTCCTGTAATTGATATCTAGTCTCATAGCGTTGTGGTTTGAAAAGATACTTGATACGATTTCAGTTTTCTTAAATTTACCAAGACTTGGTTTGTGACCCAAGATATGATCTATCCTGCAGAGTGTTCCATGAGCACTTGAGAAGAAAGTGTATTCTGTTGTTTTTGGATGGACTGTCCTATGAATATCAATTAAGTCCATCTTGCTTAATGTGTCATTTAAAGCTTGTGTTTCCTTATTTATTTTCATTTTTGATGGTCTGTCCATTGGTGAAAGTGGGGTGTTAAAGTCCCCTCCTATTATTGTAGTACTGTCGATTTCTGCTTTTATGGCTGTAGCATTTTCCTTATGTATTGAGGTGCTCCTATGTTGGGTGCATAAATATTTACAATTGTTAAATCTTCTTCTTGGATTGATCCCTTGATCATTATGCAGTGCCCTTCTTTTTCTCTTGTAATAGTCTTTATTTTAAAGTCTATTCTGTCTGATATGAGAATTGCTACTTCAGCTTTCTTTTGATTTCCATTTGCATGGAATATCTTTTTCCATCCCCTCACTTTCAGTCTGTATGTGTCCCTAGGTCTGAATTGGGTCTAGTGTAGACAGCATATATATGGGTGTTGTTTTTGTATCCATTCAGCCAGTCTATGTCTTTTGCTTGGAGCATTTAATCCATTGACATTTAAGGTAATTATCGATATGTATGTTCCTGTTACCATTTTCTTAGTTGTTTTGGGTTTGTTTTTGTAGCTCTTTTCCTTCTGTTGTGTTTCCTTCCTAGAGAAGTTCCTTTAGCATTTATTGTAAAGCTGGTTTGGTGGTGCTGAATTCTCTTAACTTTTGCTTGTCTCTAAAGGTTTTAATTTCTCCATCGAATCTGAATGAGATCCTTGCTGGGTGCAGTAATGTTGGTTGTAGGTTTTTCCCTTTCATCACTTTAAATATGTCCTACCCCTCCCTTCTGGCTTGCAGAGTTTCTGCTGAAGGATCAGCTGTTAACCTTATGGGGATTCCCTTGTATGTTATTTGTTGCTTTTCCCTTTCTGCTTTTAATATTTTTTCTTTGTATTTAATTTTTGATAGTTTGATTAATATGTTTCTTGGGGTGATTCTCCTTGGATTTATCCTGTATCGGACTCTCTGAGCTCCTGGACTTGATTGACTATTTCCTTTCCCATATTAGGGACGTTTTCAACTGTAACCTCTTCAAATATTTTCTCAGTCCCTATCTTTTTCTCTTCCTCTCCTGGACCCCATAATTCGAATGTTGTTTTGTTTAGTATTGTCCCAGAGGTCTCTGAGAATGTCCTCAATTCTTTTCATTCTTTTTTCTTTATTCTGCTCTGCAGTAGTTATTTCCACTGTTTATCTTCCAGCTCACTTATCCATTCTTCTGTCTCAGTTATTCTGCTATTGATTCCTTCTGGAGCATTTTAAATTTCATTTATTGTGTTGTTCATCATTGTTTGTTTGCTCTTTAGTTCTTCTAGGTCCTTGTTAAACGTTTCTTGCATTTTGTCCATTCTTTTTCCAAGATTTTGGATCATCTTTACTATCATTACTCTGAATTCTTTTTCAGGTAGACTGCCTATTTCCTCTTCATTTATTTGGTCTGGTAGGTTTTCTCTTTGCTCCTTCATCTGCTGTGCATTTCTCTGTCTTCTCTTTTTGCCTAACTTACTGTGTTTGGGGTCTCCTTTTCACAGGCTGCAGGTCCATAGTTCCCATTGTTTTTGGTGTCTGCCCACAGTAGGTATGGTTGGTTCAGTGGGTTGTGTAGGCTTCCTGGTGGAGGGGACTGGTGCCTGTGTTCTGGTGGATGAGGCTGGATCTTGTCTTTCTGCTGGGCAGGACTGCATCCAGTGGTGTGTTTTGGGGTGTCTGTGAACTTATTATGATTTTAAGCAGCCTCTCTGCTAATGGGTGGGGCTGTGTTCCTGTCTTGCTAGTTGTTTGGCATATGGTGTCCAGCACTGGAGATTGTTGGTTGTTGAGTGGAGATGGGTCTTAGTGTTGAGACAGAGATCTCTGGGAGAGCTCTTGCCAATTGATATTACATGGGGCTAGGAGGTCTCTGGTTGTCTAATATCCTGAACGGCTCTCCCACCTCAGAGGCTCAGGCCTGACACCCGGCCAAAGCACCAAGACCCTGTCAGCCACATGGCTCAGAAGAAAACGGAGAAAAAAAAATAGAATAAAATAAAGTAAAATAAAAGTTATTAAAATAAAAAATAAAGAAAAATATTAAATTAAAAAGTAGTAAGAAAAAAAGAAGAGAGCAACCCAACCAATAAACAAATCCACCAGTGATAACAAGCACTAAAAACTATACTAAGTAAACATAAAAATCAGAAACTAGTCAGTCGCATACAACAAACCCCAAGTCTACATTTGCTCCCAAAGTCCACTACCTCAATTTTGGGATCATTTGTTGTCTATTCATGTATTCCACAGATTCAGGGTACCTTAAGTTGATTGTGGGGATTTAATCCTCTGCTCCTGAGGGTGCACGGAGAAGTTTCCCTTTCTCTTCTTGTTTGCACAGCTCCTGGGGTTCAGCTTTGTATTTGGCCCCGCTTCTGCATGTAGGTCGCCCTCTGGCATATGTTCTTCACCCAGACAGGATGGGGTTAAAGCAGCGGCTGATTAGGGGGCTCTCGCTCACTCAGGCTGGGGGGAGGGAGGGGTACGGAATGCGGGGTGAGCCTGCGGCAGCAGAGGCCAGCATGACGTTGCAACAGCCTGAGGCGTGCCATATGTTCTCCCGGGGAAGTTGTCCCTGGATCACGGGACCTTGGCTGTGGCAGGCTGCACAGGCTCCCGGGAGGGGAGGTGTGGAGAGTGACCTGTGCTCACACACAGGCTTCTTGGTGGCTGCAGCAGCAGCCTTAGCATCTCATGCCTGTCTCTGGGGTCCGCGCTGATAGCCGCGGCTCGCGCCCGTCTCTGGAGCTCATTTAGGCGGTGCTGTGAGTCCCCTCTCCTTGCACACCCCGAACCAATGGTCTCTTGCCTCTTAGGCAGGTCCAGGGTTTTTCCTGGACTCCCTCCCGGCTAGCTGTGGTGCAGTAGCCCCGTTCAGGCTGTGTTCACGCAGCCAACCTCAGTCCTCTCCCTGGGATCTGACCTCCGAAGCCAGAGCCTCAGCTCCCAGCCCCCACCCACCCCCACGGTTGAGCAGACAAGCCTCTCAGGCTGGTGAGTGCTGGTCGGCACCAATCCTCTGTGTGGGAATCTCTCCGCTTTGCCCTCTGCACCCCTGTTGCTGCGTGGCTCCGAAGCTCCCCCCCTCTGCCACCCCGCAGTCTCCGCCCACTACGGGGCTTCCTAGTGTGTGGAAACTTTTCCTCCTTCACAGCTCCCTCCCAGAGGTGCAGGTCCCCATTCTTTTGTCTCTGGTTTTTCTTTTTTCTTTTGCCCTACCCAGGTCTGTGGGGAGTTTCTTGCCTTTTGGGAAGTCTGAGTTCTTCTGCCAGCATTCAGTAGGTGTTCTGTAGGAGTTGTTCCACATGTAGATGTATTTTTGATGTATTTGTGGGGAGGAAGGTGATCTGCACGTCTTACTCCTCTGTCATCTTGAAGCTCCTCCGGGTTTATTATTTAGAATTCATAAAAGAAATTATGATGGCATGTAATTTAGAAATAAAGCTGTAGATCATTAGGGAGATTAAGGGAAAATAATATTTCTACCAAAGAAGGAAACATCAATAATTGTCATATTTGTAACAGCATGTTGGCGTTTTCCCTTATTGACATACAGTTTAAACTCACTTTTGTTGCCATCTTATTTTCTGAAACTAAGGCCCATTTCATTGTGATTTCTGTTTTCTTTTTTTGTTGTTGTTTTTGGCGGTGCCACATGGCTTGTAGGAGCTTAGTTCCCTGACCATGACCAGAGATTGAACCTGTGCCCCATGCACTGGAAATGCAGAGTCTTAACCACTGGACCCCCAGGGAAGTCCCTCATTGTGATTTTCGTAGCAGAGAGAATATGGGGTGGTGGTATGTTTTTTTTTTTTTTAATTAATTAATTAATTAATTAATTTTTGGCTGCATTGGGTCCTTGTTGCTGTGCATGGGCTTTCTTTAGTTGCGGCGAGAGGGAGCTGATCTTCGTTGCAGTGCATGGGCTTCTCATTGCGGTGGCTTCTCTTGTTGTGGAGCTCAGGCTCTGCGTGCATGGGCTTCAGTAGTTGTGGCTCGCAGGCTCTAGAGTGCAGGCTCAGTAGTTGTGGTGCACGGGCTTAGTTGCTCCACGGCATGTGGGATCTTCCCAGACCAGGGCTTGAACCCGTGTCCCCTGCACTGGCAGGTGGATTCTTAACCACTGTGCCACCAGGAAGTCCCAGTGGTATGTTTTTTTAAAACATATTCAATAGTATAATTGCAGATCATATTAAAGAATCACTACTCCTATTTTGTAATGTGAAGCCATATTTTAAAAAAAGGAAAAATACACATTTTTTATCTTTATGAAAAGAGGGCAAAGGGTAAACACTTATAAACTCAAAAGTAACTATGCAGGCAGCTACAAGTGTCTTTTTAATGGATCTTCATTCAGAGGTATTAACCGTAGTAAGAGACTTCCCTCATCATCCTCAGCCAAAGAACATTTCTAAGCACATGTGTCACTTTCAAACTTCAACTGATTTATTTAAAAACATATTGGGACACTGTTATGGGATGATTTTTGTCCCCACAAAAGATATGTTCAAGTTCTGACCGCCAGCACCTCAGAGTGTGATCTTATTGGAACATAGGGTCATTAATTACTTAGGTTAATTAATTAATTAGACATAACTAAAGTATTAAGATGAGATCATGCTGAGGTAGGGTGGGCCCTTAATCCAGTATGACTGCTGTCCTTAAGAGAAGAGACACAGAGAGAGACACACAGGGAGAATATCATGTGATGATGGAGACAGAGCCCAAAGGGCTGAAAGCCAAGGAACACCAAGGACTGTTAGAAAAACACCAGAATCTAGAGAGAAGATTCTCCTCTACTGGTATCATGGGGAGCATGGCCCTGCTGACACCTTGATCTCAGACTTCTAGCTTCCAGAACTATGAGACAATAAATTTCTGTTCTTTTAAGGCACCCATTTTGATGTAATTTGTTAGGGCAGCCCTAGCAAACTGATATAGGCACGAACAATGTATGCAGGAACAGCTGTGGATATTTCAAATACATCAGTAAACAATACAAACTAAGATTTCTGCACTGGAGGGGTTTATATTCTCAAGCAGGAAGAAAAACAAGTAAATTGGACAGTATGTTTGATGGTAATGAATATCGGTATTGCAAAGTAGAGGTGGATGGAAGGGGAAGGATAGAAGGTTACAATGAAAAGGGTGGCCAGATATAAAGGTAACATTTGTGCAAAATGTGAAGATGGTGAAAGTGTAAAAGTATTCGGGGAAAAAACATTCCCAGGAGCAGGAAGCCCGAGTTCAAAGCCTCAGGGCTGAAACATGCCCAGTCTGTTGGAGGAACAGCCAGAAGTCATGATGGCCTGAGTGAGCAAGAGGGAGAGTAAAGGAGCTGAGGTTAGGGCAGTAACTGGGGAACCAGTCTTCCAGAGCCTTCCATGGTTTTACGTTAAATGAAAAGGGGAGCCACTGAAGGTTAAAGCAGTGTCATGATGTGACCTAACCTACTTTTTAAAAGAATCACACTTGTGTCTGTGTTCACAATTAACTGGAAAGGGTAAGAATAGGAGCCAGAGAACCAATTCCTGGGTTATTTCAACAATCCAGACAAGAGATTATGCTTAGACCAAGGTGGTGACAGGGAGGGGTAATATAGGTTGGATTATAGGGAGCCAACAAGATGTCCTGGTGTATTGCATATGGAGTGTGGACAGAAGAAGGGGGTTAAAGATGACTCCTGGAGTTCTGTCCTCCAGAAGAAAGGGATTGATGTCATCTAAAATGTGCAGGCAGATTGAGGGATAGAGGCCAGGGACCTCTTCCCTTTTAGAGATGTACTTCATCTGCTTCATTTTCTAATTCTTATTCCTCAATTTGTGTTCCCTTTTTTTTGTTTGTTTGTTTAAAACAAAGTCTGTTTCAGTGTTTAGTATCTAGATTTGTTACTTTCATATGGTGTCTGTTTCTTTTTAACTAAGACTTTATGTTTTATAACAATTTTAAGTTCAGAGCAAAATTGAGGGGAAGGTACAGAGAATTCCTATATGCCCCCTACCTCCATACAAGCAGAGCCTCTCCCATTATCAGCATCCCCCACCAGAGTGGGACATTTGCTCTAAGTGATGAACCTACATTGACACATCATAATCAGCCAAAGTCCATAGTTTACATTACAGTTTACTCTTGGTGTTGTATCACATTCTATGGGTTTAGACAAACGTATAATGACATAAATCCATCATTACAGTACCATACAGAATAGCTTTACTGCCCTAAAAATCCTCTGTGCTCCACTTATTCATCCCTCCCCCTCCCCCAACCCTGGAAACCACTGATCTTTTTACTGTTTTCATAGTTTTGCATTTTCCAGAATGTCATATTGTTGGAATCATACAGTATGTAACCTCTTGAAAAAGAAGCTTTTGAAAAACTTTGGCTCTTTTCACTTAGTAATATGCATTTAAGGTTCCTCCATGTCTTTTCATGATTTGATAGCTCATTTCTTTATAGCACTGAATAATATTCCATTGTCTGGATGGACCACAGTTCATTTATCCATTCACCTATTGAAGGACATCATGGTTGCTTCCAAGTTTTGGCAGTTATGAATAAAGCTACTATAAGCACCTGTGTTCAAGTTTTTGTGTGGACTTAATGTTTTCAGCTCATTTGAGTAAATACCAAGGAGCAAGATTGCTAGATCTATGGCAAGAGAAAGTATTTTAAGAAATATTTTTCTTATTTTGTAAGAAATCACCAAACTGTCTTCCAAAGTGGCTGTGATAGTTTACATTCCCACTAGCAGTAAATTAAAGTTTCTGTTATTCTACATCCTTACCAGGCGTTGGTGTTATCTGTTCCAGAGTTTGGCTATTTTAATTTGTAGTATTTGTAGTATTTGTGGTATCTCGTTGTTTTAACTTACATTCCCCTGATGACACGTGATAAGTAGCATAATTTCATATTCTTTTTTGCCATCTATATATCTTCTTTGTTGAGATGTGTGTTAAGGTCTTTGGCCCATTTTTTAATCAGGTTGCTTTCTTATTGTTGAGGTTTGAGTTTTTGTATGTTTTGAATTCAGATGTTCTTTATCAGATGTGTCTTTTGAAAATTTCCTTTCAGTCTGTGCTTTTGTCTTTTCATTCTCTTAACCTTGTCTTTCAAAGGGCATAAGTTTTTTATTTTAATGAATTCCAGCTTATCAATTATTTCTTTCATGGATCTTACCTTCGGTATTGTATCTAAAAAATCAGCACCATACTAAAACTCATCTAGGTTTTGCCCTATGTTGTTATCTCTAAGAGTTTTATAGATTGCCATTTTACATTTAGGGTTTTTTATCCATTTTGAGTTAATTTTTGTGAATGTGTCTAGATACTTTTTTTTTTTTTTTGCACGTGGTGGTCTAGTTGTTCCAGAACCATTTGTTGAAAAGACTATTGCTCCATTGTATTGACTTTGTTCTTTTGTCAAAGATCAATCGGCTATATTTATGTGGGTCTATTTCTGGGTTCCCTATTCTGTTCCAATGATCTATTTCTTTATTATTTTGCTTATACCACACTGTCTTGATTACTGTAGCTTTATAGTAAGTCTCCTCCAACTTTGTTCTTCTCCTTCAATACCATGTTGGCTGTTCTGGGTCTTTTGCCTCTCCATATAAACTTTAGAATCATTTTGTTGATATACAGAAAATAATTTGCCAGGATTTTGATTGTGATTGCATTGAATCTATAGATTAAACAGGGAAGAACTGAAATCTTGATAATATTGATTCTTCCTATCTACAAACATGGAATAACTCTTCATTTAATTAGGTCTTCATTGATTTTACTCATCAGTTTTGTAGTTTTCTTCGTATAGATCTTGTACATATTTCGTTGGATTTATACCTAAGTATTTCATTTTGGGGGATGCTGAATGTAAATGGTATTATGCTTTTAACTTCAAATTCTACTTGTTCGTTGGTGGCATATAGAAAAGTGATTGACTTTTATATATTAATTTTGTATCCATCAACCTTGCTATAATTGTTTATTAGTTCCAGTAATTTTTTGTTTATTTGTTTTCAATTTGTTAGGATTTTCTATATATGATTGTGGCAACTGCCAACAAAGACAGTTTTATTTCATGTACAATCTGTATACCTTTTATTTCCTTTTATCATCTTATTGCATTAGCTACAGTTTTCAGTATGATGTTGAAAAGAAGTGGTGAGAGGAGATATCCTTTCCTTGTACATGATCTTAGATGGAAAACTTCAAGTTTCTCACCATGGAGTATTATGTAAGCTAAAGGTTTTTTACAGATAGTCTTTACCAGTTTGAGAAAGTTTCTCTCTATACCTAGTTTACTGAGAGTATTGTATTGGGTATTGGATTTTGTCGTATGCTTTTTCTGCATCTGTTGATATGATCCTGTGATTTTTTGGGGGTGGGGTGTTGATGTGATGGATTACATTAATTGATGTTCAAGTGTTGAACCACCCTTGCATACCTCCTGTAAATCCCACTTGGTCTTGGTGTATAATTCTTTTTATAAATTGTTTGATTCGATTTGCTAATATTTTGTTGAGGATTTTGCATCCATGTCCATGAGAGATACTCATCTATAGTTTCCTTTTCTTGTAATGCTTTTGTCTGGTTTTGGTGTTAAGGTAATGCTGGCCTCATAGAATGAGTTAGGAGTATTCCCTCTCTTTCTAAAATGTCTATCTTTAATGTTATTCTTTGGCTTTAATTTACTCCAATCATTAATCTTTTTTTTCTCTTTTCCTTTTACTTCCTTTTCCTTTTCTGTAACTTTAATTTTCATTATTTTTCCTCCCTCCATCCTTCCTCCTTCCTTTTTTTTCATACTTTCTTTCTACCTATGTTACTCTTAACTTCCTGGTTTTTAACTAACTAGTTTTTAACCAAGGAAGTCCATCCCATGGAGATGGTCACACTCAGGAAAAGAAAACCTAATCCTCTATTTCCATGAACAATACAGGTGTGCTTCACCTCAGAGGGATGTAGGTTGGCTTCACAGTCTGCCAGATGTATATTAAAATCAATGGTTATGTTCTTTTAAGACCAGTTGGCACCATGGAATTTGCTTCTCAATGATTTAGACTCCTTTTCCAGAATATGACCATAGGTGTCCTAAAATTGATTCTAACATACTAGCTTTTTTGATGGCCTTTAATATTGTATATCTGTATGCATGGTGGATTTAGATAGTTAAGTGTTTTCCCCCCATAGCTCTCTAGCTGGAAGGTAAAAATAGTCACTAATGAAGGTGGGAGTACATCCCTTTTCTGTCAACTATAAAAGAGTTGCTTTTAAGCTGTGAGCTTGGTTGACCAGAATATGTTTTGCTGGCGTGGTTTTATACCCTGGCAGGTTGTATATTATATGCCTTAACAGTTGCATCCCTCATGTCAAGGAGAGTGCTGTCTGCATGAATACAAAGTCACACTCTAATAATCTTTTTAGTTTGTATTTATTCTATTCAGCTCAAGGCTGAATTAATTTTCTCTGAACAGCAGGAGAAATGAAAGTGTCAATGGCGTCCTATCTGGATCCACTGACAAATGGATGAGTTGCTTCCCCATAGAACATTCTTCCAGGGACAAATGTATATACATCCATGGAACATTCCTCACCATATACCTTATGAAAATACCCAGGCCATATTTAATGGTAGTACTTGGGCAACATTGAGGGATTCCAGAAGATTATTTCAGATTTAGAGTATATTAGTATATTAGTTAACTTATTACTACATAATAAATTACCTCAAAATTTAGCAACATAAACATGTGTTATCTCATAGCTTTTGTGGGTGAGGAATCCAGGAGCTTAACTGTTTTCTGGCCTGGAATTTCTCAAGTTACTGTCATTTCAAGGCTTCACAGGGTCTCGAGCTTCCTCTATCAAGGTAGCTTATTCATATGGTAAGTGAGTGGTGCTGGCTTTTGGCAGGAGACCTCAGTTTCTCTCCGTGGAACTCTCCACAGGACTGCTGGAATGCCCTCCTGCATGGTTACTGGCTTCACCCACAGAGGATGATCCAAGAGGAAAAGCAAAGCTGAAGCTGCAATGTCTTGTATAATCTTGCCTCTGATGCCACACACTCATTTCTGCAATATACTGTTGGTTAGCCTGCATCAGTCCTACTCAAGGTGGCAGAGGCCTATCCAAGGGCATGAGTATAGGGAAGCTGACTCACTGGGGGCCCTGACTCCAACTGTCTACCTGTATGGATATAGGATATACTTGATTGAGGAAGAAATCTTAATTAGCTCTCATTTTACAGCCTGGTAGAGTATTCCCTGAGCTGGCAGGCACTCAAAATTAAACTGATGAAAACAGGATCTGGGAACACTAAAATGAGCAGTTTTTTTCCCCTAAAGATCTTTGAACAGATGACTTACGTGTTCTTTGCTTGCCATTTTTAAAAACTAAGAACTCCTATTAGTATATTACATCTACTAGGAGACTTTCATGATATCACCAAGGCAAGATACACTCCCTCTGTTTTTTATAATACCCTTTACATAGTGCTTATTATGATTTGCACTTACCATTTATCATGATTTGTATTGTGATTACTCTTCCCTCTATCAAGCCACCGTGCTTGAAGCCATTGGCTTTGATAAAAGGTGACAGTATTATTGAATACTTTTGCTGAGTTAATCAGCTTTGATGTTGTATGTCCCTTTCTGCCCCATCTATACAAGGAATAATTGATCTGTCAAACATAATACTCAGCTTTTCATTAAAAAGCCATAGCGTATTAGATGTCAATCTAAAATGTGCTGATATGGCTTAATTGTTTCCATCAGATACTTTCTATCTCTTTAGTTAAATTAAGTGTCCACCACAGACAACCTAAAAAGTCAGCCTCCAGCTTTGAAATTTTATGATTCAGTGACTCAAGGGTTCAGCCCAAATCAATGCACTATCAATATGCTAGTTTTCTGCACAAAAACAATTTGTTTTGTTTTCACTTTTAGGGCATACTATGGAATACCACCCAGTTCCATTCATTTAGTGCACATAATACTTCAACCAAGCTCAGTAGTGACAACCAATTTCAGCCTAAAACAAAACAAAACAGAGGAAGTGGCTGGTTTAAAAAAATCAATCTTCTTTCTCTCACAAAATAAATAGAAGGAAAGTGGAATGTTTACTTCTAACTTTGAGTTGACAGTCCTGTATCATACATTTTGAGGATTTCTTTTTAAGAAAGCAATAATGTCACTACTGTACTGCATGAGTGGCCCTTGTAAAGGCTATCTAATGATTAAGGAAAGGTTAAAGCATTGAAAAAATGCAAAACATGCAGTTTCTCTAAGTTTATTTTTCTAAGAAAGCGAACAGTGATCCTGGTCTTTATCTTACATGTAATCCTTAGAGGCATTAGATTCTTCTGTTCTTGTTTTCCCCATCTCCCTAACAATATGCCTAGGCATGAAGTGGTCCAACAAAAGCCAAGTGACAGTGAAGAATGTTATTTCCCAAGAAATATATGTGGTACACCTATATGCCTTTTCTTGGGATTACAGAATGAAGAGTTAGAGCACTTCTTGATATGGAAAAAAAAAAAAAGTTTAAACCAGGTAAAGTTATAGAGAGATGTAGATATTAGGGGATACATATTTATCTTTATCACTAATGTTAATAGGCCACAGCAGTACCCTGGTAATTCCTTGATTGCTCATTTACATAAATGGCTTCATATTCCTATTGGTATTTTATGTATTCCAATCCCCAATGTGATGATTTTGCCCTCTGTGTCATAGATTGGATTGTGTTCTCCCTCCAAAATTCATATGTTGAAGTTCTAACCCTCAGTACTGCAGAATGGAGCCACATTTGAAGACAGGATCCTTTTTTTTTTAAGATTTATTTTTTTAAATTTATTTATTTATATTTTATTTATTTTTGGCTGCATCGGGCCTTTGTTGCAGCACACGGGATCCTCGCTGAGGCATGGGGGATCTTTTGTTGCGGCGTGCATGCTCTTCGTTGTGGTGCCCGGGCTTCTCCCTAGTTGTGGCATGCGGGTTTTCTCTTCTCTAGTTGTGGTGTGCAGGCTCCAGGGCACGTGGGCTCTGTAGTTGTGGCATGCGGGCTCTAGTTGAGGCACATGAGGTCAGTAGTTGTGGCACGTGGGCTTAGTTGCCCTGTGGCATGTGGGATCTTAGTTCTCTGACCAGGGATCGAACCTGCGTCCCCTGCATTGCAAGGTGGATTCTTTACCACTGGACCACCAGGGAAGTCCCTGAAGATAGGATCTTTATAAAGGTCATTCAGTTAAAAAAGATCATTAGGTTAGGCCCCAATCCAGTATCACTGGTGTCCTTATAAGAAGAGGAAATTTGGACACAGACACATCTAGAGGGAAGGTGTGAAGACCCAGGGAGAAGATGGCCATCTGTAAGCCAGGGAGAGAGAGGTCTGGAACATGATCTTCCCTCAGAGTCCTCAGAAAGAACAAACCCTACTGATACCTTGATCTTGAACATCTAGCCTCCAGAACTGTGGGAAAATAAATTTCTGTTGGTTAAGCCACTCAATTTTTGGCTTTGTAATGGCAGTTGTGGTACTTTGTTATGGCAGCCCTAGCGAACTAATACACTGTGCTTTTAAATCTCTGCACTATCTGAGACAAAACCTCCAGTGTATTTAATACATTCTTCAAATTTATCTCCCTCCTTATGCAAAGATTCTTTACCAATCTTTATCTCACACACTTTTTACCATCCTTGTATTTGCAGTGTTAAGATAGGGAAACCCGTTGGCCAAAAACTTGCAAATGGCTCTAAGAGTTTGAGCCATCATAACTTGTAACAGAAAAGTAGTTTGTAGTCCAAATCGTTTTATAATCTAAAGGAAATCCATAGTATAGCAATGGTGGTATTTACTCGGTATATTTTATCTGCAGGGTGTAACAGTTTCTGCCTGGTTCCTGCATGTCACACACTCTGCATGCCAATATTCTTGGCATGACATGAGGAATCATAGGCATGGAATAATCTTTCAGGTCAGATGGTTTTGATTTCAAAGCCCACCTCCAACAGCACCAAGATATTTATCTAACTCCTTTGAATCTCAAGTTATTCATATATAAAATGAGCATTATAAAACCTACCTTACAGAGATTTTTCAGGTATTAAGTGTGATGAACACAAGAGTACTTAGATTACTGCAGGTTTGGCACATAGCAGGGTGCTCACATGTCTTCCTTGTTCTTATGTCAGTGTGTAGGCCAGTAAAACTCACAGGTTATTTTTCTGCAATTACTATCCCTAACTGGTCAATGTCCATATTTTGATTAGATAATGTTGTCCTGTCCCTGTTTTACCCTCAGGATATCTTCTTAAGATATATCATCTTCCTTTTGATTATATATTGCTCTAGTTTTTCAAGATCATTTTCAAATCTAGTCCTGTTTTATTTACTATTAACAAATTCTCTTGTCTTCAGGGAACTCTGGATTAATGAGTATGTCCTTTAGTCATTGTTCTAATCTTTGATTCAAATAGCCATACAGGCAATCTTTATTTTGTACACAACCATGTTAACTGAAACTCATGCAAAATTAGGTATTGGTAAAAATGAATGTAGTTCAATTAATACAGTGATGGTGTTGTGCAAAGGGAGGGCTATCTGTAACTCTATGGGAAAAATCAAAGAGATACACCTCGATTTATTTCACCCTATTGAGGTCAACCAATTGATAATATTGGTGTGCTTGATTTAAACATAAACACTCCCATACATTTTTAAGTATGTTTTTGTTCAGAATGTATTTTTCTCAACATTCATAGACATGTATTTCTCTTTTATTTGATGATTTCTCCTACCCACTCCCCTTCATCCTGCTGAACTTCCTACATATCTCAAAGCTAAAATAAAATGTAATCTTGAGGAAGATTTTTCTTTAATTCACCCAGGAAAGCCAGTTTATCTCTTATCTGTTCTCCCAGTACTTTGTGTATCTCTTAATATGTATAAAATAGATGGCCTTTGGCTAGGTCAGTGATGAGGCTGGGCTTTGGTTGTCAGAAAGCACCATCCACCCAGAGTCTGTGTGCTCTGGACTTTACTTGCTACATTCTTGGAGTATATCTTAGCTGTCACAGACTGTTCAGGGATGCTGAAAGAGATGCCCAGCCATATGCCTTGATGTTCATTGAGAACCAGGGGCTCTGTGGGAAAGAATTAGAGCCAAGGAGATGAGATATATGCAGACCTAATAGACTGAGTGGGAGAGTGGGGGCAATGCTTGACTGAATAATGACCCCCAAAGATATCTATTCTTTAATCTCTAGGTCCTGTGAATATGTTATATTACATGTCCAAGGGCTTTGCAAATGTGAGTAAGGTTATGGAATATGATATGGAAAGATTATTCTGAATTATACTAGCAGGACCAGTATAATCACACAAATCCTTAAAAGTGGAAGAAAAAGGCAGGGAGTCATCATAGAGATGTGTTATGAGAAGGACTCAACTTGCCATTTCTGCCTTTGAAGTGGAAGAAGGAGCCATAAGCCAAGGAATACAGGCAGTTTCTAGACTCTGAGAATGGCCCTCAGCTGACAACCAGCAAGAAAACAGGGACCTCAGTCCTACAACCACAGGGAATTGAACTCAGCCAACAGCCTGAATGAGCAAGGAAAAGGATTTTCCTCTAGAGCCTCTAGAAAGTAATGCAGGTTTGCTGAGACCTTGATTTTAGCCTTGTGAAATTGTAAATAGAGACTCAGATGAGCCCTCTGGACTTCTGACCTATGGAAAATGTGAGCCAATAAATTAGTGTTTCTTTAAGCTGCTAAGCGTGTGGTAATTTGTAATGGAAGCAATAGAAAACTAATATAGGAACAGCAGGAGAAGTCCATAATGAAGACCACCATGGAAAAAAACATCATGGGGCCCTTAAGAGAAAAGTACCCTGGTAGAGTATAAAAGTCTGGCAGAGTGGGCTAGATGAAGTAGCCAAGCCTGTGTTAGACCTGGAAGTGGTTTTAGGCACCTTGCATAGCTATATAAAGCCTCTCTGCTCCCCAGATCTCAGAAGCCTGATTATCATGTGAAGAGGATGACTGTGGGACAATGGAAATCATTGTTACCAGGGAGCCCATCAGCTTTGCTGTGGGAATATTCTGAAAATTCGGGGCAAGCAAAGGTTTTCCTATGGCCTAGAGGACAGGTAAGCAGATGCATGGTCGAGAGACCAGCAGTTCTGTGCACAGCTGCTCGAGCAGCACCCTGTGGGCGGCTGGATGCCAACCTTCAATGGAGAAGAAGGACTAAGAAAAAGCGCTGAGCTGCACAAGGCACTCTGCTTGTATGTGTGAAGCCCTGTGTGCAGGAATTCCCAGAGTGAATGGATGACTCAGGAGATCCCGAGAACAAATCAGGTCTTCGTTAATTACGTCCATGGGCACTTAGAGTGTTGACATGCAAGAGAGCACTGCAAATGTCTGTTTTCTACACCTATGATCAAATCCCCCTTTCTAGGTCTGAAGACTTTAGACATTCACTGTACATAATGATTCTGCCCTTTTCTTTGGAGAAGTGAGTGGACATCAGTGTTGTTAACTTTAATTGAATACTTATTTTGTAATGGTCTAAGTATATTTAATAAATTAACTCATTTTATCCTTCTAAGAGCCCTAAGATAGACACTATTAGCTGCATTTTATAAATGAGGAAAATGAGGCATGGAGAGGCTGTCCATTAACCCACAGTTGCCCAGCTAGTATGTGGTGGCCCTGGGATTGAATCTAGACAAGATTACTTGCAGTCGTCATGTTTCTCACAGCTGCTGTGGTAGATGGAATAAAGACACCCTAAAATGTCCACATCCTAGTCCCTGGAACCTATGAATGTGTTATGTTACTGGACAAAAAAGAATTTAGGTTTTTAATCAGCTGACCTTAAAATAGGGAGATTTTCCTGGAACATCTGTGTGGCCCCCATGTAATCAGGAGAGTCCTAAAAAGTGAAAGAGGGAGACAGAGGAGAAGGCTGGAGTAATGTGAGGTGGGAAGAACTCACCCCACCATTTCTGGATTTAAAGATGGAGACAGAGGTCAAGCCAAAGAATACAGCCAGCCACTAAAAGCAAGAAAATCAAAGAAAGGGATTCTCCCGTAGAGCCTCCAGCAAAGAATGCAGCCCTGTTGACACCTTTATTTCAGTCCAGTGAAACCCTAATTAGACTTCTGACCTATAGCATCGTAAGATAACAAACTTCTTTTGGTTGAAGCCACTGAGTTTGGGTAATCTGGTACAGCAGTAATAGAAAACTAATACATCTGTTAACTACCGTTCTCAAGTCATGTGTTTCTCAAAAAGAAAACTCCCTTAATCAAAGCCAGTCCTCAAGGCTGTGTTAAAAGTGTCGTGCTGCCGTTCATATGGAGACACGAGAGTAATGTTCTACTGCATTCCCCCCAAAAATACTGTGATTTAGAAATTATGAAGTTGCTACATCTAGGGATATCCTTTCTCTGAGTTCCCACATCTGGATGACCATGGCCGCAATCCCCCTTCCAAATAATACTTTGGCTATTCATGCATGATTTGAACTTGTCCAAAGTGCTGGTTTTAATGTTTAAGGCATGTCTCATTCTTTCTACATATTTTCCTGCCCAAAGAGGAGGTAATGGAAAGAAGGAAACATTGGACAGCATTTCTAGGACATCAGAGGGGTAACTTCCTCTGGCTGGGTGAAGCCTCACTCCACTTCCGCCCACTCATAGCCAGTGTCCTCCCACCCTTGTGATTTAGTGGTGATGGAGGCATGGGCTACGTAGCTATCTTTGTTTACATACAAAAACAAACTTGTTACATTTTTGGTGGGGAAGTGGGTATCTGTTTTCATGTGAAAACTAATTTGTACTGGTTTTTAAAGTCAGTAAAATAAGCATTTTAAAAGGGACTGTTAAAAATAGAATGTTTTCAGACTGGGTGTACTGAGCATACTATGAAGCTTTGGGCCGTGGCCCAGGGCAGTGCAGGCTGCAGGACTGAATCATGTAAAGATCTCAGTAAGGACTCCGTTCTAAAATTCACTTGCCTCATTTATTGCCTTTTGCTCATTTACTTTGGGAAAGAGCCTGTAGCACCCAAGGGAAAGTTTACTGAGCCTCTGAGCTATATTGTGAGCCTTTGCCAGTATGCCATTTTAAACACAGCGTAGACCAACAGAGTAAATGAGGACCCAAGGAATCTGTTATTTCTGAAAATGGATCTACAGCGAACCAGATGGCATTGTCCCTTGGAGGGGCTGGTGCTCATGTTTATGATATGACCCGTCTCTTGGTCTCTTAAGCTTCTGAGCCCTGGGCAGACAGTGTTTCCTCATTTCAATCAGAAGTACATTTGCCTTCCAGGGATCAGCCCACCTAAAAGCCCACCAAGGAAGGCTTAATATTCTGTCCCCAGAAACATTCTTGTGTCCTTTCAAATTTAGAGAATGCTAAAGGCACAACACTTAGACTAAGCTAACTGGATTACGATGTCCATTTGCACTGGGGATGTTCTGACACAATTGGAGATCTAGAGTCAAGTAACTGGACCACTTTGAGGCTTCTAACATAATTGATCAAAGTGAAAGCTGTTTCCACTCAGCCCCTTTACTTTTCTGAGTTTATCTTCCAATCTGTTTGTCCCACAGTGACTTTCAAAGGAATTGCATGAGTTTGTCTAAATTTAGTGCGGCAAAAGAGATATCAAAATGCATCTTAATTTCTTGAGACAAAATAGCATCCAATTTCTATTTTTCAAAGTTATTCCATGTGAAAGTTGGGTTTACTTTAACTAGAGCCAGTATATGAAAATCTGTATTGAAATAAAAGATAAAAGAGGGCCATTATTTACCTTTAAAAAAGAAGTTCAATAGCAAATAGACCGTCAGTTTAATTTGATTTGCTAAATTCCATTTATACCTGATATTTGAAGAGAAATACTTTTATGATAAACAAGATAGAGGGAGGTATTACCATTTACTGCTGGATTGCGAAGTTTAAGGATTTTACTCTGAAATCACAAAACTATTGAGTAAAAATTCTGGTTCCCAAAATGATGCGTAAACTGGAGCAGGTTACTTGAACTGCTTTTTCTCTAGTTTCTTTATTTATATATAAATAGAAGGAGTAAGAACAACTATCTTATAGGATTATCTATCTATCTATCTATCTATCTATCTATCTATCTATATACACACAGCACTTGGTACACTGTCTAGCATAGAATAAGGGCAGTAAGTAACAGCTATCATCAATGTAGTTATCACTTAAAATAACAAAGAGTAGTTACGCACTTGATACTCTTAAGTTTCTGGGCAGGTTATTTGACTTGAGTTGAAGAAAGACTCCACTTCTGTACTGTAGCAATAGATAGTATTTCATTAACCTCAATTATGTGCAGTCATAAAAGATATATAATTATAAAAGTAATATATTTTACTTCATTTTTAGGTAACTGACTTAACCAAACTTTTCTGTGCACCAAATAATTATTGTGAAGCCAAAAAGTAAACATTAATAATCAGTGAACCAAGAAATGCTCTTTGGTCTCCCATTACTGCACATAAGTCTACTAAAGTTTTAACCTAAAATCTCATATCTATGTAAATTACTTAATTTCGCATTTTAAGTTGTAATACATGGCTATCACTTCAACAGAACACATTCTTTTCAGCATTTCATGGACATAAATTGCCTAAATGTACAAATTCTTAGACATGAGGAATCAATTGGGATAATTTTAAATACTATAATCTTGATTTTGTTAAATCCTTTTACTCTTGATTTTATGTCTTCTTTTAGATTGAGAGATGCATTCCTAATCAGAGACACTATTACCATTTCTGTTATCTGGGGTTATTTTCAATCACTGCTACTTAATTCTAGTTCTCCCAGGGTTGGACAATGAGTGGCCACTCAGGCAATTGCCTTCCCCGTATATTACAGTTGGATCCAGTGATTTTAGCTCAGCTGGCAGGGTACTGGAGCTGCAGATGTCGTGGGCTTCAAAATTTTTAAAAAGGGGGTTGGCCTCTTAGTTCACGTAATGTAATTCCCCATTTGTTCTCAGTCTCCAAACAGGTAAATTGATTGAATTTGGATTTTCTTCTTTCTTGAGGTCTTGCATTTTTCTTTCTTTCTTCCTTTCTCCCTTCTTTTTCTACCACACATTCTTATAGATATTCAAAATACCTGAATGAATTTCAATTATCTCTGTGGCTTTATCTAACTTGCAGATACAACTCCACTCCAGGGTCATTTTGCTAACACAGTGGAGAGATTCAAAACACAGAATTTAGAAAACTAAAGAAACTGCAAAAGTTAGTAAATAAATGCCCAGATAAGCTTATTCATCCAAGTAATGAGGGGTGATAAAGGATTGTTTTAAAGCTCTTTGGCAGTAGCAACAGAAGAGAGACTTGATCATGAGTCTCTTAAGGATTGTTAAAGTTGTTTTTCCTGAAAATAAATATATTAAATGCAACTGCCAAAAAGAAAAGATAATTGAAACTGAATAGATATGTAGATACAAGGGTACACTTAACTTTTATAGGAATGCATATAAACATAGACATTATTACATGTCCATTAATGGGTTTCATAAAACTTGAAATGGAAGAATTGAAATCCAGTGATTAGTTCCCCACTGAATCTTTTTATTCATTTATTTATTCATTTATTCAATTAAGAAGTATTTTAAAGTCCCTTTTATGGACTAAGTATGGTATATTAATTGATTCTTACTCTTCCTTCTTCATCCTAAACCTATCAATTTAGAAAAGTTTATGCACTTATAAATCAGCAAGATGAGTAAGCTACAACCAGTTGTAGAATCATCAGTAAATGATCAAATATGTTGAAAAATATATTCTAAATAATATAATGAGGATCAAATCATTACATAATTTCTTTAAATGATTGTACTTGAAGGTTATCCATGTTTTACGTATTTCTGCATCTTTATATTAAAAGTAGACGTACAAACCAACATACACACACACACACACACACACACACACACACACACACACACATGTAGAGAGACTTTAAATTCAGCTTATTTATTAGTTTTAGACCTGTATCACTCAGACCATTACAGTTGTCACAACGTCTTATCTACCCTATGGCATAGATTATGGCAGCAAATTCATTGTGCTATGCAGAGACTACTGAGGTGAACAAGACACAGTCTTTACTATAGGGAGTTCTAGCTAGGAAGAAGGGCATGCAAACAATTATGAAACAGTTTGATGCTGTTACAGAGGCATGGACCATAAATAGCAGAGCCAAAGCTGGGTGTGATCAACCCCATTTGGGGTAAAGAGTGAATTTCCCAGAGGAAGAGCTGTTTAAATCCAGGATTGAAGCATCACCAAGAGCTCATCAAGTAATCAGTGGACAAATTGGAGAACCATATTCCAAACAGAAAAATACATATACAAAGCCACTGAGACATTCAACAAACACTTGCAGAGCTTGTGCCTTGTGTGTGGTAAGCTTACAATTGAGTGGGTGGAGGGGTGGGAGGGCATAAATAAATTAGTAAACTAATTAATTAAGGGTGATTTTCCATAGTGAGAGATGCCAGAAACAAAGTAAAATAACGTAATTCAAAGTTGTATATGTATAGCTGATTCACTTTGTTATAAAGCAGAAACTAACACACCATTGTAAAGCAATTATACTCCAATAAAGATGTTAAAAAACACACACACACACACACACACACACACAAAAATTGGAAATGTCTTTGAAAAGATTTGATAGATTGTAGATGCTCAATAAATATCTATAAACAACACTGAATTTAAAAATCTAAAAAAAAACAAACAAAGTTACTTTGAGTACAGCCAGCATTTACTCCTGTGGTCAAGGAAAGCTTCTCTAATAAAGTGACAATTGAAACCTGCATAAATGGAAACCAGCCATGCATATGCAAGGAGGGAAAGCTACAGAAAGGTTCCAAGTGTAGAGTCCTTAAAGCAGAAACGAGCTTGCCTCATCTGAGGATCAGAAAGAAGGTCAGTTTGGTTGGAGTGATTTGAGTGGGAGAATGGAAAAAGGAGGGCAGAGAGTAGGCAAGAGTCAGATCATGTAGAGCCTTCTAGACCAAGGTATGGAGTATGGATTTTTTTATTCCAGGTTCAGCCACTGGTGAACCATGCAAAGGACTGGCATGATAATTATGTTTTGGAAATTCACTTTAGGGGTCAGGTGGAGAATATAATTAGGAGGTGAGAAGGAAGAAAAAGAGGATCTTGCCTAGGGTCAGAAAAACATGATGGTGGTATGGTGGTTGGAGCTGGAGTGGTAGAGGCCAGAAGCATTTGGGGCACTTTAAGTACTTATTATGGCTGGATGTCTGTATATTAAATATATATAGGGAGCAAGATGGAGATTGGTTTGGATATTGGCAGGGTCTAGGTTATAACTTAATTTTTAATGGTGTGAGTATTGAAATTTATTCTTTTGGCAATATGAAAACATAAAGGGTCTTAAGGAGAAAAGGATAGCACAGCATGATGAGATTTGGTTTTATAGCATCATTCAGGCTGCGCTGTAGAGAAAGAACTGTGAGGAGGGAGACTGGAGCCAGGGAGACCAGAGAGAACCCTATGACGCTGATGCCTGAGAAATATTGAGGGTTTAAAGTAGGGCATATGTGGTAAGCATAAAGTAGAAGGGTTGGCTTTAAAGTAATATAGAAATAATGTCAGTTGGTGAGTGATTGGATGCTGGGCATAAGGAAAAATAAGAACTCCATGATGGCACCTGGTATTTGTTCTGTTCTGTTTTGTTCTGTTTGTTAACAGAAGTGATTGGATGAGTGACAGCACAATTAAATAAGATTTAAAAACTCAGAAAGGGGCTCAGGTTTGAAGTGTTGATATGATGAGTTTGGGGTCTCTTGGGATTTCCAAGGGGCGAAGTCCATCAGCCAGTAGAGGAGCAAGGAGACATAATTCAAGGCTGGGAATAAAGGATATTTCTAGATTTGAGAAGGAACTTGGGAACAAGCGCTCACTGTGGAAACGAAATGGAGCATATGGTAGTCTGGAGGGAGTCTATTCAGGTACCAAAATGTGAAGAATAGCTCACAACCCTGTAGAAATAAAAAGTATTATGAGGACATGCAGTGCATGAGTGTTTTTCCAGTACTTGGGCAAGAATTTAGGCAAGGCTGGAAAACCTAGATGAACCTTAAAAGTCAGTAATTCAGAAAGTTGGGGAAGCATTGATCAAAACTTAGATTGTTCCAGTCAAGGATTCAGGTACAGAATACAAAAGGTTATCATACGTTGATATTGAGTCAACATCTTGTCCCAGCCTGAAAGCTTTTGTATTGTTTACCTGCTTGAGGGAGGAAGCAGTACCTTGACATGACCAGGGCAAGCCCTCCCAGTGGACTGAATGGGAGGACCTGGTTAGCAGAGAGAGTAAAGGAATGAAGAAAGGCAGTTTCAGCAGTTCTACTTAGATTAATATTTATTTTGAGTGTGATCTCAGGATCATCTAAAACAGGATCACTAGGAATTCTGTTTAAAAAAATAACATGCTCCTGAATCCTACCCAGATCTACTCAAAATCTCTAGGAATGGGGTTAGATAGTTTCTTTGTAATCAAGTCATATATCTAGTACTCTCTAGAACCTGCTTTGAGTCTGCCCCCAATTTTTATAGATTAGCTCAAAATTATTCCCCAATCAAAAAATTGATTCCCCAAAGGCAAGTCTCCTGGCATCTGGAACAATTAACCTTTGGTAGATAAACGAGGTAAGTTAGCACAGCTTGGTCAGAGCAAGTCTGCTCAAACTAGTTACTAACTCACACCCAAAAACCAAAACTGCACTAGTAAAATCCAAACCCTAGATATCCTTTTATAAGAGAAGCACCTGAGGAAGGCTGTGAAGAAGTCTGTGCTGTTCCTTCTCCGCAGTTCTGCCACCCAAGCTGGTTACAGTGATTATATTTTGCTCATGAATTTTCCTTTGCTTTTGTCTGCATATTTAAAAAAAGCAGTATATTTATGGTACTAAATATAGTCTGTGGCAGCTATTGAGCACTTAATACATGGTAGCTGCTATCACTTCTTTCATATTATTGTTATTATTTGCGTTTTTTTCTCTGGGGAAGTTGTAAAATTGGAATGTAATGTAAGAAACCTCTGAAATTAAAGTACCATACAAATAATAAATCATAATTATAATAGCAACTTCGTAAAAAAGCCCTCTTGATTATTCTTCCCTTTCTAAGAAAGGAAAGTATAGATAAAAGATTGTACAGGAACTGAAACATAATTTTCAAAAAGTATATTAATTCAAAATATATTATTTGTTTTAACATGTGACCAGGGGATAAGTAGTCAAAGCAGGGCCTAGGAGATACCAGAACATTCCCTAAAGGGTCCCTATCCTCACATAGAAGCTGGGTGAAAAGAGGATGCCAAAATCAAGATTTGAAGAATGTTGACAGTGAAACGGTAATCTAGGCCTGGGGCTGCAGGGATGGTGCAGTTAATCAAATACATCAACTCATAAATTCTGATGTGTTCTGAGATTGCCATCCCCTGAAGAGAAGTGTAATAAACCCGATGCAATGTGCCTTCCAGGAGCCATAATGTGGCTCTATTTAATAGAAAATCAGCTAGAAGGATATTTGCACTTGGATGGGATGGGGTAACTATGGGAAGAGATGGAGAGAAAGTGAAAATCCATAAATTGGATGAGTTACGGGGCCCCACTGGTGCATGAATGAAAAAGAACCAGGGCGCAGATGGGGAGATCTTACAAATAATTAATGTGCTTTAGTTAAACCTTTTTAGCTAAAATAAAATCTCAGATCTGTCTTTTGGGGGGAAAGAGGGTTGGTGAGGTATTGTCTAAACAGAGCAGAGAGAAGAAAAACAGTGCCTTAAAGAATTAGAGAGGTTCTGTGACATATTAGTGAGGTGACTTTCTCACCATCATGGCCCCATCATCTAGTTCGTTAATAAACGCGAAGTCAAATCTGACTTGATGCCTGCTTTTGTAAATAAAGTTTTATTGGCACCAACCACTCTCATTCTTTGACTTATTGCCTACAGCTGCTTTCATATTACAGCTGCCAAGTTGAGTAGTTGCAACAGAGATAGTATGACTTGCAAAGCTTAAAATATTTATTATCTGGCACCTTACAGTAAAAGTTTTCTGACCCTGATCTTGTATAAAGCCTGCCATAGAGTAAGGGTTCAATAACTCTTTAATGGACCTGAAATGTATACTAGTTATATTCCTTGGGCAAGCTGATTAATCTCCCTGGAACTCAGTTTTCCTCAGTACTAAAATGGGCATAATGATACCAAACTTAGAAAACCTTTGTGTGTTATAGCATACTGTTTGGAATATGGTTTATGGATAAAAATAGTATTTCATTCTTCCTCCTCCTATTCCCTTCATTTAATGGTAGCAGGTGCTGGTTTAATCCAGAATAGTCGGTGGCATGCTAACTGGTAATTTTACAGCTTTCTAAATTCTCAGCCACACAGAAATAATTTACTCTCCCAACTGGATCAGTGGTTTATAATCATTTATGACTATCCTGAATCAAGATGTATTTTTTTCTTTTTCTTATCCTCTCTTTCTCTCCTTTTAAGCTAAATGTTTGTTTTCCCATACATCAAATAAGTCTTTTTATTTTCGTATTTACCACATGGAATCTAATTCATTTTCTTTCTTCTGAAAGACACAATATCATCAAAACCTGTAATGTCTGGTTGCCTGGCTGTTGAAGCAATAACAAAAGAGCATTTTTTTAAAAGAAAATTCCCTCAACCTTTTATTTTTGGTGACCCCCTCAATCTGGTGAGAGAAGGAAAACTCTAGCTGGGTGAATACAGTAGACCCAGGCAGAGACTCCAGTGAGGTGTGTATAATGAAGGAACCAATCAAAAGGAAAGTCTCTCCTACCCTTTGATAAAGTCTATGGGCTAAAGGGGGAAGTGCCCTCTGATGGCGGGGTCTGTTGGTGTGGCCCTCACCTCAGCTTTCTGAGAGGAGCCTGGCTTTCATCCTGTGCTAATCTTGAAGCAGGCCCTCTTCCTAGAAAGCTGCACTGAGGCACTCGTGAGCAATATTTTATCAACGACAGTGTAGATGGAATGGCTTTATATTCACCCCTCATCATGTTTCACTTGACAAAATGTTTCATTAGACACTTCTTTTCCTCTCAGACTCCTCAGGCCCAGTCCCACAGGCCGGCGCCCGTTGCTAGTAAACCTTCCCCGTGCACCGACTCTCCACCTCCTCAGCTGCTGTTTCCTATTCCCAAATCGACCTGGAACTCAGTGGTTCTTCATTTCTTTATAATATCTTGGTCCTCTGTCAGCTTCTAGCTCCCTGCCTGTTATCTCCAGTTTCTGGTTAGTACTATCTTAAGTAAGGATTCCATTGAGGGTGAAGATGTGGTTTTGCTGAGCAAACAAAAGACTGTCCCCTGATTTGGCTCCATCTTTCTAACAGAGTAATTCAGAGATATAAATAGCAGTGATAACAAAAGCTTTGTTCTTCTTTCCTGTCTCAAAGCCAGGCGGAGGCAGCTTTCTTAGGTTTTCTATTTCTGTTTCTCTTTTTTTCTTCCCAGAGGGGTGGATGGGGCTGGGAGGATTTCAAGACCCTCACACATATTTGATGTGGCTAAGACTTTAGCAACATTTCAAGTTAAATGAGACAACCTTTACCCCAGAAAGCGGAACAACTCTTTTTTTTTTTTTTTTTTTTTTTTTTTTTTTTTTTAATTTATTATTTATTTATTATTTTTATTTTTGGCTGTGTTGGGTCTTTGTTTTTGTGTGAGGGCTTTCTCCAGTTGCGGCGAGCGGGGGCCACTCTTCATCGCGGTGCGCGGGCCTCTCACTATCGCGGCCTCTCCCGCTGCGGAGCAGAGGCTCCAGACGCTCAGGCTCAGCAGCTGTGCCCCACGGGCCCAGTTGCTCCGCGGCACGTGGGACCCTCCCAGACCAGGGCTCGAACCCGTGTCCCCTGCATTGGCAGGCAGACTCTCAACCACTGCGCCACCAGGGAAGCCCGGAACAACTCTTAAAAGCAACAGTAGAAATAAATTTGTAATTTTAACAGTTGTCACCGTTTATTGAGTCAAGAGATTTCTTCTAGTATATATATAGGAAGTGCTAATAAAATTGCTTTTGAAAGACAATTATGGTTTATGTAAATATTTGCTCATTAGAATTAATCCAAACACTTGGAATATTTTAGTGTTATATTGCAAAATGTAAATATTAATTGAACTGTGATTATGGACAGATTTACAGTATAACAAAGCTAGCCTATCTTCATTTGAAACTCTGTGAGGTATGGACCGTTGTGTTAAACAATGAACGGAAAATGAGAGCTGGACAATTAGGAAAGTAGGGCCAATGAAGCAAAATGTCGGCAGTATCAAAGGACAAACTCTAGCTATCTTCTAATAACAATTTTACATTTGGGGATTTATTGAGCCAGCAACCTGGGGTCCCTCCTCGGTGCCTCAGCACAAGTTGTTCTGGAAAGCAGGAGATTTCAAGTGTCCCCTCGAGCTGCCTTATTCCCCACAGGGTCCTTAGGATTCTGTTGTCAACCAACTGGGACAGGATTGAGACTCATCATGGAACACAGTAGCCAGCATATAGTGGGTTCTCAATAAATATATTTTCCAAGGGAATAGGTAATACAAATATTCCAGATTGAAACCTTGAGGTCTTCTATTTCCATTGTGCAGTTGTACACACTTTTAAATGTTCAGTTGCGTAGTCATTCAAATTTTCAGTTGAAGCCAAATGACCTAGGCTTAATCCCCAGCTCCAACATTTATTACTTTTTGTGGGAAAGTTGATTACCCACTTGTGCCTCAACTGACACATCTGTAAAATGGGAATAATAATAGTATCTAGGTCATTGGATTGCTGTGAGGATGCAATGAGGTGGTATGCGATAAATGCTTAAAATAGTTCTGGGCCCGTAGTAAGATCATAAACGTTGTCATTATGTCCTGTCTGTAACCCATGTTATGAAGGTATTAATCAGAATAGGATAGGCCATACTATACCCCAAATTAGCCCTGAAATTTCTTAAAGCAACAGAAGTTCAATTCTCATTCATGGCCCATATTCAGTGCTGGTCAGGGGGGATCTGAATTCCATACAGTCACCTGTCAACCCAGGCTGATGACTCTTTGTCCACTTTGAAACAGCATAATCTAGAGCATCTGGCTTCTTCAGTCATCTAGACAAGAGTTTGCTGGAAAGTCTCACACCAGTAATGAAATACTTTGGCCTGGAAATAACAGGTCTTACTTCTGCTCACAGCTTGATGGCCAGAGTTAGTTGCATGCCGGCACCTCCTTGTCCAGGGCACCCTTATGAATATTCATTGAGCACGTTGGTCGACATCATTGCTTCAGTGAATAAACTCCCTATGTTAACTGTGTTTAGCTCTATTTATGATCTCTTAAGAATCATGTCTTATTCATCTTTATATCTTCTACAAGGCCTAAATACAGTTCACGGCAGGTGCCCGATAAGCGTTCATGAAAGAAAGAAGAGAGGAAGGAGTCATGCTAAATCTTTGAGAACTCAGCAACTGAAATAAGCTCTGTGCAATAGTCAGAAAATTAAAAAATAAAACAAAATAACAACAAGAGGAAAACCCTGGGCCTTACAGAAGAAGAATTGACTGGTTTTATAAAATGGGTTCACCTTACCTAAACAGAAAACCCAGAGAGTGAATATTGTTAACCATATGTTAAGCATAAGATATGTTAAGCATATCGTTTGATGTGCTTGACTCAGGAATAAATCTGATGCATAAACCAAGATGCATCTATGAACAGATGAGAAGAGCAATGATATTTTTTTCTGCAGTTGAAGCTAAAGATTCTCCTCTGAATATTCATAAATTTCAGATTAATGTTGTATAATTTTTCTTTCTGTTCTTGTTCAATTTCACTTAAGATTCTTTTGTTCCATAAATGGATTACCCTTCAAAACCTAAAATTGTCTCATACAAAAAGCCTGAATTAGACATTATTTTTACTCTTCCCTTCTTACTTCTGTAAGAGAAAATGAGCAGAGACATGGAGTTGGGAAGAATTAAGTAGGAATTGAAATACTGGTCTAATATCAATCTCAGATATGTTAGCTGAGTTAGAGATCTCCTTACTCAAAAAGTAAAACCTGTTCGAAGTTAGAACCTAATCAAGATAAAATTATTTAGAATCTAGAATTTCTAATTCAACCTTATTTTGTCCCCCCTTATTTGTAAACTTGGAAAACTGTCATATTGTTACTGGAACACCTATTATCCAATAGAGTAGATAGAGGGAAAAAGGAAATTAAGAGTTATAAATCCTATTCTGTATGGATATGGTACATAAAGGCAGTTTAGCATATTGGTAGAAACAAAGCTTTTGACCTAAATTATCTGGGTTCATATTTCAATGTTCACGCTTATTAGCCATGTTACCTTATGCAGCTTGCCTAACCTCTTTCTGCCTCAGTGTATTTATCTCTGAAATAGGGGAAACAGTAGTGCTTACCTCAGGGCTTGGTGATGGTTAAGTGTGTTATTATATGTCAAGTACTTATTTCAGTTTCTGGTACACAGTGATCAATAAGTGTTTGCTATGATTACTGGATGCTTAACCATGTGGTTTACGCAGATTACCACATTTTATCCCAGATCTTGGAGGCTGGGCACTTGACTCAAGGTCATATAGCTAAGAAGATGTGGCTGGCAAAATTAATACCCAACATCAGTTCCAAAGCCTTGGCTCTTTATAGTCTGCCAGGGACCTTGGCACTAATGAGAAGGGCAATAAGGAAGTCAGGAGTATTGGCTTCTGGGACCTTGATTATCTTTGTTTTATAATAAACCTTATTTTTAGAGTAGATTTAGGTTCACAGCAAAATTGAAGGGAATGTACAGAGAGTTCCCGTAGCTCCTTTACCCCCATGCATGTACAACTTCCCCTTCTATCAACATACCCCACCAGAGTAGTAGGTTTGTTACAAGAGATGAACCTGCATTGATACATTCTTATCACCCAAAGCCCATAGGATACATTATGATTCACTCTAGATAGTGTACATTCTATGGATTCGGACAAATGTCTAATGACAGGTATCCATCATTATGGTATCATGCAGAGTATTTTCACTGCCCTAAAAGTCCTCCGTGTTCTACCTATTCCTCTCCCACCCCCAGCAACCGCTGACAACCACTCATCTTTTTATTGTCTTTTTTTTTTACTGTCTAGTTTTGTCTTTTCCAGAATATCGTATAGTTGGAATCATATACAGTAGTAGCCTTTTCAAGTTGGCTTATTTCACTTAGTAATATGCATTTTAATTTCTTTCATGTGTTTCTGTGGCATAAAATAACTCATTTCTTTTTAGCACTGAAAATATTCCATTGTCTAAATGTATCCGTCTATTTATCCATTCATCTATTGAAGGACATCTTGGTTGCTTCCGAATCTGGGCAACTATGAATAAAGCTGATACAAACATTCATGTGCAGGTTTATGTGCAGGTGGACATAAGTTTTCAATTCACTGGATTGTATGGTAAAAGTATGTTTAGTTTTGTAAGTAACCTCCAAACTGTCTTCCAAAATGGCTGTTCCAATTTGCATTCCCACCAGCAAAATGGGCTGTTCCAATTTGCACTCCCGCCAACAATGAATGTGAGTTTCTTTTGTTCCACATCCTTGCCGGTATTTGGTGCGTCAGTGTTGTAGATTTTGACTGTTCTAACTGATGTGTAGTAGTATCTCATTTTTGTTTTAATTAGTAATTCCCTAATGACATATGATATCAGACATCTTTTCATATGCCTGTTTGCCTTTCATTATTTTAAAATTCTACTTCCCAGCCTTTGTGGAGACTGTTCTTTTGTGGGACGGTTGCAAATTTTTGTGACTTACTGGCATTTATTTTTCTTTCGTGACAGTACTGTGAAAATTTTGGGGGGGAAACATCCCTTCTCAACTCTCGGACGCCAGGTGTCAGATGGAGTTGATTACATCTCTTCCCTTATTCTGGGAGGGAGCAAAAACGTGAAGCCTGGCCAATCTGAGGATTGAATCCTCTGATCACAGTAATGGCTTCAGGAATAGGCACTTGACTCTTGCAGTCAATGACATATGATGAAACTTACATTCATGCTGTCAGGAAAGTAGGTTCTCTTTTCTGCTGAACTTGAACTGGGAGAATATAAGTTTAAAGCTGCCACAGTTAACTTGCCACCAAGAGGTGAGAGGGAGAAAATACTTGGAGCTCATTTATTCCAGCTGTGGCATCTGACAAGTTTATCAAATAGTTTATGGTACTTTGAGTCTCATTATTGCCTTGATTCTTAACGTTTTGTTTACAACCTATCTTCCCATCCAAGTACACTTCCCAAACCAGTGAACTATACAAGATTTAACCAATCATTTTATTTTCTATTTAGGTAGCCAGTCTGTTACTATGATGTGTAACTAAAGACATCTGCTGAAACACGTGTGAAATATCACATTTCAGCTTGTCTATTTTAGAGAACTAGTCTCTTAGAAGAAATCTGACAGTTGCCACACTTGCTGAATAGAAAAATATTCACTGTGGAGCTCTTGACCAAAAACAATGGACTCCAATTTTTGCGTTACTATAGAGATATTTTTTTGCATTCAGACTTTGATTTTATTCCAGTTGCCCCACTGGTGAGGTAGTTTTAAAAGTGATAAGCCCTAAAGGAGATAGCTAATGAGTGTTTTATTAGTAGAATACTAGACAAAAGTAAGCAGCCTTACTAATGCCATAGTTCTTGAGACTGAAAAAAAGTGTCCTTAGTTTAGAACTTTATTAGCATAAACTCTTGCAGAGACATTCTGTCTGGACAGTTTCCTCCAGGTTATTCTCTTGGCTAAGAGGCAGCAAGCCTGGCTGGGGATGGAGGAGACAGACAGTTCTCATTTCGTTAGGTATTTATGCAGTGATTATCATGGTAGCAGCCAACTCATTACAAAACAGGGCATATCAAATTATTCCGAGTCAATGAGGCTCCAGTGACAAGATACTCCAGGGAGAAACTGGGAATAGGAAAATAACTTTTAGATGAAAGCATTTATTGTCATTCTGAGGAAGAGGGAAGCCAAGAAGCCCCTTTTCATTTTCCCCAAAGCCCAACCTGTACCCTATCTGAGTTCCCCAAAGATTCCATATTCTGCTACCAGGTGAGTTGAAAGAAAAATGAGCTTCTTTTTCATTAATAGTAAATAGTGTGCCAAGTGTATGTGATACTCATCAGGGAATGAAGTATTGAAATAGTGATCATGGTGATACTGTATAAAAGGATTTTACCAACCTATCCATTTGGACCCAGAATTCCACAGATTCTAAGGACACAAATTCACCATTTCCATTGTAACTGCCTTTCAGTTAAAGAGAATCTCATGGCTTTTACCACATAGTTCATGCCAAAACCATTTGTGAGTGGTGATTCAGTCAGATTGATAAGGATGTGTAGCATTTATCTCCTCAAATTGGCCCTTTTTCTTTCATATATCAAGTTAGTAATTCTCAACACTAGTCACCCATTAGAATTGGTTTGCAACCAGGACATCGGTATTGTTTTAAAAGCTCCCCATGGGATACTAGTAGCATCTAACATTGAGCACTACTAATCTATAGGCACTCTACCTATAGCACTAGTCCATAATATTAAACATGTACTGTTAGTTTTACTAATCGATTTTCAGAGTTATCAGTGCAATCATTATACTGTGGGTAACTTCTTGCAACTATGATTTATGCTTCAGTTCAAGATCAAGATATCTTATCACTCACTGGCTGATCTCAGTGAGACACGTAAGCCACATGGCAGGTTCGTGATCATGCATGTCCTTATTCTGAAACTATACTTGTAATATATACACTGAGAGGTAAGCTGCCATGGAAGCTTTATAGCTTACAGTCTGCAGAATGCTTAAGTCTGAATGTTATTGATGACAAAATTCTCTTAATTAAAGGAAGCATTGAGATATATATATTCTTAAAATAGTAAACCTGTCCAAATATGAGAGCTTGCTTCATAAGTCAGAACTAGGGGAGCAAAAACAAATTTGGAAGTGGGAACATAATGAAGACCTACACATGAATATAATTCCAGCGAGGAACCGTGAGACTGTAAACTGTTTACCATTTATGAGGAACTGTCAGGTAGATCAGACTGTAAATTTAGAAACTTAGTTTAAAAAAGCACAAAGTGTTGTGTAGGCAAAAATGCACTGAGGGGCTTCCCTGGTGGTGCAGTGGTTGAGAGTCCGCCTGCCAATGCAGGGGACATGGGTTCGAACCCTGGTCCGGGAAGATCCCACAGGCCGCGGAGCAGCTGGGCCCGTGAGCCATAATTACTGAGCCTGCGCATCTGGAGCCTGTGCTCCGCAACAAGAGAGGCCGCGACAGTGAGAGGCCCGTGCACCGCGATGAAGAGTGGCCCCCGCTTGCCACAACTAGAGAAAGCTCTCGCACAGAAACGAAGACCCAGCACAACCATAAATAAATAAATAAAAATTTAAAAAAGATAAAAAAGATATCTTATTAAAAAAAATGCATTGAGGAGTTTTTAAAGTATATTAGTGAACCAGTCTACTTGTTATAAATATTGTCTTGGCCTAGAGACACTTAGAATTGTGCACTTGCGTTCTAAGGTACTACACCCTCTAAGTGTGATTAAAAAGAGATCAGGTGTTGGACTTCCCTGGTGGTGCAGTGGTTAAGAATCTGCCTGCCAATGCAGGAGGCATGGGTTCGAACCCTGGTCCAGGAAGATCCCGTATGCCGCGGAGCACCTAAGCCCGCGAGCCACAACTACTGAGCCCGCATGCCACAACTACTGAAGCCTATGTGCCGCAATAAGAGAAGCCACCACAGTGAGAAGCCTGCACCCTGCAATGAAGAGTAGCCCCGCTTGCCGCAACTGGAGAAAGCCCGCACACAGTAATGAAGACCCGCCACAGCCAAAAATACATAAATAAATAAATAAATTTATTTTTTAAAAAAAAGAGAGATCAGGTGTAATTATAGGCCTGTGACCTTAGGCATTTTCAAGCCCAAATCTTCATAAAATGTAGGTATGTCTTTTGTAACACTGAAAAACTAGCTAACCAACCTCTGAATAGAAAAGAGGAGGAAGAAGAACTCTAAATGTAAGACCTCACTGTGACCTTATAAAGCCCAGTCAGGTGGGACAAATAAGGAATTCTGTGCAATATACACATGGATCAGGAACCTACAAGGTTCCTTGCATATAACCGGATGTCATAATGTTGATGTACTCAACTCGAGGAAGCCACCCAACATTGTCACATCTGGTGCAGCTTATTTCTTTACCAATATCCAGCCTGACTTATACACATAATTAATTCCCTCTAATATTTGCATATTTATGATGTTCTATAATTGTAAATTATTTTATGTGAATGTGGTCCCAATTTCCAATTAAATGCTAAGCACCACAGGAGCAGAAATGGTACACTCTCTTGTTCTAATTACTCTCCTTTCCTCTTCTCCAAATAATTGGCACCTGTAATTGTGATTGACTTGCCTTTTAATTCTGTTTATGGTTATTTCTTATGAGCAGATATTTTTTGTGCAGACACTCCTATTGATTTTTAGTCCGTTGTGATTTCTTCCATTACTTTTAGGCTTAGGCAGCATTTTTCCTTCCTGAGATCACATAAAATATTCACCCATATTTTGTGCTGTTCTAATTGACTGATTGATTGATTGCATTTTGCTGTTCCTCTTTCTCCTTCTTTATTCTCCTGCCCTCCTCATTATAATTTCTAATGCTGGTTTGCATTTACTAAAACCTCACTCTCTGCCAGATATGGCCCTAAGCATTTTGTGTCTTGTATAGTCTGCTCACCAACCCTGTAGGTTGATACTAGTATTGTTCTAATAAAGGTTAAACTTTGCTCAAGGTCATGAAGTAATCAATCATGTTTTCCAACCCAAAGCCTTTGCTCATAACTGTTATGCTATCTTTTATTTGTTTTTTTTTTACTGTTGTCGATTGAATTATCTTGCAACCTTGACTGATAGCTCATTTAAAAGATACTGAATTGCTTTATCCCACATCTCTAAAATAGTATCCTAACGTCCTGACACATGGTGTAGTTGTGAGGATTCCATGAGTCAGTACACATACAGCACAGAACACAGCTTCATTCACAGAACAAATGTAACTGCCTTTGTCCCTTCACATTGTTCCTGTGGAGTTACTTTAGATTGTAAGAAACTTGGCATCATGTCTTTCAGGTTACTTGTGTTATATCCCTTTCAACTGGTCTACAAGCCTCATTTCCTATCCTCCAACAGAGCACACACATATAGGCCCCAAAATATACTAAGTCAGCAAATTGTTGGCTGATAGATTTTTTTAAGTTTTTCTGAACACAAATGCTTCCTATTTTTCCTTGACACCACTAGAAAAAATGATTCTTCAGCTAGGAAGAACAGCCTCAGTCATGGCTCACTCAGTGACAATTCCTTGCATTATTTCTCTTTTTGTTGACATGGTATTAGTGCTGCTGTGGAACGAGAGTTTTCAAAATCTCCATGATTCGGAGAATTGGACAAATTGCCCTATTGCAGGTCTTGGCATAGTTCCACTGAAGAGCATGTGTCTGTCTTTATGTGTCAAAAAAAAAAAAAATCCTCTTCAACCAGGCTTGTAAACTTTCACCAGCTGGTTGGAGTGTGTTGCCGGGCAGTGGGGAGAGTGGGAAATGTGACCTGGCATGGAGATTGGTGCAGATCTGTGTGCTGAAGGGGAACAGCAGGGGAATGTAGTGAATCATTTTATGAGGACAAGGTTAGCTGTGTTTGTGCCAGTTCTGGAGACCATACTGTCAAGAGTGCTACAGACAGCAGCCTCTGAATCGAGAATTCTAATTAAGGTTAAGAAATGAACAGGACACTGACAGATTGTCAGCACACAAGCCTGGTGCCCAGACCACAAAACCACCGGAGGCTCCCACTCTGTCTTTGCCCTTTGATAGACAATAAATGCATCACATTTTTAATTCCTTCAATTTTAGGGTAAAGTTAACCAGCATGGGCATTCACCCTAGCAGTGGCTACATAAGTTAAAAATTCTGTTCTTGAATATATAGTTCCAATGTGTTTATACACTCACTTTGTTCCTTGCCCCAGTGCCTATGGAGTAGCAGGACTTTTTTTTCACTTTATAAAAACAGCAAAAATGATTTAAATTGCAAGATGAACATATGCAGTGCAGCATTTTAGAGAGGAATAAAAAGGTGTTGGAAAGTGATTGGACATGTCTGCTCAGAACTCTTGGGCGGTTATAATATGGAGATTTCAATGAAACTCATGTGTTTTCCTTCCTATACATCTCATTTCAGTGGCCAACCCATGCAACCACGAGATTGTCTCTTTGAAGAGAAACTAAGAAACTCCCTAGCCATGGATTGTTGTCTCTTCCTTCCCCATCCCAAACACCAAAAATTATTTTCTGACTTGTGAGTCAGTTCTTTCAATAATTTCTTTCTTGCTAGATCCTTAAACAGAAGTGAAAATTATTAATTGTGCCTGCATGTTTGCTTTGCTAGAAGAATTATAATTATACCTTTTTCAATGAAATAGAAAATTGAAGATTCAGCTTTGTTATAAGCCTGTTCCTTATAATAAAGATGAACTCAAGGATGAGGTGTTGGATTCAGGAATTCCTAGAATAGAAACAACCATGAACAAAATTATTGAGCGCTCCATTCAAAAGAAGCCAAAATACCTAAGTTCTTTTTTTTGCCTATTAGTGATTACCAACCCTAACAAAGGTATCTGGCCCTTTTAAAATTCCAGTCAATTTATCAATCAATCAATCAATCAATCAATCAATATTATCTCCCTTTGTCTAAGGAAAACCAGTGAAACTAAGGTGAAAAATTAGAAGAAAAAGTCAACATATTTTACAGTAGAATACAGTACATGACCACAGTGGTTCTGAGCTGAGCAATATTCAGTAGGGTAGTCGGATAATTTCTTTCCTTTACTGAATATTATTTCTCTTTATGTAGCTTAAAATGTTATGATCTGATGTTGAGGTGAGGATAGAGGCCAATTTTCTTTGTAAGTGTAGCTTTACTGATGGAGTAGTCCAAACATGTTATGAAGTTCCCTTCTCTACAAAACACAAACTAATAACGTCACTAGATGCATTGAAGACAGCCATAACCTATTGAGATTACATATTAGTGGAACTTGAAAGCTATGACAGACCATGTAATTTAAGGTTGTTTTGAATTTATGTGTCTATGTGTCATACAACTTGAGTATATGGTCAAATAAATTCTCTACACCTTTTCTACTCTCTTCCATCTCTTATCTTCCATCCCTCTTTTTATTCCTTCTTTTCTTTTTTCTTTCTTTTCTTCCTTCCTTAATATGGAATGTTTGTCAACAGGACCAGCTTCATGGGTGTGCAGTCTGTGTCCAAGCTGAGAAGGGGCTGGTACTTGTTTTAATGCCCTGCTGTCGCTCTCTGGAAATTATTAATGCTTTTTAAACAAGGTACTGTGCAATTTCATTCTGTCACGGGCCCAGCAAGTTCTGTAGCTATTTCTGCTTACCAAATCGAGTCTGAGCCATTTTATTGACAAACGATTGTTTGCTTGATAGCCATTCCTTTTCTCCCTCTCCATCCCTCACTGAAACACTTCAGAACTTGTCCCTTTCCAGCTAGATCGAGTCGGGTCCCAGCTGACTGCAGTCACTCCCCCTTTAACTCGTTTGGCACATGGGACCTGAGGAAATCCTTAATATACCTTTTTCATCACTTTCATACTCAAAAAATCTCAACAATATTGTGTTTAAATTTTGCCTGATCTGCAAACAGTAATCTGTTCCTACCTTCTGATTAATCCTTTCTGAATTCCTGCTGCTCCCCCAAGTTTTCTCTTTAATTTGTGTAGCATTATCCATTCACTAAAACGTGTGTACGTTATAAAATGTCTTACATGTTTTAGCATCTTTAGGAAATCAATTTATTAATTCAATTCTTCAACTATTTAACAAATATTTACTAAACGTGCAGTCATTGACAAGCACTATGCTAGAAATAGTAGCAATGAAATGGAGAGTAAAACATCCTTGGCCCCATCCTCATGTAATTCACAGTTTAGAATAGGATAGAGATGTTTAATAAGTACCTTCTTGTTAAAGAAATCTTGAAGAAAGATAATTAGGAATTATGGAAGAGAATTAAAGGGAACATAACTTGCCTTCTGTCCTTTGATGATTAAAACCTCATACATAGTTCAAAATCCAGATAAATGGCCATTCTAACATGTAGCTTCTTGTTACTTATCTCCCTTGCTTACAGTATTTACAGTCTGCTTATCGAGTTCAACTCTTTTTCATTAATATTTTATTTCTTGTTTCCCCAATTATACTGTGGTCTAGACTATGCCTCATATGCTTCTTTGTCCTTCAAGACTCAGTTCAGCTATTACTTTATCTAGAACCGTTGCCTAACTTTCCTTACAAGCCTGAATGCTATATATATGTGTGTGTATATATATATATATATATATATATATATATATATGTATATGTATCTCCTCTCCTTTATGCATTAATTCTATTAGAGACCATTTTTTATCTCATTCTCAGTACTAACATAGCACTAGACCCAACAGCTCTGAATGAATGAAGAGATGCTCAACAGCTTCTGCATGGATGAAAAAATGATTAGTTCTGGGCTTCCCTGGTGGCGCAGTGGTTGGGAGTCTGCCTGCCGGTGCGGGGGACGCGGGTTCGAGCCCTGGTCTGGGAAGATCCCACATGCCGCGGAGTAACTAAGCCCGTGCGCCACAATTACTGAGCCTGCGCGTCTGGAGCCTGTGCTCCGCGGCAGGAGAGGCCGCGGTGGTGGGGGGCCCGCGCACCGCGATGAAGAGTGGCCCCCACTTGCCGCAACTAGAGAAAGCCCTCGCACAGAAACGAAGACCCAACACAGCCATAAATAAATAAATAAACAAACAACAAGAAAAAATTTTTTAAAAATTTAAAAAAAAAGATTAGTTCTATTAAGTCTGCTAATCTCATGAATTTAAAAGTTCAGGAATATTCAAAATTATGATTGCAGAATCCTGATATTACAGGGGTCTATTACTATAATGTATGAACAAAGAGTAAGAATATTCACATTAGTACAAAACCTCATTCTTGGCTGAATATTCGACAGTATTTCCTAGAGACAAGGTAGATTTCAATGATGATTGGTGCATAATGAATTTTTTTAAATATTTATTTATTTATTTTGGTTGCACCGGGTCTTATTTATTTATTTATTTTTATATTTATTTTTGGCTGTGTTGGGTCTTCGTTTCTGTGCCAGGGCTTTCTCCAGTTGCGGCAAGCGGGGGCCACTCTTCATCGCGGTGCGCGCGCCTCTTCACTATCGCGGCCTCTCTTGTTGCGGAGCACAGGCTCCAGACGCGCAGGCTCAGTAGCTGTGGCTCACGGGCCTAGTTGCTCCGCGGCATGTGGGATCTTCCCAGACCAGGGCTCGAACCCGTGTCCCCTGCATTAACAGGCAGATTCTCAACCACTGCGCCACCAGGGAAGCCCCCAATGAATTTTTCTTATTTTTTTCATTACCAGATCACTGTTCTAGAGTACCTCTGCTAATGCCCCCTTTTTAAAAAATATTTATGTATTTTATTTATTTATTTTGGCTGCGCCAGGTCTAAGTTGCGGCACTCGGGATCTTCGATGTGGCATGCGGACTTCTTAGTTGCAGCATGCGAACTCTTAGTTGCGGCATGCATGTGGGATTTAGTTCCCGGACCAGGGATCAAACCTGGGCCCCCTGCAGTGGGAGCGCGGAGTCTTACCCGCTGGACCACCAGAGAAGTCCCTGCTAATGCCCCTTTGGTTGGTGGTTGCATTTAAGATTACAGCTCCCTGTAAGTAAAGATACAAAAATTAAAAGTATCCTCCATATTTGAAAGCTAGGTAATTCAGTGTCTTATATAGGGCTTGAGATACTTAGGGTTCTGATCCTGCCCTACCTGGGTTGGCCTTATATACCATGGAATATCAAAGAAAAAGGAGACAAAACCCTAATGCCCAATCAGCCTCAGAATTTTTCCTCTTCTCTCTTTGGTTTGAGAGTTGCCATGATAAAGAGAGGAGGGCAGATCAGAGGCAAGTTATCGGGAATTAAATGTTTTTTAGAGACTTTCCCTCACCATGCCAGCCTTTGATTTGGCAATTACCTGCCACCCATAGCATGGTAGATACACATGGTCGATAAATATGGCTCCTGGGAGTGTGGTGTAGAGAGAGGGTTCCCGATTTCCTTAAAATTAAGTTGATATGCAGTAAATTTTTTTCATTGGTAGAGACTAGCAATTATCTACATAAAATTTATTTTGTATCCTTTTCTTTTTATATCTGAAAATAGAAATAATGTTGATAGTTTTTGCTTGTCAGTGAGGAGAACTCTTAGCTAAGATATACTAGCTATCTTTAAATATTTAAGGGCTGTCACAAGGAACAGTTATTTGACTTATACAATTTGACCTCAAAAGGGAAAACTGAGATCAATGGATAGGAAAAACAGGAAACTAGATTTCAGTAAAAAAAATGACATTTTAGTAGTCAAGCCCACAAAAATGGAATGTAGCTGATTGACAAAGTAGTGAGTTGCCCCATACTTAAAGGTGTCAAATATTGGTTATGTGAACTTTTAATTGCGTTAGATGAATACTCTTTGGGAAAGACATGTGTTTTTACTATTTGCTAACATTCCCACGCACCCTGATACATAATGGTTTCTGTACAATTTCTCCAATTAGTGAGGTAGTTGTTTCTGTGAGCATGCCAAGCAGAATGGTGCTCTAGATCATTCCTGAGCTAGTTAATACTAGACCTGGAGCAAGATAGCTTTGTCTTAGTACAGATTACATGTAATGGTTTGGAAAACTCTGACAGAGTATGCACTCAATACATGTTAACCATTATTACTGTTGTGGTTTTTTGTTGTTGTTGTTGTTATTTTTTAGGGAAGACATTGCTTCCCAAAGGTCTCACTCTCTGGTTCCTCAGCTGGGTCTGCTGCTGCCACTGAGGACAAGTCAGTGTCTTTCTAGCCCCCAAATTGACACCTGGATGTAGGAATGAGGTGGAATGATGTAAAACAAGGGAGATTGGTTGATGTTAAAAGTACACTCTTTGGTTTATGTGTGTTTTTATGTCGCATTTATGTTTCTTCTGATAGCCCCGTGAGATAGGTTAGGAATTATCATCCTATTTTGATATGAGAAAACTGAGAGTCAGAATGGTTTTGTGGAATTTACAAGGTCACTCATAACCAATAGTGCAAGGTTTTAAAGTCCTTGTACTTAGCTGGTGAATCCAAGGCTTGTTCTAAAATTTAACAGTCTGTGTAGCAAGAAGACAAACCATGGTGTACCATCTTTAGTTGGAGTAAATGCCTTAATTGCTTAATGCAGATACAAAGCAATCCTTGCTGGGTGAAGGTTCTGACACCAATTCCAGCATCCCCACACATCCATTCAGTTCTGTGACACCAGCTGGTGTCCTACAGTTCAGCTCAATTCTGATACTGTCTACCTCAGGATATAGCATTAGATTCCACAGGTTAAGGGCTCAGCCCTACAACACTGTCCTCCCCCTCCCCCATTCAGACGCCCATTGAAAGTCCAGATTGTCACCTGTGCCTCTGACCAACCAGCTATAGATTGGTTCCAACAACCTCCTCCTTGGGTTTCGTTAATTTGCTAGAGCAACTCACAGAACACAGAGAAACATTTTACTTACTAGATCACCAGTTTATTTTTTTATTTTTATTTTTTTTAACATCTTTATTGGAGTATAATTGCTTTACAATGGTGTGTTAGTTTCTGCTTTATAACAAAGTGAATCAGTTATACGTATACATATGTTCCCATATCTCTTCCCTTTTGCATCTCCCTCCCACCCTCCCTATCCCACCCCTCTAGGTGGTCACAAAGCACAGAGCTGATCTCCCTGTGCTATGCGGCTGCTTCCCACTAGCTATTTTACGTTTGGTAGTGTATATATGTCCATGCCACTCTCTCGCTTCACCAGTTTATTATAAAAAGATATAACTCAGGAAGAACCAGATAGAAGAGATGTATAAGGCAAAGTATGTGAGAAGGGGCGTGGAGCTTCAGTGCTTTTCCAGCGCGCCACTCTGCCTCAGCCTTCGTGTGCTCACCAACCCAGAAGCTCTCCGAACCTTGTCCTTTTGGCTTTTTATGGAGACTTCATTACATAGTCATGATAGATTAAATCAGTGGGCACTGGTGATTAAATCAACTTCCATCCCCTCTCCCCTCTTCAAAGTCAGGGGGATGAAATTGAAATTTCCAGCCCTCTAATCATGTGGTTTGTTCTCCTGGCAACCAGCCCCCATCCTTAGGTGCAGTCCCCAAATAACCTCATTAACATAACAAAAGATACCTTTATTGCTCGCTCCATTTGGGAAATTCCAAGGGTTTTAGGCACTCTGTTCCAGAAATGGGAAGGAAGACCAACTATATATGTCTTTTTTGTAAATCACAATATCATAGTAGGTAATAATTTCAACTTGAGAACAAGGATACTTTTGTTGATAACTGAATACAGTTTGACTCCTGACTAGTGAGAATAAGACTACAGCTTTTGCTTTTTGTTGTAAATAATGACGCTAAACCTACCTCATGGGAGCTACTACTTTAAAATAATGAGGCTGAGACTTGATGGCTTATACCAATTAAAAAAATAGCTTGAATTCCAAATACCACACACATAAATGATGGTTACTTGTTTTCTATACTAAGGAAGAATCCAAGGATTATTTTAATATCGGGAGAACTATATTTTTATTAATGGACTTGGAAGCTAAATATATTTTTCTCTTCAGTTATAAAGAAATGTTACCAAAGTGGCTAATGCTTCAGGCTCCATATTATCAGTTTTTTTTTAGCCTTCTCTCTATTCTCTGTGAAGAGTTTCCAGTAAGTTGATCAGTATCAAAGGAGAGATCTCATATCTTGAAGCTTTTCTTTTTAGAGGCCATTTAATTAGTTCCTGTCACACCTTCTTTAGACTTTTTTTTTTAATCTCTCCCTATCAGTTTCATGATCTCAATGCCCTTTCTAACTCTTATCACATACTCACCCAAAGTGAGACACCAGGAGAGGCAACAGCATGGAATGGTTTATGCATAGAGATTTTGGAACTCCTGCTTCCCCTCTTTTATTCATTTATTTATTCAACACTTATTTTCTGATCACCTATAATGGGCCAGACACTGGATGTACAGAGATAAATAAAATCCACCATTCCTCTTCTCATGGAACAGATAGTCTAAAATGAATAAAGACTTAAAATTACACAGATAAATATTAACATTTGGAAACATGCTACAAATGAAAACTACAGGATGCTGCTAGAATAGGTCAAGTTCTTACTTTCCCCACCTTAGTCCCATCGTTTATACAAGGAAGACATTGATACTTACCTCATTGCAGAGACAGTTAAATGACACAAAGTAGATGAATGCTTAGTACAGTGTCACAAATGTGCATTATCTTTAATCAATACTATTGTTATTCATAAATTTAAAAAGCAGTTTCTCTTCTTCACCAAAAAGCTGGTGATTATCTTTTTAGGTAAATGTTAAATTTATCAGTAAGTATTCATTGGTAATCATTTGATTAATTCATAATCATGGTTCATTGCAGTCTTTCAAACTGACATTCATTAGCCATATTTCTTTCTTAAGTGTCTCTTCCATTATCTCAAAGTTTTGCTTTCCCTCCAACACCCTCATTTCATAAAAATAGCAGTCAATAAATTAAGCTTCTTGAAAGTTCCTTTTGTGATTTCTGAAATAATGGGCTTTATACACTAATACTTTTATTATATTTTCAAGCACAATTGTGTTTATGGGAAACGCTTCCTGTAGTATATGTGTACTGATGAGTTTTCAAGTGTATTTTCCACTTTTCCTGACAACCTACCAGCATGGTGTTTAGAGAGCAAAGAGGAAGCTTCAGATCTGCTGGGATCAATGGTTCTCATTCTTGTGATGCAGTGAAATATAGTGCAGTTCCTTTCAATTGTTTCTATTTCATTTTGGTTGTGTAAGTATTATTTATTTTATTTTATGAGTAGTTTTTGTCTTGATAGTCAACTTTTAAAGTAAAAATTTGTTTCATACATAATTGGAATCATCTAAGAAAGCCCTGATTATTCTATTCATTCAGTGAAGCCTAGTGGATAAGATCTGCTCCTGGGTTAGGCAAGATCCTCCACTGACTTGGAGGTAAGCATGTAACATACCCTCTCCGAGGGTCAGTTTCCTCATCCCTCACGGGGAATGGAGATGGGAATAGCAACTACCTTGCAGCATTGTCATGAGAAGTGTGTCAGTTAATACGTGGAGAATACTTGCCTAGGGCCTGGTACATGGTAAGCACTCAGTGCACATTTGCTATTACTGTTGTGTATTCCTGAAATATTTATGAAGCACCTATATTTGCCAAGTCCTGTGCTAAGTGTAAGGATTCACTATGTTAAGCAGTTTTTTCAATGGCTATTTCTACTCTTGAGCCACTTGCCTTCTCCAGCCTGGTTTGTTTTCTTCTTAAAAATGAAATAAAATGAAACCCAGTCAATCATAGGAAATGATCAGGCTTGCTTGCAGAAAGTAATACATCTTGCTCTTCTACAAAAGTTCAAACTGTTCAATACATTATTTCATCTTCCCTTCAAATTTCTACCTCTCTCCCTAATCACTATCACGCTTTCTTTCCTCTTTTTAAATTTTATTTTGTTCTTTCCAACTTGTTATCCCTGGAAAGAAATTGACCTCTGAAGGCTGACAGCCCTACGATTGAATCTAGGATCTGCCTTTCACTAGTTGTGTGACCTGGAACAAGGTACAGTCTCTGAGCCTAAGCCTTGTTCTTTCTAAATTGAGCAGATTGGCTAATTGGTTATTTTGAGGATCAGTAATAATGGTAGGTGCTCAATAAATAGTGTTTATTGTTAATTCAGGTAATTTACTGTCTAAATTATATAAATTGTCAATCACATTCTGCCTTGCCATTTTATTAAATCTCTTTGTGTGTTATATTGATTTGGATTTTAAGTTTCTGTTATGGCAGGTGAGTTCTTCATGACCAGAATGATTTGGGGTAAATGCATGGTATAATTCAGGCTGACGTGAGTCACCCTCTATGAATTAAACAAAACTTAAAAACGATTACATCTTTCAAAATTCATTTTATTTTTTAAAGGAAAACAAACTTTTTAGGCCTAACATCTAAACACTATAGGAGGAAAAGTATACTCATTTAACTTTTTTCTCACTGAAGTCTAAATGATAAGGGGGAAAGAAAATAAAAACTGAGAGGAAGATTTATCCTCCAACTGCCCACTAGCCATGGGCTAGGCAGATTGCTCAGTGGTAAATCCTTGTTTAATTGGTTGTATAAATCATATGTCAGTATCTTTCATTATAAGTCTAATGACTGGCCAGCTATCTGCCAGGCATCATGGATACTCTGGTGATATGAGGATGATTGAGACATATTTTGTGTTTGTAAATGGACAAATGGAGGAAAAGAATAGACATTTTACACCACAAAAATCATCTTACAACGAAATATTTGAGGAGCTCTTCAGTGTCATGATAGCACAATGTCTGTCTCTCTCAAGTCAAATCGTCCACTCATTTATTTCTTCCTCATTTCTTCCCTGCTTGGAACGCAGAAGAAATGGGTAAAATAAAAGCATTTTTGTAATGGGCTTTGTTCAGTGTTTTAGCCATGAACATTTATCTTTTATACATAAATTAATATTAGAATCACATTAAAATAGTACATAGTAATTTTTTTAATAAATTCATTTATTGATTGATTGATTTTTGGGTGTGTTAGGTCTTCGTTTCTGTGCGAGGGCTTTCTCTAGTTGCGGCGAGTGGGGGCCACTCTTCATCGCGGTGTGCGGGCTTCTCACTATCGCGGCCTGTCCTGTTGCGGAGCACAGGCTCCAGACGCGCAGGCTCAGTAGTTGTGGCTCACGGGCCCAGTTGCTCCGCGGCATGTGGGATCTTCCCAGACCAGGGCTCGAACCCGTGTCCCCTGCATTGGCAGGCAGATTCTCAACCACTGCGCCACCAGGGAAGCCCAGTACATAGTAATTTTAAAAGCTGATGTTAAAATGGTTTCCTTAATATAATTTATTTTATAGAAGGCCAGGTATATATTCCTAGCATTGTACCAAGTAACTAGTTCCTATGATTATGACTATTCTCACCTTGAATAGCTACCAGTTATTGAGTACTTATTATATGTCAGATCCTGGCATAACTGTTTTATATATATTGCCTTATTTAAGCATCTCTTCTACCCTATAAAGTAGATGTTATTGTCCTTATTTTATCTATGAAGATACTGAGGCACAGAAAGCCTAAGTAATTTTCCAAAGTCACAAAGCTAGAAAATAGTTGGGTTGGCCTTTGAACCCAGACTTTTACACTTCACATTTATCAGATTCTAAAATCCTTGGCCCTGAATGCTGCTATACAGCCTTTAATGAATGTGCTTATAAATTGTTCACAGTGTTTGAGTTGTTTGTAAACTCAGTTTTTAAAGATGATAGATGTGCATTATAATTGACTTTTGGTTGTTCTGAGGGCAGTTTTTCTCCAAAGGGGAATGTCTTTAGAGGGGAAAAGAAAATCCCACAAGCATGTACATGAGTCTGATTTCACAGATGAGTTCTCTCTTCCTATTTAGAATTAGGGCAGTTACAGATTTTTATTTAAGGGCCTGATTTAAGACAATTCCTAGTGTTGTAAGTAATCATCAAAGTTACTCTGACTTCTCTGAAATTACAAAGAAGGAAAGACAATGAGGATCTTTGAAACTAAGAATACTGTGACCCGGGGAGGTATGCACATATTAATTTTAATGTATTTGATCCTCTTCTCATCCTTCCCCAAAGACCACCCTCGTCATGCCTGAGTGACTATCTCAGTGTGAAATGGAGACTTCTCAGTTATCTCAGGGGCATTATATTTTTATACCAGATGCCCTGTTTGCATTCTTTATAGCATGTATTCATGGTTTATTTACAAGGTAGGTACATGGATTTGTGTTGGAAATGTTTTCCTTTGAAAATGCATCTCCGTAGAGAAATATTTTCATCCAGCAAATGGAAAATCATTATTTTAATATTTACATAAAAATCCCAGGCAACAGAAATTTTCAAACTCCTATTTTTGTGCTGTTCTTGGTACATAATATATTCAGCAATGATTAAATTATATTCATTTTTCTGTGGGGATGGAGTGGAAAGGGCAATGATATGGTACTGTTACCATTTGAAGTCTAAATTATATAAATTTCCATTAGTGAACCAGTACATTTAGGTAATAAAATCACCAGCTTATACAATCCTGAATCTTATTATACTCCGGTTCCCATCATATTAAACTACTTATCCCACTTCAAAAGTATAAAGGAGGCAGAATACATGGTATTCACTTTCTGGTCACGGGGTCATGAACATAGAGTGACCAAGGCTAGTTGCCACGTGGGTAGTAGAGCTCCCAAGTTTGGGTGTCGTCCTGTCCAGTGCTTCTCAGACATTTTTGATTATCACCTAGTAAGAAAATATGTTTCACTATAATCCAGCATATGTATGCACATACAGACATAGACAGACAGACAGACACGCACATGTACACACTAACTGTAATAAAAGCTTTCAGAAATAACCTTTATCCTTACTTTGCTCTGATAGTGTCTGGTCTATTCCATTCCATTCCATTCTAATTCCACTCCATTCCGTTCTGTTCTGTTGTTTCTTCTTGTATTTTTCAGTCTCATCCTGACTCATCATTAAATTGATTTCATGACCCATTAGTGGATCAGGAACTGAAGTTTGAAAAACACTATGTGTAAATAGTAGGTAATTCTAAGAGGTGAGTAAAGAAGAGAATGACATGATCACAAAAGTCTGGCCGAGTGTGTCAGATGGACAGACTGGGAGCCAGTTCTCCAGTAGAGATGATACGGGTCTGAGCCAACCAATATGAATAATAATGAGTCCACATTTATTGAACAATTTCTTGTTGAATGTCCTATGAAAAGCTTAGCTTTGAGTGCATTCTATCATTTCTACCATTTAAGCTCTTAAACAGCTACTTATATATGTAATAAGTATTATTTATTATCCCTGTTTTGCAGATGTAAGAGCTGAGACTTTGAAAATATTTGTTCTCAAGTTCATATAGTTTGTATTTGGCAAAACCAGAATTTGAACACAGATTTATATGACTTAGGCCCAAGCTCTCATACATTCCGTTCCTATCTCCTTTCCTCTCAAAAATATTTTGTACTTTACTGTGCAAAGTTCAGTACGTTTTGTTATGGATCAATAACATGCATCCAAAGAAATGTCTGCAGTCTCTTCCATATTTCTCAGGAGAGCAGGGGGCATGGAATTTTTCTAACAAGAAAGATATTTCGAATTTAGAATTGTGAATTAGTCAAGTTGTCAATTCCCTTGAAAATCACAAAATAAACCTCCTGCAGGTCTATTATTATGCCATTCTTTTACCAAGGTGCTTGCTTATATTTGTTTAGAAATATAATGATGTTTCACTTAAACATTTCCGAAACAGATAATATTTTCTCTGCAGGTCTATACTTAACGTCATCATGCAGGGTGACAGAGTAAAATGCAGAAAATAAAATAAATTGAACATGCACTAGGGTTTCTAAATTGAGCTCTGGTTGAGTGTCAGTTCTCATGGATAAGCTCTCAGCACACTCACTGAACTTGGTCATTTGCTCGTGGAAGGGGTGACATGTCCTTACAAAAGCACAAATGTTACGAGCTTTCCTTTTCTCTCTCCTTCTTCACTGTGATACTCAGGAAAGGAAATCCAATTTCTGTGTTCCATATCTTTAATGGCCCCTCCTGACAGTGTATAAAGTACTTGCTGGCACTGTGGCTGAGTTGATTTTCTAGAGGAAAGGAAAGGAAAAGCACGTTGGGAGTTCACAATCCTTTATAGAATAATATTCTTTAAATATGTACTTGGCAATTGCAAGATGATGAGTTTGGGGGAATGCTGAGAATGATCACTTTTAAACATTTGTTTATACTTTGCATAAGGCATTTTATATAATTACCTAGAGGAAAGTGTCTATTCCATGCCACCCTAGGCTAAATTTCATTTTTATTCAGTAATATTTATTCATTTAACTTTTAAAAAATAATCTCTAGCTAATATTAAACATTCCCATCAAGGCATAATTCTTCATTTCATAGGGAACTACTTTATTCAATAAAGGCTGGTTTTAGAACAAGGCATTTAGAGTTAAATGTAGTCTTTGGTGGCTGTTAACGGTATAACCTTGGATTTGGTGTTTAAATTTTCTGAGCTGAAGTGTCTTCATGTGCAACATAGGGCAATAATACTTAAAGGCAGTACTTGTGGATGTGAAGTGAGATAAATAAGGCCAAAAAGAGTTCCTGGCTCAAGGTCAAGGCTCAATAGAGATTCATTCCCTTTTCTTTCTAAACATTGTGAACTCATGTATTGAGAACTCCTGTAGTTTTAAAGTTACCCAGATAAAATTCAGTGGTAAAAAGATATTGACAGTCTACAACACCAATAAAGATATTTTATTACAGCATAGATTTGGGCACTTGTTATTATAATTGGAAGTGTTATATTTAGTAGAAGTTGGGGTCAGTTGATAGTTCTTATTGTAAAACATAATGGTTCTCAACTTATCTAAGTGTTTCTATATCAAAAGCTGGGTTTTATTGGATTGTGTCCAAGTTAACTAAAAAAAAAATATTTTTCAAAAGTAATTTTCACTGTGCTATACATTCTTGTTCTGCTACATGAGTCAGGATAGATGGAAACATTTAGTTAAATTAAATTTTTATCTCTAGGTTGAAAGGCAGTTTATGGAGAATAATAACTAGAATGTCATTTTATTCAACATGCACTGAATTATCCATTGACTTTGAGAATATAGAAAGTATCAACAGAGTTTGCCCTCAATACAGTCCAAAGGTTTTCAGCAATGAAAAGCAGGGTGGTTGAGTGTAGTTGATTCTGGTAGGTTACTGCATCCAGAATTCTGAATGTGGAATTATGATAAAAAATAATCCATGGGAGGATAAACAAATGTATAAATGAATATATGTAATTCAATTAAAACAGAAATTAATAGGGATGAAGTCCCCATTCTTCAGGGATGAAGTCAATTTAACATGTCAGCTTTTCTCCAAAGTAGTTTTCTTTCTTTTGGACACATCCACAGACTCATCTTGTACTTGTGTTATGTTCAGACAGCCCTGTGGCACAGTATGTTTTTCTGGATTCTCAAAAAATATAAGACACTGTGTTCTGGCTGAATGCCGATGTGACCATGGCTTATGATGTGCCTAGGGAAGCTGTCATAAGTAGCAAAGCAGAGCACTGGATTTTCATGCTTCTTGGGTTTCCACCATATAAGAGACATTTTATATGAAACAGCCTTTAATCAGTTGATCCCTTAGAATCTCTGATATAGAACTGTTTAAGTTGGAGAAGGAAGAAATAATACAAAAATGTAGACTTCTATGAGCAGAAACAAATGTTGATAAGTAGTAGCATTTATTTATTGACTCAGTAAGTCATTCTACAGAGCACCTGCAATATGCAAAGCAGTAATATTCTCCAGTCAGTGTGCAAGGTAAACATACTTTAAGAAGGTGCAACATTACAGACAGAGGGACTGCCTCTGAATTAGTCCGGTGTGGGTTGTATCACCCCCATGCTGGAAAAGGTCACCATTTCTTTGGTTGAATACAAGGTGAAGTCAGTGGCTTGTCCTTGGGTGCCAAGAGGTAGGGGAAAATACACATGATTAAAGACTAGAATCATGCTCAGGACTGTAAGATGCTCACATTAAGGTCCCAAGAGTTGAGATGGGAAAGCAGCAGAGTCTCCTCCCTCTCTCTTTTCCACTTACCCTTGGTTATTCACCTAATGAGTAGAATGGTGTGTTGAAGAATTTGCCATATATAAATCCTTTCATTTTGCTCTCTTACTTTCTGTCTCTTCCTCTTTTCTTTTTCTTTCTTTCCTCTTTGAGTCTCTTGCTCATATATATTACATATATATATGTAATTCAATTAAAACAAATTAATAGGCTGCATAGCAAGCAATTTACAAATAAGATATAAATAAATAAGATTAAATCAATATTTAACATGGCACAAAGGAATCTGAATGGGAGCAAAGCATGCAAAGGATGCAAATGATATATATAAAATTGTATGACCCCAGATCATTAAGGGTCTTGAAATCTACACATGCTTTATGAATTGACATTTGAGAGAGATTACTGTGGCTCTCCTTCTTAGAGTCAAGGGTTTTCCAGACATGGCCCACTGTTTGGACTGAAGTCACAGGGTAGGGTCCAGCAAAGTACATTCAAGGAACAAGTAAACACCTTTTACCTAAAGGGGTTTTGTTAGTGTGTAATGCAGGTTATGACTAGAAGGATAAGTTGGCATTAGTTATGGTGTAGAATTTATAAAACTAAAGAAAATATAGGCAAAACCGCAGTAGGTATGTAGCAGATTAATGTTTTAATGAAATTAACCATAAAACTAATATTTTAGAGAAAAAAGCATGTTCAATAAATAATAAATTCTATTGCTATTATCAGAATCATTAAATGATAATGGAGCAATCATAAAGTAAAAATAAAATACAATAGTATTTTAATTAACCTAATTAAATCTTCAGTGGTTAAAACCTAGTGTTTCAAGTGAGTATAATCTCTGAAGAAATTAGCATAGTTAACGTAAGATAATTATAATCATAACACTTCAACTGTTATTAATTCAAGGGTTAGAGAAAATGTATTATTGAAGAAAGTAATAATTTGATAAAATGAATAATCAAAATTAAGTAAATAACTTTGAAGTCTTCTAAAAATTTTTAAATTTTGGTAAATTACTAATCAGAGATTTATAATTCATCTCTGAGATATATTTCCAGAAACAACTTTGGGCAACATTTCAAATAATTCTAAGTGCATTAAGCAATTTTAGGACTTTGGTTTTTAGTCACTGTGCAAGCCAGGTCTAATGTTTCTTCTTTGGTATTCAAAACTTTCCAAGGATTTTGTATTATTTTCAGTCAGAGGACATCCATAATCTAACACATTAGGCCAGTTCCTGTGAGAGATAAACTCAAAAATTTCAGTGGTTTAACCAAGTAGCAGTTTATTTTCTTGCTTATCTATAGACCAAAAGTTTACCCAGTTAAATAGCTCTCCTACAAGTGATGGCTCAGGAATTGCAGCTCTTTCTGTCTGTGGCTCCACCATCTTCAGAAAGTGATTGTCAAGGCCCTTCTACAGGTCACCTGCATTGGAAGATCTCAAGCAGGAGATTTTTATGAGCCTTTTTGAAAGTGGCATATGTCACCTCCATGCACATTCCCTTGGCCAGAATTCAGTAATGTGGCCACTTCTAGAAGTCTGGTGTACGCTAGACTCCATGCACAGAAGGAAGGAAAGGGTGGCGTGGTGAAGAGATTGCCAGCGCCAGCTACTCATTCTGAGGAAGGAAAGGAGCTCAAGTACGTGAAACCTACATGTGCCAAGTGGGTGGGGGTGCTGATAAGCATGTTCGCTCACTTTACCTCACTTAATCTTCACCACAACCTTACAAAGTAGGCAACAGCCCAGGAAACTTCTTTGTGGCACTTATTTCAACATTTAAAAACAAGACTGTAACTTGAGGTCTAACAGATCATTTCGTCTTGAGGTCTAGAAGCAGCATGGGCTCTGCAGCCCAACAGCCTTGATTTGCAGCCCAACTCCGCAGTTTACTACTTATGTGACATTGGGTATATTAATTAACCTATTTGAGTTTTAATATTTTCATTGACAAACTTAGAATATTTATGTTCATTTTCCATTTTGCCTGGCACAGACTAAGTTCTCCATAAATAGAAGCTAGCATTTATTTTTAAAAAAATTATATAACTTGTGATATCTTTTGTATTATCAAAGCTACAGGTAATCATTCTATGATTAATTAATGAAATAAATAAGACTTGCTATAAACTATGACGTGAAGATTGTAATGTAAAATGTGCTTTAAGTATTTGACAATGAGCCTGAGTACAGGACAATGAGTCTAGAGACTGTTTAGATGTAGTCCCTTTTGGAAATGACAAATTGTGTACATAATAGAAAAGTTAACTTATGGCTGAATAACTGCTAAGAAGTAAGCTGTAGGGAAAAAAAAGGAAAGGAAAAAGAAAGCAAGGTGTTGGACATTATTCTCTTTCAATAGTCCAATTGTTTTTTGGGTATAAGAAACTACAGGGAGATATATTTTCCTTCTTAAGTTCTTGAAAATCTGACCTCTAATGTAGAAAGCATTGACTTTAATTCAAGACAGAATAAGTGATTTTGCCCTAAATTTCCTATCTCAAGACTTCCAAATCATATTGGACTCTTAATTCAATAAGTATTAGATTTCTAACCTCTCATCTACTTTTTCATGTGACTCCTAATTCAAGCCCCATGGCTGTCTAACCATCACCTCCATGACTTACCTCCCTGCAGTCAGCTTGAGGGCAATACAAGCTCTACCACTTGTGCCAGACTAAGTGTAAAACATTTACTGATTATGCAGTGTTGATGAAAGTCTTATGTACAAAGGATAAGTGAAATTATTCTAGAAGATATGTAGACAGACTTTTTTAATTGTCATATTTAATGCCACACATTATATCATTCCATTAGTTCATGGATAGTGTTACTGAAAGCAAAGGTATATAAAGAGTGAATTGATAAAAAGTAGAATTAAAGAAAGTTGTTAGGTTAATAATAGTAGAGATAATTCACAGAATTCTCAGAAATGACAAACATTTAAGGCAGAAATACTAAAAGTGTTGAAGTAAGGCAAACACAGGAAGAAGAGAATGGATAGACTGGGCATAAGGCTTCCTTCTGCTTTAAAGACACTTCTTTCTGATTCCACCCTGAAATCTAGTCTTATCTTCTGTTAGTCTCCATTTATTTTATTCAGTTCCTCAAGTATATATTCTGCCTTAGACTCCTGGTTCGAGTGTTCACCTTCAATAACTAAAGATAATCACTCTCCTTCAAATCTTGTTGCTTCTTTAATTTTTCAACTCCTGCTAGGATTACAGAATTTTATTTTATTTATAGCCCCATTTAAATTAAATTCTACCAAGTGTATAAGGATTCTGTTCCCTCAGAAGAGGAAAACCACCTTCTTTTCAAATGCCCATGAAACATTGACAAGACTGACCATTTTGAGACTTACCAAAAAACCTCAATAGATTATTTAAGCATGTAAATAATGTAGACACCATTCTCTGGTCTGCATGTAATAAAGCTGGAAATTAAAAACAAAACTGGAAAGCAGAAAGCCAGTATAACCTAGAGATTTCAAAATCCTTTCTTAAAGACACATTGATCAAAATGGAAATGGAAACAAAATTGTAAAGTTCTAGCAAATCATAATTTTAAAGACACCAGATGAACATTTTCATCAAATCTAAGACAACATAAGTTGTGGTATGCATAGTTATTTTATGTTCATTAAGTTCATTAAGTTCATTAAGTTTCTGCCAATAAACCATGACAATTCTTTTTTTATGCCTTAGAATTTCTTCCACTGTACCGCCGACTACATTACTTAAGAGAGTGGTCCACAATTATCTGTAGAATTTTCTTCCAAGCCGTTGACATGTTTTAAAGTGCTGCTTTCTTGATCTTCTTAGAAAGTGTCCATAGAATATTTTCAATTGAAAAAACGAAGATATTCGAAACAGGAACTAAACTCACCTCTTATAGCACCAGTAATGCACATAACTCAACTGGAGTGATGCCAGTAGGAGCAACATTCCAGAGGCTGTGCAGGCTCTGAGAATAGCAACTGTGTCAAAACCGCAGCCTGGCTGATACCCACTGGAATCTGATCAAAGTGGAGCTTAGTGTACTAATAGATGCATATATTCATCCTTTGGTGACGGCATCTCTTGATTCTAAGAAGTGTTACAAGTTGAAATTACCTTAAAAAATGTGTCTCAGAATTGATGAGAATGAATTTAGATAGTATGGAGCCCAACTAAGGCACTGCACCATGAAAGTTCATAGGCTTAAATACTTAATTCATTTAATTTTTCACATTTAATTTAAGTATCTAGGTTCAAACTGTTAAAAAAAAAAAAGAAACAAAAATGAACCTAAGAAAAGAAAAATGGGATTTAATAGAAAAAGTCTGAAATCAATGCTTTAGAAATCAGAAAAACAGAAGAACCAACATAAATAATAATTCTTTGGGAAAAATAAATATAAATACATATATCTAAACTACTTAAGGGAGAAAAGGGGGTGGCATGAAAACAGAAAATAAGAAATAATAAGGCAGAAATAGCAACAGATAAAGGAAGTGAAAATAAATTTATTTTCCCTCAATAGTAAAGTAGGGATAATTAATTTATGCTAATCCATGGGACTTCAGTGTATTAGAGTTAATATATTTAAAGCTTCTGATCCTGTGCACACAGGAGGCATTCAGGTCATGGCAAATACTGCTGCTGCTAGTGATGTAAGTTCTGATGTTAGTGTCACTATTATTGCTCCTACTGCTGCTGTACTTGTACTGCTAGTACCAATACTACTACTGACTGTTCATAGTATTATTGCCCAACTAAACGGTGGTGATAATAATAACTTGTCCAGGATGCTCTTGGAACATCTGAGATGGACACCGAACCCAGCTGGAGAGGTCAGGGAAGATTAGCTGAAGAGAAGAGGACCAAACTGAACTTTGAAGTACTACTAAGAAATGGAGGAAAGGAAATGAGAAAAGAGAATGCACAGAGGCACATTAGGATGAAAAATCTTGGTGGACCCATACATTTTTCAGTATGTTGTTCTATAAGATATGCATGCAGGGTTAAAGGGAAGATGATAAGAAATGAAGTGAATGCATGAATTGGGATACATATATATATATATATTAAGATGTTAAGACTGATTTTGGCACAGTTATTTTATTGTGGTTTTTCTTGGCTTATCTACATGATATCCTGTACAAAATTTTAAAATGATTTGCCCTGGATGTGTGCTTTAAATTTCTTTTGCCCTAGAGTTTGAATGCATAAATAAAAGAGGATAAATAAAAGAGACCATGGTGAATTTACTTTAAATTCTTCAGGCAGAACAAACCAAGGTTTGCTGATGTATCTAAAAAAAGAAAAAAATATAAGCATCAGATTTTGTTAAAATTAGAGATTCAAACTGGCCATAACACATCGTACCCCCAAAACACACACTTGCCAGAAATTTTCACAATTAGCAGACTCTTTTAGAAATAGATGAAGTTGTTTTAGAGTACAAGTACGTGCTTTTAAGTGAACTGGTTATTTCAAAGAGAAGAATCTCCAGCAATCAAGATGTGAGTTATGGCAGTTTGTTCTAGTAATTACTAACTTAGGCAGTTCTAGATTAAAATTCTCTTTCTACATCTTATTTTCTATATCTATACCATCTATGTATCTCTCTATGTATAAAATATATTTTAGAAAAATTAAAGAGTTGTAATAAAGTCACAACTCTGACTCTTTATCAATAAAATAGTGCACCATACATATCCTGTAAGTTTGAGGTGATAGAGGTGTTAATGTAAGCAAAACACTTAGCAGAGTGCTAGATAGATGTTATTAGGATTCTTACAAGTGCTTCCCCTTTCCTAAGTCATTTTGCATTTGTGTGCAAACTCCCCAGTAAGTCTTAAACATTTCAGAATCTGCAAGCTCTGGATTTTCTTTCAGTGCAATTACCCTTCTTGTGCCCCTGAACACCTTCCAACTCTGGGCAATAAGTGGCCCTTCTGTAAGCCAGATGAGGTTTAATTTAACCCGCCTGCTCAGTGCGCCCTTCCTCCCCCCGCCCCATTCTGCAGTGAAACCGATGGATGTGCACTTCTGCTGATCAGCTTGGCTTAACACCTGCATAATATCTTGGCAAGAAAACACCAGTGCACCTGCTGCTTATTTATGTGGAGGTTTTGTCTACTGTGTTTATACATGTAAGATAAAGAGCCAAGCCGTTAAGGCTTAGGAAATAGAGCAACTATCACCCATACGTTTGCATTTCTGAGTTCAGCTGTCCTTCCTTCCGAACAACTGCGATCAGGTCTGCATGGGTGTGTGAGCACACCCGTTGTAATTTGCACATATGTTAAAACAGCTGGGGCTGCTGTGTCTCAGATGCGTCCTCGGTGAACCTCTTCTTGCCCACTCCTGGCAGCCTCTCCTGTTTATTGACTTTATATTACCACATTCTCATCACCATCATTCAGCCTGTCATCTCAGAGGACTGTGACACACTTTAAAAAGTGAGAAGGACGGGAAGTAATACCCAGAGGGGATTATAAATGAGCTGAGCTAAGAACTTGGGAGAAATGGCTCAAGCTGCCAGGTGGTACTTGAGTCTTGAAATGACCTTGCTGATGAATATTTTGAAAGAATGTGTGAGTCTGGATGACTTTTCTGAGATGTCGTAGAGTGCAATGCCTCAGAGAAAGGGATTTGGAGTCAGACTTGCTTTTGAATCCAGGTTCAACATGACTTTGACCAAATAACTTATCATCTCTGATCTTCAGTTTCTTCTCACATAAAATTGAGGTCATAATACATATTCCATAGTGTTGTCTGGAGGGTTTGACGTGATGTAAGGGAAGTGCTCCATTCTTGCCAGAGAGTAAGTGCTGGATGAACAGTATAATAGTGATAATGTCAGTGATGATGATGATATTGTTAATAATAATAAAATGATAAGTTTGACTATTAGAAAAGTAAATCTACTTTATGAAGTTCTCTAATGCTACTAACCCACTGACAGATATGCAGACCCATTCTCAAAAACGCTGAAGATTAAGCATGGTTTATTGGGTTATCTGTACTTCCCTTTTATTGGTGCCCCAAGCTATCTAGAATATGGTTCTAGGCTTTTATGCTCCCTTTTCAGTCTAATTTCCTACTGCTCCCTTATACACACTTGTTACCCAGGTTAAATAGTCCACAAATAACTATTACCTGTTTTGCTCACTTTGCTATCTCCAGCACCTAAACTCATTCCTGACACATATCAGGAAATCAAAATCATTGACTGACCTTTCCATACCTTCCAGACTCTGCCTGTGCCCAGGCATTTCAAGTACCCTCTTTTCCCTACTTTTTTTTTTTTTTTTTTTAATTTAATTAATTAATTAATTTATTTATGGCTGTGTTGGGTCTTCGTTTCCGTGCGAGGGCTTTCTCCAGTTGCGGCGAGTGGGGGCCACTCTTCATCGCGGTGCGTGGGCCTCTCACTGTCGCGGCCTCTCTTGTTGCGGAGCACAGGCTCCAGACGCGCAGGCTCAGTAGTTGTGGCTCACGGGCCTAGTTGCTCCGCGGCATGTGGGATCTTCCCAGACCAGGGCTCGAACCCGTGTCCCCTGCATTGGCAGGCAGATTCTCAACCACTGCGCCACCAGGGAAGCCCTCCCTACTTTTTTTAATCAAAACATTTACATCTCTGCGTCTGTTGCCTATTGACTCTTAGTTCCAAGCCACTCCCTTATCTACTGTTTTCTGAGAAGTTGGGATTAAAACTCCAAAAATTACATTTCCCAGACTCTATTAGCTGCCAATTTCTGGGTATTATTTTGCCAGTGGGAAGCACTGCCAGAGGACTGGAAAGGGACAGATTGGGAGAAGGACTCTTTTCTGGCTTCCAGGTTGGGTCTTGCTCTCCATTAGAAGCAGACAACTATGGCTCCAGCTTCCAACTAACGTGGAAACTTCCAGACCCAACTTTACTCCACCTGCAGCAGGAGAAGTACCAGACGGCTACACACCAGTCCCTCCAACACCCAGCTATGCCCCTTTGGGTAGTCTGAGAACACACCCAGGCCCCCTCAGTGGTCCAGTGCTTGCAGGGCTGTGGCCCCCCTCCTCTGAGAGATCTGACCACCAACTGCAGGGGACCCATTCTTCCAGATTCTCTCTTTTTTTTCTGTCAGCCCGAGGGATGGTAGCTGCTTCCTAAAGCAACCCATGTTGACCTCTGGGTTACACCAGCATGGTGTGAAAGACCTCATGGTCTTCTTCAGCCTCTCAGTACCTGAGTAACCAATGCCCAGTATTAAATCCCCTCTGTCTGAAACACTAGTCACGGCTTCTGTTTTCCTCACTGGACCCTGATGGATAGAACATCTTTCAGAATTCTCCAATGCCAGCTCCTTCTCTGACCCCACAATGGATCCTTTCCACCATTAACCCTGAACTTCACCTTCTTTGCTTTATACAGAAGCCCTTTCTCAGTCTTTGAAAATGTGTCCTAAGAACAAATCCCCAAATACTATGCTACCAATATATTAAACTTCTTTGCTTTCTATTCAGTTCCTTCACCAACACTCATTGTAAGCGATTTTTGAAGAAGGCTGTTTGCTCTTCAAAAAGCAAAGTTTTCCCCTGTTTTCTTTCAAGTGTCGTGTTGAAATATTCAACAAGTTGGGTTTACCCACTACCAAAGTTGCCGAGAACATCAGTCTCTTAATGCATGTGATTCAGAAATGTCTCTCAAGAAACCTGTACATTCCACTGAGGTTTGTATTAGTTTGCTAAGGCTGCCGTAACAAAGTACCACACAGTGGGTGGCTTAAATAAAAGGAGTTTATTGTCTCACAGTTTTGGAGGCTAGAAGTCTGAAATCAAAGTGTCAGCAAGTTTGGTTCCTTCTGAGGGCTGTAAGGAAGAATCTGTTCCATGCCTCTTCCTTAGCTTCTGGTCTGCTTGCAGTTTTTGACATTTCTTGGCACTTAGACGCATCACCCAGATCTCAGCCTTTCTCCTTTTGCATTCTCCTTGTGTGTGCAATTGTGTCCAAATTTCTCCTTTGTACAGGGACCTCAGTTGTATTGGATTAGGGTCTCACTCTACTCCAGTATAGCCTCATCTTAACTAATTATATCTGTAATGATCCTATTTCCAAATAAGATCAGATTCTGAGGTGCTGAGAGTTAGGACTTCAACATATGAATTTTGGGGGGACACAATGCAACTCATAAAAAAATTACTTCCATAAAGTTGAAATCATGACTATTAAATTCACACAAGTCTACCATGTTATAATACCCTTTGAATGTCTCTTTTCCCCCTAGGAAGCTAGGCCTTAAAGTATTGTAACATTGTTTCTCACTCCGGTATCTCTCCCCAGGGCATCTCATCCTGGGAGAACATTTGTTGAGTTGAAAGCTGCTTAGTAGTGCTTACTATGGCTATAACATATGTCGTTTATTGTCAAGCACTACTCTGTCTCCCCTTCTGGTTTATAAACTGTTTGGAAGTAAGGATCCTGTCTTTCTTCCCCACCGGTACCTAGAAAAATATAGGGTTTTAAGACACCCCATGACTGATCACTCTAATTTATGTGATAGAGCGTTCTTTCCTCATGAAACTCAAGATTATCATGACTGCAAATGTCACTTTTCAATTTATTTTAGACTATTGGGGGTGGGGATAAAAAAGTACTGGTGTTAGGGTTATATCCTTCTGTAGACTCTCACACCATTTATGCATTTTAGTTATTTTTGCTTTTCCTAACTCTAAGCATGTCACTATCTATACTACATATTAATTAGTTTTGGTTGCATGCACCAGAAAATCCAAATAACATTACCTTATATAAATTAGGGTTATATTTTTATTGTACCAAGGTCGGCAGTAGGCTGAATGGGGCTGATACGGAAGAGGTGAGCTCCTTCTCTTTGTTCTACAAGGATTAGTATGTATTTCCATTCTTGTGCTATGGCCCTGATAGATACAATCCAAAAAACAGGAAAAAAGGAATGAGGGGAGGGCAAAAGGGCTAGATTTCCATCTAAGTCTAGCTCCCTTTAAAGTGTTTTTCCAGACACCTCACCCAGTTACTTCCATTTGTATCACATTGACTGCTCCTGGTTTCATTAGACAATGGAAAAAAATTGGGCACCTTGCCAGTCTTAATAAAATCAGGGTTCTGTTCTTAAAATGGAAGCAAGAATGGTATTGGGTAGGTAATTAGCTATTTATGTCACAGTGATTATAGGAGATAATTAATAAATGTTTGCTGTCCATAATATAATTTTTAAAAATCAAATTAAAAAAATTCAAATAGGGGATTCCAGTTTCCTATACTGATAGTCATCATGGTATTAAGGAGGTAGTTGGTAAGTCTGGCAGTTCCTTATTGATTTGCGCAAATGTGACGTTACATAATATGGAGGTAGTTTGATGCATTATCTTTTTTTTTAAAGCTTTATTTATTTATTTTTTAAACATCTTTATTGGAGTATAATTGCTTTACACTGTTGTGTTAGTTTCTGCTGTATAACAAAGTGAATCAGCTATATGTATACGTATATCCCCATATCCCCCCCTCTTGCGTCTTCCCCCCACCCTCCCTATCCCACCCCTCTAGGTGGTCACAAAGCACCGAGCTGATCTCCCTGTTATGCAGCTGCTTCCCACTAGCTGTCTATTTTATGTTTGGTAGTGTATATATGTCCAGATGCATAATCTTTTGCAGTTATTCTTCATGACTTATATGTCTGCAAGGCTACATTTGTGGATTCCTTGATGTTGCGGTCATTAAATCTGACTCTACCCTAGCAAATAGTGTCTGCCTCTCTGTTTTCTCAGTAGATTTAAATCTCTTAATCCACCGAAAACTGGGGGCTTTAGGTCTACTTACGCAGCTCACTGGGTTATTTGGAGGATCAGCAAGAAAAAGGATTCAAGATATTTTTTTGGACAAGTTTTATTATAAATATCTTGCTAAACATGACAATACCACTGTACATGGATGGCTATTTAAATCTAGAGTTGAGCTGTAAGAGCTATTATATATTTAATTGTGGAAAAATTGATTAAATCCTAACATAACTTAGAATTCTACTAGCTTGAGTTAGGCAAGCATAATTTACATTCAAGAAATGTATAGCAAAAAGTTCTTTTCGCTAATATGTATTGGGCTAAGGCTCAGGGAAAAGTGGGAAGAAGGCTAATATAACTGCAAATAATTATACCTCCTCTATATTTCTTGGTTCCATCCTTTATTTCATTACATGCCTACTTTTTAAGACTAGAAATCTTAACATTTTCTTCTTTCTGTTGCCTCAGATTCAGTCACCAACTTGTATTGATTCTGTCCCCAAATACCTCTCAGTGTTACCTCTTCCTTTTTACCACTTGGATCAGTCCATCCATCTTCTTTTGTCTGGAGACTATGACACTGGTATCCTAACTGGTCTCCTTGCCACCAGTCTCTCCCTGGACCAATCCATCCCTCACACTGTTGCCAACGTTAACTTAAAAATACTTTTTGGTTTTTCCCGGTATATTTATGTGGCACAAGAGGCCTCTCACAGTCTGAAGATCAACTGTATCTATCATTTCATTTCTTTACCCTCCCCTCTATGTGACTGCTGCTCCAATGATTCCTAATGTCTTTTAGTTTCCTTAATTTTTTTTTTTTTTTTTGCTTGCTTCCACATCATATACTATTCTCTGTACCTACGGCATCCTGAGCCCCTTTGTGCTAGATAGTAGAGAAACTCTACTTGGATACCCAGATTTACCTGAAATGTCACTCTTCTTTAAAGCTTTTATTAATTTGCTTTGACAGAATTCGTCACAAGTTTTCCCCATCTTCTTATCCTATTTTATATTCCAATAATCTCTTTAGACTTCTGTCTACTCCTCACTGTTGTGTGAGCTTCTCAAGAGTAGGGACTTTATATTACACTTATTGTATATCTTCTTTTCTCTCCAGTATGCAGTACAGTGCCTGACATATAGAGCCCCCTCTAAATGATTACTGAAGAGCTATGAATCTGTAACGCATGCTATTGATATACAAGTCAATGACTTTAGCACGTATTGTAGGAGATGTTACTGATGTGGACATAAAACATGAGTAGTCATGTAACACAAATAGTTGCCAATTTTGGAGTGCTGATATTCCAAGTTTGAGGCTGAGCAGTTCACATGTTGATATTTATGAAAGCTTCAAACTATTCTACGATATTTTTATCTCCATTTTATGCAATTTGCCTCAGGTCACACAGCTAGCAAGTAAAATTATGACTTTCCTCTACTTTTGTCTCAATTAAAGCTCATGCTCTTACTGAATATGCTCTGGTGCGCTTATAAAACCCTGGGCAGGAATGAGGAGGAACCTGCATGTGAGAAGGGCAGGTGGAGGACTCCCCGAATACCTATGATTCAGGGGCGTGTGGAAAGGGAGTCACAGGCTGATCCTCCCCCAAGACGTGTGGGTTTTTTTTCCATCTACATTAAATAGGTAGTCTTTTGAGCAGTAGGTCATTGGAGGGCTGAGCAGGTGCCTATGCATGCTCATTTCTGAACTCTGATTTCTGATTAAATCCACCGGAGAAGGATCACTCTGGTCAGCTTGCTACTTCTCATTTGGGAGTGAGCACCATCACTCTGCATTCATCAACTGGCCACATGAAACATCAATGTAAAAATATTTTAAGTTATGCAATAAAATGAATCACCATCTACTTGAAAAATAGTATAATGGTGTAGGAGGCTGTGGAAAGGCATGATTTTATTTTATTTTTATTTTTTAATTTATTTTATTTATTTATTTTTGGCGCATTGGGTCTTTGTTGCTGCACGCGGGCTTTCTCTAGTTGCGGTGAGAGGGGGCCACTTTTGGTTGCGGTGCACGGGCTTCTCACTGTGGTGGCTTCTTCTGTTGAGGAGCACAGGCTCTAGGCACGCGGGCTCAGTAGTTGTGGCTCGCGGGCTCTAGAGCGCAGCCTCAGTAGTTGTGGCGCATGGGCTTAGTTGCTCCGCGGCATGTGGGATCTTCCTGGACCAGGACTCGAACCCTTGTCCCCTGCATTGGCAGGCAGATTCTTAACCACTGTGCCATCAGGGAAGCCCAAGGCATGATTTTAGATTCAGGTAATTCTTGGTTTACTTTCAATTTTCTAATCTGTAAGTGAACATAATAACAATAATACATCACAACATTGAGATACTAGATTTAAAAAAACCTTAATATCTTAGATATACTGATTGTTCAGTAAAGGGTATTTGATTATACTATTTCTTGTCCTTCTGTTTCCCCTCTTCCTTTTCTTTCAAAATCTTCATTTGACTAATGTCCTCTCAGTTGACTAAAGAGGTGACATGCATGTTGTGTTCAAACTATGCCATAGATAATCCTCTTTTCAAACCCGTAAGCTCCTCTCCCACCTGTCTTATCATCTAAAATCCAGGTGCTAGTATTTCCCAAGACCCATTTCAAATAGTGTCACTTTATTCTTCTTTCTTTTCCCCTCTCTCTTAGTCAAAATCATCTTTCCCCTCCTCTGAACTCTGATAGCATTTGAACTGAACTGTTCTTATAGCAGTTGGTATAATTTATGTATTTCTCCCATGATCCACTTTGAGTATTTTTTCTGAACCATTTCTATGTTGAGTAGTTTCTCATTAAATATTTGATTAGTCAATGATGGACAGGGCCAATCATTAATTTGGCATTTGGTAATTTTCATTGCCTTTCATACTTATCATCCCTTTTGGTTCTCATATTAACTGTGGAGAGATCTGTCATGCAAGTAAAAGTGTTCTCAATTTGGATATTGTAAGGTACAGAGAGGTTAAGCAGTATGCCAAAAGTCATACAGCAAAGTAGTTACAGACCTTAAATAAAAATGTGATTTTTCAGACTCTCTTTCCAGTGTACATTTCATTATCCTTTCCGCCCTATCTGGAGAAATACTTCAAACACACAGAAACTACAAAGCATTCGGTTGATAGAAGTAAGTCATCTTGAGTTCAGATCAGTATTTAATATATCTGTTCCTTCTACCAATATATACCAATATATTTGCGGCAAAATACATCTATCTTTCAAAGAGCTAATGATGATTAGCATTGCAAAATTATGGTCCTCTACAGAAACTAATCCATTGAAGTGAAAACTGCTTATTTTACCATCTCTATTCATTGTATCAAACATATTTGAAATATCAGACCGACCAAGAAAGAAGTAATATTTTAAAAATCCAGTAAAATTTAGCTGACATTAACAAGGAATTACAATTTCAAATGCATTACCCTTGTAAGATAAATCAAAGGTAACAGTAATTAAGATAATTACAAAAGATATTTTGGGTTCTGTGTATTTGCTCAAGGGTTGAGAGGTGGAATATAAATGTGAAAGTATTTTTGTTCACTTTGGTATCTTGAGCTTGAAGTAATTTTTAGACTACAACATTTTTTTCATGCTGAGTTAAAATCTGAAATACATTGCTGCAATCTTATCCTTGTATGTGCATGTAGTCTCATATTTTAAAACAAAATACTGATTAAACTAGGTTTGTTATTGTTGTTTGTCTTATATAAAATATGGAGTTTACTACATGATTTTTTCTTTTTAACATCTTTATTGGAGTATAATTGCTTTGCAATGGTGTGTTAGTTTCTACTTTGTAACAAAGTGAATCCGCTATACATATACATATGTTCCCATATCTCTTCCCTCTTGTGTCTCCCTCCCTCATACCCACCCTATCCCACCCCTCTAGGTGGTCACAAAGCACCGAGCTCATCTCCCTGTGCTATGCGGCTGCTTCTGACTAGCTATCTATTTTACGATTGGTAGTGTATATATGTCCATGCCACTCTCTCACTTTGTCCCACCTTACCCTTCCCCCTCCCCCCTCCCCATATCCTCAAGTCCATTCTCTAGTAGGTCTGTGTCTTTATTCCAGTCTTGCCCCTAGCTTCTTCATGAACATTTTAATTTTTTTTTTAGATTCCATGTATATGTGTTAGCATACGGTATTTGTTTTTCTCTTTCTGACTTACTTCACTATGTATGACAGACTCTAGGTCCATCCACCTCACTACAAATAACTAAATTTTGTTTCTTTTTATGGCTGAGTAATATTCCACTGTATATATGTGCTACATCTTCTTTATCCATTCATCTGTCGATGGACACTTAGGTTGCTTCCATGTCCTGGCTATTGTAAATAGAGCTGCAATGAACATTGTGGTACATGACTCTTTTTGAATTATGGTCTTCTCAGGGTATATGCCCAGTAGTGGGATTGCTGGGTCGTATGGTAGTTCTATTTTTAGTTTTTAAAGGAACCTCCATACTGTTTTCCATAGAGGCTGTATCACTTAACATTCCCACCAACAGTGCAAGAGGGTTCCCTTTTCTCCACACCCTCTCCAACATTTACTGTTTGTAGATTTTTTGATGATGGCCATTCTGACTGGTGTGAGATGGTTTCTCATTGTAGTTTTGATTAGCATTTCTCTAATGATTAATGATGTTGAGCATCCTTTCATGTGTTTGTTGGCAATATGTATATCTTCTTTGGAGAAATGTTTATTTAGGTCTCCTGCCCATTTTTGGATTGGGTTGTTTGTTTTTTTGATATTGAGCTGCATGAGCTGCTTGTAAATTTTGGAGATTAATCCTTTGTCAGTTGCTTCATTTGCAAATATTTTCTCCCAGTCTGAGGGTTGTCTTTTCGTCTTGTTTATGGTTTCCTTTGCTGTGCAAAAGATTTTAAGTTTCATTAGGTCCCATTTGTTTATTTGTGTTTTTATTTCCATTTCTCTAGGAGGTGGGTCAAAAAGGATCTTGCTGTGATTTATGTCATAGAGTGTTCTGCCTATATTTTCCTCTAAGCGTTTGATAGTGTCTGGCCTTACATTTAGCTCTTTAATCCATTTTGAGTTTATTTTTGTATATGGTGTTAGGGAGTGTTCTAATTTCATTCTTTTACATGTAGCTGTCCAGTTTTCCCAGCACCACTTATTGAAGAGGCTGTCTTTACTCCACTGTATATTCTTGCCTCCTTTATCAAAGATAAGGTGACCATATGTGTGTGGGTTTATCTGTGGGCTTTCTATCCTGTTCCATTGAGCTATATTTCTGTTTCTGTGCCAGTACCATACTGTCTTGATTACTGTAGCTTTGTAGTATAGTCCGAAGTCAGGGAGCCTGATTCCTCCAGCGCCGTTTTTCTTTCTCAAGACTGCTTTGGCTATATAGGGTCTTTTGTGTTTCCATACAAATTGTGAAATTTTTTGTTCTACTTCTGTGAAAAATGCCAGTGGTAGTTTGATAGGGATTGCACTGAATCTGTAGTTTGCTTTGGGTAGTAGAGTCATTTTCACAATATTGATTCTTCCAGTCCAAGAACATGGTATATCTCTCCATCTATTTGTATCATCTTTAATTTCTTTCATCAGTGTCTTATAATTTTCTGCATATAGGTCTTTTGTCTCCTTAGGTAGGTTTATTCCCAGGTATTTTATTCTTTTTGTTGCAATGGTAAATGGGAGTGTTTTCTTAATTTCACTTTCAGATTTTTCATCATTAGTGTACAGGAATGCAAGAGATTTCTGTGCATTAATTTTGTATCCTGCTACTTTACCAAATTCATTAATTAGCTCTAGTAGTTTTCTGACAGCATCTTTAGGATTCTCTATGTATAGTATCATGTCATCTGCAAACAGTGACAGCTTTACTTCTTCTTTTCCAATGTGGATTCCTTTTATTTCTTGCTCTTCTCTGATTGCTGTGACTAAAACTTCCAAAACTATGTTGAATAATAGTAGTGAGAGTGGGCAACCTTGTCTTGTTCCTGATCTTAGTGGAAATGGTTTCAGTTTTTCACCATTGAGGACAATGTTGGCTGTGGGTTTGCCATATATGGCCTTTATTATGTTGAGGAAAGTTCCCTGTATGCCTACTTTCTGGAGGGTTTTTACCATAAATGGGTGGTGAATTTTGTTGAAAGTTTTCTCTGCATCTATTGAGATGATCATATGGTTTTTCTCCTTCAGTTTGTTAATATGGTGTATCACATTGATTGATTTGCGTATATTGAAGAATCCTTGCATTCCTGGAATAAACTCCACTTGATCATGGTGTGTGATCCTTTTAATGTGCTGTTGGATTCTGTTTGCTAGTATTTTGTTGAGGATTTTTGCATCTATGTTCATCAGTGATATTGGCCTGTAGTTTTCTTTCATTGTGACATCTTTGTCTGGCTTTGGTATCAGGGTGATGGTGGCCTGGTAGAATGAGTTTGGGAGTGTTCCTCTGTTATATTTTGGAAGAGTTTGAGAAGGATAGGTGTTAGCTCTTCTCTAAATGTTTGATAGAATTCGCCTGTGAAGCCATCTGGCCCTGGGCTTTTGTTTGTTGGAAGATTTTTAATCACAGTTTCAATTTTAGTGCTTGTGATTGGTCTGTTCATATTTTCTATTTCTTCCTGGTTCAGTGTCGGAAGGCTGTACATTTCTAAGAATTTGTCCATTTCTTCCAGGTTGTTCATTTTATTGGCATAGAGTTGCTTGTAGTAATCTCTCATGATCCTTTGTATTTCTGCAGTGTCAGTTGTTACTTCTCCTTTTTCATTTCTAATTCTATTGGTTTGAATTTTCTCCCTTTTTTTCTTGATGAGTCTGGCTAATGGTTTATCAATTTTTGTTTATCTTCTCAAAGAACCAGCTTTTAGTTTTATTGATCTTTGCTATCGTTTCCTTCATTTCTTTTTCATTTATTTCTGATATGATTTTTATGATTTCTTTCCTTCTGCTAACTTTGGGGATTTTTTTGTTCTTCTTTCTCTAATTGCTTTAGGTATAAGGTTAGGTTGTTTATTTGAGATGTTTCTTGTTTCTTAAGGTAGGATTTTATTGCTATAAACTTCCCTCTTAGAACTGCTTTTGCTGCATCCCATAGGTTTTGGGTCATTGTGTTTTCATTGTCATTTGTTTCTAGGTATTTTTTTATTTTCTCTTTGATTTCTTCAGTGATCTCTTGGTTATTTAGTAGCGTATTGTTTAGCCTCCATGTGTTTGTATTTTTTACAGATTCTTTCCTGTAATTGATATCTAGTCTCATAGCGTTGTGGTTGGAAAAGATACTTGATACAATTTCAATTTTCTTAAATTTACCAAGGCTTGATTTATGACCCAAGATATGATATATCCTGGAGAATGTTCCATGAGCACTTGAGAAGAAAGTGTATTCTGTTGTGTTTGGATGGAATGTTCTATAAATATCAATTAAGTCCCTCTTGTTTAATGTATCATTTAAAGCTTGTGTTTCCTTATTTATTTTCATTTTGGATGATCTGTCCATTGGTGAAAGTGGGGTGTTGAAGTCCAGTACCATGATTGTGTTACTGTCGATTTCCCCTTTTATGGCTGTTAGCATTTGCCTTAGGTATTGAGGTGCTCCTATGTTGGGTGCATAAATATTTACAATTGTTATATCTTCTTCTTGGATTGATCCCTTGATTATTATGTAGTGTCCTTCTTTGTCCTTTGTAATAGTCTTTATTTTCAAGTCTATTTTGTCTGATATGAGAATTGCTACTCCAGCTTTCTTTTGATTTCCATTTGCATGGAATATCTTTTCCCATCCCCTCACTTTCAGTCTGTATGTGTCCCTAGGTGTGAAGTGGGTCTCTTGTAGACAGCATATATACGAGTCTTGTTTTTGTATCCATTCAACCAGTCTGTGTCTTTTGGTTAGAGCATTTAATCCATTTACATTTAAGGTAGTTATCGATATGTATGTTCCTATTACCATTTTCTTAATTGTTTTGGGTTTGTTATTGTAGGTCTTTTCCTTCTCTTGTGTTTCCTGCCTAGAGAAGTTCCTTTAGCATTTGTTGTAAAGCTGGTTTGGTTGTGCTGAATTCTCTTAGCTTTTGCTTGTCTGTAAAGGTTTTAATTTCTCTGTCAAATCTGAATGAGATTCTTTCTGGGTAGAGTAATCTTGGTTGTAGGTTTTTCTCCTTCATCACTTTAAATATGTCCTGACACTCCCTTGTGGCTTGCAGAGTTTCTGCTGAAAGGTCAGCTGTTAACCTTATGGGGATTCCCTTGTGTGTTATTTGTTGTTTTTCCCTTTCTGCTTTTAATATTTTTTCTTTGTATTTAATTTTTGATAGTTTGTTTAATATGTGTCTTGGCGTCTTTCTCCTTGGATTTATCCTGTATGAGACTCTCTGTGCTTCCTGGACTTGATTAACTCTTTCCTTTCCCAAATTAGGGAAATTCTCAACTATGATCTCTTCAAGTATTTTCTCAGTCCCTTTCTTTTTCTCTTCTTCTTCTGGGACCCCTGTAATTAAAATGTTGGTGCGTTTAATGTTGTCCCAGAGGTCTGTGAGACTGTCCTCAATTCTTTTGATTCTTTTTTCTTTATTCTGCTCTGCAGTAGTTATTTCCACTATTTTTATCTTCCAGGTCACTTATCCGTTCTTCTGCCTCAGTTATTCTGCTATTGATCCCTTCTAGAGAATTTTTAATTTCATTTATTGTGTTGTTCATCACTGTTTGTTTGCTCTTTAGTTCTTCTAGGTCCCTGTTAAACATTTCTTGTATTTTGTCCATTCTGTTTCCAAGATTTTGTATCATCTTTACTGTCATTATTCTGAATTATTTTTCAGGTAGACTGCCTATTTTCTCTTCATTTGTTAGGTCTGGTGGGTTTTTACCGTGCTTCTTCATCTGCTGTGTGTTTCTCTGTCTTATTTTGCTTAACTTACTGTGTTTGGGTTCTCCTTTTCGCAGGCTGAAGGTTCGTAGTTCCCGTTGTTTTTGGTGTCTGTCCCCAGTGGCTAAGATTGGTTCAGTGGGTTGTGTAGGCTTCCTGGTGAGAGGGGACTAGTGCCTGTGTTCTGGTGGATGAGGCTGGATCTTGTCTTTCTGGTGCGCAAGTCCACGTCTGGTGATGCATTTTGGGTTGTCTGTGGCCTTATTATGATTTTAGGCAGCCTCTCTGCTAATGGATGGGGTTGTGTTCCTGTCTTGCTAGTTGTTTTGCATAGGGTGTCCAGCACTGTAGCTTGCTGGTCGTTGAGTGGAGCTGGGTCTTGGCATTTAGATGGAGATCTTTGGGAGATTTTCGCCATTTGATATTACATGGAGCTGGGAGGTCTTTTGTGGACCAGGGTCCTGGACTTGGCTCTCCCACCTCAGAGGCACAGCCCTGACACCTGGCTGGAGCACCAAGAGCCTTTCATCCACACGGCTCAGAATAAAAGGGAGAAAAAATAGAAAGAAAGAAAGAAAGAGATAAAATAAAATAAAGTAAAATAAAATAAAAAAGTTATTAAAATAAAAAATAATTATTAAGAAAAAATTTTTTAAAGTAAAAAAAAAAAACGGACAGAAAAAATCCTAGGACAAATGGTAAAAGCAAAGCTATACAGACAAAATCACACAGAGAAGCATACACATACACACTCACAAAAAGAGAAAAAGGGAAAAATATATATATATCGTTGCTCCCAAAGTCCACCTCTTCAATTTGGGATGATTCAATGTCTATTAAGGTATGCCACAGATGCAGGATACATCAAGTTGATTGTGGAGCTTTAATCCGCTGCTCCTGAGGCTGCTGGGAGAGAGTTCCCTTTCTCTTCTTTGTTCGCAGAGCTCCTGGGGTTCAGCTTTGGATTTGGACCCACCTCTGCGTGTAGGTCGCCTGAGGGCATCTGTTCTTCGCTCAGACAGGACGGGGTTAAAGGAGCAGCTGATTCGGGGGCTCTGGCTCGCTCAGGCCGGGGGGAGGTAGGGGTACAGATGCTGGGCGAGCCTGTGGCGGCAGAGGCCGGCGTGACGTTGCAGCAGCCTGAGGCGCGCCGTGCGTTCTCCCGGGGAAGTTGTGCCTGGATCACGGGACCCTGGCGGTGGTGGGCTGCACAGGCTCCCAGGAGGGGAGGTGTGGAGAGTGACCTGTGCTCGCACACAGGCTCCTTGGTGGCGGCAGCAGCAGCATTAGCGTCTCATGCCCGTCTCTGGGGTCTGCGCTGATAGCCACAGCTCACGCCCGTCTCTGGAGCTCCTTTAAGCGGCTCTCTTAATCCCCTCTCCTCGCGCACCAGGTCGCAAAGAGGCAAGAAAAAGTCTCTTGCCTGTTCAGCAGCTCCAGACATTTTCCCGGACTCCCTCCCGGCTAGCCGTGGCGCACTAGCCCCTTTCAGGCTGTGTTCACGCCGCCAACCCCAGTCCTCTCCCTGTGATCCGACCGAAGCCCGAGCCTCAGCTCCCAGCCCTGCCCGCCCTGGCGGGTGAGCAGACAAGCCTCTCGGGCTGGTGAGTGCTGGTCGGCACTGATCCTCTGTGCAGGAATCTCTCCGCTTTGCCCTCCGCACCCCTGTTGCTGCGCTCTCCTCCGTGGTTCCGAAGCTTCCCCCCTCTGCCACCCGCAGTCTCCGCCTGCGAAGGGGCTTCCTAGTGTGTGGAAACCTTTCCTCCTTCACAGCTCCCTCCCACTGGTGCGGGTCCCGTCCCTATTCTTTTGTCTCTGTTTTTTCTTTTTTTTTTTTTTGTCCTACCCAGGTACGTGGGGAGTTTCTTGCCTTTTGGGAGGTCTGAGGTCTTCTGCCAGTGTTCAGTTGGTGTTCTGTAGGAGTTGTTCCACATGTAGATGTATTTCTGATGTATTTGTGGGGAGGAAGGTGATCTCCTCGTCTTACTCTTCCACCATCTTGAGGCTCCTCCCCGTTTTATTTTCTACATGATTTTTTAATACCTTTTTTGTGTTGGTTATAAAAAGTTTTCCCATTTCTATTTGATACACAATAAACATGTGATTCATTATTTAGTTCTGATATTTAAAGTCACCAAGTTATCATTAAATCTCCAAATATTACATGTCATTTGATTGGAGGAATTTAAACACGAATGTTTATTAGAAGTACACAATTAATGCTCTTTTAGTTAGACGTGATCCCAAGTTATCCCAAGAGGTGGGGGAGCCATTTAGATGTAATGTGCACATACGTTCATTCTTGATAATGGCTCTTTAATATCATGGTGAAAGTCTTATCCTCTGCTGTAAATTAAATGTTAATGATAGCCACTTAAACTCTAATCATTCATTCTGACTCTTCTAGAATTGCTTGTATGCTTCAATAATACTTTGATAGTCTTATATATCCCAGGGTTCAGCAACTTTTCTATAACAGTATATTAAAGCTTCATTTTATTTCTTTTAAAATGTAAAAATGATTTTTCCAGAGTTTTCATGGTGAATGAGCTTACTACAAGTCTGATTAAAAGGGCAGGAGAGGGAACATAGGGAGAAAGAAAGGAAGCGATAGACTTTACTAGTCATAGATCCACAATAGATGACCAGAGGGTTTTTCACAAAATTGGATGATTTCAGGAGATGTCCCAGGATTCTGTCACACTGGTCAGACACTTTTCCTCACGTGTTCATTGCTAAACTAATCATCATCAAGGAGTTCTCATTAACTAGCCTTGGATCATATGTTCACCCCACCAGCCAAGGGATGGGACCTTCCTTATAAATGAACAGTGTAGAAGGCAGCATGTTGTTGCAAAAAGCAAGGATGGGCTCTGGTATCAAAAAACTGATTTGAGGCAGGCTGACATAAAAGATTAAATTATATTATGTATCAATATGTGAAACATTTCATACCACTCCTAGTAAATACTAAATGCTCAATTCATGGCACCTATTATAATCCTTTCCTTAGTAATGATAGTGAATAATATAATTGTCTTAACTTTTACTTCTTTAACTGTTTTGGTCTGATGTTTCTGGTGGGATATAGAGCGTGCATCAAGCTGGCACATTCCTCTAAATGAAGAAAGCCAGTGGAATCATTGCTGTTCATCAGAGATTAAGTGATCAAAATTAAAAGGACAAGTCCCATGAATTGTTTCTGAGATCACTTTTGAGGGGTAAGAGGAGAGTAAATCAATTCCTGAAGTCTATTTAGTCTTTGGTCTGAGGAAGTGATCAAACAGACTTTCCTGTTTCAGTGATGTCTAAGGACATTGTAGTTCCATCCCTTCTGTTTTGAGTCTTTTTTTTTTTTTTTTTTTTTTAGCAATTTCATGTATCTTTATTTATTTATTTTATTTATTTATGGCTGTGTTGGGTCTTTGTTTCTGTGCGAGGGCTTTCTCCAGTTGCGGCGAGTGGGGGCCACTCTTCATCGCGGTGTGCAGGCCTCTCACTATCGTGGCCTCTCTTGTTGTGGAGCACAGGCTCCAGACGCGCAGGCTCAGTAGTTGTGGCTCACGGGCCCAGTTGTTCCGCGGCATGTGGGATCTTCCCAGACCAGGGCTCGAACCCGTGTCCCCTGCATTGGCAGGCAGATTCTCAACCACTGCGCCACCAGGGAAGCCCTGTTTTTAGTCTTTAATGGACTCTCCCTTTCACTCCCACTTTCTTTCCTTCCTATCAGGAAAGGATGCTGAAAGGAAAACCATCTTTTTCTAGTGCTTGTTGTTCACTTTGGACAATGGGTGCAAATGGTTACTTCACTCTTCTTTATGTTCCTACTAATCCTCCAAAAGGTCCTGAGGACATCGAAACTCCCCTAATGGAAAAGGTTATTTCCTTACTAATCTGTATTTCCCCAACTTGTTTCAGTGCACGTAACAAATAAGTGTGTAATCCAGACTCCAACTGTGGCAAACTGGAACACTCCATGTAATGAGATCTATTATTTTTCCTCATGCAATTTAATAGACCAGTAATTTTAATACCAAAAAAAGTTTCCAAGACAAATCAAAATGTGGTTCTAATTGTATTGCTTGTTTTCTTTTTCCAGCATTGATTTTTTCCCTTTTAATTATGTAGTATAATCTATTTAGTATCAATAAGAACAAGGTTTCATTGTTCTTTTGTAGAGGCATCAACCTAGACACTTCATAGCAGCACACAGTTTTGTACTTGTTGGCTGAACCTTCCTAGAGGGTTACAGAAATTAAAGCTTGTTATCTTCTGTGAATAATCATAAAAAGAAATATGCCCAAATTTATTAACCTTTTAAAAGGGCCAGAATCAAGTCAATCAGTGAAGTAAATAAACCTAAAATGGTATCCTTGCCAATGCATTAAATAATATAATATTAGGTGATACCTTATCATTGTTTAGACATTAACATTTCAACTCCCATGAATGAGAGCTATATTTGCTCTCATTCCCCAAATAAGCTATAGTCCTCTTAAGCTATAAAAGAAGTTGCTTAACATTAATACAGTATACTAAAGGCAGACATAACTAAGATTATTTGGTACTAAGTACTACTATCATTTGGCTTTCAGTAATTTTGAGTCTGTGGTTTTGTAAAATGAGTTGTATTTGTGAATATTTAATTTTCAGAACTTTGATCTGTAATAGGCACTTATTTAGGGATACACTTTAACTTTTAATACGGCTCAATTGCAGAAACAACTTTGAGCTATGGTCCATTTGCTGCAGTGACCTCTAACCAGAGTTATGATAAACATAACTATATAATAATCAGAAAATCAAATGTAGAGTTGGTTTTACAACTGGAATAACCCAAGGGTACATGACCTTAAGGTCAGGATATTGTGCATCAGGCCACACCAAGTGAAACAAAGTTCGATTTAGATCCCCATGAAGTATCATTGGAAGCCTATTTGCATTTACATTATCTGCTTGTTTTTAGAATATGCATAAATTAACTCCCTGGGTGGGGGGCAAATTGCTACATACAAAGAGAGAATGAAATATTCTCAAAGGAGCAGCACCTGATTAAGAAGCAAAAAGTCAAAGTAAAATGAAATAAAAGCAAGTAAAGGTATAAATCAAGTAAGAGAAAACTATTCCATGAAAAATGAAGAAATTAAGTAAAAAGTTATCCCCAGTGGAACTGAAAAGCTGAAATTATTTCTTCCTGAAAACACATTACTTGTTTGGGCGAATAAGAGAAAGAGTGGACTATAAAGCATTGAGGTGTTAGTAGATATGGGTCACAGGACCTGAATTTCAGTTCCAATTCAGCCTCTAATCTGTTATGCGACCATGGACAATTGATGTTTTTTTTTCAAGTTCTTGGTTGTCTCATTAGTAAGATAGAGTTGATACTCTCTCTGTCCACCCTACAAGGTATGGTCCACTCTGCTCCTTCTCTTCCTTCGAGACCCAGTAAGTCACCGCCTTTTCTTTGAAGTGACTTTCACTGCAGAGTTATTGCTTCTTCTTTTCATTCATCAACACTGTTTAGACCTCCATTGCATCCTGGGGTGCTTCGTGTGCATCGTTCCCTGTTTATACTCTGAACTCAAGAGGCAGCTGCCGTCAGTAATTTCTTGAATAAATCTGGGTATGAATAAGTAGTGTATATGCACTAGTGGAGAATGTATGCACTTTGAATTTCCAGTGCCTACCACAGAGCTTGACAAATGGTGGGTCTACAGTATATTGCCAAATAAATTTTTTAAAGTTCTTTGAGACTATTTAGAATTAAGTAATTCAGTGTCCTCATCCAAATAGTGAAAGATTTGGATTGAATCACCCTTAAAAGTAGGTGATAATTATTATTATAATTATTTCTTACCATTTATTTGCTGATGATTATGTGCTACATACTGTTCTAAAGCTTTATATTCATTCCATTTGGCCATAAATATGTCTATTTAGGTAGCTTTTGTTATCCAGTGTTTTACGGACGGGAAAACAGAGGCTTAGAAAACTTGTCTTATTCAAAACAGATGGCAGAGCTTACATGTAAATTAAGGTCCCTTTGATTCCAAAGCCCATTCTCTCATCCGCTAGGTAAAAAGGTACAGGGAAAGATCCTTATGCATGTGGGTTAATTTTATTGACTCAATGAAATACATTGAACAGAATGGCAAGGATTAGGAAGTCACATCAGCAAAGAGCAAATGGCCAAAGTAAGAACTGCTTATACCACTCACAAGCTGCTGACTACTTTTTAATCACCAGTCTTAACATTACAACATCTGGTAAAGCATGATCTATAAAATCTTTGCTTCATGTTCCAATTAATTTATTATCATGGCATGGCTCTAAACAAGCAAGAGATCATTGTTTTCTTTTAATCATCACTTTTGATGGTTGTATCTAAATAGATGGTGTTGATGTCCTTAGTTTTTGTACCTAGATATTTCTTTTTTATGTCACTCAATAAGGCAGCACTCCCTAATAAGGCTAGCAATGTATGGTTTGTATTACTTTGGTAAATTTATATCCTGAAAAAACACAGACTGCTTCTCATTTAAGGTAACAGGCACAATGACTGCAAATATCCAAAATAAAGCTGATTTGTAGCACAGCCCTTGGATGCAGTACACTCTGGTTTACGGGAAGTATCTGGCCACAGACACTTCTGGCCACAGCACACCTCCCTGGCTACTTTTAAAATCAGAAAGAATCAGAACCACCTCCCCTTCACAGTAGCTTCTATTCAGGCTCTCAGCCAGGAACTTCAGCATTGACATCCACGCTCTTTCCCCTTTCTGCTCATCCATAAGTCCCACGTGCCCTTCTCCATTGCTGGTCCAGCACCTGGCCGCCTGTAGTGGAAGAATCCTGGTTCCTTCCTTGGTACCTGTTTTGTTTTTGTTTTTTCCTAGTTTTATTGATATGTAATTGACATATAATATTGTATTCGTTTAAGCTGTACATCATAATGATTTGATACATGTATATAATGCAAAATAATTAGCAAATAAGTGTAGTTTGTATTCATCACTCAGATAGTTACAAAGTTTTTTTTTTTCTCGTGATGCGGACTTTTGAGATTTGCTGTCTTAGCAACCAAAATACAATACAGCATTGTTAACTATACCAGGCTGTACATTGCACCTCCAGAACTTATGACTACACGTTTGTACCTTTTGACCACCTTTACTCATTTCCCCCACCCCTTGTTTTATAGAAAAACAAAACTATAGAAGTTACAAAACCCAGGAAGGAAAGTGAATTCACTGTGGCCTAAATTAGTTTAAGTTATTTGCAAAATGTTTGACTTTGGATTCAAAATTAGAAAATGGGATGTACCTTTATCTCAAGGATATCCTCACTACCAAGTACTGCTATGGGCCAGCGAATAGTGCTAATGAGACCTGAGTGGTGGATTTGAGTCCACTTGGAAATTTCCTACTCTCCGTTCCATGTCGCCAGGACACGTTGTTCTCTCTAGTTTTCTGATTTTAAGATGCAAAATATTGATAATCAGGGAGCTTAAAGTGGAGAATTTTTCATAAAATCACCATTGAAGTATTACTGGAGTCATAAATTTTATCTTTATACAGGACATTTTTCTATAACCATGTTAAAGACTAAGTATATATGGTGGCAATTTTCATTTTTATTTCTATTTTTCCCCAATACTGTATTTAACCCTTCTGATCTTTCTTGCCATCTTTATGACTGTGAAATAATGCAATTCTGGTAAGATCCATGGTGAAACCAGCCAGGGTAATTACATCAGTGTTGTCACAGTATAATTTACCCTGTGTGTGTTTTCTGTGGTGTATATGAAATCTAGGAAGGTCTATTACTATAGGGCACTAAACTTTCCATCAGTAGAGCATTCCTAAATAGTTATCTAGGGGAAAAATCATAAAAATCATGTGGTCAAACATATTTAGGAAGTGCTGTGTACTCTACCCACTACTAGAAGGTATGTGATACACATATTTATATTTAAGGTGGTTGTTAAGTGCTGCAGTAAAGAAATCTGTTTCACATAATTTAACCCAGTGTTTTCCATGACAATTTTTTAATATTGTTTTCAGTAATGTCTACTGATGTATTTTGGAATTAGTGTTCCACAGAGGACCCTTTGCAATAAACTGTCCTGTAGAGTTATTTCAAGGTAACTGGCAGTTTGAGAAATCAGTAATGGCAACCATTCCTGAAATCGTCTGGAAGAAAGAAAACACATCATCCCATCCTTGAGGAGGGTAACCCTTCTCAGGAGGTTTGACTGTTTATTCCTATGTAAACCAGGAGATAAAAGACGAGTTTGTGTCCCATCTCTGACACAAATCAACTGTGAGAACTGGGGCAAATTATTTAACTCCTCTAAACTAGATAGTCCGAATCTCTAAATTGGATATAGTGATTGCTGAACCATGTACTTAACATATCTGTTGAGAAAACACTTCATAAAATGAAAGAACTATGTAAAAAAAAGAATTGCCATCAGATCAATACCATTAGAATTATCCCTTGAAGGCTGTCCCTTGAAAGCCATTAATCTATGAACATTTCTCAATGTTCTCAAAATTCATTTTAAAACATACGTTTCTTGTCCCTATAAAAACAAAAACAAAAAACTGTTGGCTTTACAAATGTTTTGAGCAAAATTCATTTACCTCAGTAGTATATTGTGATGCAACAAACCAAAAGATATTTTCCCTGCAACATTTGAGATCTGAAATCATTCCACAGTTAACTAAGCCTGTGTTTTTTATAGCATACAGCTGTGTCCGCAGGCACACCTGGGCCAGCATGCTTCCAGCCTCTGATAGACCAGCTAACTAGACCTGGATCTGGAGTTGAGACCTGGATCTGACAACCGTGGGAATAACAGGGGACATTGGTCACAGTGATTCTATTTTTGCCACCTATAATGATGGCCTCCCTCTCTGTTTAGATGCTCAGGCTAATTGGATAAATTCAATATTTATTTAAAGGAAGACATTTTTCAAACATGAAATAGAAGTCCATCTGAAATATTTCTTATTCCCACCAATAATTGAGAGTAGATGTCTAAAATGGTTCAGGTGCCTCTTCCTTCTGTAAGATGCATCCGTTTTGGTTCTGTGTTCTTATTTCCACAACTCTCATGCTTTAACACAACTGTACATACTCACTTCGGAGTTTTCATTAGAGAAATTCGATCAGGAGAATTTGATTCATCAAAAAATTGAGTATTTCCAAAGACCCCATTGCCCTGAGGCATCACTGAAGGCCATGGCTGCTGGGTCCATTCATGCTGGAGTCATTGAAGGGAGCAGACTCTTTTCACTGCTTTTGTATGTGTATCTGTGTGTGTGTGGGGGGGGGGGTGTGCGGTTCACAGATTTTATTGATTTTCCAGGACTCAGGTGCCTGAAAATACAACACACCTCAGTGAGCTCAGTACACAACAGGGGTGGAAGAAAGCAGTTCCCTGAATCACAGATTTGGCTGCTCTGTTGCAGGGATTTGGTGGGTGGCCTCAGATGGGTGAATGCAGCTCTCTTTGTGCGTTATCTCAGACTTAATGTAGGGGAAACATTCTCGCATGCATCAGCGTTTTGAGGCATTTCCAATTCAAGAATAATAGGCCAGTAGCTGAGAGCAATTCTGATGAACGGTTAGAAAAATGTTTAGCTTGTGTCCTGGCACTAACCCTCTACAAATTCACTAAACACTGAAAGAGAGTCTATGTTTAATTAATTAATGGGATGGAATGAATGAACCCCGGGTAAAATCAAGTCAAAAAAGACTGAGATTCCTCTACACATTTAACAGACATTTATTCGGCCCCATTGTGCAATATGCTAATTTCTGGGACTGCAAAGATGAGTAACACATCGACATGGCCATAAAGAACTGCAGAGTCCAGTGGGGGAAGCAGCCTTGTAAACAGACGGTGACAGTGCAGTGAAGGAAGTGCTCAGGGAATAGGTGCCCTGGAGCATGGAGGGAGGGTGAGCTGCCTCTGAGCAACCACGGCAGAGGGAAGAGCCACATGGGGAGGGCAGGCAGGCAGAAGGAATCGTTTATGCCGACGCATGACATGTTCACTGAAGCACAAGATGATGAAAAGAAATGGTAGGAAATCTCAAATTTAGTTTTAATATTGGCAAAGGATTGCTCTTAGAGTACTGTCTCATTATTAGAGCTAATTATTTGAGAACACAATATTTAAATGTTTAGGCCTATGTCTAGGGTTTGGCTTAAAATAGAATGTGTGCCTTAAAGATGAAGATATCTGTGCTGCTCTCAGCCTCCCCATCAAACTTGGAATAAAACGCAAAATCCTCCTCATGACCTGTATGCTCTTTAGTTCAGGCTGCTGTAACAAAATACCATAGATTGGGTGGCTTATCAGCAACAGGAATTTATTTCTCGCAGTTCTGGAGGCTAGAAGTCTAAGGTCAGGGTGCCAGCATGGCCAGGTTCTGGTGAGAGTCTTCTGGGTTGCAGATGTCCGTCTTCTCCTTGGATCCTCTCATGGTGGAGGGCAGAGACAAGAAGGAAGCTCTCTCATGTCTCTTCTTCTAAGGGCACTAATCTCATTACTGAGTGCTCCACCCTCATGAACTCCCCAAAGCCCTCCTCCTAATGTCATCATATTGGGGATTAGGATTTCAACATCTGAATTTTGGGGTGATGCATTCAGTTCGTAACAACCCCCTCATCTCTTTCCCTACTGCCTTGCTGCCTCGCTGTACTTCCAGCCACCCCAACTTTCTTGGTTTTCCTGTCTCTCTTTGCATTTGCTGCTTACTCTGTCTAGGGCATGTGTCCTCCATTTGTTTGCATACCTTACTCTTTCATGTGGTGTCTTTCAGCTCTTGGCTCAGATGTCACCTTCAGAAGGCCTCTACTCATTGCTTTCTCCAAAGATCATCCCCCATTCATCCTTAACCCTTGTTCTTTAGAGCACTATCACTACTCGGCATTACGTAATATGTCAATTTATATTCTTCACATTTGGATTGAATTGGGGTTCCTCCAAAGATGTGACCATATCCTAACACTGGGGAAACTATGAATGTAACCTTATTTGGAAAAAGGATCTTTGAGGTTAGGATCTTGGGATGAAATCATCCTGGGGTTTAGGGTGGGCCCTGAGTCCAATGACAAGTGTCTTTATAAGAGAAGAGAAAGGGAGAAGGTAGAACTTTTTATTTTTTTGGCGGAACTTTTGACTCTCTCGTCCTATACTAACAATGATGGTAATAATGACAAAGGCTAATATTAATACGCAAGGAAATTTGCTTTCATTTTCTACTTTAATGCTCATAACAACTACATGAGATGGTAAATTATTATGATCCCATTTTATAACTGACTAAATTGAAGCTCAAAAAATCTCAATAACATGCCCTGAGATCACGTAACTTACTAAGGTGCTTCCTCAAGCATAATAGGGGTCTCAGGTGGCACACCTGCATCTCTGAAACCCCAGCTCTGTCTCTGTGTTCCTTGTAGAGCATTGCCTTCTAGCATTGGCATTAGTCTGAGGAAAAAGAAACAAACTTCCATGAAGGTGTAAGATATGCAAATATTACAATAGGTATTTTCATATACATTTTCTCAATTCATTCCTTTCCACACTTCCGCAAGGCTGCTATTGTTGGCTTCAATTTACAGATATGCTAGTGGAGATTAGCAAAAAGCTTGAGAGAGATGGATGGCATTTTGAGGTTGCTATGGTTGACTCAAGTTCCTGATCTTTCCACAGTAAGCAACTTTCAGACTACGCACACCTGTGCTCAGAACAAGTTATTTCAGCTCTTTTATGCCCCATTTTGAGCTTCCAGGGGTTTCCTACAATTCTTCAAGTATGCTGCATTGACTAGCCTTTTTCATCAGTGCTCTCTGCCCTTGGAAGAAAGATTTTATTTTTTCCCGTCAGTCACCACCTAGTGCTTATTCCCAGGAGGCTGAGCTTCTTGCTGCTTTCTTTTCTCAGGACAGCTGAGCAGGATGTGAGCTAGGACGTTGAAAAGCCACCTTTGGCGTTTCAGAGGTTCTTCAACATCCTACTCTAACTTAGCAGAAACTTTGTTTTGATTGTATGTTTTGTTCCCACATCCCCTTTATTTTCTGACTCTGCTTCTTCATAGCTTTGTGAACCCCAGGAGGCCTGGGAATAGTGTTCCACAGCAAGATAAGCTACTCTAAGGAAAGGTCAGTCTGCCAAGAGAAGCCTAAAAATGAGATATTTAAAAAATAGGCTTTGCTGTGGCAAATAGAGATAACGCTCCGTCCTCCACATCCTTCTCAACCTCTAACCCTTTTGAAAATAAAAGTATTCACAGTCCTAGAGACTTTCAAACTCCACGGTTATATCCGATCAGGGTATGGGCAAGAAATATTCCATAGGTAGGGATTTCTTATAACTTCATAATAACAAAAGAAAATAGCAAAGTGATCCCTGCACACTATTTATTCAGTCTTGGAATGATCAATTTTTAGATGCTTAAAATAGCTCCTCTAATGCAAGATTGGTAAATGACCTCAATCCACTAAGTTGACTTCAAAGGAAAAAGACTAATGTCTTTTATTAGTACTTTTTTTGCAGATTAATCCTTTACCTGCATTTCTGTTATATCCAGTAATAGCCTAACTTTAATCAGCACTTTGCAGGATCTTGTGTTTGTGGTTTGAAGGAATTATCACTAAATGGTAAGATTAGAAGCTTGTTTTTCCTCAAATGAATGGAATTTTGGAAACTAAGTATCTAATTGACCTTTTCCTAATCACATGATTCAATAATATAATTTTACCACATGAATTCCATACTTACTAGTTGTAAAAATAAGAATGCCTATATTTTGCAACAAATAGGCTTTTAATAAAGCTCTCCCCTATCTTTCTCGATCTATACAATAACCCAATGATCATCTAGAACTGGACAGACAAGCCATTTGAACTTGCCTGGAGTACCTGAATACTTTAACTGTATTTAAGTATCTCTTAACTGAAATCTTTTGTCACAATCCAGTATTTCTTCCATTTTCCATTTTGACTGCTGCGTCTGTTCTTCAAAGATTAATTGCCGTTTATGGAGGAAGGAAAACAAAAAATTCTAGGGCCAGTGAAAGGAACTAAGTTATAAAGACCCAAGGTGTGCCAGGCAAGGCTAGATATCTTGTATATACTATTTAATCCTCATGAAATAGCCTACTGTTTCTCCAAGAAATTGAGAACTCTAAAAGCTCCACAATTAATAGCTTTTGGCGGAATTGTATCCTTTCCATTGAAAGAATAATAATTAATTTTTTATCAGGCTGTCAAGGATGCTTAGTCTTTTGGTAACAGTTCACAGCACTAAGACACATTGGACTGTCACATTTCTATGAACTGTAGCCAACTCCAAAGATCATTTAATAATTCAGTATGGAAAGTTCTTAGTATCATAATGGCAAGGCAGTGTGAGACTGGCTATGGATTTGGTACAGGTAGAAATTATAATTATTCAATATGGGAAGATTTATCATTAAAAGCTACGAGAACCAAAGAGTTCTATCATTTGCTTCATTGCATTGCTCTTGAAAAAGCTAAGTGTGTTTCTGTTTTCCAAATATAATCATGCCCTTATGAAAAATTTTCAGAGTTTGAAGTGAAGAAGTAACAGAGCATTTTTCAGTTTTGTATAACAATTAAAGGATACATTTTTATACACAGCAGTTTACTCATAAATACATTTATTTGTGTATATCATATATATGATAATAACAATGGCTCATGTTTTCTGTGTTTTTTTGTTTGTATTATTTCTGTTTCTTAACATTTTCAAGAATGTAATTGGGTTATAAAACTATCTGAATATGCAGTGAATAACCATAAATGACCCTCTAAAGCATTTTAATTTATTTTTAACAAATTTCTTTATTGAAGTATAGTTGATTTACAATGTTGTGTTAGTCTCTGGTGTACAGCAAAGTGATTCAGTTATACATACATATATTCTTTTCCACATTATTTCCATTATGGTTCATTACAGGATATTGAATATAGTTCCCTGTGTTATAAAATAGGATCTTGTTACATTTTAAAGTGTGCTAATGCATCCAGCTATGGAAGGGGACAGAGGAGGGAGTCTTTGGTACTAGACATAGCACTGTGGGTTTCTGGCTCAGAAAGACTGAGAACTGTATTTTCTTTTTAAAAGTTTTGTTTATGGTGTACTTTCACAAAATTTCTCTGTCAAAAATCATAATAAATAAATTCAGGATATAGCTCTCCTGGACTCTCCATCATGCCAAAAGTCGTTGACCATGTAGGCAACTGTATACCTCATTATTTTTCCATTGGAATTTGTAAGAATACATGTCTGGGATCATGTCTATGGGGAGGGGGGTTAAGTGGTCAAGAATTTTGACCCATCAGGGATAGATGTGGTGATGGGCTTTAAGGAATTGCGTGAAATGAGCAGTTACGGTAACAGAAAAGTGGGATTTTTTTTATTGTTTTGTTTTTTTAATTTAAATTTATTTATTGTTTTATTGATGTCTAGTTAATGTACAATATTATATAAGTTACAGGTATACAATACAGTGATTCATAATTTTTCAAGTTTATACTCAATTTATAGCTATTATGTAACATTGGGTATATTCCCTGTGCTATACAATATATCCTTGTAGCTTGTTTTACACATAATAGTTTGTACCTCTTAATACCCTACCCCTGTACTGCCCCTCCCTCATCTCTCTCCCCACTGGTCACCACTAGTTTGTTCTCTGTATCTGTGAATCTGCTTCTGTTTTTGTTTTATTCACTAGTTTGTTGTATTTTTTATATTCCACGTATAAGTGATGCATACAGTATTTGTGTCTGTCTGACTTACTTCACTTAGCATAACGTGGAGAGGACTTTCATTTATAGGGAAGATGTTAGCTATACTGAGGGACGCTCACCACCCATTCTGCCATGAGCCCCCGTGACAGATGTATAGTCATAGTTTCCATGGTCAATTATTAGGGTTTATGCATCTGCCCTTACTCAGCCACAGAAAATGTGGATTTAAAAGTGGTTTTGGGCTTCCCTGGTGGCGCAGTGGTTGAGAATCTGCCTGCCAATGCAGGGGACACGGGTTCGAGCCCTGGTCTGGGAAGATCCCACATGCCGCAGAGCAACTGGGCCCGTGAGCCACAATTACTGAGCCTGCGCATCTGGAGCCTGTGCTCCGCAACAAGAGAGGCCGCGATAGTGAGAGGCCCGCGCACCGTGATGAAGAGTGGCCCCCGCTTGCCACAACTAGAGAAAGCCCTCGCACAGAAACGAAGACCCAACACAGCCATAAAATAAAAAATAAATTAATTAAAAAAAAAAATTTGGACGAAGACCAAATAATATATAAAAAAAAAAAAAAGTGGTTTTAACAACACCTGAATAGGTTCATTGAGGGAGAAGAGAGGTTAGAGACAGATAAACTAGTGAAGGCAAATTTTCAGGGAGGTTACGGAATGGAATTTAGCATTTTCTCATGCACGGTAGTCTTGCAATTTGTTTTGAGAATGGGATTTACAGTAGGCATCTCAGATGAGGAAACTGGCTTCTTCCAGTGTTCATTATTAATTTAATTAACACTCTCGGGCTGATCACATTTTCTGGCACTTACTTCAAATGTTAGTCTTCGCTGTCATCTGGCTAGCAGTTAACTCCTTTCTGCCGTTGGCTATGCACGAAGGGAGAACTTATGTGTATTCTCTCCAAACATGTCTGTGATTGGCTGTGACCTTGAAGACCTTGTAAAGAGATCCATGAAAAAATTTACAAGACTGTTTTGTGAGCAGTCTCTCTTCCTGCAGAGTTTTCTCACAGTGGTGGGTTTAAGGAAATGTACGCACTAAAACACTGTGAATTTCAATCAGTGAAGATGGATGCCTGCCATTAGGAACGGAGCTGCTGTAGCTGGACATTATCTAATGTGTGGTTAACTTGCCTTTATTGAAATAAATCCAGCCAAATAGATCTGCCTATAATTTAGGGACCCACAGATCCTCTGAGGTCATCTTGCTCAGCTCCCAGATGTAATAGATGAGCAAAGAGAGCTCCAAGGGGACACTGCTCATGTGTCCAGGGTCTTGCTGGAATCCTGATGTATTGAAGCCCATTTCATTTAGGACTTTCTCCCCATAAGGGGAGAAATTCCTGTGTTCAAATCCAGGCTCTATTTTTAGTTTTTTAAGGAACCTCCATACTGTTCTCCATAGTGGCTGTATCAATTTACATTCCCACCAACAGTGCAAGAGGGTTCCCTTTTCTCCACATCCTCTCCAGCATTTATTGTATGTAGATTTTTTGATGATGGCCATTCTGACTGGTGTGAGGTGATACCTCATTGAAGTTTTGATTAGCATTTCTCTAATGATTAGTGATGTTGAGCATCCTTTCATGTGTTTGTTGGCGGTCTGTATATCTTCTTTGGAGAAATGTCGATTTAGGTCTCCTGCCCATTCTTGGATTGGGTTGTTTGTTTTTTATGTATTGAGCTGCATGAGCTGCTTGTAAATTTTGGAGATTAATCCTTTGTCAGTTGCTTCATTTGCAAATATTTTCTCCCATTCTGAGGGTTGTCTTTTCGTCTTGTTTAACTGCTTGAGCAAGTCACTTAACTTCTTTATGGTTCAGTTTCTCATCAGTAATATGGAGGTAATACTAATATATATGGCATTTCACTTTTGTGAGGAGTAAAATGAGTTACTCTGTGTCTGGCAAATAGTAAACATGATAAAATTGTGGCTCTTTTGGTGCTTGTGATTAGCATCTGGTATTGGAAGAAAAAACATATTGCATTACGTTTCTCTAGATCATTGGTTTTCAGCTGGGGGTAATTTTGTCCCCAGGGAATATTTGGGCATGTATGAAGAATTCGGGGGTTGTCACAGCTTCAGGTTAGAGGGTGCTTCTGGTATCTAATATGTAGAAGCCAGGGATGCTGCTGAACATCTTATAATGAGAAGGTCAGCCCACACAACAAAGAATTACCCAGCCCCAAATGTCCACAGTGCTGAGGTTGAGAAACCCTGCTCTAGATTTAAAAATATAACAATTTGAATCTAGAATATGAATTAAAATTGAGTTTAAAAAGAAAAATGATGGTGCCTCAATAATAATTTTATAAATGGGAGAGGGTTTCCTAGTTTCAGCCACATGTCATTGCATATGTGCTGTCCCTACTGGTGAAGAACTATGTGTAAGACAGTCCTTTACTCATTGCCAACCCTCCTTATTCTCCTCCAGCAATTGGTTGTAATGATTTCAGCAATTTGAAACCATCCAGGTATTTTTAGATACAGAAGTTGGTAAGAAAGTATACATTTTCAGCACTTTACGTATTGATCATTCACTTGGATTATGTGGTGTTGCCACTCACTGTCTTTGATTTCATAGTGAGTAGGAAATCCTATGGTCAGAAATCTTTATAGACAATGATGTGCTTTTACAACTGTTGAAGTAGAAGAAGGCTTTCCCATTCATTTAAATTTATTTCAGCAGTGCTTTTGAAATGTTATTTCTGCCCCAGTATTCCTGTTTTTCTTTTGATGTTACTTTGATGCAGGGGGGACAGTTGTGACCTTGATGTGATTTGCAAGTATTTTTCTCTTATTTATAAAAATCAAACATCTCACAAAATTAGATGTTATATATATTTGGAATATTTAGAAGGTCATAGCCTTCTCAAAAGGCAGTTTTCTGCATATGCCTATGTTTATAGAGTTATAAGATCCCTTTAAAATTATGAATAAGGGGCTTCCCTGGTGGCACATTGGTTGAGAATCTACCTGCCAAAGCAGGGGACACGGGTTCGAGCCCTGGTCTGGGAGGATCCCACATGCCGCGGAGCAACTAGACCCGTGAGCCACAACTACTGAGCCTGCGTGTCTGGAGCCTGTGCTCCGCAACAAGAGAGGCCACGACAGTGAGAGGCCCGCGCACTGCGATGAAGAGTGGCCCCCGCTTGCCACAACTAGAGAAAGCCCTCGCACAGAAACGAAGACCCAACACAGCCAAAAATAAATAAATAAATTAATTAATTTTAAAAAAATTATGAATAAGCAGTAGGCTACAGTGGCTGATAGTCCAACAAGGAAAAATAACACTTGCAGCTGCACTGCTGTTACATTTCACTGTGAGCAATATTATTATATAAGGACCTCTTTAAATATAAATTGTAGCATAAAATTATCTACCAAAGAGAGTAGTTTTATAAGTGTGATACACTGTTAAGAAAACACTACACATATACATAGACATGTGCTATATATATATGTATGTATATATATGTATATATATATAGAGAGAGAGAGAGAGAATATAAATATGTATATATTTAACTGAATCAGATTTAAATCAAAATCTGTATTTCTAGATTTTTTTCCTCCCTTTCTCTTTTCTATTAGTCAGCTCTTGCTAGAGCAATGCTGTGTAACAAACCATTCCAAATTCAATAGGCTTGCAACAGCAAGTATTTGTCTTCAAATTTACAGGTCTGTAGGTGACTCTGGTTTAGTGGATCGAGACCAGGTTCAGCTGGGAGGCTCAGCTGATCAGCAGGCTTTGTCACTTCTGCTCCATATTTATGTGTTCTAGAGTACAGTTTGAAGGCGTTTGGTTTTATCATAGTGGGTCACCAGAGCACGAGAGGCAAGCCAAACCTTAAATATATTTAAGGACTCTTGTCACGTCACATTCACTAGAGTTCTGTTGGCCAAAGCAAGACACATGGCCAAGCCCAACGTTAAGGAACTAAAAAGCGTATTTTTCCCATAGTGAGAAAGGAAGGGAGACTGGAGTAGATATTTGCTCAAAAATATTTCCGGCTATCACACCTTCACCTTATTTCAGATAAAGGTTAAGTTGTCTCTTTGTCCTGAAATTATGTTCTTTGCCTCCTTCTACCCCCAGAATTGAGGCCAGTTACCAGAAAAGCAAGCCCAGATCTGTGCAGAACCATTCAGCAAGACGTTCTATGTCACACATCTATGTTTTCCCATGCTTATAATGATATGTTAATGTATGTGTGGATATGGTTAATTTGTTAGAGACAGTAATTTAATTATAGGCTCAAACATTCCACAGCATAAACAACTTAAGGAAGGAAGATATAAGAATGGCTCAGAACTTTAGATTTGGTACTAGCATGCAATTATGAAATGACATACCAATTAGGAGATGCAAATAACTTTTAAGAAAAAAAAACATTTTAGATGTTTTCCTCTTCCTCTTCTCTTAGAGAGAATACATTAACAAATCAGAGAGGAAAAAGCATATGCACAATATTTGGGCTCATGGCAAGTCTGTTTCTCTATATCTCTCTCTCTTCTGCTCTATTGAATTATCTCTGTCTCTTGCTCTCTCTCTGCCTTACTTCCTTAGCTTTATATGGACCAGGGTTCAAGCTCCCTGTGAAATCGTCAACCTTGATTCCTCTTGACTTGGACTGCACATGAAATATGAAATCATTTTATCACAACAGAATGTGGTAGGCAAAATTCTAAGAATGGCTCTCAATGATCCTGCACCCTTGTATAATTCCCTCCTCTTTGAGTATGGATAGAATCTTTCAATATTTTGAAATATCATTCATGCAATTATATTATTACATATCAAAGGTGACCTTAAGATCAGGAGATTATCTGTGTGAGCCTAACCTAATCACATACTTCTCCAACTGGTGGCAGAAGAACAAGACAGAGAGATTCCAAGCATGAAAAGGAGTCAATGTACTGTTGACAATTTGAAGATAGAGGGGGTCATGTGAGAAGGAATGCAGGACCGCCTCTAGGAGAAAAGGGCAGCCTGAGGAGAGCCAGCAAAGAGAGGGGGACGTCAGACCGACAGCCGCAAAGAACTGGATTCTTCCAACAACCTTAATGAACTTGGATTGGATTAGTCCCTAGAACTTCCAGATAAGAGCCCAACCAGCTGATACTTGGATTCCAGCCTTCTGAGACCCTCAGTAGAGAACATAGTCAAGACTGCCCAGACTTCTGATCTGCAGAACTGTGAAATAATAGATGGATAATGTTATCAGCTGCTAAGTTTTTGGTAATTTATTATGCAGTGATGTAAAGTAAATACGATGTCTCAAAACTTCTATATGTGTGTATATATGTGTATGTATGTGTGTGTGTGCATTTCTTACAGGCTGACTGTGTCAGTGGTACCCTCTTCATATGTCAAAGCTGACACATTAGCTCTAACAAGTCAAATTATATAAGCTTTGCTAGATCTCTGTTTTCGAATTGGCCTTGGAGTCTACTTAAGTCATTTAATCTTACTATCATACAAAAACAGATTTAGGTTTTGTGGGGTCTGGAGTTCATACAGTTTTATGACACCCTTTTAAGAAAAAGATTACATGATTAAAATAGAAAACTACGTGTAAAGTGGATATTTATTTAGGATGAGAAATTATAAATTTCAAAATTATAAATTTTAAAAAGCTGACAAATTGCATAAATACAAAAAAGTAAAACAGTAACATACTTTTAAATATATTAACTGCTTTATACATCTATGTAATATTTTACATATGCCTGTTTGCATACTATTTTATGATTTTGCAATCTTCTTATAGACAGAATAGAAAGATAATTCAGGTTTACAGCAGAGTTGATAGATATTTATTTTTTATTATAAATAGGAAAGTTTCCTTTCACTTCATTACTCATTATTTGCAATGTTGTTTTAATTTTTTGGATTATTGTCAAATAGACAGGAAAGTGTCTTCTGATTTTCTTTCATAAGTTGTAAAATTTTGTGATTTTTCAAACTTTAGTGTGCATTAATCTTAAATCATCATTGAATTGACAGTATTCATTACCAGTTTATCATCGATGCTTTCATTTTAGTAGTATATTAAGAGTTTGTTATTTTCATCAATATCAGTGTTTTGTGTCATTTCAACATGAAATTGAAATCTTTTTTCCAGTGTATTTATTTGATACATGATTTATTTCTCTTCACTACTTAGATTATCAATCCAAAAGCCTACTCATTACTTCTAGTCAAAAGCCTACTCATTACTTCTAGTCAAAATAGATCTCTTCTACTAATGATTACTCCTTTTAGTGTAATCTGAGTTGTTGTTGTTTTTTGGTGTTACAATATGCTTCTTCATGTCAACATAATTTCTAAATTGATAGTTTCACTTTTCATTTTTATCACTTCTGTTTTACATTGTATTATTATTTTTTCTTCTCATTTTTAATATCATTTTGTAATGACAATAAACATAATTTTATATACATCCTAATCAAAAGTCTGTAATTTCTTGTTCTTATATTGAAGTGTGCTGTGACGTGTCTTTAAATTGTAATTAAAATGGCATATTTGGACTTTCTCAAGTTTTTGAATATTTTACAAGCTTGTTTTTATTTGAGTTTTTGTCTCAAATCATTGGATATGTTCTTGATGCCTAAAATATCTTTGACCTCAAGTTGCAAGTTGTAAGATTTGAACAGCTTTGTAAGGAGCAGTCCATCCTCTATCCATATACTCTCAGGGTTGGGGACTGTCCAAGATATTTATGGGTCACCTTTGGATCATGATACCAGGTGGGTTCTCACATTAGGTAGTAGTCACATCCGTGGAAGCCATTCCTACCCGAGGACAGCCATCCATAACTTGACTGTACATACAAAAGGCTCATGAACCACATAAAAAAACCTAAACTTTCCCTTAGCTGGATTCTAAAAATGCCCACAGTTCCTAAGTTTGAGAGACATGAGAGAAAGTGTGCCACAGAAAAGTTAGAGTGGATATTTAGTTTTTTAAGGAAGCAAAGCAGAATGCCACCTTGCTCCAAGCCAGCTAGGAATGTGAATATCAGATGACTCAATTTTTTGGGTGCTTTCACATGCCCAAATCTGTAAATGACCACCAGTACCATAAGTATCAATTTTGGGATTATAGGTAGATTTTAGCAAGTGGTCTCATTTACAAAAACAGAAACTGTGAATAATGAGAATCAACAGTATAACTTAATTGCATTTATGTATTACTTAATTATTCATTCAACTATTCTGTGAATATTTATTGGGTTCCTCCCATGTGTTAGGAATTTTCCAGGTCCTGGAATGCAGGAGTTCAGAAAGAAATATCCTTGCCTTCATAAAATGGACAATTTAATACAGATTAGAAACAGCATTAGTTAAAATCCTTTCCTTTTCCATTGACAAAGTACATTTTGAACCCACATGCAAATAATTTTGTACTTGGAAGCTTGGTGGTTCTATAATGTAGAAACTTTTCCATGATAACTTTGAGGAGAATTATCATTGTAAACTAAGGTTGCCCCTATGGGCAGAGCTATCCAGTGTTCTTTAGTATTAGATGGTTTTACCTTATATCAGTGTTACCTAAATCTGTCTCTTCCATCAGAGGTGCTAATCAGTATTAAATTAACACAAAGAAAACAGAATCTTTGACTAAATTATTTTTGGAAACTCTGAGTTTAAGTTTCTTTTGATGCAGGGCACTTCAACACCTTTATTCTGCTAAAGAACATCATGAATTTCCTGGAGAGTGACAGAGAATGCAGTTTCTAACATTTTTTTGATATCATATGATATTTGTCTTTCTCTATCTGACTTAACTTCACTCAGTATGACAAGCTCTAGGTCCATCCATGTTGCTGCAAATGGCATTAGTTCATTCTTTTTATGGCTGAGTGATATTCCATTGTATGTATGTATAATATCTTCTTTATCCATTCCTCTGTTGATGGACATTTAGGTTGCTTCCATGTCATGGCTATTGTAAATAGTGCTTCAGTGAACATTGGGGTGCTTGTATCTTTTCAAATTATGGATTTCTTCAGATATATGCCCAAGAGTGGGATTGCTGGATCATGTGATAGCTCTATTTTTTAGTTTTTAAGGAACCTCCATGCTTTTCTCCATAGTGGCTGTACCAGTTATGTGGAGTCTAAAAAAACAAGGTACAAATAAACTTATCTATGAAACAGAAATAGAGTTACAGATGTAGAAAATAAACTTATGGTTACCAGGGGGTAGTAGAGGGGGAGGGATAAATTGGAAGATTGGGAGTGACATATACACACTACTATATATAAAATAGATAACTAATAGGGACCTACTGTATAGCACAGGGAACTCTGCTCAAGACTCTAATGGCCTATGTGGGAAAATAATCTAAAAAAAGAGTGGATGTATATGTATAACAGATTCACTTGCTGAACACCTGAAACTAACATAACATTGTAAATCAACTATACTCCAATAAAATGAAAAATAAAAAAATAAAATAAAAATTTTTTGACCACAATAATTTTTTTGTGAGGGAGGTCAGATGTGTAAAACCAGCTCCTTAAGACTTTGACGCCCAGGGTTTCCCTGAGCACTCTTTGAGGTAGGCAGATCTGGGGTTGTCATCCAGATATTGTCCAGGTACCTCTCATGTATCCCATGTGGAACACACTACCTCCACGTCTACTTTTTTCTGTGTTCCAAGCTTCTCTTGATGCTTAATGCTTTGTTTACATCATATTTACATCAGAAGGGCCTTGATTTCTAGAGGGAACTTCTGGCAGATGCTACAGATTCTTTCCATAAGTTTAAACTTCTGATTATCCCTAATGAGAGAGCAGCCTCTCTCTTGAGCAAATGCACCTGATATGAGCCTTCATGTCGAAGTATCAAAACTTACAATTTTAGCTGTGGCTCATTGTTGGAAAAGTGCTACTTAAATGCTGTGTACCTGTGAGGTTGTCTATTTTTGTTATTAAAGGTCATCATGTGGCAGTGTGATTTTACCTATAAAATGGAAGACTTCTTACCTTATTTGGCCATGTGCCTGTTCTATAAAAGCTAAAAACAAAAATCCCTCTCATGATAACATGTGCCCTAGGATTTGTGCAAAGTATATTTGGGGAAGCCATGTGGTTCAGTGGAAAAAGCATTTACGCTTTCAAATCTGAAGACCTAAATAAGTTTAAGGCCCAGTATCTCTATTATAATAGTGTCTGGCTGTACACAAATTATTGAAATTTTGTGCACCTCAATTTTATCATACATAAATTGCAGAATGGCCAATACGATTCTTTTTTTTTTTAATTAACATCTCTATTGGAGTATAATTGCTTTACATTGTTGTGTTAGTTTCTGCTGTATAACAAAGTGAATCAGCTATACATATACTTATATCCCCTCCCTCTTGCATCTCCCTCCCACCCTCCCTATCCCACCCCTCTAGGTGGTCACAAAGCACCGAGCTGATCTCCCTGTGCTATGCGGCTGCTTCCCACTAGCTATCTATTTTACATTTGGTAGTGTATATATGTACATGCCACTCTCTCACTTCATCCCAGCTTATCCTTCCCCCTTCCCGTGTCCTTAAGTCCATTCTCTATGTCTGCGTCTTTATTCCTGTCCTTCCCCTAGGTTCTTCAGAACCATTTTTCTTTTCTTAGACTCCATATATATGTGTTAGCACACAGTATTTGTTTTTCTCTTTCTGAATTAGTTCACTCTGTATGACAGACTCTAGGTCCATCCACCTCACTACAAGTAACTCAATTTTGTTTCTTTTTATGGCTGAGTAATATTCCACTGTATATATGTGCTACATCTTCTTTATCCATTCATCTGTCGATGGACACTTAGGTGGCTTCCATGTCCTGGCTATTGTAAATAGAGCTGCAATGAACATTGTGGTACATGACTCTTTTTGAATTACGGTTTTCTCGGGGTATATGCCCAGTAGTGGAATTGTTGGGTCGTATGGTAGTTCTATTTTTAGTTTTTTAAGGAACCTCCATACTGTTCTCCATAGTGGCTGTATCAATTTACATTCCCACCAACAGTGCAAGAGGGTTCCCTTTTCTCCACACCCTCTCCAGCATTTACTGTTGGTAGATTTTTTTGATGATGGCCATTCTGACTGGTGTGAGGTGATACCTCATTGTAATTTTGATTTGCATTTCTCTAATGATTAGTGATGTTGAACATCCTTTCATGTGTCTGTTGGCAATCTGTATATCTTCTTTGGAGAAATGTCTATTTAGGTCTTCTGCCCATTTTTGGATTGGGTTTTTTTTTTTGTATTGAGTTTTTTTTTTGTATTGAGCTGCATGAGCTGCTTGTATATTTTGGAGATTAATCCTTTGTCAGTTGCTTCATTTGCAAATATTTTCTCCCATTCTGAGGGTTGTCTTTTGGTCTTGTTTATGGTTTCCTTTGCTGTGCAAAAGCTTTTAAGTTTCATTAGGTCCCATTTGTTTATTTTTGTTTTTATTTCCATTTCTTTAGGAGGTGGGTCATAAAGGATCTTGCTGTGATTTATGTCATGGAGTGGTCTGCCTATGTTTTCCTCTAAGAGTTTGATACTGTCTGGCCTTACATTTAGGTCTTTAATCCATTTTGAGTTTATTTTTGTGTATGGTGTTAGGAAGTGCTCTAATTTCATTCTTTTACATGTAGCTGTCCACTTTTTCCAGGACCACTATTGAAGAGGCTGTCTTTTCTCCATTGTATATTCTTGCGTCCTTTATCAAAGATAAGGTGACCATATGTGTGTGCGTTTATCTCTGGGCTTTCTATCCTGTTCCATGGATCTACATTTCTGTTTTAGTGCCAGTACCATACTGTCTTGATTACTGTAGCTTTGTAGTATAGTCTGAAGTCAGGGCGCCTTATTCTTCCAGCCCCGTTTTTCTTTCTCAAGATTGCTTTGGCTATTCGGGGTCTTTTGTGTTTCCATACGAATCGTGAAATTTTTTGTTCTAGTTCTGTGGAAATTGGTTGTTTGATAGGGATTGCATTGAATCTGTAAATTGCTTTGGGTAGTATAGTGATTTTCACAATGTTGATTCTTCCAATCCAAGAACATGGTATATCTCTCCATCTATTTATATCATCTTTAATTTCTTTCATCAGTGTCTTATAATTTTCTTCATACAGGTCTTTTGTCTCCTTAGGTAGATTTATTCCTAGGTGTTTTATTCTTTTTGTTGCAGTGGTAAATGGGAGTGTTTCCTTAATTTCTCTTTCAGATTTTTCATCATTAATGTATAGGAATTAATGCAAGAGATTTCTGTGCATTAATTTTGTATCCTGCTACTTTACCAAATTCATTGATTAGCTCTAGTAGTTTTTTGGTAGCATCTTTAGGATTCTCTGTGTATGTCAGTAGGATTCTTAAAAAGCATGTGAAAAGGTGTCTGGTACAACATCTGAAACAGAATAAGCCCTCAGTGAATGTTAGCTCAATTCAGACATTAATATTTCAGTGGTCTTTTCATTTTTATAAGGTCTTACATAAATTTATAAACAAAGTCATGGAGCATTATGCACGGTTAAAAAAATTCCTAATTTACAACACCAAGGAAACCAGTATTAAGAATTTGAAGAACTCCTGGAATTCACTCATTATTTTTGTTCCCCCTCCTTCCATCCACCCTCTTTCCCTCCCTCCCTCCCTTCCTTTCTTCTCTTCCTCCCTCCCTCTCTCTACTTCTCTCTCTACCCTCCCTCTCTCCCTTCCATTCTCTAAATGGAGCATTTTCTGCTGATTCTTTTAATTTAGGAAGAATTACATTTTACAGAGACTGCCTTATAAAAGGTGGTCCCCACGTTTGACAAAAGACACTCTAACTGATGTGATGGTAGAGGTTAAACTAGAAAGCATGGGAGGCCCACTGCATTTGGGGGAGTCCAGTTACTGTTTTCATGCATTGGATGGATTGTAAAAGCTATTTGTTTTCCAATGAACATCATAGTTTTATGATAATGGTTTTGTGGTTTTGGTCCTGCCACATTCATACAGGGCACACACTGGCATTGTAGAAGTTTGAGTGAGAGTGTGCCTAGCTCAGTGCTGGGACAGAAGCCTTGATAAAAACAGCATGTAATATGTGCTCCGTGTGGAGAGTGTGTTTATACCTGTGCATTTTATTATATTTTAGGAAAACACAAGTACAAGGCATAACATATTGGAGAGAGAAGGAAATACTAGGACTTCTACTATGTAAGTGGCAGTTTTGGAGATGAGGAGTAATGAGGAAGAGGGGAAAAAAATAATGGTCTGGGGCTTCCCTGGTGGCACAGTGGTTAAGAATCTGCCTGCGAATGTAGGGGACATGGGTTCGAGCCCTGGTCCGGGAAGATCCCACATGCCGTGGAGCAGCTAAGCCCGTGCGCCACCACTACTGAGCCTGCCCTCTAGAGCTCATGAGCCACAACTACTGAGCCCACGTACCACAACTACTGAAGCCCGCATGCCTAGAGCCTATGCTCTGAAATAAGAGAAGCCACCGCAATGAGAAGCCCGTATATCGCAACAAAGAGTAGCCCCCGCTCCCTGCAGCTAGAGAAAGCTCACGCGCAGCAACAAAGACCCAACACAGCCATAAGTAAATAAATAAATAAATAAACAAACAAATAAATAAATACAATAATAAAACAAATAATAATGGTCTGTGGCTGTTTAGAAGAGACATGGTAGGCTAGAGTTTAAAGGAAGTGGAACTTGTTTTCCTTCCTCCTGTATACCTGCAGGCACAGAACAGATATGGACCTCAGAAGCCAGGCTCATATTCCCACTGGTCCATACTCTCAACACTGAGCATGGTGCCTTGCCCATAGTAGGTGGATATTTATGAATGACATATTCATTTCCTAGGGCTGCTGTAACAAAGTACCACAAACTGGGTGGCTTAAAACAACAGAAATGTATTGTCTCACAGTTCTGGAGGCTAGAAATCCAAAATCAAGGTGTTGGCAGGGCTGTACTGCCTCTGAAGGCTCTAGGGAAGAATCTTTCCTTGCTTCTTCTACCTTCTTGTGGTTGAGGGCAATCCTTGTCATTCTTTGACTTATGAATGCATCGCTCCAATCTCTGCCTCTGTCTTCTCATGGTCTTCTTTTCTGTTTCTGTTTTTGTGTCCAGATTTCCCTCTTCCTATAAAGACTCCAGTCTTACTAGATTTAGAGCCCACTCTAAACAAGCATGACCTCATCTTAACTTGATTACATATATAAAGACCCTATTTCCAAATAAGGTCACATTAACAGGTCCTGGGTAGACGTGACATTTTTAGGCAACACTCTTCAACCCAGTAGAGATGGTGATTTTTTTGTTTGTTTCTGCAGCGTGCCAAAAGCTGTGCCAAACACACAAAAATTGATAAGCTTCTGTGCTTTAGAATATAAATGTTTAAAATTTTCCTACTGTTCTTTCAATACCGTGAACTATAAAGCATAAGCAATATTCAGTGGTGTGTAGCACTGTCCATAAGCTGCTGTTAGGCACCCCATTAAAAGCATCCTTCAACAGTACACTATCCACTGAACTTTGTCCAAAATACAAATTCAAAAATGACAACAAAAGTTTTGAGTAGTTTTTACAATGGCCAGAACCTTGATCTACTGCAGAGTTTGGGGAATAAAACATTATCTGAAATATCTATTACAATTTAATCCTCAATGAGTGGTGCCCAGAGCAGACCCTGATTCTTCACTAGATGGATATGGAGTGTGACCCTGAGGAAATGAGACTGTTGTGTGACTTTATAGAAATTCTCTCTCATTACTATATGGCCGCAGTATGCTTTCATAGTTGTTTTCTTTAAGTGGTACATATTTGAGGGGAACAAATGGAAGTAACATGGTGTAGCAGAAGAGAGCATAGATTTCGCATTGGGTGTAGTAGGGCTTCACATCCAGTGCTGAGAGTTATTAACTTTGAATAAGTTATTTATCCTCTTTTTGTTTTGTTTGCTTTACTTTTAATATGAAAACAGTGATATTCTCTCATTGGAGAGTTGTGCAGATTAAATAAAGTAATAACAGTAGGTTCATAGAGAGCATTCTGTTCTTTCACCTCTTGCTTATTTGTTGTCATTTGTTGAAATGAAATGTAAAATACAAAGTAGAACAGACAAAGCTATACTAAGAAAACAGAATTAGCAAATGCAGCTATACATCAGAATCTGTATAGCATGTTAACTTGTAGCATTGCCTAGCTAGCTTGCAAAATCTCAAACATTCAGCCTCAGCAGGGCGTCAGCTGGGCCCATGGGTGTTAGCATTTATGCTCTGTTAGCGCAGTTTTCTCTTCTTGACTTCCTGGAAGTAAATGAAGCATCCAGGAGCCAATGAAACCTCCCCACCTGAGCCTTCCTTGCTCTCGTAGTGCCTAATTTGCATGAGCTTGTATGGGTGAGATGCCCAGGAGTCACTGTCAGGCAGGTTAAGGAAAGCCCATGGCACCGTCACTGGCCCTAATCACTATTCCAGCAGATTGATAAAGACAGAGGCTAAGATGCAATGAGGGAGAGTATTTGGAGACTTTGGCGTACTAGCTCCAAAGAGCCAGAATAAGGAATAAGGTAGGATCAGAGAGCAGACGACCCCAGGGATTGCTAATTTAGATAGTGCATAGGCTTATCTTTGAAAAACTCTAGAATAAAAGTAAAAATAATGTATAGCAGAGAATGAGGAACCCAAAGATTGGACTATATCCCCCAAAGTAACAGCAAAAAGTGTTGAGCACATTTTGTTTCTCCGGCCAATTCATATGGAAGTATAATTTTTAAACATAGGGTTAATGAAATGAGGGGGCTTCTCAAATCTCTGCAGAAATTAAGTAGGCTGTTTTAGAAAAATAGAGTCTAGAATTCCTACAAATAATATGACATTTGCACGCCATTTGTCCTAGCTACCTGAGGTCATGCTGCTTTACAGAAAGGAGGGATTGGCAAAAATGACAGAAAAAATGTGATCCGTATAAAATCTAGCAGTGATGGTTTAGCACATTCAAAGGAAAAGAGAACTTTGAGATTGTAGACTCTGGGTCTTAATTGGAAGTATTCTCAGAGTAGTGAAACACACCTTTCTAGTTTTCATGGTTCATTGGAAATATACCTTGAAACTGTCTTATTTTACCCTTACAATGAAGTTCCCAAGAATGAAATCTTCTAAGTAGACTTGTCTAGCAATAGGAAGAACGCTGTGACCGAATCTTGTTTTAGAGCCAGGAGTATTCAATTTATTTTATAATGCATTCCGTTTCACAGATTGAGATATGTTGTAAGTTACTAAGTTAGTTTTTGGTTTTGTAAACCTACTGAATGAAGCTTTGTCAGCCTGCGAGCTCCTTGAGAGCAAAACCTAATCATCTTCAACTTTGTAGCAACAACTGCTTCTTTATTAGAGCCTAACTTGGGATAAGTAATCAATACATTGGAATGGAATGAAATAAAGGAATGGAGTGGAATGCAATGGAAAGGGGTGAAATGGATGGAATGTGGAATGGAATGGAGTGAGTGCAAGCATAGCATTGGAAGCACCGGAGTTTTGACTCGGATCAACTCTGGATGAATTGATGACATCATGTCTCAGGGCCATAAAGATAAGGACCTGACTTGGGGATACTTCACTCAACTTCTGTCCTCATTTGTGACCCTGCCTACAGTTCAGCACCATACTGTGCTAATCCTGAGTTGTCTCTGAGGTTGCAGATGGGAAACTGCTCAGTTGGCCCTCTGGTTCTCCTGGTCTGTGCTCAGGAAATGTGCTCTGGGATGATATACCCTACAGGCAGGCATTTAGCAGTCACTTTAACAGCCAGGGCACTTTGTAAAGCACGGTAAGAGCTGAAAATGAACAGGAAAGTTGCAGTTACCATTGGTACCATTCTATACCTGTCCACATTATTCCTTAAAAAGGCACCATAATGTATCAATAGTTCTCAGGAGTATGAACTTAACGTCAGAATATCTGGTTTTTAATATAGGCTCTACCACCATAGCTGTGAACTCAGGCAAGTTATTAAAGTTCATGGAACTTTACTTCCTCACCTGTAAAATGAGGATAACAGTACCTACATCAAAATGTTGTTAAAGTTAAATGAGAATAGAATCCATATAAAGCCCTTAGCAAAATCCTTTTTCATGATAAATACTATATTAATGTTAGTAATTATTTAAAGGACAAGATGTTACTGATATATTTCAGTACACTTTAGGGAATCTAAAGACAATATAGAACTCCTCTTTAAACTACAAAATCACAAGCAATTTGTCTTCACAGAAATAGAGCTAACATTCTATACATGATTACTGTAAACACAGGACTCTGCTAAGTGCTTTACATGCATTTAGTCATTAATTTTCAGAGATTCTATCTAGTAGGTATTATTCTCATTTTATAGATGAGGAAACTGAGGCACAGAGATGGTAAATAGCTTACCTAGAGTCACATATTTAGTGAGTGGCAAAGTTGTAATTCAAACTCAGCAGTTTAGACTCAAAGATCATACTCAGCTACTATTCTATACAACTGTGACCATCATTTTTTTCTTAATTGGCGTATAGTTGCTTTACAATGTTGTGTTAGTTTCTGCTGTACAACAAAGTGAATCAGCTATACGTTTACATATATCCCCTCCTTTTTGGATTTCCTTCCAATTTAGGTTACCACAGAGCATTGAGTAGAGTTCCTTGTGCCGTATAGGTTCTCATTAGCTATCTATTGGGTTAGCCAAAATGTTTGTTTGGGTTTTTCCATAAGATGTTACAGAAAAACCCAAACAAACTTTTTGGCCAGCCCAATATTTTATACATAGTAGAGTATGTATGTCAGTCCCAATATCCCAATTCATCCCACCCTCCCTTCCCCCCCTTGGTGTCCATATGTTTTTATCTCTACGTCTGTGTCTCTATTACCGTCATTTAAGGAACTTCAGGCTTTTTCGGTTTTCATGAAGCCTTCTACAGGAGTCATCTATCTTATGTCCTATGTGTCTACATTCATGACTTTCCAAAGCTCAGTGGCTATCTAGACCATTTGTTTTACTTTGAGTCTTTTTCTTGTTAACTTCCCAATGCTTTGTGAAAATTGTTCCAGTTTTCATTTCTTTTACATCACTTCCAGTTTTCATTTCTTTTACCTCACTTTTGTCGGTCCAACCTCAATTTCTTAGTAAGTTGGTTTTATAGGATTCACTGAAAAGAAGTAAATGAAATACCTAGGTAACGTAGTACCTGTAATAAGTGAGGCACTTGTTAAAATGTTTCCTGCTTTCTCTTTATTATCCATCCCTACTAAATTCCAAATCCATTTCAGTAAATTTAAAATCAACACGGCTACTCTCCAGAAAGTCATTATTGATCATGATATTTTCCCATTGGCTATTAAATTTGTGCTTGAATATAACAGATGAAAATGGTCTAAAATGGGATTAGATTTAGCTAACTGGCTAAAGCCAGTTAGCAGACAAGACAAGCTATTGGTTCTGGGCCACATTTTGATGTCATCCTCCATTTGACTCTTTTATTCTTTAAAAATCAGTTAATCCATCAAGCAAACATGCAATTAGCTTTTATAATACTTTACTAAAAGAGGGAGACTTTGGACAGCAAACAAGGCTGGAGTGAGTAGTGCAGACATTAGTCAGCCAGCTGGTGTGTTGGGATAAACATAATCTTTGGAGTCAGACATCCTTGAGTTGGGGTCCTGGGTCTCACCTATGCTTCCTTGAGACTTTGCTTGTTATTCACCTTTGCTAGCTTCAGTGCATCAGGAAGGGGAAAAAGGAGGCTTGAGGACAGGATAGGGTGACCAGTATTTCCTGGTTTGCTTGGGTCTTTTCTGGTTTTATCACTGAAAGTCCTACATCCCAGGAAACCCCTCAGTTCCAAGCAGTGGCAGTCGATCACCCTGCAAGAACCGTTGTGAGGATTTAGTGAGATGACAATGTGAAGTGCCTGTAAACTGGGCTTTGAAGGAATTGTATTATACTAATGATCTGTTTTAGGTGAGGTTCCACAGAGTCAGATTCATGTGCAGGTAGTTTATTGTGAGTGTGCTCAGGTGGACACGTGAGGGAGTGAGGGAGGCAGAGTAGGACAGCGCTTAACTAAGGTCAGTCCAGCTGAAGTTTTGCCTCAACCTGATTCTCTGGAAGATTCTGGCTTGTACATGGCACCACAGAGTTGCCCCACTTTGGGATGAGGGGGTTGGCCATTTGTATGTTGCATCACACAGACACTGGCCTCAGGCCACTCCAGTTGAGCATTTCTAACCAAGGGCGATTCCCGGGAGAGGGGCACGGCTGTACACTGCTACAAGCAACACTGTACACTAGAGAACTGGTGCACCAACCTGTGAAGTGGGCCTGAGCACGTGCCACCAGCTCTGCTACAAATGCTCAGGAGTTTCCTTAAAGAACATTCTAGCAGTCAGTTTAAATGAAGGAGCCCACATTCATAATATGCCACTACTTCATGGCTTCTGTTTTGATACTTACATGTCTAGCTATTCCCCAGATTTTCAGAACTTTAAACATTAATGATTAGTCATCCAAAGGGTATTTAAAACTCTTTTGGAAGAAGATACTATATTGTTATAAATATTATTGTTGGTTCTGGCTGGCAGGTGTAGAGGAGAATTCTTTTTTTTTTTTTAATTGATTAGCTTTCAATGGGCCATGTAACAATCTTAAGATACAAATTAGAAAAGAAATAAAAGCTGATTTTTTAAAATCTTGGGTAATGTAATCTGGTAGATTTCTGTAATTTAAAACAAATGCCAAGGTTAAGTACAATGCATCTTCTCCAGAGATCCATATGATTTAGAAAATGTTTCAGTTAATAAGCAGGCTTAACATTGCTGATTGCCCATCAGCAACTGGGAAAAAAAGAAGCCAAACTACTTAAAGACAAAGTGCTAAATTAACTCGTTAGCAAGTTGATACACAGAGATTGATTTTAACCTTCTTAGGTTTAGAGATTTTCCAAAAAGGAAGTTATATTAATTATTGAAATAAATTTTTCATACAGAACGTATCTACTGACTTGTGAGAATAGAATGTTGCTGATGTATGTGATATCCAGTTTATATTTCTAATATTTTCCTCCTTCTTATGTGTTTCCCAATTTGATTTTTGGCATGCATGAAAAAGTGCACTCATTTTGAAATAACTTTGTGTTTTTATTAAAATCGTATTTTATTGTAATAGAAATGTATGAACTTTAAATAAGGGAAAAAAATAATATCACTATAAATGTTGTGAACCTCACCACAAAATGAGATGATTGAGTGCATGGATATGTTTTTAAAGTGCATTTGCAAAAAACCACCTAGTACTTTGGTACTCACAACAAAGAAATATTTTGTTATTGGTCTTATATAAAACTATTAGCCAAAAAAAACACCTTTTTGCAGTGGAGTAAAATCTGATTTTTTCTTCTCTTAATAAATACCCATCTATTTCTTTGTATCTATATATTTACATAAACATATTCCTGTTTCAAAATCACAGTGATTTCATATTGCAGTTGAATGTTCCAAGAGTCAAAGTATATCAACACATTAGAAATACTCAGAAAATATTTATCACACACTAACCACCTTGAGGGTTGCTGAAAATAGCAGTACACTCTCAATTTCCTACCTGCATCATTTTTAACTTACTTCTTGTAATAATTTTCCATATCAAGGTTTAAAATAATAAGAATTTCTTATACTATGACTTGTATATTATGTTATTGCTGACCATTAAGTACTTTATGTATTTCCACCTAAAATAGAATTAAAAATGGATTCAATAATGCATTTTAATACAACATTTAGAAAATAGACAAAAATCCCACCCCACACAATAACTGTCTTTTTATTTTTTAACCTCTTGCCATCACTATTTTTTCAGATGCAAGATTCCTGCCCTCTTCAGACTTTACAGTAATAACAAGTTTAAAAACAAACTGCAGTTTTCAAAACCACTTTCCAATTTCCCTTCTCTTTATCTTCTAATTCTAGATAAGGCAAGGCAAGCAGGTTGGTATTCACTTGGAAGCCTAGGATAGTGAGCTCAAAGAGCAGGTTAAGTCTCCAGTCTCTGTCAAAATCATAGGACCAGCTTTTCTCTTCTGCCAGTGGTTTTGTAGCTCAGAATGATATGCTTTGACATAAGCCCTCAAATCACACTTCTTAAAGATTTTTAACCCCAACCTTTAGACTTCAGACCTGAATGTACACCTACTTTGCAGCCTCTGGGAAACCGTCTCTGGGGTCTTTGCTTATACTCAGACCACATAGCCCAGTTTCTTCCCTATGGGTGCAACTCCTGCGTTGGCTTACCTCTGGTGACCTGCACTGCTGTCTTCAATTTGCTGAACGTGGACACAATGTCTGCTGTTGTGTAAGTGCGAAGAAAGCAGAGACTTGGTTTCTGTCTTTTTTAGTATGGTCCTTAAAAAATTATCAGTAAATATTTATGGAATGAAGAAACAAATTGATGAATCTACTCATCTTATTGTGATATTTTAATTACCTTAGAAGCTTTTGATAACCCTTTATTCAATGATCTAGAAATAGCCTACACAATGAGTCCTCTGTAGCATTTAAGACATTTATAAAGAAATGAGAGATCTCATGTTCCATGTACCTCTCCCCTATGTATTAATTCATTATGATATCAACAATCATTTTACCAAATTGTCGCCAAAATTTTTGCTAATATCTTAAAATATTATTGTGTTGTATACTGTATTCATTTAGACTGTAGTTACCTAACCCTAGACATTAATATATCACAATATGTAAAGAAAAGACAAGTATTTAAGGGATGACACCTTTAAAAATAGTTACTAACCAAAAATGAATTGTAAATAAAATATTTTAAAGAATAATGCAGTCATTTTTGTGACATTGTTTCCTCTCAATTTTAGTTTCTATAGGACTCAGACCTGCACATAGGATGTATGACCTTAGAGCCCAAGGTACATTCTGTATTTGCCAACATATTTTTTTATACCACAAATTACAGTGAGAAAAATGAATACTCTTTGAGATATCTCAGTGCCTCTTCCAAACTGTGTCTTAGAGAGGTCAAGGAACTTAGCCGTTGCCACGTATCATTCTATTTGTCTGAAAAACAAAGATGGTAATGACACCTCATATTGGAGTTGGGAAGATTAAATGAGCTCAGCTGTAGACATTTCATTACACAGCGCCTGATATCTAGTAAGTGATCAATATGTGCTAGTTATTAATTATTGAATAGTGGAATGATGACTAAAAGAAAAGATTTTAGAGTTTCCCGACTGCTGTGATTTGAGCAAAAGCTCAATCGTCTCTGCTCACTCAGCATGATCAAAGTGTAAGTTTCCAGGACTTGCCATGATGCATTTAATGTCTAGAAAGACCAGACATCCTCAGATTCACAAAGCAATAAGAGTCTTGTCTTTTATCTCATAACACCTGGGATCATGCATCAGAGACTGTAATGTTGATGATAATGTCTCTCTTGACAGTTGTTCCCAACTCTTTCCACTTAGAACCCTGCCAAGGAATCTAAGGATTTACTACTTCCCAGGGTAACATTAAAAAGTGTAACAAGCCTGGAAAGAGAACTGAGAATATTTCATTGTAATAAACATTCTTCAAGAGAATGCAAAAAAATGAAAAGAACAGGAAAATTGATTCCTATAAAATTGTATAGCTGATTCCATTAGTTTGGGCTTTCAGTCACCCCTCTCATCTCAAAACTGAATTCTCTCAGTTATGGTGTAGACTATTTTTAGTTCCTGAACTAATCTTAACTTGAAGAAGTGTACTTTAACCACTGTTCGAACTTGTATATATTCCTGATGCTCTGTGTCCCATCTTTGGATGACCAGTGGATGCTGGAGTTCTAAGAAGCTTTAGTGTATTTTGTACCCTTTCCCCCTCCACTGTGTTCACATAGGTTTTATTACTTCTCTTCCCATTCCAAGACCGATTATGACCTAAACCCATTTATCTGGAATAAGAGTCAGCAATCAATAATTGTGGGCCTCTGATTCTTCATTCTGTCCCAACCTCTTCGGTTTTCATCCATCCAATGTCCAAATAGTCACTGCACTTTACCTTCCTTCCAATTCTAGGCAGGAGAGAAGAACAAAAGCCATATGGAGGAAGGAGCAAAACCTATGAAAATACAGCATAATTTTAGCAGAAATCCTAAGCAGGGTCTACTTCTCATTGGCCAGAGCAGTGTCACATGACCACTTGTGAGGACAGCTGGAATGAACATGCAGTGTAGCTGACATCTTTGCCATATTTCCAAAATTGAGCTTTGGTTTCTATGGAGGAGAGCAAAAATTAGATTCTGAGTAGTCAACAAAATCTGTGTAATCATTCAAAAAATATTTTATTTGAGCCACAGATGAGTTTTAAATGAAGCCCTGGAGAAATGCAGAACTAATGGTTTAATCTAAAGAACCATTGATCTGGGATCAGTGAGAGCAAAATCCTGTAATAGCTGGAGATGTCAGAAAGTGCTATTCAATTAAGTACTTTCATTAATCATTATAAAATTAATCCTTAGTACTTGATGATAATGTATTAAAATTAAGTGCTGATTAGGGCTGACCCCATAGCAGTTTCTTCAGGAAGTTTTCAAAAAGTTATTCTTTAGGCAAGGTTTTGGCCTCTTTTGATGGGACTTGTACCTAGGAAGATACCTTCATGGAACAGCAAACATAAATAGAAGCAGGAAATGGCTGGACCCTGTGGTACAGGGGTTAAATGCAATGTATCCTCACTAATTTTGACTAATTAAAGACAAATGCAGATTGATTTTGAGAAGTCTAGTTGTACAATATTTAATGCGATTGTTCTGCTTTCACGTTTTATGGCTATACAAATTTGGTTTTAAAATCTGACATGGTAGAAAATTTTCAAAGCATGATGAATGATTTCTATTTTATACATTACAGATTTCCTCTAAAACTGATATGATGTAAAAGTTATTTAACATTTTTGATCACCTACTATATGTCAACTACGGTGGTAGTCTCTTTATATCCATCACCCATTTCACACTCATAATAGTCCTTTGATTTAGGTTTTACCTCAATTTCACCAGTCGAAAAACTGCATATTGCAGGGTCACCCTACTAGAACTATCAGGGCTAGGATTTGAACCAATTCTCTGCTGTCCAAGTCCACACCTTCTCCATTGTGCTGCATCACCTTCTATGAGCTGAAGTGTAAGGTATGGCAAGGAGTCCATGACTTCATATGGTAGGAAACATTGATTCTTTTGTCTTTCTCTTATTTCTTGTGGGTTTTTTTTTTTTTTTTTTTTTTTTTTAATATTAGACCTGGTGAGGAGATGAGGATAGAGGAATATCAGAATAAGTGAGGGACTATCTTAGAAAGTTCTTTTCAGTTTTGTATTTATTTTTAGTACGCTCAGCATGTCACCTTACACATGTTTATCATTACCTTGGGAAATATATATTCATTTACTACCATTGATGGAAACTTTACTTGGGAGGAAACTGCAGCCTAGGCATTTTCTGAATACCACAGTCCTCTAAAGAGTGGCATCCTAATTAATGAGGTTCAAAATGCTGTAGACCAAATTCTGTCCTCTAAGATACACAAATGCATGTAGGAAAAGCATAAAGCAACATCATTCTGTTCCCTGAAAGCATGTTAAAAAGAACCCCTTTGTGATTTGTTGTGGGTTATATCCAATAGAAAAGCATCTCCCCAAGTTGCTAAATTATTTTATTAAAAGACATCAGATAGTAGAAGAGTGAGTTGCTAACATTTTGTAGGCAGCTTGGAGTCCTCTGTGTATCCTTTAGTTACATTTCTTTGAAAAATTTTATGTTTGTTTGTTTGTTTGCTTGTAGAAACTCCATAGAGTTGAAAATCAGGCTGTCAATTTAGTCTCTGTAAATATGACCTCCACTACACTAGAATATGAGCCCTAGATCTCATAGAGATCTTATTTATATTTGTGTCCCATGTGGCATGATGCTTGGGATAATAGTCAATTCATAACTGTTAAAATGAACTGAAATTATATGTTCCAATCAAGGAAAGGCACATAGTTTCAATTTTCTTATATACAGATGCTTATTTATATATTTTTCTGTGTATCCATCCTTCCATACACTCAACATCCATCCATATACCCATCCATCCAAGAAATATGCCAGTAAAAAAAATTCTGGTTAATTTCTTGATTTAGTGATATGATAATGGCTTTATTTTTCTTTGTAGCAATATCATTTATAAGCTTAATATAATTTAATTTTCAAATCAAGAGCAACCCTTTCCTGATTATTAATGATTGTAAAGATTAGAAAGGAAATAATTACTGTTGATTTACTAAAATGTGTCACAATAACTTGAGGATTGAATTGGTATTAATTAATTCAATTGTATATAGTTTCCCTCACTTAAGGAGCACAGAATCATGTTCACTGATTCCTTGCTACACTTCTAAATCCCTGATTTAGGGCAACCACAAGCATAGGAGCATGCTTTTCACAATAGTCATTATTCCAGTGATAGTATGAACACTTGTATCCTTATTGTTTAAAGGAAAAAAGAATGACCTTCTAGGTCCTGGGAAATGAGGCACTTCTATAACAGTGAGTAACTCTCTATGATACTAGTTATTTTGTGAAGCATCTTTCATTTTTAAAAATTTTTATAGGAATTTGGTTGGATATTTTCCCTGAAGTTAAAAATGTAAGCCTCTCTACTCTTCCTTCACATTTGAGTTCATAAGTAATAGAACATACATATTTTACTTCGTCAGTATCTAACATAATATTATACATAATGTAAGAACTCAAAAGTTAATTCAGCATGTATTTATGGAATACCTATAAAGTGTCCAGCTATTACTAGGCATTTTAAAGATTACAGAGCTAAAGTTAGGACTTTTGACTTGCATAATCTTTCTGTATCATTGGAAAGACAAGATACACAAAACAAATTAATATAATGGCATAAGTGTTTTTCCATATACTTGGTAAGATTTACATGCGGTTAGAAAACTAGGCAGAGAGAGAAGTCTCCTTTGAGATACTTTTTTGGAGTTAAATTGCTCCTTCTTTTAATAAGTAGTTCTTTGTTGATGTTCTCTTTGTTAGTTGTTATTTGTCAAATGGAGCATGGAAATCCACAAAGCTAGTGGAAGGAAACAATGGATACTTGATGGTTTCGAGTGGATTGCTACTGACTATATTGGAAAACAGTCTTCCAGAGGGCAAGGGCGCATGACTAACTTAGCAAGGTGCCTTTTTTTCACACGGTATATGATGAATTCATGGTTGTTTAATGAAGACAGAAGTCATTTACGGATTCAACAAGTATGCATTGACTATGTATTGTTATAAGTATGTATTGTTATGTATTGTTATGTGTTAGGCACTGTGCATGGTGCCAAAGAATCTATTGACAGGCAAACTGACAGTATCTTTGTTTTCATGGAGCTTACAATCTGGTGAGGGAGACAGACAGCAAATAGTTCAAAAAATAAGTTATAGAAAACTATGAGATGCTATAAGAGAGAATAACAGGGGGCTTACTTAAAGGATCTCTCTGAAAAGGTGATATTTAAAATAAAACCCAAGGCAAGAAAAAGTGTTGAGTATGTGAAGAATGGGAAGACAGAGGAAAAAAAGTTCTAAAAGGCAAAAATGAAAAAGAACTTGAGTGTTCGCAAAACTGGAAGAAGAAGAAAAGTCATAGTGACTGTAGCATAAGTCAGAAAGGAACATCAGACAAAATATGAAGAAAAGTCAGGTGCAGGGTATATTTTACAGTTGTGTGAACATGGGGAAGTTCTCAAAAGGCTTATCAATAAATAGAATCTTATCCCTATCTGAATGTGGACAAAGTGATAAGATGCTAGGGTAAGCATGGAAGCCAAACCTTCCGTGGGCCCATGTCTGGAACACAGAAAGATGGACACCTCCAACCCATTCATAAGAAGGACTGGACCAAGGCAGGCCTACCTGAGGGGCAGATGGGAAGAGGACCAAGCAAGGCAGAGTATGCCAACTAGTTCTTCCCACATTCACCGTCAGGTGTGTCTCACACCTTCTCAAGGGTGGAGCAAATTAAGGAGCAGGGAAGGATCAGACTCACACCAAACCTGAGTCCTTCACGGAAAGGAAACGTCATGCTGGCAAAGAAACAGGGCAAGAATATTATACAATGTGGATGTTGTCTAAATCACCTTAAGGTTTTAGGATGATATACCTGATCCAATCAATACATGTTGTTAAAAGAGTAAAGTTGACCCTTGAGCAGTGTAGCGGTTAGGGGTTCCAACACTCCCACAGTTGAAAATTTGAGTATAACTTATAGTTGGCCCTTCATATCTGTTGTTCCTGCATATCATGACAGATTGTGTAATATTGTATTATTTACTATTGAAAAAAATCTGCATATAAGTGGGCCCACTCAGTTCAAGCTAGTGTTGTTCAAGGGTCAGCTGTACTTCAGGGGCTTGATGTAATTGTGTTGAAAAAGAGAAATATCATAAATATCATTTAGAACTAAATCATATCAAATCACTCTCATCAATGCAATTTCATATTTAATATAGCATTTGACAGTGGCAGGAGTAAAAAAGAAAGCTGTATAGAATTATAGAATTTATTATCTTTAGCATCAGATGCACTGACACATTACAAAAAAAAATCACAGAAGTAAAAATAAAAAGCAAGATATCTTTTACTATGTGCTAGGCAATGTTCCAGGTGCTTTACAAATATTAACTCACTTAATGCACTTAATAACCTAATGAAGTAAGAGTTATGATATTTCATCCTCACTTTAGACGTAAAGATCTCAAACATTAGAAGATTTGAAAGTTTAGTCTAAGGTCAAACAGAGGGGTAGGATTTGATTTTAACCACTCTGTTATAGATTAATAGGGTAGGGGTGGGAGAATTTAAGGACTAGTTTGCATTTTCTTTGTCTTATTTTTCATTTCACTGCTTTGGGTAGAAAGAACTGTCATAACAAGAATATACTGTGACAAGTGAAAATGTATTTTTCTTTATTCATAATTACTTAAAAACATTGTATCACAGTATTATTCATTGAGAATACATTTATAAGAAGGTTTAAAAATTCAATGCCTACTGTTATTTCTTTCCTGGAATTTCTGAAGGGTTAAACGCAACTCCTTAGTCAATTGGCTTGGGGTATGATAATGTGTAGACTGAAGTAAAATATCCTAATGCATATTATATTAAAATAGTCTTTTTTTTTTGCAATCACCTGTCAACTCATTTGCCTCTATTAATGCTACTTTAACTATGACAGACACAGGTTGAAGTAATTAGTGTTTAAAATGTCTCTGGAAATTGTACTACATTTCCCCATCATCCCCTAGAGGAGGTAGATGTGTTGATACATTGTCCTGAAAGACAGCAGGCTTCTAAGGCTATTTAAATGGCCCATGGTTTTTTATTGTAATGTTCATTTACAGTGTCTTTTTTTTTTTTTTTTTTTGCAATTCACATATGCTTTCCAGATTGTCTGGAACCTCTAAAAAAGACACATCATTGAAACAACTTCCATCCACTTCATGAGTAGAAATTACTCTGGCTGCTCTGAAGAGAAGGGTGGAAGGTGATTAAGAATGAAAGTTGAGGGAGCATTTTGTAGACCATGTCAGTAGTCCAGACAAGAGATGATGGTGCCTAAGAGAGTAAAGATGTATTTTTGATAGGCACTCTAAGACTTGTTGATAGATTAGGCAATGCAAGAAAGGAAGAGTTAGAAGACATCCCTACACTCAGGTTTATTTCTTTTTAATTGAAGTGTAGTTGATTTACAATGTTGTGTTAATTACTGCTGTACAGCAAGGTGATTCAATTTTACATATATATACATTCTTTTTTAATATTCTTTTCCATTATGGTTTATCATAGGATATTGAATATAGTCCTTTGTGCTATACAGTAGGACCTTATTGTTTATCCATTCTGTATATAAAAGCTCACATCTGCTAACCCCAATCTCCCACTACATCCCTCCCCCAACCCCCTCCCCCTTGGCAACCACCAGTCTGTTCTCTTTGTCTGTGAGTCTGTTTCTGTTTCATAGATAGGTTCATTTGTGTCATATTTTAGATTCCAGATATAAGTGATATCATATGGTATTTGTCTTTCTCTTTCTGACTTAGTTCACTTAGTATGATAATCTCTAATTACATCCATTTTGCTGCAAATGGCATTATTTCGTTCTTTTTTATGGCTGAGTAGTATTCCATTGTATATATGTACCACATCTTCTTTATCCATTCATCTGTTGATGGACATTTAGGTTGCTTCCATGTCTTGACTATTGTGATGGCGCTGCTATGAACAGAGGGGTGCATGTGTCTTTTTGAATTATAGTTTTGTCTGGATATATGCCCAGGAGTGGGATTGCTGGGTCATATGGTAGTTCTCTTTTTAGTTTTCTGAGGAACTTCACACTGTTTTTCACAGTGGCTGACCGACTTACATTCCCACCAACAGCCTACACTCAGGTTTTTGATGTGAAGTAGACGATGATGATAATGCCATTCTTGAGTTAGGGAAGACAGGAGTGGGGGCATGGCAAATAGTCTTGGAGAATGGGATGATTCCAGTTTCAAATATGTTAATTCTGAGATCCTTTTGAGACTTCCAAGCAAGGAACTCAAAGAAAAAGAGTAATAACAGCTGACACTGCATAGAACACATTGTGTTCTAAGTCTATTCACAAAGTTTATATCATGAATTCAATGAACCCTTACAAGGACCGTACGTGGCTGTAGAGGGACTATTATTACCATTTTACATGTGAAGGTAGTTGCTCATACAATGAAATGAATAATCTAAGTTAAAGTATATAGATCAGTGATAAGCCCTAAGAAAATACTCAGAAAAAATACATGCATTAAGTTTCTTACTTAGAACATTCACTGATAATATTTTGGAAGCTGTTGGATGCACAATTATTGAAACAGTGTGTTTCAAAAAGTGTGTTTCAAATCCAGGTACAGCTGTAGATGGTAATTAGAGGCACAGCATAGATAAAGCTCTGAAGGACAAATGAAGAAGATGCAGTGATCATGACAAAAATACTGGATGCCAAATTCTATGGTCCAACAAGTTCACAATTTTACTTCACAGAATGATAGTAGAGGGCAATTTAATTAAAAGATAGTGGAATAAATTAAGAATGCTCCAGTATCTTTGTATGCCTCAAAAGCATACATTTTCACCTCATAGAAGTCAACCCAGGAATCTTTCTTACCCAAACTGAAGTAGTCTATAAATATCACACATTTGGGATAAAGTATATTGAAACAAAGCTGGTGGAAATATTTTTCTAAGGTATTTTCTCAGATAGGCATACAGCATTTTCTCATTTAAAAATGAACTGAGTTAAAAGTAAAAGCATGAATGCATTGCCTTGTAAAATTTCCTCTTTTTACTTCTTCCTTAAAATATTATTTACTGAGTGCCAAGCACTGCGCTCAGACATCAAGCCAAGTGCTGAGTTCACGTCTTAATAGATATCCCCACAGAAGAAAGAGAGTCTGCGAATTTTAAATGGCATCTGAAAAGGCAGAGACACTATTCTCTTTAGTGACATGTAATGGTTAGGAGTGAGAGCTTGAGGTGCCTTGGGTTTAAATTCCAGCCCTACTCATGTGTATCTCTGTGACCTTGGGCAAGTTATTCAGTCTCTTTGTCCTCTATGTGTTAAATGGATAAGATAATGGTATTTCCTTATAGGCTTGGGATTTAAGTGTATTAATAGGTATGTAAAGTGCTCAGAATAGGGCATGGTCCATAAGAGGCACTCAATAACTATTAGCTGCTATTAAATCTAAATCTGATTTTGGCCAGGGCTCGTTTTCTCTCTTCTTGGACTCCAAGCAAGTTAGGAGGTTATTAGGTATTTGTTTTAGTGTCTCCAAATATACCCTGGCAGTTAGGCCACTTGGAATTGGCTGGTCTGCTCTGGCCACTTAGACAACTTACAGGGGATTCTATTGTATCGTTTCAGATACAAGCCTCTTAGAACCTCCTTTCTGATCTAGACAAAAGACCACTACACTCTTCTACAAATCTCTTTCGGTATGTAAAGAAATGCTGTTTTTAGCTGACATGTTCTAGTATTTTGCCAGGCTTAGCTCTTAAGGACCTATGCTTTAGCAAAGAAAATTGTGTCTGTCTCATAAGAAATAGGACCACTGCCACGCATTATAGAATCTGGTCAAACACACTGCTGATGGGCCCATTGGAAATACTGTCTACTGACAGGTTCCTCTCTTGGCCTGACTTTCCACCCTCTATAGTGAGGGTACATCTTTTCAGGTCCTTTCTACATCCTGAGGCCTCACTGAGTAGAAAGATTAAGAGCTGAACGTGAACTGAGAGCTGTGGGGTTCAATCTGCTGATTCTTTTGCTCTCTCTTCTTCTGCTCACTCTTACCTGCTCCACCTCCCCTGCTGTGTCTCTCATCAGACAGCTGCTGTTCGGCCTATTTGTATTTTCTTGATGGTTAGGGAAGATTGTCTCCTCCCATTATAAAGAAAATGCAATGGTTTATCTTAGTGTCTTAGAACGGATTGCTGAGAAGAAGGAAGAATAAATGGGGGATAGCATCTTCCTTTAACTTATTCTTTTTTTAAAAAAAAAAAATTTATTTATTTATTTTTATATTTATTTTTGGCTGTGTTGGGTCTTCGTTTCTGTGCGAGGGCTTCCTCTAGTTGCGGCAAGCGGGGGCCACTCTTCATCGCGAGGCGCAGGCCTCTTCACTATCGCGGCCTCTCTTGTTGCGGATCACAGGCTCCAGACGCGCAGGCTCAGTAGTTGTGGCTTACGGGCCCTGTTGTTCCGCGGCATGTGGGATCTTCCCAGACCAGGGCTCGAACCCGTGTCGCCTGCATTAGCAGGCAGATTCTCAACCACTGCGCCACGAGGGAAGCCCACTGTGCCACCAGGGAAGCCCCCTTTAACTTATTCTTTGGAGAGATGTTGGACTTGAGTCATAAGTGCTCACACTTGTTTATGCATTTGCCCAGGCCACTTAATTGGTTCCATGGAAAGTCAATGAATATTTGGTGGAGTGAGTTGGTGTGCTATAATTGATCGTAATGAAAATTCAGAGAAGAGGCACTGTGGAAACGTGGGAGAGTGGAATAGGTACAGGATTTGGAATAAAAAAGACCTGAGTTGGGAAATCCGATTTTCATGTCTTATTAGCTATATGACCTTGGGCCAGACTTCTAACTTCTCAAAGCTTTAGTTCTCTGTGTGAGATGGGAGTAGTAATGCCTAGTTATGGAATCTTGTGTGGAATAAATGGGATAATGTGCTATGTTGAGCATATAGCAGACCCCACAATAAATGGTAGTAGTCGTTACAGAAGTCTGATAGTTTGAGTCTTCTATGATGGGTCACAGATGTCTGTGGGTACAGAGAGTGTAACTGTAAAGTGAAGTACACTAGTGATGGCATTGTATTCACATCACTGGGTGTTTCCTCAACCTTCTGCTAAGGGAAATTTGAATTTGTGTGCACAACGTTCTTCACTTCAACAAATACTCTTGAGTGTTAATCAATGTCAGCAACAGGGTTAAGTACTATAGGTAAAGAAATTAGTAAGACAAAATCCTTGACCCTGAAGGAGGGTAAGAACACAATAGCTCATACTGGGTAAGAAAAATCAGTGATAAATAGAAGCATAACCAGTTTATTGAAAAATCTCAATTCTTTGGAGCAAAAATGTGAAATGATTTTGTTTCTTTCAATAACTGCTTCATTTGAATATGCCTCCCCCTTCTTCCTGCCCCTTAATGACATCTTGGGAATCTTCTAGAACTTTTTACTTAATTTCAGATATTAAAGCTAAGTACTTTGAAGTTCTTTATCACATGTTTGGTACAAAACTCTCTACCTTCCCTCCCCTTTCATTTATGACCTAGCTCCTCCAGTATGTGAGGCAGAGTGAGGGGGAAAGAAAAATACTTAAATCCTGTGTGCGTGGTTGTTTACGGGGAAAAAGTCCTTGATTCCACTGTGATGTAGCTGTTTCTGAGTGTGTGGTACTCATGGTTTTCCTGGGTGTTGCTATTCAACTCCTGCCTCCAGTGGGAACTCTTTATCTGTATTAGACTTGTCCGCTGTTCAGGCAGCCCCAGAACCATCATTACCCTTCACATGGAGGCATGGACATCATTGGGATCTTCTCTGACATCCTGTTAGTGTCCCATGGACTTAGGATAAGTTGTACACATTTTGCCTAGGCACACTACACCACATTTCTTGCACACCTGGGCTGCTCTACCAATTTTTCAATTTTCCTTATTCTCCAGACTACAACCAGGCATCAGTGTCTATTATCACGTATGTTCCTAAACTCCAGATCTTCCCAGGCACAAATCACCAGGCTCATCTCTGATTTGCTGGTTATACTAAGTTGGACCTGAGTGTTCTGCACCTAAGTGGCCCACAGCTAAAGAAATAGGTGCAAGTCTTTCCTTCTTCCAGGCACCCCAGATGTTAACTAGTGACTCATGGGTGTCACCAACCAATTTACTTTGGAGGGTTGTGAGAGAAAAGAGGAAAGAAATTATACCAATGTTGTCTCTGTTGTCTTTTCCTCCAAGTCCTCTCATCAATTTTCCATGGGTAGAAGTGGAGGAGGGATTGTTGTTGGTAGGACCTGCTCTACTCTTTTGGTCTGCACATGTGATGGCATCTGACTTCAATTATGGGTGATTCATTAGAGTTGAGTTACTTAGCACTTTGACTAAGCTTTGGGCTATAAGAAGAGACCCTCTCAACATCATAGAGCAGGTACAAGTATCATTCTTTATAGCAATGAAGAGGGAAAATGACTAATTTTTCTGAAGATCCTTAGGAGGGCTCCTCAATGCCTCCCATACCCACTCCCTTGCTTCACATAGCACCTTGCTCAAACTTACAGCTCAATGTAGGTTTTTTCGCTTGACAGTTTTGATCATCAGCCAGTCTCTTGATTTGTTTCTTTATTATCTCATGCAACAATCATCTGTTGAGCTACTACTCTGTGCAACTGGTCTGCAAGAAGACGACAGCACAGCACACTAGAGAACAGGACAGATACAGCCCATTGAGGGAGAAACAGGTGCAATGAGTATGATACTAGAGAAGAAGAGAGTTCTTCCAGAGTAGGAGCACCTGTCACTAAGACCAAGCCAAGTCAAGGAGTTTATGGAAATTTTCTTTAGAGAAATGATGGTTAAGCGGGAACCCAACGGATAAGTAAAAGCTAGTGAGGCAAAGAAGGGGACAACAGTTTCTGAGAAAAGAGGGTGCATGTTCAAGCCACTGAAAGAGATTTAAGATGGGTGGAATAGTATAGAGAATGAGTTGTGTTAGGTTATATTAGAAAATTGGTACTGAATAAACAGACTTCATAGATTATGTTTAGAATGGAGGTAAAAATAAATGAATGAATGAATGAGTGAATGAATGGGTAGAAAATGAATGAACAGTCTTCTTTCAGGCACAAATCTCCCCCAAAAGGATGGATAGGTCAGGCTTAGATAGTGATATTTCCAGTGAGAAGGAGTAATCAGCCTACTTTCTCCCCCATTCTCCATGTTGGATGTGGGGCTGGACATTTGGGAATAAATAAGTGAAAAGGCTCTGATGAGGAGATAGCCTTTTCTTTACTTTTTTGTTCAGTTATAATTTAATTGTTACTTCCTATATCTATCCCTCCTTTTACTTTAATACTTCTTCCTCTCATTCTTTGTGTCTCATTCCCTTCTCTAACCTTCCAATGACCCTGTGCTGATTGGGTTTGTTTACCCACAAACGTAATTTTAATTCTTTAGAGGAAAGAAAAGCCATAGTCATTTAGTTACTATTTTTCCCACTAGGTCTGTCTTTGTAGGCTCTACATTCTCCATGGAAACATACACTTGGCTTGAAGTGGTTATATTTTATTGTGTGGATATCAACAATCTGATGATGGCTTTCTAAAGTATCTGCCCTTTTCCTCTGTGTGCCGTATGGAAAAACATTAGCCTTGTAGGGATCCAATTGCCTTGAGTTAGTGACACGCTTTTCTCTGCTGAACTGAAAATGTTTTTACCTTGAGAAATATAACTGAAGACATCATATCACTGTCATTTCTGAAGGCGTGAATACAACTTAGGGATGGTATCAACACATGCAAATCACTCAAATGGTTTGTTACTAAGGTTATGTCAGGGAAATGGCATTATCTCAAAATGGTCAAGATGCATCTTACAGTTAAGATTTTTCTGGTTTCACAGGTCTGACAGTCTCACATTAGAAATATTAGGTGACAACACAAGGCTAATGTCTTCACTTTTCTCAGGGACTTTATTATCCTGTGATTTATGAAGCACCTTTGTTGAGAGGACCTACTATGTCTGTTTCATGAAAGGATACCAGACTTGGATCTGTTTACAATTTTTAACCTGTTTTCTTGAATATGAGGTGCCACTTTTGCACCTCTGTTAAACTTGTTAGTAAATCAAGCTCTCCTAAATCTTTCTCCTACCTTCAGTTCTCACAGATAGATAGACCTGGCAGGATGCACTAAAGTTTTTTTGTGCCATTGTTCAAGCCAAAGATTTCGCTTCTTTTTATTCCTTTTCTGGGTATCGAAATGGAATCTAACTAAAAAACAGCCAAGTGGCAAAGCTGAATAAGAAGTTAACAGAGAGAAATTATTAAGATGATAATAAAAACGTATTGGACATTTAGTGCATGCCCCTTAAAGGCTAAATGATTTGCCTATGTTCTGCCATTCAATTCTCACAACAAACCTTTGGGATAAATACTATTAATGGATGAAGAAATGGCTTAAATTTGTTAAACAAATTGAACAAAATCCCACAGATATTAGGAGAAATATCTAATATTCAAACCCATGTTTTTCTGATTCCATTATGCTAGTGATAAAGGATTCATAGGTGTTCTATATGGATCCCTCAATATTTTTTTCATTTAAAATAGGTCTATATGTTACTTAAGTTGGAAAAAATGCTTTATACTATACTACTTTTTACAAAACAGAATTGTAGCCCCGATCTTTCTCCTACTGGCTATGTGGTATTTGATAGAACATATAAACTCTCTGGATCTCACTTCCTCTCCTGAAAGCATTAAAGGCTTGCAAGTCTCTTTGTAAAATAAACGACTCTTTTAAAAATAACTTTATTAATTGGTAAGTATATTTATACAACAATTTATTTCATTAGTATGTATGCAGATGATTACTTTTGTAATTACAAAGTAAAGTACAGGATTGTATTCATAATGATGTCTTCAAGGTGTTGTCATTCTCTTATTACAGGATTTGAGTATAAGATATCTAATGAGAAAGATACAAAACATAAAAATACCTCCATATATCTAAAAATGTGGACATTCCAAGGACGATTAATTCCTCCTCATTTTACATATATGCTGTTTTGTAGTACTTATCCGTCCAGCGCCAGCTCCCTAAATATCACCAAGGCAAACTGTTGATAAGGCAAAGAAGAGTTTGTTGTGTATCCTGGTATGGGAGAACTCCACCTTGGGATAGTTGGGGCAGTGTCTCCGAAGAAGGATAAGGTTGGATTTTACTGAGAATTTTAACTTTGATTTAAGGCAGGTCTTTCAGTGAGGGGCCTTGATTAGACTTGGGTAAGGATCACTACACAATTTTCCAAGGCTGATGGAAACAGCAAGGCAAGATTTTGAGGTGAAAATTTGGTATAGTCTCAGGGTATAAACTGTTGATTGATGCTTCCCAGTGAAGGGTTAATGGGTATTTCTGGAAATTCCTGTAATGAACTATCAAGTTATTTGCCTGGATAAGAGTCTCCTAGAATAGTAAAGTAATACTAATGAAGACAGAAGAATAGTAAGTCATGTCAGTGTAGACAGTATGTTGGGGGCAGGAAGTAAATCATTTCAGTCCTCAGTGTTCAACCTGCATGGAGAGGTGAATGGTTTTGGTCTCATTTCACTTAGTGACAAGGTTACTTAATTACATGCTCACCTCTACTGCTAAAGGATGAACTGTTCCACAGCAGGGCCGCCCTCCTTGCCATTTGTGTTTCTCCACCTGGAACAGAGTGGTGCCATAGCAGTGGAGTGGGAAAGTGATGGTAGTGGTGGCATAAATGGTAATACTATAATGGCTTTTATCTACTGCTCACCTCCCATTTGCCAGATCAACTACTGCATGCTTCCTGTGAAATATCTCATCTACTCTTGGTAACAACCTTATGGGTTTGCTTCTATCTTCATTTCAATGATCTGTCATAAAGAGAATTTTTTTCATTGTTTAATAAAAGGTAGGTACAATTAATTGGACATTCTTTTTTTTTTTTTTTTAATGAATAGCCCAGTTTGCTTTTTTTTTTTTTTTTTAAAGAAATTCACGTTCTTTATTTATTTATGACTGTGTTGAGTCTTCGTTTCTGTGCGAGGGCTTTCTCTAGTTGCGGCAAGTGGGGACCACTCTTCATCGCGGTGCGCGGGCCTCTCACCATCGCGGCCTCTCTTGTTGCGGAGCACAGGCTCCAGACGCGCAGGCTCAGTAATTGTGGCTCACGGGCCCAGTTGCTCTGTGGCATGTGGGATCTTCCCAGACCAGGGCTCGAACCCGTGTCCCCTGAATTGGCAGGCAGATTCTCAACCACTGCGCCACCAGGGAAGCCCTGGACATTCTTTGAATAGATTTATATCATGCAAATCAGGCTATTGTGTTTACCTTTACTCACTCCAAAACTAATATTAACATTTCCAAAAAATTTTGCCTACTAAAAGCTAAGCAGGAACTTAAGCCCTCAGTGGCCAGTGGGTGTGTTACAGTAAACATATGCTCATTAACCAATATTTTCTTTTGTTGGAGTTTGAAGCACATAAAAACTGATTGGCATTTGATCCCCATGCATATTCCAGCTGAGAACCACTCTGTGGCCTGAGTCTCCCTGAATCAGACTTTTGAATGAATTTTCCCCACAACACTGGTGGCTTCTCCCACTTTTTAAGTCTCTGCTGCCACACTGTGGGGAAACACAGAATAATACATTAGCTTAGATATTTTTGTCATCTTTCTACCAAGGAGCAGTTGTCATTTACAGTGCCTCAAATTCAATTTAAAAATAAAAATAGCATAAAAGAAGAAAAGCTTTCAGGCAAAGGATGATGTTAGCTGAAGTCATTACAGAGTGAGGGAGTGATGGTATTATTATTGCTAAGGTTGCTTTATTGACTACTTGGGTAATAAGCTCAGTTCAAAACATAGTTGCTTTAAGAGAGGCAGCCTGGTGTAGTGAAACAAATATGAATTTTTGGTTCTGATTCTATTAATGATACAGACTTCCTTCTTCATATCCTTGCAATTTTTCTTCCTCTCAGCCTTCATTTTTTTTCCTTTCCTCCTTCCACTAAAATTTATTGAATATCTACTACCCTGTTCCAGACATTTTGCTAATGTTATTAATACAAAATCAAATTAGGCATTGTCTCAAAATCTCAATAGGGACACTCTTTAGTGATAAAGAAAGGTGTATAAAATGAAAATTAGAATATAAAGCAGGCTTGAGAGAGTTATGCACAGGATATCATGGGACTATAAAAAAGCAGCTTCCAAAGCCACAGTTTGAATTATTTGCAGCAAAATTCTGACACTTCCCCTCCTGAGAGTCAGAAATCACATCTTCCAGTGACTGTGGCGGCCACTCTCTGTGGATTCCATGAGCTCCTGTTAGCCTCCTTACAATGAGAGCGATTGTTTGCCATCTTTGGTGGAAGGCAATCGGAATGGATAGGGATTAAGGCAAGTCATTATCAAACAGAGCATTTCTCTATAACTTAATCAATGCCATTTCAAAATAATTGAAAGAGCTTTACATGTAAAGGTAGAGATCTTTTCAACCTTCTTTAGAAATATACTTCTTTTTGTACACATATATTTTATCATCTGTATAATGCAGTATTGGTATCTATCTAGTTCTAAGCATCTCTAGGAAGCAACACCCAAGAATAAGGACACCCACCAGGGTTTAAAAATAGAATGTAAATAGTCTTACCGCAAAGAACATAGAAAATAGCTTTACAGTATTCAATATCAACTTTTGCTTTAGGTCATAAAAGTGGTAGCTATATACTAAAAATGACTTTTATTTATTGTTTCTTTAATATACTGTTTCCTAGTTTCAAGTGCCTAGAAATACCTGCATCTACTTTAAGGCTCAGCAAACCTGGGAAACAAGATTATAATGACCATCTTTGTTGGGGAGATTGAAGGAAGGAAGAGTGTGAATTAATGTTAAGTGGATATCATGCACAGGCGTGTGCCAGACAATTTATATACACTTGCTTATTTAAACACTCAAAAGAGAAGTAAAAGAGGTCGATATGTTAGCTCCATTTCAGAGATGAGAAAACTGAGGTTAGGAGAGCATAAGCAACTTGCTCAATGTCTCATAACTAGTAAATGACAAGAACTTGGATAAAACCAGACCCATGATGCTCCATTCCACTAACAGAACCAAAAGGAAGCATTTAAAAAAAATCTACATTCAAGCAAAAATGTCCATTATCTAAATCTGCCTGAGTTTATTTTTTAAGAGGAATATATTATCAGTGACATCAGGAGGATAAGTACAAAGGCCTTGTTTTAAACCGCATGAAAATGTATTTGCTTATCTTTGAAGTGCACACATTTTTATCAAGTACATTTTAAATTAAACCTTCTTCTTGAAAGTGGAATAAAACTGTAAGCTAATTTGAAAGTTATGAATCCAAGGAGTTCTTTTGAAGTACAGGTTTTCAGAGCTGAAATTCATTAACATCGATTCAATGGGAGGAGCAAGTCAAATAATTCAATGCTGAATTTTTTCATGATGTGAGACAGATGGTTGCCATTCTTAAATACAAGTGAAATTTACAGTCCAGTGGCAATGGAAAAAACAAAAACAAACGAAAAGCAGAAGGTGGGGAGACTCTAGTTTAACAGCTTGATTTGGGCTCAAAGACAAAAATCCAGCCTCCTTGGATAGAAGGGTAGGAATGTGCTATGCGGGTTGGTAAGGTGAGAACAGCTTGATACAAGGGTAAGGCTGGTGGATTGTCCCTGGGCAGAACCTCACTTTCCTCATCTGTTATGGGGATGATAATAGTGCAATAGTGCCAGGCCATAACATCATTGTGAGCATTGAATAAAGTAATATATGTAAAACTCCTGATGCACCAGATGCCCTTAGCACATAGTACCTACTTGATAAATGTTCATCTTTATCATCATCCCTACAGACAACAGTGCTAAGTAGGCATGATACAACTTATGCTATTGTCGTACCGAGTCTCCAGGAAGAAGTTTATATCATAATGGGCTGACCTTCTAGAATAACTTAATCGTTCTAAGGTTCAATTTCCATTCCTATAAAAATGGAATATTAATCATACCTACAGTGCAAAGTTGTCTTGGGGTCAAAAGAAAGAATGTTTGTGAAAGGCCTTTATAAAGAGCTACTCAAATGCTGGTAATCATCTTTATCTCTTTCTGTTCCTCTCTAGTTTTCATAGAAGTCTCATCTTTAAGGTCATTAATGAATCAGATTCATGGTAATAATCATCTTAACAATACCACAATGATATAAAATATACTTGCTAGCTGGGATGAACTTTTCTAGCTGTCCTCTGTGAATACTGAACTATGAGGGGGAAAATCTCTGCAGCTAGCCAGATGACAACTCAGGCTTGGAGGGGACATAGAGATTCGTATTGATTGGATAGGAGGAAAATGAGGATTAGGAAGCAGAAGTAGGGAAGATGCATATATTAGGAATCTATTTGGCTACAAATAACATAGCATTCAACTAACGGTGACTTAAATTAATGAGCTACTGTCTTCTCATATAACAAGTTTAGAGGGAGGTGCTTTCTTTGTCTTGGATCAGCTGGCAGCAATGCTGAGACCTAGGATCTCTCTGATCCTCTGTTCACAGTTTTCAGCCCCATGGTTGTTGCCTCATGGCAGCAGACAGCTGCATCAACTTCACTATCCATGTTCAAGGCAGGAAGGAGGGGAAAGGAATGGCACCAGCCCTATATGTTCCTTACAAAGAGACAAAAAGCTTTCCCAGAATCCCTGGCAAACTTTCTATTGTATCTCAAAGGCCAGAGTATGTCAGATAGCTACTCTTGGCTGCAATCAACACTGGGAAAATAAATATTTAATGAGGCATGAGGCCTAGGAAAATCTGAGTTATGTTAACAAAGAATATGGGAAGAAAATGGGTAGGCAGCTAGCATACCTGTCACAGTGCAATTCTCAGAGCTGGTAGAGAAGGGACCATTCCCAATTAGAGGTATAGGAACTCTGTAGCCTGGTAAGCATGATGGCATTCCCAGTGAGCTTGGAAACTTAAGTTATTTGTGCATCTGTTTTTTGGGTTAAGAGACAAAGAACATAATAGGATAGATGGAGAATGAGAGAATTTTGAATTAGTTAAAGGGATGGAGTAAGAAAGTTGCCTTAAGTAACAGTTCCTTTACAAACCATTTCTGTTATAACTGTTGGAAAAATAATACATGTATTTTTCAAGTGCCTACATCCTTATGTGAAAATATCACATTGTTCCTAATCCAAGTTTGTTTCACCAGCAAAATAAATACCATCTACTGTACCCTCCAGAACACATGTCACAGTGTTCAGGTACGGTGTTAAGTGTTGTTCAGAATTGTAACTGAAAAAGAAATTTGGCTAAAGAAACCATGGTTCCAAACCGTGGTTCTAAGCTTATAGGGATAAAAAGATCCCATTAGATGCAATCTATCTGGTGAAATTAAACACATTATATAAAGTAGTTCCTCAGAAATTTTAAAATCTTATAGCCTTGCACATAAAATGGACCTGGCAAACTTCAGAATATCTGTTTGAAGAAAATTGGGATTTGCCTGATTTTTAGTATTGCTGGTTTCTTATGATAAGATGATGCTTTTTTCCCATTAGTTCATCATAACTATCTTTGTAGAATTTGGAATCAGCATAACAATGGAACATGATATTGTAAGACTAAACTACATCATTTTAAGAACCTTTAGTTTATTCAAGAACAGTATTTGGCTTCAGCACCACCCAGTGACAAATCTAAAAACTGCATGTTATGGCTCACCCAGGCCGCGGGGAGGGAGCCATAACATGCAGTTTTTAGATTTGTCACTGGGTGGTGCTGAAGCCAAATACTGTTCTTGAATAAACTAAAGGTTCTTAAAATGATGTAGTTTAGTCTTACAATATCATGTTCCATTGTTATGCTGATTCCAAATTCTACAAAGATAGTTATGATGAACTAATGGGAAAAAAGCATCATCTTATCATAAGAAACCAGCAATACTAAAAATCAGGCAAATCCCAATTTTCTTCAAACAGATATTCTGAAGTTTGCCAGGTCCATTTTATGTGCAAGGCTATAAGAGAATGGACTTGAGGATATGGGGAGGGGGTGGGGTGAGATGTGACAGGGTAAGAGAGTGTCATGGACATATATACACTACCAAATGTAAAATAGATAGCTAGTGGGAAGCAGCCGCATAGCACAGGGAGATCAGCTCGGTGCTTTGTGAACACCTAGAAGGGTGGGATGGGGAGGGTGGGAGGGAGGGAGATGCAAGAGGGAAGAGAAATGGGAACATATTGTATATGTATAACTGATTCACTTTGTTATAAAGCAGAAGCTAACACACTATTGTAAGGCAATTATACTTCAATAAAGATGTTTAAAAAAAAAAAAAAAAACTGCATGTTATTGAGTCGGATGGCATCTTAGACATTTTTCTAATACACAGGCCATTGACCGTGTGCTTGAAACGTGGCTAGTTCTAATTGAGATTTGCTGTAAGTGTAAATACATGTTGAATGCCATTAATAATTTTTATGTTGATTGCATGTTAAAATGAAAATATTTAGACGTATTTGGTTAAAGAAAATATGTAGTTCATTTGTATATTCTTTTATTATTTTTGATGTGATTATTAGAAATGTTAAAATTACACCCATATTTTGCATGATATTTCTATGAGACAGTGCTTACTTAGAGACTTAATTGGGAGTTTTGCCCAGATAGGTCATTTGGCAAAACTACGGAGGTAAACCATCTGAATTTATTCAAAAGAACATGTTGGATCATGAATAGAGAAGCAGGGAATAAATATATCCACCTTTCCTTTGTATGTATAATTCTGATCACAAGGATTTAATCATCTTATTAGATTTAATGACTCTTAAAGTGTCTGTATTGAGAATTCACTGAGTTGTGGGCATCGTTTTAAGAACTCTGCATGCATTTACTTCTGAATCCCTACAGAAATTCTATGAGGCAGTTACTGTTATTTTTCACTCACACAACAGAGTAAGGCCCTGAGCTGAATGCCTTGGCCAAGATCACCTGGCTGTGAAGAGGCAGAGTCAGGATTTGAGGATAGTCTGTCTGGCTCTGGAGTCTACATTTCTAACTGCTCTGCTGTCCTCCTGCTAAAGAGAAAATGTGGATGAAAAATAAAAACCACACCGGCCGTCGGAAAACTGCTTTAAGCACCTTTACCCCAACATTAGAAAGTAATCATAAATTGTTGCCAAATTTTTAGTTATTGGGTTCTTGTTAATAAAATTCAAATAGCTTTAGTTAGGAATGTAGTAGATTTAAATACTATGTTTCAGGGAGTCCGTGGATTATTTAGCAACCCCTGCAATTGGTAGACAGCATGAGGATCCTGAGATGAATAAGACCCATGATTTACCTTTCAGGCAATCAGACTTGAGGGAAATTGCAACCATAAACAAATAACATAGATGAGGTATGCAAAAAGAAGGCCCCCAAGGAAGATGGCATTTAAGCAGAATTTGGAGGAAAACCAGGATTTGTCAGGCAGAAAAGAGAGAGAATCCAGAGGTCCCATGCAGAGGTGACAATTTGGGCAAAGTTACATAATCATAAAACAGCATGACACATGTAGAAAACTAGAAATGTTTCAGTATTCCTTGAGCTTACCATCATGGAGGAAGGTAAGGGTGTCAGTCTACTGGGCCCGTCCTGAACGTCTTTTCCACCCCCAAGCTGAACTCAGAAATGTGCCAGCCTGCCAACCTGAGTAGGAGAAAATGATTTTGTAGGGGAGATGATAAGTTCTGAGTTTGGTTTGATGTAATTTTTTTTGCTTTAATATTGCAATTTCTATTTGATGAGATGAGTGCCCTGGGGGGAAAATCTATGAAACTGCAGTCACAAAAGTAGTTCAAGAACATGTCTCTCTAAACTTTGAATGCTCTCCAGGCCTTGTGAAAATCAAATGAACTCATATATATGACACCACTTTGAAAACAGCCAGTGCCACTTAGGTGTAGGTTTTATGATGATCGTCACCTGGGAGTTGAATCAATCAGGCCATTTAAAGATCTAGGATACCATTATTTTTAAAATAAAACTTTTGGATATCCTTTTTATTAGTTGTTACTATAGTGTATATTTTTAAAAAGTTTTATTGGCTACATCATTACAAGGGTGATAGGTTTACTCTGAGGATTCTTGAGGTCAGGTCACAACAAATTGGTACATTGATTTTGACTAAAATGCAAAGCAAATTTGGTAAAATGGTCAAAATGCCTGTGTATGTATGCAAACCGAGACTAATGAAAAATACAGTTTGGTCTTGTTCACGACATTTTTAAAAGGACCTTAATAAGTATCACACATATCACCTGATGATATGCAAGGGCAACCTCTACAATCATTTTAGTCTCAACTTGAGGAACTAGAAGGACTCAGCATAGACGTTCCTCAAACTGAATGTTAGGTAAATTTGCCTCCCTAAAGAATGGCCCCTCATGTAGAGCAGCAACACAGAGATGGGTCTTCCGTTCTGTCTGTCGTCCCAACAGCATTGGCCCAGGGTTGGGTACAGACAGGTGCAATTTCTGGTGACGGGTAGGTTGAATCACCTCAGTGATGTTTAAAATACAGATCTTTAAACCCTGTAGAACCAGGTAATGAGAGTCTGTGGGGCATGGGGATTAGTATTTTGAACAAGCATCCTGGATGATGTTAATGCTTTCCGAAGTTTGAGAGGCTCAGGATCAGATTGTGGTTTATCAGTAGTCTGTGTAATTAAGTATGTCACTGTTCCATGGGGATTCTCACTAACTACTTTTCCAGAAATCAAGAGCTGAGAGCTATTGCTAATATAGCTTCTCCCTTATCAAACACTGAGACACTGCTATCACGAAATTTGAAGCCTAAATTGGCCAGTGCTGTTCAGTCAGTCTGATTTTATCTTGCCTCAGCATTCTAGGGAATTAAAGCTAAAACATCTCCCTGCAGACTTGCTCCATTGCCATCCTGGCAAATCCTTCCATCAGTCATTTTCCTGCCATAAAAGAAAAAAAAAAAAGTACTAAGAGAGTAGGTCTTAAAAATTCTCATCAAAAGAAAAAAAATTATAACTGTGGTAACGGATGTTAGACTTATTTTGGTGATTATTTTGTGATAGATAAGTATTATTGAGTCATGCTGCACACCTGAAACTAATATAATGTTGTATGTTAATTATATCTCAATAAAAAAGGAAAAATGACAAGGCTTTCCACTCCTCTATGGAGAAATTCCAATCAATCAGTATGTTTTCTGAAAAGAAAAATATATGTATATATGATTTCAATACATGATTTGAAATGAATAGTTCACCTAAGTTTCCAGTTTGACCAATAAGTAGATGGATCCATTCTGCATTCCTGATACTTTCAATGTAAAGTATAACAGATTATGTTTCTTATTATAACAATAATTGCTATTATATAATTCATGATTTATTAGGATGGTTGAAGTTTATGATGACAGGTTTGTTTGTATATCTACCTCAAGGAACTATTGGTTATATTAGGTATTTGATGGTTTGTTTTGAATGCCTCCCTCCATTTTCACCCTGCCCTCCAAGACAGCTGTATGCACGGAGAAAGGAATATTTAGGAGAATGTGGCTAAAAGACTAGTATTAAAGGCAAGACAAGTATTACAGGACAAGACTACGTGAGTTAAATGTTGGATGAAATGTTACAGCTCAGTTTATATTTTGCCTTAAATTTCATTCCCATCAAATATAATATTCTTTAAAGAAATGAAATATAGAAGCAGCAGACTTTTTAAGATGTTGTAATAAACCCAAGTTAAGACAGTGGGCTGGAATTTTATCACATTAAGTAAGTCCCAGTTCTCCACACCACATTTATTTCATGCCTGCATAATGAGACAACTGGTGTATATGATTATAAAATCACTTTTAATAATAAAGAAAATGTGTTTATCAAAAAGAACTGGTCAATATAGATTCCAAAAACTATGGATATATATTTCTTGTAAAAACTTACATTGTATTAGCAACTACATGATTTTACATGGAAACCTGAAGATCCTCTTAGGACAAGCTAAGGGTTATAGTGAACCCTGTATTATGTGCAAAGTGTGATCAGGTTTGTACCTTTTAGTCTAAATTATGCCAACTTTCAAGGCTTTTTAATAAGAAAAATGTATTCCCTCATTAAAGATAAAACTCACATTTCTGGCTTTATAATTTATTCCTGAAAGAGACAGTATTGGAGAAAAGAAGTAATGAAATTTCAGGGAAAGAGATAAACTTTAGGGAAAGTTTTGGCAGAAGGAAAGAGTATCGTGGATTCAGGGAACATTGAAGAGGCAATATTAGATAAATCAGAAGATTTGAGTGAAAAATATATTGCAAAACTTGAAAAAAAATCTCACTCAAAAACTAAGATCCTGGTGTTTATAGATTCTTGGGGAAAAAACTGGCAATGACAAAGAATTGTTTGATAATTTCTCATTTATGATAACTGTTCAGTTTCAATTCATTTAGGTAAGATCTAACCTATGTTATGTCTGGTGATTAATATAGACAACCTGTACCTTCAACTGCAGATTTGAAACTTCTGCTTCCTTCTGAATTCTGAATGATATTCAGGTAAATTTGTTCCCACAAAATCTCACTCTACTGGTGAACGAAATTTGTAAAAATCTGTAGCCCCCATCCCCCTTTTTAATGTCGAGATTTGAAGCCAGGGCTTTCTGAAAGCTTGTGTCAATTCAAGAATCATTTGCTTAGATGATGCTATTTGCCCAACATCATAATAAGACGCTGGGGATGTAAAGATAGAGCTTACCATATCCCAAGAGTTTTCATATATTAGTACAGAATTTCCCACCAGAGTGCTGGGATCAAGTGGGTTAGCTGGCAGATGTGTTACCCACCCTTCTGAGTGGGCCCCAACAAGGGTCCTCCTGCCTGGTGTCACTTGCACCAATAAAAGGAGACTGAGTTTGGTTCAGAAGCAAAGGAAAGCTTTATTCTTTGATCAAAGAATGGAGAGGTGCTAACTCGGGCTGGGAGTGCACCAGGACAGGCTGTGGGCAGGGCTGCTTTATAGGGATCTGTCAGCGGGGAGGGGGAGGGGTTCTCAAGGGGTGGCACCACTGTGCTGCTCATGGCTCCAGATTTCAGTGCCAGGTGCAGGGTCTCTGCCCACGGCCTGCCACCGCCATCTCAAATTGAGGCGCCCGGCGTGATGCAGCGCTTCACTTCTGCAAACGGCCCATGAAGCTGAGGTGTTGGGCGTTTCACACTGGGAACTCTGGTCTGAAGGGCCTGGTGCAAGGCCTCTTCCTACGGCCCCTGTGAGCAAGTGACATTAGACTAAGCACAAAGGAAAAGAAAAACAAAAACAGGTTAGACTTTATTTTATCACTTAGAGTCTTTTTTTATTTCCTTGAAATTGTTAATGGTTGCTTTGCTGCGACAGATGGACACAGATTTTTTTGTTGCAATTATTATTTATTTTAGAATAATTTATGTACTGATTAACTTACAATAGTCATAGAAAGTTTCCTTTGAAATAAATGTATGTAAGTGAAATTGCAGGTTGATTTAGAGAAAGGTTAATTACAGTAAAGGTTTAGGAGGTTGTGGCATCAGTTTTGGAGGTGGTTTAATTCATGACATCATCTGGGGCATATTCTTCTTGTAGAAGCCAATAAATATGAAAGACTCATGACTATAACAACGGAGGCGTGGACTTGATATACTTTTAATGGAAAGGTGGGAGTAAAAACTAGGTGGAGTCAGGGAAGGCCACAGAAAGGAGACATCTAAGCCAGGACTTGACAGATGTGAAGGAGTTCATCATTTGGGCAAGGGGATGCCTTTGAGCTGAAAGGTAGTGGTGGTAATGCACGAGGTATGCAGCTGCATCGATCACAAAACTATAAGTAACTTGCTAAGGATGGAAAATGAGAGTCATGTGGAGAAATGACAGAGGGGTGATAATAGAGACTGCTCTTCCTGAGGCTGATACTTTCTGGGTATCAAATTATTTCATCTTCCTGACAATTATGTGAGGTATGTATTTTCAGATTGCTTCACTGCCCTGCTCCAGGGGGTGCTTTTTACATCATAGTTCATTTGAATGATGCCCCATATAATTTAATACATCTGTTTTATAGATGAGAAAACTTCAGCACAAGGAAGTTAAGTAACTTGTCCAATATCACATAGTTGTGGGTATGAAGGCTAGATCTGAACTCAACTAGTCTACTTTAGGTAAAGGAGAGATGATCCCTTCCACATGGCCATTAGAGGGAGACTGGATATTATCCTCTTGGCAATGGGAAGTAAATATTATGATATAGACTACAATGATTAGCCTGGTACTCAGAAAGTCATTTCTGGCTAAAGCATGTTGAGAGGACTGAATTAGGTTGAGCCTGAAGGCAGGAGACCAGTCATGTTGGATCAGTTAGGAACTGCTGAAGGTCAAACCATGATCAAGATGGCAGCACCAGTTTGGAAGTGTGTTGGGTGTCTGTCCGATTGCCAGAGTTGGGCCAGGCCATTTTTTTCCCCTTAGGGCTTAAGAACCCAGACTCTGAATCTGTATCCCAGTCTGAGCTGTTCCACTGTCCCATACATCAAGGAAAGAAAGCGATTGATTCACTCTTGTCACTAATCCCTGTTTTGGTCCCATGATTTTTCTTTGTTGATTCTCAGTGACATAGGTCAGCCTATCTCCAGCACCAAGACATCCCTTCCTCTTTCTCTGATTACCTGTAGTCTTACTCCCAATCTCCTGAGCTCCTTCTACAGGCATAAACTTCCATTTGAAATGGAATCCAAAGCTGTTGAATGGTGTAATAGCATAAGAAGATCTTTTCTTCTTGTTCATTTTTATTTAGCTTGTAATATCTTTTTGTTTTAGCCTGTAACATGTGAAAACATAAATTTATCTTAGAAGTGTCTTTCCAAAAGTGGCCCTTGAACCACCTCCATCAGAATCAGCTGAGGGTTTAAACTATGCAGATTACTGGGTACCACCCCCAGACCTCTGGATGTGAGCTAGAATTTGCTATTTAACTGCCACCCACAGCTATTTCTGATGTTGACAGTCAACAGACTCTACTTTGAGAAAGACTAATGTAGGACCTAGCAGTACTGAAACACTGTTTTGATTGAATTGTTAACTCCCTTTATTTAAACTCTAACTCTGTGTAGCTCACACTTTCTCTTATGGAAGAAATAGGGAATAAGTTGGTCTATTTGTTTCAGCAGCCTCTAGCAGTAATCATATCAGAACTGGTGGAGAATGAAGTTTCTGTACAGGGAAATGCAAAGGGTGCATTGAGTTCTGGATTGTGTAGGGATCTAGGCTGCACTACCACCACCAACAAAAAAGTCAGTTTTTTAACAATGTTGCCACTCATCATACTCATTCCAAATTCCTAAGCATCTCCATCATCTATCATCATCGGGAGTCTTAACCTCACATTCTGGGGTTGGTTCCATACTTTGATTTGATCCAATCTCTTGCCCTTCTTCAACCTCACAGAGTCTTCCACTGTGTCCACTGGATTGCAGAGCCTGTCCTTGGCAAAGTCCCTTAAGTCCACACCTCTTAATGTTCCTTTCAGCTTCTCCTCCAGTCTTGTCACATGGTGCTGTTCTCCACCCCTCTCCACCGATACCACAGAACCAGTAGGTGGTGTCTTCTTGTACCTTGATTGCTACTTTCAAAGCTTGTCCTTCTCTCCTTCCAGAAAATCCCCAGCTGCTCTGAGACACTTATTCATTGAGTTCCCCTTCCCCAAGTATTGGATCCTGATCTTATTGGAGAGGGCATTGCAGGGATTCTAGGGAAAGCAGTTCCTGAGGAGGTGTCTTACTAGAGGCACTCTACTGTAAAACTGCCTAAGAGGGGTGCTGGGCGGAGCTGCTGGCTGCTGTGCCCAAAAGGAGGTGGTTCTGGAGAAATTATGTGCACTCTAGTATTCCGTCAAGAAAGCATGCCAGAGCCAGGAAGGAAAAGCCCTTCCTCCTGTAATGCCTACTCAGTGCCTTCTGCTGACTAAGCTTAACATCCAGCCAGCTGGCAAGGGAATAATATTCAAAGGGATTAGCTTCATTTTCAAACATCGCTAAAGAAAGATAGATATGGAGTTGAGAGTCTGTAAGTCAATAACCAGTACACACACACACATTTATATTTTTAAAAATGTATTTAAAATTTATAGCTTGCTTTAGTATCTTTTGCAAATGTCTCTCATTGGCTATCTTTTTAATTTTTTTTTTTTAACTCACCTTTTCTTCCAGAACCCATTATTGTGTCGGGCTCAAAATTATATTCTCCTAGCATATTTTAATGTAGAATTGTGTTAAGCCTATCAATTAATTTGGAAAAAGAAGTGTTAACTTTGCCATGTTCAGACTTCCCAGATAAATATATAACATACGTCTCTTTAAAATTTTATGTCTTACTAGACCTTTATTGGGATTTACTTTTTATAGAAGACTTTCAGATTTCCAGTTAGGTGTATTCCTAAATATTTTAAATTATATTATTAATATTGGTGGTAGTTCAGTTTTGCATTAGATATTTTCCCCCATTTTATTTTCTATTTTGTTGTCATTGGTATTTAGAAGATTATTAAATTTTAAAGTCCATCCCGTATGACTTCTAATAGATTTCTAATTAATTCTCCTAGATTTTTAAGGCCAACACTCATTAATTAAAAATAATTGTGTCTCCTGTTTGTCTTCTCATGAATCTTTTAACGTTGAGGCAGTTAAAATGGCATCACCCAGCTGTGGGGCAGAGTCCCCCAGCTTGGTCGCTTACAAGGTGTTTGATAATCTGGACCAATTTACTAAATTGCTATTTCATCATCTCTGACATTGTGGAGTAATTCTCTCTACATCATAAAATTGTCATAAGGATTAAAGGAGATAATTATTATAAAATCCTTCATACAGAGCATCTAATAAATGTTCTCTTTAATTATTTAATAGGAAGTAGAATGAACCTTTTTCTGTTATCTTTATATTTGGGCTTTAGCTGTAGCTGCCAGACAACCCCTCCAGGAGCTTGCTAAGAGGTTGCCTAAGTGATCATTTGAACTCCCTTCCACCCTATTAAAAAGAAGCCCAAAGTCTTTGGGAGATGAAATTTGTTACTATGGTAGTGAGTGTTAGATCTACTGAGGCAGGTCTTTGGCTTTTCTCCTACACTCTGTAAATGGCAAGGATGTGCTCCGTTCAAGTGAAAGAAGGCATTCTCAAGAGATAATCTCAAAGATACTGTGTTGTCTGCTAGATGAGCAGACAGGACTCGTTGCCCTGCCAAGAACTTGCTGAGTAGCAGAACCTTAAGGGCCAATCTAGTGTATTAGAATGGAGTGTAAGGATACAGTTCTTAGGAGACCTTAAAAATTTCCTCAGGAGTTAGCGGTGTGCATGCACCCAAGCATAGACTGGTCCTGCTTTCTCGCTGGAGACTTCCGAAGGTGAATGATTCTCTAGAGCTCTTTGTGATGGGAGAACAGGAAAGACAGGGAATGTAGGAGCTGAAGCTACTACAAGGATGTATTGATTTCCCATTGGCCTAGTGGATGCCTTAGGAGATAATTACAACCCATCTAATGGGACCCCAACTAAGAGGACTGCCTACTAGGCAAAGGGACCCCAGTGTTTAGAGCTGTGGGGTAGATTTGAATGAACAGGAAGTGCAGGATCTGTGATTAGAGGTCAGCCAGTTAATGTTCCACCTATGTGAGAGAAGAGTGCCCTGCAAATAGCCCAGTGGGGACTCTACTTATGTCCCAATAGAGAGCCAGAATTCGGCATCCTCACCCCAAAGTAAAATCCAAAGCCAAAGGAGCCTCTAAGCAGCTCCATGTAACTAAAACCTGTCGCCTTCTCTTCTCAACTCCTTCCTTGCTCAGACTTTGGAGGACTCTGAAGTTTATTAGACTGGATTGAACGGGTTCATATAGGAGGTTGAATCCTAGATTTCAAAATGGGATTCTTCCTTAAAACATCAGTGACTTTAGTGCTTGGAATGATCCCCAGATATTATCCAGAGATAGGGAAGAGATATCCCACAGGACGTTTAAAGGCAGTAGATGAAGAAAAATCAATTTACTTCCTGCTATACCATGAAGTTAAGACCATTCAATTGACGAGTCCCACATGTATCTGCTCAATGCTGTGAACTCACAAAATGGAATCTTGGCAGGAGAACCAGTGGCATATCATCAACAATGATGTTTTAAATATCTGCCCAAGGAAATCCTTGAAGAATGAATTAATAAAATGATATGTCAAGGGATATATTATACTTACAGATCTTCCTTGGCTTATAGAGTTACCTTCTGATAAACCCATCGTAAGTTGAAAATATCATAAGTTGAAAATGCATTTAATATACCTAACTCAACGAACACCATAGCGTAACCTAGGCCACCTTAAACGTACTCAGGATACTTACATTAGCTTACAGTTGGGCAAAATTGCAAAGCATATTTTATAATAAAGTGTTGAATATCTCGTGTAACTTATTAAATACGGTACTGAAAGTGAGAAGCAGAATGGTTGTCTGGGTGCAGAATGGTCGTGTGTGTATCAGTTGTTTACCCTCGTGATTGTTTGGCTGTCTGGGAGCTCCGATCACTGCCACTGCTTAGCATCGTGAGAGAATATCACTGGCCCCCCAAAAGATCCAAATTCAAAATTCGAAGTACAGTTTCTACTGAACACTTAGCACTTTTGTACCACCGGAAAATCAAAAAATTGTAAGTAGAACCATCATAAATTGGGGACTGTCCGTACTGATATTTCCATTTCAATCTTTTTTTTTTTTAAATGGCCATCTACTTAAGCTGAAAATTATAGTAATCAGATTTCAACTGTAAAGCAAACTTTCTATCACACTCTTGTTCAAAATCACAATTAGTTGTCCTTGGCTACAGTAGGTAATCTATCCGTGAAGGTAAAATGTCCGCTTCTTAGATTGTGTGCCAGGGAGTTAAAAAAAAATGAACTTTTATCCAGTAAGTCTGTGATTCTATGATTCTCACAAGTTTTACGATCTATATATTTTTCATTTAATCAGTTATTGCCCTGCATTTACTATTCCTCCCTGGGTTTTTAATTTCGGAGTTGCTGGCAGTTTGACTATGTTATTTGAAGTAGCACCCAAACTTAGAGCAAATGCGTCTTAGTATATTAGTTAAGGTAACACTTAGCCCATTAGTTGAGGCAACATTGTTATAACAAGCAAATCCCAAAGCAAACAGGTGGCTTGTCAGAACAAAAATATATTTCTAGCCCTTTATAAAGTCCCGGTAGGTGTTTCTGATAAGTATAGAGCTCTGTTTTGAATGACATTTCAGGGACCCAGGTTTCTTTCATCTTGTGGCTCTGTAGCTTTAACACACTGCTTCCAAGGCCAGACCTGACCACAAGGGTGCCTGGGATGTGTTGTCTTGTCTTGACATGTGCCAGGAGGAAGAACAGAAGAGCTTTGTCAATAGCTAGCCAGTCTCTGGCACACTCGGCATGTTCTATCTCCATTCAAACCATCCGTCTTGTAACCATGCTTTTTTATTTTTCTTTTTTAATAAGCATCACTTTACTTTAAACTGAGGAGTAATGGGGATTTTTCCCCCCCTTTTTCAGGTCTTTGCACCTGTTCTTCTTTTTGCTTCAAATAATCTTTCTGTGGATCCTTAGGTCTCAATTCAATTGTTACCATTTCAGAAAGGCCTTTTCTTAAAATTCCAAGTTGAGCAAACTTCCCACCTACTCAGACACACACTAATACACACCCTACTTTTCCTTCATCTTAAATGTATATGTAAAGCCTGTAGGACATGAGAAGCCCGTGATTAATGCCAATTTCTTCTATTTGCCTCAGCCTATAAACTGGCACTTATTTCTGGCCAAAGCTAAGAACAATATGTTTTAGGTTAAGTAAAAACATTTTCTTACAAAGAACTTTTCAAATATTAAATGGATAATGTGCATGCTACTGACTTTTGTGGTTTTTCTAAATGACTCTGAACATGAATTAATCTCTTTGTTAGGAATCCTGTTTCCTAAATGAGATATATAATATGAGTATTTGCTAATTCATGTTTGTAATATTTCCAGCTATATCTGTAGTTTTCTTTTTGGTTTTGCGTTTTATTTTTTCTTCAGCCTTACTGCCTTGGTAGTATTTTGAAGTCTCTTAAGAGAGAAAAGTCTTTATGTTTATGAGTTTCAGGGGGTGGTGATGGGGTAAGCACAGAGATATTTGTGCTCCAGGAAAGTAAATAAATGTGTTTCATTAGCTGATTTTTCTCCTATCAAATTTAAGTGCTCAAAGAGATCTCAGATGCTATTCAAACCTTTCTTTCTTCAAATAAAAAATATAGCCAATTTAATACTATCCCCTTTTCACAGAGGAGCTGGCAAAAGCCCAGGGGCTAAATGACTTTTCCAATGTTACCAACCCAAAACCTGTAAGTTTATAAGAATGGAAAATACTTCAGAAGTTCTCTTTTAAGTACATTGCCTACCTACATAAAATTAAAAATATCTTTCAAAGCAAAAAAAAGACCACTTTCCACGTATTCTACACCCTCAAATATTTCATATAAGATTATGCAAGTTAAATTAACCGTTTGAAAAATAAACTCTAGTCAGCCAAGAAATTGCAAGTCTAACTAAACTTATCAAAGTTTACTTTTTCTCCCAATCAAAGAACTTTGGGATGTAATATTTTTCTTCAGCCAGACTGGAAGAATGTGTCAAAATCTCAATGTTTATACAGTTCAGCTCATTCTACAAACAGTTTGGGAATAAAAGCTCCCAGTGGTAAAAGTTGCCCATGTTCTGACTGTACAGAAAACTAGTGACATCTTTTAATTAGAGGACAAACTCAGATCTATCTACCCTCCAGTCCTTTGCATCACCAACGCAATTTCCAAAGATGGAATTGTCTGCAGAAAAGGATAATGCAATGAAATGTATTCTCAATGCATCAAGCAGAAATTAGAGTACAACTGAAATGCCTAATAGTATAATTTCTTAGCTATATCTCCCTGAAAAAGAAAGATGTAAGATTCTAGTGAGCTACCCATTAAAGGGACTGCAGAATAATAGGACTAATGAAATGTGCTAATATAATTTATTTTCATCATAGATTTTAGTCATTTCAGCCAGATTACTGAATTACCTATCATTGCATTAAAAAAGATTTTTTAAAAAGTCATTGGAAAAATCATCATGCCAAGGGCCCACCTTCTTAATGAACTGGAAGGGCATTGACTTAGTGCTAGAGGGAGTTTAGTGCTAGAGTTTCTTGAACTCTTTGTTCATAAACCCTCAGTGTCTGGGATTCTCACTTTCTCTTTGTTCTATTTATTCAACATGTACTGAGTTACTGCTTGTTGCCAAGCACAGTGCCAAGTGCTGATGATCAAAAGGAACTAAGGCATCGCCCTTGCCTTTACAGACTTCACTCTCTAGCTCACAAACATGTAAGCAAATCATTACAGTATGTGAGGAGAACTGTAAGAGTGTGAACGTTCTACTGTGAGATATAAATGAGGAACCCTTATCTACCAGCCTCAGAATGCTTCTTGGGGAGAAAGCTTTATGTTGGGTCCTGAAGGACATTATTCAGTGCTTGAGTTTAGCCAAATGCTCTTCATTTCTTTTCTTATCAGCTTTAATTCATCCATACTTGGACTTTTCCTCACAGGACCCATGTAAAATCCCTGAAAGAAAGTAATGATGAGATCCTGTGCCCACATGTCATCAATTCTTCCCTTGCTAACGATATCTGGATTCTGAGATCCGAACCCTTTAGCCCTACTTTACTTTCAGTACATCTCCTAGCCTCTGACTATCTAACTGACTATCTATCTAATTCAAATTCATCTCCTAGCCTTTGACTATCTATCTAATTCAAATCCCTTCTTCCCTATTTTTTTAATCAGGTTTCCTGATCCTGCAGCTGCCTTAATATAGGACTTCTTCACCACATTCAAATTCTTTGGTTTTGCCTCATTTAACTTGTCTTGACATTAGCTTTCCTCTTTTCCTTACACACTTCTTTCAAGTTCAAAAATATATCCAAAATTAGAAATGAAATGTAGTTTGAAAAAATATGGGGTATGGGTTAACAGCTCATATATATATATATTCATATATATATGAATTGAACAATTACATAAATAGAAGAGGCTAGACAAGTCCATGTGGTAAAGGATTACAGTCAGACATATTAGTATGAACTCATGTTTAGCTTAATATAGGTACAGGTAACTCAATATAGAAATATCTATATCTGCATGGGCTAGTATTCAGACATATATTCTGTTTGCTCTGTCAGCTCAGTGGGCTTAGAAGCAACAACACCCAAGTAGCAGTGAGCACACCTATTGCCCAGACTTTGGTTATTAATACCATTCTTCAGTAAAAGGAACCAGGGCTCCTTGGAGAAATGGTTGACGCTAGGACTGAGCAGAACATACACAAGATGAGCCTGGATCACTTTGTCATGCCAGAAAGCAAGAAAATGCTCAATTAAAAAACAAAAAAACCCACTACAGTGCTGTCAAGGAGACACAGAAATCAACTGAATCATTTCGCAAGGGCCAGAGCTGGAATAATTGGAGCCACAAAATAATGTGGTATTTTATTACAACTCAACATATAAAATAAACAGCCATGTTGAAGTAAATAAATGATGAAGTAACTTAATGGAGGAGAATAGACAAATCTCCATGCAGAAAATATCCAAATAAATTGTATAGATACTCTGCCCTCACAGAGGTGGACCATAAGTCCCCATTCCTTAAGTGTGGACTGTACATAGTGACTTTCTTCCAAAGAGTACAGCATAGAAAAAGGGGGAAAAGTGTAATTTTACAGTGAAGAAACCGGACAGATGCTACCTCAGCCAGGTGATCAGGGCTAACATCGACAGTGATAAGTCATGTTGACAGTATGCACCCTTGATATGATGTGATGAAACTATATAACCCCAGTCTAATCATGAGACAAATATATGACAAATCTTGATTGAGACACATTGTACAAAATACCTGACCAGTACTCCTCAAAGGATACAAGGAAATTCTGAGAAACTGTCACAGCCAAGAGGAGCTTAAATAGATGTGACAAGTAAACATGATTTGGTATCATGTATGGGATCCTGGAACAGCAAAAGACTTTAGAGAAGAAGTAAAGAACTTTGAATAAAGTGTGGACTTTAGTTAGTTAATAAATATGTATAAATATTGTAACAAAATATGCCAAAGTAATATAAGATGTTAGTAATAGGGTAAATTGAGTGTGTGTCTTTGGGAACTCTCTGTACACAATTTTTATATAAATATAAAACTGTTCTAAGATTTTAAAAAATTATTTAAAAATGGTACAGCTGATAGGAAACAGCATAATGGGAGGAAAGTAACATTTGGGGAGAATATTTAGAATGAGAGTTTGGCTGACAAAATTGAGAAGTACTGTCCTAGGTGAAGTAGAGTTTTTTATTTTTTTTTATTTATTTTTATTATTTATTTATTTATTTATTTATTTATTTATTTATTTATTTTTTTAGAGTTTTTTAAAAAGAAAAAAAAAGGCTTTTCTGTTTTCTCTTAATAATTTTTCAGTCAATAAATTAGGTAGAGCTAGAATTACATAAAATAGAAATATGAGCCAAACTCACAGTTCCACTGAAGGTTCTTGAGATGAATCCTTCTATTTCCTTTCATCTTGGGGGATAGAGAGATAAAACACTAAAACCACCTAACATACATTACTTATTTCGTATCTTCTATGTTCAGAGCATCTCTCAATTTATAAATTTATAAATTCAGCTTTTATCTTGGAGATTGCTTTTGAGTTGTGGAATTATTCAGTCTGTGTCCTAATCCAAGCTCAAAGCATACTTCTAAGTCTCTGCCTGCAGCTCCCATCCACGGCATTGAGAAAGGAACTGAAACATTCACTGTAAAAAAGAGTAGGAGACACATGTCGGGTCATTCCAGTGCTGTACTGTCCAGAAGATTCTTAGTAATGATCAAAAAGCATCAGAGCGAATATATATATATATAAAAAAGGTAAAGGAATGAAGCTCATTTGTGCTGCCAAGTTTCCAGGAAGCTGCCCTGAGATGGCCAGTGGTGTGAGGCACAGGCATGGAAAAAAGAGAGAGAAGTTGATTTTCCTGGAATTTTGAGTTTCCTTCCTATGCCACAGGGAAAAAAAATAATAAGGTGAAAACCAAATCCCTGCCTGGCCCAGCTGTGAGCTTCTTCCAAGGGGAACTTTTCACAAAACTAGTGACTGGGGACAGACCTAAACCAGACTCTCCTGTTTGCTGCTTCACCACTCATTGCATACTGGGGATTCATGAATAAGCAAGACTCAATTCTTGTTTTCAAAGAGGTAAAAGACAGATGTAAAATGTGACAAGTAAACAATTATAAATACTGTGGCATACCATAGAGTTTTATAACCAGGACTAGAAAAATTGCAGGCAAGGAGCCCATGATTCCACTGGGGTTGGGGGTTGGGGGGAAGAGGTTTCACAGAAGATGTGATGTGGCTTTTTCTTTTACATATTTATTGGAGTATAATTGCTTTACAATGGTGTGTTAGTTTCTGCTTTATAACAAAGTGAATCAGCTATACATATATATATATATCCCCATATCTCGTCCCTCTTGTGTCTCCCTCCCACCCTCCCTATCCCACCCCACTAAGTGGTCACAAAGCACCCAGCTGATCTCCCTGTGCTATGCGGCTTCTTCCCACTAGCTCTCTATTTTACATTTGGTACTGTAGATATGTCCATGCCACTCTCTCACATCGTCCCAGCTTACCCTTCCCCCTCCCCGTGTCCTCAAGTCCATTCACTATGTCTGTATCTTAATTCCTGTCCTGCCCCTAGGTTCTTCAGAACCTTTTTTTTTTAGAGTCCATATATATGCTTTAGCATACAGTATTTGTTTTTCTCTTTCTGACTTACTTCACTCTGTATGACAGACTCTAGGTCCATACACCTCACTACAAATAAGTTGATTTTGTTTCTTTGTATGGCTGAGTAATATTCCATTGAATATATGTGCCACATCTTCTTTATCCAGTCATCTGTCGATGGGCACTTAGGTTGTTTCCATGTCCTGGCTATTGTAAATAGAGCTGCAATGAACATTTTGGTACATGACTCTTTTGGAATTATGGTTTTCTCAGGGTATATGCCCAGGAGTGGGATTGCCAGATCATATGGTAGTTCTATTTTTAGCTTTTCAAGGAACCTCTATACTGTTCTCCATAGTAGCTGTATCAATTTACATTCCCACCAACAGTGCAAGAGGGTTCCCACAACCTCTCCAGCATTTATTGTCTAGATTTTTTGATGATGGCCATTCTGACTGGTGTGAGGTGATACCTCATTGAAGTTTTGATTTGCATTTCTCTAATGATTAGCGGTGTTGAGCGTCCTTTCATGTGTTTGTTGGCAATCTGTATATCTTCTTTGGAGAAATGTCTGTTTAGGTCTCCTGCCCATTCTTGGATTGGGTTGCTTGTTTTTTTGATACTGAGCTGCATGAGCTGCTTGTAAATTTTGGAGATTAATCCTTTGTCAGTTGCTTCATTTGCAAATATTTTCTCCCATTCTGAGGGTTGTCTTTTGGTCTTGTTTATGGTTTCCTTTGCTGTGCAAAAGCTTTTAAGTTTCATTAGGTCCCATTTGTTTATTTTTTTTAAATTTCCATTTCTCTAGGAGGTGGGTCAAAAAGGATCTTGCTATGATTTATGTCATAGAATGTTCTGCTTATGTTTTCCTCTAAGAGTTTGATAGTGTCTGGCCTTACATTTAGCTCTTTAATCCATTTTGAGTTTATTTTTGTGTATGGTGTTAGAGAGTGTTCTAATTTCATTCTTTTACATGTAGCTATCCTGTTTTCCCAGCACCACTTATTGAAGAGGCTGTCTTTTCTTCATTGTATATTCTTGCCTCCTTTATCAAAAATAAGATGACCATATGTGTGTGGGTTTATCTCTGGGCTTTCTATCCTGTTCCACTGATCTATATTTCTGTTTTTGTGCCAGTACCATACTGTCTTGATTACTGTAGCTTTGTAGTACACTCTGAAGTCAGGGAGCCTGATTCTTCCAGCTCCATTGTTCTTTCTCAAGATTGCTTTGGCTATTCAGGGTCTTTTGTGTTTCCATACAAATTGTGAAATTTTTAATTCTAGTTCTGTGAAAAATGCCATTGGTAGTTTGATAGGGATTGCACTGAATCTGTAGATTGCTTTGGGTAGTATAGTCATTTTCACAGTGTTGATTCTTCTAATCCAAGAACATGGTATATCTCTCCATCTGTTTGTATCATCTTTAATTTTTTCATCAGTGTCTTATAGTTTTCTGCATACAGGTCTTTTGTCTCCTTAGGTAGGTTTATTCCTAGATATTTTATTGTTTTTGTTGCAGTGGTAAATGGGAGTGTTTCCTAATTTCTCTTTCAGATTTTTCATCATTAGTGTATAGGAATGCAGGAGATTTCTGTGCATTAATTTTGTATCCTGCTACTTTACCAAATTCATTGACTAGCTCTAGTAGTTTTCTGGTAACATCTTTAGGATTCTCTATGTATAGTATCATATCATATGCAAATAGTGACAGCTTTACTTCTTCTTTTCCAATGTGGATTCCTTTTATTTCTTGTTCTTCTCTGATTGCTGTGACTAAAATTTCCAAAACTATGTTGAATAATAGTGGTGAGAGTGGACAACCTTGTCTTGGTCCTGACCTTAGAGGAAATGTTTTCAGTTTTTCACCATTGAGAACAATGTTGGCTGTGGGTTTGTCATATATGGCCTTTATTATGTTGAGGTAAGTTCCCTCTATGCCTACTTTCTGGAGAGTTTTTATCATAAATGAGTATTGAATTTTGTCAAAAGCTTTCTCTGCATCTATTGAGATGATCATATGGTTTTTTTTTTACTTCAGTATGTTAATTTGTTTACCACATTGATTGATTTGCATATATTGAAGAATCCTTGCATTCCTGGGATAAACCCCACTTGATCATGGTGTATGATCCTTTTAATGTGCTGCTGGATTCTGTTTGCTAGTATGTTCTTGAGGTTTTTCGCATCTATGTTCATCAGTGATATTGGACCTTAGTTTTCTTTCTTTGTGACATCTTTGTCTGGTTTTTGTATCAGAGTGATAGTTGCCTCGTAGAATGAGTTTAGGAGTGTTCCTCTCTCTGCTATATTTTGGAAGAGTTTGAGAAGGATAGGTGTTAGCTCTTCTCTAAATGTTTGATAGAATTTGCCTGTGAATCTATCTGGTCCTGGGCTTTTGTTTGTTGGAAGATTTTTAATCACAGTCTCAATTTCAGTGCTTGTGATTGGTCTGTTTATATTTTCTATTTCTTCCTGGTTCAGTCTCGGAAGGTTGTGCTTTTCTAAGAATTTGTCCCATTTCATCCAGGTTGTCCATTTTATTAGCATGGAGTTACTTTAGTAACTTATCATGATCCTTTGTATTTCTGCAGTGTCAGCTGTTACTTCTACTTTTTAATTTCTAACTCTAGTGGTTTGAGTCTTCTCCCTTTTTTTCTTGATGAGTCTGGCTAATGGTTTATCAATTTTCTTAATCATCTAAAGGACCAGCTTTTAGGTTTACTGATCTTTGCTATTGTTTCCTTCATTTCTTTTCCATTTATTTCTGATCTGATCATTATGATTTCTTTCCTTCTGCTAACTTTGGGGTTTTTTTTTTTCTTTCTTTCTTTCTTTCTTTAAGTGCTTTAGGTGTAAGGTTAGGTTATTTATTTGGGAAGTGTCTTGTTACTTGAGGTAGGATTGTATTGCTAAAAACTTCCCACTTAGAACTGCTTTTGCTACATCCCATAGGTTTTGGGTCGTCGTGTTTTCATTTTCATTTGTTTCTCAGTATTTTTTGATTTCCTCTTTGATTTCTTCAGTGATCTCTTGGTTATTTAGTAGTGTATTGTTTACCCTCCATGTGTATGTACTTTTTACAGATTTTTTCCTGTAATTTATATCTAGTCTCATAGTGTTGTGGTCGGAAAAGATACTTGATATGATTTCAATTTTCTTAAATTTACCAAGGCTTGATTTGTGACCCAAGATATGATCTATCCTGAAGAATGTTCCATGAGCACTTGAGAAGAAAGTGTATTCTGTTGTGTTTGGATGGAATGTTCTATAAATATCAATTAAGTCCCTCTTGTTTAATGTATCATTTAAAGCTTGTGTTTCCTTATTTATTTTCATTTTGGATGATCTGTCCATTGGTGAAAGTGGGGTGTTGAAGTCCAGTACCATGATTGTGTTACTGTCGATTTCCCCTTTTATGGCTGTTAGCATTTGCCTTAGGTATTGAGGTGCTCCTATGTTGGGTGCATAAATATTTACAATTGTTATATCTTCTTCTTGGATTGATCCCTTGATTATTATGTAGTGTCCTTCTTTGTCCTTTGTAATAGTCTTTATTTTCAAGTCTATTTTGTCTGATATGAGAATTGCTACTCCAGCTTTCTTTTGATTTCCATTTGCATGGAATATCTTTTCCCATCCCCTCACTTTCAGTCTGTATGTGTCCCTAGGTCTGAAGTGGGTCTCTTGTAGACAGCATATATACGGGTCTTGTTTTTGTATCCATTCAACCAGTCTGTGTCTTTTGGTTAGAGCATTTAATCCATTTACATTTAAGGTAGTTATCAATATGTATGTTCCTATTACCATTTTCTTAATTGTTTTGGGTTTGTTATTTTAGGTCTTTTCTTTCTCTTGTGTTTCCTGCCTAGAGAAGTTCCTTTAGCATTTGTCGTAAAGCTGGTTTGGTGGTGCTGAATTCTTTTAGCTTTTGCTTGTCTGTAAGGGTTTTAATTTCCCATTGAATCTGAAATCCTTGCTGGGTAGAGTAATCTTGGTTGAAGGTTTTTCCCTTTCATCACTTTAAATATGTCCTGCCATTCTCTTCTGGCTTGCAGAGTTTCTGCTGGAAGATCAACTGTTAACCTTATGGGGATTCCCTTGTATGTTATTTGTTGTTTTTCCCTTGCTGCTTTTAATATTTTTTCTTCATATTTAATTTTTGATAGTTTGATTGATATGTGTCTTGGCATGTTTCTCCTTGGATTTATCCTGTATACTACTCTCTGCACTTCATGGACTTGATTGACTATTTCCTTTCCCAATTTAGGGAAGTTTTCAACGATAATCTCTTCAAATATTTTCTCAGTCCTTTCTTTTTCTCTTCTTCTTCTGGGATCCCTCTAATTCAAATGTTGGTGCATTTAATGTTGTGCCAGATCTCTGAGACTGTCCTCAATTCTTTTCATTCTTTTTTATTTTTTCTGCTCTGTGGTAGTTATTTCCTCTATTTTATCTTCCAGGTCACTTATCTGTTCTTCTGCCTCAGTTATTCTGCTATTGATTCCTTCTAGAGAATTTTAAATTTCATTTATTGTGTTGTTCATCAGTTTGTTTGCTCTTTAGTTCTTCTAGGTCCTTGTTAAACGTTTCTTGTATTTTCTCCATTCTCTTTCCAAGATTTTGGATCATCTTTACTATCATTACTCTTAATTTTTTTTTCAGGTAGACTGCCTATTTCCTCTTCATTTGTTTGGTCTGGTGGGTTTTTACCTTGCTCCTTCATCTGCTGTGTGTTTCTCTGTCTTCTCATTTTGCTTAACTTACTGTGTTTGGGGGTCTCCTTTTCACAGGCTACAGGTTTGTAGTTCCCATTGTTTTTGGTGTCTGCCCCCAGTGGCTAAGGTTGGTTCAGTGTGTTGTGTAGGTTTCCTGGTGGAGGGGACTGGTGCCTGTATTCTGGTGGATGAGGCTGGATCCTGTCTTTCTGGTGGACAGGACCACATCTGGTGGTGTGTTTTGGGGTGTCTGTGACCTTATCATGATTTTAGGCAGCCTCACTGCTAACAGGTGGGGTTGTGTTTCTGTCTTGCTAGTTGTTTGGCATAGGGTATCCAGCACTGTAGCTTGCTGGTTGTTCAGTGGAGCTGGGTCTTAGTGTTGAGGTGGAGATCTCTGGGAGAGCTTTTGCCATTTGATATTGCATGGAGCGAGGAGGTCTCTGGTGGAGCAATGTCCTGAACTCAGCTCTCCCACCTCAGGGGCACAGGCCTGACACCCGACCAGAGGACCACGACCCTGTCAGCCACACAGCTCATAAGAAAAGGGAGAAAAAAATGAAAGAAAGAAAGAAAATAATAAAATAAAATAATTAAAATAAAAATTTAAAAATATTATTAAAAATTTTAAAAATTGAAAAATAATAAAAATAAGAAGAAAGAAGAGAGCAACCAAACCAAAAAAAAAAAATCCACCAATGATAACAAGTGCTAAAAACTATACTAAAAAAAAAAACAAAAACGGACAGACAGAATCCTAGGACAAATGGTAACACAAAGCTATACAGACAAAATCACACAAAGAAGACTACACGTACACACTCACAAAAAGAGATAAAGAAAAGAAAAATCTATATATATAAAAAAAAAGGAAAAGGAAGAGAGCAACCAAATCAAGAAAGAAATCTACCAATGATAATAAACTCTAAATACTAAACTAAGATAAACATAAAACCAGAAACAAATTAGATGCAGAAAGCAAACCCCAAGTCTACACTTGCTCCCAAAGTTCATCACCTCATTTTTGGGATGATTCATTGTCTATTCAGGTATTCCAGAGATGCAGGGTACATCAAGTTGATTGTGGAGATTTAATCCACTGCTCCTGAGGTTGCTGGGAGAAATTTCCCTTTCTCTCCTTTGTTCGCACAGTTCCCGGGGTTCAACTTTGGATTTGGCCCTGCCTCTGCATGTTGGTCACCTGAGAGCATCTTTTCTTCACTCAAACAGGACGGGGTTAAGGAGCAGCTGCTTCGGGGGCTCTGACTCACTCAGGCATTGTGGGGGAGGGTGGGGTACCGAATGCGGGGCAAGCCTATGGCGGCGGAGGCCAACGTGATGTTGCAACAGTCTGAGGTGCACCGTGTGTTCACCTGGGGAATTTGTCCCTGGATCACGGGACCCTGGCAGTGGTGGGCTGCAAGGCTCCCAGGAGGGGAGGTGTGGAGAGTGACCTGTGCTCGCACACAGGCTTCTTGGTGGCGGCAGCAGCAGACTTAGCATCTCATGCCTGTCTCTGGGGTCCACGCTGATAGCCGCAGCTCGTGCCCATCTCTGGAGTTCGTTTAGGTGGTGCTCTGAATCCCCTCTCCTCACGCACCCCAAAACAATGGTCTCTTGCCTCTTAGGCAGGTCCAGACTTTCTCCCGGACTCCCTCCTGGCTAGCTGTGGTGCAGTAGCCCCTTCAGGCTGAGTTCATGGAGCCAACCCCTGTCCTCTCCCTGGGATCTGACTGAAGCCCGAGCCTCAGCTCCCAGCCCCCACCCGCCCTGGTGGGTGAGCAGACAAGCCTCTCGGTCTGGTGAGTGCTGGTTGGCACCGATTCTCTGTCCGGGAATCTCTCCACTTTGCCCTGTGCACCCCTATTGCTGCACTTTCCTCTGTGGCTCCGAAGCTTCCCCCCTGCCACCCCCTGTCTCTGCCAGTGAAGGGGCTTCCTACTGTGTGGAAACTTTTCCTCCTTCACAGCTCTCTCCCAGAGGTGCAGGTCCCGTCCCTATTCTTTTGTCTCTGTTTTTTCCTTTTTTCTTTTGCCCTACCCAGGTACGTGGGGAGTTTCTTGCCTTTTGGGAGGTCTGAGGTCTTCTGCCAGCATTCAGTAGGTGTTCTGTAGGAGTTGTTCCACATGTAGATGTATTTCTGATGTATTTGTGGGGAGGAAGGTGATCTCCACGTCTTACTCCTCTGTCATCTTGAATGTCTCCTGTGATGTGGCTTTTAAGCTGAAACTAAATTATGAGTAACAGCTTGATGTCCTCCAAGAATAGGAAGGATATTCTTGGCTGAAGTGACAGAATATATGCCAAAGAATGAAGTTGAGAGATGATTTAAAGAATTGAGATTGTGGATCAGGGCAATTTAAAGCTGCAAAGTGTCTGAATATGTGGCACCTGTATGGTGTGGAAATCATGAGAGTGGGGAATGGGTGGGGCTAGGAGGATAGAAACTTAGAGAGACAAGGGCCAGGTTATCAATAGCATTCTTGGCCATATTAAAAATTTTGGATGTTAGTCAGGGAGGAGTATTTGAATGGTTTAAATGGAGTACTGTGTTAGCATTTAAAAATTAAGAAAAAAAAGAGTGGTAATTATGTTTCTTGCTAACACTTTTATTTGCACTGCCACAAAACTTAATGTTGCAGTATTTATGTATAATGTTTAATAGTAAAAATAAAGTGCTGATAGGAGTGTTTTGCTAACTGTAAAGATTTTATAGCTGAGAACTGCCTCCTTGCTAATTAATGTGTGATAAGACAACTATTCATTTCTTCTATGCCCTCAGAAAATGTTTGATAATATCACCAAGTGGGAGCAAAGAAATTGATATCTTGCAGATTGCCATCCAGCAGAATATCCCAGTAGAATATCCCTCTGGACCTTGTTATTTATCAACAAATTTATTAAATACCTGCCATGTACCAGATTCAGTGCCAGGAACCATTTATGCAACGATAAATAAGAATTCCTGAGCTCAAGCAGCTTGTAATCTGGTAGGGGAACCAAATGAGTAACTAAATAAACAAGATGAAGAGTTAACATTGTGGTAAGAGTTGTGTGTGGAAGGAATGATGGGACAATGGAGAAGACAGAGGTCAGATTTACCTTGTTCTAAGTGACAGGACTGGACCAGGAAAAATCATTTAGAGAAAGTGGCCTTTGAATTGAGTCTTGAATGCTAAGCCTGTGTTCATGATGTAGATGGGGGAGGGCAGTTGGGACTGTAGTATATTAGGTGTGAAGGTGGCCAAGACCTCACTGAATTTAGAAACTCTGGAGAGCTGCCAAGTTCAGTTATACAGCTGATATGCAGTACCACCCTGGAGTGTACGACTCACCTCCAAGTCTGTGAGAACGCCACCCCCTAAAAAACTCACACCAGTGAAGCTGTGCAGTGTACAACCTATACAACTTTACATGGTGGTCCTGCATATCAGTTTAGTGTTAGTGTGTTATGTATTGATAATTAGTTATGTAATTAACTGTGAAATGGGAGTGACACTACAGCTAGCTCATAAGTTGGAGTGAAAATTAAATGGGTCAATCAGTATACATAAGCATTATTATAAATGCTATACAAACATATATAAACATCAGTTTTTAATTAATCCCCATATAGAATTTTAAACATTTTATATAGTAAATTCAACCTTATTTTTTTAAAGTATATGACTTCTAGGTTTAGGCTTTATCCACCCCAAGAGTGTAAATTTATGCTCCTATATTTCTAGCAATATTTTTTCATATTTTTATCAATTCCATCTAAGATATATGCATAAATATATAGGTATGTGAAAGAAGTGTGGTAGAGATGGCTCTTATATTATATTGGCCCTAAGTTTTTTTAATTCAGGCTCAGGCTGGGGCCCATTAGCTCAAAATCTCACCAGCACCAAATTTTTACACATCGAGTTGTTTTAACCCTAACCCCACTAAGCAGATCCTTAGCCATTTAGAGACTGCCTGCTTTGCATCTCCCACAAAACTGCACCCACCTCTATGAGACATAAATAAGACAAACTCCAGCACAATAAGACACCAAGCGGTGCTGCCCTTCAGAGTAGTCAGACCCCCAGTGCGGCTGAGCAACATCACTTAGGCAAACCTCTCTCCCACTCTCCTCCCCCGGAAAGTTCCCCTGCTCTCCTTCCATCTTGAGCAGTGACCTTGCACCACTACCTCTGGAAGGTCTCACGCTGGGAGGGACACTCCCTCCTACAATTCTATCGAAGCACTGCCCCAAGTAAAACTCACTCTATGCTACTGCCACTTCTGGTCTTACCTTTTTCCTTGATCTCCCCCTCAAATCTCTTGAACTCACTATAGGATCTATTAACTATCTATGAATAACCAGTTTTACCTGTGACATTTATTAAGTAGTTTATACTTCCTACAGCAATTTTGATTTTCCAAATATCCATTGTTCTACTTCAGAACTTTTAAATCTGTTCCAGTGATCACATTTTCTGTGTTTGTACCAGTATCCCACTGCTGTAAATATTGTTTTGATAACTGGTAGTACAGGTTTCTGCTAGTTATTATTTAATTTCTCTTGCTTTTCACTTTCCTTTATTCTATAAGCCCTATTTTTAAATGGGCATGCCTTATGCAATGAAACAATCCCTTGGGATTTTGTTCAGGATTGTTAAAAATATATAAATTACTAGGTAGGAGGTAAGTCATATCTCTACAATATTGGGTGTCCCCAGTAGGAATAGTTTATGTATTTCCACTTGTTTAGGTCTTCTTTTATGTTCTCCATTTATGTTTTATAGATTTCTGCATATGGGTCTTTAATTATTTTAATTAGACTTATCCTACATGTTTTATAAATTTTGTTAACTTTTGCAAAGTGAATATTTTTTATATTTTCTCTGATTATTGCTGACATATACAAAATTATAGCTTTTTGAATGATTATTTTGTACCTTACTACCTTAGTCAACTTTATTAGTTCTAAGTTTTTTATTTGCCTGGTTTTATGTAAGCAAGTATTCTTGTCATTTTAGTGGAACTGACTGCTTCTAGTGAATCATCATTGTAAAGTATAATGTTTTGATGAGGTTCTTTAATTACCCCTTTATCAAGTTAAGGAAGATTCCTTATTTTATAACCCTACCAAGATTCTTTTTCTATTTTACATAGAGTTTTTTATCTATAGGAAAAAGATTTGGTTTTTGACTTTTTTTTGTTTGTTTTAGCTATCCCTGTCTGTTTTGTTTGGGTTTATTTTTATTTATTTGTTTTTGGTATCAGAGTTAGACTTAGTTGGTAGGATTAAATGAACTGGGAATTTGTCCATCTCTCTATTTGTTAACTTAGGAAACAGTTGATTTTTGAAAATTTGATTTCGTTTTCCTCTTAAAAATATTTTTCCCAAGTGTTTAGATGCAGTAGGCTGTGACTATATGACTACTTTAAAATTTCTTATGTGACTCTTAGCCTACTTAGGTTTCCTAAAGTTTTGAGTCATTTTGTTTCCTATAAAACCATTACCATTTAAATTTGTATATTATTAGAAAAATTTTAAAATCTCTTTGTGTCCAAGTTCTCTTTGTGCACTCTTTCTTATTCCTAATACTAGTTATCTGTTTCTTGTTTGTTACTGATAATATCAAATAACTGGCTTTTTTATACAATTCAACTTTTCTGAATTTATTTTCTATATTATTAATGTTTATGATTTTTAAATATTTTTCTTATTTTGTAAATGTTTTCTCTATGTTATTAATTCACATACTTATTTTCAATATTATGCCTTCTACAAATGTATGTGAAACTGTATCTTTCACTCTGAATTGTTTTACTAAATGCCTTATTTAATATTTTTATTTTTATATGATTTTCATTTTATATGATAAACATATTTAGGTTATGTAAATATACATGTGTATATACATGTACATGAAGATATATGCATGTGTGTGTATGTTTTAAAGACTAACCTTATACTTGCAGAGTTGCACAAGTACTGCCTTCCTTCATGAAGTCAACCCTGCTTCACGTGGTCCTCTGTTCTTAAATCCTACAGCTTTAAAGTCTTAGCCACACTGTTTATACTCAATCATATGTCCCTTTTAAAATGCATTATTGATTCCATGTGAGTCATGGAATATTGCTTTTTGAGGACAAGAATCATGTCAGACACATTTGCCTTTCCACAGAGTTAAACAATAGCCAATGCTCAGCAAATTATTTCTAATTTATTGTCATGATTTACTATGTTTTATCATATCAGCTTTATCTTCATGTACTTTATATTTTGCTTCATCTTTTGTTCTTCTTGGGTGGTGGCAGGATGAGATTGACTGGATACTGTAAAGAACAGGAGTTGGTAAGAGTAAGTGTCTTCTGGCCAACCCATGCCCTATGGAAACCGGGCTTTTTCACATTTCTCTTCCTTTTAAATCACAGAAGCTTATGTAAAAGTTCAGAGGTCTGGTTCAACAGTCTTTAAAGGGAAATGCCAAGAGGCCTTAAAGATCATCCACTGCACCTAAAAGATCATCTACTGCAGTGACTGGCATACTGTAGTCATTATGTATTTGTAATTAATTAAAATTTCATTTTGAAATTAGAAAACTGAGCAAGGTAAGTAGAAATGTTGGAACTTGAACTCAAGTTTCCTAACCCTGAAAACCAATTATGTATATTTTTAAATCCAATTATCTTTTTCCTATGGGATGTTGCCATCTAGATCATCTAATTCTGCTGAACATAGTAACAAAATGCTCTCCTTCAGAAATCTATAAGGGATTCAGATTGAATTGATAAACCCTATGATAAAGGTAGAAAGATCAGAAACCTTTACTGAAAGCCATATTGCTTATTATTATGGCATTCACTGTGTTGCTGTCTCCTGGACATTCCTGTCCTAAAAGAGAATGAGAGATGACTAGAATCAAGGTCATTCCCCATGTCAGGGTTTTAGGGGAAAGCAGTGTTTATGGAGGCCAAAATAACTGTGCGTTTGGAGTCTGAGTGGTAGCGATTTGGGGAGCCAACTCATCTTCATATCCTGGCTCCTTCAGTGACTTGAAAACATCCTTTTATTACTAAACCTTTGATGTGTTTTTGTTTTGTCTTGCTTTGTTAGTTTTCCTTCTATTGAGGACAATCTTAACTGCTTTACAGATAATTGTTTTTCTATACAATACAGGTTTTTGTGGTACTACAACTGTAAAAGACACCAGGGAAACTTGTACTTTTAAGCATTAGAGAAACTGGCTTTATTACCCTATTTTATTATGGAGCAGCAAGCAGGAAGTAGTTATTTAGGTCTTAGCTGGGATGGTGAAGTAGAAGTAACATGTGCTAGACTGGGATACATCAACAGGAGAAAAGCCTTACCTTTGGGATTTCTAAAGACTCAAGTCCTAGGTAGAAAGAAGTCATGGAATCTCTATTGAGACAAAGACTGCCTACGAAATAACAGAGGACTCAATAAATAAATAAACAAACAATGAAAACAACCTAGGGCCCTGAGTCTTTTGATGCTAATTTGAACTGTTTTGTAAATGGAAAGTTAACCAGATTATGGGATAAAAAAATAAGACACATCAAATAGAAATACTAACAGTGAAAGAAATCGAATAGAAAACCAAATGCCACTTACAAAAAGGAGAATGGCAGAAGTTTTTCTAAGAAATAAGAATGGGATATTTTTGATACTTTTAAATATATTTTTATTGAAGTATAGTTGATTTACAATGTTAATTTCTGATGTACAGCAAAGTGATTCAGTTATGCATATATATACATTCTTTTTTTAAATATTCTTTTCCATTATGGTTTATCATAGGATATTGAATATATCGATAGTTTCCTGTGCTATTCAGTAGGACCTTGTTGTTTATCCATTCTCTATATAATAGCTTACATCTGCTCACCCCAATCTCCCACTAAATCCCTCCCCAAACCATCCCCCCACTTGGCAACCACAAGTCTGTTCTCTGTATCCATGAGTCTGTTTCTGTTTCGTAGATAGGTTCATTTGTGTCACATTTTAAATTCCATATGTAAGTGATAACATATGGTATTTGTCTTTCTTTTTCTGACTTACTTCACTTAGTGTGATAATCTCTAGGTCCATCCATGTTGCTGCAAATGGCATTATTTCATTCTTTTTATGGCTGAGTAGTATTCCATTGTATATATGTACCACATCTTTATCCATTCATCTGTCAGTGGGCATTTAGGTTGCTTCCATGTCTTGGCTATTGTAAATAGTGCTACTATGAACATAGTGGTGCATATATCTTTTTGAATTATAGTTTTTCTGGATCTATGCCTAGGAGTGGGATTGCTGGATGATATGGTAATTCTATTTTTAGTTTTCTGAGGAACCTCCATACTGTTTTCCATTGTGGCTGCACCAACTTAACATCAAATGTGATATATTTTGAATGGTAGGAGGATGTGTTGATAGGTTGATATTAAAAGGTTAGAGGCACTGAAGACAGGTTTTGTTTAATGGATTTGTTTATAACAACAAAATAAGGAAATAAAATGTGAATGAAGATTATAATAAATTATGTAGGAATATACCTCCAGGCTTGTATTCGTTGGGCTAAAATACTCTAGTTATTATGACACTTGGGGGATATTTCAGACTGACTTGGAGCCTGGAGAATGAGTCTGCAGTGGGATTGACTCACCTTCTATACACAATGCACTCATAGGAAAATAATTATAACATGGATTTACTAATGTTTTGAGAGATCCTGTAAGAACTAACTTAATGATTTTTCAAATAGCACAGCCTCTTCCTGTCGTGAATGAGCAGGTTTGGAGTGTCAAGGAAAGCCTTATAAATACTCACCTTCTTTCACAGCAAGGCTACTAGTTTTGCCCCATGACATGCTTCAGTAAGCTGTGGGTTTGTGGCCCCCATGATACGTGGATTAGTTGATATATTGTTGACTGGTATGTCCTACCAAGAGAGTGGGTGTTTTTAAATTCAGAATGTAAGAAAAGTCAATGGCATTCAATGGGATTTTCAGTCTTGGTCCCTAGATTTAATATTTTCATCAAGACCTAGAGGAGAGACTGTGATATGAGCTCATCATATTTGCTTCAGACACTAAGCTACGGGTGTCAGGCAAATTCCTGAGAAATAGCTTGGCAATGCAAACTTACCCTAGGGAGCTGCAGAAAGTTTAGTAAAGACAGTTGTTTGCAAAAGAAAAGAAACCTGAATGGACACGCTAAAGAGTAATTGGCTCTAGAAATATAGTCAGAATAAAGGATAGGACTCTTAAGTCATTATATCCCGACCGTGGATCAGAGCTGTAGCACTGAACTTTTAAAAACACACATTGATTTTTAAAAATTTATTCAACACATATTATTCAAGTGAGAAACTGCTGGCGATAAGCACAGCTAGTACATCCCTGGGGGTCAGGGGCTGTGCTCAGGCTGCTGTTGCACCCTGAGCCCCTAGAGCAGTGCCTGGTGCAGAGTCCTGCCTGGCTTTGTTAAAGGAGACAAGGGAAGTGGGAACAGGAACACAAAGAATAAAGCAGTGCCCTGTTTTATTAGCAGAACTCTAAGGACAGAGTTCCTGCAGGGAGAGGGAAGAACACACATACTTTGTCCGAGAGTCTAATGGAAAACACAAGAGTATTAAGTATAAGAGGCTGACCACTTAAGTTTGACCCTCAGGTTTTCCAGATTCTAACACATAGGCTATGCAAACTCTTCTCTGTGTTTCAGGGTCTTATTATTTAAAATAGGGCTAATAAATTCTACTTTCAACAATGTTATGAGAAACTCAGACAAATGATAGATAGATAAATAGATAGAAAAATATTACTTTTCCTCTCATTTTACCTCCATGAAATATAGAATGTTGTTGGCTCTCAAGGGAAGATAGAAACACCTAAAGTGAACTTTTCCTTTTGGGCTGGAGATGTTTATTTATTAAATACCAGATTTGAGCCAAACTCCATTAATCTAGAAGGCAGGATTCTGGGTCTTCATATGAAAAGCAATCAGATTATATATATATATACATACATATATATATATATATATATATATATATATACACACACACACACACACACATATATATATATATTTTTTTTTTCTTTTCCCGCTAGAGAACTAATCTGTGAGAAAATGCTGCAGGAATAAAAATTTAATAGCATAATATTGAAGAGAAATATGTTCTTCATGATAAAATGGTTTATGAGTTTTAAATTGAGTTTATGGAATTTAAAAATTAAATAACATGGTTATATCATCTAGATTTCTAATCTTCTAGAACTGGGTAAAAAATATGAATGCAATTTTTACTTGTCAGAATCAGAAATCACCAGTGAAATAGAGATGAATAGGTCCTTGGCTATAGTATCAGAGTTTCACAAAGCTTTCATCTGTGCAGCTGCAATATAGCTGAATTTGCATTTCCTGGAATGTACCAGAGTACAGTTTTGCAAGCCCTGGAACTGAGAACTTATTTTTCATCACCCAAAAAGACTCTTTGAAAAATATACCAAGGGTGGTCAGTATTAAATATATGCTCTAAGTGTTTCATGATTGTTGGAAAATTAGTTAAATCATGGTTCGTTTTTAGCAACACCATTTTAACACATAGCTTGCATTTGTTAGGAAATGTCAGTTAATGGAATTCAACTCAACTCATCAAGCTCTCAGTGTTGGTTCCACACGTAGGTCGTGGCATTTCCCATGTGATATGAGCCGTGGGTGCAGTTGTTCTAGTCACTTCTGTCATGTCTTCTCCAAGCTTCATTTCATCTGCAAGATGAGGATATGCTTGATTAAGTTGATGCTTGACCACACTGAATGCAACTCAGTGTTGATTTGGAGGTAAAGTGCAATCTGACGTGTAAACACTTGGCAAATTATAAAGCATGTTTAAAGTAAAAATAGAGAAGTGTGTATTCTTCAAAGTGTGCCTTTCAACAATATTTTAGAGAGAAGAGGTTGGCATGGTGTCAGTTAAGCCTCTAATAAAAATACGTCACAATAAAGTGTGAAAGGAAAGCTCTGAAAACCATAAGGAAGGCAATGCAGGGCAGAGCTTTTTAAAAAAATGTGCTTGCTTCCTCCTTACACACAGGTTCTGCCCTTTTTCCTGTCCTTTCCTTTACCCTTACCCGATCCAGGCCAGCCTCTGCATAAAGGTATGATCATTATAGATGATGTTATTTGGAAAAGGCATTCTTTTCAAGGAATCGTAACAACTGTGGGAGAAGAGGAGTGAGACTTCCATAGCATTACAGTTTTGAACTAACTCTTTGGTTTTCCAAAGAATGTCCCATAAGGTAAGAACATAGCCTGTGGCATGCATTGCCCACAAGAGTTCAAGGAATTTATCTTCTGTGTTCTACTGTGAATATAGTAAAATCAGCATGAAAACATTGTTTTTTCCATCTGCAGACTCTGAGTTAATAGGACTGTGGAGTACCAAATTTCCAGGTGTACTGTAGTTTCCCCCCAACCCTCCCAAAATTAATGACAATAAAATGAGAAATTTAGAGTTATCAACAAAATGAACACTGACACTCATTTTTTTCATTTTGCCTGTTCTTAAGTAAAATTTCAGCCAAATATTTCTCATCAGTAGAACTCATGACAGAAAATAATTAAAGGCAATTTTTTTTTTACCCTGGGCTTCTTGCCATTTGTCTGATATAGAATTATTCTACAGAGATGTCAATTTTCTATCAAGTTCCATTACTCTATAGCCCTGTTAAGAATTCCAAGTCTTTTGTGTTATTCCCCAAATACTGAATTTGCCTCATGTAAAGTATGATGCTCTTATCCAAGCTTTCATTTGTACTCCCTAAAGCTATATAGTCTAATAAAATAGTGTAAATTGAATTTCTGTAAGACCTAATTTCTATTTATTAAATATGAACTTCCAAAGGACATCATGGAAATCAGATCTCATCTTCAGTTTTTTTTTTTTTTTTAACTCTTTTCAACTACTGTCAGAAAATACTTCATTCTCTGTGAGTCTTATCACCTCTTACAGGACAGAGCCTACATTGTTTTTATTGTAAAGAAGTTATTCATAGGAGGCAAGGAAAGAGGGACAGGGAAAGTGCTAGATATCCTGGTTCTTGGTGGAGAGTTAGGAAATTTAAAGAATTTTTCCCATATTGTCTGGTTGAGAAACATATTTGATGCGCTTGTCATAAAAGCCGGGGATGCTGTAGTAACATATGGCCCCCATATCCCCATGTCTAATAACATCAAAAGGTTATCATTTGTCCCACTGTCAGGCAACTCTGGCTTTGCTCCATGCCATCTTCATTTCAGGATCCAGAGTTATGAAGCAATTTCTAATTAGAATAGTGCCAGTCATCATGTCAGAAAGAAAAGAGGTCAGGCTTCAACTTCTAAGCAAGTAACACATCTTTTCCACTTACATTTCATTAACCAAGTAAGTCATATGGCCAAACCCAATGATAATGGGACAGAAAAGTATAATTCTCCTCCGGGAAGGTGCAGCACATATTTTTGAAACTCTACCACCAACTGCTAATACTAACTAAGAACCAGGCTTTACACTAGGCATTTACGGATTTTAATTCTAATGTTCATAATAATCTTAGAATATAGGGATTTGTAATCCTTACTTTGCCAGGAGAGGAGAAAAGCTCATCAGTTTGCCTATGCTCACATATCTAGTGGAAGAGCCTAATTAGATCCAGATCAATCTGAGCCGTATCTCAAATAGTACACTTTCCTTGAAGAGGAACAAAGAGGGGAAAAAAACATCAGTTTCCTCAAAACCAATGAGTGAAGAACCCAGATCATGAAACTTTATATAATCGATACTTTTCCAAACATGGAAATTATCCTCAATACAATTATCGTCTAAGAGAGGAAATTAAATGCATTAATTAGGGTATTGATAGTTGCAGTAATATACAAAACCCCAAATTTCAGCAGATTAGCAATACAAAATTGGTTTTCTCACTCATGGAACTGGTTGGTGTGGGCATTCCATTTTCTTTATCCAAATGCAGACTATAATATTAAATATACATGTTTTTGTCAAGAAATCTATTAAATGACCTTCCAGATCATTTAATCAGATGTTTTATTAGACATTGTTAGTAAAATCAAGTATGATGCATTTTCTGCCACAAAGAGATATCATGGACTTCTCTCACTTGAATGTCAAATCCTGGGACAGAAGGAATTCTGTTTGAATCTCATCCACAGCTGAACCAGTAGGTGGAGGAACCTGTGTCCTCACCTGTGAAAACAAAATAGTGATATACCTGTCTGGCTAATATGATATGGGATTAAACTGGACTGTTTACTGTCTCATCCCCCCTTCCACAACCCATAGGAACTAGTATATACAAATATTTCTGAGCACAAAATGAAAATATAAGAAAAGTCATCCAGCTCCATTTATATAATCCTGGCAAAATATAAAATGCTCACCTTCTAGAATTGAAATGTAGAGATAAAGGCCATCAGTAATTTTCTTATTATTCTTACCTAATTCCTTTTTTTTAAATTGAAGTATAGTTGGTTTACAATGTTGGGTTAAATTCTACTGTACAGCAAAGTGATTCAGTTAAACATATGTATACATTCTTTTTTAAATATTCTTTTCCATATGGTTTATCACAGGGTATTGAATATAGTTACCTGTGCTATACAGTATGACCTTGTTGTTATCCATTCTATGTATAGCAGTTTGCATCTAACCCCAAACTCCCACTCCATCCCTCCCCCATGCCCCCTTCCCCTTGGTAACCACAAGTCAGTTCTCTATGTCTGTGAGTTTGTTTCTGTTTCATAAATAAGTTCATTTGTGTCCTATTTTAGATTCCACATATAAGTGTTATCATAATGTATTTGCCTTTATCTTTCTGATTTACTTCACTTAGTATGATAATCTCTAGGTCCATCCATGTTACAACAAATGGCATTATTTCATTCTTTTTTATGGCTGAGTAGTATTCCATGTATATATGTATCACATCTTCTTTATCCATTCCTCTGTTGATGGACCTTTAGGTTGTTTCCATGTCTTGGCTGTTGTGAATAGTGATGTTATGAACGCTGGGGTGCATGTATCTTTTTGAATTATAGTTTTGTCCAGATATATGCTCAGGAGTGGGATTGCTGGATCATACTGTAACTCTATTTTTAGCTTTTTGAGGAACCTCCATACTGTTTTCCATAGTGGCTGTACCAACTTACATTCCCACCAACAGTATAAGAGGGTTCCCTTTTCTCCACACCCTCTCCAGCATTTATTTGTAGATTTTTTAATGATGACCATTCTGACTGGCATGAGGTGGTACCTCGTTGTAGTTTTGATTTGCATTTCTCTAATAATTAGCGATGTTGACTATCTTTTCATGTGCTTGTTGGCCATCTGTATGTCTTCTTTAGAGAAATGTCTATTTAGTTCTTCTACCCATTTTTTCGATTGGGTTGTTTGGATTTTTGTTGTTGAGTTGTATGAGCTGTTTGCATATTTTGGAGATTAAGATCTTGTTGGTCGCATCATTTACAAATGTTTTCCACCATTCCGTAGGTTGTCTTTTCAGTCTGTTTATGGTTTCCTTTGCTGTTCAAAAGCTTGTAAGTTTGATTAGGTCCCATTTGTTTATTTTTGCTTTTATATCTATTGCCTTGGGAGACTGCCCTAAGAAATCATTTGTATGATTTATGTCAGAGAATGTTTTGCCTATGTTCTCTTCTAGTATTATGGTGTCATGTCTTATGTTTAAGTCTTTGAGCCATTTTGAGTTTATTTTTGTGTATGGTATGAGGGTGTGTTCTAACTTCATTGATTTACATGTGGCTGTCCAACTTTTCCAACATCCCTTGCTGAAGAGACTGTCTTTTTCCCCTTGTATATTTGTGCCTCCTTTGTCAAAGTTTAATTGACCATAGGTGTATGGGTTTATTTCTGGGCTCTCTATTCTGTTTATTTCTGGGCTCTCTATTCTGATGCATATGTCTGTTTTTGTGCCAGTACCACACTGTTTTGATTACTGTAGCTCTGTAGTATTGTCTGAAGTCTGGGTTGGGGGGTGTTATGCCTCCTGCTTTGTTCTTTTTCCTTAGGATTGCTTTGGCAATTCTGGGTCTTCTTTGGTTCCATATAAATTTTAGGATCATTTGTTCTAGTTCTCTGAAAAATGCAATGGGTGATTTGATAGGGATCACATTAAATCTGTAGATTGCTTTAGGTAGTATGGCCATTTTGACAATATTAATTCTTCCAATCCAAGAGCATGGAATATCTTTCCATTTCTTTGTAATTCCCTAACTTTTTAACTTGCCTAACTTCCTTCCTCTTCCCAATTAGGAAATCAAATCTACTAGGACTCTGGGAATTGGTAGCCTACTGTCCTAATTTCAATCAATCCACAGCTAAAATGAGGGAAGAGAATTTGAATTACTTTACCTTTCTCCAGGGGAAAGGAGCATTTTATTAGGTCTATGGTAAAAGTTTCCCTCAATACCTACAGCAGGACCCATTAAACTTACCTGATAGTAAAAGGAACCCAGAGCATGTGCTAAAGGACTTATCCAAACCTAGTTCTCAAACTTAAGCATACCTCTAAATCCCCTGCAGAGCCTGCTAAAGCACAGATTTATGGGCCATGTCTCAGAAATTATAGTTTAATGGGTCTGAGATTGGAGGAGTGCTGAAAATTTATATTTATGATAATTCCCAGGTGATGATGATGCTGCTGGTCCAGGGACCACAGTTTGAGAATCACAGAACTGAAAGCATTGATACTCAGCCCTAGCTACTCATCCCAGTCAACCCGCTGATAGACACCTAGAGTTAAAAACAGTGTCCTAATGACTATAGGCTTCCAGAGAGGACAGTTTATTTTTTATTTTTTTATTAGTACCTGGGCCTTGAATTAGGAATTTGGCCAAGAATTCTCTTATAACAAACTGACTCCCTGTGGCTTTTCAGTGGGTCACCAAAGGCTCTTTGAGATTGTAATTACCCTTGCTCCCTCTTTCTGGTCTGTGACTGTTTGTTCCTCTTTATCCTTTATATGCTTTAGTCTCTCCTGCTAGTTCCCTCTCTGGGACCCAGGAGGTTATTTGGTCAAGGCATTGAGAGGTGCAAGATAAGCAATGTCTAGTGCAGTTGCCTTTCTTTTCTGTACTTGGCTTTGCCACTTAACACTTGTATGACTAGACCAAATTAGCTTTTTAAAAAAATTTTTGAAGTTCAATTTTCTCATCTGTTAAAATAGAGATAACACCTTACATGTTTATGTGAACAAATAAAAGTACAGAGTGAAAAGTAGGGGCTCAATAAATATTCTGTATTGCTTTTTCTTCCCTGACTTCTTGCTTTCCCATTTTTCTTCCCTTCTTCCATTCCTGACTTTTTTCCTTTACTCCCTACCCCCACTCCAATGTAAAAAAAAAAAACAGACAAGAGATAGTTTTTCTCCATTTCCTACCTCTGCCAAATGGTTCCACAAGGCCTATTTTTTGCCCATATCTTGTTTTCCTTCTCTGGAACAGTGCAATCTATCCTCAGGTTCTAAGAATCTCATCACACTTAAAGACCCAAGATCTCACTCTATTCCAGTGTACACTATTAAAATGATCTCATGAAGCAACATAGAACACTTTATTAAACAGTTTTATGTACTGTTTCTTAGATGGCATTCTCAATATTACCTATACTGTCCTCCATTTTTTCCTTGTAATGTATCTCTGTCATAATTATGGCATAGGTAGTATAAAAACACAAAAACACAATCTATAAACACCCTGAAAGGATTGAATGTTTTAAAACTCAAATGTCTGGCTACTGGTGTGATTAGGTCATGTATTAAAATGTGAATAATAGGGACCCATTTAATAACTCTGGCATCAGGGATAAGATTGCCTACCTTCTAAGTTCTCTATTCTGTAACAACAGGTCTTGTCTTAATTGTAGACCTTCCATTTAAGCAAATGTGCCTCGCCACACTGCGTTGAGACTGGGAAATAATGAGTCTGATTCTCTTTGGGGTCTCACTAATTCTGGTACAGTATTTCAAATGAATAAATTACTGTCTTCAAAGTAGAGGTGTTATGTTGTTCTTGAGCTTTAGAGGGCAGTAGAGGAACTGTCTGAAAAATTTCTAGCTGACCAGGAAAAATATTTTTCTTTCCCAGGTTACTTCTACGAAGCTTTATCTTTGGAAAGAAAGTAAAGGATTATACTTTAAAAGGTGCTTGTAATATACTTCTTTTAAAATGAAGATATTACCTTCTAGTATATTTCATATATAGAAGACATTTATTTTCTCTGTGAAAAAATTTATACTGATTATTAACTTGTGAAGATATCCAAAAGAATTTTTTTAAAAGGAATTATTGGCTATAACAAAATGATGTAGATTTTATTTTTAAAATGTTTTATTCTGTGTATGTTTTACAATGTAAGTTTAGAAGGACAAAAATAGTTTTGGAGACTTGTGACTGTGTGTAAAGAGTCAGTGGATGATATTGAGCAATTTGTACAAAAAATATGAATTTCAAAGGTAATAAGAAAACTGTTTTGCTTTAAGAATTTAGAAACACAACAAACAGAAAGGTTAAACAGAACTTTTTTTTTTGGTTGGAAAGTTACAGTTCACTTATTAACTCGATCAGATTTTGTCCAAACATTGAGACGCACAACATCTGAATTCAGCCATCATTGAGTTGAAGAGAAAATTATTCAAAAAGGACTTTCCAAGATCTTACTAAGCCTGCAATGAGAAATGCTCACCCTGGATTTCCTTCTACTCTCTGGGTAACCCCAGATCCACATCCACCACTCTGATTCCAGTTCCCATAAAGAGGAACACAGTTATGTGTGAAGAGCCACCTGCACAACCTACACAGTTCCACGTATGAATTTATTGCAAGTCTACAGTGCAAGAGAAGAAGAGTGCGCTGCATAGGATCAAAGCAGAGTCCACCGAGCTTTCTCTTGGTGTGAAATGTTTCCTTTTGAGATTGGGCCTCCCTTGCCCTCTCTGCACTGGTGACAGCGGGTTTTGCTCAGAGCTGGTATTCTTACAGTAGAAGCCCAGAGCTTACACTTTGCAATAGATGCTGCCTTGCCTGCCTTGCCCAGATGATTTTCCATTGCTATGCAAAAGCATGAGCTCAGGACTTTCTCACATGCTTGGCCTTTCTGATGTTTATTGTCTTTCCTAGTACATTTTAATTTTTCTAGTAACTATCTGATCATCCTTGTTTTCTGGCTTTCTTGTCACTTTTGACTCTTCATCTGGGAATATATCTTCTCCACCTCTTCGAACCTGGTTTGTAAGAAATCAGGCATGAGATTATGTAGCCTTATATCTTCTCCAGTAAACTTATTGGAGGCTGGTCAGTCTATCCTGTTCATAACTCTCACAGAAGATCTTCTGGGGCAGATGTTCCAAGTTTGTTACCATCAGTACCAGCTTTCCATAGCAGAATCGTTCAGCGTCTGCTGATACTATCCAAGACTCTGCCCACAGAGATGAGAAATCAAGAGGTTTGCTAAAGTTGTGTGGCTCTCCTTTATCAATATAGCCACATCCTCAGTGACCCTGAGCCATCTGGCTTTAAGAATGTAACCTGACCAATGCAGCACGCCCATTTGACACAAAAAAGTGGGAGAGGGCCTCAGAAACTCCAAAAATGAGTCATGATGGCCATCAAACTTTCAGGAAATGCCATGCTCCCTTTATTCAAAAGTAACAGTCATTATAAAAGAGAAGGATTCCAGGAGTCTCAAAATTCCAATTCCAAAATTTTCTTTTTTAAAATTTTTATTGAAATATAGTAGATTTACAATGTTGTGTTAGTTTCAGGTATACAGCAAAGTGATTTAATTATATATGTGTGTATATATATATATTATACTTTTTCATTATAGGTTATTAGATTCTTATTTAGATTCTTTTTCAGATTTTTTTTATTATAGGTTATTACAAGATATTGAATATAGTTCCCTGTTCTATATGGTAGGTCCTTGGTTATCTATTTTATATATAGTAGTGTGTATATTTTAATCTCAAACTCCTAATTTATCCCTCCTTCCCATTTCCCCTTTGGTAACCATAGTTTGTTTTCTATGTCTGTGAGTCTATTTCTGTTTTGTAAATAAGTTCATTTGTAACCTTTTTTTTAAAAACATTCTACATATAAGTGATATCATACGATATTTGTCTTTCCCTTTCTGACTTCATTTAGTATGATAATCTCTAGGTCTATCCATGTTGCTGCAAATGGCATTATTTCATTCGTTTTTATGGCTGAGTAATATTCCATCATATGTATGTACCACTTCTTTATCCATTTATCTGTTAATGGACACTAGGTTGCTTTCATATCTTGGCTATTGTAAATAGTGCTGCTGTGAACCTTGGGGTGCATATCTTTTCTAATTACAGTTTTCATCTTTTCCAGATATATGCCCAGAAGTGGAATGGCTGGATCATATAACTCTATTTTTAGTTTTTTAAGGAACCTCCATATTGTTTTCCATAGTGGCTGTATCAATTTACATTCCCAACAGTGCAGGAGGGTTCCCTTTTCTCCACACCCTCTCCAGCATTTATTGTTTGTAGATTTTTTGATGATGGTCATTCTGACTGGTGTGAGGTGATACCTCATTGTAGTTTTGATTTGCATTTCTCTAATAATTGATGATGTTGAGCATCATTTCATGTGTTTGTTGGCAGTCTATATGTCTTCTTTGGAGAAATGTCTGTTTAGATCTCTGCCCATTTTTTATTGTTTTTTTTTTTTGATATTGAGCTGTATGAGCTGTTTGTATATTTGGAAATTAATCCCATGTTGGTCCCATTGTTTGCAAATATTTTCTCCCAGTTCATAGGTTGCCTTTTCATTTTATTTATGATTTCCTTTGCTATGCAAAAGCTTTTAAGTTTAATTAGGTCCCATTTGTTTATTTTTGTTTTTATTTCCATTGTTCTGGGAGACAGAGCCGAAAAAATATTGCTGTGATTTATGTCAAAAAGTGTTCTGCCTATGTTTTCCTCTAGGAGTTTTATAGTACCTGGTCTTACATTTAGGCATTTAGTCCATTTTGAGTTTATTTTTGTATATGGTGTTAGAGAATGTTCTAATTTCATTCTTTTATAATTTCATTCATTCTTGAATGTTCATTTTATTCAAGCTGTGCAGTTTTCCCAGCACCACTTGTTGAAAAGACTATCTTTTCTTCATTGTATATTCTTGCCTCCTTTGTTGTAGATTAATTGACCATAAGTGTGTGGGCTTATTTCTGAGCTTTCTATCCTGTTCCATAGATCTATATGTCTGTTTTTGTGCCAGTACTATACTGGCAGAAAAAACTAATTCCAAAATTTTCATTGTGTATTCTTATATCTTCCTCAGGCATGCCTCCTGTTACTTCAATGTGGTACTCTATCTGAGCATGTGTTCATGAAGATAAACATCTTTTGTTGCTTCTTTTCATTTATCATTTATGATTTTGAGGCCTGTCTATTCTAATTCAGTAACTCCCAAGTGGTTCCACCATCACTGAGAAGGGGGTACCAGTTCCCAGGGGAAGCTGCACATATTGAGGCATAGTGTCTGTGAATAAATAAGCTCTCAAGCAAATCCAAAAAGAGAGAAAGTCAGAGAAAGTTTTCAAGTTGGACAGACATTTCATTCAGGCATTTATCACATTTCCTCACTTAGCCTTTTAAATCAAACCAAAATGCCTTGAATGCCTACTATGTACGTGGAATAAAAAATCTTTAAGCAGTAAAAATAATGTCAAACCCAGATGAAAAGTTATTGTATCAGGTTTGTTTTATTATTATTTTTTTGTTTAGATCCTTGCTATGCTATATGTCAGAAAAGATTTCTGACTGTTATGAAAAGTCTTAGGGTCAGGGAAAGGGAAGTTGTTTCTTTTTAAAGTGTAGGGTGGTAAATATAATAATGGGCACTGATGTGTTATTTCTTTCGGGATTAGATGTGTTTGATCCACTTCTACTGACCAATCCTCTGGATGCGTCACATTATGACTTTAGAGTCGGTTGGTGGCATGCATTTTGGAAAAGACACAGCCAACTCTAAAGTATATTGATTTTCCTGATATAGTATGGGAGCTCCATTAGGAGATGTTACGTGGGGTATTGCTGTGGGTGGGATGGGGTTTTGAGGACAGTAAAGAAATGATGTGTCATACCTTCAATATTAAAACATGCTGAGCATTATTTGATCTGTTTCACTGTCTCTCATTCTCTTTTTTACTGTTACTTTCATTCTCTGTATTCTGAAGTGATTTCAGAATCTTTTAGTGACACAGGTTATCACTATGATAATTAATTATCATTGAACTGTCATTGAATGTGTTAGTTAATGGATGGTATTTGTTGATAAAATGCCAGATAACAGATAATTAATTATAATGGCTCATTTTGGGGAAAAACAACTCCATCAGAATGAGGTTAATGATCAGTTTTCTATCTGGCCTAGATTAAAGGGCTGTCTGGGTCAGTGTTGAGAAATTGTAAGTTCCCTGAAGTGTCAGATGTATCTATTGCATATTATGAACATTGTCGATATGACCCTGGAATTCAACGTTTACTGTCCGTAATTTAGCTGGGCTGAGTCCTAAGGGGTTTTTGGACTTAAGTAACCTGAATAAATGGAACAATTATGGAAGCAACAGAATGAGGCAGGAGAGTGATCCTGGTCTCAGGAAGCAGTACCTGCAAAGGGTGTGCTTAGACTATAAAGAATCATGGTGAACTTGAGTGCCGTAGAAGCAAGATGCTAATGTCTAGCAGCTCTATGGGACCAGGTGGTCAATTCATTCACAGTAGAATTCCAGCTGGTAGCCAAAGAAATAGGAAGAGGCAACACTCCTGTTACCCATCCTTGCCCCCAAAAGAGTATCAGTTGTTTGCAGGTACTGGATGGGATGAGAAAACAGGTCAGCAGTTTTGACTTTAGAATGAGCTCAACTTCTAGCTGAGAGTTGGAGTATAAACAGAAAAGAGAGTGAGAAGGTAAGGATTGTTACTGGTATGTTTTAAGCTACTATTTGAGGAGAGTGCTATTATGTGCCATGTACTTTAATGACCTTATCATATTTTAACATTTATTGCAACCCTGTAAAATTGATGTTTTCATGCCTGACTTCCAGATTAAAAGACTGAGGAACAGAGAAGGTAGGCAAATTGCTCAATGTCACATATCTAGTAAGTTCTAGAGTCAGGTTTTTATCATAAATGGGTGTTGAATTTTGTCAAAAGCGTTTCCTACATCTATTGAGATGATCATATTGTTTTCATGCTTCAATTTGTTACTGTGGTGTATCACACTGATTGACTTGCAGGTATTGAAGAATCCTTACATCCCTGGTTTGAATCATGGTATATGATTGAATTCCACTTGAATCATGGTATATGATCCTTTTAATGTATTGTTGGATTTGGTTTGCTATTATTTTGTTGAGGATTTTTGCGTCTATGTTCATCAGTGATATTGGCCTGTAATTTTCTTTTTTTGTGGGTATCTTTGTCTGGTTTTGGTATTAGGGTGATGGTGGCCCATAGAATGAGTTTGGGAGTGTTCCTTCCTCTGTAAATTTTTGAAATGGTTTCAGAAAGATAGGTTTTAACTCTTCTCTAAATGTTTGACAGAATTTGCCTGTGAAGCCATCTGGTCCTGGACTTTCATTTGTTGGGAGTTTTTCTAAAATTTTTATTGGGATATAGTTGATTTACAATGTTGTGTTAGTTTCAGGTGTACAGCAAAGTGAATCTGTTATACATATACATGTATCCACTGTTGGGAGTTTTTAAATCACAGTTTCAATTTCAGTACTTGTGATTGGTCTGTCCGTATTTTCTATTTCTTCCTGATTCAGTTTGGGAGAGTCTAAGAATTTGTCCATTTCTTCCAGGTTGTTCATTTTATTAGCATATAGTTGCTTATAGTAGTCTCTTATGATCCTTGGTATTTCTATGGTGTCAGTTGTAACTTCTCCTTTTTCATTTCTAATTTTATTGAGTTGAGCCCTCTCCCTTTTTTTCTTGATGAGTCTGGCTAAAGGTTTATCAATTTTATTTATCTTTTCAAAGAACCAGCTTTTAGTTTCATTGATCTTTTCTATTGTTTTCTTCATACCTACTTCATTTATTTCTGCTCTGATCGTTATTATTTCTTTTCTTCTGCTAACTTTGGGTGTTGTTTGTTCTTCTTTCTGTAGTTGCTTTAGGTATAAGTTTAGGTTGTTTATTTGGGGTTTTTCTTGTTTCCTGAGGTAAAATTGTATTGCTATAAACGTCCCTCTTAGAACTGCTTTTGCCGCATCCCATAGGTTTTGGATCGTTGTGCTTTCATTTTCATCTGTCTGTAGGTATTTTTTGATTTCCTCTTCGATTTCTTCAGTGATCCATTGGTTGTTTAGCAGCATATTGTTTAGCCTCCGTGTGTTTGTGTTTTTTTTTACAGCTTTTTTTTCTTGTAGTTGATTTCTAATCTCATGGCATTGTGGTTGGAAAAGGTGCTTGATATGATTTCAGTTTTCTTAAATTTACAAAGTCTTGCTTTATGGCCCAGCATGTGATCTATCCTGGAGAATGTTCCATGTGTACTTGAAAAGAATATGTATTCTGCTGCTTTTGGATGGAATACTCTACAAATATCAATTAAGTAAGTAAGTCCATCTGGTCTAATGTGTTATTTAAGGCCTGTGTTTCCTTACTGATTTTCTGTCTTGATGATCTGTCCATTGATGTAAGCGGGGTGTTTGTTAAAGAAGTCCCCCACTATTATTGTGTTACTGTCAATTTCTCCTTTTTATGGCTGTTAGCACTTGCCTTATATATTGAGGTCCTCCTATGTTTGGTGCACATATATTTACAATTGTTATATCTTCTTCTTGGGTTGATCCCTCAAACATTTTATAGGGCCTTCTTTGTCTCTTGTAATAGTCTTTATTTTAGTCTATTTTGTATGATATGAGTATTGCTACTCCAGCTGTCTTTTCATTTCCATTTGCATGGAATGCCTTTTTCCATTCTCTCACTTTCAGTCTGTATGTGTCCCTAGATCTGAAGTGGGTCTCTTGGAGTCAGCATATATATGGGTCTTTTTTCGTATCCATTCAGCTAGTCTGTGTCTTTTGGTTGGAGCAGTTAATCCATGTCTGTCTGTATCCAGAGATCTTTCTGCTTCAAGACAGCAAGCAAGCCAATGTAATGGGAATGAGGGGGAAGGTTGCAACTGCTGAGCCCCCAGGACACTGGACATTGCCCTAGACAACTGATGAAAGTTAAATAAACCCAGTTTTAATTCCCACTAACTTGTATGCTGGGGTATTTATTAGGTAAAGCACTCTTTTGCTCAGATCTAGAATTGATTGGGACAAGGAAAGGGGTATTTGGTTAATCCTGTGAGTAGAAAGCAGCCATAAGTGAGTCTAGCTTTAATTTGGAAAAGGGAAGTCATCCACCTGTTGATTATGCCAAGTTATTACTTCTTATTATTTTTAAGAGAAATGGAAAAACAAAATGAATGCATTTGAAAATATATTTATGAAAATTAAAAATACATTTTGAACTAGTCAGAAGATCAAGAAAATAGAAGAGTTGAACAACACTATAAACTGAAAACAAATAAATCTCTCTCTTTAAGAACACCCAAACAGGAGAATACACATTCTTCTCAAGTGTACGTGGAACATTCTCCAGGATAGGCCATATGTTAGGACATAAAACAAGCCACAATAATATAAAATGACTGAGATCATACAAAGCATATTCTTAGATTACAATGGTATGAAATTAGAAATCCATAACAAAAAGAAATTTAGAAATTTGTAATTATGTGGAAATTAGGCACCAAACTGCTAAATAATCAATGGGTCAAAAAAAAAAAAATCACAAGCAAAATTAGAAAATACTTTGAGATAAATGACAAACAACATATCAAAACTTACTGTATGCAGCTAAAGCAGTGCTTAGAGGTTAATTTATAACTAAACTATAAATATCTGTATTATAAAAAGAATGATCTCAGATTGACATGACTGACTTGCCAACTTAAAAAATTATTTAAAAATATATATAGGTAAATGAAATAGAATTGAAAGTCCAGGAATAGACCTTCAGATTTATGGTCATTGATTTTTTTGACAAGGGTGCCAAAACAATTAATTAAAAGGAGAAAGAGAGAATGGTCTTTTCAACAAATGATGCTGGACAACAACTGGATAGCCACATGAAAAAGAATAAAATACGATCCCTTCCTCACAATGCACATAAAAATGAACTCAAATGGATTATACTCCTAAATAAAATTCATAAGAAAATATAAGAGTATATCTTCATGACCTTGGTTAGGCAGGAGTTCTTAGATAGATATGACACCAAAAACTCAAGTGACTGACAAAAGAAAAAAAAAAAAAGATAAATTACTCTGCATTAAAACTAAAAGCTTTTTTACTTCTTCAAAGGACAACATCATAAAGTGAAAACACAACCCATAGAATGGGAGAAAATATTTCCAAATCATTATATAAGATCAGGAACATTTGTCTGGATAACAAAAGAAAGAATCATAAATCAATAATTAAAGCAAGCTAATTTTATTTATTTATTTATTTTTAAAATTTATTTTTATTTTTTATTTTTGGCTGCATTGGGGCTTTGTTGCTGCATGCGGGCTTTCTTTAGTTGTGGTGAGTGGGGGCTACTCTTTCTTTGTTGCAGTGCATGGGCTTCTCATCGCGGTGGCTTCTCCTGTTGCAGATCATGGGCTCTAGGTGTGTGGGCTTCAGTAGTTGTGGCTCGCGGCTCCAGAGCACAGGCTCAGTAGTTGTGGCACAGGGGCTTAGTTGCTCCGCAGCATGTGGGATCTTCCTGGACCAGGGCTTGAACCCGTGTCCCCTGCACTGGCAGGCGTGTTCTTAACCATTGCGCCACCAGGGAAGCCCTGCAAGCTAATTTTAAAATAAGCAAAAGATCTGAATGGACATATCTCCAAAGATACATAAATGGCCAATAAACACGTGAAAAATATGGTAAACATGATTAGCCATCAAGGGAATGCAAATCAAAACTAAGTTGACAACAAATAACAAGTGTTGGTGAGGGTGTAGAGAAAAGAGACCCCTTATGCACTGTTCATGGGATTGTAAATTGGTGCAGCTACTATGGAAAACAGTATGGAGTTTCCTCAAAAAATTAAAAATAGGGGCTTCCCTGGTGGCGCAGTGGTTGAGAGTCTGCCTGCTAATGCAGGGGACACGGGTTCGCGCCCTGGTCTGGGAAGATCCCACATGCTGTGGAGCAGCTGGGCCCGTGAGCCACAATTACTGAGCCTGCGCGTCTGGAGCCTGTGCTCCGCAACAAGAGAGGCCGCGATAGTGATAGGCCCGCGCACAGCGATGAAGAGTGGCCCCCACTTGCCACAACTAGAGAAAGCCCTCGCACAGAAACGAAGACCCAACATAGCCATAAATTAAAAATAAATAAATAAAAAAAGAAAAATTAAAAATAGAATTGCCTTATAATCCAGCAATTTCACTTCTGGGTATTTACCTGAATAACACTTAAACACTAATTCAAAAAGATATATGCACATCAATGTTTATTGCAGCATTATTTACAATACCTAAGACTTATAAGCAATCTAAGTGTCCATTGATAGATGAATGGATAAAGAAGATGTGGTACATACATATATATACACACACACACACACACACACATACACAAAGGTATATTAGTCATAAGAAAAAGAAAATTAAATCTTGCCATTTGTAACACCATGGATGGATCTAGACGGTATTATGCTAAGTGAAATTAGTCAGAGAAAGACAAATACTGTATGATCTCACTTACATATGGAATCTAAAAAACAAACAAAATAAAAACAGACTCATAGATACAGAGAACAAACAAGTGGGTGCCAGAGGGGACGGGCGGGCAAAATAGGTGAAGGAGTTTAAGAGTTACAATCTCTAGTTATAAAATAAGCCACAGGGACATAATATACAGCATAAGGAATATGGCCAGAAATATTGCAATAACTTTGTATGGGTACAGATGGTTACTACACTTATCATGGTGATCACTTCATAATGTATGCCAATGTCAAATCACTATGTGGTACACCTGAAACTAACATAATATTGTATGTCACTTATATTTCAATTAAAAAATAACTAAATTGAGATACTACTTCACACTCAGTATCATGATTATAATCAAAAAATACAGATAATAAGAAGTATTGACAAGGATATGGAAAAACTGGAACTCCATACATTGCTAGTGGGAATGTAAAATGGTACAAACTGCTTTGGAAAACAGTCTGGGAGATCCTCAAAACATTAAAATAGGCTTATCACATATATTAGTTTCCTAGGACTGCCATAATAAATGACTACAAACTAACTTCGTAGCCTAAAAAAAACAGAAATGTATTCTTTCACAGTTCTGGAGGTCAGAAGTCTAAAATAAAGTTTATTGATAGGGATACACTCCCTCTGAAGTCTCTAGGTGGGACTTCTTCCTTGCCTCCCTATTTTTGGTGGCTCTGAGTGTTTCTGTGGTTTGTGGCTGCATAACTCCAATCTCTGCTTTTATCATCACATGGCCTTTTCCTCTGTATTTTTCTGTCTCCTATAAGGACACTTCTCATTGGACTTAGGGCCCATCCAGGTAATCCAAGATGATCTCATCTCAAGATCCTTAACTTAATTACATCTGTGATAATTTCTTATTCATAGATTCTAAGGTTGAGACATGGATATATCTTTTGGGGAGCCACAATTTAACCTATTACATCATATGACGCAGCAATTTCCCTCCTAGGTATATACTCAAGAGAAATGAGAACATATTTCCATGTAAAACCTTGTATATGAATGTTCATAACAGTATTATTTTTAATAGCCAAAATGTAGAAACAAACTAAATGTCCTTTAGCTGATGAATAAATAAAATATGGCATGCCCATGTAATGAAGTATTATTTAGCAACAAAAAGGAATAAAGTACTGATTCATGCTACAATGTGGTTGAATCTTGAAACATATTATTCTAAGTGAAAGAAGCCAGACACAGAAAAACATATATTGTATAGTTCAATTTATAGGAAAGTCCAGAAGAGGAAATTCTATAGAGACAGAAAGTAGATTAGTGGCTCCCCAGGGATGAGAGAGAAAGGAATTGACCACTAATGGGTACATGTTTGGGAAGATGATGAAAATGCTCTAAAATTGGTTGTGGTGATGGTTATACTACTCTGTGAATAATTAAAGGCCACTGAATTATATAGGTGAGTTGTACTGTATGTGAATTACATCTTAATAAATCTGTTAAACAATAAATTCTGAATAATTACTTAGTAGATGATGTTGTGTTTGCTAGAGAGTGAATTCCCAAAGCAAGAATTTGGATTTATTCATATCTACCAGTGAGACTATATATCCTTGCACATTGCAGGTGGTCAATGCACATTTGTGGTAAAGAAAATGATTCAAGAGAGGGGAATCAATTTTGGGATAAGTTTACCAGAATGCTGTGGAAGCACAGAAAAGCAACCCAGATCTGTGTAGAAGAATCTGAGGATTCTTCATAGAGCCAGGCTTTGGAGCTGGGTTTGGAAGGATAAAGAAAAATGCACCAGGCAGGTAAGGAGGACAAAGGCTTATCAAGCAAATGAGCAGCCTGGACAAATGTGAGGCACAGAAAAACAAATTGACTCAGTTGGCATATAGGGTGCAACTGGAGAAATGGCAAGAAAGTAGCCCAGAAACAAAAGTGGCAGCTGGATCTCAAAGTGCTTTTTTTATACTTTTGGACTTTAACCTATGTTTCCCAATGTGTGCTTTAATAAATTGCTTCTCAAATTATCTGTGGTAAGGACCAGGTTTTTTGTTTTTATTGTTATTTTTAATCTGTCATGAACTGATACTTTTGAAAAAACATAATAATGATGAATTACTAGAAAAATGAAATGAGAAAAACAAAACAAAACAAAACAAAAAACAAGCCTGCCGATAATGCTCTTGGCAGCAATGTCAAGTTACTATAAAATTTTCTAAATATTTACTCTCGATTTCTGTATTTTTCTCATTGCATGTAATTAATAATTTCTGAACCAGCACTGGTACACAAACTACATTTTGAGTAGCACAGGTCTAAAGAACATATCTCAAAAGATGCCCTGAGACACCAGTGATCAAATGTGTATGAGAAACATCAGGAATTTTATCTGCCATATCCTCCTCCAGGAGAGGCATAAACAGCATTATCAAACTAAAAACCCTAAGAAATCTTGCAATAAATACATTGACTTACATTTGCTTAAATTAGCATTTACAATTTTTTTCTTGTTTTCATTTATTCATGAATGCATTTATTTTATCTTTCATTAACCAAATGTTTGTTGAGTGCCTGCTAGTTGCCTAGCAACATTCTAGGCACTGAGGATACAGACAAAAGTCCCTGCTCTCATGTACCTTGTGTCCCAGTGGAGGAGACTGGCAATAAACTAAATAAGTAAAGAAGATTAGAGTGAATTTGGTTATGATAAATGCTGGGGTGACAAGTGAAGCAGTGACAGTGTCCAACAAGAGGTACTGCAGTTAAATATGTTCTCACTGAAAAGATGACATTCGGGTAAAAACCAAAGGTGAGAAAGCAAACCATGCAGATCTGGGGTGGGAGGGAGAGTGATTAAAAAGAGAGATCATTATGTGCAAATGCCCTGATGCAGGTGGATGACTGTAAATTTGAGCAAGAGCTAGAACAAAATGAGTGGGAAGAGAGAGGTGAGAAAGAAAGTCAGAGGGGTAGGAGGGGGCCAGATCATGTAAGGCCTTATAGGCCTGTGTGAGATTATGGCTTTTACTCTGAGTAGGATTGGAAGCCATTGGAGGGTTGGATCAGAGGAGTGGTATCATCCAAGTTGTGTTTTCACAGGACCATTCTGGCTCCTCTGTAGAGAAGGGATTACAGGAAACAAAGTTTTAAGCAGGGAGACCAACTCCTAAGTTATTGCAGTAATTCAAGCTTGAGATGGACAAAGCTTAGGGTGAAGTGTAAGTAATGGAGGTGGTGAAAGTGGTTGGATTCTGAATATACTACAGACGAAAATCTGATTGAAGTATGTTAAAGAGGAATTTGGAGTAAAGGAATTGAGGGGACATCATAGGAACTCTCTTGAGTTTGGGGCAGTTGCTGGATGGGAAATGAGAATAAGTGGGGTTTTGATGATGATGATGATGATGATGATGGTGGTGGTGGTGGTTGTTATGAGAAAATAATAACAACATGTTCATATGCTGAGGAAAAAAGTAACAATATAGGGGGAAGAGAAACAATGTCTTTGAGCAGGAAGAGGAAAAGGAGTCTTGTGCATAGATGGAGCAGTTGGTCTTACCTAGGAGCAGCTTCAGAAAGGAGGGAGGTAAGAAATGCAAAGGAGCATAAGAGAATATGACAAGCAACTATATGCCAATAAAATGGAAAACTTGGAAGAAACGGACAAATTCTTAGAATGGTACAATCTCCCAAAACTGAACCAGGAAAAAATAGAAAATATGGACAGACCAGTCACAAGTACTGAAATTGAAACTGTGATTAAAAAACTCCCAACAAACAAAACTCCAGGATGAGATGGCTTCTCAGGCAAATTCTATTAAACATGGAGAAAAGAGTTAACACCTATCCTTCTGAAACTATTCCAAAAAAATTGCAGAGGAAGGAATAGTCCCAAGCGTATTCTATGAGGCCACCATCACCCTGATACCAAAACCAGACAAAGATACCACAAAAAAAAAATTACAGGCCAATATCACTGATGAACAGAGACACAAAAATCCTCAACAAAATACTAGCAATCCAAATCCAACAATACATTAAAAGGATAATACACCATGATCAAGTGGGATTTATCCCAGGGATACAAGGATTTTTCATGTCTGCAAATCAATCAGTGAGATACATCACATCAACAAATTGAAGAATAAAAACCATATGATCATCTCAGTAGTTGCAGAAAAAGCTTTTGACAAAATTCAACACCCATTTATGATAAAAACTCTCCAGAAAGTGGGCACAGAGGGAATCTACCTCAACATAATAAAGGCCATTTATGACAAACCTACAGCTAACATCACACTCAACGGAGAAAATCTGAAAGCATTTCCTCTAAGATCAGGAACAAGGATGTTCGCTCTTGCCACTTTTATTCAACATAGTTTTGGAAGTCCTAGCCATGGAAATAAGAGAAGAAAAAGAAAAGGAATCCAAATTGGAAAAAAAGAAGTAAAACTGTCACTGTTTGCAGATGACATGATACTATACATAGAAAATCCTAAAGATGCTACCAGAAAACTACTAGAGCTCATCAATGAATTTGGTAAAGTTACAGGATACAAAATTAATACACAGAAATCTGTTGCATTTCTATACACTAACAATGAAAGATCAGAAAGAGAAATTAAAGAAAAAATCCCATTTACAATCACATCAAAAATAAAATACCTAGGAATAAACCTGCCTAAGGAGACAGAAGACCTGTACTCCAAAAACTATAAGATGCTGATGAAAGAAATTGACAATGAAACAAACAGATGGAAAGATATACCATGTTCTTGGATTGGAAGAATCAATATTGTCAAAATGACTATGCTACCCAAGGCAATCTACAGATTCAATGCAATCCCTATCAGCTTACCCACTGGTGGGTTTTTTAGTGGCATTTTTCACAGAGCTAGAACTAAAAACCTTAAAATTTGTATGGAGACACAAAAGACCCCAAATAGCCAAAGCAATCTTGAGAAAGAAAAATGGAGCTGGAGGAATCAGGCTGCCTGACTTCAGACTATACTACAGGGCTATAGTCATCAAAACAGTATGGTACTGGCACAAAAACAGAAATATAGATCAGTGGAACAGGATAGAAAGCCCAGAAATAAACCCATGCACCTATGGTCAATTAATCTACAACAAAGGAGACAAGAGTATACAATGCAGGAAAGTTGGTCTCTTCAATAAATGGTGCTGAGAAAACTGGACAGCTATGTGTAAAAAAATGAAATTAGAATGTTCTTTAACACCATACACAAAAATAAACTCAAAATGGGTTAAAGACCTACATGTAAGACCAGATACTATAAAACTCTTAGAGGAAAACATAGGCAGAACACTCTTTGACATAAATTGCAACAATATCTTTTTTGATCTATCTCCTAGAATAATGGAAATAAAAATAAACAAATGGAACCTAATTAAACTTAAAAGCTTTTTGCACAGTAGGGAAACCATAAACAAAATGAAAAGACAGCCCACAGATGGGAGAAAATATTTGCAAACAATGCTACCAAAAAGGGGTTAGTCTGCAAAATTTACAAACAGCTCATGTGGCTCAATATCAAAAAAACAAACAACCCAATCAAAAAACGGGCAGAAGGGACTTCCCTTGTGGTGCAGTGGTTAAGAATCCACCTGCCAATGCAGGGGACCAGGGTTCGAGCCCTGGTCCAGGAAGATCCCCCATGCTGTGGAGCAACTAGGCCCATGCACCACAACTACTGAGCCTGCGCTCTAGAGCCCGCACGCCACAACTACTGAGCCCACGTGCCACAACTACTGAAACCCATGCACCTAGAGCCCATGCTCCACAACAAGAGACGCCACCACAATGAGAAGCCCACGCACCGCAAGGAAGAGTAGTCCCCACTTGCCGCAACTAGAGAAGCCTGCATGCAGCAATGAAGACCCAATGCAGCCAAAAATAATAAATTTTTAAAAATGGGCAGAAGAACTCAATAGACATTTCTCCAAAGAAGACATACAGATGGCCAAGAGGCACGTGAAAAGATGCTCAACATTGCTAATTATTAGAGAAATGCAAATCAAAACTACAATGAGGTGTCACCTCACAACAGTCAGAATGACCATCATCAAAAAATCTACAAACAATAGATGCTAGAGAGGGTGTGGAGAAAAGGGAACCCTCCTGCACTGTTGGTGGGAATGTAAATTGGTACAGCCACTATGCAAAACAGTATGGAGGTTCCTCAAAAAACTAAAACTAGAGTTTCCATATGATCCAGCAATCCCACTCCTGGGCATATATCTGGAGAAAAACATGGTTCAAAAGCATACATGCACCCCCATGTTCATTGCAGTGCTGTTTACAATAGCCAAGACATGGAAGCAACCTAAATGTCCATCGACAGATGAATGGTTAAAGAAGATGTGGTACATATATACAATGGAATATTAATGAAATAACGCCATTTGCAGCAACATGGATGGACCTGGAGATTATCATATTAAGTGAAGTAAGTCAGAGAAAGACAAATATCATATGATATCACTTATATGTGGTATCTAAAAAAAAATGATACAAATGAACTTATTTACAAAATAGAAGCAGACTCACAGACTTAGAGAACAACCTTATGGTTACAAGGGGTGAAGGAGGGGAGGGATAGATTGGCAGTTTAGGATTGACATGTATACACTTCCGTATTTAAATTAGGTAACCAACAAGGACCTACTGTTTGGCACAGGGAACTCTGCTCAATATTCTGTAATAACCTAAATCAGAAAAGAATTTGAAAAAGAATAGATACAGGTGTACGTATAACTGAATCTCTTTGCTGTACACCTGAAACTAATACAACATTGTTAATCAACTATACTCCAATATAAAATAAAAATTAAAAAAAGAAAGGAGGGAGGTATATGAACATAGATAAAGGTAGGTGGGTAGCTATAGTGGCAGAAGTTAGAGGAATTTCTTTTCTGATTGTTTCTATTTTTTCAGGAGATTTTAAGCTGAGAATGAGGACGGGACAGGTACAAGAAAGGTGAGAGACAATATGAACCAGTTGTCTGGGAGAGGGGGCAAGTATGGTCTACAGTAATGTGGTTTAATGGCCAGGCAGCCTTGAGGGCTCTCAGGTTAGTGACCATGAACTTAAGGTGAGACCTGTCAACATGGCTGGGTAATTTAAGCACACTACCCTTTTTCATGCTATGCCTCTTGCCAATCAGCTGAAATTATTTGTGAAATACTATTCTAAGTCATAGGTGAACAGTTTTAGGCAGGACATAAAAATGATCAAATTGACATAGTAAGAGGGTCACCAAGGTATCAGCAAGTAGGATGGATTCATAGGGAATAAGATGGAGGTTAAAAATTTAGGCAATAGGCTATTGAGACCGTCAGGCAGGAATCGAGAATGAAGAGAGATTCTTTTATTTTTGTTTGTGTCTATACGTGGTTCAGAGACTGTCATATTTGAGGAGATATTCTCTTTTTCCACAGAGCAATGAAGGAGTCCATCCCCAACAGTCCTCTGTATAAGATGGTTTTGGTATTTGCTTTTGATTAACCTTGTTCTGGGACTGCCATATGCCAATTCCGCAGACCTCAGCATCCTCCATCTGCCTCGACTCTCTACAAGAGGCAGGAAAGAGAGATGCTGGCCAGGTTGTGTGATTTTTATTTGCATGAATGAACTAGTGTTGCATTGCTTACATTCTACTGTTTTCTAGCCCCATAACTCTTCAATACCAGAAGAAATTTCTTATTGACATGAAGCCATTTCTGATTGTCTTATGAAGTTCTTTTTATGGAGGGAGAAACTCAGAAGATGATTGAGACAGTAAATGATGGTGAAGTATTATCTGAAAAAATTGAGAGCTGGAGATACGATTTTTATCTCATTTTGGAAAAATTCTGAAAAACATAGCTGGCATGCTAAAAGGCATTAAACCTGGCAGGAAGGCAAAGAAAAAGGGCCAGCAAGCTGCCAACAAGGAATTAAAAGAGATCATGGAATGTAGCCCAGAGCTCTGTCAGGCTGCTAGGGGCGGTCCAGGAGAAACAGCAGGACATAACAAATGATCATAAGCTGAGACCTGATTCATTCAGTGGGAAATGAAGGTGGAAGCAAAGGAAGAAACCTAGACTTTACTAAATGAAAGATTTCTTTTATAAAGTAGCCTTAGTAACATGGACAGAGAGTGAGAATGGAAATGTTCAATACAATACAAGACATGATGGTGCTTCACGCAACTGAAGAAGAAATGTGCAAAGACCACAAAAAAGGTCACCAGATTCAGAATTTGACTCATTAGAAATGTTCCATCAGAGGAGAAGATATAGGAAAAGCTCAGGACAGCCTGAATCCCCTGGATAAGCAAGGAGTGTCATATGAAGAAGTGTCCCTTGGAGTTCTTAAACAGCATATCTTGAGCTCTTTGGGAGTCTGGAAATTCATAAATAGCATCATACTCTGTAATTCATCCTGTAAAATGAACTAAATGTAACTTTGTAATGGAATAATTGCTCCAGCCATGTGGGCACGATGAGGGCTACCCAGGAATAATCAAAGAGCAGCAAATCTACATGGAGCTGGAGGGATGGATCAGCCTAACTGACTCCACAAATAAGCTCACTGAGCTTACCTGCTTCTCTTGGAAACGGATTCAACATAAACTGATTCAGACATATCCTAAGAGTGACTTAAAAAATGAAGGCAGCAAATGTAAAGTTTCCCTAGACCAAGAGAAATTCCTTGTTTAAATTATTTGAATTTACAAAATGACACATCTTGTCCGAAGCCAATCCAATTTGTTGAAAGACAAAGAATAGGAAAATAGAATAGACAAAGAATAGACAAAGAATAGGAAAAATTGTATTTTCTTTTAAGTGACTAACTATCCAGAATTGAACCAAAAGAATCTCAAAAAAATAGTGCTATATGCAAAAAAAAAAAAAATTGAAGGAACAGGAAAAAGAAGAGAACATTAATATAAAATAGAAACTGTTAACCCAAGCTGTCAACCTTGAACAAAATTCTTTATTTCCACTAATATTTGTGCTAGAAAACTACTGCTTAGTTGAGCTTGCAAAAAGGATGCCTTTTCTAATGCTCCTTAATATTTGGGGAATTATGTTAGTAAATTGAGAAGGATTATCTACTTATTCTGTTTGGAAAATTGACTCATTACCTCTGTTACAGAAAGGGATGAGGGGGTCTTAGCATCAGAAGCATTTTACCCTGAAGTCATGATGATGAATCAGGAATTCAATCAGGCTGTATCTCCAGTGAATTGCACTGTCAAATAATGTTAATAGAACCAACTGAAGCCTCGCTCACGGCCTTCTCAAGTTTTAGTGTGCCTTAGAATCTCTTTGGGAGTGAGTTAAACACTTAGTCTCTTGGGCCTCCTCCCCAGAGTCTTAGGCAGGGCCCCTGAATCTGCTGTTAATGATGTACTCTAGTTCCTTGCTACTCGAAGTGCAAACTGGTCCAGCAGCATTGGCACCAGCTGGGAGCCTGTGAGAAAAGTGAAATCTCAGGCCCCACCCTAGACCTACTAAATAGCATAAGGTTTGAGGTGTCCTGCCCTAGAAGATTGAGACAGTGGTCCAAGGACCGCATGTTGAGAAAATAAATACATTCTTGCATCTTCTGGGCCAAGAATAACACCACCACCAAAACTTAATGTGTTTGAGTGCTTATTATGTCCCAGGCATTACTCTAGGGCTTTACCATGGCTTAGCTCAGTTAATCCTCCTAACAAACCTCTAGAGGTCCTTGTTTTTAGATGAGGAAACGGAGGCTGTAAAAACAGGAAGTTCCCAAGTTCACCAGCAAATGAGTGATAGGACCTGGCTTCAAAGGCAGGTGGCCTGATTTTAGAGCTGGGTACTAAGCAGTCACACACACTATGTACCCTGGCAAACAGGTTTGCAAAGGTGAAAGGAGATGGGAACCATGTTTAATCAGCAGTTCAGGGAAGACATTCCCCAAAGCCTGAAAAGCAAAAGCTGTTAAGGCTTCAGTGTACTGTGTTGCTGATGAATGACAAATATGCTTTCTGGGGATTCTGTGTTGCCTCAGTCCCCTCACCTGCAACCTGTGGATGCCACACCTGACCTCACAGCACTGTTGTGAGGCTTAAATGAGCTGCCTGAAGCAAAGGGCAGGGCCGAGGGCAGGGCTGGAATGGATGAGGGCTGGAGAAGTTTCACAATGTGCAAAGTGAGCTCTTTGTAGTTTGAGAAGCCTGGATGGGACTTTCAGTTCTGCTGATCATCAAATTGTACCTCAGTTTCCTCGCCTGTAAAATGAGGTTAGTAAAACCCATCTTCTAGGATTACTGGAGGAATTAAATGAAATTATGTTCATTAGGTATCAAGCCTACAGTTCCATATGAAGAATTCAATAAATGATTATTACTTACCTTTTCCTGTCATAATCGTTTTACCCCGAATTTTAAGCCATTATCCTCTTCCAGATAATTATGAAGTCTCAGCATTGGAAGGAATCTTAGAAGTTGTAAGTCTTTCTCCTGCTTGTCTCACCCTCAAGTCTGCATGTTTTATCAGCACAGCTGACTCACATGTTACTATAAAATGAGCCTCTGTTTCCTAAACAAGAGAACCTTCTCTTTGAGTATAAAATGACTGCCATAAAGCAGTGGAAAATACTCTATTGATGGTTAAAAGTGACCTAAAGTATGGGTAGCCCCAAGTGTCTCATCTGTGAAAATAATTCTTCCTCTTGAATAAGCACATATCAATAATGAAACAGGTTTATTAGTATTAATTAAAATAAGAACACAAGTGTGTATTCCCTTTGTTAAGGAATACAGCCTCTCTTCACACTAAAAACTTTCATAGTATTAACTATTTTTAAAAGGCCCTGCAAAAAGGATTCTTTTTTCCCCCCAGAAATAACAGAAGCTTTGGCTTTCTTCTCATTCTCTGACTTCTCCAAAGAAACACAATTCCACATGCAGGACAAATGATAGTACTAGTGATGACAATGATAATGATAATTACAGCATCTGTCATCATGGTAGTAGCTACAATAATGGAGACTGATATTTATTATGTATTTATTTTGTGCTAGGTGCTGTTTGAGCACTTTATTAAGTATTTGTCAAAACCACCCCATGAGGGAGATCTTATTACTATTATCCCCATTCAGGTTAAATAAATTGCCCAAGACCATATAGTTGGTAAATGTGGAAGCCAGTATGGGAACCTAGACAGTGTGATGACAGAGCCCAAACACCCGATAACAGAGCATGCCAACTCACATAAAAGAGACTCATTCCCTGCCCAGAAATTTCTACCCTCTATTCTCCAGGATTCTTCTCTCCTGACAGCTTCTAACTGCCTTTTTCTCCTTCCATGTAGGCTGGATCTTGAATGTAAGGACCCCTAGCTGCATACTAGAGAATTTAAAATATAGAATTTCCAATGCAGTGGCATTAATTCATAGAATTCTGCTTTTTTACTTTCTTCTTTTAGAATGTTAACTTTTGAAATTCTTTGGCTTATTTCCAACATGTGCAATGATCACAGATTCGCTCAATGACTAAATCCCCAGTGGTTTAAACCAAGAAGTTAGGGAGGCAAATTCTCCCTGCTAGCTTCTGGAAGGTTAGAAAAAGGAGAATCACTTTTTTTTTTTCCTTTTTATTTAGCTGCCAACATATTAAACTTATTTCAGCTAGCTTAGGCTCTATAAGGAATCATTGTATTTTCTTTTAAGTGACTAAAAATCCTCAACCATCTTAAATGTTCAGAAGCTCTAAGAATTGCTCTCTTACAGTTTCCTTTTCCTTCAATTTTTCTTTGACTTTAGACCAGAAAATAAACTTGAAACTTTGGTACACTGTAACCAGCAAAGATGTTTTCACATTTTCTCACATGTCTTTTTGTGAAAATTACTGAGACCACCTTAAGATCGTTTTGATTACTGTTACCACACCACTGATATATTCGGTAACCTTGTGACTGCACGATGTGACTTCATTAAGGAATCTTTCATTTGTCATTGTGGAGAGGAAATCACTTTTGAGTTATCTTCCCTGCAACAAAAACAGCAGTAACCACTAACTTCTGTATAGTACACTACAACTTAAAGGGCATTCACACGCTTTTGATTCTTCAAATAATGTTGCAAAATAGGGATTATTATTGTTTTTGTTTTATAAATAAAGAAAATCAGGAACCAAGTGATTAAGTGACATGTGTCTATAGTGGAACTAGGATTCAAACCACGTTTCTGACTTCAATCTCTTTTACTACCGCACAGACTTGGATTCACTTGCATTAGAATATTTTCCGGGATTTTATGCCACCATTGATGTTTGGGTCTGTGATCATATTTTACAAATGACATAAACCACCATTAGCAGTGACATTTCACCTTATGCTACTGCTCTTTTCAGCCACAAAATGCCAGATGGGAAAGCGATCTTGTTACTCATTACTCAGGAACAGCAATAATTATGGAATGAAAACTATCTTCAGATTACAAATAACCACTAGCTCTTATTACAGGTCTAAGAAATTTATCCCATTGCCTGTGAATAGGACATTGAATTTCCATTATCAAAAAAAAAAAAAAAAGACTATTCTTTTCAACGTATGAAATACTTCTCATGCCATTTACATTCACTTTTATGTCATTTTTGCTCTGTGTTGAAACCCACCCATTTCCCCTCATATCTGCAAGCAGAATATCTAAAGTTTAATGCCCTTACTTCTCACTTTTGCAAATTCCAGATTATTTTATGACTCTGAAATTATTGTAAATAGTGATTGGCACATGATAGACTCTCAATAAAATATCTTCACGAAAAATAACTTACATTTGTAAAGCAATTAAAATTTGTAAAGTATTGTCAAGTGCTTTTATTTACTCCCTATAATACTCCTATGAGTAGGCAAGGGAAATATTATTATTAAACTCAATTTATAGATGCTGAACAGAGTCACAGATATGAGAAGTGACTTATCCAAATCCACTGAACTATCAGGTGTGGGAAAATCAAATGGAAACTTGATTTAGAGGAAAAACTGAGAATTTAGCAGTGGCCCTGTAAAGTTGTAGGTGCCTATTAGATATCTAAGAGGAGTTTGATATGAATCCTGAGATGTCCAGGGCATGGAGATGAAATTGAGAGTTGTTAAGATATTGATGGATGTAAAGCGATAAGCCTGGATGAGGTCATCAAGAGAATAAGTAAAGACAGAAAAAGAAGGGGAGATGAACTGAACCCTGAGGCACTCCAACATTCAGAGGTAGGAAAATAACAAACAACCAACAAAGAAATAAGCGGAGGTATCGGTGAGAATGGAAAAAAGTCGTTAACTGTGTCCTGAAAGATCAGAAAACTTTTATAAGGAAAGGAAGTGGTCAGCTGATAAATATACCAAGTAAGATAAGGACTGAAAATTACATCTTATATTTAGCAATGTAGCAGTCATTATGGTCCTTGCTAAGAGAAATTTTGGATTAGAATAAATTCAAGAGAGTATGGGAGGAGAGGAATTGGACACAACAAATATAAACAATTCTACTGTAAAACAAAGGGTGGAGATTAAAGGTCTAAAGACTAAGTCTAGGGGGTCTAAAGACCCTAAGAGTAAAGGCTCTTCATTGTTTACTTGAAGCATAACTGATTTATTAGTCCCCAGTGGATAAAATAAATCAGGGCTTTTGGTATCAATGTTGACATTATGAACCACAAGTGCCAGGAAGGGAGAATTATTAAAGGCCTCACTCTTTTTCCCTCCTGGGGAAATCTCTGTAAGCCCTGGGGAATAGGGTGTCCATGGTAGCCCCTCTAACTGAATTTGTCAGTTATAGTCTCTCACTGGCAGGGCCTGGAGTTGAAGACAGTGTTACTGAGAGCAAATCCTGATCTCAGCAATAATGAAAAAAAAAAAAAAGGTGGAGGGAGGGATAAAGTTGAAAAACTGAAAACAAAGTAATAAAAGTACAATACAAAAGTAAAACATAAGTTGATAAGCAATGGAAAGTAGGACTTGTCTTGAGTATCTTACCGTTTTCAGTAGATATTTACAGGTACTTCTTAAATGAAGTAATGAAGTAAAGTTGTCAGTAGATTAGATGTTCAATAAATATAATATCTTTTTCCAGGACCTCCAGACCTACCTTGTCATTCTCCCTCAGATCCCCTCTCTCCAGTATATCTGAGGAATGTGCAGTAGATTTGAAAGTCATCGTAGAAGGATGAGTGTTTATAACAGAAAGATAGAGAAGGAAAAACATCTGTTAGTAGCCCTCGATCTTTTTTTTTTTTTTTTTTTTTTTTTTTTTTTTGCTTAGGGAGAGAAAAAAAGGTTCAGGGAAGTTATATAATTTATTTGCTCAAGTTCTGTGCTTTCTGACTCGGTGTATCGTTCTTTCAATCAGTTATACTACAGTATGAAAAGTCCTGTGAATTAGATGGACTCTAGCGAATGGACAATGGGGAAAGGGAAATTGAGAAAGGCGTTGTAAACAAGGGCAGATGGAAGCCCCTGAAGCACTGAGAATAATTTAAATTTGATACAGAAAGTGACAGGCAGCCCTGGAGGTTTGAGAAAGGGAAATATGCAGTCAAAACTATGAGCAAGGAAGATTATTTTGACAGCCTTTGGTACTGATTGGACATTTCATAGTATAAAGCAATATTTGAGGTCTTGGGAAACATATTTCATATCCCTTGATTTTCAAAAATATTTCCAATATTACATAAATTGCTGTATATTCTAGGAATTAGGCCCTTTGTTTTGATTTGTTTCACTTCGTTTCAGGAGGTCATGCAATTGAGTTATGTGACTGATACTTATTAGCTCAAACCCTATCATCTCATTTGGCTCAGCATGATTTTCACAAAATAGAAATGATTCTGATATTTATTCAAGTTGAATAGAGATGTATGATTCCATCAAGTTAATTATTAGCAAGAAAGAAAAAAATGAAAGTGTGATATTGTTTGAATAGCAGATGTGTTAATACAGAGTAATTATGTTGACTGAAAATGAGCAGTTCCATCAGGCAGACACCCAATTTTTTCCCCTACCAGTGTCTACACTGAATGTCTTTTAATACACCGGAAAATTACTGGGCAGACTTGAAATAACAAAGCAATCATTCCAGGCTTTGTTTAAAATTCCTCTAGAGAATAGGACAAATAAAATGATTACAGTGATTCGAGTGGCTGGAATTTTATAGCTATTCACTTAGAAAAACAATCTCCCAATTAGTTGACAATTGATAGCTTTTGATATTTCCTGAAATGGTTTCTGCATTAAGAGTATTGATCTGCACTTCTATTCAGTAGGTTACCTGAGAGAAGGTTATTCTCATTATAATGAACACATGCAAAGGCTGTACTTACAAATATACATATTTTACTATTTCAAATTTATGGTCTAAATGTATTACCCATATAGGAACTTGTATTGTTTGTACTACTAACACTATTGCAACAATATTATGTTGAATATTAGTGAATCTGGAAGCTTTATTTTCTTCCACTCTAACTGTCTTGGCTAGGGTTCTAAATTTAATGCTTTCATTTCCTCTGTAATTTCGGTAGAGAATAAGCAAATTCACTGGATTTCCCAACCTGAGTATTTGAAAAGTCTGAGTGTGGATTGTGATTTTCTAAGGTCAAGTGTGTTAGAGTTATAAGTATTCAAGATATTTACTTATAAAGCGAAATGGATGGACTGTGAAATGAATACCGTGCCACCAAGTCTATTAGCTATATGCTTCCTCTGTAACGAAAAACCAAACAAATGCTGCCTTAAACAAGTAGACCTTAATTTCCTCTCATACCAAGAAGTTTGGAAGTAATTACTTATTTTGGTTTTGTGGATCAACCATGTTGAGCCATGATTTGGTATCTCTTGTATCTTTCACTCATGCTCACAAGACAGCTGCCTCAAGTCCAGGCAAAACATCCATGCTCGAGGCAAGAAGAAGGGAGAGAGGAAGTGTCAGCTCTGAGCATGTCAGTCCCATTTATCAGAAAGCACTAACTTTACCAGCAATCCAGCAGACTTCTGTTTACACTCCATTGGCTGGAACTGTATCACATGACCATCCCAACGTGCAAGGGGGTCTGGGAAGATGTCCTTTTCACAGTCTTTCTAGTGGAGGCAGACAAGGAAGAGTTTGGGAATGAGCATTGCTTAATTAGTCAGCCAACCATGTCTGCGACAGTCAGTGAGTTATATGAAAGAGTTTCCGTACCCAGGGTTTCACTGGCTCTGCTATACTTAATTCTGTTTAAGGTTCCACTAGAAGTTAGGAAGGGATTACTAATGCAGCTATCCAGGGGGTATGCATGAACATGGCCTTGAAATAATCACCTACTCCCCAACAAGATACAAGAGGCACCAGAAAGTCTAGGTCAGGTCAGGGTGCAGACTTTCCTCTTACTGATTCCTTTCTCCTCTTTTGATCATTTCTAGTATTTAACATAACTTGGCTGTATCCCTGGAGTTCTCCTAAAACCATGTTTTTGTTCTAAAAAGCAATGTTCTCTAAGTTATAGCCTCAAATGTATATTTAAATTAGCACAAACGTGTGAAACATCTATAATTAATAAAATTCCTATGTAAATGAACTTCAATTTGAATTTATTTTATTTACATGTCCACATTAGTTTAAATATCTACTTTATGGTATTTCACTAATAGTTTATAATTACCTTATTTTTTCATATAGCCATCTAGGTCCTTTATGAAAATCCCCTGATTTTTTTCATATACAATATTGGTAACTCAATTGTACATACACCAGCTCATTCATGTTTACAAAAACTAGCCATTCTTGAAAACAAAAAGCCCTAAAAGAGACATATTTGAATCATATTTTTGCACAGAAAGAAATACTATTATATGCATTTCTTATGCTAAACATTTTATGGAAATGACAAAAATTCTGCATTGACTTAAGTTTAAAAAAGATCATATATCTCTATATAATATATTGCATAAAGCTAACTTTATATATACTTATTAAACAGCAGCAAATTATATAAAATTATATTCAGAATACTTAGAGAACTTTAGCTCTAGAAAAGAAATATTGCCTTTACCAACACCAAAATGGCCTTATCATGTCTCCTTCCTGAGCCTTGTTTGAGCTTTGAGGGGTTTGTAACCTGCTACTGGCAGGTTATCTTCAGTTGGAGGGCTAAACAGATGTTTCAGATAGAGAAACTTTGCTTTTAGGTGAACAAATGCTGTGAAAATATCTGGCCACGAGTACTGTCTAATAATTCCAAGAGTGGAAGGTTTCATCATCATAAAAAGGCTCAAGAAATCTATTGCCGAAGAACAGAGTTAATGAGTATGAACTAAAAAAACAAGAGCATAGAAATTTAATCAGTGCTCTCCTTCAGACCACTAACCAACCACACACACACACACACACACACACACAGAGCCATTTGTAAAATGAAAAGACATAAAAGCTTAAGTTCCATTGACGTCATGTTGACTCATCACTTTAGCCACAGCAGCTTTAATTCAAAGAAGATTGAAGTAATGAAAGCTTTATCAGCCCTTTTTGTTACAGAGGAATTTCTTTGCTATCTTGCTCAGCAACCCTATCACTGAGAGTTTAGTTAAGCCACTTTGGAAGATCCACAATACCTTATTTATATATTTCAATTTTCCCTCTTTGCAAACTGGAAACAGCTCTATAACACGTGGAAGGAAATGACGTTAATGGGAGCTGGGGCATCCAGAATTCCTGGGCCCCCGGGCCGCAGATCTAAGATGGTGTTCCCTGAAATCCTGAAGGTTCAGCAAAACTGCCTCCGGGGCTTAGGAGAAGGGAGTTAGGAACTGGGAGGAGGAGCGGCTGCCTGGTGAGTCCAAGGTTCCAGAATTCTTGCTTTTGAATTCTCTGGAGATATCCCAGAACTGTGTGTTACTTGTAGTCTAATTTGGTTTCTATAAAAGATTTTGTTCAAAGAAAGTGTGCTTTGTTTTAAAATGTTTGTTTTTGTTGTTGAAAACAATTGTGCCTTTTTGATATTGAGCTCCATGAACTATAAAAAGGGGCAAAATTGGGCCATTTGTAGAGACGTGGATGGACCTAGAGTCTGTCATACAGTGTGAAGTAAGCCAGAAAAAGAAAAACAAGTATCGTATATTAATGCATAAATGTGGAATCTAGAAAAATGGTACAGATGACCCTATTTGTAGGACAGGAATACAGACGTAGACATAGAGAACGGACATGTGGACACAGGGGGTGAAGGGGAGGGTGGGACGAACTGGGAGATTAGGTTTGACATAAATACGCTACCATATGTAAAATAGCTAGCTAGTGGGAACCTGCTGTATAGCACTGGGAGCTCAGCTCGGTGCTCTGTGACAACCTAGATGGGTGGGATGGGGGGGTGGGAGGGATGTCCAAGAGGGAGGGGATATAGGTATACATATAGATGATTCACTTCATTGTACAGCAGAAACTAACACAACATTGTAAAGCAATTATACTCCAATTAAGAAAAAAAAAAACAATTGTGCCAAGGGGATACAGACATATGAAGAAAATGCAAAAAAAAAGAAAAAAAATAAGCCTGAGAAACTGTTGTGAGACATAGTGAAAGGAGCAGCCAAAGGAGAAAATTCAGTCCAGCAGGTTATGACTGGGCATCCCCATTGCCTAGCGCTCTAATATGTCAGGGGATGAGACAAAATAAGTAACTTATGAAGGGATAGAGCTAAGGTAGGAAGAGCACTGCCCTTAAATTGGAAATTTGGTTTCCTCTACTGACTCCACCTGAAGGATTGGAGGCTACAGTTACTTGTCCTCTTATAAGTGACTTGTCAGTTAGTAAAATGGTGGCACGGTTCTTTGTTAAGCACCTGCTATGTGCCAGGCACTGTGTTGGGTCCCGAGGATTCAAATGTAAGTGTGATCTGCTGCCCTGCCCTGAAAGAACTCACAGAATAGTAATAGTCATCTGAACAGTAAACCAGGCAACATTTATTAGGTAATTGTTCTGGGCCCAGCAATGTTCTAAGCACTTTTATAAGAATTAGTTTTTATATCTTCATGGCAGTCCCACTAGGTACATAATATATGTATTCCCATTTTATAGGTATGGAAATGAGATATAGATCAGTTCAATAACTTGTCCCCAAAGTGCAGAGATGTCTCTGAGCTTAGTTCTCAGAATTCAAGATCCTGTCCCATAGACAGTTTCATTCTGTTGCCATCCCTGAATGGAGGAGGTATGATAAGAAGGAAATAGGTAGCGGTTTTGTGAATGCACTTGGAAAACAGTGGTGTTCTGTGCAAGTGTTAATTATTGTTAAATCAAGGAAAGGTAAATGAATCAAAAGTTAAATAAGTCACTTGGATGTGTCCCCCCCCAAAATGTAAAGATGCAAGCAAAATATAGAGTTGTTATATATTCTCAGGTTTCTAGAATATAAATAATACTTTATAAAGTATTCCTGTGCCTTCATTCAGAGTCCCTTCTGGATTAAATGTTGGTAGGAAGGAAATTAAAGGCCAGGTATTTCTCAGGCTCTGACTATGTATATCTCATCCTCAGCAGCCAGCAAAACAATCGAAAGGTAGCTACATATGATTTTCATGACACTGAGTCCACCTATGCCAACGAGGAGCTGGGGTTGGGTATCAGGAATGAAACAACAAACCCCCTTTGACCTAGAGGGTGAAAATGTACTGCCCAAATGATTTCACTTGTGTTCTAGAAATAAGCCACTGGGCGTTGTCAAGATATAGTAGTAAGGAGATGCTCGAGGGGTACACCTTTCCCTTCTCTGCTTGAGCCTGGATTTTGTCCTGCTATTGCATCTACAGTCTGTTCTGGTCCAAGCCTATTTGCAGAAATTGTATTTGTAACAAAAGCAGATTAGAATAACTTAAAGATCAATGGCAAATCTGAAATATTACCAATGTTAAACACAACACTTAGGAGATGACCTCCATAACAAGGTGCCTGAAAACATCTGAGGTTAGAAATTGGTTTTAATTCAGCTAGTGGGGGAGGAAAAAAAAAATCCTTGTCCATATTTGTGATGTTGATATAGCTCCTAGCGGCTATAAAATGTGCTCTTTATTAAGAGCATGAAAATAGACATTTTAGAAATTTGCTATCCAGTGTCACTCTTCAATTAACTTCTGTTCATTCAGCCAGCAAGAAACGGTGTTCAGCCCATTAAAAATAAGAGGCTTGCTTTTCTATCCCCTTTGCTGTTATTGATATTGTTAATCATTTTAATTAGTGGCTTCCCATGATTCCAATCAAGCCCAATTAGACTCAAACCCGATAAACAATGAAGAGGTGAAAACAGCAGCTTCAAAACATGGATTAATCTCACTAGTACAAAGTGGAAGTAGCTGCATTTTAAATTGCTTCTATTCACCTCTAAACAATAGCATTCCCTGGTCCTACTGACTATAATGGCATTCGGTTGCTTATGTGAAATGCAATCTATAGTCATACCTTTCAAAGACTTTCACTGTATGCCCCTTCATACAGTATATTTGCTTGTCCAGATATTCTCCATCATGCCACGGTTTACATTTTTCTATACCAGCCACCAAATCAGTTTAAATTTCTTGACTTTCCTTTTCCTCATCCCCTTCAGTGTGCATGTTACCCTGCCTTTCTCTGCCCTTAACAAAAGTCCATCTTTCATTGGAAAAGAGTAATTCCCATTCTCAGTGATGTTACAGAAGTTCAGTACATATATTTTCAGGCAACTACAATATATTTATCTGGATATAGTGCTAAATTATTTTATAGGACACTTTTCATTTAATTCCCTCAACAAATTTATGAGGTAGTTACTACTGTTAGCCCCATTTTATGGATGAGAAAACTGAGGTGTCGGGAATATAAGTAACTTCATCAAGCCAGGAAAAGTTAGACTCCCAGGATGTAAACTCAGTTCTCTCTGGTTCCAGAGCCCAAGCACTGAACCCTCATGTTCAGACTTATGCTGGTCTTTTCACTTCAGAAGAGAATCAAGACAGTCTCCCAGTTGGAAAATGTCCAAACACTAAAACTTCACCATTGATCTTTCTTAGAATGACTGCAATGAATAATATTTTTTTTTTAATGAAAATTGCATCACCTTATCCAACCCATCCTCATTTCTTCGACCATACTTGCCAAGTGACGTGATACTATCTTTTAGACGAGCCAAGGAAATTTTATCAGTAGTTTTAGGTCTACACAGTGGACAATTTTTATCCCTCGGAAACTATTCAGTCATAACATGGACAACTATCTTATTACTTCAAAACTTTGTGATCCCTCCATTTTAAATATGTGACATGGAATAGCCTAAAAAGCAACAGTTGAGTTTGGATCATGGTTCTAGTACTTACTGTCTGAAGTGTCTTGAGCAGGTAACTTACCTTTTCTGAGCTGAAGGCCTTCCGGATATAGACATTATAAAGAATGAATGAATTTAACCCAGAAAATGGCAATTATAAAATTTGCCTTGCAATATTTTTTTAAATTTTAAAGAATTAACTGAAATATATATCTAAATGTGCCTGACCTGTAACTGTTTCTTAATAAATAGTAGTATTAGTTATTACCATTTATTTATCCTGCATCATGTGTAAAGCATATGATGATATTTATATATAGAAGCAGGTAGACAGTAGGTTTCAATTAGGCAGAATATCAGGAGTATGGCAGCCCGTAGCAAAAATTCCAACCAAAGGGACTCAGATTAGAAAGGAAATTGGGTATAGTAGAGCATTAGTCTGGTTACTGGAGATAAAGTAGAAGGCTGAGCTTGAACGAAAAGAGCAAGATAATTAAGATAGCAGTTACTAACACTCAGAAGCATTTTTATCAGTCAACTATTGCCACAATAATGCTGAGAAACAACAACTCCAAAATACAATGCTTACAAGAGTATTTATTCTCACACTCATTTTGTCTTATCTAAGATGGGCTCAGCTATATCTCTGCTTCATACTGTGGGTCAGCTAGCCTTGGCTAAAGGCTGAAGATTCAGTTTAGATCTGTTCCATGAGTTTTTGTTCTGATGCTCAGGCTAAAATGGCAACAGTTTTTAGAGAATGTTTTTCTCATAGCAGATCACTAAATTGTAACAGAAAAAGCTCACTTATATCTGCACATTTCAAGCTTCAGCTTTCATCAGATCTTCTAATATCCAGTTGGCTAAAGCAAATTACATGACTTCATATAGTGAATTATAGTCCACCCACCATCAGACAATAAAATGGACATACAGTTTTATTACAGGGGAATGAAAAACTGGGATGAGTTAAATTAATCTAACATACAAAACTTAGAGATTGCTAAACCTTTTAGATATTGATCTAGAGATTCTCCTGCCTGCTCTGTAGACTTATTCTAGAATTTAGACCTGAAACTTCAGCTTGGGTTGAGAGATGTCAGTTCTAGAAATTGTAGGAAAATTGCACTAGTAAAAAGAACAAATCAGCCTGATTGTGACTGTGGTTCAATTATTTGACCTGGTCCATGTAACCTTCTGTTTGTGGCATGGCACCCTTAAAAGCTTCGCTTTGGTTCCTGAGGTTTCATTTGTTTGCCTTTATCAAGGTTGCTGGTACACATTGATGGAGCTATTGATTACTTATCCATTTGCTTTCCTAATTTTTTCCAGGAATTTCATGTCTAACTATTAATTTTCCATTTCTTGAGCTATATTTGCATAGAATGCAGAAAAATCAGTTGCTTCACCTTTGGTCCTGGGCTTTTTCCCAGCTGACTAATTTGAACAGTGTTAGTAAAGATTCAATATGATTTTATCTCATTTTGTGCTTATGAATTGATGCACTCTTTAGAGCTGTTAAATATCATCATTTCTGTTACACATTTGCAGTGCATATCTTCCCCCCAAATCGATATATGTGGAATCAATTCTGATTTAAGTGTTTTGCAGGTACCATTATGTTTGCTAAACTGAGATTATTTCTTATTGTCAAAGTATGGGAAGCAACTTAGATTAAGTTTTATTGGGAACTTCTGCTGGCTCTCGGGAGAAACAACTGTGATTATTCATTGAGCGGCTTGAGCCTAATCCAGACTTTTTCTGACTTTGCTTAGAGTTATGCAGTCTCACCTGGCATAATGCCTCCTTAATGTAGTTTTCTCTAGTAGAAATGGAGGACAACCTCCCTGCCTTCAGATCTCTATGCTCCTTTTATTATATCAATGTGAATGAATTATGAATATTATTTTATTTCATTTCCCTAATGAGCTTATGAGAACAATATGGCAGGTACAAAGCATTTATTCATGTGTGCATTCAGTACCTAAAATAAAATAACATTTTATTAAATGACGACTCATTGTGTTTAGGTGCACCATACCAAACATTATGATCAAGACTTCAATCATTAGCCACATTTTTTTTTTGTCAACAATTTTCCCTATTTGTGTTTCTTATGACATCTGAGAAATGGTGGCTTGTAGGCACTAATCTGTCCTAGCAGCTTATAGTTCAGTTTTTAATCATTTTAATCAAATGACTATATGCTCATACAAGATATTAATCTAACTTGAGATTTTATCCCTAGTTAAATCTTCCCCCTGTATTTTCTTGAACATTTCCATTCTGTATCATCTTAGTGATAATTCTTGTTCTGTACTTCTTTGGGAATGTGTCACTCTTCTCTGGTTGTTATCTGAGATACATACAGCACATAATCTCTAACAAAATTACCTTTAGGGACCGGTTCTGAATTCATACATGTCTGAATATCATTTACTGTTATCTTATGAAGGCATTTCAGTACTGTTGTATAGTATATATACATTCATAATCTTTAATCTGGGAAAAATCAGAGTCAAAGCAAACCAGAGAACTGTGGTTGATACTATGGGGTTATAAAGATCAGTATTTCATTTATGTCCTTTTGTATTTATGATTTGTTCCTGATTTCACTTTTTATTGATTGGAATGTTCTGAGATAGATCCTTCTTTCATTTATTTAGATTTTTTTCCTGCAGACTCTTAACTTTTTCCTGAATTTTTCATAGTTCTCTTTGATATTCTTCTGTATCTTCTTACACATGTTCTATATTCCTTTCCCTTTTCTTTGAATTTATTGGGTATCATGGCCCTTCTCCTCTTTTCTTCTTTAATTCAGCATATTTTATTAAAGGTATGCTCATGGCAAGTTGACAACATTCTGCCTCCTCATCCCTCATATTTCTTTATATCTAATGAGATTGTTCTTATAAGAAGTGCACACCAGAAGCACATTCCATTCCATTTTGTACATTGCTTTGATGCTTTGTTTGAATTTCTTCTGTAAATAATATCTTAAATCAGTGCCTTTCTTTTGAAGGTCTTTGGATCTATTTGGAATAGTGTGCCTATTTTTATCTTCAGCTCCACTGATATTTCATGATCCAATTTAGAAGCAGTATAGTGGAATATAAAGAGCTGGATTTACTCAATCTAAGGTTTTGAATCCTAGGTCAGAGCCACTTTACCTATATGACCTTGGGCAAATTACTGAACCTCTCTGAACTTCAGATTTCTCACCTATTAGTCGTCTGTTTTCATCTATAGTGCCTTTAACCCTCACAGGCTATTTTGAGGATAGATCAAGAAAAATACCTGACACATGGTATACCTTTTGTAAAAGATGTTTAAATGATGCTGACATCTACCTGAAAGATACTCAGAAAATTACTTTTGAGTCATTACCCATAGCATTAATCTGGGGTGGATTTAATTGAGGCTTCTTCACTCTCTTTAGCATCGTTGCACTCTGTTGATGATGGGTTTATGGCAGGCTTCCCTGAAGGTTATTGCATGACCCCCCTCATACTGTGCTGATCTCTTCCATTTTCATAATAGAATATTGCTGATAACCTTTCCCCTATCAGGCTCTTCTGTTTACCTTCCCTTTGAAGAAAAGCCATTCATAAGAGCTGTTACAACTTTGAAATATTTGTGCAAATCATTAAAATATATGTAATATATTAATATATATGTAAATATGTAATGTGATGCAAGAATAGCCTATTATAGAGTCATTTTTATTTCAGTTTATTAGGATAAAAGATGCGTCAATAGGAGTAAATTGTACTAAATAAGAAAGGAAGGCTGATAGAAGAGAGGAGAAAAGCAGGAAAAAAAAAAAGGAGAAAGTTAACTCTACCAAGACTTACTGAGAACATATTTTGTGCAAGATGCTGTTTTAGGTTTCTCAGTGATACCAAAGTGTTTCAAGCCTGTCAAGAATGACAATTTTGTCAGGAGAAAGTCTTGTTGAATTGGAAGTTCCTTTCTTAACACTCGCAGTGACTGAAAAAGGATGGGTGCTGAGTGTGTTTGGGGTGAATGAAGGAAATATCAAACTAAAAAGGCTTAATTAACGTTACCTTGGAGGTAGGTGAATTGGAAGAGAAGTTAGAAACATTGTTTTGGTAAGAATGTTTTGGTCAAATAATAAGAGATATGTTTTTCTTTCTTTTTTTTTTAATATTTTCCTTTTCAGTTTATGGGTTAAGCAAGTAAACTTACAGAATTATAAATGACCAGAATAAAAAAGGGATCTTAGTGATGATTTGAGTCAACCTTCCTTATTTTAGAGGCTGATTTTAAAATCATACTAGAAAATATGTACTTTAATTCCCACCATTTCTACCAGAGAGTATCACCTTTTATCTTGGCCAGTTAGCCAACCAGCATACTACCTTAAATGATACTTAGGTGTTGTCAGTTTGAATTATTTCTATAGGAATCGCATTTGTAAATTTCCTAAAAATTACTGTGTATTCCACGATACCTTCCTCCTACCACTAAGCATAATTATGGGTTTCATTCCCTCATGTCAGCTACAGTGGTTTTTGAGGCTACAGGCTGACTTTAATTCTGGCCAAAGTAAGCATGAGTTACATGAATTCTCCTGATGAAAAAATACCAACTTTTATTTCAGTTGACTTTTATGCCTTCTCTCACTGTGGCCTCCTATCAGTATCACAGTGGCCTAATGTCCCTACTAGACAATTGTGTGGCTGGCAAGTCAGGATATTACATTTAAAAAGGAATGCATACAAATAAAATTGGAATCCTTCAGTGTGTCTACTTTAAAAATGACAATGCAATGCCCTTCTCTGATTCAGAAGTAACAGCATGAGAAAATATAGAGATGGCCCTTAGCTTGTAATAATTGTTTTATTTGCCATCCATTTGTCTGAGTCCTACACACATAAAAGCCCACTCAGACACTTCTCAGCACCATTCCTCTCTCTAGGTTACCATACCCATTACTGCTCAAGCATGTTGTCCAATTTTCCGTGAAAATAAAGACAACAATCAATCATTCCTCATACCTTAGTTTGTTTTATGCTTATATTGGAAGGAGAATTCATGTTGGCTATAGTTAATGTCTGGCAGTAAGTTTCCTGAAGAACTTTGAAAAAAGACAGGGAAACTCTTTGTTGAAAATCCTTTCCTGTTTCTGCCATACCTGGATAATTCTTATCCATATAATAACAAGACCTAGCTCCCACCCACTCCTAGTGAATTTCTCCAAAGTAGACATACAGATTGCCAACAAACACATGAGAAGATTCTCAACATCAGTAATCATTAGAGAAATGCAAATCAAAACCACATTGAGGTATCACCTCACACCGGTCAGAATGGCCATCATCAAAAAATCTACAAACAATAAATGCTGGAGAGGGTGTGGAGAAAAGGGAACCCTCCTGCACTGTTGGTGGGAATGTAAACTGATACAGCCACTATGGAGAACAGTATGGAGGTTCCTTAAAAAACTAAAAATAGAACTACCATACGACCCAGCAATCCCACTACTGGCCATATACCCTGAGAAAACCATAATTCAAAAAAGAGTCATGTACCACAATGTTCATTGCAGCACTATTTACAATAGCCAGGTCATGGAAGCAACCTCAATGTCCATTGACACATGAACGGATAAAGAAGATGTGACACATATATACAATGAAATATTACTCAGCCATTACAAGGAACAAAATTGAGGTATTTGTAATGAGGTGGATGGACCTAGAGTCTGTCATAGAGTGAAGTAAGTCAGAAGGAGAAAAACAAAGACCGTATGCTAACGCACGTATATGGAATCTAAAAAAAACAGTACTGATGAACCTAGTGGCAGGGCAGGAAGAAAGACGCAGACATAGAGAACAGACTTGAGGACACAGGTGGGGAAGGGGAAGCTGGGATGAAGTGAGACAGTAGCATTGACATATATACACTACCAAATGTAAAACAGATAGCTAGTGGGAAGCTGCTGCATAGCACAGGGAGATCAGCTCAATACTTTGGACGACCTGGAGGGCTGGGATAGGGAGGGTGGGAAGGAGGCCCAAGAAGGAGGGGATATGGGGATATATGTATACATATAGCTGATTCATTTTGTTGTACAGCAGAAACTAACAAAACATTGTAAAGCAATTATACTCCAATAAAGATATACAAATAAATAAACAAATAAATAAATAAAATGCAAAAAACACCACTTATGATTATCAAAGGGGAAAGTAGGGAGGTTGGGATAAATTATGAGATTGGGATTAACATATACACAATACTATATATAAAATAGGTAACCAACAAGGACCTACTGTATAACATAGAGAATTATACTCAATATTTTGTAATAACCTATAAGGGAAAACAATCTGAAAAAAAAATATGTGTATCACTGAATCACTTTGCTGTACACCTGAAACTGACACAAAATTTTAAATCAACTATACTTCAATTAAAAAAAAAACTGAAAAAAAAACCCCATTAACAATACTGTGTTGTATATTTGCAAGTTGCTAAGAGAGATCTTAAAAGTTCTCATCACAAGAAAAACATTTAAAAAAAAAAAAAAAAAAAAAAAAGAAAAACATTTTTATCTAATTATACATGATGATGGATGTTAACTAAACTTAGTGTGGTAATCATTTTGCAACATATACATAAATCATTATGCTGTACATTGAAAACTAACACAATGTTATCTACCATTTTGAGCTCAATTTTTTAAAAAGCCATTAAATATTACTTTACTGAAATTTTGGAAGTAATGGATTGAAAAAAAAAAAGAACCTTAAAATTAGATTTTTTGTTCAGTTTTATCCCCATGCCTAAAACATTGCCGACCCAGAGTAGATACTCAATAAATATTTGTTAAATAAATAAATGCCAAATGTGACTATTCCAGGGAAATAAATTATATCTTTTTTTTTTTTTCAACATCTCCACTGGAGTACAATTGCCCTACATTGCTGTGTTAGTTGCTGCTATACAACAAAGTGAATCACCTATACGTATACATATATCCCCATATTCCCTCCCTCTTGAGTCTCCCTCCCACCCTCCCTATCCCACCCCTCTAGGTGGTCACAAAGCACCGAGCTGATCTCCCTGTGCTATGCGGCTGCTTCCCACTAGCTATCTATTTTACATTTGGTAGTGTATATATGTCCATGACACTCTCTCACTTCATCCCAGCTTACCCTTCCCCCTCCCCATGTCCTCAAGTCCATTCTCTACGTCTGCGTCTTTATTCCTGTCCTGCCCCTAGGTTCTTCAGAACCATTTATTTTTTAGATTCCATATATATGTGTTAGCATATGGTATTTGTTTTTCTCTTTCTAACTTACTTCACTCTGTATGACAGACTCTAGGTCCATCCACCTCATTACAAATAACTCAATTTCATTTCCTTTTATGGCTGAGTAACATTCCATTGTATATATGCATCACATCTTCTTTATCCATTCATGTGTTGATGGCCATTTAGGTTGCTTCCATGTCCTAGCTATTGTAAATAGAGCTGCAATGAACACTGTGGCACATGACTCTTTTGGAATTATGGTTTTCTCAGGGTATATGCCCAGTAGTGGGATTGCTGGGTCATATGGTAGTTCTATTTTTAGTTTTTTAAGGAACGTCCATACTGTTCTCCATAGTGGCTGTATCAATTTACATTCCCACCAACAGTGCAAGAGGATTCCCTTTTCTCCACACCCTCTCCAGCATTTATTGTTTGTAGATTTTTTTGATGATGGCCATTCTGACCGGTGTGAGGTGATAGCTCATTGTAGTTTTGATTTGCATTTCTCTAACGATTAGTGATGTTGAGCATTCTTTCATGTGTCTGTTGGCAGTCTGTATATCTTCTTTGGAGAAATGTCTATTTAGGTCTTCTGCCCATTTTTGGATTCGGTTGTTTGCGTCTTTGATATTGAGCTGCAGGAGCTGCTTGTATATTTTGGAGATTAATTCTTTGTCAGTTGCTTCATTTGCAAACATTTTCCCCCATTCTGAGGGTTGTCTTTCATCCTGTTTATGGTTTCCTTTGCTGTGGAAAAGCTTTTGAGTTTCATTAGGCCCCCTTTTTTTTTTTTTTCATTTTTGTTTTTATTCCCATTTCTCTAGGAGGTGGGTCAAAAAGGATCTTGCTGTGATTTATGTCACAGAGTGTTCTTCCTATGTTTTCCGCTAAGAGTTTTATAGTGTTTGGCCTTACATTTAGGTCTTTAATCCACTTTGAGTTTATTTTTGTGTATGGTGTTAGGGAGTGTTCTAATTTCATTCTTTTACATGTACCTGTCCAGTTTTCCCAGCACCACTTATTGAAGAGGCTGTCTTTTCTCCATTTTATATTCTTGCCTCCTTTATCAAACATAAGGTGACCATATGTGTGTGGATTTATCTGTGGGCTTTCTATCCTGTTCCATTAATCTATATTTCTGTTTTAGTGCCAGTACCATACTGTCTTGATTACTGTAGCTTTGTAGTATAGTCTGAAGTCAGGGAGCCTGATTCCTCTGGCTCCATTTTTCTTTCTCAAGATTGCTTTGGCTATTCAGGGTCTTTTGTGTTTCCATACAAATTGTGAAATTTTTGTCCTAGTTCTTTGAAAAATTGGTAGTTTGATAGGGATTGCATTGAATCTGAAGATTGCTTTGGGTAGTATAGTCATTTTCACAATGTTGATTCTTCCAATCCAAAACATGGTATATCTCTCCATCTGTTTGTATTACATTTAATTTCTTTCATCACTGTCTTATAGTTTTCTGCAGACAGGTCTTTTGTCTCCTTAGGTAGGTTTATTCCTAGGTATTTTATTCTTTTTGTTGCAATGGTAAATGGGAGTGTTTCCTTAATTTTTCTTGCAGATTTTTAATCATTAGTGTATAGGAATGCAAGAGATTTTTCTGCATTAATTTTGTAACCTACTACTTTACCAAATTCATTAATTAGGTCTAGTACTTTTCTGGTAGCATCTTTAGGATTTTATATATATAGTATCATGTCATCTGCAAACAGTGACAGTTTTACTTCTTCTTCTCCAATTTGGATTCCTTTTATATCTTTTTTGTCTCTGATTGCTGTGGCTAAAACTTCCAAAACTATGTTGAATAATAGTGGTGAGAGTGGGCAACCGTGTCTTTTTCCTGATTTTAGAGGAAATGTTTTCAGTTTTTCACCATTGAGAACGATGTTGGCTGTGAGTTTGTCATATAAGGCCTTTATTATGTTGAGGTAAGTTCCCTCAATGCCTAATTTCTGGAGAGTTTTTATCATAAATAGGTGTTGAATTTGTCAAAAGCTTTTTCTGCATCTATTGAGATTATTATATGGTTTTTCTCCTTCAATTTGTTAATATGGTGTATTACATTGATTGATTTTCGTATACTGAAGAATCCTTGCATTCCTGGGATAAACCCCACTTGATCATGGTGTATGATCCTTTTAATGTGCTGCTGGATTCTGTTTGCTAGTATGTTCTTGAGGTTTTTCGCATCTATGTTCATCAGTGATATTGGACCTTAGTTTTCTTTCTTTGTGACATCTTTGTCTGGTTTTTGTATCAGGGTGATAGTTGCCTTGTAGAATGAGTTTAGGAGTGTTCCTCCCTCTGCTATATTTTGGAAGAGTTTGAGAAGGATAGGTGTTAGCTCTTCTCTAAATGTTTGATAGAATTTGCCTGTGAAGCCATCTGGTCCTGGGTTTTTGTTTATTGGAAGGTTTTTAATACAGTTTCAATTTCAGTGCTTGTGATTGGTCTGTTTATATTCTCTATTTCTTCCTGGTTCAGTCTCAGAAGGTTGTGCTTTTCTAAGAATTTGTCCATTTCTTCCAGGTTGTCCGTTTATTGGCATATAGTTGCTTACAGTAATCTCTCATGATCCTTTGTATTTTTGCAATGTCAGTTGTTACTTCTCCTTTTTCATTTCTAATTCTGTTGATTTGAGGAGTCTTCTCCCTTTTTTTCTTGATGAGTCTGGCTAATGGTTTATCAATTTTCTTTATCTTCTCAAAGAACCAGCTTGTAGTCTTATTGATCTTTGCTATTGTTTCCTTCATTTCTTTCTCATTTATTCCTGATCTGATCTTTATGATTTCTTTCATTATGCTAATTTTGGAGTTTTTTGTTCTTCTTCCTCTAATTGCTTTAGGTGTAAGTTTAGGTTGTTTATTTGAGATGTTTCTTATTTCTTGAGGTAGGATTGTATTGCTACAAACTTCCCTTTAGAACTGCTTTTGCTGCATCCCATAGGTTTTGGGCCATCATATTTTCATTGTCATTTGTTTCTAGGTATTTTTTGATTTCCTCTTTGATTTCTTCAGTGATCTCTTGGTTATTTAGTAGTGTATTATTTTACCTCCATACCTTTGTATTTTTTACAGTTTTTTTTTTTCCTGTAATTAGTATCTAGTCTCATAGCATTGTGGTCGGAAAAGATACTTGATATAATTTCAATTATCTTAAATTTACCAAGGCTTGATTTGTGACCCAAGATATGATCTGTCCTGGAGAATGTTCCATGAGCACTTGAGAAGAAAGTTTATTCTGTTGTTTTTGAATGGAATGTCCTATAAATATCAACTAAGTCCATCTTGTTTAATGTATCATTTAAAGCTTGTGTTTCCTTATTTATTTTCATTTTGGTTGATTTGTCCATTGGTTTAAGTGGGGTGTTAAAGTCACCTACAATTGTTGTGTTACTGTCTATTTCCCCTTTTATGGCTGTTAGCATTTGCCTTATGTATTGAGGTGCTCCTATGTTGGGTGCATAAATATTTACAATTCTTATATCTTCTTCTTGGATTGATCCCTTGATCATTATGTAGTGTCCTTCTTTGTCCTTTGTAATAGTCTTTATTTTAAAGTCTATTTTGTCTGATATGAGAATTGCTACTCCAGCTTTCTTTTGATTGCCATTTGCATGGAATATCTTTTTCCATCCCCTCACTTTCAGTCTGTGTGTGTCCCTAGGTCTGAAGTGGGTCTCTTGTAGACTGCATATATACAGGTGTTGTTTTTGTATCCATTCAACCAGTCTATGTCTTTTGGTTGGAGCATTTAATCCATTTACATTTAAGGTAGTTATTGATATGTATGTCCCTATTACCATTTTCTTAATTGTTTTGGGTTTGTTATTGTAGGTATTTTCCTTCTCTTGTGTTTCCTGTCTAGAGAAGTTCCTTTAACATTTGTTGTAAGGCTGGCTTGGGCTGAATCCTCTTTGCTTTTGCTTATCTGTAAAGTTTTCAATTTCTCTGTCGAATCTGAATGATATACTTGCTGGGTAAAGTAATCTTGGTTGTAGTTTTTTCCCTTTTATCACTTTAAGTATGTCCTGCCATTCCCTTCTGGCTTGCAGAGTTTCTGCTGAAAGATCAACTGTTAACCTTCTGGGGATTCCCTTGTATGTTATTTGTTGTTTTTCCCTTGCTGCTTTTAATATTTTTTCTTTGTATTTAGTTTTTGGTAGTTTGATTAATATGTGTTTGGCGTGTTTCTCTTTGGATTTATCCTGTATGGGACTCTCTGAGCTTCCTGGACTTGACTGACTCTTTCCTTTCCCATATTAGGGAAGTTTTCAACTATAATCTCTTCAAATATTTTCTCAGTCCCTTTCTTTTTCTCTTCTTCTGGAACCCGTATAATTTGAATGTTGGTGCATTTAATGTTGTCCCAGATGTCTCTGAGACTGTCCTCAATTCTTTTCATTCTTTTTTCTTTTTCTTCTCTGCAGTAGTTATTTCCACTATTTTACCTGCCAGGTCACTTATCCATTCTTCTGCCTCAGTTTTCTGCTATTGATTCCTTCTAGAGAATTTTTTATTTCATTTATTGTGTTATTCATCATTGTTTGTTAGCTCTTTAGTTCTTCTAGTCACTTGTTAAACGTTTCTTGTATTTTCTCCATTCTATTTCCAAGATTTTGGATCATCTTTACTATCATTACTCTGAATTCTTTTTCAGGTAGAATGCCTATTTCCTCTTCATTTGTTTGGTCTGGTGGGTTTTTACCTTGCTCCTTCATCTGCTGTGTGTTTCTCTGTCTTCTCATTTTGCTTAACTTACTGTGTTTGGGGTCTCCTTTTCCCAGGCTGCAGGTTCATAGTTCCCATTGTTTTTGGTGTCTGCACCCAGTGGCTAAAGTTGGTTCAGTGGGTTGTGTAGGCTTCCCAGTGGAGGGGACTGGTGCCTGTGTTCTGGCAGATGAGGCTGGATCTTGTCTTTCTGGTAGGCAGGACTGCATCCGGTGGTGTGTTTTGGTGTGTTTGTGAACTTAGTATGATTTTAGGCAGCCTCTCTGCTAATGGGTGGGGTGTGTTCCTGTCTTGCTAGTTGTTTGTCATAGGGTGTCTAGCACTGGAGTTTGCTGGTCATTGAGTGGATCTGGGTCTTAGCGTTGAGACAGAGATCTCTGGGAGAGCTCTCTCTGATTGATATTACATGCGGCCAGGAGGTCTCTGGTGGTCCAATGTCCTGAACTCGGCTCTCCCACCTCAGAGGCTCACGTCTGACATCCCCCGGAGCACCAAGACCCTGTCAGCCACACAGCGTCTTGACCCCCAAGAAAGCTGTTCACTGGACACACCACTGCAGTTGGGATCCGAGTGGCTCGCTGGGAATAGGGAACGATGCCACCGCTGGGCCTCGGGCACCTGAGGGATGACCTGGATGCTCCAGGAACACTGTCCAGGGCAGGGTGAGAAGAGCTCCCACACTGAGGCAATAAATTATATCTTTACCTAAAATTTCCTCATGGGCATACCTGTTTCCTAGCCTAAAGTCCCTATTTTAAGTCCCACTTTTCTTGGTCTGGCTCCTACTAAGCTGAACATTTTCTTAGTCATGTATTGGAAATTTCAAGTCCAGTTTAGGAAAACGCTAAGCCCAGCACAAAAAGAGCTGGTCTTGCTGTCAGACTGAATTAGACTGCATTTGTGAGAATAGAAAGGTAATGATCAATGTGAAAGGTATTGAGGATGTAACTTGATGTAAAGTATCTTGAGCAAAGAAGAAAAATAATAGGATATAAATGCTTAATTAAAATGTTTTCTTTTTTTAAAAATAGTTTGGATTTTACAGAAAATAAACCCAATTCATGTCTTAAGGTAGGTTGATTTCTTTTCATCAAAGGATATGCATTTTCCACATATTAACCAAAAGGAGTTGTATTTTAAAATACTCATAGATAATTCATGTAAAGAAGCAAAAAAAGAGTCTGCTCTAAAAGAATAATACCACAAAAACGTATATTTCCAGACTTTTAAAATCCTGTTGTTTTACACTTTTCTCCTTTCTGTTGTATTCTAAATATTTAACTACTTTTTCCAAGAGTGAATGTACAGACTTTTAAAATAGCTTTATTAAAGGGTAATTTACATGTAATAAGATTAACTCATTTTAAATATATAATTCAATACTTTTCATTAAATTTACAGAGGTGTGCAACCATTAAAACCATCTGATTTTAGAACATTTCCATCACATCCAAGAGATCCCTAGTGTCCATTTGCAATCTCTGTTGTCTCCACTCCTGGTCCCTGGAAACCACTAAAATACTTTCTGTCTCTATGTCTTTGCCTTTTCTAGAGATTTCATATAAATTGAATCACACAATATGTATCATTTGTGCCTGTTTATTTCACTTAGCATAATGTTTTTGAGGTTCATCCATGCTCTAGCATGTATTAATACTGTGTTCTTTTTATTGATGAATAATATTCCCACGTACTGTTTTCAATATATATTAGCATGTAATACAGCACTGAAGACAAATGTGTTTGAAACTCTGAACTGTTTCTTTTATAAAAAATGTAATTTATATCACAACTTCTGAAAGATTTATAGTAAAGGCTAATGACACATAAATTATATATGCATAAACTGAATATACAGAAAAACCTTCCTAAATTTTATTTATTCATTTTATCTATTCATTAATTCTTTAAAATATTACTTTCACTTAAATTCTTCTCTGAACTTAATATGCATACATACTTAAATATTTCCCTTCAAATATGAGGTATAGAAAGATGTGGGTGAGTTAAGTTTTAATATCTTACTAACTAATATAAAGAAAAAAAGAAACTGTAGTATTGTCATAGACAGTTTTAGTTGTCTTTTGAAAAGCCAAAATACCTAATGAATACTGGTTAATTGAGAAAAGTTGGCTTAGGAAAATTAGCCATTTTTAATCCTATAATATTGAACTCCAAGTTACGTTAGAGAAAGGAAGCATTTTATGCCTATTTTTTATTTCATTAATATTGTAAAAGAGTTAGGGCAAGATAGAGAAAATGCCACATATAACCAGAGTCCTTCAAAGGTTAAGTGAAAACACATTGTTGAGGATTCTTTTTTTTTTTTTTTTTTTTTTTTTTTTTTTTTTTTTAATTTATTTATTTATTTTTGGCTGTGTTGGGTCTTCGTTTCTGTGCGAGGGCTTTCTCTAGTTGTGGCAAGCGGGGGCCACTCTTCATCGCGGTGCGCGGGCCTCTCACTATCGCGGCCTCTCCTGTTGCGGAGCACAGGCTCCAGACGCGCAGGCTCAGTAGTTGTGGCTCACGGGTCTAGTCGCTCCGCGGCATGTGGGATCTTCCCAGACCAGGGCTCGAACCCGTGTCCCCTGCATTGGCAGGCAGATTCTCAACCACTGCGCCACCAGGGAAGCCCGAGGATTCTTATATTTCTTTCATCTCTCCTGAGTTTTCTTTCTTCTCTTATCCACTATCTCTTCCACCATTTTAAAATTTTCTATCTGTCTCATCTTAGACGTGGATAAATTTGTCCTCCTTTATGCTTTACCACCAAAACAAAACAAAAAACTTTGTTATGAGGTGCAGGGTATTTATGAAGAGTAGTTGGAAAATAAAAATAAAATAGCCTAAGCACATCTGGGGGCAAGATCTATTCTACCCAGCTTTTGTATCTCCCAATATATGGCACTGGGTATCCTATTTAATGTTTACGAATTAGAAATTATGCAATAGGGGAGAAATGGAAAACCTTCTAAATATAATATCTTAGAGTTTTATTTTTTTAATACTTGAGTTTTTCTCTCTCTCTCTTTCTCATAATTTAGAAACCTTAGGTACAATTTTAGTAAGAGTGTTGTGTGATGGGCCTAAAAAAAGAAAGGAAATGTCCTTCACTATTTTTACTAAACATCTATTATACCTGGATAATCCAAATGTAGAGCCCCTGTCCCTTTACTGATGCAAAAGGTAAATGTACTTTTACACATCCCTTTACCTGTCTTCCATCCAACCTTGGCAAAGCAAGGAACACCTGAATGAAAAAAAAAAAATATCTTAAATCACATGGCTCAAATACAGGATGCTGTACATTCAAATGAAGTGCAAAGCTAGTAATGTGGCTTTCTGGCTATGGATTTTGTGAAAACACATCACCTCTCATCTCAAAAACTCTGTGAAACTTTAAAAAATCAATTAGGTTGAACAATGTGACGTGGACATAAGTACAGGGATGGGAGGTGTACAGAAAGAGTGATGTGGGAAACAGTTAAGGAAACATGTTAGAAGTTAATCACTAAATTGTTCTCTTTCCTAAATTAGCATTACTAAGTTACTTTGTCATTCACCAAATGTTTACAAAGGATCTTTTTTTGTGTGTGTGCTAAGCCTGGTGTTAAAGATGCAAAAACTGAGCCATAGGAACACGGCGTCTATAAGTAGAGCAAAATGAAAATTCAGAAACTACATCTCAGATAAGTGAACTCATATTGTTTTCACTTGGAGCATCACCCCCAAGAGGGAAAAGAAACATTTAATCTCCCATATCTCTTCTGCTTATCTTTCTCTTTCAATGGCAGGAGACTAATTCCACTTTTGGTCTTATGGGCTCTTCCCTTAAATAAATACTGCCAATTCTCTCCAACCTTTGGTTTGTAATAAAACACTGTTTTTAAAGATATACTACAGAAAATTTAGGTTAAAAAAAAATCCTTTTCCATAATTTCAATACCTTGGCTTTCGTGCTTGTGTTTAGGCTCTCAGCTTTAAGTTAGTGTTTATGAAGCCAAAAGCTTCATTTCATTCCTTCTAATCCTACCTGTAGGAAAAGGATACCCCTCATTAAATAGGGGGGTAGGTTAGGTGCAAAGAATTGATACTGTTACAATGCTACATAAATAACACAATGTAAACAGTGATATGGTAGAGGAAAAATAGATTCCACCAGAGGAAATGGCATATATTTAGTTTGGTAGGTCCTACATTGGTCTAGAATGAAGAATGACTTCTCAGAGTAAAAACATTCTTAAGCTTTAAGTTCTTAAAGTTGAATAGCAGTCATTCTACTTAGAGAGAATTGCATATTCCAAAGGGGAAACAATGAAAAATGAAAGGTGTGTGGAATAGGTAGAAGGTAGAGCATCAGGGGCAATAAAGGACACTGGAGAAAAACCAGTCCAGGAACTGGAAGATCTCCTAAACCATTTTAAGGATTTTGGACTTCCCTAATGGGAGGTTACTGGAGGCTTTTCAGCAGGATGTTGACTTTATCTGATGTATATGTCATAGAGATTGCTATGGAGAACAGACTGGCTGGAGGCAAAGAATAGAACAAGACAGTAAAGAGGAAAACCTGTGGGCAGCTATTAGAGCAGTTCAGGAACAAAATGATGGCAGCTTAAACTGGAGTGAAGTAGAGTGATGCCAGTGGGGAAGGGGAGGGATACAGGGATACAGGCAAGACTTAAATAAGATGCATTTTGTCCTTTTAACTTTGTTTTTTACAGTTGAATTAAAAAATAAATAAAGGACTTCCCTCATGGCACAGTGGTTAAGAATCCACCTGCCAATGCAGGGGACACGGGTTCGAGCCCTTGTCTGGGAAGATCCCATGTGCCGTGGAGCAAGTAAGCCCGTGCACCACAACTACTGAGCCTATTCTCCAGAGCCCACGTGCGAAACTACTGAGCCCGAGTGCCACAACTACTGAAGCCTGCACAACTAGAGCCTGTGCTCCACAACAAGAGAAGCCACCACAATGAGAAGCCCGCCCTCCACAACGAAGAGTAACCCCTGCTCACTGCAACTAGAGAAAGCCCACGCTCCGCAACGAAGACCCAACGCAGCCAAAAATAAAAATTAATTAATTTTTAAAAATAAGCTAAAAATTAAATAAATAAAAACCCAGATATCTAGTATAATACATTCCTCAATTATGATAATATTTTGGTGCATTTCTTCTAGTGGATCTTGGAGTATTTCACCGACGTTGGCAATTAGGCATACAGTCAGTGTTTGTCTACTTCATGTGGCCACATAGGGCAGCTTTTACAAATAGAGAAAAGTGAGGCTGTAGCACTTGTGAGAGGTCTGACCCAGCACAGGCAGAATTTCAAAGCTACAACTAAATTCTCTTTGCCTGTGATTACTTTTGACGTCAGAATGACCCCTGTGCAAATTCAGAAGGAAAATCAAAGTTACAGCTCGTTTATAATTATTCATCTGTTTCTGCCCAAATCTAACAGCTGTAGGCAATGTAATTTCTGCATGTACTGAGATTCATTTGGTCTCATAGTTTTTTTCTAAATCTCTATGCACAACCCATCTCTTCTTTGGATTGGTTATAACAATGACTTGGCAAGGAGCAAAACCAAATAGAATCAAATCAAAAAAATTCAATCATTTACTTTTCTGCTTGCTTGCCTTCCTATGCTCTTTCTTTACCTCCTTTAAAAAAATTAATAATGATAACTAACAATAGCTAATTATTTTTGAGCCCTGCTAAGTGCTTTACACAATGCTAAGTACTGTACATATCTCATTTAGGTATTCTAAGATAAATATCCTCTTATTAGATACAATGGATGTTGTTATTAATATTATTATTTCTACTATGTAGATGAGCAAACAAAGGCTTCTAAAATTAAAAAAAAACTTAGTGGTTGAAGTGGCATTAAACTCAGTCTTCTCTGACTCAATATAACTATCTGATTGTACACTTATGCTCTCCATTCTCTTCCACCAAAATCATCATCATCACCATCACCTTACTATATACATAACTCCCTGGAAATGAGGAATATATGCTCTAGGAAACTATTTAGAAAGCTACTGCTTGGGATGAAAGGGGATAGTACTCTGCATCATTAATTTTTCAACACTTTTCACGTTACAGATACTGTAATTGGTACTATACCTAGGAATACCATCATGAACAAGTTTCTGTCTCATTATAAAATAGTGTGGAAAAGAGGAAAACTACCATGGCAGAATGGCAATTGCAGAAGGATGCATCAGCCTTGATTCACATTATTGGAAGAGTGCAATGTGAAGTACAGATGAAAACTCTATAGTGAAAGGCCCTGCATGGGCACAGCTTTCCCCCCTTAGAGGCTGAAGGAAGTACACACTGACTTCATCTCTTTCCTGGCTTGCCCTCGTTTCCCTTTGCTTCTTATCTTCATCTCTGTATAATCTCATTCTAGCTTCAAACCATACTTAGAAGAATTTTTATTATCCCTGCTTTTGTGGGGAAACAACGCACCATGAATATTTTCATGTTTCTGAACAACTGAGGCTTTCTGAACAAAGAACATTGGCACCTGGGTTAAAGGATGATTGACTAGTAGCCCTCAAGGTGGAGAGCTCCATAGAGAAATAAAACTCTGATCTCTCCCCAGAGACATTTGATTACATCCCAGTATGTTGGAGTAGAGACCTTCCCTCTTCCCTCCACAAATACGAATTTTTACATTGCAGGGCAAAAGTTGCTTTTTCTCTCTCCAGAGGGGCAGAGGGACAGATAGGAAAACCACCCTATATAATCTCTAACTTCATAATTCTAAGGTTCATTTCCTATGGTACAAACCCCGACGTATACACAGGGCACATCTGGCTCTCACTCCATCACATTTGGGCATCAAGAACCGATTCAAGCTGCTCTGTGAGTAAATAAACAGTCTGATCCCTGATTCAGAGGTCCTGTATTCCTATCTATCTATGTGTGTGTGTGTGTGTGTGTGTGTGCGCGTGTGTACGTGTACATATATGTATATAAAGAGATACAGATTATAACATCATAGACCCCTCACAGTTTTAAGCTTAACAATTATCCAGATAAACAAATCAAGACTAAAAACATGTTCTCATTACTACTTTCTAGAGGAATTCCTTTGTTCTACTATTCTTTGAATTTCTGTATAGAGGCCCAAAAGGCATAGGTAACTAACTCTACCATTAAAGAGTATTGGTTTCTGCCTCTACCTTCCCTTTAAATACTCATTTCCATCAGCTCTTCTAATGTCTAACTTAGGTCACACTGAGAATCCATTTTCTGAGAAGGAAAGAAAATCTCAGAAGTATATGCCCTGGTCCAAGGGTTCCAGCTGTAACTGAAGGGCCAGCATCTACTATAAAAGTGAAATTCTCTATCGTTCTATATGGCCGTGCTATTATCTGTGAGCAGATGTAGGAAGGCCCTACTTTCCTCCCCAAAGAGAATAAAAATCAGAAAGCTGCTTCATGACCTCTCTTGCTAGGGAAGGACTTCGCTGTTCTGGAGCATTCTGTCTGTTGGTATGGCACATAGAATGGGCCAGTGTGACCTGCTGACCAGATCCTGCTCTGACTGGGTCCCTCCAGGAGATCATGAGCTCGTCTTTGTCCCCTGTTCAACACAGAAGAGAGGAGAAGGACTTGGGAATGCTACTATATTTAACTAATTTATTCCTTAATACCACAAAACTAGGAAGAAAGTCACACATTTTAGATCCCTAGAGATAATCCCATTTTAGATCCTTAGAGATAATCCCAGCATTTTCCTGTTTTTCTTTTGTCTTCCCATAATCTCTTTTCAAGTTCCTTGTCTGGTGTCCCCTCCTTCTGCTACACTTTAAGGAACTCCAAGCTTTCCTACCTGTGATAGAAATGCAGGCCTTTAATCTCTCAACGTTCATGTGCTTTGCAAGTTCTTCCCTAATGTTCGGACAGGATGTTAAACATGGCTTCCTTGTATACAGACTTTGCTGGCCCTACAGGGTGAGAGGGAGTGGGGGGCCCGATCTCTTGAGGGACAGAGTAATGATAGGTGCTACAGTTCTAGTTCACACTTTCAAAGAGTGGAAGCTGCCATTTGTTTCCTTATGAATCACCAAAGGCAAACATACTTGGCTGCAGCAAATATGATTCATTTTTTCTAAAGGAAACACAATTTCACATGGGGAAAGCATATTCCTCCTACTAGCATGACTTTGACCTACTCATTTCAAAGTAGTAACCTCGGCATCACTGTTCAAGGAACATGTGCTTCTGTCCTCTGTCTGAGTATACTGCACAAGTGGAATTCTTCCCAAATCAATTCTCCCCAAATAGGACTAACATATATTCCCCTGATGTGGTGGGAAAGAGGACCATACTGCAGATCACTCTCAATGAACTTACATATTCTATAGGATTCCTCCCTTGCTTCTGCATTTGAAGTAAGTTGTCTTAAGAAATATATGCATGTCCTAGCTTATATTTATAAATTTGGGGAGCTTTATATGTGTTTAATGCTCAGTGCACTTCATTCATTTTCCTTTTTTCCTGTCTGCAGACTATTTTCCTTTGCATATTTAAATGATGGTTAACTATGAAGACCAAAATAGACAAATTGCCACTTATTCCTTTGTCTCTCAGTGGCTTGCTGTGCTATAAATGTATTTAATCTAGACCAAACTGAGGAGGTAAAACCTAATTTAATAGCTATCAATCACAGGCAGCAGTCCTGCAAGAGGAGAAAATAGAAAGGTGGTTCTATTATGTAGTCCTCTCCCAGGAAAAACAAAGTGAAATATTAGACACTCCATATCTTTACAAGATGCCTTCTAATCCCTCTACCGAGTTACACATAATTTGAAGCCCTGTGTATTTCATTTCCACTTATATGCCACCACCCTTATATTAAAAAGTGTGTAACTGACATGTTAGCTAAACTATTTAATAAGAATTAAATACATTGGGCTTCGTTAGAAGGAAACAGAGCAACTTGATATGAAATTCAAATACTAATTAGATAAAGCCTCCCTGTGTGGAGCTAGGCAGATGCTTTTCTGAGCCCCAGAATAATACACATGGCTATGCTTTCGAGCCTTCTAATGGTGAGACTGTCATCCTGTGTTGCCTGTTAAATCCCTCCAGAACCTTCTCAATTTTCTCTGATTAAAAAGCCAGTCAGACAAGTTCAGTGGCTTACCGAACAGCATTATTTCTCTAATATTGTTGTTCCCTACCCTCCTTAATGATTTCCTCCTCACTCATTCTGCTCCAGTCTCCCTGGCCCCCTGGTTTTTCCTCTCATACACCAGGTGCTCCCACATTAGAATATTTGCACTTAACATTTTCCCCCTGAACACTTTTCTGTAAGATGTGCATATATCTCCCTCACCTCCTTTGGTTGTCACCATCTCAGTGAGGCTATCCTGACCACTCTGGTTAAAACTGCAATCCAACTACCTCCAGCATTCCCTGCCCTATTTCCTTGCTTTTTCTTTATAGACCTTATCACCATCTAACATACTCTATATTTTACTTACATATTTTTTTATAGTTTGATTCCCCCTGCTAGAATTGTAAGGGAAAGAATTTTGTTTACTACTGTATCCCCAGACCAGTGACCAATACAAAGCAAGCTTGAAATAAATACTTGTTGAATAAATGAATGAATGAACATGAAAGCACACTGTTCTGCAGAAGCTATAAGTAATTTCAAGAGGAAATGGACCTTAATGGAAATGGTATAAAGGTTACTTGGGGCAGAGACTGATAACCCTGTGAAAAATAGGTTGAACCACTGCAGACTGCATTACGCCAATCCAAACACTTTACTTAAACTCTTACTTTCCCCAGCTATTGAACATATTAGTTCTTGTCAGAGGCTGAAATAAGGAACAAGGAAAAGGAGTCGAAGATTCATTGATTCACACAGTGATAGCTTCTAAGGGAACTGGGCAGTGTGCAAGGCTCTGGGGATATAGTGCTGAATAGGATTTGGTCTCTGTCCTTAATGAGCTCATAGTGTACCCGGGAAACAGATAATGAAACAGTTCATTACAATTCAATACTATGAGTGCTGTATAAGCAGAGTTCTGGGGAAAAGAAGGGTCAATAAGCTGACCTGCCTATAGAGATTTGGGAGGGCCTTACAAAGGAAGTTAAAGTTTATCTGAATTTTTGTTTAAGACACTTGCAATTACAAGTAATGGAAAACTCAACTCAATTAGGTTTAAGCAATTAAGGAAATATCTTGGCTCAAGTAGCTGAAAACAGCCAGAAGTAGAGAGGACTTCAGAGCTAGAGATCAGATCTCCATGGTCTTCTCTCTGTGTGAGTTTCTCAGGATCGGTCTCTTTCCTATGGCAGCTTCACCCTCAGGCTGGCTTCTCTCACGGCTTGGAACTAGCTCCACCAGCACCACATCTCCTATCTGCCTACCCTACTGCCATACCATCCACATCAAGAGTTGGTTTTCCCCCAACTGCTGAATAAAAATACAATGGTTAATCTACCTGGATCACCTAAGCCCCTGCTCACTCTTTCCCCAGTTACTACACCCAGAAAATGCCATGGATTAATTGATATATGTATGGATTCCCTGCCCAGCCCTACACCCACTATTAGAGCAAGGGTAATGGAACTACGGTCTCTGGCTTTTGACAGTGAAGGTCCATCTTTGAAGGAGAGTGCTGTGGTTGCTCCTCCCCAAACACAGAGCAGCTACACAAATGGGAAAGGAGCAGAGGAATGTTTGCGTAGCAACTGCAGTATGCGCTGTAATCTTACAGGATGAGTAAGGACTTTCCAGGGAGATGATGGAGAAAATTAATGTTAAAGGTAGAAGGAACACAGTCACTGTATGAAAAATGATGCAAATAGAAAATAGTGTGCACCAATGTGGGAAAATTGTGTTGGATGTGGTGGAAGATGAAGTGTCTGGAAATTTTGGAAAATTTTAGATAAACCAAAAATGAGGCTGTAGACAGATCAGAATGGCTCCTTTGGGTCTTTTAAAAAATCAAATAAACATATGAAAATGATTGATTACCAATAATCAACAAGAAATGGAGGAAGTCACAGGAGCAGAAGTTATGGTCCCTAGTTTCCAAAAGCTGTGTAGACAATCAAGTTGGTTAACCGAAGTAGCAATCTAAAGTGCTTCATTGCACAGGGAACTATATCCGATATCCTGAGATAATTAATTTTCCTCACTATCCAAAAGTTAACTTTCCTGCTACTTTTCTTCTTTATAATTGACAATTACATGAAAGTCCACTTTTCACTAACATAGATTCTTTACCCTTATCCAAACTCAAGGCATCTGTGACCCTAAATTTTACTTTATCCAAAAGTGAACCCCTCTTCCTAAGCACCTGTGGATTTTTCACATAAGGCAATGTCAACCACCAAGATACTCTAGCTCAAATATCTGGTGTCATCTTTGAATGAATAATTCCTGACATTTGTAGGTTTCACCTCTTTCATTTCTCTATCTCTTCTACCACTGCCCTTCTCCAAGTCACCTCTATTCTGGGAGACTAAAATAGACCCAGTCACCTTTCAATGCTATCTGTCTCTCGGCCATCTGATCTTTTTGTCAATGTTGCCAGACTGTTACCGCCAAGATGGTATCATCATCATGACATTCCCCATTGCAAGTACCTACAGAGTATCTGAAAGGTCAGAAAACATAGGATATATTTATTTTAAACAGTATGTTTTCATTAGTTATTTATTGCTACATAAATAAGTACCACACAACTTATTGGTTTATAAGTGTCAGCATTAGATATAATTCAGTTTCCTGTGGGTCCAGAATTTGGAAGCAGCTTGGCTGGATGATTCTGGCTCCATATTTAATGAGGTTGCAGTCACAATGTTGGTTCAGGCTTCTGTCACCTAAAGGCTTAACTGTGACTAGATGATCCACTTCGAAGATGGTTTACCTACTTGGCTGGTAAGGTGGTGCTGGCTTTGGTCAGGAGACCTCAGTTCCTCTCCATGTGGGCTTCTCCATGGAGCAGCTTGAGTGTCTTCACAACATGATAGCTGCCTTCCCCCAGAGAGATGGATGCAAGAGAGAGAGCCAGGCAGAAACTCTATCCTTTTGATGACCTTGCAAGTCACATAGCAAGTCACTTCTGCTACATTCTGTGCTTAGAAAGGAATCGTTAAGTCTGACCTATGTTCCCAGGGAGGAGAATTAAGCATCACCTTTGGAAGGGAGAACTGTCAAAGAATTTGCAGACCTATTTTAAAACCACTACAACCTTAATTACATTTTCCAGGAATATGTTCAATATAATTCTCTTCAATCTCCAGCACCTCTTTAGGTAAAATGCCTCTAAATCTAAAGAAGTAAGTCCCATTGTTAATCTGAACGAAGTATAGTAAGTACACTATTTTCTTTGTGTTTCCTGGCTGTTTGAACTGTAGTTCTGTAGTGTATTTACCGTACTCCAGTAGAAGGAGTCACGTCAACCGCATTTATTACAACTGTGCTTTATTACTTTTTCTTTCACTCTCTGAAAATGTATTCCAGTTCAACCAGGCTGGTCTTCTCACTCTTCCAGTGCTTGTTGCTTTTATTGCTGCCTTCATGGTTTTACTGAGACCATTCCTCCTTCCTCTGTTCAGTACTTAGGACAGACATTCAAGTCTCATTTTTCTATGAAGAGTTGACTATCTTTGCCATCTCTGTTTCTATAATAATGCCTGTTCATAGCAAATACTCATTAAGTATTTGTTGAATGAGCCAATCAATGTTAGATTAAAAGATTTTGTTTAACTCAATTATCCAATGTATTGTCAACATGTAATCAATATAAACAATTAATAAGATATTTTACATTATTTTTTGTACTAAGTTTTCCAAGATCTTGTGTGCCTTTTATATATCTCAATTCATATGCTAAATTTTCATCAGGAATACCTGATCTGTATTTAGATTTCATAAAATATATAGGTCAAAAAAGTAGATCCACATACATGTTATTGTAAAAATTCTTAAAAGTTTTCCAATAACTAAATTTAGTATCCGTTTTAAAATTTAAATGAAATAACATAAAAATTAAGTTTCTCAATCTCACTAGCCACATTTAAAGTGGTCAATAATAGTATGTGACTGATGACTACCATATTGGACAGTACAACTCTAAAATCACAGAAGAAACAAATCTGGGATATCTGTGGGCTATAAACTAACCCTTACTTAAAGCAATGCCTATGAGTGAAAAAGTGAAAAGAAATATAGCTCATATCAACACTATATGTGACCAAACTCCACAAATTAAATTTGGTTAGCAAATCCCTATAGTAATAATTATACCGAGTCTCCTTATGACGGATCCACACCTTGCTTGTTACATATAAAATAAAATAAATATAATTCCAAGTGCAAACTAGAATAGCAAAGTAATTTGGCTTTCATAACATTTCTCAAAAACGGTCTAAAGGATTAATTAAATTGCATTGCATGGAAACAATTGAAACAACTACACCAAAAAAAATTACGTTGCAACAAACACAGCAAAACATCTTCCAGATAACTTCAAGCATCTCTCTCCCCAAACCCTCACACCATAAGAGCTGCACCTAAAGCCTCCTCCTCAAACCCTCCTCAAAAATCCTCAGCCTATACTCCTCCAGCTCCTCCTCCTCTCTGCTCTCTTTCAGAAGCTTTATAACTTAAGTCAGTCCAAATTTCATTCTTGTAATTTGTCTCTTCACATTTCACAATAGCCTGTTAGCAAAACAGGCTATTACCCAAAACCTGAGCAGATCAACTTTGAATTCTACTTGGGTGGGGAAGACAGAAAATTAAGACAAAGGATTTGAGAAGTCTCTGAATGCAAATATTTTTATACTATCATATTAGTATATAAGATAAATCTTAACTTGTGTTGTTATTAGGTCTGAAAGACACTCATTGCCCTTTGCTTAAAAAATTTGTATTAAAAAATTGTATAAGATTTTGAAATGGACCAAGAATGATTATTGGGTATCTTTGATGTCTATGGGCATTGTCTTGTTTTTTGGGTTTTTTTTTTTTTTTTTGATTCTATGGGGTTTGTGTGTCTGTGTGTTTTAAGCTATTTTATAACCCTGTAAATTATACATAGAAAATCAAAATTGTATCCCGGGAGATTCTGCTGGTTTTTTGCCCTGTGAATATTGATAAGTTTTGCAAGTTCTCATCTATTGAACAACTTTATTCCAACATTCTGGATGACCTATGTTTGTATAGTAGGTAAGTCTTCTTACAAACGACTATACATCTTACTCTTTCTCTCCTTAATTAAATTATTTGAAGTGAAAGAGGAACAGCTTGCCTAACCAAAAAAAAAAAAAGTCTTTTAAAATTAAGTTATATTATATGGCCTAAAATAAAAGCTGGCAAGGGAAATAGAGGGATAAGTACTTAGAGAACTCAAAATGTAGAAAACTGTACTATTCAAGAGTTTGGATTCCGGCATTAAGCTGATATCAATTCTAGCTTTGTCACCAAAAATCTGTGTGAATTTTTTCAAGGTATTTACTCTTCTGACCCTGAGAATACTAAAATTTAAAATGTTTATTCACTCATTGATCCATTCATTCAACCAGCATTTACTGAGTACATAATATACCCCAGACATTGTTCAAGGCTCTGGCTGACACTAGTGAACAAGAGAGACAAAATAAATAAGTTCCCTGCTTCGCAGAGCTTACATCCCCTTGGAAACACTTAATAAATTTGTTAGTGAATGCCCAGTAATTATTAGGACAATAAGGAAAACTGAACATATGGAGGAGGCTGCTTTGAATAGGGCTGTTAGAGATGGTTTCTCTACGAAGGGGGCATTTGTGGAGAGATCTGAATCAAGTTAAGACCTGCTGTGTAACTATGTTCTCCAGGCAGAGGAAATGCCATGAGCAGAGCCCAGAGGCATGTTAACCAAAACAAAACAAAACATAAGGAGTCCAGTCTTGTTGGAAGGCAGTTAACAAAGAGGAGGTGGGAGGAGAGACTTGCATAACCATGTAGAATTGCAGTTACTCTAAAAATCTACTGGATCCATCTTGAACCATGGATCTTTTACCCATGCATGGTATTGTAACATCATGTATTGTAACATGATGTACTGGTCATTTGGAAAATACTGAGTCACTAAGTTATGCACATTTTCCAAAAGTTGTCACATTTCATTATACAATATCAAAAAATCACATTCATTAATATTACGACCAATCTCATCAGAAAAGATTGAAGTATTGCAGAACTGCCAAGCTTATGGTGGCAGATCAGAGTTTTCCAAAATTCGAATTTCTGCTTGAAAACTGAAATTTTATCCTTAGCTGCAAATACTGTCAGTTGTTTCCCTGAAGGATTAAACTCACTGATCATTCCCAATAATAATGAGAGTTCGTCAGATGTTCTCTCAAGTAAAAACACTGACCCTTGCAAAAGGTGACTAATTCAGCTCACAATTACACAAGTGCCATTCCTTGAGACATTCTTAGGTAGGCAACAGATGTGCCATTTATATATACCTCCTATTTTGTCACAAAGTATATTAAACAGACGTGCTCAAGCGTTGCGATTTAATAAATGTACTTATTGTCATTAAATACATTATTAACTGAGACTGGCCTGCTTGTTCTCTGCCAGTGTGCGATGGTGAAGAATACAGTGACTACTAGTACTGCTTGATGCCACAGCTAAGACACTAGCTGTTTTACCCACCTCTGACTTGGTACCATTAGTATAAATATCAACTCAGTGGAAAAAAGCCAGTAACATTTAGTATAACTATGATAACATTTTTGCCTATCTTGTTGATGATAATATTTATATCCTCTGCTCTATTGGATAGGGAGGAAAAGGCAAAAAAGGGTCTCAATGTGCCTCTTTATAGAAGTTTTTTTTTTTTTTTTCTAACCAAATAGAGTATCTTCACAAAGTCCTCTAAGTTTCCACCTCCTCAGCCATTAGTCAGTTATCTGCTTGAGAGGTTGAGAAATGTTGACTTTTGAAAGGAGAGCAAGGTCTTCTGTCTTTAAGATGTAAAAGAGGACAGACCACTACCTGTAATGGACTGAGACCTCCTTGATAATTAGCTGAAGTGATCTCAGCCTGGCCCTACAGACTATAAGCAGTTCACATATTTGTAGGTAATACTTGGACTAACAGTAATAACAATAATAATGATAGTGACTGACATTTGCTGGGTCTTTCCATATGTTACACATGATGCTTAGTGCTTTATAGGCATTATTTCATTTTAATTCTCTTGAAGCACAGAAAAGATAAGCAAGTTGCTGAGCTGGTAGGTGGCAGAGTAAAGATCTGAATCCACAGCTGTGTGGCTTCAGAGATTGATTTCTTTACCCTACCACCTGAACACTTCCCTGCCTAATACATTGGGCTCCAATACTAGAAAAGAAATATCTGCTGGGGTTTTCCTTGAAAGGTTCTAGTTTAGAGGATATAATATCAGAAGTTTCTATTTTTATGAAATTATTACAAAACACTTAGATATCTTAAAGTTATATTATAATTTAGTTACCAGTGATTTCTGATGTATGACAAATCAACTGCAATTTCAGTATGTCCCAATCTAATCATTCCCACTAAATCTAAAACTTTTTTCTCATTCAAACATTGTATATAATTCACTTATTGTTTGGTCCAAACACAATAGCTAGAAATTACTCTAACATTTTTAGAATATGTCTATAACACCTTTTCATAGTAGATGTTGGTTAGATCATTTGAAAATTGTTCATATTTTATATGTGTGTGCATGTATACATATGTGTATATAAACTAATATTTATGTGTTCAATTGTGTATACGATTAGGATACTTTAAAACAGAAAAATTACTCAGAATCTGATTGAGATTCAGAGGTATCTTGGGTTAGTAAGACAGACATAGGTGATGTTATATAGCAGAGATAGAGATTCATTCAACCACAGATATTTATTAAGTAGCTGTTAAGTGACTAGCACTGTTCTAGATTCTGGGGGGACAGAAGAGAATAAAACAAATCCCTGCTCTCATGGAGCTTATAATCTGAAGGAGGCAGACAACAATAGCAAATAATTCTTTTTGTTTTAGTAAGTACTTAAAAAAATAAAGCAGGCTCAGGGGAATGGAGGTTGATAGGAATGGGACGTATAAATTTATTGGGCAACACCTGAGTTATTTGGAGGAGCGAGTTGCTCAGGTATCTGCTGGGGGAGCTCTCCAGACAGAGAAATATGTGAGCACACGGCCCATGGATGAGAGTATCCTTGGCATTTTCAAGAAAGAGTAAGAAACCAAACCCACTGTCGCTGCTGGGTAGTAAGTGAAAGTCAGGGTAAAGGCATAAGGTAGAGTGGATCATGTTGAAGTTTTAAATTTTATTCCAGAGGGAAAGTGGAGGGATGAACTTATACTGGATTTTGAGCAGAACAGTGACACAATCTGACTTATATTTTAAAAGGATGGCACTGGCTGCTGGGGCCCCTGGGTCGAGAACAGACTGTAGGTGGTGAAAGTGGCAGCTAGGCAACCTCTTAGGAGGACATTTCAATTGTACAGAGGGGAGAGCATGTTGATATGGACTCAAGTGATAGCAGTGGAAATCTTGAGTCATAAACAGCTCTTGGGTATATCTTCAATGCAGAGCCAACGCAATTCCAGTTGAGTGTACATAGACAATAACAGAGATTGGAGGACAGAACCCTGAGGCTTTCCAGTGTCTAAAGATCAATAAACTGTTAGTTAATAAAAAACGGAGACTGAGATGGAACAGCCTGGAGGTAGAGAGTCAAGAACGTCTTACTGAAGCCAAGGGCAGGAAATGTTTCAAGGAGGAGAAAGTTATCAATTGTGTCAAATGCTGCTGATGAGTCCAGTAAGATGAGAGCTAGAAAAGACCACTGGATTTGACAAAGAGGTGTCATGTGTGACCATGGCAATGGAATGGTACAGACTAAATTCTGACTGACGTGAGTTTATAGGTTTATGAATGAGTGAGAGGGGATATTGAAGCAAAGGCGTTTAATTTTAAAGGGGCACAGGAAATCTCTGTCTAAGAGGCGTGAGGGGCCCAAGGAAGGCTTTATTAAAAATAGGATTTGTTATAGTATGTTTGCATGCTAAAAATTCAGTGAAGAGGGAAAATGATGATGTAAGAGAGAATAGGTACATCCTGGAGAGATAATGGGACCACAGAATGAGTAGAAGAGTACCTCTAAGATCCGAGCCTGGCTGTGCATCTATAACTAGAGAGAGAAATCTGCACAAGCAGGTGCAGGTGAGAGATTGGTAGGTGGGATTGTGTGGGCTTTCCATTCTAAAGTTTCCATTGTAGGGCTGAAGACTTTTAGAAACGGTAGTAAAGGGAAGAGGAAAAGAGTTTTGTCTCTGTCTGCAACGAGCTATGTTAGGAAACCAGCATAAGAATGTAGTCACTCCCACCTACAAGGAGGCACTGGGGGATTGATGGGGCCTATTAACCATTTAATGCTTTGGCTTTCTCTATGAACAGAATTCCATGATGAGATATTCCTATTTGGCGTGACCATATCATATCCATGATTATGGTAATATGAAAAGACAGTAGTAGATGGGAATTTGCTGTGATTCATTTACTCTTTGAGGAAGAAATAGCCATGTATATTTCCATTGAAGAAATATGACTTTGTAACCACGAGAAAGCTATCTTTTTTGAATAACTCTGCTTTCTTAAAAAATGTAGCCTTCAGATTTGGGGAAATTGAAGTAAATCCAGAGAATCCATCTAGCCAGTGAATATAAAGAAGACAAATCGCTTTTTTTTCTCATTCTGCATTCCAAAGCAGTTAAGAATGTATCCACTGTAAGTAACCTAGAGGATAAAGTATATGCTTTTAAAAGATAAATTACATCAAAGACCCTTTAATGCCTCATTTTAAATCAATAGGGCATTACTTGCTTCTTCATCCATGACATGCTGAAGGATCCTTTCCATGCATGGGAAAGTGTATACTTGAAGTAAAATTCTGCACCATTATTTCATTATTAAGATATCAGAGGCTAGAGGTGTAAATAGCATGAGCTTCAGAAAAATAGAGACCTAAAATCTCCCTTCATCAAAGGACTACCCTCATGCTTGTCTAACACCTCTATTTTCTAGAACTTGCCCTCCCTAGAGAAAGGCCCCAGAATCTTGCTAAATTATATAATGAACCTATGACATAAGTATAGAAAATGAGCTATGAATTAGCACATCAGGCTCATTTTCACTGGTAACCTGGTTTTACAGTGTGCATCTCATTGCCATAAGTAAAAGCAGACAGGATCCTGTGCTCCTTAATTCTCTGTTGCCAACCTTTCTTAAGGACATTAGTACAAGACTTTTAAGAAGCTGAAAATGATTCCTTTTCTTGCTACATTCACAACTGGAATAGGGAAATGGTTTGACTCAAGTTCAGCAGACCCACATCCAACATGGGCAAGTTCACTTGCTGCTGAGTTTTTTGAACAGTGACACCTTAATAGATCTGTCCCAGAAAAAGAGAAATGGAAGTGTTTGGGGGAGCCCCTTGGGTTTCCCTTTGAGCACGGCATAGGAGATTTGTAAAATGGGACAGTCTGCACACATCTTCATTCCTTAAAGAGAAAGTCCATGCTTTTCCTGATTTGAGAAAGATCTAAATGAGATCGCTCTAGGTTGATAGAGGATAAGATGAAAATAAAACTCAGGTGTATATTTTCACCTGCTAATCTTTGAGAGGGAATCATATTGGGATATAAAAAGCCTGCTGATTAAATGCCCTCAAGTAAGGCAGAACAAGCCTGATTTTAGAGTCAACCTCACTGAGTTCTAATCCCAAATCTGCAACTGTCATCAGCTATCTGATTTCCCATTTGTTCTCTCACCTATGAAATCAGGGTTTGGTAAAGGTCCTTTCCAGCTCTAAAATTCTATGTGTTTGAGGAATGCAAGTGTAATATAGTTTGAATTCTATATTCATGAGCCCTAACCAAGCCAGCACCACTTAAGCCCACTAGACTCCACCCTACCATTAGCTTTGCCCTTGACAGTGCTATCTTGCTAAACAACATCACTATTATTAGAAAAGCAGGAGGAAAGGGGGAAGAAAAGAAGGGCAACGGGGAAAAAGAAAGAGAAGGAAGAAAAGAGGAATTGTTAAGAGGGCATTTGCTCTTTTCGAGATGAACAGTCTGGTACCCTCACCCCATACCCCTCCATCAAGGTCCAGCTTAAATGCCATCTCCTCGGAGACTGACCTTCTTATTCTCTCTGTACAAATGCAACAGGCATTACAATTCTCATGTTTCCACCTCTGTTTGTTCCTCTGGACAGATTAAGGCCTTTGAAGTGGAGGAATTGGGACCTTCTTACCCACCCTCCCCAACGATGCCCTGCATATCTGAAGTATAGGCAGTCTGAGTTAAGCTGAACTCCGAGAAAGTCATGCTTAAATTACCATAATGGCTGTTACTGCCTCCTTCCTGAGTGGATGAATTCCAGGACTTTGGGGTTGAAACCAATGTAGAGATAGGATGGGAAAGGAAGGATTTGGAACATAAGCTTGATAAATACCTTGCCTTTTCTTTTCTCTGTTATTTGTGTAAAGTAGCCCTTATTCCTCTAAAGAGAAGTGTACACTACATCCCATGGTATTATTTGTCTCTGTGCTATGGTCACAGGTGTCTTCCTTTTCTTCACTGACCTTGCTCCACATCTAGAAATAGCTTGCTCTAGGAGTTAGGATTAACATTGTCCAATTTTCTAAATATTGCATGGGACATACTTATATTGAAAAGTTATTTGCTGTTTTCTGAAATTCAAATTTAACGAGGCAGCCTGTATTTTATCTAGCAACCTTAGATAAGACTCAAGTGGCCTGAAACCTAGCCCAAAATGGCTTCAGCAACAACAATGACAATTTATTGGTCCACATAACTGAAAGGCCCAGGTGGTAATTCTGGGCTTCAGGTGGCACTTAATTTAATATGGCATCAGAAATCTGTTTAATCTCTCACCTTTTGGCTTCTACCCTAATGGCTTTATTTTCTGGCTTTCCATGGTGCTAGGTGATTGCTAACAATGCTTGCCTCATATCCTGCTAGGGTCAATCGAAGTGGGTAAGAGCAGCTGCTTCCTGCCCACTGAGCAGACCCAGAAGAAGATTCCTCACACCCACTCTGGATCACATGCCCCATCCTGAATCTACTCTCTGGTGAGGACAACATCATGCTCTGATTGCTCAGACCTGGGCTGCATGCCTCAACCTTACGCCCCTTAAGCCTGGGCTGATGGTGAGAGAGGAGTCATTACTTACAAATTAAATTGTGGTGGCTAAGTTTTTTTTGAAGGAAAATGGATGCTGGGTGACAGAAGCAAATGGAAAAACAAACAAGAAAACTCACTCACCACATTTGTTATAGATTCCTAAACCACGTAATTATTTTTTGAAGAGATTTTGAAAGAAGAGATGGCAGCAGAAGCTCTGAGCATAAATTCTGGTTATTCTACTAACCTGTTCAAGTTGCTTTAATTTTGTGGATCACTTTCCACACATGTAAAGGAAGGAGCTATGTAACAGGTGATTTCTGAAGTCCTTTCTAGTCTAACATTTCCCCATCCCATGAATGGTAGCAAAAAGATTATGAGAGAAAGATATACAAAGAAAGGAATCCCAGAGTGTCTTATGTGTTTGGGATCAAAATGCTGGTGGAATAGTCTTAGTATAAATTGAATGTGAGTTTTATGTTTACTATTTAGTTAGACTGTTCTCTGCTTTTTGTGGGTTCTTTGTGGCTACTTAAAAAAAATAAATTTAATTCTGTCTATGCAAATTTGCATATGTGATGTGTATGCATTGAAATTACTGCTAAATCACTGACACTAAGTTGGTTTTTCTCTCCAAATTAATTTATTAGAGAGGAAAAAGAAACTGAAATCTCAGCGGAATGATCAAAACTCTTGTGATTTTATTTGAACATAGCATACCATTATAATGACATAGATCATTTTATGCCATGGGATTAATAGTAATTTGTGAGCTTTTGAAAGCACTTTGAAATGTTCAGATTAAAGGAATTAAGTTAAATTTTAAAATAACAAGTCTAATTACTGGTTTTTCTGAACAGTCAAATGAAGAAGAAAGTCAATTTCCCTTTTTCCTGTCTTCAGATGTCTTTTAATTTGTTCTCTTATCACAGAGCCTTCAAGTTCAAAGGCAGTTTTCATCATTTTGGTTTAAACTCTGGGAAAATAGACTTGGTCAGACTTAACCTTGACAAAAAAATTGAGTCTGAGAGGCCCAGGCCTTGGTTAAAATTGCAGCTGCCTATAATAAACTTGTGAGGTCTGGTTTCTCAGCCTCCTTCCAGTAACTCCCCAAATCATCCCTGTGGGGAGTGACCCCATGGTGTGTGTGATTGTGTTTGCTTCCAATTTTTGAAAAGTACATAAGAGCTGACCTAGGGCTTTCGGTACCCAGCCATCTTAGAATAACATGTTATTTTTATGACTTTTAATCATGTAGTTCATCACCCCCCTTCAATTGGTAGGTGCAAAGCAGATTACCCTTTAGGGAAGAATGACATGCCCAACGACAGAGAGCTATGGGATACAGGACAACCCACCTCTATTTTAACTGACAGCCTCTATTCTTTAAGAGTTAAAGTGAACATTATCTACTGGCATCTTTAGCTTTTTGACAAGAGCATCTAATTCATTAAAGTAATTCTAGATCATTGGGTAAGGCAGAGGCAATGTTATATTTAAAATATTTATGGAGCTTCCCTGGTGGCGCAGTGGTTGAGAATCTGCCTGCTAATGCAGGGGACATGGGTTCGAGCCCTGGTCTGGGAAGATCCCACATGCCGCGGAGCAACTAGGCCTGTGAGCCACAACTACTGAGCCTGCGTGTCTGGAGCCTGTGCTCCACAACAAGAGAGGCCACGATAGTGAGAGGCCCGCGCACCGCGATGAAGAGTGGCCCCCGCTTGCCGCAACTAGAGAAAGCCCTCGCACAGAAACGAAGACCCAACACAGCCAAAAATAAATAAATTAATTAATTAATTAAAAAAAATTTATGAACACTGATGATATGATTTCATGATAGAAATATGAATCTCAATGTTTCATTCCAAGTGTTCCCAAGATCCTCTGTAATAATTGAAACACCAAGGGAGGGTTTAAAATAGACACTGCAGAGCCAGATAAGTTGATGTTTTCCAGAAGTTGTCTCCTAGCTATTTGGATATAATTTATTAAACTTAGAGTATCAACTGTAATGTCTTTTGTTTCATATTTAATTTTTCTTCCTTTTTTTCCTTTTTAAACATCTTTATTGGAGTATAATTGCTATACAATGGTGTTAGTTTCTGCTTTATAACAAAGTGAATCAGCTATACATATAAATATATCCCCATATCTGCTCCCTCTTGCGTCTCCCTCCCACCCTCCCTATCCCACCCCTCTAGGTGGTCACAAAGCACCAAGCTGATCTCCCTGTGCTATGCAGCTGCTTCCCACTAGTTATCTATTTTACATTTGGTAGTGTATATATGTCCATGCCACTCTCTCACGTCGTCCCAGCTTACCCTTCCCCCTTCCCGTGTCCTCAAGTCCATTCTCTAAGTCTGTGTCTTTATTCCCGTCTTGCCCCTCCCTACGTTCATCAGAACCATTTTTTTTGTTTTTTTTTTTAGATTCCATATATATGTGTTAGCATATGGTATTTGTTATTCTCTTTCTGACTTACTTCACTCTGTATGACAGACTCAAGGTCCATGCTCCTCACTACAAATAACTCAATTTAATTTCTTTTTATGGCTGAGTAACATTCCATTGTATATATGTGCCACGTCTTCTTTATCCATTCATCTGTCGATGGACATTTAGGTTGCTTCCATGTCCTGTCTATTGTAAATAGAGCTGCAATGAACATTGTGGGACATGTATCTTTTGGAATTATGGGTTTCTTAGAGTATATGCCCAGTAGTGGGATTGCTGGGTCATGGTAATTCTATTCTGAGTTTTTTAAGGAACCTCCATACTGTTCTCCATAGTGGCTGTATCAATTTACATTCCCACCAACAGTGCAAGAGGGTTCCCTTTTCTCCACACCCTTTCCAGAATTTATTGTTTGTAGATTTTTACATGATGGCCATTCTGAGTGGTGTGAGGTGATACCTCATTGTAGTTTTGATTTGCATTTCTCTAATAATTAGTGATGTTGAGCATCCTTTCATGTGTCTGTTGGCAATCTGTATATCTTCTTTGGAGAAATGCCTATTTAGCTCTTCTGCCCATTTTTGGATTGGGTTGTTTGTTTTTTTGATATTGAACTGCATGAGCTTCTGGTGAACTTTGGAGATTAAACCTTTGTCAGTTGTTTCATTTGCAAATATTTTCTCCCATTCTGAGGGTTGTCTTTTCATCTAGTTTATGTTTCCCTTTGCTGTTCAAAAGCTTTAAAGTTTCATTAGGTCCTAATTGTTTACTTTTGTTTTTATTTCCATTTCTCTAGGAGGTGGGTCAAAAAGGATCTTGCTGTGATTTATGTCAAAGAGTGTTCTGCCTATGTTTTCCTCTAAGAGTTTTATAGTGTCTGGCCTTACATTTAGGTCTTTAATCCATTTTGAGTTTATTTCTGTATATGGTGTTAGGGAGTGTTCTAATTTCATTCTTTTACACGTAGCTGTCCAGTTTTTCCAGGACCACTTATTGAAGAGGCTGTCTTTTCTCCACTGTATGTTCTTGCTTTCTTTATCAAAAATAAGGTGACCATATGTGTGTGGGTTTATCGCTGGGCTTTCTATCCTGTTGCATTGATCTATATTTCTGTTTTTATGCCAGTACCATACTGTCTTGATTACTGTAGCTTTGTAGTATAGTCTGAAATCCGGGAGCCTCATTGCTCCAGCTCCATTTTTCTTTCTCAAGATTGCTTCGGCTATTCAGGGTCTTTTGTGTTTCCATACAAATTGTGACATTTTTTGTTCTAGTTCTGTGAAAAATGCCGTTGTTAGTTTGCTAGGGATTGCACTGAATCTGTAGATTGCTTTGGGTAGTAGAGTCATTTTCACAATATTGATTCTTCCAGTCCAAGAACATGGTATATCTCTCCATCTATTTGTATCATCTTTAATTTCTTTCATCAGTGTCTTATAATTTTCTGCATACAGGTCTTTTGTCTCCTTAGGTAGGTTTATTCCCAGGTATTTTATTCTTTTTGTTGCAATGGTAAATGGGAGTGTTTTCTTCATTTCACTTTCAGATTTTTCATCATTAGTGTACAGGAATGCAAGAGATTTCTGTGCATTAATTTTGTATCCTGCTACTTTACCAAATTCATTGATTAGCTCTAGTAGTTTTCTGACAGCATCTTTAGGATTCTCTATGTATAGTATCATGTCATCTGCAAACAGTGACAGCTTTACTTCTTCTTTTCTGATTGGGATTCCTTTTATTTCTTTTTCTCCTCTGATTGCTGTGGCTAAAACTTCCAAAACTATGTTGAATAATACTGGTGACAGTGGACCACCTTGTCTTTTTCCTGATCTTAGGGGAAATGGTTTCAGTTTTTCACTTTTGAGAACTATGTTGGTTTTGGGTTTGTCATATATGGCCTTTATTATGTTGGGATAAGTTCCCTCTATGCCTACTTTCTGGAGGGTTTTTAATAACTGGGGGTTGAATATTGTGGAAAGCTTTTTCTGCATCTACTGAGATGATCTTATGGTTTTTCTCCATCAATTAGTTAATATGGTATATCACATTGATTGATTTGTGTATATTGAAGAATCCTTGCATTTCTGGGATAAACCCCACTTGATCATGGTGTATGATCCTTTTAATGTGCTGTTGGATTCTGTTTGCTAGTATTTTTTTGAGGATTTTTGCATCTATGTTCATCAGTGATATTGGCCTTTAGTTTTCTTTCTTTGTGATATCTTTGTCTGGTTTTTGTATCAGGGTGATAGTGGCCTCATAGAATGAGTTTGGGAGTGTTCCTCCCTCTGCTATATTTTGAAAGAGTCTGAGAAGGACAGGTGTTTGCTCTTTTCTAAATGTTTGATAGAATTCACCTGTGAATCCATTTGGTCCTGGGCTTTTGTTTGTTGGAAGATTTTTAATCACAGTCTCAATTTCAGTGCTTGTGATTGGTCTGTTTATATTTTCTATTTCTTCCTGGTTCAGTCTCGGAAAGTTGTGCTTTTCTAAGAATTTGTCCATTTCTTCCAGGTTGTCCATTTTATTGGCATAGAGTTGCTTGTAGTAATCTCTCATGATCTTTTGTATTTCTGCAGTGTCCGTTGTTACTTCTCCTTTTTCATTTCTAATTCTATTGATTTGAGTCATCTACCTTTTTTTCTTGATGAGTCTGGTTAATGGTTTATCAATTTTGTTTATCTTCTCAAGGAACCAACTTTTAGTTTTACTGATCTTTGCTATTGTTTCCTTCATTTCTTTTTCATTTATTTCTGCTCTGAACTTTATGATTTCTTTCCTTCTGCTAACTTTGGGGGGTTTTTGTTCTTCTTTCGCTAATTGCTTTAGGTGTAAGGTTAGGTTGTTTATATGAGATGTTTCTTGTTTCTTGAGGTAGGACTGTATTGTTATAAACATTCCTCTTAGAACTGCTTTTGTTGCATTGCATAGGTTTTGGATCATCTTGTTTTCATTGTCATTTGTTTCTAAGTATTTTTTCATTTCCTCTTTGATTTCTTCAGTGATCTCTTGGTTATTTAGTAGTGTATTGTTTACCCTCCATGTGCTTGTATTTTTTTAACAAATTTTTTCCTGTAATTGATATCTAGTCTCATAGCGTTGTGGTCATAAAAGATACTTGATACAATTTCAATTTTCTTAAATTTACCAAGGCTTGATTTGTGACTCAAGATATGATCTATTCTCAAGAATGTTCCATGAGCACTTGAGTGTGTATTCTGTTGCTTTTGGGTGGAATGTCCTACAAATATCATTTAAGTCCATCTTGTTTAATGCATCATTTAAAGCTTGTGTTTCCTTATTTATATGCATTTTGGATGATCTGTCCATTGGTGAAAGTGGGGTGTTAAAGTCCCCTAATATGATTGTGTTACTGTTGATTTCCTCTTTTAAGGCTGTTAGCATTTGCCTTATGTATTGAGGTGGTCCTATGTTGGGTGCAACAATATTTACAATTGTTATATCTTCTTCTTGGATTGATCCCTTGATTATTATGTAGTGCCCTTCTTTGTCTCTTCTAATAGCCTTTATTTTCAAGTCTATTTTGTCTGATATGAGAATTGCTACTCCAGCTTTCTTTTGATTTCCATTTGCATGGAATATCTTTTTCCATCCCCTCACTTTCAGTCTGTATGTGTCCCTAGGTCTGAAGTGGGTCTCTTGTAGATAGCATATATATGGTTGTTGTTTTTGTATCCATTCAGCCAGCCTATGTCTTTTGGTTGGAGCATTTAATCCATTTACATTTAAGGTAGTTATCGATATGTATGTTCCTATTACCATTTTCTTAATTGTTTTGGGTTTGTTATTGTAGGTCTTTTCCTTCTCTTGTGTTTCCTGCCTAGAGAAGTTCCTTTAGCATTTGTTGTAAAGCTGGTTTGGTGGTGCTGGATTCTCTTAGCTTTTGCTTTTCTGTAAAGTTTTTAATTTCTCTGTTGAATCTGAATGAGATCCTTGCTGGGTAGAGTAATCTTGGTTGTAGGTTTTTCCCTTTCATCAGTTTAAATACGTCCTGCCACTCCCTTCTGGCTTGCAGTTTCTGCTGAAGGACCAACTGTTAACTTTATGGGGATTCTCTTGTATGTTATTTATTGTTTTTCCCTTGCTGCTTTTAATATTTTTTCTTTCTTTTAGTTTTTGACAGTTTGATTAATATGTGTCTTGGCATGTTTCTCCTTGGATTTATCCTGTATGGGACTCTCTGTGCTTCCTGGACTTGACTGACTCTTTCCTTTCCCATATTAGGGAAGTTTTCAACTGTAACTTCTTCAAATATTTTCTCAGTCCCTTTCTTTTTCCCTTCTTCTTCTAGGACCAATATAATTTGAATGTTGGTGAATTTAATATCCCAGAGGTCTCTGAGATTGTTCTCAATTCTTTTCATTCTTTTTTCTTTATTCTGCTCTGTGGTAGTTATTTCCACTATTTTATCTTCCAGGTCTCTTATCCGTTTTTCTCCTTAGTTATTCTGCTATTGATCCCTTCTAGAGAATTTTTAATTTCATTTATTGTGTTGTTCATCACTGTTTGTTTGCTGTTTAGTTCTTCTAGGTCCTTGTTAAACGTTTCTTGTATTTTCTCCATTCTATTTCCAAGATTTTGGATCATCTTTACTATCATTACTCAGAATTCTTTTTCAGGTAGACTGCCTATTTCCTCTTCATTTGTTTCAACTGATGGGTTTTTACCTTGCTCCTTCATCTGCTGCATATTTCTCTGTCTTCTCATTTTGCTTAACTTACTGCGTTTGGGGTCTCCTTTTTGCAGGCTGCAGGTCCATAGTTCCCATTGTTTTTGGTGTCTGCCCCCAGTGGCTAAGGTTGGTTCAGTGGGTTGTGTATGCTTCCTGGTGGAGGGGACTGGTGCCTGTGTTCTGGTGGATGAAGCTGGATCTTGTCTTTCTGGTGTGGACGACGGTGTCCGGTGGTGTGTTTTGGGGTGCCTGTGACCTTATTATGATTTTAGGCAGCCTCTCTGCTAATGGGTGGAGCTGTGTTCCTGTCTTGCTAGTTGTTTGGCATAGGGTGTCCCGCACTGTAGCTTGCTGTTTGTTGAGTGGAGCTGTGTCTTAGCTTCAAGATGGAGATCTCTAGGAGAGCTTTCGCAGTTTGATATTAAGTGGAGCCGGGTGGTCTCTGGTGGACCAATGTCCTGAACTCGGCTCTCCCACCTCAGGGGCACAGGCCTGACACCTGGCCAGAACACCAAGACCCTGTCAGCCACATGGCTCAGAAGAAAAGGGAGAAAGAAAGAAAGAAAGAAAGTAAAAAGTAAAATAAAATAAAGTTATTAAAATAAAAATTGTTTTAAATTATTAAAAATTAAAAAATTAAAACGTAATAAAAAAAAAGAGAAAGAAAGAAGAGAGCAACCAAACCAAAAAACAAATCCACCAATGATAACAAGTGCTAAAATCTATACTAAAAAGAAAAAAAAAAAATGGACGGACAGACAGAACGCTAGGACAAATGGTAAAAGCAAGGCTATACAGGCAAAATCACCAAAGAATCATATACATACACACTCACAAAAAGAGAAATAGGACAAAAAAAATACATCTATATTAAAAAAAAAGAAGAGAGCAACCAAATCAATAAACAAATCTACCAATGATAATAAACTCTAAATACTAAACTAAGATAGATACAAAACCAGAAACAAATTAGATGCAGAAAGCAAACCCCATGTCTACAGTTGCTCCCAAAGTCCTCCACCTCAATTTTGGGATGATTCATTGTCTGTTCAGCTATGCCACAGATGCAGGGTACATCAAGTTGATTGTGGAGATTTAATCCGCTGCTCCTGAGGATGCTGGGAGAAATTTCCCTTTCTCTTCATTGTTCACACAGCTCCTGGAGTTCAGCTTTGGATTGGGCCCTGCCTCTGCGTGTAGGTCGCCTGAGGCCATCTTTTCTTGGCTCAGACAGGATGGGGTTAAAGTAGCAGCTGATTAGGGGGCCCTGGCTCCCTCAGTCTGTGGGGAGGGAGGGGTACGGGATGTGGGGCGAGCGTGCAGCAGCAGAGGCTGGCCTGACATTGCAACAGCCTTGTGTTCTCCCAGGGAAGTTGTCCCTGGATCACAGGACCCTGGCAGTGGCGGGCTGCACAGGCTCCTGGGGGAGTGTGGATAGTGATCTGTGCTTGCACACAGGCTTCTTGGTGGCTGCAGCAGCAGCCTTAGCGTCCCATGCCCATCTCTGGTGTCCACGCTGATAGCCGCGGCTTGTGCCCATCTCTGGAGCTCTTTTAGGCGGTGCTCTGAGTCCCCTCTCCTCGTGCACCCCGAAACAATGGTCTCTTGCCTCTTAGGCAGGTCCAGGGTTTTTCCTGGACTCTCTCCCAGCTAGCTGTGGCACACTAGCCCCCTTCAGGCTGTGTTCATGCAGCCAGCCCCAGTCCTCTCCCTGGGATCTGACCTCCGAAGCCCGAGCCTCAGCTCCCAGCCCCCACCTGCCCTGGTGGGTGAGCAGACAAGCCTCTCAGGCTGATGAGTGCTGGTCCACACTGATCCTCTGTGTGGGAATCTCTCCGCTTTGCCCTCTGCACCCCTGTTGCTGTGCTCTCCTCCGTGGCTCTGAGGCTTCCCCCGCCCGCCACTCCCCGTCTCTGCCAGTGAAGGGGCCTCCTAGTGTGTGGAAAGTTTTCTTCCTTCACAGCTCCCTCCCCAAGGTTCAGGTCCTGTCCCTATTCTTTTGTCTCTGTTTTTTCTTTTTTCTTTTGCCCTACCCAGGTACGTGGGGAGTTTCTTGCCTTTTGGGAGGTCTGAGGTCTTCTGCCAGTGTTCAGTAGGTGTTCTGTAGGAGTTGTTCCACATATAGATGTATTTCTGATGTATTTGTGGGGAGGAAGGTGATCTCCACGTCTTACTCCTCCACCATCTTGAAGGTCTCCTCCCAGATTTAATTTTTAATGAGACCTGAATACGAACATCTGGCTTTGTCTTCTGCATTCCTTTTATATACATATATTTTCTTTTTTTGCCTCAGCTGAAGGTACTGAAAGAGCACCCCCAGATGCAGAGGCAGATGCCATGTAAACATTGAGTTTTACTTCTCTTAGTGGGAAAACGTGAAGCTGTATTAGTTACCTATTGTTGTGGTAATAAATTACCACAAACTGAGTGGCTTAAAACAACACAAATTTATTCTTTATAGTTCTGCACATCAGAAGTTCAAATTTGTTTCACTTGTTTAAAATTAAATTGTCAGCAGGACTAGGTTCCTTCTGGAATCTCCAGGGTAGAATCTGTTACTGCCTTTTTTCAGCTTCTAACGACCTCCCATATCCCTTAGCTTAAGCCCCTCATTACTCCAAACCCTGCTTCCAACATTCCAGTTCCTTCTTTGACCCTAACCCACCTCCTTCCCTCCTGTAAGAACCATTGTGATTACCTTGGGCCCACTCAGATAATCCGTACATGGTCACTGGTGAATTTGACAAGACCCGGCTCTACCCTTTACTATCGATACAACTTTTGATCATTTGCCAAATCTACTGTGTGTCAGAATCGCCACTTTTGAGATGAGGATAATAACAATGTCTATCTCATATGGTTTGGGAAAGAATTAAATGCAATCGTCTATGCATGGTCTTTAGCACCAGTCCCTTCCACAGAGGGAAGGTGGAATATATATATAATCTCAGCCATCAATGTAAAGCAAAAAATCTAAATATAAAAGCATTTTTCCATTTTGAGCAGTTTTCGATGAGAAGGAACCAAAGTGAAAGTTTGTGGAGAATAAATTTCATTTAGACCAAATAGGTAGTCTAGAACTTTGAAATGACTTGAAGTGTCAAAATTTAGATTCTGTGAAGGTTACTCCCCACTCCTGTATCAGTTACAATGAGATTCTTTGATGATGATGATAATGATGATGATGATGGTGACAACATATGTGTATATGACTGTCTCTGTAGACATTCCCTCTGTGCACGGTTTCTAACATTCATAATCACAGACTAAAAATACCAAAAAAAATTCTCCATGTTCATAGAGCATACTGTATACATTTTAATAGAACATACAAGTTTTTATTATAGTTAATGGTTTATGTGCAAGTTTCTCATAGAGTGAGAGCTTCCTAAATATAAGGATTATCGCTTCTGTTTTTTGTGAAGCTAGTGCTTGGCATATAGTAGATGTTCAATAAATGTAATTTTAATAGAAGAGTGTTGAAGCATGCAAACCAATCTATTCAGCAACATTAAAGGAGAAGTGCAAGCCAAGACTTTCTTCAGTTATAGGGGAAAAAAATAATCACTGAATCAAAAGGGATTTATTGGCATATATTACTAGGAAGCACACTGTGCCTAATTCAAATCCAAGGATGATCTATAGAGACCAGGAATCTCGACACTAGAATTGGGACTCAGAAATAGCAGAACTCTTTCCATCAATCTCATATCTTTTGTTTTCTCTGCTTCCCATTGCATGTTGGTATCATCCTAGCCTACTCTAGTTAGCCTTCTTAAGTAGTATGGAACATAGAAGTCCCAACCTTACAGAATAAGAAAACATATTTACCCTGGGGTCTGTGTGAGTAATCCCAGACAAAAACACTGATTTTTAAATGTGTTCCTTTTTTTTTTTTTTTGATTAATCACTGATATCAGGAAAATGGAATCCTCTGGACAGTTCTGGGTCACATGACTTCTATAGCTATGTGTGTTGGGATAGGAAGAAGTTGAAGAATTAGACGTAGAACTGTCCCCAAAAGAAAAAGGGAAATGGAAAAGATTATCAATACACTAAGTACTACGGCCTATTATAAGAATTAAAGACCAGCAATTTTTTTTTAATTTAAAATATATTTTTCCTTTTCATATAGTAAAAGAGACATTGCATTTATGCAAATGGTTGTAAGGCTGAAATAATCCATTGCCATTAAGGAACCATGGATTTTTTTTTCTTTTTCCTAAAATTTGTTCAAAGAATCTCAGACTGTCCATAGGTTCACAATTATTCCTGCAAAAGCTGCTCAGTAGATAAACAAAAACTAGAAATTTGTTTTAAGATAAATTAGTAATACTTCACACAGTCGGCACCTAAGAATTCAGTCATTATTTGATGATTAAATAGATTATCCAGACATTCTGATCAGGGGATGTGGGGCCATAAGTCTTCATACAGATTCTGTAGATTCTGGATATCTGTATGACTAAATATTGGACTGATAACACTATACTAAGGTGTCTTTAAAATTAGGTACCTAACTATAAAAGAATTTAGGAGTTAGTTCAGTGGAAAAATTCAATTATGGTAGTAGGGAACATGATAATCACAACTAGAAAAGAAAATCATAAAACATAACATCACAGCATGATTCAAATAGTTTGAAAAGTTAAGACAAGATTTTGATAAAAATATCAATTCTTAATAACTTAAACTTCTTGGGGTTCAAATCAATAGTCACCATTGGTCTATAGGATAGCTCTGTTTTGTGTACCAATAAACTAAAAAATATCAGGCCTGGGATACTGCACACCTTGCAGCATAGAATTCAGGGGATTATTGGATAGAGGGCCTTTTTCCTTACTCTTTGTGATGGAGTTTTAAAAAACAGGTAGAGCATGGTGTTAAAGAATGTTCTAATTTGATTTTTTACATGAAGCTGTCCAGTTTTCCCAGCACCATTTATTGACGAGACTGTCTCTAGAACATTCTTTAACACCATACACAAAAATAAACTCAAAATGGATTACAGACCTAAATGTAAGACTGGATACTATAAAACCATTAGAGGAAAACATAGGCAGAACACTCTTTGACATAAATCGCAGCAAGATCTTTTCCAATCCATCTCCTAGAGTAATGGAAATAAAAACAAAATAAACAAATGGGACATAATTAAACTCAAAAACTTTTGCACAACAAAGGAAACCATAAACAAAATGAAAAGACAACACACAGAATAGAAGAAAATATTTGTAAATGATGTGACAGACAAGGGATTAATCTCCAAAATTTACAAACAGCTCATGCAGCTCAATATCAAAAACAAACAAACAGCCCAATCAAAAAATGGACCAGAAGACCTAAATAGGCAATTCTCCAAAGAAGACATACAGATGGCCAATAGGCACATGAAAAGATGCTCAACATTGCTAATTATTAGAGAAATGCAAATCAAAACTACAATGAGGTATCACCTCACACCTGTCAGAATGGCTACCATCAAAAAGTCTATAAACAATAAATGCTGGTAAGGGTGTGGAGAAAAGGGAACCCTCCTGCACTGTTGGTGGGAATGTAAATTGATACAGCCACTATGGAGAACAATATGGAGGTTCCTTAAAAAACTAAAAATAGAACTACCATACGACCCAGCAATCCCACTACTGGGCATATACCCTGAGAAAACCATAATTCAAAAAGAGTCATGTACCAAAATGTTCATTGCAGCTCTATTTACAATAGCCAGGACATGGAAGCAACCTAAGTGTCCATCATCGGATGAATGGATAAAGAAGGTGTGGCACATATATACAATGGAATATTACTCAGCCATAAAAAGAAATGAAATGGAGGTATTTGTAATGAGGTGGATGGAGTTAGAGTCTGTCATACAGAGTGAAGTAAGTCAGAAAGAGAAAAACAAATACAGTATGCTAACACATAATATGGAATCTAAGGAAAAAAAAAAAAAAAAGGTCATGAAGAACCTAGTGGCAAGACGGGAATAAAGACACAGACCTACTAGAGAATGGACTTGAGGATATGGGGAGGGGGAGGGGTGAGATGTGACAGGGTGAGAGAGTGTCATGGACATATATACACTACCAAATGTAAAATAGCTAGTGGGAAGCAGCCGCATAGCACAGGGAGATCAGCTTGGTGCTTTGTGACCACCTAGAGGGGTGGGATAGGGAGGGTGGGAGGGAGGGAGATGCAAGAGGGAAGAGATATGGGAACATATGTATATGTATAACTGATTCACTTTGTTATAAAGCAGAAACTAACACACCATTGTAAAGCAATTATACTTCAATAAAGATGTTTAAAAAACAAACAAAAAAAAGCACTAAAAATAGAACTACCATATGATCCAGCAATCCCACTCCTGGGCATATATTTGGAGAAAAACATGGTTTGGAAGGATACATGCACCCCAATGTTCATTGCAGTGCAATTTACAATAGCCAAGACATGGAAACAACCTAAATGTTCATCAACAGATGAATGGATAAAGAAGATTTGGTACATATATACAATGGAATATTACTCAGCCATAAAAAAAGAATGAAATAATACCATTTGCAGCAACATGGATGGACCTGAAGATTATCATGCTAAGTGAAGTAAGTCAGACAGAGAAAGAAAAATATCATATGGTATTGCTTATATGGGAACCTAAAATAAATGATACAAATGAACTTATTTACAAAACAGAAACAAACTCACAGACTTAAAGAATGAATTTATGGTTACCAGGGAGGAAGGGTTGGGGGGAGGGATAAATTGGGAGTTTGTGATTGACATATACACACTTCTATATTTAAAATAGATAACCAACAAAGACCTACTGTACAGCACAGGGAATGCTGCTCAATATTCTGTAATAACCTAAATCAGAAAAGAATTTGAAAAAGAATAGATACATGTATATGTATAACTGAATCACTTTGCTGTACACATGAAACTAACACAACATTGTTAATCAATTATACTCCAATATAAAATAAAAATTAAAAAAATAAATGAAAATAAAAACAGGTAGAGCACTTCATATTGTTATAGCATAACTCTGCTCTTCCTTCCTTTGCTTCTCTATATTCACATTTTCTTCCATAATGTGAACTTCGTTATACATCTTGAAGATAAGACTTCAGAGTTAAATTAATTAGAAAAGTATCTTCTAGATCTTCTTTTAAGGGGAAAAAAATAAATTAAAAATGCAACACTCAAGCATTAAACTACTTTTGACTTGACTTTAGATCTTGTGATGTGCCCTGCTAATGATACCTATTCCAATGGACATTTGAAAGAAGTTTTCTAATAATAACCTGACAGTCTTTAACAAATATCTCTCAGATACAGTCACATGTTCTCCTACTGATTAAATTTTTCCAGGAAAGTGAGACAAATCTTTGAACAATATATCATCGCAACAAATTTGATTCCCTTTTATGTTTATATTTCAGTGACAGGCCTAATACCTAAATCAATGTGTTTAAAAAGAAGCCCCCTTAGGTTTCTTTGAATGATTTATTGCCTTAGTTACATTATTGCTTCAGGTGTAATCAGGAATATTTGTCTTCATGTCATTGCAATGGAGATATGGGATAGAATATGCTAATAAGCCTGTCTTTGTATATAATGTTTTATTAGTCTTTTGTTTGTTTCAGTCTCTTAATTAGTGACAGTCATTTAGAGCCATCCATCTTTGTTCAAATTTATGCAAATATTGTAAGTTAATAATGAGAGTTTCAAAGGACCCTGTTTATCAGCATTTATTTTGAGTTTATTAGTCTATCCGTTTGTTCAGCTAAATAAAATGTCTTTCTTTAAAGCTATAAAGCTAAAATTCATCAATCAAATAATTATTAAAAATTCTTAAGGATAACTGTGTGTTTTACGTCAGAGTACAAATACCACTTGTGAAATCCAATAGCTCTTCAATATCCCATTATTGCTTCCATCTCAGTGCAGCCCCCATCCATGTCTTAAGTGACGGCTCAGAAAAATGATAAGGTTTTGTTAACATTTACTCCCAAAATGCCATCTGGAATTTATTGACTCATTGCAATTTAAAACAGAATCCTCATAGTATACTAATGGTAATTGGAGTTAATGCCATAGAGGTTGATTAAGATGCTTGTTGGTACCATAAGAAATGCACCTTTAATTATGATATTCTTAATAGTTAGCTCACACAGTCAAGGCAATATTATTACTTAGTTCACAGCTTTGCATATTCATTGTGCCCTCACACCTTCACATTTGGGTTACATTGTTTTGTTCTAAAACTCATATGGCAGACAGCTTGGAAATGCTGATGTGCAGCTCTCAGCAGTATACTGCTGGATTCTCTCTCCATTTATTGTTATTAGCAAGAGTCTATCTTCCTACGGAATGTATGAGGATCAGTAGTTCCAGTAACATATCAGAATCACTTTCCTTAAAATCTAAATTTTTCCAGGGACTGTGCTTGGTGGTGAGATTAATGATACAATCCCTGGGCTCAGATCATTAACAGGATAGTGGTGAAAGCAGACACGGACTAGAATTTAAGCTTTCTAGGGTCAGGGACTGAATCATGTCCACTAACATATTTCCACTGCTTTGCACACATCAAGAAAAGGGTAAGCTGTGACAAAGTGAGAGAGTGGCGTGGACATATATACACTACCAAATGTAAAATAGATAGCTAGTGGGAAGCAGCCGCATAGCACAGGGAGATCAGCTCGGTGGTTTGTGACCACCTAGAGGGGTGGGATAGGGAGGGTGGGAGGGAGGGAGACGCAAGAGGGAAGAGATATGGGAACATATGTATATGTATAACTGATTCACTTTGTTATAAAGCAGAAACTAACACACCATTGTAAAGCAATTATACTCCAATAAAGATGTTAAAAAAAAAGAAAAAAAGAACATACTAGTTACAAAAGCAGTGTTGTTTGGATTAAGAAGAGGTATATGCACATAGGAGGGAAAGGAATGTGACTGCAGGTGTCAAAGTGAATGACAAATTTTGAGCAGATGCCCACAGAATCAGTAGAATTTTTCTGGGAGATAAGAGTGCAAACTTCTATTAGGAAACTGGGAAACTTGTGGTTTTCCAGATATATGATGTACGGGGGCTAGGGGATGGCATAGAGTGAGGCTGGGATGATGGGGTTGCCAAGAATGGGAAGGCTTTGAGTGGTATGCTGTGGAGTTGGAATGTTATTCACTATGTTGAAGGAACCATCAAAAATGTGCATTCAGGGCACATTCCTAATAGAAACCAGAGAAGGTAGCAAAACAGAGGATGAACTCACGTACTCCAGTATGCTCAGGTGGCCACCTAGCCTCAGAAAAATCAGCATGCAGGCTTCGTGTTAGCTAAATCTAAATCTGCCACATTTTTAGCTAGATAAATTTCTCCATTCTCTGATCTTTAGTTTCCTAATCTAAAAAGCAGGGATTATAATACTAATTTGAAGGATTACTTTTTAAATATTAGAGACTATAAATATAAAGTACTTGGAACATAGCAAGTGTTCTTTAAATACTGAGAGGGTATAGGAATGAATTCATATTAACAACATTTGATACACAAATAATCCACTTAATAAAGGGCAAAGGATCCGAATCGACATTTTTCCAAAGAAGATATAAAAATGGCCAGCGTACACATGAATAGATGCTCAACATCACTAGCTATTAGGAAAATGAAAATCAAAAGCACATGGAGAAACCACTTCACACCCACTAGGATGGCTAAAATAAAAAACACATAAAAACAACTGTTGGCAAGGAAGTAGAGAAATTAGAACCCTCGTGAACTACTGCAGGAATATAAAATGGTGTATTCACTGTAGAAAAAAAAAGTCAGGCAGTTCCTCAGAAGGTTAAATGGAGAGTTACCATATGACTCAGCAATTTCACTTCTAGGAATATACCTGAGAAAAATGAGAACATAAGTCCATGCAAAACTTGCACTAGATTGTTCATAGCAGCATTATTCATAATACCTAAAATGTGGAAACAACCCAAATGCCCATCAAGTGGTGAAAAGATCAATAATGTACTACATACAATGGAGTATTGTTCAGCAATAAAAAAAGAATGAATTAGTGATAAATGCTGTAACATGGATAAACCTTGAAAGCATTATGCTAAGTGAATAAAGCCAGTCACAAAAGACTGTATGATTGTATGATCCACAAAAACAGTATGTTCAATTTATACATACTATCTATGATAGATAATTATACGACATGCTTAGGGCTGGGGTGTTAAGGAGAAATGGAGGGGTACAAGGGTTTGTGGGGAGAGCAGGGCAAAGGAGATGTTCTAAAATTGATTGTGCTGATTGTTGCACAACTGTGACTACACTAAACACCATTGATTCCACTCAATACAATTCAAAGGGTGAAATGTGTGGTACCTGAATTATATCTCAATAAGGCTGTTATAAAAAAATGGAAAAGTAACATGAGTACTTCGTACATGAAAAGTAATATACATAAATTATCTCATTTACTCGTTGAAGCAAGCCTCCCTATGAAATGGGGACATTTTTAACACCATTTTACAGGCAAGAAAACCAAAACTTAGAGGTACAGTTTGTGGGTGGGATAGTTGTGAAACATATTAGTACATATATATTTTGTATGTATTATAACATATAATTATGTAGTATATATAATATGCTACTACTCTATAAAATAAATATATTTTAAAAGCATTTTTTAAAATAGTGGTCATCAGTATAGTTTTCTTACCTGTAGCTAATTTCCTAGATCCCCTCATTCTTGCTCAGGAACCTATTCTCAGGCAACCAGTGGCCCTCTCTAAACCTCCCTTCCTATGCAGTTTTGTGTGTAAATGCTCCCATCCCCACCCCAGAGAAAGGGTGTCTGAGTTGTCCCTGACATCAACTATGCAAGCTGAGATATTCAGGAGCAGAGAAGCTTCATGCAAAAATAACTGCTTAGGGGCTTCCCTGGTGGCGCAGTGGTTAAGAATCCGCCTGCCAATGCAGGGGACATGGGTTCAAGACCTGGTCTGGGAAGATTCCACATGCTGCGGAGCAACTAAGCCCATGCGACTGCACTCTAGAGCCTGCGAGCCACAACTACTGAGCCTGCACGCCTAGAGCCCGTGCTCCTCAACAGGAGAGGCCACTGCAATGGGAGGCCCACGCGCCGCAACGAGGAGTGGCGCCCACTCTCTGCAACTAGAGAAAGCCCGCGCACAGCAACAAAGACCCAACTCAGCCAATAAATAAATTAATTAATTAATTAAAAAAAAATAACTGCTTAGTATATAACACCTGACTCTATTAAGTCCATTAACAATAGCTGGCATTTTCAATGCTTATAAGTACTCCGCTTTTAATGATATGCCTTTAATAAGCATTTTTTTATTCAATCATTACAACAAATTGATGAAGAGAGAGGTAAGGTGACCAAAGCATCCTGGTTTGCTGGGGACTTTCCCATTTTAGCACTGAAAATCCATGTCCCCAGAACCGCTTTAGTCCCAGGCAAACCAAAATGGTTGGTCAGCCTAGAGAGAGGATTCATATTGACTCACCTTCTCAACCAGGAATTTGACAGTGTGTATTGTTCTGTTTTTTTCAAAAATGAAAAAAAAAGTGTGATTTCTAACTCTTACCCCCATTTACAAGTTATTTTTGATGACATGTCATTTGTTGATTGGATCACCTCGCTTCATGAAGAGAGGCTAAAGACATTCTCAGAATAGTAACCAAGTGTATTTTAGGATACATCAACAAAAGAGTTGATACAGTAATTAAGCACACCTGAAATCTGGTGTAAAATATAATTACACATTGCATAGAAACTTTTATATTGAACCAAAGAAAAACACGTCTCCTATTTAAAATGTCAAACTGATCATTGTTCCTTATTGTTCTCTTGGCTATAGAGTGACATTTCCATGAACACTCATTTCTGGTTTAGTGATAGGGAAAAACACAATAGCTATTACCAATTATTTAGTTCCTACTGAGCTGTCCATAAAGGACTTGTGAAAGCAGTGGCATCAATTGATATTCCTTCCCTTCCTCTCCTGCCTGCTCTATTTAAAGATAACATAGTCCGAGTCTTGGTAAGAAATTAATCTATCTTCAGGCTCTTGTCTCCAAAACGCAGTTCCTACATCTCATACCAAAAGGAAGTTATTTCTCTTTGGGGTTTTCCACTAAAGTGAGAATTTAAAGTTTATGATGTGCAAGAGAGGAATAGTGTCTAGGCAATAAGCTTTCTGAATATTCTGGTTTTTTTTTTTTTTTTAAGTGTGTGGAAATTCTTTCTTTGAAGAAAATGAGACCGGATGGATAGGTACAGTGGTGAGCTAGTTGCCTGGCTATACCTGTCAGAAGGTAAGCTGTCCCTCCAAAGATTTGTAGAGTGTCTAGCATGGTGCCTGGTACAATAAGCACTCAAGAAATGATAATCTTCCCTTCCTCAGGAAATACATGGAACTCAGTGCTGTATGTTGAAGCTATTAAAAAGTAGGATTCACGAAGGTAGAGACTGAATATTTCTATTCACTGCAGCCTTGGCATTGCCTAACAATGTGTAGCTAATAAGAATTCTTAGAAATATTTTATGAATTAATGAGTTTCTATGTCAAGGTGTATCTCACCAGGGGGAAATTGTGTGGTTTGCCAACAGGTAGTGTGGAAAATATGGAAAGTACTTCCCTCATTTTTAAGACAATCACTCATGAATCTGGTTGGAATATAGATAGCAGTCAAAGTGTAGCCCCAAGGGTATGTCAATTTAGGGGCCAGGTGACTGAGAGCAAACACAGTGGAACAGAGATCATCTCTCTCATGTACTCTTTGAGCAGCTTCATGTCCGTTATGGGGGAAATTCATTGTCTCAGCAGTTGTTCAATCTCCCGTTATTGTCTAAGAAGAGAGTCCATTCCATTTCAAAAAAGATCACGGATATAAGAACATAATGAAAAATGCAATTACATACAAACCACCACGTTCTGAAAAGTAATAGTCACCTTCCTTATTGTTTCTAGAGCATCTGCTATTAAAACATCATTCCCCAGAATTTATACCATCCATTATAGACTAAAATATAGTCTTAGAAAGAGATTAGAGTAATATTCTTTCCTTGGTTGATGAGTATTAGATCATCAACTTCCCTCGGCATGGTTTGTTCCAGTTCTCTCAAAGGTGTATCTACTCAATCCCTTGTTTGAGCAAGTTTTGACATGTCCAGCAAAATTATGAGGAGGCAGGCAAAATTGTTTAGTGGTATTTGGAATGAAATAATTTCTCCAGCAGATTCTTTAAATCTGGCTTTCCACACATAAACCGTGTGACATCTGATTTGCAACATTTCTAGGTGGCTTCATCCAGCTCTTGACCCATCTAAGCACCCTCTCTAAGCTCCACAATGTCAATCCAGTACTTGATGGTGACGATGATGATGATAGTAATGACAAACATTTACTGAGCACTTATTAGGACGTTGAAACTAATCTAGATGCTTAAAATATCTGAATCCTTTTAATCTTCACAACCATCCTATAGGTTCTAGCATTGGTCCCTGATGGAGATGAAGAAACTGAGTCTCGAAGGAGTAAAGTCAGTTGCTTGAGTTCACCCCACTAGGAAACAGAAATTCAAATGCAGGCATTCTAGTACAGGAGCGCACACTTCTAACCACTGCACTATGTGCTCTTCGTTCTGGTGTTCTTATTTCCTCCTAGACCCAGTATCCTGCAGGAAGCCTTAGACACTTATGTGGAGCATTCTGTACTTAACTCCTATCCCACCTCTATCCAGTTGCTCCTAGTACTGTCTTTTAACCTTGAGGGTCTGTATCAATGAAGTCCCAGCAAGCTCTGCTTTATTATGTCATTGAAACTATATGGAGGAAGATTATCTTCAGGAAACCCTCCTAGTGCCAGGAATAACCCAGTAAATCAGTGTAAATTATGTTGCGGATATAGAGTTAACAATATTTGGCTGAAGTCTATTTTACCTCCCCTCCCAACCTTCTACCCAGGGAGCTCAGCCACTTAAAACAAAAATTCCATACCCCCCCAAACTACTTCTGTGTGATAGAGACATGGCCAGTTATTGTCATCTATAATTCACAGAATACTTTATATGATTAAATGCCTTTCTGACAATGCCAGTTGGCAAATCCTTTGGATCAATTCCTATCCCTTTGGATCACTGTGATTTGTGGACAGGCAAGAAATGGTCAGTGCATTATAATAGGCATAGACTTAACAACACACCACATGATGCGGTTTTACTGCTGCCTTTATCTTCTTGTACCCTGGGGTTAAATGTGTCTCTACTCTCTCAACACGGTTCACAATTTTCCCACTGTTCACTGTTTCATGTTAAAGATGGATGATGTGAATTTACAATCAGAATCAGCTTGAATGACATTATTCATTCAACACATATTTATTTAATAATTACAGTGTGCCAGTTACTAAGCTGAGGAAAGGAGTGGACAAATAGATGAGTTTCCTATTCCCATGGAGCCTAAATCATAGTGTGGGGAGATAGAACAACGGCGGGTCAGGGGAAGCACTTAACTAAACACTATGGTTTAATATAAGTTCTATGAGAAAAAAATAAACTAGGGTCATACGATAGATATCACCATGGAGGAGTAGGAAGGAGGTACAGTTAGATAGATAAGTTAGAGATGACTTTTCTGATGGGGTGATATTTTAGATGAGACCTGAAAGATAAGGAGATAGACATGCAAAACTTTGGTGAAAGAGTATTCTAAATAAAGGAAAGAGGAAGCGCGAAGGCCCTGAGGCAGGGGTGAACTTTGCAAGCTTTTGTGGAGCAGCAAGAAGCCAGTGTGGCCTAGGATGGGACGCGATAAGGGGATGGAGAGTGGAATTAAAGGAGGTGTGAAAGGGAAGCATGTGCTAGATCACATGGAGCTTTGCAGGTAAGAAGTTATCTATTTATTATGTGCTTATTTACTTATCTGTAAGTAGTGTGAGAAGTCCTCAAGGCTCTTTAAAAAGGGCAGTGACCTTATCTAATTTAGGTTTTTGAAGGCTCTTCCCGTTGTTGTGGTGAGACAAGGTAAAAAAAACAAGAATGGAATCAGGGAAAACAATCTGTAGGAATTTGCATCAATCCAGACGAAATATGAGGATATTTTAACCACAATATAATAGATAAGCCTATAAAAGAATCAGCACATATGCATGGAGGGACTCATCTGTGCCAGGTGTTCAGATTCTTCTACTTGTCCTCTCGGCTTCTGCACACATTCTTGCATACATTCTTTTTCTGAAATACTCCTCCACCCTTTTCCTTGCCTTGTTACTTCTACTTAGCCTTCAACCTAGATGTCAGTTTCTCCAGGGAGTCTTCCCTGATCCCCAAATTAAGATAAGTTACTTCATAGCAACTTATATTCCCCTTATCATGAAACTTACTGTCTTTCTATATCTTTGCTTATCTCTGTTTCCCATGAGACAGTCAACTGCTTGAAGAAAGGTCTACAGCTTTGTCACTGTATTGGTTTGCTCAGGCTAATAAGATACCACAGATTGGGTGGCTTAAAGAACAGAAATTTACTTCATCACAGTTCTGGAGACTGGAAGTTCAAGATCAAGGTGTCTGCCAGTTTGATTTCTTCTGAGGCCTCTCTCTTTGGCGTGCAGATGGTGGCCTTCTTGCTGTGTCCTCACATGGTGTTTCTCTTGTCACACACATTTCTGGTGTCTATTTTGGTGTCCAAGTTTCCTCTTCTTATAAGGACGTCTGTCATTGGATTAGGTCCCACTTGTATAACCTCCTTTTACCTTATTTACCTCTTTAAAGGCCCTGTCTCTAAATTCAGTCACATTCTGAGGTACTGGGAGTTAGGATTCAATATATGAGTTTTGGGGAGAAACAGTTCAGCCCATAATAGTCACTGTTGTCTACCCAGTATCTGGAACGTTGTAGGCATTCATAAATATGTGTTGATGAATTATATCTTATTTTATAATTATTATCTTAATAATAATTATATCAAAGGGTGATGTCTCATTTACAACTCCAAGTATATTGATTCCTGGATGATCCAGGGTTTGAGCCATGGATTCAGCTTCCTTTTCAATAGATAAAACATTAAGTGACAATAGGCTTCTTTATTACCGAGATTCAAAGATTGCTGTAGGTGAAGATGTTACTAACTCTTGAAGTCTTCCATTAACGCTCCATTTTTAGAGCAGGTTTCTAAAGTTTGAGCATTGGTCTGTTTTGAGTAATAGATTGAACCATATACCCTCATAGTTAAAGTTATATCCTGAGAGTGCATTCATTAACTCTACTAGATACTTTGTAATTTTAATTTTTACTTTGAATTTATTTGAATTTATTCATATGGCCCTCTTTGGTCATTATACTGATCCTTTGAAGCTGCCAATACAAGCTCTAATTATACTCAGTTTTCAGTTGGGTGATCTCTTTTTAACATAAACCTGGTCAGATCACCGCCCTGCTTAAAACTCATCTGTGTTTCCTATTGCTCTTCTAATGAAAGCCATAATCCTCACCACATAGTCTGTGATGCCCTGAATGCTCTCATTTACCTCACTGGGCTCTTGGCCTGCCAAGCTCTCTCCTGTCCCTTGATCATTCCAAGTGTCACAGTCTTTTAGTATGTGCTGTTATCTCTGTCGGGAAATATGTCCTTCCATCCATTCTCACCCTACATTCATCTAGGTTATACAACATTTTCTTAAGACAACTTTTTGAAATATCTCCCCTTCCCTCAAACTAGTTGCTATGTTCCATTGGTCTGGGCTGCCTTAGCTCCTGCGAATTCTCCTGCATCCTTTACAACACTTTGATACTTTCAATTATTAACTTAAATACATATGTTTGACTAATGCATGCCTCCATGTTAGACTATCAACACCACATGGGAGTTACTGGGTCTCTTTTTGTTCACTGCTGTATCTCAAGGGCTTATCTACTTGAACACTTAGTTGGTGCTCAATGAATTGCTGTTGATGGAAAATAAATCTGGCAGTCATGGAAACATTAATTTACTCATTGGTAATTCCAAAATGGTAAGAAGATTGAAACTCCAGTCTCTCAATTCCATTGCGCTCTCTGACATGGTTATAAATAGTTAATTTTGGGGAGGCTATGAAACCTAAGTAAGATTTTAAAACTAAGAATAAAGCAACTATAATGAATTCAAAATTTTAACTTACCTGCACTAATCATCAACTCAGTGGGAAAGCTCTGTTACACATGACCCATGATTTTCCCCTAAGTTTACATTTTACCTCTTTACGTTTATCTTTCATTGGGGTGGGGGGAATAAGATGAATGAAATTAAAATTCTCAGTCTCAGTGATTTCAGTGGCAAAACTCAACATAACCTTAAAAGATTTTAGTGAGAATAACAGTAGATTTCTTTTCTATGTACATGAATCACCCAAGAATGCCAAGTACTTTTATAAAAGCTAAGGAAAAATCCTACTTGGGGTGCAGATGAATATGAATGACAAAACTAGCCCCAAAATAGTATGTGTCATTGGTAATCATTACAAATCTACTACCTGCCAGCAGTGCTGTGAAAACTATCCATTTCATGTTTCTTTCCTCCCAAAGAGATACAGAGATCTTGAAAAAGTAAAATAAAAGCTTCAAGCTTAATTGGGTGATGGTGAAAAGGCAGAGAATTATTGTTTAAAGCTGAGTTTTCAATAAAGTCAATGGGATAACTGGAAGAAATGACATATTGTACCTTCCCTCAAGCTGACATTAGGTTATTAATGAAGGTTCAGAATACCTCTTAGTTGTTTACTTAAACTCGTTGCCAAATCTGTAGACACTGACACTGCAGATCTCACCCACAGCTGCCTTTCACTACCAGTAATCAAGAGCTTTGACCCTTCAGATTAAAAGAAGCAAAACAGCAAACACACTTGAGCTTGCATCCAAAGCTTAATAGGGCTGAGTTTAGAACAGGCACCTTTTGCCAAGTTTATCAAACGCCTCTTGCTGTATTGTAAGTCAGTGGGCTGTTCCTCAAGTCAATCAATGACACAGATGAGAATATGGTATATATGTGAGTGGTGGGGAAAAGTACTGCGCCGTGGAGAAAAGTGAGTTTTGGAGATTAGGTATAAATGAAATAGATATGTCCGATATTGTAAATAGTATGTAGTCAATCTATACCTAAAAATCTGATTTTTAATTCAAGTTAAAAAGTGTCTGACTTTCTTCACTCACAGCAAGTTGGTTGGAATAAGTTTTAGGATGTTCCATCTTTCTTAGCATTTTAATGAGTCATTCCTGGAAACCAACCCATCAATAATCATCAAAAAGTCCTCAAATTAAAAGTGATCTATACTTTACCTTGGATATAGAAGTAATATATAGAATCCCTCAGTCACTCTCCCTCTCCTCCCTCTCTCTCTCTCTCTTTCTCTCTCTCACACACACACACACACACACACACACACACACACACACACACATACACACACCCAAGGGTGAAGGACAGATAAACTATATTTTTTTCCAGTTGTTGAGGCCATCTCTACTTAAGAATCAAAATATTTAAGATCAAAGTAAATAAAACATTAACAAAATTTGATAGTGGCTAAACAGAATAGAATCCATTGATATCTATATAGTATCATCTAAGGAATATATTCAACAACTATATATGAAGCACCTCCTGTATATCAGACAAGGAGACATAAGAAGCACATGGTGTGGTAGGATGAGCTTAGGTTTTAGAGTCTGGCAGTTTTACAACATAGGCCCTGCCTTTTCCTGGTTCTGTAACAGTGAGAAAATTATGGCCCTCCATTTTCTCATCTGTAAAATGGGAATAATAAGAGTATCTATCACCAGTAATAACTGTAAATATGAAAAAGTTACGTGTGCAAGGAAATTGCCCTGTGCTTGGTCATAGATGATCCACAAGTAGAAAATTTTCATTTTTCCTTCTTAGATACTAGGATGCAATGAAGACCCTGTCCCTGAGGTCAAGTAGGTCTATAAGCAGGAGGGGGGAGGGGGAAGCAGAAATACATATTACAATATGAAATGCAGATGCCATAGTAAAAGTATTTACAAAATTTCCACAGAGGAAGGTCAAGCCTAAATCTTCTGAATGGGTTATATAAGAAGAGTTAAGGTGGGCGCATGTTGCAGAACTGTCCCTTGAAGGACGAAAGAGTTAAATAAATATTTACCATCTATTGTGTACAAGGTTGTATGCCAGGATGCTACAAAAGCATAAAAATGGTTTATACATTGCTGGTGTGATCATAAACTGGTATAATCACTTGAGAAAGTAGCATGGAAGAAAGTAGTAATATTGAAAAAATGTGTGATTCAGTGTCTAAAAAAGAATTTCCTTTATAGGAATTTGCCCTAGAGAAACTCTCCCACGTAGAAGTAAAAGGAGATTCAATACAACAGTTTTTAAAGTGTCTAGTGAGAGGCATGAAGTCACTTGAGGATTTTGAGTAGGTTAGTGACACAATATGACTTACATTTTAAAAGGATCCTTCTGACTACATTGAGAATCGGTTTTGGGAGTCTCCAAGGAGGTCACATGTAGACCAGTTGGAAGACTGTTTAATAATCCAGGTGAGACATGTCGTACCTTGGTCTGGTGGGGGAGAGGTAACAGTAGAGATGGTGGGAAGTAGATGGATTCTGGATATATTTTGAAGATACAGCCAATGATATTCACATTGTGGTAAATTCATACAATGACACTATTCAACAGTTAAAATGAATGAAGTAGGCTGATAATCTAAAGATTCTAGAAATCTCAAAAATAATGAACACCAAAATTTATATAATAATTCTATTCTCTGATAGAATTTATATGAATCAAGAAACCACTCACAATACTATATATGCATAGATACATGTCTATACAGTTTAAAAACGTATTATAAGGATATACAATAAATTCATTGAGTGATCTTACCTATGGGCAGAGTAGAAAGGGAGAAGAAATTAGACTGGAAAGAAGGAAAAAAAATGATTTCAACTATATGTTATGTTTTATATCTTAAAAAAAATTGAAAAATTGTTAATAAATGTTATGAGGGCAGCTATGTAGTGTGTATACAAGTAGTTTGCCACATTTCTTTTCTACATTTTAAGAAAATTAAAAAGAAATATAGTGATAAATAAGGCTAAATCCCTATAATCACTTAGGGATCTATAAATACAAGGCAATTCATCTTAAGGGACATCTGGAAACTATTTTTAAATGCTATGAGGGTTGAAAATGTGACCTGATCAAATGTGACTGGGAGGGAAAAGGGCAGAAGGTTTTAGGTGGTTCATAAATATTTGGTAGTATTTCAAAAGGTAAAAATGCAAGAGAGTAATTGTGTCAGAATGAAAACAAGAGGAAAGACAGGAAACCACAGGCCAACTTTTGAAAAGAGCCTTGACTTTCAGTTTATAGAATTTAGACCCAACTGATGAAGGCTGTCTACCCACATCCCACCCTCTAAAAAGAGAGAGCTGATTTCTATCACTGCCACTGTAAGATAGTATTGTGCAGCAAATGTTTTTAAAAATGCATACGTTGGAACATTTTTATTAAAGGAATTTATTATGGTTGTAGATACCAAGAGATACTGGGAAAAAACACATTAAAAATAGATAGCACTAACTTTTTGTTAATCAAGGAGTAAGATATATGAAAGTTTGAAATCTTAAGATTTTCAGAGAACAAAATTGAGCTGAAAGAGCTCAATCTGAGTGTTCCACTAGGTTTAAGCTAAAAGAATTACGTGGTAATTTGACGATCATCTCAGGAATTGACTTCTAAATCTGCAGGCTATTAAGTGTAACCCAGGCAGCAATTCAAGATCAAGTTTAAAGCATGTGAAATACTTGGAGTGAAGTGAATGTTTGAACAAACTGGTTAAACAAGGATATTGATGTAAGTTGCTTCCCACCCAAAGAGTAAATATCACCACCACCCCCATTGCTACCTCCACAAACAGACTACCATCTCTCAGTGAAACACTCATTGTTCAGCCTTGGGTACTGCTGGAAAGTTCAGCAGTCAAACTGAAGGTTAGGAATGTGAAGTATTATCATTTAGAAGTCTGGTTTACAAAAATTAATGGACACACAACTCACTTCTTTCACCAGTATCCCAACTAGAAGAGTTGTAATATGCTTTAAAGGGCATGAAAAACGACTGTGCTACTGAAGCTTTGCCTCAGTTTCTGAATCTTTATATCCATGTGGCATTAATTTATCACTTCCTTTTATGTGTGCTTAATATTCTGACAAATCGCTTGATAAACTCGAATGCTAACAACCAGCAATAAGGCAGAATGAGGTACCAATACTGTGCAATGATATGGTGCCTGCAACTTCAGACCTGAGTTTTTAGTTTTTTCCTCCCTCAGCAGATCCTTTGTATAAAAAGATCTGATACAAATATTTTATTTCAGTAAATTATCCTTATATTTACTATATAGTTATTTAAACCTTGTTGATAATTAATGGCCAAGGGAGCTAGAAAGCAGGAGTATTTTGTATTATTCTTTTTAGTAATCATCTCTGAATGCCCATCACCATTTATTTGTCACAGCTGGACTTTGTCTATAAATAGCTCTGTGAAATGATGGACAGTATTCAAGGCTTGTTGGCATGGAATCAATACGTGGCAAAAGGGACCATATGAATCAATTACATTGTCCCTGGCAGGGTTACCATGGAAGCTCTAGCTCCTCATTCCACCTTACTTCTCCTGTCTGGGTAGTGTTCTCTGCGTATCTTTAATTAGAATAGATGCAATTTATTTAGTAATGGAAAGCTTACTTTAGTGAGTTCTGTGAAGGTGTCAGACGGAATTCAACCAGCCATGCATATTCAGAGAAGACTAATGTGAAAATGCAAATGCTTCTTCTAATTTAATTCCTTACTTTTAAAAAGGGGGTTCTCCAATCTTGGAAGGTAGCTTCCTTTGATGGTAAAGAAATTACGTTTGATACTGCATCTTTACTCAGACACAAAAGCAGTAGTTCTTAAAATAACCTCTTCTGCTGTGGATATAATAATCTGCTATATGCGTTTATTCAGTTACTCTGGCATTTCTTAGTGTTAATCTTGCTTGCAACAGCTTCGCTTTGGACATAAACCACAGGGCCAAACATGAATAATTACTGAGTCGCACTGTTTGCCTGGCCTTGTGGGGAGATAAAGACACACACCTGTTTTCCAGGCATGAAAGAACAAGCTGCGGAGGAAAAGGAAAATAGGCAAATCTAACACAGAATAAGCTTCATAGTGCAGGTCTGCAAGGGATGCTTTAACTAAACAGAGGAAGAGCCAGAAATTCAGCAAGACGTGGTGGATGGGGACATGTAGAACACACTTTACTGGGGAAGGTGTGCTTGAGATGAATCCAGAAGGATAGGCTGTAACTGGCTAGCCAGATGAGGTGCGGGAAGGAAAAATGGCCAGAAGGAAAAGTATATGAAAAGACAGGGATTACTTGAAAGACCAGGATGCGTCTGAGAAACTACAGATATACAGGCTGTCAGGACTGGAGAAATGCTTTGTATGGTCTAGCATCGAAGCTGGACACAGATCATGAAAGAACTTGCATAATACTGTCCTCAGGTTCTCGGTTTTATTTTGAAGGCAGTGGTTGGGAAATAATTCTGCTTTAAGAAAAAGTAACATGTTGCCATGTGGGAAGAAGTATACTAGTTTTTTTTTTTAAACATTTTTATTGGAGTATAATTGCTTTACAATGTTGTGTTAGTTTCTGCTGTATAACAAAGTGAATCAGCTATATGTATACATATATCCCTATATCCCCTCCCGATCCCACCCCTCTAGGTGGTCACAAAGCACCAAGCTGATCTTCCCGTGCGATGCAGCTGCTTCCCACTAGCTATCTATTTTACATTTGGTAGTGTATATATGTCAATGCTACTCTATCATTTCGTCCCAGTTTACCCTCCCCCCCCCCGCCCCCGTGTCCTCAAGTCCATTCTCTATGTCTGTGTCTTTATTCCTGTCTTGCCCCTACGTTCATCAGAACCTTTTTTTTTTTTTTAAGATTCCATATATATGTGTTAGCATACGGTATTTTTTATTCTCTTTCTGACTTACTTCACTCTGTATGACAGACTCTAGGTCCATCCACCTCACTACAGATAACTCAATTTTGTTTCTTTTTATAGCTGAGGAATATTCCATTGTATATATGTGCCACATCTCCTTTACCCATTCATCTGTCGATGGATACTTAGGTTGCTTCCATGTCCTGGCTATTGTAAATAGAGCTGCAATGAACACTGTGATAACATGACTCTTTTTGAATTATGGTTCTCTCAGGGTATATGCCCAGTAGTGGGGTTGCTGGGTCGTACAGTAGTTCTATTTTTAGTTTTTTAAGGAACCTCCATACTGTTCTCCATAGTGGCTGTATCAATTTACATTCCCACCAACAGTGCAAGAGGGTTCCCTTTTCTCCACACCCTCTCCAGCATTTATTGTTTGTAGATTTTTTGATGATGGCCATTCTGACTGGTGTGAGATGATATCTCATTGTAGTTTTGATTTGCATTTCTCTAATGATTAGTGATGTTGAGCATCCTTTCACATGTTTGTTGGCAATCTGTATATCTTCTTTGGAGAAATGTCTATTTAGGTCTTCTGCCCATTTTTGGATCGGGTTGTTTTTTTGATATTGAGCTGCTTGTATATTTTGGAGATTAATCCTTTGTCAGTTGCTTCATTTGCAAATATTTTCTCCCATTCTGAGGGTTGTCTTTTCATCTTGTTTATGGTTTCCTTTGCTGTGCAAAAGCTTTTAAGTTTCATTAGGTCCCATTTGTTTATTTTTCTTTTTATTTCCATTCCTCTAGGAGGTGGGTCAAAAAGGATCTTGCTGTGATTTATGTCATAGTGTTCTTCCTATGTTTTCCTCTAAGAGTTTGATAGTGTCTGGTCTTACAGTTAGGTCTTTAATCCATTTTGAGTTTATTTTTGTGTATGGTGTTAGGGAGTGTTCTAATTTCATACTTTTACCTGTACTTATCCAGTTTTCCCAGCACCACTTATTGAAGAGGCTGTCTTTTCTCCACTGTATGTTCTTGCCTCCTTTATCAAAGATAAGGTGACCATATGTGCATGGGTTTATCTCTGGACTTTCTATCCTGTTCCATTGATCTATGTTTCTGTTTTTCTGCCAGTACAATACTTTCTTGATTACTGTAGCTTTGTGGTATAGTCTGAAGTCAGGGAGCCTGATTCCTCCAGCTCCGTTTTTCTATCTCAAGATTGCTTTGGCTATTCAGGGTCTTTTGTGTTTCCATACAAATTGTGAATTTTTTTGTTCTAGTTCTGTGAAAAATGCCAGTGGTAGTTTGATAGGGATTGCATTGAATCTGTAGATTGCTTTGGGTAGTAGAGTCATTTTCACAAGGTTGATTCTTCCAATCCAAGAACATGGTATATCTCTCCATCTATTTGTATCATCTTTAATTTCTTTCATCAGTGTCTTGTAATTTTCTGCATACAGGTCTTTTGTCTCCTTAGGTAGGTTTATTCCTAGATATTTTATTGTTTTTGTTGCAATGGTAAAAGGGAGTGTTTTCTTAACTTCACTTTCAGATTTTTCATCATTAGTGTACAGGAATGCTAGACATTTCTGTGCTTTAATTTTGTATCATACTACTTTACCAAATTCATTGATTAGCTCTACTAGTTTTCTGGTAGTATCTTTAGGATTCTCTATGTATAGTATCATGTCATCTGCACACAGTCACAGCTTTACTTCTTCTTTTCCGATTTGGATTCCTTTTATTTCTTTTTCTTCTCTGATTGCTGTGGCTAAAACTTCCAAAACTATGCTGAATAATAGTGGTGAGAGTGGGCAACCTTGTCTTGTTCCTGATTTTAGAGGAAATGGTTTCAGTTTTTCACCATTGAGGACGATGTTGGCTGTGGTTTTGTCATATATGGCCTTTATTACGTTGAGGAAAGTTCCCTCTATGCCTACTTTCTGGAGGGTTTTTATCATCAATGAGTGTTGAATTTTGTCGAAAGCTTTCTCTGCATCTATTGAGATGATCATATGGTTTTTCTCCTTCAATTTGTTAATACAGTGTATCACATTGATTGATTTGTGTATATGGAAGAATCCTTGCATTCCTGGGATAAACCCCACTTGATCATGGTGTATGATCCTTTTAATGTGCCGTTGGATTCTGTTTGCTAGTATTTTGTTGAGGATTTTTGCATCTATGTTCATCAGTGATACTGGACTGTAGTTTTCTTTCTTTGTGACATTTTTGTCTGGTTTTGGTATCAGGCTGATGGTGGCCTCATAGAATGAGTTTGGGAGTGTTCCTCCCTCTGCTATATTTTGGAAGAGTTTGAGAAGGATAGGTGTTAGCTCTTCTCTAGATGATTGATAGAATTCGCCTCTGAAGCCATCTGGTCCTGGGCTTCTGTTTGTTGGAAGATTTTTAGTCACAGTTTCAATTTCAGTGCTTGTGATCAGTCTGTTCATATTTTCTATTTCTTCCTGGTTCAGTCTCGGAAGGTTGTGCATTTCTAAGAATTTGTCCATTTCTTCCAGGTTGTTCATTTTATTGGCATAGAGTTGCTTGTAGTAATCTCTCATGATCCTTTGTATTTCTCCAATGTCAGTTGTTACTTCTCCTTTTTCATGTCTAATTCTATTGAGTCTTCTCCCTTTTTTCTTTGTGAGTCTGGCAATTGTTTATCAATTTTGTTTATCTTCTCGAAGAACCAGCTTTTAGTTTTATTGATCTTTGCTATCATTTCCTTCATTTCTTTTTCATTTATTTCTGATCTGATCTTTATGATTTCTTTCCTTCTGCTAACTTTGGGTGTTTTTTGTTCTTTCTCTAATTGCTTTAGGTGTAAGGTTAGGTTGTTTATTTCAAATGTTTCTTGTTCCTTAAGGTAGGATTGTATTGCTATAAACTTCCCTCTTAGAACTGCTTTTGCTGCATCCCATAGGTTTTGGGTCGTCATGTTTTTGGGTTGTCATTGTCATTTGTTTCTTGGTATTTTTTGATTTCCTCTTTGATTTCTTCAGTGATCTCTTGGTTATTTAGTAGTGTATTGTTTAGCCTCCATGTGCTTGTATTTTTTTAACAAATTTTTTCCTGTAATTGATATCTAGTCTCATAGCGTTGTGGTCATAAAAGATACTTGATACAATTTCAATTTTCTTAAATTTACCAAGGCTTGATTTGTGACTCAAGATATGATCTATTCTCAAGAATGTTCCATGAGCACTTGAGTGTGTATTCTGTTGCTTTTGGGTGGAATGTCCTACAAATATCATTTAAGTCCATCTTGTTTAATGCATCATTTAAAGCTTGTGTTTCCTTATTTATATGCATTTTGGATGATCTGTCCATTGGTGAAAGTGGGGTGTTAAAGTCCCCTAATATGATTGTGTTACTGTTGATTTCCTCTTTTAAGGCTGTTAGCATTTGCCTTATGTATTGAGGTGGTCCTATGTTGGGTGCAACAATATTTACAATTGTTATATCTTCTTCTTGGATTGATCCCTTGATTATTATGTAGTGCCCTTCTTTGTCTCTTCTAATAGCCTTTATTTTCAAGTCTATTTTGTCTGATATGAGAATTGCTACTCCAGCTTTCTTTTGATTTCCATTTGCATGGAATATCTTTTTCCATCCCCTCACTTTCAGTCTGTATGTGTCCCTAGGTCTGAAGTGGGTCTCTTGTAGATAGCATATATATGGTTGTTGTTTTTGTATCCATTCAGCCAGCCTATGTCTTTTGGTTGGAGCATTTAATCCATTTACATTTAAGGTAGTTATCGATATGTATGTTCCTATTACCATTTTCTTAATTGTTTTGGGTTTGTTATTGTAGGTCTTTTCCTTCTCTTGTGTTTCCTGCCTAAAGAAGTTCCTTTAGTATTCGTTGTAAAGCTGGTTTGGTGGTGCTGAATTCTCTTAGCTTTTGCTTGTCTGTAAAGGTTTTAATTTCTCCATCACATCTGAATGAGATCCTTGCTGGGTAGAGTAATCTTGGTTGTAGGTTTTTCTCCTTCATCATTTTAAATATGTCCTGCCACTCCCTTCTGGCTTGCAGAGTTTCTGCAGAAAGATCAGTTGTTAACCTTCTGGGGATTCCCTTGTGTGTTATTTTTCCCTTGCTGCTTTTAATATTTTTTCTTTGTATTTAATTTTTGACAGTTTGATTAATATGTGTCTTGGCATGTTTCTCCTTGGATTTATCCTGTATGGGACTCTTGGTGCTTCCTGGACTTATTAACTATTTCCTTTCCCATATTAGGGAAGTTTTCAACTATAATCTCTTCAAATATTTTCTCAGTCCCTTTCTTTTTCTCTTCTTCTTCTGGGACCCCTTTAACTTGAATGTTGGTGCGTTTAATGTTGTCCCAGAGGTCTCTGAGACTGTCCTCAATTTTTTCATTCTTTTTTCTTTATTCTGCTCTGCAGTAGTTATTTCCACTATTTTATCTTCCAGGTCACTTATGTGTTCTTCTGCCTCAGTTATTCTGCTATTGATCCCTTCTAGAGAATGCTTAATTTCATTTATTGTGCTGTTCATCATTGTTTGTTTGCTCTTTAGTTCTTCTAGGTCCTTGTTAACGTTTCTTGTATTTTCTCTATTCTATTTCCAAGATTTTGGATCATCTTTACTATCATTATTCTGAATTCTTTTTCAGGTAGACTACTTATTTCCTCTTCATTTGTTAGGTCTGTTGGGTTTTTGCCTTGCTCCTTCATCTGCTGTGTGTTTCTCTGTCTTCTCATTTTGCTTATCTTACTGTGTTTGGAGTCTCCTTTTCGCAGGCTGCAGGTTCGTAGTTCCCGTTGTTTTTGGTTTTTGTCCCTAGTGGTTAAGGTTGGTTCAGTGGGTTGTGTTTGCTTCCTGGGAGAGGGGACTAGTGCCTGTGTTCTGGTGGATGAGGCTGGATCTTGTCTTTCTGGTGGGCAAGTCCACGTGTGGTGGTGTGTTTTGGGGTGTCTGTGGCCTTATTATGATTTTAGGCAGCCTCTCTGCTAATGGATGGGGTTGTGTTCCTGTCTTGCTAGTTGTTTTGCATAGGGTGTCCAGCACTGTAGCTTGCCGGCCGTTGAGTAAAGCTGGGTTTTGGCATTGAGATGGAGATCTGTGGGAGATCTTCGCCATTTGATATTACATGGAGCTGGGAGGTCTCTTGTGGACCAGTGTCCTGAACTTGGCTCTCCTACCTCAGAGGCACAGCCCTGACGCCTGGCTGGAGCACCAAGAGCCTGTCATCCACACAGCTCAGAATAAAAGGGAGAAAAAAGAAAGAAAGAAAGAAAGAAGAAGATAAAATAAAATAAAAAAGTTATTAAAATAAAAAAATTATTAAAAAATTTTTTATAGTAATTAAAAGAAAATGGACAGACAGAACCCTAGGACAAATGGTAAAAGCAAAGCTATACAGAAAAAAATCACAGACAGAAGCATACACATTCACACTCACAAAGAGAGAAAAAGGGAAAAATATATACATATCATTGCTCCCAAAGTCCACCTCCTCAATTTGGGATGATTCGTTGTCTATTCAGGTATTCCACAGATGCAGGTACATCAAATTGATTTTGGAGATGTAATCCGCTGCTCCTGAAGCTGATGGGAGTGACTTCCCTTTCTCTTCTTTGTTCGCACAGCTCCCGGGGGTTCAGCTTTGGATTTGGCCCCGCGTCTGCGTGTAGGTCGCCTGAGGGCATCTGTTCTTCGCTCAGACAGGATGGGGTTAAAGGAGCAGCTGCTTCCGGGGCTCTGGCTCGCTCAGGCCGGGGGGAGGGAGGGGTACGGAGGAGGCGGGGCGAGCCTGCGGCGGCAGAGGCCGGTGTGACGTTGCACCAGCGTGAGGCGAGCCGTGCGTTCTCCCGGGCAAGTTGTCCCCGGATCACGGGACCCTGGCAGTGGCGGGCTGCACAGACTCCCGGGAGGGGAGGTGTGGAGAGTGACCTGTGCTGCACACGGGCTTCTTGGTGGTGACAGCAGCAGCCTTAGCGTCTCATGCCCGTCTCTGGGGTCCGCGCTGATAGCCACGGCTCGCGCCTGTCTCTGGAGCTCCTTTAAGCAGCGCTCTTAATCCCCTCTCCTCGCGCACCAGGAAACAAAGAGGTAAGAAAAAGTCTCTTGCCTCTTCGGCAGCTCCAGACTTTTTCCCGGACTCCCTCTCGGCTAGCCGTGGCGCACTAGCCCCTTCAGGCTGTGTTCACTCCGCCAACCCCAGTCCTCTCCCTGGGATCCGACCGAAGCCCGAGCCTCAGCTCCCAGCCCCGCCCGCCCCGGCAGGTGAGCAGACAAGCCTCTCGGGCTGGTGAGTGCTGCTCGGCGCCGAGCCTCTGTGCGGGAATCTCTCTGCTTTGCCCTCCGCACCCCTGTGGCTGCACTCTCCTCCGTGGCTCCGAAGCTTCCCCCCTCCGCCACCCGCAGTCTCCGCCCGTGAAGGGGCTCCTAGTGTGTGGAAACTTTTCCTCCTTCACAGCTCCCTCCCACTGGTGCGGGTCCCGTCCCTATTCTTTTATCTCTGTTTTTTCTTTTTTCTTTTGCCCTACCCAGGTACGTGGGGAGTTTCTTGCCTTTTGGGAGGTCTGAGGTCTTCTGCCAGCGTTCAGTAGGTGTTCTGTAGGAGTTGCTCCACATGTAAATGTATTTCTGATGTATTTGTGGTGAGGAAGGTGATCTCCGCGTCTTACTCTTCCGCCATCTTGAAGCTCTTCCAATTCATTTATTGTTGCCTTCCTGTTTTTACCTTGTAGTAAGCTTACCAATCAGGGTTGGTCATGCTGGGCTACCTTCGCAAGCGCCTCCTGGGTATTTTTAATATCTGTGCAGCAACGTTTTCTCATGTATTACTTATGTAATCCTCAAAATAACCCTGTGAGGTATTTGTATTAATACTAGTATTGGTTTTAATCTAAAAATGAAAAACCAAACTTTCCTGAAGTTTAAATGACTTGCCCAGAGTTACACTGGGTCAGAGCCTGGCCATGGACCTCAGTCTTCTGGCTTGTGTCCCTTGATCTTTCTCTTAAGTCACACTGATACCAAGATTATGTGACAGTGTGCGATGGGACAGAGACAGTTCCCCAAAGGAAAACCCAGCTTCTCTTATCAAAAGAAAAGAATACAGATACCGAGAAGAACCAAACACTAGATGTCCATCATACAAACCTCGGTAGGTCCCCCACACCATCTTGACTGCAAGTTGTGTTCAACTGGCTACTCTTTCTATCTCTACTTTCTAAATTTCACCAAAAATTTCTTAAACCACATCTTTGTATTTTAAGGATGTTTTCATAGCCTTATTTGCCGCTAGGAGACTTGTTCTTCAATATAATCTATTTATTGAGCCATTTTATCTACTACATTAAGACCAATTTATGGAGAAATTATGTTTAAATTACTTGTTATGCCCAATAATCTGGTAGGCTTGCATTCACTTAAATTGAATCCTCTCAACACAACCATACATTTTCAGAAGTTGTGTCCTTTTTACCTGGGAACCTGTCAACTTGGCAACAAAATGTGCCAGGCAAACTTGATTAAAGCTGTTGTATGCACTCTTGAACATTTTGGAATAGCCAGTATTTGGAGAACTGAACACAAGAGCTGATATCTGCCTGATAACTACTATCTAGCTGTTCCTATGGTAGCCCCTTGCGATTGTTTTGTTCCTACTTCCTGTAGTTTTCTGTGATCAAAGAATGACATTTCATGAATTTACTATGATTAAACATCCCCTTTGACAAAAATTCTTAATGCTGAGAGTTAAATCTGTTATTGTAAAACCAAATCAGTGTCTTTTTCCACTTCTAGTTGCAGATATTAGCTGAGTAGCCCCAAACATAGTAGAACCTTATGATTACCTTTTAAAAACCTACCTGCCGTGATCTTTAATGCATAAAACAGAACTGAGTGATAACTGAGGCTGTTTCTCAGAGAAAAGCAAGGTATTTATTGCTACTGAGCTGGAAAACACAAAAAAGAACTCTATCCAATTTGATTCATTAAGCAGATATTAACTTTAAAGAAAAGTAATTTTAAGATAAAATTAAGAAACACATAGGTAGCAATTTATTCTTGTGATAAGTAAGATAAGATTCTATTTATCATTTTGGTTTCTGGTAAATGTGAAGACCCCTTTCGAGGCAGGCTATAGTATAATGCATGTCCTTCTGGCTGAATTCTTCAATATGTTGATGCCTGCTGTCACATTCAAATAACTCTCATTACAGAGAAGTGACCATCAATCAAACCTTCTTCTGAAGCACTGAATTTTGTTGCTAGCCTATTTGAATTCATTAAAAAATGAAAATTTGGCAGCAGTAAGGAGATAGGCATTATGTTTATTTAAAATGACACCCTTTTTTTTAAGTTTTAAGAGCTATTCAGATATCCTTCCATTTCCAAAGCTCAAACATCCTAATTACTAATTTTATTAGAGCTATGTTGACCTTTGTATTATCGCAAGGGTTAGTCTACATAAACTCTGTTATAAGCCTTGGCCTTTTAGATTATGAATTTGGATATTAGGGATCAGTATTTAGATTCATGTAATATAATCAACCTCCTGAAATCATAGTGCTTTCAATCATATTTCCTTCTATAACAACCCATAAACCTGGGGCCAATCTCTCCTATACCCTCCCAGCTCCCAAGATACCACATATAGTAACAGCTAACATTTTGTGAAAATTTACTGTGTGCCAGGCACAAAGGTAATACTTCATCCAAATTATTTGATGTAATTCTCCTTATGAGGGAGGTACTGTTAGTATCCCTATTTTTAATAAGGAGTAAATAGATAAAGAGAAATTAGGTATCATGCCCAATGTTACAGAGATAGTATGTGGTGGAGTCAGGACCTAGTAAGCTAATTCCTATTTTCTAGTCTTTTGCCAGAAGGACCTGTTATCTACTGGTTTCCCATACACCAAACTCATTCTCATTCCAGCTTATCACTAGTAAATTCATGAAATTGTGATGTGTTGACCTTTTTGCTTAGAATGTTTTGTCTCTTTTACCTTCTCATTTTTTCCAACCCCATAAATGCCTCAAAGCTCAGCACAAGTCTCACCTTCATGGTGAAGCTCATTCCAACATTTCATTCCTGTCCCTAAAATTTTTTAAAGACACCCATTTTCAAAAGTCCAAACCTCTGAGCCTGGCATGGAAAATCCTTCATGATTTGGTCCCTACAAAACTCTAATTAAATCTCTGACTGAACTGCCCTACTTGGCCTCCATCACTCCCCCCATCAATGTGCGAGCACACATTTTATATTCCATCCATACTTGTGAACCCTGCCCCTCCCACTACTCAAGGATTTTGCTCTGGAATTCTCCCCTTTCTATCGAGCACACATTTTATATTCCATCCATACTTGTGAACCCTGCCCCTCCCACTAAAGGATTTTGCTCTGGAATTCTCCCCTTTCTCTCCTGCATCGCCAGTTTTGTTTTTGTTTTTTTCCCCCTCTATGTTCATCTGAAAAGCTTTTCTTAACCTCACTTCTGCCTGCCTCTGTTCCTTCTTCCAAAGAGTTACCTAAGTACGTAGTCTCTAGTTTTTCTCCCCCATCTCTCTCTCTCTAGCTCTCTCTGATCAGGGTTTTGCTCAGACCAATCTCCTCGAAATGCTGAAGGTCACCAGTGGCTTCCATGTCGCTAAATCCAGTGACCTCGTGTCTGCTCATCAATCATGCCAGTCACACTTCCTTGTTGGGCCTTTGTCGCCTCTACCTGCAAACTTTCCCCCTAGATATCCTGAATGGCTCACTGTCCCCCGCCTTCAGAGCTTTATTCTTATATCATCTGCTTCACTAAACCTTCCCTGTCTATTTAAAATCAGAAAATTTCCTTGCTCTCAGCGTACTCCAACCTCTTCCCTATTTCATTTTTCTCAATAGCAATTAGAACTTAGGTTTTATACTTTACTGTATGTTTTTATGTTTTACTTTATAAAGAACTTCTTACTTTCTGTGAGTGTGTGTACGTGTGTGTGTGTGTGTGTGTGTGTGTGTGTGTGTTACTTTGGTCTCTCTCCATGAGAATAAAGTCCACACAGGCAGGAATTTCAGTCTGTGTCTCTTACAGCTTCATATATCCAATATCTAAAAAAGCCCCTGGCACATCATGGACCCTCAATAAATAGCCCTTGAATGAATACTGAATTACCCAAAGTTCCTAAATTCTGGTCAGCAGGTACCCTTTGCTACCTGATGACCAGAATGCCTGGTCATCACTGAAGACTCAGCTTAAAGGCTGCCTTGTTCGTTTTTCATGTTAGGAATAACTTGGGTTAAGTTCTCCACTCTTTTCGCCCTGAGTATATGACTCTGGGCAGATAACTTCATTACTCTAAGCTTTATTTTCTTCATCTGTAGAATAAGGATAATATTAGTTCTTAATTCTTAGGGTCATAATGAGAATTAAATGAGATAGCAAGTGAGATGCCTAAGCACTTATCTCAGTGCTTGAAACATCAAAAAATTTCAACAGATTATCATTATTATTCCATTCCTGATTCTTCTATACCTAAACCCTGGTAGACTTAACCATTCCACATTTATCACACTTATAACTTGTCCCTGCTAGATCGCTGGATCTCATAGAGGGCAAGAAGTGTGTCTTATTCATCTTGATAGCTTCAGAACATAACTCGGCATAACATATAAAAGCCTGAATGTTAATATTAATAACCATCATATATTGAGTTTAATTTTGTACTATATATTGTGCTTAGAAGTCTACAAACATGATATCATTTAATTCTCATAATACCCCACTGAAAAATACTTTAGAAAAAAATTTATACTTTAGGAGACTCAATCATGTAATCTTGCTTTCTCAAGATCACACAATTAGTGAGTGATAAAACTGGAACTAGAACTGAGGTCTATCTAATTCTAAAATTTTGCTCTGCATCACTTTGCTACAACCAGAAAGGATGGATGGATCGACAATGAAGACTGTTCTTGGTCATTCCAAATTTACTCTCTTCTTATTATCTTACCTATATAATCTAGAGCACATATAGACTATCCTACAGTGTTTTACCAATTAACCAGATACTAGAATTATTATATCAGTTTTTCTTTTCATCTTAAAACTATAGGGCAAGAATCTTAGTTAAATTGACACTATATGGGGCTCCTTTCTTCTCTAACAAAAACTGTTGACTACTTAGGAATGGTATAGGAAGTATAGTACCATAAGTAAATGCACAGGCTCTAGTACCAGACCGTTTGAGTCTCCTTAGCCACAGCACTGACTACTGTGTAATGCTAGTCAAATTACTTAACCTCCCTGGGTCTGAGTTACCACAACTGCAAAGTGAAGATAATTAAATAATAATTGGGCTTAGTAAAAGTGGTTAACACATGTAAATTATTTAGAACACGTCTTGGCTTATAGTATGTGTCTTATATATTTTAGCTATTTTTCCTTTGGATCTGTTTCTCTTATGTATGTATATTAGACATGCTTTACTTAAGTAATTCGAGGTGTCACTAGCAGAATAAGCTTTACCACAAATATGAGCTTTATCCTTTTGTATTGTTCAGTCAATACTACTGCCATTGTAACTCACCATAATTTTTCTTTAGTGAAAACTTCTTAAATTCTAGTTACGTCAATAATACTCTCTTATACATTGTTTCCATTCATCACACTAACCTCAGCAGGTACCACTACCCCCATCAAAGTATACCTTACAGACTCATATACTGACAATAAAGGAGGCTGAATTCAAACTCACATCTTTCTAAATTCACATCTGGCCTTCTTTCTAACACCCAGGTTGACCAGTTTGAAATGGCATTTTATCTTAGCCTAGCAGGAGATGTTGAGAGTTAAAAATATTTTTGTTTCAGAATCTCTGCCAGTTACAAACAATAGCTACAAGCCTGCTTGTATAGGGAGTCTTTGGGGAATCGCTTGCATTTTTGCTATCTCGGATCAAATGGAGCAGACATGGAAAGATGTCAGATTGCGAACGTTCCCAATAGACTCTGTGTTTACAAGCTGGTAACAGCCTTGACTTTGCATATGTAGACTTAAAAATTTCCTGACAGGTAAAATGTAGCTCTGTGTCTTCTTTTAATAGGAATTCCTACACAGGTGCATTTCAACTAGTGCATGCTCCTTGTGGAGCCCAGGATTTCCATCATGTGTCTGGTTTTTGATACAGCTGCACTGGTTGGGAGACATTCTTATCAAAACCTTTTAGGAATGGTAAATGTTCTCCAAATTGTAAAATGCTTCTGAATATAAAATGTCTGACTGTTCCTGAAATGAATATCCTGGCCCAGCCTTGATCTTGATCACCATCATCATTTACCACCACCATCTTTTGAGCTCTTGAAAGGCAATGAGTATGTCAGATCTCTAGCATACAGAACAATTCTTGGCTAAGGCCCTGATAAAGAGAATAAAACAAATATAGCAGAAAAACAAAGAAAGCAAAATAAAACAAGATAGGCTAGGATAGAGTGGGTATAGAAGGTACAAGCAGGACAAAATAGGTATAAGAAGCCAGGTGATGAATCTACTTCCACAGTCCACTTGCTTTCTTTGGTAATTTGGCCAAAGTAAGACTTCATTTTTTGTGTGTGTTTGTTTATTTGAGGTATGATTGAGACAGGGTAAACTGGAACCATCTCTCTTCTCTCTCTCTCTCTTCTTTATTTTTCCCCCTGGATAAAGGCCAGGGATTGTGGAATTGGGGTTGATTTTTTTTCCCCCTCCTCATCCCTAGCCTTAAGACTTAGGTATTGGAGAGCAAAAGTGGGATTTTCTTCAACCTTACGATAAAACCTGTCTTTTGTAGTTCAAGGGCTAACTGTGTAACATGCCTTTCACCACTTTCTTGAGCTGTCCAGCCCAAATACTTGTTGCACTCTCATGCTTAATGCCCTGGCTATTCTACCCTGGCTATTCTACCCTGGCAGTGACCCTGCAAGCACTAAAGCAAGAACCTTGAGCTCTCAAACCTCAGGGAGTTCCTTGTTTTCCCTCTGGCTTTGCTTTTTCTTCTAAAGACAAGGCTACAGGGGAGATTTCCATATGAGGTAGGCAAATTGCTTAAATGGCTGAAATTTGGAAGGATTCATGATAATTTCATTGCAACGCAGCATCCTCTGCAGGTTGTGAACTAGAGTGCTTTAAAAAGTTTAAAAAGGGGTGGCTCTTTGCCAAACCAACCATGTAATATTTCCTTTGTTGTCACCCCTGGGTTAGCTGGCTGAGCATAACGTATTCACAAACAGCATTCAAACCCTGTATATTTGAGGGTACATTTAACCATTAAAAGAAATAGTGACTACATTTCTCTTAATATATATGTGTGGAAAATTCAATTCCTAAGCCTCAAATTTATTGCTTATATCAAAGGACTGTGTATTCATGATAGAATGGTCGAGCAACATGAACGTGGTTAGGTGTTTTACCCCAGACAATCACCTATTTATAGGTTGACTTGGCCAGAATAGTCACCATGAGAAAAATAGCAGAATAATTTACATAAAAATTAACATTTGTAATTTCAGATATTTCAGAGTGTGAGTATTCTTGAGTTTGTTAGATGGATGTGAGGTAGTTAAAACTGAGGTATGAATGTTTCCTTAATGAACACAAATACATTATCCAGATCTCAGGCTTGGAATTATTGCTAATCTGAATAATTTCTATTCTGAAGGTGTTTTAGATAAATGCTCACTGCCAAGATTAATAACAACAACAGAAACAGAATAAATAGCTATTGGGTGAGAGAACAAAATAGAGTAAGAAACAAATTGCAGATCGTTTCAAATCAATCAGACCTAAATGTGATGGAGAAAATACAACTGCTTCAGGAATGGAAAAGGTTTAATTTTTTTCAATATAATCTGGAAAATAAAGATAGTATTTATTGATGTATTTGAACTTTAGAGATAATCATGGTAGTCCTTGGCCCCAAACACTTTAACATCTCCCTGTTGCTCACCATAAAGTCCTTAGGAGAACACTACCCTCTCTTTCGGTACAAACCTACCTTCCCAGCTTTCCCTTCCATCCTGGCACTCCTGCCAAATTCAACATATCCCATAATTACCCACCTTCTTACTTTTGCTGTGCTATCTTACATCCACTAGTAATGCCCTTTCCTGACTTTGTTCTTCGCAAAAGCCCCACACCTTCAAAGTCCAACACATGCATTTTTTTTCTCTCAAGATGAATGCCCCTGACCAATAGCACTCCTTATACTATGAAATCATCCACCTTTTATTTATATGATTCTCATTGTTCTTATCTCATGTTATCTTTTACTACAGTTAATTTGGTTCGTGTCTCCTCATGATCTACTTGCTTATATGGTTCTCGAGATTCTCTTTATTTTTCTCTGATATCTTTTCTTCCCATAACATAGATGCATTTGCTTGTTATTCATGTATTAATTCCTATCATATAACATGCATTTGTTATATTGTAAATATTTAGTTTATAATGAGGTACTATCTTAATTAAGATCCTTCCATCTGGGGATTACATGTTCTTGCATTCAATACATATTATTGATGTCTCCTATGTACGAGTACTCTGTCCAAATGTTTTTTCTCAGAACAATTTCTACACATCACTGTTATAGCTCTCATCACACTATATGACAGTGTTCTGCCTTTCATAAGTTCATAATATATACCTCTTGACAGAAACCATGCCATTCAGTTTTAATCTCCCAGCACCTAGCACTTAATAGGCTCTAGATAAATGTCTGTTTAATAAACATATAAGGTTGGATTCATTGATAGAAGAATGAATACATGAATAAATTTAATATTTTATGTCTAAATAACACAGTTGCTGGGGGTATAGTGTGTTTGGAGCCAAAAAGTCCAATTGAGGTACAATACTTAATATAATGTTACTTCAATTAAGTGTTAACAATGAGAATTGTAAAAGAAGGACCATTAAGATATAGAGACCTAATAGGGCTCACATTTTCTTGGTCTGAAAATGAATAGCTCCTGCCATATAAGCTTAGCCCCACTTTGTCCTCCCGGCCACCATAACCAAAACCACTCACATTTTATCAGGTAGCTATTTTCTGGACTCAAAATAGTAACCAACAGGAGAGTGTTTTCTGAGCCCTGAGTATTTACTTTCTGATTTGGTAAATTAGTGTACCAGCATTTAGGGCCTCTGTCACTACATCCTTACAGGTTCCTAAATGCTATGGAAAAAGAATGGAGATAATTCCTAATTATGCACTTCAGATCTCAAAGAAGACATCTTACCTCAACCCTCAGGGTGAGGGATGGGACCACCTCAAGCTTTGGTCCCTTTTTGTGCCCCTGCTGTTCACACGGAGAGCGATGATACTCAAAATCATCATCTTTGAATTGCAAAGACCAGAAAGTGCAAATCAAAAAATCAGTAATGATGTTTTACAGCACAGCTTGCAACCAAAAATTTGAAAAGTTCAATTTTCTCATTTCCAGAAGAGCTACATAACTTGTAAGCACACTGCGGGTTTTTATTTTACAAATGAAAAATGTAGGCACCTGGTGATTTTCCTAAAGCTAGTGCTGTTGGTGATAAAAACAGGGTGACCGACACTCCTGGTTCACTGTAGATACATTTATCCTAAAAGTTCAGGCCCCGCAGGGCTAGGGCAAGGCTTGAGAAACATCTTTTTATCCACAGTTGTGAGGACTTGGGACCAGAAAGCAAGCCTGAAATAATGCCCAGGAGAAGGGCTCAGAACTACAACTTGAGAAGCATATCCAACTGGGTAGTAATTGGATCAAGGAGGTCTGCAGGGATGGGATGGTCTTCAAAGTGCAATACCCAAGGATCAGAGAGACTGGAAAGATGAGAATAAGAGGAGAGAACATGGAATCAGATGGACAAGCATCTAAATCATGGCTTCACCACTCACTAGCTACTCCTGAGCAAGTTCTCACCAACTACTGTGCGGTCGTGAGCAAGTTACTTAACTTCTCTTAGCCTTGTTTCCTCATTTTCAAAAAGGAGATAAAAAAGAGAACCAATCTCAAAGAGCAACAGAGGGTTCAGTGAGAGTTCATGTATATAGTGTTTAGCACTTTGGCTCAATAAATGCTAGCTGTTATTACTGTCATCATTAATTACAATAAAATAGGTGAGCTGGAGGTCTGGCTGAATAACAGATACAAGAATTATTTCATACAGTTTCTTATGTTTTATTCATGTATTTCATTCTTTAATCTTTGTGTGATTTTTAGAACATGGCTCAGTTGCAAACGGAAAAAAAAAAAAAAGGAAAGAAAAGTAGAATAACATAATCTAAGAGACCTCAGGATTTGAGATCATAGCCACTTTAAAAGTTGTACTTAGTTCTTTAGATAAAGTAAACTTTAGCAGCAGTTACAACTCAAATCCTTTTAGGAGCCAGACCATAAAAACATTAACATTGAGTATTAACTGTCCTGGATAATATCCCTCTCTGGGTAAAGTCCACTGTAGAAGGGGTCGTAAATGCACATTTTAGGGAGCGGACAAGAATAATGGCTAACATTTCTTGAGCATCTTTACATGCCGGATAATGTTTGAGGCATTTTAAAGCAGTATTGCACTTAGTCCTCACTACATGAAATTGAAGCCAGGACTATTATACTAATTTTATAGATGGAGAAACTGAAGCATTGAAAAGTGAAACAGTTAACAAGTGCTGGAGCAAGGTTAAAAACTAAGGCATCTGACCCAAGAGTCTTTGTCTTCAGCATTAAGCTTTTCCCTTCTAACTATCCAAAGTATCCAAGAGTAAGATAGTAGTAATTTAGGAAGTGGGAACTGCAGAATATATATCTGCCTGAAGCATGTAAATAAAATGATGTAGATGATGAAGAAGAATGGTGTGATGGCCAAGAAAAACACATCTTTGAGCCAGTTTCCACCTTTGGGCTGCCAAGGTCTAGCAGTGGATGCTGATTTAAAGCAAAATTTAAAAGATTTATGGACTTAACACTTGAGAATGATAGTGGGGAATATTGATACTTGGCCCCTGACTTGGGAGAATGTGAGGATAATTGCTTTTTTACCTAAACCTGATAGGCAGAGACTCATAATTTCAATTCAAAACTCCTGATTCATTCTTAGACTGCTTCACCTATATTTATATGATTAATAATATTATTTTGAATATTTTTTAACATATAAAAGAAAAGGGGGTATATTGTGAGGAAGTTTTAGAAACACAATATCTTCTTTCTGATAAAGGCTGTTATGGAAGACACAACAAAGTAGATGGAGAGGGCTCATTGTTAGTTTAAAGAAATCCATTAATCTACAGTGTATTCTTGTACTTTTGAAAGATAATAATGCACTGACTAGGAATATTTCCTGGACAAAAAAACAAAAAGCAACAAAAAAACTAATTAAACATAAAGTTTCCTTCACAGCATATCAATTCTTTAAAAAGAAGGCCTCAAGAACCCAAAACACCAAAATCAATATTCTCTTTTAAAGCTCTGAATGACTCTTACTTGGATAAATAAGCAACCTTCTTCATATCCTTTTTTGAAACTAGGTGAGACATAAACAAAATTTATTATAAGATTGTTCTAAATTTTGAATATATTCACAAATAGAATATAATGGGTAATTTATCAAAATCATTTTTCTTGCTCATATTTTTCTGGTAAATTGAAATAAATGTAAAACTGTGTCTACCAATCAGTAAAAGATTAAATATCTTTTAATTCTAAATTCTGAAAAAAGGGGAGGGACAAGATGGTGGAGTAGAAGAACTTGAGCTCACCTCCTCGCACAAGCACACCAAAATCACAACTAACTGCTGAACAACCATCAGTAAAAAAGACTGGAACCTACCAAAAAAGATATTCTACACCCAAAGACACAAAGAAGAAACCACAGCGAGACGGTAAGAGGAGTGCACTTGATATAAAAAATCCCATACCAGCCAGAGAACAATTGTATCACAGAAATTCTCCCACAGGAGGAAGAGTCCTGAGCCAGACGTCAGGCTCCCCAGCCCTGGGGTCCCACATCAGGAGGAGAATCCCCCAGAGTATTTGGCTTTGAAGGCAGCAGGGTTTGATTGTAGGAACTCCACAGGATGGGGGAAACAGACTCCACTCTTGGGGGATACACACAAGGTCTCGTGCACACTGGGACCCAGGGCAAAAGCAGTGACTTCATAGGAGCCTGGGCCAGACTTACTTGCTGCTCTTGGAGGGTCTCCTGGGGAGGCTGGGGGTGGCTGTAGCTCCCCCTGGGGATGTGGACACAGGTGACAGTGGCAGAGATATCAGACAGTGCCATCACATGAACTCTCACTGAAGGCAGACATCTGGCCTGGGTCATAAGCACTGAGACCTGGCCCCATCCAATAGCCCGGAGGCTCCAGTGCTGGGATACCTCAGGCCAAACAACCAACAGGATGGGAACACATCCCCACCCATCAGCAGACAGGCTGCCTAAAGGCTTCCTGAGCCCACAGCCACCTCTAGACACATCCCTTAACATGGTCCTGCCCACCAGAGGGCCAAGACCCAGCTCCATCCACCAGTGGGCAGGCACCAGCCCCTCCCACCAGGAAGCCTGCACAAGCCTCTAGACCAGCCTCACCCATCAGGGGGCAGACAGCAGAAGCAAGAAAACTATGATCCCACAGCCCGTGGAACTGAGTTCATAAACACAGGTCAGAAATTACCCTGGGAACAGCTGGTCCCTGGCCCTTGAGTGACAAGCGGGGAGTACATGGATGGGGACACATAGGACATCCTCTACAGAGGGCCACTTCTCCAAGGTCGAGAAATGTAATAACCTACCACAGACATAAAAATACAAACTTAAACAAAATGAGATGGTAAAGGAATATGCTCCAGACGAAGGAACCAGATAAAACCCCCAAACAACACCTAAGTGAAGTGGAGATAGGCAATCTACCCAATAAAGAGTTCAGAGTAATGATCATAAAGATGATCCAAGAACTTGGGAAAAGAATGGATACACAGAGCAAGAATTTACAAGAAGTTTTTAACAGAGTTAGAAAATATAAAGAACAAGCAAGCAGAGTTGAAGGATACAATAACTGAAGTGAAAATACACTAGAAGGAGTCAATAGCAGAATAAATGAGGCAGAAGAAGTGAGCTGGAAGACAGAGTGGTGTAAATCATTGCCACGGAACAGAATAAAGAAAAAATGAAGAGAAATGAGGAAAACTTAAGAGACCTCTGGGACAACATCAAATGAGCTAACATTTGCATTATAGGGGTCCCAGAAGGAGAAAAGAGAGAGAGATGGCCTGACAAAATATTTGAAGAGATAATAGCTGAAAAGTTCCCTAACATGGGAAAGGAAACTGTCACTCAAGTCTAGGAAGAGCAGAGAGTCCCAGGCAGGATAAACCCAAGGAGGAACATGCCTAGACACAGTAATCAAATTGACAAAAACTAGAGATAAAGAGAAAATTTTAAAAGCAACAAGGGAAAAGCAACATATAACATACAAGGGAACTCCCATAAGGCCATCAGTAGATTTTTCAGCAAAAACTCTGCAGGCCAGAAGGGAGTGGCAGGATATATTTAAAGTGATGAAGGGGAAAACCCTACAACCAAGACTACTCTACCCAGCAAGGCTCTCATTCAGATTAGATGGAGAAATCAAAAGCTTTACAGACAAGCAAAAGCTAAAAGAATTCAGCACCACCAAACCAGCTTTACAACAAATGCTAAAGGAACTTCTCTAGGCAGAGAAGAAAAGCCACAACTAAAAACAAGAAAATTACAAAATAGGAAACTTACCAGTAAAGGCAAACATACAGTAAAGGTAGGAAGTCATCCAGACACATATATGATATCAAAACCAGTAACTGTGAAAGGAGAAGAGTACAAATGCAGGATATTTAAAATGCATTTGAAACTAAGAGATCAGCAACTTAAAACAATTGCTATATATATAGACTGCTATACCAAAACCTCATGGTAACTGCAAACAAAAAATCTATAATAGATATACACACAAAAGAAAAAGGAATCCAAACACAACACTAAAGATAGTCATCAAATCACAAGCACTTGTGCTTTGAGCATGCCTGCTTTCTTCTGCTCAGATCCTCAGCAAGGTACTACACTAGCTACCCAACCCTCCAACCAATAGGGTCAGAATTCAAAGAACCTGGAGCAGCCCTGAGGTCCATAGGCTCACATAAGACTATGAATCCCTCTATAATAAACATAATAGCAACTACCATTTAACTAAGCATCTACTATTTGAGACCTCAATTAGGCCCTAGACATTACCATTTGCCTAGGAAAACCATCTGAGGATAAAGTTACTCAAGGTCACACAAACCCAGCTTGGATGCTAGAACCCATGTTCTTTCTATGACTCTGCTTATGAATAAGGCCCTGTCCACCTGGGTCTCCAAGTTAATGTGGCAGTTTCCTCCTTTTGGGGCTGTAGCCCTATCCTGAACATAGGCAGTCTTGACTTAGGCTCTGACACCCATATACGTTTTATTTGCCCCCTCCCTGCAATGGTTGGACCTGACTTGTGGACTCAGTCACTGGCTGGAGTCCTGCTCCTTCAGGGATGAGATTTCTGCCAACAAGGCCATTCACTGGTCACTGTCAAGACCAGTACTGCTGGTGCCACCCACCACAGAAGCTCTGGGGTAGAGTTAGTTCTCCCAGTCTGATCTACTTTCAACACCTTCTCCATAATAAATGCTGATGAGAGATGTTTGGATGATCAACTACTGTGGGCCAGCATTACATTAAGCACCTAAAATTTACTGTTGAACTTGAGTGGAACTCATCCACCCCAGACCCTCAGGCTGCCTGTCATCCAAGCCCACATCAGATCATGGCCAAAAGCATGAAGAAATATTCCTTTGGTATATTGACATAGTTGAAAAGGCCTTGTGCAAAAGATTAACCAAGAAACAACAAATGTGAGATGTACACAGAGAGACTCTGGGTTTCTGAAGAATCATGTGTTGTTGGTGATAGTTCACATTGTCAGTGGGAAACTCATCGAACACGGGTTTGTACAAGTACATAAGTGGCGGGATAAGGAAGTTGGAAAAAGTAGTGATTGGTAATGTTGAGAGTTAGTCTCAGGTTAGACAATTAGTCTCAGGTGGGAGCAGTTCATCCTGGAGGCTCTATACCATACACCAGTTCTTCACAATGTGCATAAAAATCACCTGGGGCTCTTGTTACACCGTGGATTGTAACTCAGTACATCTGAGGTGGGGCTTGAGGCTCTGCATTTCTAACAAGCTCCCCTAACATGCTGAAAGCCACTGATCCTACACTTTGCATAGCAAGCCCGTAGACCTCCTTGACACAGGTTTAAAAAAGGGAAAAAAAAACAGTTGACTTGGATCTAAGTCATGCATATAGTGGCATTAGAACTTTCCAGCCAAGGTACATGATCTTACCAGAAAAGTAATCATTCATAGAGGAAAAAGATCAAGCCAGCAGTGAGTCTCAGAGCGTGTGGGAGATGGAGCCCGGGACTGAGGGGTCTGGAAACACACATAGAAATCAAGAGAGGGAAAGAATAGGCAGCATTCATTGAAATAGCAACAACGTTGTTCAACTGAATACATAATCCATGTTTGAAAAGCAGAGAAGAAGGTAGCCTGGGTATTTGAAGTCAGGCTCGGGAATGCCAGACCCAGGACACTAGACTCACTGGCACAGAAAATGCAAACTTCAAAGTCTTAACAACAAGCAATGGAAAGAAATCAGCAGAAAGAAATCAGCGCAGGCAAACCAACACTGCCAAGATGAGCATAGGGCCACAAATGTCCAGAAGGTAACCAGGTCAATTCCCAGATGTGGGAAGTGAACTTACCTGCTCATCTTCAGCTTCCAGAAGGAACTGAACAAGGGAAGTCAAAGTGTCCTAGTCCCAGAGGAAACAGCATGTCCAGCAAGGACTCCTGGAAGGAATAAAGTACGGGAAATGGAAAACTCAGCAAAGGCTCAGCTCTGCTACCCGCATCAAATCCGCCGTAAAGTTACGTCGTTACGTAACCAATGAAAGGCCTGGATTCCTTCTTACCTGGGTGGGGCAGAATCAACACGTGTGTTAAGTGGCTCTAGCTGTGAAAATTGGCAAACAGTACGAGGCATGAGGCGTGCTGGTAGAGGCCTGAGTCTCAAAGTGAGGTCAGTATCAGCATCACCTGGAAACCTGGAAGGAAATGTAAATTCTCAGCCCTGCTCACTCCAGACTTACCAATCAGAAACGGTAGGGGTAGCGCCCTGCAGCCTGTGGTCCAACAAGCCCGCCAGGAGATTCTGACGCATGCTCGCTGCAGTAGAGTCTATTGAAAGCATGGTGAAGGATAACGCCAGGTGCGGCAAAGGACAGTCATTAGAAGTAGGCTTGATAATGGGGCTTTTAAAGAGCTTAGAAGACTAAAGCCTGTGTACATGGAGAAGAAAACCCAGCAGAGATCATGTAAAATAATAATTAGTAAAACACTCTCAGTGATCAACAAGAACAACAAAAAAGTAAAGTGGATGAATGTAAATTGTAGCAAAAACTACAAGCGAAAATTTAATAACGGGTATTAACAGTCTTTGCCTCTTAAGCTTTTTATTTCTAACGACATAAATGTGTCTGCTGGTAAGGACACCATTAGGAATTTTCAGTAATTCATATGTCTCTTTCAAACGTATTTCTCCAGCATGGTAAGGGAGACCACCTTAGGTAGGGAGCTCTTTGGCCAGGGTGGTCATGTAATATAAGTACATTTAAAAGAATATCCAGAAAAATTGCTAAAAATCTTGAGCCCAAAACATGTCTTCAGAAAGTCACACAGTACAATAAAAATGGAGATGACAATGTGTATGGCGTGAGTGGGTTTTTTTTTTTTTTTTTTGCAGATTCAAATTTTACATCCCTCTGAACTTATCAATATAGATATCACCTAGCACCACATATTTATCATGTCCCAAACCAATATTATTTCTCCCCCTCCATAGTTTTCTCCTTCTGTTCTCCTCCCAAAACTCCTGCTCTTCCTTCTTCTTGTTCCTTATTTTAGAGATAATGTCACCAACATCTATGTGTTCTCCCAGCCTAAAAACATAGGTGTCATCTTTGATTTTTCTAATTCTTTTGCCCATTGTTCTTTAGGATTGATTATTTTTTTGATTTTAGAAAATCTGTGTTGGTCTGTGTTATGTAGGTGAATATGGTTCTCAGTTTATGATTTACTTTTGTGTATAGTATTTTTGTGTGTGTGGTATAACTGTTTTAAATTTTTATGTGTTCAAATGTATTTTAGGTTTCTATATAACCAAATTTATCAGTAATTTTCTTTATGGTGTCTGGGTTTCATATTAAGTGTAGAAATACCCAGGCTATTTAATCAGTAAACATTATGATCACAACCCTTGGGCCAAAGAGCTTTTCAAAAACTCATAAAAATAGTTGAAACCTGAAACAAAATATTTTTGCTCCAGAAAACAAAAAGAAAATTGCAAAATATAAATAAATGTTTATGTGTCTACAAATATGACATTATATCGGCTTCATTAATTATTAAATTTAGTGTTCACAAATAATTTTTTTAAGAAAATGTACATCTGTACTTTGCTATATTCTACCTGAATTTCAGTGGTTCTCTTATTCAGTCCCTTTTTTATATTCCTGCTGACACTAGCTAATTTCAAGCCAGCTAAAGGACTACCACAGTCTCCTAACTGGTCTACCTTCCACAAATTTCTAGGTTCTCCAAGTCACTCTAGAATTATCGTCCTAACACAGAGGCCAAATTATGCTCCCGTCCTCATAAATGTCAAACTTCTTAGTGTGGCTTTCAAGGCTTTGTATAGTTTGACTTAAATCTAGCCTCTCTCCTTTTGACTTTCTGTATTTATTGCTTCTCTGAGCTAGCAGACAGTTCTCTCAGCATTCCCTGTGCTCCCCTGCTTCTGTTAATGTTGTTTTTTCACTCTGCAGTGCCTTTCCTTCTCAGTTTACCTGGAATTTTACTCCATCCTCAAAGCTCAGCTTACATAGCACCTACTTGTGGTGTTTTTCCTGATCCCTCAACTTCCTCCCCCCGCTCCCCCCTTTTGCACACCTTTTGCAGGTGTGCATGTGTCCTTTCCTGCCACAGTGTTGTTGTTGTTGTTTGTTTGTTTAATAAATTTATTTATTTATTTATTTTTGGCTGTGTTGGGTCTTTGTTGCTGTGCGCGGGCTTCCTCTGGTTGCGGCAAGTGGGAGCTACTCTTCGTTGTGGTGCGCAGGCTTCTCATTGCGGTGGCTTCTTCTGCTGTGGAGCACAGGTTCTAGGCGTGTGGGCTTCAGTAGTTGTGGCATGTGGGCTCAGTAGTTGTGGCTCACGGGCTCCAGAGCTCAGACTCAGTAGTTGTGGCGCACGGGCTTTGTTGCTCCACGGCATGTGGGATCTTCCTGGACCAGGGCTCGAACCCGTATGCCCTGCATTGGCAGGTGGATTCTTAACCACTGCACCACCAGGGAAGTCCTACCACAGTGTTTATTCATCCTTCTAAGTTCCTCAGAGCAGGAATCTTACCTGTATCCTTGATAGGACTGGTATGGTATGTATTCAATAAAATACTCATTGAATCAAACCCCTTAAAAAATAAATCCTACAAAAAATCAGTTTAAATTTTGAGACAGGGGTTACCCATAGTAGGGCTCAATAAATATGTTTGAATGAATGGATAGATGGCTGAATGAGTGAATGGATCTATAATGTAAACTATTTGCAAATTCTTGTTCCTGCATAAATTAGGTTATGAGTTAAATCTGAATCTTTTTTCCAGATTTGTCTTTATTTTCTTGATAACTCAATGTTGGTGACTAGTAGCAGAATGACCAATTTTCCAAATTTTATCCCTGCATCCAATGTAAATTGCATAAATGTGGAATGGAAGTGATTCATTCATCTGATTTCTTCATGGTATTCTCCAGGAACTATTTGAAGCCCAGGACCAATCTGATTGCCAAGAGCACTATTTCATAGTGTGGTTGTAAGTGTGTCATGAGCTGATGATGTTGTTAAAAGTCACAAGAAGAAATTTATACCCCTGGAAACAGTCACTGCAGGTGTTTCACAGGTCAATTTTCTTCAAGGCAATGGAAGTGCTTTAAATGGTCTTGAATGTTTACAGTGGTATTTTATGTGCTTTCCTGATTTAGTTTCAATATCCGAAGAGAAAGCCAGGGCACAGTGTTTGCAGAGTAATAATTATCCTGTAAAGTTTATAAATACTTATGACTTCTCTGAACTTCAGTTTTTTCATTGTATCTATAGTGATTAAGAAGAATATCACGTCCTCGTCCTTAAGAAAATAGAATAAAAAATGTTTTTCAAACTCACCCCTAAAGGCAAAATTATCTGTATTAGTTTTCAAGGCTGCTTAACAAAGTTCCATACCCTAGAGGCTTCAAACAACAGAAATTTATTGTCTCACAGCTCTGGAGGCTGGAAGTCTGAGATCAAAGTGTCAGCAGGGTTGGCTCCTTCTGAGGGCTGTGAGGGAGAATCTGTTCCATGCCTCTCCCCTAGCTTCTGATGGTTTACTGGCAATATTTGACATTCCTAGGTTTATAGAAGCATCACCCCAGTTTCTGGATTCATCTTCACATAGCATTCTCCCTGTATGTGTCTCTGTGTCCAGATTTCCCCTTTTTATAAGGACACCAGTCATAAAGGATTAGAGCTCACCCTAATGACTTCATTTTAACTTGATTACTTCTGTAAAGTTCCTATCTTCAAATAAGGTCACATTCTGATGTACTAGAGGTTAGGACTTCAACACATCTTTTTTGGGGAAGACACAGTGTTAACTCATTACACTCTTAAAAGGCAAATCCCTCAGGATATTACAAAAAGAACAGTGCCCACCATATACCAGGCACTTGATTATTGTATTCAATCCTTTGACAACCTGATGAGGTCAGAATCATCTCCATTTCAACAAATGAGAAATGTGGAGTTCAGAGAGATCAAATAGTTTGGGCAAACACACCCACTAGTGAAGAGTGGGACCGAGATTCAAATCCAAGATTCAAAGTGTGTGCTTTCACTCTACCCTGCCTTTACAGAATGTAGACCACATTGGCAAGGCTTTTCATATAATAATTCACTATTATATCTCCAGTACCTAAAATAGTGCCTGGCATAGAGTTCTCACTCAAATATTTGTTGAACAAATAAATAAGAAAATTTAACTGACATTCACAAGCGGTTTTTCTCATTGTAAGATGGAAAGAAAGTGTTTCTTCTGATGGTTGGAACATAATGGAAACCTGTCTAATATGTGGCTTTCCCACAAAATGATGTCATTGTGTACCATCATCAGTCAGTTTGAGATGTGGAGAACCTTTGTTTTCTACAAGACTCTCCATCACTGGTTCCTATCAGAAAAGATATGAAAGGACATCTGGAAGGAATGGAGTGTAGATAAGGGGGAAGAAATAGAAGATGACTCAAGTAGTCTTTGACTTATAATTCTTAACTAAAATGTTAGTGATAACCTGGTATGTACATATAAGTTTTCTGAGGTTTCCCAAATAATTTTTTTATTACTGATAAAGTACCAACATTGATGAATAGTTTATTAAATAAATTAGAGTAGTTACTCCTGTAATTACAGTACACTTTCATGTTGATAAATGTTGAGAGAGGTGGAGTTATAGGCATATAGCAAGAGATTACACATAACCTTGGTACACCCACAGGAGTATTTCCTAGACTAGAAACTCATTATGTAAATCAGCATGAAAACATAAGGTTGAGAAATGTTGCTCTAGCTCTTTAGATCAAAGTTAATGTCCCTGAGAATTCCATCCCTTGTGCGTGCTTCCCTCATACTTTATGACCCTGGAGAGCTGATAGAAACATTTCCTGTGATATCAGCTACTTGTTATTGCAATCTGTTGCCCCCCATTTTGAGTCGAGGGAAGACTGGGTAACCTGCCCCTTCGCCCTCCATCCTTAGGCACCCAGAGGTCCCCAGGGTCTGGTGGCTGGCCATGTTAGCAGTCCATACATTCCACAAGGTACAGTCAGTCATTGATGAGAGTCTCAATTACTTGTTAGGGCCCCCAGATTTATTGCTGGGGAATTAAATCCATTTTCTGGTACCAAGAGATTCCTCATTGCAATTTATCTACTGCTTCATTAAAGGTTCATAAAAGAAGTTGCTAGATGACACATTGCATGCACTATACTGCTAGATTAATCCTTAAAATTAGCCCTCATTTTGCCTCTGCCTTACCCCAGTGCCTCCAGCAATGGCCCAGAGAATGTCTGCACCTTGGCCTACCATCAAATCATTTCATGTTCTGACTCAGTTTATTCTTCTGCCTTCCATATAGCAGACACTCAATATATATCTATGGGAAGAATAAATTCATTCTGCTCTTCAATGATAAAAGAAGAGTAGCAAATATTAACTGAGTGTTTATAATATGTTAGGCAGTTTCTCTGTTTCTTTGAGACTGGCAATAACCCCATGAGTCAGGTGCTAGTATTATTCCTATTTTGCTCTTAAGGAAACAGGTTAAGTGACTCAGGCAACGTTATTTATTAAATTACCAAGTGTGAAAGCCAAGGCTCTAACTTGGCCAAATGAGCTGTAGGGTCCAGGCTCTTGAACACTCTCTTGCACTTACTCTACCAATGCTCAGCCCACTCCTCCATTCCTACCACAATGCCTTTGCGGAAGCCATGCTCCCAGCAGGAAGCACCCATTCATTCTAGCTGGCCAGCTCCAACCAGCCTATCAAAACCCAACTTTATCCCTACTCTACCATGGAGACATCTTGAATCCTCCAATCCTCAGCTAACCCTCCTTCCCCAGAACTCACAGCACTCATTTTCTGCACCAGTTCTTTGGGCTCCCAGCATATGCCAGATGGTAAAGTCTTTAGATTATTGCTCTGTATTATCTTTTAACTCAATAAATGTGGAATGAATAGATAAAATATTACAGTGCAGCACTGAAATATCCCAGAACTATACATTTTGGCTCCTTGTTACAATTACCTTAATGCTTTTCTCTGTATATTTGCTGTTCAAACAGATCTATCTTCAGATGAACTGGTTTAAGGTTAGAATGAATTAGCTAAGGCAGTGTCGGTCATTTGCAGGGAGAGACTGTTATGTTCAGTATGGGCTTGGCTTGCTGACTCTCAAACAAGATGAACCAGGATGGAACCGCGAGACAGAATGCTGCCTTTTGTATGCCGTAAAAACACAAGCCAGAATATAAATTGGTTTGGTTATGTTTTCTTCCACAGAGGAACTATTCGCTAGCACTCTGATTTCTTTGCAGTATAACCTAGCAGAGACATCTGTGTCTATTTTGTAAGCTTCTGATAAATTAACTTGGGGAACAGGTCTACTGAGGAAAACTGTTCTTTTCATCATTGAGGATTGTTAGTGCCTCAATAATGATGTAACTTCACAGTTAGGGCCACAGCATCTGGAAAGGCAGGCAGGGTTGGTCCTAGTCAAGAGAAAAAACAACCAAATTAGCAGTCAGTACCAACACTCCTGAAATCCAGATAAGGATAACGTGTATATCTGTACGTTCCACTGGGTAACCCTCAGTCACTCACAGTTGACCTTCATAGGTGGATGAGAGCACCTTTCCTTTCGTCTCCCTCCCTCTTCTTCCTTCTCCCTTGAACCTTTCTTTTTTCTCAACCCCACACCCAATGTCTCAATCCAAAATATGGTCCTCAAAAGGTTCTAGTGTCTCTCCTGAGTCCACTTCATTGAGAAATGTTGGGTCTTTACAGTGTGCCTGGTAGAAGACTTCAAGCTTTTCTGAGTCTATCATGTGGATGAAACAAATAGATATTTTTCTACTTAATACAGATAGTTTATCACAGCATAATTTTGATGTATTATTGTATTAATAATATTCTGTTTCTAATCTCCCTCACACTCCACATACCAACAAGGAAATGAGTGATAGAGAAAGGGATGAAGAGAAAATGCTCTCAGACCACAAAAAGATGATGATGATGATGGTAAAAATTATGCACCAAGCCTCTACTAAGAGCTTTGTATGTAACACATCTCATTTAAATAACACAACATCTGTATTACAGATGTGTTTGAGTATTAGATGGAGTATTAGAGCATCAGTAACTTGATGTGCTGGTTCTTGGCCAGTTTGTTCTCAGATCCATCTCCTGCTCTTCCCTTACTCTGACCTACATCACAAGGGACTACCTTTCAGGGTGTTTTGCTGACAGCCTACGTCTAAGTTCAGCCTGTGGAATATACTGGAGGGGATTGGAGGGTGGGAGGGAGTAGTCAGGGTATCTCCCCACTCCTGCTTCAGCAGTGTCTCTGGCAGTGGCATCTCCTCTGTGGCTCCAGCTTTCCCCGGACAGTCCTATAACATCACCTCCTCCTTTTGTCCCTCTACTCATAAGGAAGATTGTGGCTTCCTCTATCTAGTTGTTGCTATCCTCTCCCTAGCCCTGTTGGTCATTGTTTGGCTTCTAAACGTTAACATTAGTAATATTAATTACTAATTAATATTAGTAATTAACATGCATAATACATTCCTTATATTAAATATTTTTGGCTTAAAATACCAAATGTGTTTTTTTTTTAATTTTTCTTTATTGGGCTCTGATTCACTTGCTCCAGGTCACACAGCTAGAACATTATAAAGCTAGAATTCTAATCTGTGTGTATCTAACTTTAGACCTATGTTCTTAACCACTATACTTATCTCTTGGATCTTAAATTTAAAAATAAGTAAAATAATATTTAATTTTAGGCCTAGATGTATGAATTTACTTTTAAATGTCATCCTAATTCGGTGAAGTTTGACCTAAAGCCATAAGGTTCAGTGTTGAGTCATCTTTTGCAGCATGGAAAATCCACAGTTGCTTTCTTAAATTGTGCAGGGTAAAGTTTTGCTACTCAAAGGGTGGTCTTAGTTCCAGCAGGATTAATATCACCTGGGAGCCTTTTAGAACAACGCAGAACCCTGGGTCTGATGACAATGTGTTTTAACAAAATCCCCAGGTGATTTATATGCACAATAAAGTTTGAGAAACACTGTGAAAAGAATGTGATTTGAGTAAAGAATAAAGCAAAAGCATCCTTAAAATTTAAAGACTAGGACCATTAAAAAGTTTGTAAGTCTGTGTTTTTCCAAATTTAACAGCCACTATGTTCCAGCCTTAATCCCAGCTTACAAATGAGTTATGTTCAACATTCTAGTTGTTGGTACAATTTTGGGAATCATTTCCTCATGAGAACTGCGTTATGGATCTTAATTAGGTTTACAGGCTGGCCCATTAGAACTTAGGTTAAATCATGTTATGAAGAGTATCAGGTTCATTGCAGTAGGAAGTAAAAGAAAACTCTCTTTTTTCTTGGCTACAAAGTTTTTTGTTTGTTTGTTTGTTTTACACGCTTTGGCATCATGCTACTACACCCAGGGTGCTGCTTTCCCACTTGATCATTCCTCTCCCAGGTATCAGCCCTCTGTGGCCCTTACCCAGGCCAACTGTGTCCCCAGAGTGCTCCAAACAGAGCTAACACCATGCTGCCTTCATCAGTTCCCACATTTCTCAGCACAGGTTGTGTTGGCAAGGAGTTACTAGGAAAGTAATGAACCTTAATTCAAACTAATGAGTGGATAACTAGTCATTTAAACACCCTCCGAGGATTTACATATTTGTAATGGGATAGTTGTTAGCTCAATTAAATCTCTAATTTGTGGAATTTCACCTAATATAATAAATGGAACAGAAACAAGTTCAAGACATGGAGGTGACTTGGTGACTATGTTCTTAACCACTATACTTATCTCCTGGATCTTAAATTGCTCCTTGGGAGCACACCCTTGAGAACTCACCATTCACTTTCCTTGATCATCACAGCTTCTTTCCTTCATCTGCTCTAAATTTGTTGTTGCCATTGGTTTTCTTTTTACAGTGGTTCCCCTGGCATAGGACAAAGATTTCCTGTCTGAATATGTGATGTGCTTATAATTCAGGATTACCTGTAATGCAAATACCAATCGATTGGTTCCTTACTCTATTACTTATCCATCCCTTGTAACAAATTACCACAAACTTAGTGGCTTAAAATAACAAACCTTTCTTATCTCACAGATTTTGTGAATTAGCTGAGTGCCTCTGACTCAGGATCTCTCATGAAGTCGCAGTCAAGCTGCTGCCTGGGTCAGCAGTTAATTTAATTCTTATTTAATTCTTGACTGAGAGAGGATCCACTTTCAAGTTCACTCTAAGTTACTGATAGGCTTCAGTTCCTCACCACATGGACCTCTCCAGAGGCTGCCTGAATGTTCTCGCACATGGTATCTGGCTTCCATCTTCCAGGGGCTGTTTCATGACATGGCAACTGTCTTCTCTCAGAGCCTAGATTCAAGAGGGAGAGGCAGAGAGACAGTGCACCTATGATGCAGGCCACAGTCTTTTTATAACCTAATCTCAGAAGTGATATCTCATCACTTCTGTAGTATTCTTCTTTCTAGAAGCAAGTCACTAAGTCAAGCCCACACTCAAGGAGAGAAGAATTAAGTTGCATCTCTTAAGGAGAGGAGTATCAAAAAATGTATGGACATATGTTTAAAACCAACACACCTACAGAATAAGTGGGTGCAGTGGCCAGATCTTTCTACCAGATTTGAATTCTGTAGTGTTTGTGCCTCTGGTGTGTTGATATTTGGATAGAGCACTGTCATAGGAGTTAGAACCTGTTGTTAGTCCCAGATGCTACCTTTACAAGCAATGTGATCTTAAGAATTACCTATTGTTTTGGAGTTGGAAGAGATGTTATTCTTATTTCACTCTCTGGAAATTGGGGATATTGATGCCTATTCTGACTATAAACATCAACAATTTTGTGATGCTCTAATGAGATAATGTATTTGAACACACTTTGGAATATGCCAGGCCAGCAGCAGTTCTGAGGTTGGTTTACTTCATCTTCTCTACTCTTTGCATCATAACTGTATCTCAGGATTAGAGGGGCTAGGTAAATTCCCTATCTTCTCCTTTCGATCAGTGGCTGCTCCTTTAAGGTTCAATAAATAAAACTTTTCTGTCCTACTGTTTTCTTTTGTTTTGTTTTTCCAAAGACTCTTCTTTTCTTTTTAAGAGCACTTTCAGATTCCCAACAAAATGAGAGAAAGGTACAGAGATTTTCCATATACCCCCTACCCTCACATGTGCATAACATTATTTACCAGAATGGTACATTTGTAACCAAGGATGAGCCTACATTGACATATCATAATCACCCGAATCCATAGCTTAATTTAGGGTTCACTCTTGGTGCTGTACAGTCTATGAGTTTGAACAAATGTACAATACCTTAACCATCATTATAATATCATACAGAGTATTTTCATTCCCCTAAAAATTCTCTGTTCTCTGCCTGTTATTTTTCACATTCCACCTCAGGCAACCATGGATATGTTTATTGTCTCCATAGTTTTGCTGTCCCACTATTTTTAAAAACTCTCTTCCAATTTTCACAATTTGGTCTCTAAGACCTTTAGCTATTGAAATCTTACTAAGAAATGTGTTTATGGATCTAATGCCACATACCCAGATGGCCTCAGGGCTTAGTTTGCTCCTTATCCTCTGACACAGTTCTCTTGACCTTTCATTTTCCATAGTAAAAAAGCCATATTAAGTCTTTCTTCTTCTTGGCAACTTAATGTTCCTTTCAATAGTCCATATAAGGATTCTAATAATTAGGCCCCTTACCCAACACCCAGCTTCCATTTGTAGGTTGGTCCTCCAGACTGACTAGGTTCTGCGGTTACGGGAAAGTTTTCTTCTTATTCTCATTGACTGAACTTCTGATCCTTTGTCAATGCATGTTCTCTCAAATAATTGTATGCTTCCTAAGTTCTTTGCCTCTTCTGCTAACCTATTTCTCTAAGCAACTATACTCCTATGTGATGAAGTGGAGAAGGCAGGGCAATGGGATGGATAGACGGGAGGACTAAATCTTGGTAATTTACCAATTATGATGTTTATCAGTATTCCCATTGGTAAAATGGAGTTCACAGCATCTGCCTTAGAGTGTTGTGAAAATTTAATGAGTTAAAAACAGTACTTGTGTCCTCCTTATAAGTTTCAGGTATGGCAAGGATGATTGACCTGAATCAGAATTAGCTAGGGGGCTTTTAAAATATGCATGTTTGAAGCTTCTCCTAAGAAAAGTTCTGGGGGTGAAGTTAGAGAATGTGCATTTTGTGCTCCATGGTGATTCTCATGGACAATAAAGTTTGAGAATTATTTCTCCTAGGGCAATGCCCTGGGCTCACAGGTCCTGGCAAAGAGATTCTTAGACAAATAGGCTTTTTTTTTTTTTTTTTTTTCCAATAGGTGAGACAAGTAGCCTTTTTATTCTATGGGCTGAATTGTTCCAGGGTTAATAAAGAACAGGCTTATCATGATACAAGCCATTTTACTGACTTAAGGGAGATAATATACTTAGAAGAAGGGGATGTATAACTCCTTGAAGAGCTGCCTTCCCTGTCCAAAGTAGAGGTATACCAAGTACATGGATTTCTTTTTTTCTGAAATTTCTCTGGCCTCTCTTTCCACTTTTTTTTTTTTTAAGGAGTATCTACCTAAATATGCCCTTGGCTTTTCAATATTTCTTCTGCTTTCAGTGCATTGGTGACCTCATTTACCACCTTAACTCCAAGTACATTATATACATTTTTATTGACTTTGGACTTGCAGAATGCTTTTATTTAAGTCTATTTATCATAGACTTAAAAGCAGCTTCTCAACTTCCCTGCTGTCACCAGTATCATAAGAAAATGCAGACTGGTATAATTGAGTCCATCTTTCACAAACCTTTTCTTTCTCTTATTCACATATTGCTGGTTTCAAGCAGGCTGAAGCATCACCTTCTGGAAGTGGATGGCAAGAAGTAGACCTTAAGAGGAAAATTCAAGGCTCAGAGAAGGCTCAGAATATTTTTTCAGCATCTAACAACATGATTAGATGTTCCATACATGCAATTAGTAGAGAATAGGGAAGAATGAAAAATTTAGGTCATATTATAAATCATTGAATGGTTGGTAAATATTTGTGATTTTACTCATCCAGTGCTCAGAGGGCAGGAAAAAAAAAACACATAAATCAAGGATCATATGTAAAAGATTTGAAAGAGAACAATGGATTTATAGTCAGAGGAAGTGTGTTCGAGTTCTAACACTAGCAGTTAGTAGTTGTGTGTAGTTGGGCATGTTATTTAAGCTTTCAGTTTCCTCAAGTGAGAAATAGTGGCAATGCTGTATCCATAGGTTGCTTTGAGGATTCAGTGAAGTGATGTGAAGACAGCTGTACATATACTAAAATAATGTTTTCCCCTATATATAGAAAAAATGCAAAACATTCAATTTATTTATCCCTAGATGATGAGTCAGTGCCCTGACTCTCTCCCATCTTACCCCTTCACCCTGAGATGGAAACTTCCTGTCCTAATTTGCTGAGGATCCCACCCCTCCTAGGTCTGTCCCTCTGGTTGATCCTTCTACACTTTGGAGTCACCACTCTTGCCGCCTTTCCTCCTTCCCCTATGTAGTCTTAGCCTGTTTTCTTGTTTTTGTTTTTGTTTTTTTAAAGGGAAAAAATCAGCTTTGCAAACATGCCTCCAAGACTCCACTTAGGTCTGTGGTTTCTCTGAATTCTTGTTTCTGGTGGGTGTGGTGCAGGGGAGGAAAACAGCTCCTTGAATATTAGTGACAGGGAACAAAAGAACAATGGAAACAATCTGATATATACTATAGAATAGCACCTCATTGAGTGTAGATCTTGCCTTCTTCCCAGTGTTAAGTTTGAAGTGACAAGTCAACCAACTACTGAAAGTGGATGAAGGCATCAGACTAGAGATCAGGTCAAACATCAAATATGATTGTGGATTTGGTGCCATCAGAAGTGTAGTGATGGTAGAAACCATGTGGGAGGACAAGCCCACCCAGGAAAGCCCAAAGAGCTGAGGGCCAAGAACTGAATCAAAGAGAGGTTTATATTCCAGGGGTGGTAGGAACTAGAACCACTGAGGAAGAGGAGTAGACAGGAAGAAGCAGAAGATTCCATTTCTTCTTAGTTCCACTTAGAACCAAGTGTTTCAAGAAGAAAATACTGTTACATGTCTTCTCTTCTTACTGATCCCCTGGGTGCTGATAATTTGCACATCTAGGGAAGCAATAAGAATTGTGAATTAAAAGAAACTACTTAAAATGACATTTTAAACTTGATTACCATTTTCCTTAAATTATTTTTCATTTGGAAACACTTTTGCCTAAAGATATCAAAGTGCGTGTGCTTTATCCTTGTCTTATACAATTACTTATCAAGTCTGTGGGACAAGGGTCACTGTGGAGGTGGTGCCACTCTGAGTCTGTACTTACGTAAGGGAAGCAAATAAAGTAAGAGTGGTCAATGTGTCACTGAGAGTCTCTATCAGTTTCTCAGAATGCCCTAACACATTGAGTGGCTTAAAAAAACAGAAATTTATTCTCTCACTGTCCCGGAGGCTAGAAGTCTGAAATCAACGTGTCTTCAGGGTCATGTTCCTTCTGAAGGCTCTAGGGAAAAAATATTTTCTTACCTCTTTCTAGCTTCTAGTAGTTGCCAGCAATCCTTGGTGTTGCTTGGCTCATAGCTACGTTGATCCAAACTACTTCTTTTGTCATCTGGCCTTCTTCCCCCTCTGTGTCTTCACATGTTCTTATAACAATGCCAGCCTTTGGATTTGGGGCCCACCCTAATCCAGATGACTTCATCTTAATGAATTACATCTGCAAACACCCTATTTCTAAATAAGGTCACATTCTGAGGTTCTGGGTAGACATGAAACTTGGGGGATAGTATGCAACTCAATATGGAGCCTTTTATCTGCCTTATGTACATGTAATGTAGACAATGTAATGTATGGAGCTGGCCAGGCTGAGGCAAACCTGATGAATACACTAAAGGTTTTTCTACTGAAGCTTCAGTTCCCATAAACTTGGCTACTGACTCATGCCGGATTGGACCCTTGTCTGTGTATTTGAGATATTGCATGAAAAACAGAGATACATATTTTTTTTCTAAGAGTAGAATGTTTTTCTGGTTCTACATCAGCAGGGCATGTACTGATTATAGACAGAAGTCTGAAATGTTTATGCCCTTTAGATGCCCTTAGTAAATGTGTGTGATCTTGAATCTCAGTGGCAGTTATTTTGTAGATTTGTACCTACTATAGCTGCTATGTGTGAGATCCTGCCAAGTTATTATTCTATACACACTAGAACTAACCAGAGATAATATAAATCAAATTCTGCTCTTTCATGTGCAACAAATTTGAATTTAAATAACAGATGGCTTCAAATAGTTTTCTGAAATCAGACCTGCAAGAATAATTAGAAGGAATAATCTGTTTAATACTGATAAGATTTTTGAAATGTAAATGGATATTTTTAAATGAGAAAGCATTCATTTAAAAAAAATCTGCCAGCAGGTAAGATAATAGATCTTGGAAAGTTTTAACAGGTCATAAATCTGTAAAAAGAATTAACAGTTAAAAAAATTTTAATGATTTTTCATGGGCCCAAAATCTTATCCATAACTCACGGAATAGGAAGAAAAAAAGAGTAATAAGCCTTTCCTTTGGTTCACGAGTAAAGAAAAAAGTTAGGAAAAGATGTAGGCTGTCTCTGAGACTCAGTTACCTTTTTAAAAATAGGAAAAATGCTGCCTGAAGTGTACAGTGATTACTGGTTAAAAGGGTCATGTGAGATAGCATTACACAGAAGGGCATAGAAACTGAACAGAATTAGACATATACAAAGTAACTGAGTGATTGATGAAGATGAGAATATGGTGTACAGCAAGACTAGAGGAAAACTATAGAACATTATGAAGAAAGACAAAGAACTTTCTATACCATCAGCTCTGTTCTCTCATTGGCACCAGATATGTAATTCCAAATTCTGTATATATCCTAAGAGATATTCTATTGGCATTTCATACTATATAGAATGCAGTGTCTTATCTTACTTCTTATGGCTGTTTTTCCTCTTCTGATCTCATTAGTTTTCATGGGAGCAGCAGTTCAGTCAAGGTTGAATTCATAGGGAATCTTGAATGCTTTCATCCTTGCTTTCTAAAAATAATTTCAACTGACATTTTCTCTCTGCTATGCCTCCCTAATTCTCTCATCTATTCCCTTTCTGTCCATCTCCACTTCAGATCCCGTATTTAGATGTATTACCTACGTTCAGAAAATCATTGTTTCTGCTTTCCTATTCATTCAACATACCAGATTGGGCCTCCAAATGCGTGGTTTTGATTTTGTCATGTTACTACTTAAATATATTCAGTTTCTTGCAAATGCTGCATAGTTTTCTGCTTCCTAAGCTGCTAGTAATTGCCTTTCCATGTCCTATGTTCAAACTAAAGCATTCTACCTGTCATTCTATGAATTAGGACTATGCATTACTGCATCTATATTGATTCACACCATTTACTCTGAAATAATTTCTCTCTCATTCTTACTGTAGATACTCAGAAGTATTAAGGTGAGCAAATATCTATTTTTGTAATTGGATAACACTGAGCTATCATACTGTCATTTGGCCGAAGTCAACTACTTATGTGCTTCTGACTTTGTAGTGCACAGTAATCATGCTTTATCTATCTAGCAGCAAAACACTTCACCGATTTAGGGACAATCCCATTGTTGACCTTGGTGGGAAGCAGGTGCTTATTCCCTCCTATAGTAGTTCATGGAGCTCAAAATACACCCTTTGTGGTATTTACTTCCATGAAACTGCCTTAGCAGCTATCTCTAGCTATCGTCTCAATTCTATAATTTCAATGCATGCCTTTTTTGGCTTGTTTGTCAGATTAATTTGTTTCATCAAGTGTAATGAAAAAGATGTGAGCAGCAGAATCAGGGAACTATCTTAGTAGGTGTGGCATTTGATTTGGGCCCTGAAGGGTTAACATGTCCTTGAAGGAATAGGTATAACATTATCAATCATACCTAATACAGTTATTTTGAGGTAAGAGTTATTGAATGTTTACTGTAAAGACTTTCATTCATTTTGTTTTTAACTTTCAAGTAACTCTTTAATGATGGTATATAGCAGGCACTATTAGTTGTCTATCAAAATTTTATTTTGACATCTTTCTCAATAAGAGAACCCTGATTTTGTGTTGGGTAGCAGCATGCTCAGCAAAAGTATTTGGTCTTCCAGTTTTCCACGCAACAAGGTGTGACCCTGTTTCTTAGTTTTGGCCAGTGGAACTTAAGTGACAGTCCCTTGAATAGAGTGCCTTTCTGAATAAAAATGCAAAGTATTGAAAAGGGAAATATTTTGGCCCCTTTTCCCTTGTTTCTGCCTCAAACTCAAAGCTACATATCAAGAATGATAGAAAATGTCTACTCAGGTCCTTAGCTCTTTTTTTTTTTTTTTTTTTTGCTATTGAGTTGCATGAGTTTCTTGTATATTTTAGATATAACCCCCAATTATATATGTGGCTTAGAAATATTTTCTCCCATTCCATAGGTTGCCTTTTCATTTTGTTGATGGTTTCCTGTACTGTGAGTAAGATTTTTTAATTTGATGTAGCCAAATTTATTTATTTTTGTTATAGACATTTTTCCAAAGAAGACATACAGGTGGTCAACAGGTATATGAAAAGGTGTTTAACATCACCAATTATGATGAAAATGCAAATCAAAACCACAGTGAGAGATCACCTCGCACCTTTTAGAACGTTTACTATCAAAAAGACAAGAGACAAAACATGCTGGCGAGGATGTGGAGAAAAAGGAACCCTTGTACACCTGTTGGTGGGAATGTAAACTCTACAGCCTCTATGGAAAACAGCACGGAGGGTCCTCAAAAAACTAAAAATAGAACTACCATATGATCTAGCGATCCACTTCTGGGTGTATATCCAAAGAAAATAAAATCATTATCTTGAAGAGATATCTGCATTCCCCTGTTCACTGCAGCTTTATTCACAACAGCCAAAGTACAGAAACAACCTAAGTGTCCATCAGTTAATGAATGGATAAAGAAAATGTGGTATACAATGGACTACTCTTCAGCCTTAAAGGATATCCCGCCATTTGTGACAACACAGATAAATCTGGAGAGCAGTATGCTAAGTGAAATAAGCCAGACAGAGAAAAACAAATTCTGCATGGTATCACTTATATGTGAATCTAAAGAAAAAGTTGAACTCATAGAAACAGAGAGTAGAATGGTGGTTGCCAGGGGCTAGAGGGGTGGAGGGAATGGGGAGAGTTTGGTAAAAGGGTACAAATTTTCAGTTATGAGATGAATAAGGGCCGAGGATCTAATATATAATGTAGTGACTGTAGTTGTTAATACTGTATTCTTTAATTGAAACTTACTAAGAGGGTATAACTTACTGTTCTCACCAAAAAAAAAAGGGGGGGGGGGAGAAGGTATACAGATGGCAAACAAACATATGAAAAGAACCTTCACATCATATGTCATCAAGGAAACACGAATTAAAACAACAGTGAGATACCATTACAAGCCTATTAGAATGGCCAAAATCTAGAACGCTGACAACACCAAATCCTGGTGAGGATGTAGAACAACAGGAAGTCTCATACATTGCTAGTAGGAATTCAAAATGGTATAGCCACTTTGGAGACTGTTTGGCACTTGTTACAAAACTAATTATACTCTTATTATACCGTCCAGCGGTCGTGCTCCCTGGAATTTACTAAAACGAGTTGAAAACTGTGTCCACACAAAAACCTGCATAAGGATGTTTATAGCAGCTTTATTCAAAATTTGAAAAACTTGGAAGAACCAACATGTCCCTCAGTAGGTGAGTGAATAAACATACTGTGCTGCATCTAAACAACAGAATATTATTCAGCGTTAAAAAGAAATGCACTTTCAAGCCGTGAAAAGACATGGAGGAAACTTGAATGCATATTACTTAGAGAGGGAAGTCAGTCTGAAAAGGTTACATACTGTATGATTCCAACTATATGACATTCTGGAAAAAACAAAACTATGGAGACAGTAAAAAGATCAGTGGTTTCTGGGGTGGAGGAGGGATAAATGGGCAGAACACAGGATTTTTAGGGTTATAAAATAATATTATATTAAAAGGATAAATATACATCACTATACGTTTGTCCAAAACCATAGATTTACAGCACTAAGAGTGAACCTTAAGGTAAACTATGACCTTTGGGTGATTATTATGTACTTCCATTCTTGGTAACAAAGGTACCACTCTGGTGAGCAATGTTGATAGTGGGGGAAGCTGTATGTGTGTGGACCCAGGAGGTATATGGGAGATCTCTGTACCTTCTTTCAATTTTTGCTGTGAACCTAAAACTGCTCTAACAAAGTGAAGTATTAAAAAAACAAAAAACACACACAATAAATGGTGAGTCAGAAAGATAAAGGTATTGACTTGTTGATGACAATGAGTGGTGCAGTGGAGCCACTGTACCACCCTTGAGCTGCCTGCCTCTGATTTCTTATTTTATGGGAAAAAGAGTAGTGACTTAAACATATGGAAATTGATTTAGATATTTTGCTGCATGTAGCCAAATGCAATTCTAATATTAGCAAACAGTATAAATAACTTGCTTAAATAAATATCCTAGTTTATAATGGAAGAGTCAAGATTTGTATCCATGTAAATATTTTGCCTGTTGTGTCCATATTCTTAACCAATGATAACAGCTTATTCAGAATCAGATACATAAATTATTTTTCAAAGTGAAATTCTCCGCCATTCTAGTATAAAATGTTATAGCTCCTTACAAGGGATTTTTTTTTCCTCTCAGGAATAAAATTTATTTTGTACTTTAGAAATTTTGCCTGGGAATGCTGAGATTCCATCAGGTTCTGAGAGTTTTGTGAACCAGGTATAACTGTAAATAATGGACTCTTTTAAACCAACCCACCAGAATTTAAAAATCCAAAAGAGCATGTTTACTTAAAGTAGTAAGCTGAGGAGGCTACATTCTTATTTCTACAATGCTTCTTCCTGTTTACCAAAACCCCTGAGCAATCTTGTTTGAGAAGTGACTATCCAGTCAGTCTATGAGCCTCACAGTAATTAGTTTTATGGCTTCATTTTCAAGTGAAAATAAATTGACCATCTGCCTTAGTTACAGATTTGATTCCAAGTTGCTTTGGGGGGTTTTAAAAATAAAATCGTCAACAAAATGATGAAGATTTATTACACTTTGGCATAATAAAAATACCATGTACCTGCCCTCATTCCCCCACCCCGCACCCCCAGCACTTACCTCATACCTTGTACTGTAACCACACCACCCCTCTACCTTTGTTCGCCTCACTCTCTCATCTTTAGGCCTCTTCCCAAGCTCTTTCCTCTCTCTGACTTTCCTTTCCTCCATTAATTCCTGGAAGTGTCCTCCATGCCATCCTGGATGAAGCTCATCCAAACCTCTTTGATACAATCTTTCCAGTTCCTCCCTCTTTCCTATTTGGATCCCATCTTCTATACTCTCCTAATCCCTTATTTGTGTATTTTGCTGCTGTTACAGTTACTTATGTATATGCTGTTTCTTCTATGGGTTTGTAAGCTCCCATGGAGCATCATAGAGACAAGATTAGAGGTAAAAGGGGTCTGAGAAATTTTCTTGTCCAGCCCTTAATATTACAGACGAAGAAATTGAGGCCTGAGAAGGTTAGGTCACTTGCCTTGGTTTTCACAGGTGGCAGGAGTGAAGGCTGTATGTTAAGTTCCTCCAAATCCATTACATCTTGCTTTGCATTCTATACGGAACCAAGTACAGAGGTATATCCAGAGTAGATACTCAGTGATTGTTAAATTAGATTTTTAAAAATCAAATTGGTAACTGGTAAAAATTAAAATGTGTAGATAACTAACTACTGAACAGTCATTGACAGGAAGACACTGGAACTCACCAAAAAAGATACCCCACATCCAAAGACAAAGGAGAAGCCACGATGAGATGGTAGGAGGGGCGCAATCACAATAAAATCAAATCCCATAACTGCTGGGTGGGTGACTCACAAACTGGAGAACACTTATACCACAGAAGTCCACCCACTGGATGGAAGGTTCTGAGCCCCACGTCAGGCTTCCAAAACCTGGGAGTCGGGCAACGGAGGAGGAATTCCTAGAGAATCAGACTTTGAAGGCTAGCGGGATTTGGTTGCAGAACTTCGACAGGACTGGGGGGAACAGAGACTCCACTCTTGGAAGGCACACACTAAGTAGTGTGTGCATTGGGACCCAGGGGAAGGAGCAGTGACCCCATAGAGACTGAACCAGACCTACCTACTAGTGTTGGAGGGTCTCCTGCAGAGGCAGGGGGTGGCTCTGTCTCACCATGAGGACAAGGACACTGGCAGCAAAAGTTCTGGGAAGTACTCCTTGGTGTGAGCCCTCCCAGAGTCCGCCATTAGCCCCACCAAAGAGCCTGGGGAGGATCCAGTGTTGGGTCACCTCAGGCCAAACAGCCAACAGGGAGGGGACCCAGCCCCACCCATCAGCAGTCAAGCGGATTAAAGTTTTACTGAGCTCTGCCCACCAGAGCAACAGTCAGCTCTACCCACCACCAGTTGCTCCCATCAGGAAACTTGCACAAGCCTCTTAGATAGCCTCATCCACCAGAGGGCAGACAGCAGAAGCAAGAAGAACTACAATCCTGCAGCCTGTGGAACAAAAACCACATTCACAGAAAGATAAACAAGATGGAAAGGCAGAGGGCTACGTACCAGATGAAGGAACAAGATAAACCCCCAGAAAAACAACTAAATGAAGTGGAGATAGGCAACCTTCCAGAAAAAGAATTCAGAATAATGATAGTGAAGATGATCCAGGACCTTGGAAAAAGAATGGAGGCAAAGATTGAGAAGATGCAAGAAATGTTTAACAAAGATCTAGAAGAATTAAAGAACAAACAAACAGATGAACAATACAATAACTGAAATGAAAACTACACTAGAAGGAATCAAAAGCAGAATAACTGAGGCAAAGAATGGATAAGTGACCTGGAAGACAGAATGGTGGAATTCACTGCTGCGGAACAGAATAAAGAAAAAAGAATGAAAAGAAATGAAGACAGCCTAAGAGACCTCTGAGAAAATATTAAATGCAACAACATTTGCATTATAGGGGTCCCAGAAGGAGAAGAGAGCGAGAAAGGACCTGATAAAATATTTGAAGGGATTATAGTTGAAAACTTCCCTAACATGGGAAAGGAAAGAGCCACCCAAGTGCAGGAAGTGCAGAGAGTCCCATACAGGATAAACCCAAGGAGAAACACGCCGAGACACATAGTAATCAAACTGGCAAAAATTAAAGACAAAGAAAAGTTACTGAAAGCAGCAAGGGAAGAATGACAAATAATATACAAGGGAATTCCCATAAGGTTAACAGCTGATTTCTCAGCAGAAACTCTACAAGCCAGAAGGGAGTGGCATGATATACTTAAAGTGATGAAAGGGAAGAACCTACAACCAAGATTACTCTACCCAGCAAGGATCTCATTCAGATTCGATGGAGAAATCAAAAGCTTTAAAGACAAGCAAAAGCTAAGAGAATTCAGCACCACCAAACCAGCTCTACAACAAACGCTAAAGGAACTTCTCTAAGTGGGAAACACAAGAGAAGAAAAGGACTTACAAAAACAAACCCAAAACAATTAAGAAAATGGTAATAGGAACATACATATTGATAATTACCTTAAACGTGAATGGATTAAATGCTCCCACCAAAAGACACAGGCTGGCTGAATGGATACAAAAACAAGACCCATATATATGCTGTCTACAAGAGACCCACTTCAGACCTAGAGACACATACAGACTGAAAGTGAGGGGATGGAAAAAGATATTCCATGCAAATGGAAATCAAAAGAAAGCTGGAGTAGCAATTCTCATATCAGACAAAATAGACTTTAAAATAAAGACTATTACAAGAGACAAAGAAGGACACTATATAATGATCAAGGGATCGATCCAAGAGGAAGGTATAACAATTGTAAATATTTATGCACCCAACATAGGAGCACCTCAATACATAAGGCAAGTACTAACAGCCATAAAAGGGGAAATCGACAGCAACACAATCATAGTAGGGGACTTTAACACCCCACTTTCACCAATGGACAGATCATCCAAAATGAAAATAAATAAGGAAACACAAGCTTTAAATGATACATTAAACAAGATGGACTTAATTGATATTTATAGGACATTCCACCCAAAAACAACAGAATACACATTTTTCTCAAGTGCTCATGGAACATTCTCCAGGATAGATCATATCTTGGGTCACAAATCAAACCTTGGTAAATTTAAGAAAATTGAAATCGTATCAAGTATCTTTTCCGACCACAACGCTATGAGACTAGATATCAATTACAGGAAAAGATCTGTAAAAAATACAAACACATGGAGGCTACACAATACATTACTTAATAATGAAGTGATTACTGAAGAAATCAAAGGGGAAATCAAAAAATACCTAGAAATAAATGACAATGGAGATACGACGACCCAAAACCTATGGGACGCAGCAAAAGCAGTGCTAAGAGGGAAGTTTATAGCAATACAAGCCTACCTCAAGAAACAGGAAACATCTCGAATAAACAACCTAACCTTGCACCTAAAGCAATTAGAGAAAGAAGAACAAAAAAACCCCAAAGCCAGCAGAAGGAAAGAAATTATAAAGATCAGGTCAGAAATAAATGAAAAAGAAATGAAGGAAACAATAGCAAAAATCAATGAAACTAAAAGCTGGTTCTCTGAGAAGATAAACAAAATTGATAAACCATTAGCCAGACTCATCAAGAGAAAAAGGGAGAAGACTCAGATCAATAGAATTAGAAATGAAAACGGAGAAATAACCAGTGACACTGCAGAAATACAAAAGATCATGAGAGATTACTACAAGCAACTCTATGCCAATAAAATGGACAACCTGGAAGAAATGGACAGATTCTTAGAAATGCACAAACTGCCGAGACTGAACCAGGAAGAAATAGAAAATATGAACAGACCAATCACAAGCACTGAAATTGAAACTGTGATTAAAAACCTTCCAACAAACAAAAGCCCAGGACCAGATGGCTTCACAGGTGAATTCTATCAAACATTTAGAGAAGAGCTAACACCTATCCTTCTCAAACTCTTCCAAAATATTGCAGAGGGAGGAACACTCCCAAACTCACTCTATGAGGCCACCATCACCCTGATACCAAAACCAGACAAAGATGTCACAAAGAAAGAAAACTACAGGCCAATATCACTGATGAACATAGGTGCAAAAATCCTCAACAAAATACTCGCAAACAGAATCCAACAGCACATTAAAAGGATCATACACCATGATCAAGTGGGGTTTATCCCAGGAATGCAAGGATTCTTCAATATACGCAAATCAATCAATGTGATACACCATATTAACAAATTGAAGGAGAAAAACCATATGATCATCTCAATAGATGCAGAGAAAGCTTTCGACAAAATTCAACACCCATTTATGATAAAAGCCCTGAAGAAAGTAGGCATAGAGGGAACTTTCCTCAACATAATAAAGGCCATAAATGACAAACCCACAGCCAACATTGTCCTCAATGGTGAAAAACTGAAACCATTTCCACTAAGATCAGGAACAAGACAAGGCTGCCCACTCTCACCACTATTATTCAACATAGTTTTGGAAGTGTTAGCCACAGCAATCAGAGAAGAGAAAGAAATAAAAGGAATCCAAATCGGAAAAGAAGAAGTAAAGCTGTCACTATTTGCAGATGACATGATACTATACATAGAGAATCCTAAAGAGGCTACCAGAAAACTCCTAGAGCTAATCAATGAATTTGGTAAAGTAGCAGGATACAAAATTAATGCACAGAAATCGCTTGCATTTCTATACACTAATGACGAAAAATCTGAAAGTGAAATTAAGAAAACACTCCCGTTTACCATTGCAACAAAAAGAATAAGATATCTAGGAATAAACCTACCTAAGGAGACAAAAGACCTGTATGCAGAAAATTATAAGACACTGATGAAAGAAATTAAAGATGATACAAATAGATGGAGAGATATACCATGTTCCTGGATTGGAAGAATCAACATTGTGAAAATGACTCTACTACCCAAAACAATCTACAGATTCAGTGCAATCCCTATCAAACTACCACTGGCATTTTTCACAGAACTAGAACAAAAAATTTCACAATTTGTATGGAAACACAAAAGACCCCGAATAGCCAAAGCAATCTTGAGAACGAAAAATGGAGCTGGGGGAATCAGGCTCCCTGACTTCAGACTATACTACAAAGCTTCAGTAATCAAGACAGTTTGGTACTGGCACAAAAACAGAAATATAGATCAATGGAACAGGATAGAAAGCCCAGAGATAAACCCACACACATATGGTCACCTTATCTTTGATAAAGGAGGCAAGCATATACAGTGGAGAAAAGACAGCCTCTTCAATAAGTGGTGCTGGGAAAATTGGACAGGTACATGTAAAAGTATGAAATTAGAACACTCCCTGACACCATGCACAAAAATAAACTCCAAATGGATTAAAGACCTAAGTGTAAGGCCAGACACTATCAAACTCTTAGAGGAAAACATAGGCAGAACACTCTATGACATACATCACAGCAAGATTCTTTTTGACCCAGCTCCCAGAGAAATGGAAATAAGAACACAAATAAACAAATGGGACCTAATGAAACTTAAAAGCTTTTGCACAGCAAAGGAAACCATAAACAAGACCAAAAGACAACGCTTAGAATGGGAGAAAATATTTGCAAATGAAGCAACTGACAAAGGATTAATCTCCAAGATTTACAAGCAGCTCATGCAGCTCAATAACAAAAAAACGAACAACCCAATCCAAAAATGGGCAGAAGACCTAAATAGACATTTCTCCAAAGAAGATATACAGATGGCCTACAGACACATGAAAGAATGCTCAACATCATTAATCATTAGAGAAATGCAAATCAAAACTACAATGAGATATCATCTCACACCGGTCAGAATGGCCATCATCAAAAAATCTAGAAACAATAAATGCTGGAGAGGGTGTGGAGGAAAGGGAACACTCTTGCACTGTTGGTGGGAATGTAAATTGATACAGCCACTATGGAGAACAGTATGGAGGTTCCTTAAAAAACTACAAATAGAACTACCATACGACCCAGCAATCCCACTACTGGGCATATACCCTGAGAAAACCATAGGTCAAAAAGTGTCATGTACCACAATGTTCATTGCAGCTCTATTTACAATAGCCAGGACCTGGAAGCAACCTAAATGTCCATCGACAGACGAATGGATAAAGAAGATGTGGCACATATATACAATGGAATATTACTCCGCCATAAAAAGAAATGAAATGGAGGTATTTGTAATGAGGTGGATGGAGTTAGAGTCTGTCATACAGAGTGAAGTAAGTCAGAAAGAGAAAAACAAATACAGTATGCTAACACATATATACAGAATCTAAGGAAAAAAAAAAAAAAAAAGGCCATGAAGAACCTAGTGGCAAGACGGGAATAAAGACACAGACCTACTAGAGAATGGACTTGAGGATATGGGGAGGGGGTGGGGTGAGATGTGACAGGGTAAGAGAGTGTCATGGACATATATACACTACCAAATGTAAAATAGATAGCTAGTGGGAAGCAGCCGCATAGCACAGGGAGATCAGCTCGGTGCTTTGTGACCACCTAGAGGGGTGGGATGGGGAGGGTGGGAGGGAGGGAGATGCAAGAGGGAAGAGAAATGGGAACATATTGTATATGTATAACTGATTCACTTTGTTATAAAGCAGAAGCTAACACACTATTGTAAGGCAATTATACTTCAATAAAGATGTTTAAAAAAAAAAAAAAAAGACACAGGCTTGCTGAATGGATACAAAAACAAGAGCCATATATATGCTGTCTACAAGAGACCCACTTCAGACCTAGGGACACATACAGATTGAAAGTGAGGGGATGGAAAAAGATACTCCATGCAAATGGAAATCAAAAGAAAGCTGGAGTAGCAATACTCATAACAGATAAAATAGACTTTAAAATAAAGAATGTTACAAGAGACAAGGAAGGACACTACATAATGATCAAGGGATCAATCCAAGAAGAAGATATAACAATTATAAATATATATGCACCCAACATAGGAGCACCTCAATACATAAGGCAACTACTAACAGCTGTAAAAGAGGAAATGGACAGTAACACAATAATAGTGGGGGACTTTATCACCTCACTTACACCAATGGTCAGATCATCCAGACAGAAAATTAATAAGGAAATACAAGCTTTAAATGACACGATAGACCAGATAGCTTTAATTGACATTTATAGGACATTCCATCCAAAAACAGCAGATTACACTTTCTTCTCAAGTGCACACAGAACATTCTCCAGGATAGATCACATCTTGGGTCACAAATCAAGTCTCAGTAAATTTAAGAAAATTGAAATCATATCAAGCATCTTTTCTGACCACAACGCTATGAGATTAGAAATGATTTACAGGGAAAAAAAACATAAAATACACAAACAAATGGAGGCTAAACAATACGTTACTGAATAACCAAGAGATCACTGAAGAAATCAAAGAAGAACTCAAAAAATACCTATAGACAAATGACAATGAAAACACGACGATCCAAAACCTATGGGATGCAGCAAAAGCAGTTCTAAGAGGGAAGTTTATAGCTATTCAGGCCTACCTCAAGAAACAAGAAAAATCTCAAGTAAACAATCTAACCTTACACCTAAAGGAACTAGAGAAAGAAGAACAAACAAAACCCAAAGTTAACAGAAGGAAAGAAATCATAAAGGTCAGAGCAGAAATAAATGAAATAGAAACAAAGAAAACAATAGCAAAGATCAATAAAACTAAAAGCTGGTTCTTTGAGAAGATAAACAAAACTGATAAACCATTAGCCAGACTCATCAAGAAAAAGAGGGAGAGGACTCAAATCAATACAATTAGAAATGAAAAAGGAGAAGTTACAACAGACACTGCAGAAATACAAAGCATCCTAAGAGACTACTACAAGCAACTGTATGCCAATAAAATGGACAACCTGGACGAAATGGACAAATTCTTAGAAAGGGAAAACCTTCCAAGACTGAACCAGGAAAAAATAGAAAATATTAACAGACCAATCACAAGTAATGAAATTGAAACTGTCATTAAAAATATTCCAACAAACAAACGTCCAGGACCACATGGCTTCACAGGTGAATTCTATCAAACATTTAGAGAAGAGCTAACACCCATCCTTCTCAAACTCTTCCAAAAAATTGCAGAGGAAGGAACACTCTCAAACTCATTCTATGAGGCCACCATCACCCTGATACCAAAACCAGACAAAGATACTACAAAAAAAGAAAATTACAGACCAGTATCACTGATGAATATAGATGCAAAAATCCTCAACAAAATACTAGCAAACAGAATCCAACAACACATTAAAAGGATCATACAGCATGATCAAGTGGGATTTAGCCCAGGTTTGCAAGGATTCTTCAATATATGCAAATCAATCAACGTGATACACCACATTTACAAATTGAAGAAGAAAAACCATATGATCATCTCAATAGATGCAGAAAAAGCTTTTGACAAAATTCAACACCCATTTATGATAAAAGCTCTCCAGAAAGTGGACATAGAAGGAACCTACCTCAACATAGTAAAGGCCATATACAACAGACCCACAGCAAACATCATTCTCAATGGTGAAAAACTGAAAGCATTTCCTCTGAGATCAAGAACAAGACAAGGATATCCAATCTCACCACTGTTATTCAGCATAGTTTTGGAAGTCCTAGCCATGGCAATCAGAGAAGAAAAAGAAATAAAAGGAATAAAAATTGGAAAAGAAGAAGTAAAACTGTCACTGTTTGCAGATGACATGATACTATACATAGAGAATCCTAAAAATGCCACCAGAAAACTACTAGAGGTAATCAGTAAATTTGGTGAAGTAGCAGGATACAAAATTAATGCACAGAAATCTCTTGCATTCCTATACACTAATGATGAAAAATCTGAAAGAGAAATTAAGGAAATACTCCCATTTACCATTGCAACAAAAGAATAAAATACGTAGGAATAAACCTACCTAAGGAGACAAAAGACCTCTATGCAGAATACTATAAGACACTGATGAAAGAAATTAAAGGTGATACCAACAGATGGAGAGATATACCATGTTCTTGGATTGGAAGCATCAATATTGTGAAAATGACTCTACTACCCAAAGCAATCTACAGATTCAATGCAATCCCTATCAAATTACTAAGGGCAGTTTTTATGGAACTAGAACAAAAAATCTTAAAATTTGTATGGAGACACAAAAGACCCCGAATAACCAAAGCAGTCTTGAGGGAAAAAAATGGAGCTGGAGGAATCAGACTCCCTGACTTCAGACTATACTACAAAGCTACAGTAATCAAGACAGTATGGTACTGGCACAAAAACAGAAATAAGGTCAATGGAACAAGGTAGAAAGCCCAGAGATAAACCCACGCACCTATGGTCAACTAATCTTGACAAAGGAGGCAAGCATATACAATGGGGAAAAGACAATCTCTTCAGTAAGTGGTGCTGGGAAAACTGGACAAGTACATGTAAAAGAATGAAATTAGAACACTCCCTAACACCATACACAAAAATAAACTCAAAATGGATTAGAGACCTAAATGTAAGACTGGACACTATCAAACTCTTAGAGGAAAACATAGGAAGAACACTCTTTGGCATAAATCACAGCAAGATCTTTTTTGATCCACCTCCTAGAGTAATGGAAATAAAAACAAAAATAAACAAATGGGACCTAATGAGACTCAAAAACTTTTGCACATCAAAGGAAACCGTAAACAAGACAAAAAGACAACCCTCAAAATGGGGGAAAATCTTTGCAAATGAATCAACGGACAAAGGATTAATCTCCAAAATATATAAACAGCTCATGCAGCTCAATATTAAAAAAAACAAGCAACCCAATCCAAAAATGGGCAGAAGACCTAAATATACATTTCTCCAAAGAAGACATACAGATGGCCAAGAGGCACATGAAAAACTGCTCAACATCACTAATTATTAGAGAAATGCAAATCAAAACTACAATGAGGTATCACCTCACACCAGTTAGAATAGGCATCATCAGAAAATCTACAAACCACAAATGCTGGAGAGGGTGTGGAGCAAAGGGAACCCTCTTGCACTGTTGGTGGGAATGTAAATTGATACAGCCACTATGGAGAACAGTATGGAGGTTCCTTAAAAAACTAAAAATAGAATTACCATATGACCCAGCAATCCCACTACTGGGCATATACCCAGAGAAAACCATAATTCAGAAAGACACATGCACCCCAATGTTCATTGCAACACTATTTACAATAGCCAGGTCATGGAAGCAACCTAAATGCCCATCGACAGACGAATGGATAAAGAAGAAGTGGTACATATATACAATGGAATATTACTCAGCCATAAAAAGGAACGAAATTGGGTCATTGGTAGAGACGTGGATGGATCTAGAGACTGTCATACAGAGTGAAGTAAGTCACAAAGAGAAAAGCAAATATTGTTTATTAACACATATATGTAGAACCTAGAAAAATGGTACAGATGAACCAGTTTGCAGGGCAGAAATTGAGACATAGATGTAGAGAAAAAACGTATGGACACCAAGTGGGGGGAAGCAGCAGGGAGTGGGGGTGGTGGTCTGATGAACTGGGAGATTGGGATTGACATGTATACACTGATGTGTATAAAATGGATGACTAATGAGAACCTGCTGTATAAAAAAATAAATAAAGTTAAATTAAAAACTTAAAAAAAAAATTAAAATGTGTAACCATACCAAGTTTGGGGTGGTTATAGAGAAATGAGAACTTTATACCCTGATGGGTAGAATGCAAGTTGGTGCAAACATTTTGCAGAAAATTTAGTAATAAATAGTACAGGTGAAGATGTCCATTTGCCACAATATGGAAATTCCACTTCTAGGTATATACCCTGGAGAAACCCCTTGATACGTTCACAAAGGAGATAGAAACAAAAATGTTTATTGGTAAAGTGTTTATGGTAGCAAAATATTGGATACCACCTAAATATACCTCAATAGGAAGTAAGATAAATAATTGAGGCTTATTTAAAACAACGTGATGGTCCACAGTGTGAATATTGATGAGGAACTCACATATCACCAGAGATAAATATCCATAGATAAACCTAACAAATAAAATATTGAGTGAAAATTGAAAATTGCTAAGGAATACATATAATGTGATACCATCTATGTAATTATTTAAACCTGAAAAAACAATATCATATATTACTTAGGACAACATATATATGTAGGAAAGTACAAATATATATGTGGGAATAGCCATGATCAAATGAGGAAAGTGTTGGGGATAGGACAGAGGGAATTGAGGAGAGGTAGATGTGACCAAGGAGGGGTACAGATAGTCTTCATAGCATTGCCAGTGAACTTTTTAAAGCTCTGTGATTGGTACATGCATGTTCACTTTATTATTCTTTATACTTTTTGCTATATGTTAAATATTTAATAATAAGTTTTGAAATGAATTTTGAAAATTTTCTCTGCCACCAGCTTGGAGGGCAGTTCCAAAGTGAAATATGCTCTGAGAAATGTCAGAATAAATGAAAAAAAAAGAAGTCTAATCATTGAGATGACTGCTTTGAAGGAAATGGTCGTCCCTTGGATTTAAACTTTTTAAAAGTGTTTGGTAAAATAAGCCACCCTATTCTGTTGTAGCGATGTCTGTTTTATGCCCAGTTAACTTTGAATGAAATTACTGCCTTAGAAACTATGGTCAGAGAAGTATAGTGATATGCAGGAAGAACCTCAGAAGCAGAAGAGACATATTTAGAGTGCCCACTTGTAAATCCTGGATTCTGTGTGCCTAGAAGAGTATACAAATACTTTCTGTGTCATCCATTTCTGTATATTTTTTTGTAACTAGTTCTGGTATCCCACATAGTGCCAGCCCAGAAAATGCCAGAGGCAAGGGAGATGATTCATTGATTGTGTTCTTGGTTTGTTTTTAAATTCTTTAGTAACTGAAAACATTATATGCTTTTGAAGGTCGAAGACAATTCAGAGAACATCTAGTTCCTGCCTCTGGTTCACAAATGGAGATACTTAGGTTCTGAGAGGTATGCTACTTCTCTCCCAAGGTCACAAGGAAATTTATAGGGAAAAAGGGCAGAAACAAGAACTGATGTGCTTTCTCTACTTCATAGTATGAGCTGATTCAGTAGTTACAAGTGAGCTGGAATCAGAACTCTACTCCTCTCCCCAATGAGTTGCACTGGAGTCTGTCAGGGGCAGATTCTTTACTTAAAATGGGGAAGGGAGATTCTTAGGATTATACCCAGAAGAAATGAAAACATGTATCTAGAAAAAGACTTGTAATTAAATGTTTATGGTAGCAGTCAAAACTGGAAACAACTCAAATGTCAGTCAACTGGTGAATAGAGTAACATAGTATATTAATAGAATGGAATACTATTTAGCAATAAAAAGAACAAAGTATAGATACATGCTATCACAGGGCTGACTTTCACCTTATGTGACATGATAAAGCCAGACACTAAAGACCACATATTGTGTGATTCCATTTATATGAAATATCAGGAAAAGGCAAATCTATAGAGACAGAAAGTAAGCTAGAGGTTGCCTGGGGCTAGGAGGAATGATCACAAATGGGCATGAGAGATCTTTTGAGGGGTGATAAAAATATTCTAGGGACTTCACTGGTGGCACAGTGGTTAAGAATCTGCCTGCCAATGCAGGGGACATGGGTTCAATCCCTGGTTGGGAAGATCCCACATGCCACGGAGCAACTAAGCCCATGTGCCACAACTACTGAGCCCGTGAGCCACAACGACTGAAACCCACGCGCCTAGAGCCCATGCTCCACAACAAGAGAAGCCACCGCAATGAGAAGCCCGTGCACGGCAACGAAGTGTAGCCCCGGCTCGCCACAACTAGAGAAAACCCGCGCGCAGAAACAAAGACCCAACACAGCCAAAAATAAATAAATTAAAAAAAAAATAATTGGAGAATATTAGAAACAATTAAAAAAATATTTTCTAATGTTGGAATTTGGCAATGGTTGTGCAACTCAGTAAATTCGCTAAAAGTTATTAATTTATTTAGTACACTTAAACGGGTGAATTTAATGCCATGCAAATTATACCTCAATAAAGCTGTTTTTAAAAATGGAGAAGGGGCACTGTTTATCCTTAAAAGACCCAAAGTTATTTAACTCCATCCACTCCACCAGGTACCTTTTCATCCTCTCCTAAAACTTATATTCTCAAATGCAGGATATCTTAAACGTTTATCTGTCCCTCAGGATACATTATTCTGTGGGAAAACTAACCTTTTTTTGAGACTTTACTATGTAGTGGACATTTTACTCATTTTGTTTTCTTATTCCTTACCACAGCCTATGAGGTGGATATTATATTACCCTTATTTTAAGGATAAAGAAACTGAGTAATTTGTTCAATGCCACATGCTTGTACAAAGCTGAGGAAAGTCTTGAATCCTTGATTCCCGAATCCCGATCTCAACCATGATGCTACTGCTTGACTATTCGGTGCTCTATGAATGGTTGTTGGATGAATGAAAGACGAGTTTTTGTGGCTGCCTTCCTGAACTGGCTTTGCAACAGACAGTGCGAACTTGTATTACAAACTCTTTCTGTCACAGTATTTAGTATATTTAGGAAAATAATGCCTTTACTGCAGTTTATTTCTGAAGTGATATGATGAAGTAGTGGTATAAAGACCCCAAGGTTTTTGGGCTAAGTTATCAAAAAACAAGCAGACCATTGCCTTTTGGTCTCCAGTCATTAAGTCTTATCACCAGAAGGATCCATTTTCTCTCTTTAACCCATCTTTAGTTTAGTGTGGCAGGTTTATGTAGGAGATTTTTATTGATGAGTGTTTTGTTTTGTTTTTAGAGAGAGAAAGCCAGTGTGTGTTGTTATGGGTTGTTTTTTTTTTCCCTTGACTTTTTAAAAATGATTTACCTGGTGGAACAAAATTTCATGGTGAAATGTCAGCAAGAGGTAAATTTGTTCTTAAATTAAACAATGGTTTTGATAATGTAGATTATGAAAAAAGTAGAACACTGAGATTAGATTCAAGAACTTCGGTTAAAATCTAAAAATGATTCTAACACTTTGAGAAACTTACTTTCCTTCTTGGTTTATGTAAGAATAAGCCTATGTACCTTACAGTGCTATTGTGACTATTAAAGGTATATGAATGTGAGGATATACCTATGTGCAGAGAGTAGATGCTCATTCAGGCCTATTGAGTTTATTTATTTTTAATTATTTTACTGCATTTGTTGTTCAACACATATTATTTTAAGTGTTTTGCTCCATACTAGTCCCTGGAGATAAAATGTCAGACAGTCAGAGTTTTTGCATAACAGAGTTTATATTCTAAGGGGGAAGACAAATAAGACCCACGTAAAGAGAAGTATTATTAAAGTTACCAATTGTGTTAAGAGTTAAGAAGTAATCAAATAAGATGATGAGAATATATTTTAAATTATGTGTTTCTGTGGAGTTGAGGGGACAGCTATTTAAATAGCATGGTCAGGGAAGGTCTCTCTAAAAAGTAATATTTGAACAGAGGTCAGAATGCTGAGAATAAACCAACAGTGAAAAGAATAAGGGGGAGGAACATTTCAGGAAGAAGGCATAACAGGTGCAAAGGCTCTGAGTCCATAAAGAACTTCTGTCGCAGATGTTCAAAGATCACTGAGGCTGGAACATTTAAGAACTATTAGAGAGGGAGGCAATACTTGATAAGTCATTAAAAGGATTTGGAATTTTATTCTAATGGGAAGCCACTGAATGGTTGTTTTACATATATATATATATATGGAATAAGATGATCCAATACATATTTTAAGGAACCCCTTTGATTGCAAGGCATAAGAGAAGAAGTAAGGTGGACAAGTTAGAAGTTGTTTCAGTACCAAAGTCAAGAAGTAATAGGGATTGTTACTAGTACAGTACATTACAGGAGACAGAAGAGTTTGCTTTGTTTTGGATGAAGACTCAGCAAGACTTATTAAGGGCTGGAGGAGAGTAGAGAGAGAAAAGGCAGAGTTAAGACCACATCAAGGTCATTGTGCCTGGGCTTCTTACTTGAGGTATTAGATGTGCCATTTACAGTGATGGGGAGGAGTGAGGGTAGAATTGAGAGTCCTCTTTTGGACACATCGTGTGTTAAATGTCTCTGAGATATTCCAATGGAGGTGATGTGTACTGAGATGGAAAAGAAATTTGGAGTGCAGGGACTTCTGAGCTGGAGATATAAATGAGGAGTCATTATCATAAAAAATGGTGAAATTGAATGGCTGTAGGTAAATGATGGAGGAAGGGCCATTCTTCTCATAATAAACAATCAGAATCTTTGGACTCACCTCCTCATAGTCGTCACCTGAAAAAAAAAAAGCGCACATCCTGAAAGTTGAGAATTAAGTTTTATTCAGAGGACATACTGAGGGCTTAAGCCTGGGAGACAGCCTCTCAGATAGCTCTGAGGGACTGTTCTGAAGAGGTAAGGGAGAGGCCAGGATATATTGAAGTTTTCGCAAAAAAAAACCCAAGTAGTTGAGCAACAAAAGATTACTGCTAATTAAAGAAAAAACAGTCATCTCAGGTTAATGAATTTAGTGCTTTTCTATGTGTGGGAAGATGTAAGAATCTGGGCTCGCTGAAATCATTCCTTTGACATGCACCTTAACTATCTAGGGCCAGTATCCTGTTTTTCTCCATCCTGAATCCCCTCAGGGTGCACAGCTGGGGCTGCTGCAGTGGCTGAGGGCTTGATGGGCACAACATCTTTTGTTTACTGATATTCTTCAGGTGACATTCTTCATCCACATAGTGTATCAAATTACTTAACTTATAGTATTCGCTATGTCTGGTTACAAAAAGAGGGTTAATATAAATTCCCAATGGGTTTTGCAACGTGTTGCATTTAGGAGATGTGACAATTAAATTTAGTGTTTATGATTCCATTAAAAAAATAAGCTGGTCTGAATTAACGCTAAAAGGCTTCTAAAATTTTAGAGGTCCCTGGAATTACTTGTTTTGGCTTGCTTATGGGTAATACTATTAAAATGCAGGATGTTGATTTTATACTAAATCTGGCACATAGAGGTGCCCTTATTATCATATTTAGTTTACTATTGATTGAGGACCTACTATGTGCCATACATAGTAGACACAAGGACTGGGGAGGCAGAAATCACCTGTTTTCCCACAGAGTGAGTCTAGTTGGGAGAAGACAGACACATGAGCAAGTAATTATTATGAAATGTGGTAAAATGCCATATTCTGGGGTGATATTAAAGAGAAGGGACTGATCAACTTCTAAAGGCTAGAAAATATTTTATGAAAAACCTGATGTTTAAATTGAATCATGAATGATGAACAGAGATTTCTAAGAAGACCAGAGAAGAACAGAGATTTCTAAGAAGGCCAGAGAAGAAAACCTGATGTTTAAATTGAATCATGAATGATGAACAGAGATTTCTAAGAAGACCATGAAAAAGATATGTGCAAGGTAGAGAAAGTAAAGCAGTATGAGAAATGTCATGCGGATGAATCTAATGTTGAGTGTAGCACTTATTATGCCTAACATATATCAGGCATTCAGTAAATATCTGTTGAATGAATAAATGAATGAATGAGCCCAACAAGTTTACTCACTCAGTACAATTTACTGAGCTCCAATTTTCAGGCAAGGGAAATAGAAGGACTCCTTGTGTTTAGATTTTATGTATTAATATGAGATATAAACTATATACCTCTATACTATATATATGCATATATATATAAACTATATAACTATAAACATATAATCGCATGTGAAATTCCTAGAGACAATTGTAAACAGGTATTTGATAATGTGGTAAAAATGTATATGTGTGTGTGTTAGGAGAGAGAGAGAAAAAAGAAGGAAAGGAGAATAAAAAATAATTTTAAAAAAGTATCTTGAAGGAAATGAGCATTAAAGGAAATTGCTCTAAGTTGACACAAGGCAAAACCTGTAAAACAGAAACCAGGACGTATTGGGCTCAGGAAGGGAAAAACATACCTGAGTAGTGGTTTTATCCAAAAGAGCAAGACACAGTCAAAGACTACAGTCAAAGCTTGTGATAGGAAGTCAAAATGAGAGACTCCATCAACCAAGGGAGAGCAGGATACAGTTTTATACACGAACCAGGCAAGATTATCAGTAACTGGGCAAACAGAAGTCAATAGGAAAATGGGGCTTGGAGCAAATCAGGATTTAATCCAATATAATTCAGTGCCTGACTCAGGTTTGAATTTGAAGGGACAGGTCTTAGCTTTCTGAACCAGCCACTCAATATCTTAAAGGTGCAACTGAGTCCTGCCAGAAGTGATGGGCAAGGCATGGCTAAGAAAAAAGTGGACTCTTTCCAGGAAGCAAAAAAATAAAGAGGGAGAGGTAAAGACACTGGTGAGAGTGGAGTGGGGAAATTCTGTTAAAATTCATTTGCAAAAGGCAATCATTCACAGGAGGTACGAGTGACCAAGTTCAATGACAACGTTGATTATGTTTGAAAAGGAAGCTCTAGAGTTTGTTATTCTTTAAGGATATCAGGTTTTTGTTGAAAACCATTCATGTGGAATGTTTTATGAGGTTTCAATTAAATTTGTCCAGGGTTAAATGTGAACTTATTCCTTGTTTTCACTTTGAGAGAATTAATACATAAAGCTTTCCCTAACCTTAGAAATGGGCAAGGTGAATGTCATCACCCAGTTTTCTAGTTTATGTTTGTAGGAAAGTGAGGAGTGCAACTGTTTAATTCCTGGAATTCTTATAATCAGAATTCTGTGGCTGTAAACGTTATTGTCTATAATTTTTATAACTTTGATTCCACTGTGTTCCTTACACTCAGTGCTTCAAAAGAATGCTTCACAGCATTATTTGTGAGATTTAAGACTTACTCAGATTCAGAAATTTCTGTAACATATCCATGCTGATCAATGTATACACTTTTATAAATGGGCATTTAAAAGAAATGATTCTCACTTCTTAGCTTTTAACTAATCAAATATTTCCTGATGCCTCTGCTGCAATTCTGATTAGTTTCCCAAAAGTGGATATGCTCTTGAACACTAATGAACATTTAAATTATATAATAGATGATTTATAAAATGTTAATGATGGTCCTCATATATTGGATATGCTAATCTAAACAGGAAGGTATACTTTAGCTTATGTTGTCTGAATACATTCCTTTTAATGAGTTACCCTACTGTGAAGAAGGGAAACATGCCAATGTGCTAGTCGAATGTTAAGGTCCTGCTTGAGAGCTCCTTGAATCCATCTCAGTATTTATGGCGTTCAAGTGAACCTGAAAAAAACTGTAATTGAATATTTTTAAGTAATATTTATACCATCCTGCCCATAAAATATTAGTAATTTTGCTAATAAGACTTCCTTATCACTATCTGCCACATTCTTCAATTATTTTTATGCTTGCATAAACTAGTACATAATGTTTCCTCTTCTTGGAGTGTTCTCCCTTTTTGGCCTGAAAGCTCCTACTTATTTGTCAGGACCCAGCTTGGGCCTCACCTCCTTTGGAAAGTCTTCATTGATAAAACCTTCAGGCCCACTGTCAGCAGAGTTAAACCTTTCCTCATCTGCATTCCTTAGCACCATATGCCTTTCTCTAAAGGGCGAATCATTTTGTTTTGAAACTACATTTGAAAGTTTTCTTCCCCACTAGACCATAGGGTTCTTGAGGCCAGTGATCCCGTCTTACTCTTTTTTGTATGCTGATACCTAATGCATATTCTGGTGCATAGTATGGCTCCCTAAATATTAGCTGAATGAAATCTATTGGAAAGGAAATCTCAAATGGCTATTTAAACCTTGATTTATTTACCTTCCCATACATTTATATCTTGATTCCAGTGGAATTATAAGCTCTGTAAGTACAGAGACTGGGTATCCAGTTTCTCTGTATCCTCTTGGGAGCACATAAACAGTACTTTTTATATTTAGGTAATCAAATAATGATAGTCAGTCTTAATTCTCAGTCAGTCTAACACCATACAAGGCATGAAGTGATCATATATGTTGTTTTGTACAAGTTTAGCATTTATTGAAATAAAGCAGATGCTAGATCCATTTTCTGTTTATCCAAGGAAATCTAGTATATATTGTGGTAACATAAGTACCAAAGAAGGCAAAGATACTTTGTTCTTCAAAAATGCCATTTTATAGATGTGGCTGTAATTGGCTCACATACAATTCAACAGTTGGTGAAAATTTGGCAACACTTCAAGTTATGGCCAAAGTTGTTGGAGATTCCTTTCACATTTCAATTATACCATCAATTCCCTTCAAATAAATCCATACATATTAATTAAATGCTTACTATGTGTTATGCACTGGGCAACTTGCTGAGTGTGAAGGTATAACAGAAATGCTTTGAAGATGAACAGACTGGAATTCTATTCATTCCTAGCTCTTTCTCTTACTATCTAAGTGATTTAGGGCAAATTACTTAACTTCTTTGACCACAGATTTTTAATCTGTGAAATGAAGAATATGGATCTCAATGGTGTAGGAGGTTATAAAAGAGACAGGGCTGGCACATTGTTTGGAACCTAGTTGGTGCTCAACCCATGTTAACCTTGTTATTCACCTAATAGGAGCACCTTTTTCACCACTTTGCCATTTTACAGTAGAGGAAAGAATCATGAAGGATGCCTTAAGAAGGCAGGTGCCAGCTACAAAGAGACAATGGGACCATAGGTTCTTTCCAGATGTCTTTATTTTAATAACATTATTATGTGTTGGATTTTTAAAGTAGGATGTGTGCCAGGGCAGTCTTATAATTCAGTTTCAATTACATTAACTGTTATGCGTAGCAGTCTAGCCAAAGGTTGGCAAGTTCCCTATGCCCAGGCCCTGAATTTAATAGCAGCAATGGCTTTGCAGGGCTTCATCAGCTCCCCATTACTGTCTCCTTTTGATTTAGTGGTAGCCTTCTCCCCTGAGGTAGAGTATTGATGCCATCTCCTTGTGGCTTAGGTTTCTGGGGAGATGTTTATGCTGCCTGGGACCTGCCAGAAATTTATTTCTGATATTTCCTATTATTAGATATGTCTTATATAGATATAAGACATAGTTTCCTATTTCTTTTTTTTTTCCTTTCTTCTTTTTTTAGTAACTTCTTTTGTAAAACAGAGCTGTTTTACAGAAGCATTCCTTACACTCTGGATTCTATTTTTAGTAAGTCACCAATGAACATTTATTTATTAAAATTATGATAATCATTCATGTCTTTTATATTTAAAAATTCTATTCAGAAACCAATATCAATATTGCTGCTGTATTTTGTAGAAAAATATATATAAGGGGCAAATTTTGAAATTTCCTCTCTCCCTTCCTTCCTTCCTTCCTCTCTCTCTCTCTCTCTCTCTCGGTCTCTCTCCCTCTCTCTCTCCCCCCTTTCCCTTACTCTCTCCTTCCTTCCTTTTTCCTTTTTTGCTTTCTTTCTTCATACTCCCGTTCTTTTTTCTTCTTCTCCTCTCTTTCTCCCCTTTCTCCTCTCCCTTCTTTTATGTTTTACTACTCAACTTAATGAATCCCTTTCCCAAAGTCCTCTTCTTATTGTCTGCAATGTCACATTTTATTCCATTCCATTCCTTCTAGTTCTATCTTGTAGCACACTTCAAAGTCCTTAGTATTACCCGTATTTACAGTCTCCCAATATTTGTAGATTCTTATCATATCCCTCGTTGTCACTTAGCCGAGTAATAGGCACTTATCTCCTTTAATATGGCCTCATAAATCAAACCTTTCTTTTCTCTAATCATTTTTTTTTATCATTCCCTAAATGGTTTCCAATTTGTCTGTGTCTTTCTGAAATGGAAGTGCCTCAACTGTAATGCAGGGATCCAAGACTGAAACCTTACTGGCTACAGTTTGCCATTCTTTCTGAACAAACATTTCATAGCAAGTAAGTGTAGTATGATTCCTATCTTGCCGATTTATTGTTTTCTAAATTCATGTGATATGTCCTTACTGAGGTTGTCTGAAGTAGATAAAAATTGCATTTTTCCCAGGAGTCAGGGGGACAAGTGTTTAAACCCAGATTCAACACTATTAGTGACACTTGCCCTTAAATTCTGTGTACCTAAATTTCCTGATATCTAACACAGAATTAATGATATCTCCTCTCATGATGACAACCCAGATTAGGATGACATGAGCGAAGTGTGCAGGACACTTACGGGACCCTGAGAACGAGTACCTCCTCAAAGTTTGCACTTCGGTGCCTCACTTGCTTCATTTTAGTTCCACCCCTTCTCATGAGGATAAAATAATATAATAGGTGTGAAAAATGCTCTGAAAACTGTGAAGATATAGACAAATATCAGGTATCACCATCATTTTTCTTCACCAGTTCAGCTCAACACAACCCATCAACACTGGGATAATTATACATGTGGAGCTCCCTTTGCCAAGCCCTTCTCTCTAGTGTCATTAGTTCACTCTTCCAAGTTCATGTGGGTGCCCTGATTACGCTAGCCCCTGCATACCCAGGCACTTCCAGCCCCAAACTCACCCAGTATACTGTTCAGATACAGGCCTTATTACTTCTTTATCCTGCCATCAGAATTTACTCATCTAGATTCCCATTCCCTCAGAGCTTTGCTTATCTGCTTTCTTGAAAATAACAAATTTAGCAGATGAAACTACATTTGTTGTTGTATCTGTAAGGAAATACTGGCTTAATGTGTAACCCATTTAAGGTGACAAATTTGTAATTTCATTTAGGTATTTTGTAGATATGATGCCTTACTCTCCAAGTGCTCTAATGTATGGTTTTTTAAAAGTATTTGATCATGAACTGCAGTAAGAAGTGTATTTTTGTCATGACCTAGAACACATAAACATAATTAGAAAAGAATTCCTACTATTCCAAAATTCCAAAATACTACTGACCCTTTCTACTTTCAGAGCATTCACCTATTCTCTTCTCTTCTCTTATCCTAAAGAATGAATTCCATTCCATTTTTTTCTAGTGTACTCAATTCAATATTAGTTTGTTCCATTTTTAAAAAATTGTTGACCATGAACCCATTAAGTTGATTTTACTATTGGTTAATATGAAACAATAATTAACAAAAAAACACAGACATAGAAAACAATATTATGGTTACCAAAGGGGAAAAGAGGGGGGAGATAAATTAGGAGTTTAGGATTAAAGGATACACACTATTATATGTAGAACAGATAAACAACAAGGACCTACTGTATAGCACAGGGAACTGTATTCACTATCTTGTAATAACCTATAATAGAAAAGAATCTGGAAAAGAATATACATATATACATATATATATCACTTTGCTGTACACCTGAAACTAACACAACATTGTAAATCAAATATACTTCAATTAAAAAAAAAAAACACTCAAAAGGATTGTTTTTCAGTGGAACTCAGTAGATTGCTAGGGAACAGACTTTTAACTGATCGTATATACGATTGTGTGCATACATGTGTCTGTGTATGCCTGTGTAAGGTGGTAGAAGGCAAAGCTTGTCTGACTTCACCACGGGTAGAAGGGCATTAACCTTGACGGGTCATCATTATCTCATGTGTACTGATATTTAACAGGTTACTAGATAACTCAAGGATCAGACAAATTCCTCAAGAAGTAGTAGGCTCATATTGCGTGGATAGCTAGATTACCACAGTGGGACACTGAGGAGAAGGCAATCTCCAGAGACCCAGGGAGGTAACCAGTATTTGGGACTTTCTAAGCAAAAAGAGGAATTCTGGTAAATGGTAGACAGGTATTAGAGGTAAGCTATGGATTTAAATATAAAAGAAAAACTAGTTATACCCTGGATCCTAAGATCACAGCAGGGCTTCAGTCATTCTATGCTACATAATGTATCTGTTGCTTTGTTGCTGCTTAAGTCTATTCTTACTTCAGATGTAATTGATCCAACCACATGCAAATGGGACCAGGTGATCACAGCTGCAAGCAAAGCCTGTCTGAAGGTGCAAAGAAAGAATGGTGCCTGGGAGATCTTGGGAAGCAGATGGGCCTTGGCCCCCTTTAAACTTATCCTTGGCATTTCCCTCTTTTTGCCTGTGAAGAGAGCAGGCCCTGAGTACCACATTAGAATTTGTACCTCCCTGAATGTCTTTTAATGTATTTTTTTATGACTTACTTCATAAATTCTCTCTTCAAATTGGTCTGGTATATTATCTGCTTAGAGTTGCAACTCATTCTTCCCAGGTATGCACAGCCATTATCAAATTAGTAATATTCCAGAGTTCATTTTCTTAACAGGGAGAATTATATTGCGTTTTCTCCATTGCTTATTTAAGGCTTAAATATAATTTTTTCTTAAACAATTCCTGATTGAATGACTCCATATTTCTGATATCTTGGAAAAATATAAGCTCTAAAGGGTTTTTACTAACCCTGTGAAGTTACAGGATTAAGTCCACAAAGAGAAAAATAAGCTTCTCTTTATGCCCAGGATCTTTAATAAAATGAATCCCAAGTTCATGTAGAAACTTGCAATTTTAGGGACACATATCAGTGAGTACTACAAAAGTAACAGGATTTTAGAATGAGAAGAAAGCACAGAGTAGTGTGTCATTTTCTTTTCTGCTATTTAGTGGTACAATAGTAAAAAAGTACTTCAATACACAGTGCATAAGTCTCAAAAATATAAAAGTAAATGATATAATATATAGAAAAATGACCTTTTCAAAATCCCGTTTCTAACTTTCGAAGTCAGGAGCTTAAGGGAATGGTGAATCCAAGATGCTTTTTCCAAATGGAATAGAATTGTAGAGGCTCATTTCTACCCTGGGTAGCAAGAAATTAATTATTAAGATTGCTGTGACTAACAATGATGCTGTGAATTGAACTTCTAATTATTCTGGTAATGTAGGCAAGGATACTACATAATTGAAATTCAATGATAATACAAAAGGTTTATTCTAACCATGGATTTCTACCTCCTTCCCTAGCAAACCTGTGCATAAGTCAATGAAAAATAGCCATGTTGCTCTCTTCTTTGAAAATCGCCCTTTTTGGTGATGCAGTTTACGAGACAAAGTAGTTTAAATATGATGAGAAGAGTCTGTGCCTTTTCTGTGAGTTGGATAAAGCTTGAGTTATTTTTCATGCTAATGGCAGTGAGCACACTAGTGGGCTTCAGGCAGACTTTAGGTTCTATTGCCTTTATGCATGAGGAAACCATTTGCAGATGGAACCTTGGCCAGCCACGCCAAGCTTCAGGAGCCCATATTTGCTGGTTAGCCAGATATGACACTCCTGGTGAGGTGAGAGAGACAAGCGACCATGGGAAGCTCAAGCCGTTACCAGGGTACTCATCACCAGGGCCCACAAGGCATCTGCCATGGGAGTCATCTGTCATTTTCAGAAATGCTTACCAGTAAAGATATGGTTCTAAAAATCCCATTCATTCTCATTCTCACTGGTACAGAGGATTGGAAGGTTTGAGCTTGATAGTAGCCAGAATTTAAAGGGAATTCCCAAAAGGGGAGCTGGAAAACGTTTGAGCAAAGGCAGCGTCCTTGGAACCACTGCATAACTTCCCCACACAGCTTCTTTGAAGGGTAAAAGACCCATTTGGATACACAAGTTCTGACAGTAAATACTCACGCATACATACACTTTCTGTTCTTTATAGTCATACCTTATCATCTCATAGATAAATAATAGAAACGAATGTTTTTATTTATCATATTTTTGAAATGATCTAATTGTTTAAAAAAACGCAGTTGACATAAATACGTTTGCCCATTTGATTCCCTCCATGAATTTTATTGCTTTTCCTCTCCAAAATATAGAGAGTCATAGAAAAATGATGAAAAGTGTTTTTTGGACACTGAGTAACAAACAGATTTTCACGATTTTATGTTAATTAATCAAAATGATCTCTATGTTTATTAATGAAAATGTGTTGATTAACTTTAGGTTAAAGTCATTAGGGTTTAAAAATTATGGAAAAGGAACAGTTGGCACGTGAATTGAGAGTTTGATCAAATCCAAGATTATGTAAAAACAATTTGAAATAGGCGGTACCCCAGACCAAATGCCAGTTTTCTCCTCTTGCTAATGACAAGCATTTCCATCTTACAAGAATACCAAACACCTTTCCGGTGCCTCTTAAAAGCTGGCTATTCAAGAAATATGAAAGCCAGAGCTGCTCATAAGAAAAAAGTGATGTTACCGATGAGAATACCGTGTCGGGCAGTCCCTTGAGTCCCTAAAGAAAGGGAGTATATGAAACCCTAAGCTAGTTGTTCCCAGAGCAGAAGCTGGCTGCTGAAAAGCTGGCTTGATAATTTGGGAGCCTGCATCCATCAGTGTGCATCAATGACCTTGATTGCTTGCATCAATCACCATTGGGGTAGTGGCTATTAAATTATGATTTAGAAAAGTAAATTTGGATGTTCAGTACAGTAAAACCTTAATAAAGACTAAGGAAGGCACACTTTTTCAGACTAGTGATTGTCTTAGAACCTCTGGACTGTCTTAGAATGTTCTGGATTTTCTTAGAATGACTCTAGATTTTCCAGTTCAACCAGCTATTCTATTGGATGAGCTTCTATACCTGCTAATAAACTGGTTCTTAGATATATCTCCTTCTTTATGCATTACTGTCATCAAGCATCAAATAGCCATGTTGCCAGTGGTCTCACTTTTCTTGCACAAAAGTAATGAAAGAAACTCGCACACCAAGGTGTTAGTGATTAATGTTTTCTGCCATTCAAGTTATTTTCAGGACATGAAAAATGATATAATTATTGGTGGGATTCTAGGCATGGTGATTCTTTTTTGGAGGGTTATGCATCTGGCTTAAATCTTCTTTGTGCCCTTCCTCCCTTCCAATCCTCCTTCATTTACTGCAACATTTACTGATCAATGAATGTATTCCAGTCACATGGATAAGTACTGATGCTAGAAAGATTAATAAGCTATGATTCCTCCTTTCAAGGACTCATAGTTTCATAAAGGAGGTTGTTATGCCAACCAGTTCATAAATCTTGCAAGGATCATAGTTGAGATAAGTACAAAGCAGAAAGGAAAAGAGGGTGAATCTTGTCTGGTTAGGAGCTTGTGAAAGACCCCACCCAAGTGAAAACACTTAAGCTGATTCTTAAATTATGGTTAATAATTTCTCAGAAGGAAAAGGAAGCAGTTGGAGAAATAAACCTGGTATTTTGGCTACAGCAGTAGTTCAGCATGACTTGAAGACAGATTGTTGGGAGATGAGGCTGGAGATCTCCTCGAAGGGTTGGAAGGAAACTTGTTTGCCTTGCTGTGGTTTGGGAATTTCATTCTGGAGTCAGTGAGATACCACTGAAAATTGAGGATGGAGAATGACATGTTCCTATCACTCTAACAACTGTTTAGACTGAGGGTACATCAGAAGGGGAAAGATAGGCTTAACAGAGTTTTAACAGGCACACGTTGAGTAGATGTCATAGGCCAGACATGGCACTAGATTCTGGGTATACCTTGGGAGCAAAGTAACTATAACACCCACCTCATTCTAGGTATAACAATAACAACAGTACCATTTATTTTCTTTTTTCTTGGTACCTATCTGGGTTGCTTCACTTGTTTTAAGTATTTCGACTCAGAAACTCTGATTTGTTATTACTATGTATATTTTATAGGCAAGGTAATTCCCAAAGCTGTGTTGCCAATAAACTGTCAAATTAGGATTTGCACCCAGGCAATAATTACACTGTGATCTATTATGATGGCAGTAAAAGAGATATCTGTAAAATTGGCCATGACCACAGGTAAGAACAGAGCTAGGCCACAGTTCCTTGCTATAAGAAGCAGGGGAAAAAAATCTAGTCTATAAAGAATCTATAATGAAGGTAATATGGAAGCTATAGCATTAGGGCACCAAACATGCTACTCTCACCCTTTCCTAGATTGTTCTCTCTGCTTTCTACATGTCAGTGGATGAAGCCAGCTGGTCAACGTGCAGTCTAGTGCCAGAGTGGACAACCAAAGTGCAGCTGTGGCTTTTTCTAGCCGTTTTCACCTCTTGCTGCACTGAGCGGCTGGTGGACAGCTTCCACTCCAGGACTTCAGATCTGTCTCTTGGTTCCTGTGCATTCAGCAGCCAAATGCCTCATAGCTCTCTGCTGAGCGCCCTCCCAAATTTAGTTTGAAGAAAAACAATAGAATAAAAATTGTCTTTCAGCATCCCATGACCACAGGACGTCTGAAATGCTATTCAGAAGCTAGAGTAGAAATATACTGTGGTAGGCAGAATTCTAAGATGACCACAAGATTCCACACCCTGGTGTACGTGCCCTGTAAACTCCCTTTCCCTTGAGTATAAGTAGGATTTGTAACTAGGATATCTGTGGATCTGTGGTAACTATGATATCTAAGTAGGATTTGTAACTGTGGTAGTGATAGGGTATTAGTGCCATAACTATGGGACTGTATATGGCAGAAGTGATTTTGCAGATGTAAATAAGTTTCCTAATCAGTTGCCTTTGAGTTCATCAAAAAGGGACTATCCTGGGTAAGCCTGACCTAATCAAGTAATCCTTGAAAAGAGGTCAGAGAGATCTGAAACATAAGAGATGTTTTCCGGCTGGCATCGAAGGAGAAAACTGCCATGTTGTAGAGAGGGCAAAGAACTAAAAAACAATTTCTGGGAACTGAGAGTGGTCTCTGTTCAACAGCTAACAAGAAAATAGGGACCTCAGTCATACAATCACTAGGAAATGAATTCTGTGAACAACCAGTGTTTGCAAAAGCAGACCCAATGCTTCAGATGTGATCATAGCCCCAGTCTACACTTTGATTTAAGCCTGAGTGGAGGACTCAGAAAACCCATAACCAGACTCTTCATCCATGGACACTTTAAAATATTCAATTTGCGTTTTTCTAAGAAGTCCCTCAGTAAAATATTAAATTTATGCTTTTCTAAGTCCCTCAGTTAGTGATAATTTGCTATGCAGCAGTGGAAAACTACTACACTAATGCCACAGTGCAGAGAGGTGCCATCCTCAGTTATCAAACTAGCAGGTCATACTGGACTAGCTTGTTCTTATGCCCCTTTAAAAAAGTTTTAAGCTTTTCATGGCTCTCTGTATAAGTTTAGCATAGTATGCCATCAATTTTATATAAAAGTTAATCTTTTTAACTCTTTGAGGCCACTTTGTGTTGTTTAATGAGTTACATTTCCATTGTGCTGATGATCATTTTTCTTTTCAGTGTGGTCCTACTAAACATAAGTCTTATGTGTGTGCTTCACATAAAACGTAAGCTTAATTATTATGCAAAATTTGATTCTTGCATGATGTAAATATCATGGCTAGTATAGTTGAAATATTCCTGTTGAAAAGCAAGTTTATTAAAAAGTGATTAAGTTAGAGTTGTTAGTAATTAAACTACAACATATAAGTAGCATGAATAATTGTCAAGGGGATTGTTGTGTAGTACTTTTCATATTTTGTATTTCTTTGGTGCAATAAAAGAATAAGCAATTTTTATACTCTATTACAGTAAGGAAGTACAGCATGTCAACTGTAATGAGGAATAATTGGTTGGTAGGAACAATATTTGGAATGAAATCTGGCTAAATATATATCTGCAACTAAGATTTCCATTAAGCAGGGCTAAAAATCTGTAGAAATTGCCCTGGGTTTAATGATCACATAAGTAATCCTGTCTCAGTTATTTGAGTCTTACATGATTTCATAATAAATGAATTATGCATCAGACAACTTTGTGTCTTTTGTTACTTTTATAGTATTGATTTAGATAAAGATTATCCCTGGCAGAGTAATGGGAAAAGGCTCCTTGTGGCTGCTGTTTTGTTTTGTATTAGATCTCAAACTGAAATGTCTACTTTATCTAAATCAGCTTCACACTTCCAAACATTGGCATCCATCAATTGCTATTTATTTCACTTTGTTTGGTTATTGAGACAGCTGCATATCAGTGTTCTCCCTCACTTAAGTGATTACATTTAGAGCTAAAAGGAGGATGTTGTAGAGGTAGATTCAAGATGGTAGCTAGGATATGTAACAATGCAGAGAAGCGTGGAATGGTTTACAGTCTTGTCTCCATTTAAGTTTGCATCTGAAGTTCCTTGGTGAAAGAAGTTGTGATGGATGCTGGGAATGAATCATCAAAAACTACTTTGACAACATGGTATGGAAACTTGTATCTATTCACAAATGATTTAAAACTATCTTACTTCTAGTAGAAAAAAAAAGACTTTCTAGACAAGTTTGAGAAACTGCTGGAGCCCCTGTCTATTCTTAACCCTGTCGAGTTTGTAAAATGTGTGACTCTCAGGTAGTTTTTATTAAGGTGGGGAAATGTCTCCCTGGAGGCTGTGTTACTTACTGGGTGAGAGTGTTTAAGCAGATTAATGCAGTGTTTCTCATGGTGTGGTGCAGAGAAGTCCTGCATTAGAATCATTGGAAGCTTTGATAAAAATGGAGATTCATGAGCTCTATCCAAGACCTACTAAATCAGAATCTCTGGGGAAGGTCTGAGGATTCACTTTGAAGAAGATCTCAAGGTAATTCTGATGCACTGTACATTTCGAGCACCGCCAGTTAATATATATGTATAATAGCTCTCTGTTCTCTCTTGCCAGTCCTGGATAATATTGCTACTCTTTACAGTTCTTTCAATTTATCTTCAATCCTGTAAAGATGCACTAACATACAGCTTCAAAGTTTGTCTGAGTCATGCCTATTTTTCCTCTGTTTAACTACCTTCACCCACTGAGCAGACTGCCTTTGCTGTTTATCCTGAGGACAAGGTTGCCTGGTGAAGTCTGGTGCAGTGTTGGTCCCTTACCATCCAGGGTATTGTCTAGTCATGGAATGTGAGTGTGATGCCTAGGTGGGGCTGATGAGACTGAAGGGGCAATGGAATACGTCCTTGAAAATGAATTTCCTTAGCAGATGGCAGGACTCTGAAAATCCAGTTGAACATGAGTCTGTAGTCTGATGCCACACTAACACTTCACTGTACCTGTTCACTCTGTGGAGTGTTCCAGAATGGAAAGTGATTAAGATGTTCTCAAAAACCAGGGCCCAGGAAAGTTACTTCAATGCTATTTACATCTTTTTCCTTTGCAACAGGGATATCTAGATTTCCATTTTTCTTAAGAAGAGCAATTTAAAAGTCAAGTCATTATAAATGAATAGATTATCCTCATATCACTTGTGATGAAGATGATGGTAAACCTGATGGGCGGGTATGAGCAATGTGTTTTCTTTAGAATCCCAACTCAATTGAAGATACCCTACTCCTTTTTTTTTTTAAGATTTTTTTTTTTGATGTGGACCATTTTAAAAGCCTTTACTGAATTTGTTACAATATTGCTTCTCTTTTATGTTTTGGTTTTTTGGCCGCGAGGCATATGGGATCTCAGCTTCTGGCCCAGGGATCGAACCAGCACCCCCTGCATTGGAAGGCGAAGTCTTAGCTACTGGACCCCGAGAGAAGTCCCAAAGATACCCGACTCCTTCTTATCCACATGGTGTCTGGGAATAATAATAGTATTTAACTAATTCAGCTATTTGGGTTTATTGAGATAATTTGTATAAAGCAATTAGAACAGCACTTGATGTATAGCAATGGGCTCAATAAGTAATTACAATAACACTTACCATTCATTGAGCATTTACAATGTGACAGTCTGTTCTAAGTGCTTTACATGAATCATCTCAGCAACTTTGCTCAAAGTCAGGAAGCTCTGATGTAGCAGAACGCGGATTTGAACCCAAGCATGCTCCTAACTTCTGCGTTATCCTGCCACTTCCATAAATGTGGGTCATTATTTCTTCACATTAATATTGATACATTTCTCATTTGATGCCTTGCTGCTTAATTTTATTTCAGTTCATTTATCCTCCCTATTCACTCAATCATAGGATTTAGCCAGGAATCTCTTGGTTTGAGTAACTGCCAAAGGAGAGGAAGGAGTTAGAAGAGGCAGGCAACTGATGCTCATTTTGTGTGTCACAATGGGAAACGGCCTGAAAAGGATGCCAGGAACTTCATGGGAGTGTCAGGGCAAGTGATTTAGCTGGCTTTGAGTATTTTCCAGGCTCTGGTTGAATTCTCTGGTAAGACTAGTGTTATTCTCCACCGGTCTTGTAATGAAGACTGCCCTTGGCTATGAAAAAAAAAAAAGCCACTTAATATTTGTATGGTACAAGCCAGATGCAGTGAACTTGATCTTGGCTCCATTCTCCTCCCTCCCACTCAAGTCTAAGTGGGACCTCCCACTCTCGTGGTACTTTCCATACTTCCTTAAAGGCTTTCACCAGATGCTGCTGTGCATCTAAAACGCTATCTGATCATGATCTCTGGAGTCACACCTAGGTTTAAATCCGGGCTTGGGTATTTCCTGATGTAATCTACTAAGCCCCCTGCTCCTCAGTTTCTCCTGCACAGTGGAGATAATGGCACCTACCTCCTAGGGTTTATGTGAGGATGCAGTGGAAGAATTCATATAAAGTGCTTGGTTCACTAATCTGTCAAATAGTGATTATCCTAAAAATATTAGGCACTATCATCTAAATTTTGTTTTAATAGATTTTAAGCTTTGCAAAGACTGAAGATAGGGTTTTTATTTCTCATACCACCTTGTATAGTACCTGGACCATAAATCTAACAAGTGAATAAATGAATAATCAGAAATACATGGAATGAAGTTTGGTTTTTGACCAGGCTAACTAATTGAGACTCTAAGACTAGGGTATGGAGAAAGCTCTTCCACCCCACCCCGTTTAATATCATCCCCAACTTGGAATCAAAAGACACAGATACAAATAACTAGAATCCCTTTGTTCCCTGCCTCAGTTCATCAAAGGGCAGCCTCATCTCTCATCTTGGAAGGAAACTTTGTTTTCCTTGCAAAAGCCATATTGCTGAAAATGAAGCAGAAATGGGTTCATTCCTTCCAGTAACTGGTGATTTTGAAAAAACAGTACTTTAGGGATAGGCTCTGAAGTGCAAGAGTGTCTCTAATTAAGTGTTCACTTTTCTGGGGACAGGCCAAGGAAACCTTGTAGTGGGAGCAGAGCCTGAGCAACTCCCCAAAGTTGCTTTGTTGATGTTTCTTTTAAACAGATACCCGACTCTGCCTCTAACCCTCCTCATTAGCTTCTTGAGAGTATGTCATGTAAAGCTTTTGGTAAACAATCCTAACAGCATCCCCTTTCTTTCACCACTACCTCTGCCTCCAACCACCCCCAGGGCAGGGGCGCAGAACTTTCCTGGGTCTAAAATCACATCAACCCAGAAAGGGTAAGCCATCTTTTAAAAAGTCACCATAAAGTGTTGGTTATTTATCCCTGTGGAGTTAGTGAAGGAAAGCATGTATCAAGCGCTTAGAGTATATCTGGCCACTGTCAGTGTATAGCTATCAGCTTGACTGGCCTCTGATGCTTTGGGACATGGGACAATGTACCAACTCCACCCAAGCCTCCACTTCTTCATCTGTTTGATGAGGATGAAAATCTTTATCTTCTTCAGAGTGGTTGTGAGGGTGGGACAGTCACGGTGCTTAGCCCTGTGTTTTGGCAAGTTATGTGCTCCATGAGCCTAATTATCACTTACAAATATTATCGCACCTAATCTAACAAAACCCCCAAGGGAGGTATATTGGCCCCATTTTGAAGACCAGCAAACTGAGGTTTAGAGAGTTGAAGTCACTTGAATGAGGTCAAAGTTCTGGAGTCTGTGCCCAGGTCCCTTCTTTCTATTGATTACTCTAGCATTTCTCTTGTGAAAGGGAAGGCCAGGCTCTATAGGAAGAAAAAACATTGGATTAATGCTTTAATTTGAGTCCAAGCTATGAATCGAAGCTAAGAGTTATTGACAAAGTCACTTTACCTATTTAGACTGCAGTGTTCTTCCAGCTGCAGTCAAAGGATGGGAGTGGGTGCCATGCCAGGGTCTTCTCACTCTCCGTATCAACGGTGTTCAGGTATTTTGGACAGGGACACCTTCTCTGATGCCTTCCTTGTATTGCTTTCCTTGGTCACGTTGTCAGGAATCACAGATATTACTCACATTAAACACTGAGAAAAGAACATGGCCAAGACGTTTTGATGTGCAGGTGCATGGCTCACCTTAAGGAGAGGTACCAGCAGCACCGTGCTGTTGTAGCAGCCTAAGAGAGTGTGCAGAAATCTCACAAGAATCCCCGGGCAGACTTGGCACTCTAGATAACAGAGAGTGGGGCCTTGGAATCAGTGAGAGAGCAGGTGGCTTTTAGGGAAGGCGAATGTATCGGTTACATTATTCATTCAAAAGCTAGTCACTGCCTCTTGTGTGCCAGGCACTATTCTAAGTTCAGGGATATCCCAGTGAACGAGATGGATAAAAATCTCTGCTTTCATAGGTAGGAGGTTATATTCTAGTAGGAAGAGATATTATATAAATAAGTAGACAGCTATACATATCAAGTGGTGACAGTGCTTTGGAGGGAAATAACACTTGTTCAGAGAGTAGTGACTCCAGGGTCTGAGGGCTGGTGTGCTCTCCCACATAGTGCAGCTAGCGAGGGCCTCTCTGTGATGGGGCTTTAGAGCCAAGACCTAAATAAAGCCGCTTATTCATGGAACAATCTGGGAATAAGCATTCCAGTAGAGAGAATGGCAAGGGCAAAGGCCTGAGCTTATGAGGTAAACAGTCTGAAAGGAAAGCCCACAGACACTGGGAAGAACAATTCAGTTCCAAAGGAACCCATAACTGTAACATCCAGACTGGGTGGAAAGATCCTTATTTGGGCGCTTTTCACCAGCAAACTGCCTACACACAGTTCTCAGTCCACGAGCATCAATTTTATTTTATTTTAATAAAAATTATATATATTTAAGGTATACAATATGATACTTTGATATACATATACATAGTGAAATGATTACTACAGTCAAGCTAATTAACATATCTATCTCCTTACATAGTTACCTTTTTTTTTGTGATGACAGCACCAGAAATCTGCTCTCTTAGCAAATTTCAAGTATATAATATGGTATTGTTAACTGTAGTCATCATGCTATACATTAAATGTCTAGAATTTATTCATCCTACATAACTACAACTTTGTACCCTTTGACCAACATCTGCCCACCTGCCCCACCTCCCCACCCCTGGTTACCACCATTCTACTCTCAGCTTCTATGAATTCAAATTTTTTAGATCGCACATAATAAGTGAGATCATGCAGTACTTGTCTTTTTGTGTCTGGTTTATTTCACTTAGCATAATGTCCTCCAGGTTCATCCATTTCATCTGTGTTGTCACAAATGGCAGGATTACCTTCTTTTCCAAGGCAGAATAATAGTCCTCTGTGTGTGTGTGTGTGACAACAGATACTTGTTTCCATATTTTGGTTATTGTGAATAATGAACGTGCAGGAATCTTTTCAAAGTACTGATTTCATTTCCTTCGAATATATACTCAGAAGGGGGATTTCTGAATTATGTGGTAATTCTATTTTTAATTTTTTGAAGAACCTTCATAGTGTTTTCCCAATGGTAGTACTAATTTGCAGTGCATAAAATTACCCTTTCTCCTTATCCTTGCTAATACTTATCTTTTATCTTTTTGATAACAGCTATCCTAACAGGTGTGAAGTGGTATCTCATTGAGGTTTTGATTTGCATTTCCCTAGTGATTAATGATGTTAGCACCTTTTCTCAACCTGCTGGCCATTGGTATGTCTTTTTTGGAAGAGTGTCTATTCAGGATTTTGCACATTTTTTAATCAAGTTGTTTGCCTTTTTCTGCTATTGAGTTGTATGAGTTCCTTATATATTTTGGATATTAATCCCTTATTAGATATATGGTTTGCAAATATTTTCTCCCATTCTCTAGGTTGCCTTTTTATTTTGTTGATTCTTTATACTATGCGGAAGCATTTTAAATCGATGTAGTCTCACTTGTTTATTTTTGCTTTTATTGCCAAGACATCAGGTTTTTTTGTTTGTTTTTTTTTAATTTTTATTTATTTATTTTTGTCTGTGTTGGGTCTTCGTTTCTGTGCGAGGGCTTTCTTTAGTTGCGGCAAGTGGGGGCCACTCTTCATCGCGGTGCGAGGGCCTCTCACTGTCACGGCCTCTCTTGTTGCGGAGCACAGGCTCCAGATGCGCAGGCTCAGTAGTTGTGGCTCACGGGCCTAGTTGCTCCACGGCATGTGGGATCCTCCCAGACCAGGGCTCGAACCCGTGTCCCCTGCATTGGCAGGCAGATTCTCAACCACTGCGCCACCAGGGAAGCCCCAAGACACCAGTTTTAAATGTGAACATAAAAAACTCAGTCATTGAATTTTATTTATGGGGCAAATTGAAGGGCTCTACTGAGTTCCCCGGGGGTAGAAAAACATAGAAAAATCCCATCTGGGGACCACAGGTTATGTGTGTTTAAGTAAGTAATAATAATCCTGTGAATGAGCAGGAAGGAAGAGCCATGAATTCAGTTAACTACTAGTTTGGAAACTTGTCATGTTGCAAGGTTATGGGGGTTAATGGATTAATTAGAATGTCATGAAACAGTTTGGGAGGGTCATTTGGGGTGTAACCTTCATTCCTGGGCTGATAAGTACTTGTGCCAATGCTTAGATTTTTATTTCATTTAAAGCTGTGTGGAATAATGGGAAGAAATAATGGACTTTGAGTTGAACAAATCAGAGTTTGAATCTTGGTCCCATCACTCAACAGCAGCATGGCCTTGAGCCTGTTATTTAAATTCTATGAGGTATAGTGTTTCTCTGTAAATCTCATCTAATTATATTTATTTTCAGAGTAACTAAGAGGGAAAAACAAAGTAAGTAAAGCATCTGGTATGTGGTAATTACATAATTAATGGTGACTATTGTTATCCAACAAGTATCTATACCGCACGTCTATACGCCCTCCATGGAGGCATGTGGGGAACTTAAAGGGAAGGAAGATGTGACTTATGCCCTCTAGAAACTTACCCTTAAGTTGTGAAGATGTCCACCCAATTGGCTATAATATAAAATACTGTAAGAGAAAAACAAGTACTATAAAAACACAAAAAAGGAGAGATTTCTTCCAATTCTGCTTGGAGAAGTTTCATGGAAGAGTTTTAGGAGCCCAACAGGCAGAGTTAGTGTGGAAAGGATTTTCCAAATACATGCAGTATTTTTGAACAAAGCCCAGAGATGGAGAAGCTCAGAATGAGTCTGGAGGAAGGAAGCTGAGCTGTCAGGTAGAGTGAATGAACAGAAGTAGGGCCAATGAGGTGCAGTCCTCAAGCTGGGACCAGATCATGTAGCGACCAAGATGCTGTTCCAAGGATCTTAGACTTTATTCAGTAGGCCATGGAAGGTTTCTGATAAAGGGAACGATAAGATGAGGGTTGCATCTCAAAGTAATTACCCTGGCAACTCTATGTGGTATGAATAGAGCATGGAGAGACTTGTGATAAAAACAAGAGCCAGTAGTGATTGAGCACTTACTCTGTTCTAACACTATTACTCATTAATCCCCTCAACAGTCCAGTGAGCTAAGTGCTACTGTCATGCCCCCTTTTACAGATGAGGACATTAAGGAATGGAGATGTTAAGTAACTTACCCAAGGTCACACAGCTAATAAGAGGTCAGACCTGAGTCCAGGCAGTCAGACTCTGGAGTCCGTCCTCCAAACCATTACTCTGTATTGCTTCAAAAGCTGACCAGAAGTTAAGGATGCCTGCATACTACCCTGCCCTGCCTCTGCCTGATGTTTCTTCCTCTTCCTTGCTCCTCAGTTTTCTCATCTCTAAAATAGGAGACTTGAATTGGCTTTCTGAGATGCTTTCTAACTCTTGGGTTTTTTTTTTGGTTTTTTGTTTAAATTCTGTATTTGAATGTGGGCCTGATCTATTTGATCAGTACAGTAATGGAGGAAACACAAACGTGAAATGGTTGTGCAAGTTAAAGACAGAAACTCTAAACAAGTTTTGTTTCTGATTGATTTTTTTTTCTTCTGAAACTTTCTCTTGCTCCAAATTTACTCCAATCAATTAAAAACATACAAACAAGCATAGAAGGTACACAATGAAAAAAAAAATAGGTACATGTTTTGGTGTATTGAATGGCAATGAGCTAATGCATAAGGTAACTGCTCAACTCTAAGATTTACAAACATTAAGAATACTTACTAATTTATCGTAATCATGCTTTGAAACGATGTGATAGTTACTACTCAAACCAGAGTATTAGTTCACAGTGACTCACACAGAGCCCCCAGGATAAGGCAACTCATTGAAAAAAGAAAGTCAATATTGAACAAGTCCCTTAAGCCGCATTTCTCTCTGCACTCAGCTGGTTGGGACAAAATACACACTTTGCTTTTCCTGACTAGTAAACAGGGTTTCTGAAGCAGCTGAATCCAAGCTATCACTTCGCCTCTCAGCATTTTCCGGTTTTTCTTCTTATTTCAAGATGCGGTGCTCTGGTCCCTGTCTGCAGCGGGAGTCCAGACTCTGGTTAGTTTCCGTTTCCAAGGCAACTGAGCAACCCAACAAAGCCACAGCGGCGCCGGGCGCGCTGGTCCCGGGGCCGCGGAGCCATCACTGCCGTGCGTCCTGTTTTCTCCGGACCTTCCTGGTGATCTCCCGGGTCTTCGGGTGATCTGCGCGTTACTTCATGCGTGGCTGTCTCTTTGTGTAAGAGTGATAAAGAGGAAGCTGATAATTCGACAGGCCCGACTCCATCCGACTGCCACTTCTAGCCTCTGCTACAGTAGACAGGATGAATGCATTTTCTCTCATTCACGCCCTCTCTCCATCTCGTCGTCTCCTCTCCCTGTCTCTCTCTCTCTCCCCCTCCTTCCCTCTTTCCCTCCCTCTCTCCCTCCCTCTCTCCCTCTCCCTCTCTCTCTAGCTCTCCTCCTCCCCTTCTCCTCTGGCAGTAGCCTTCTTAATGTAGTTTAATGGCTTTACAAAGAAAGCCAGGCAGAGGAGCACTTCTCAGTAGCTGTGGTCGGACCATGACCTAGCTGACCATGAACTTGGAAGGGCTTGAAATGATAGCAGTTCTGATCGTCATTGTGCTTTTTGTTAAATTATTGGAACAGTTTGGGCTGATTGAAGCAGGTTTAGAAGGTAAGGGAGTGCTTTTTAGTGACTTCTAAAAATTCTCTGTTTTGCAATAAAAATTTCTTAAGCGAGTATAAGAGGCACCTGAAATGAGATCAGAGAAATATTACTCTGGGGTGGACATAAAGAGAGGTGGGTTTTTCAGGGTAGGAAAGATTAATAAAATAAACTTTTTGTAAGTTTCAGTAATGTTTTCAGAGCAAAAGAATGTTAAAAGTATGAGAAACACTGAATCAAAATGTTAGAACCTAAACTGAGCTAAAATGTTTATAATTGGTATGTCTGCTTATATTGAGAGTATTTAGTCCATATTGATGTTATATTATTTTATCTAATATCCCCTTTTATTGTATCAGCAAATTTTATTTGGATATATTGTGAGGTCCACTTGTTTATTGCTATGTAAATGCATTCATCAAATGGAAATGGTTATACATTGATTATAATTTCTTGTGGTTTAAGATTGGAGCCTAAGAATGATAAGCTTTTTATAAGGTTGTCTCAAGAAGTATTTATAACATTACTTATTTCACATCCCAACGGAGATTCTAAGGGGCAGAGTCCCCAGTTCATATGACAGATCTTAACATAGATTCCAAAGAGCCAATTGTTTTTCAAGTGTTGCTGTTTACATTCATCAGATGCTCATTCCCCTATTCTCCTTAACAATCATCTCTTTCTTTAAAAAATAAGGTGTGTACTTGCCTGTATCTTTTTCTGAATTTGATGTTTCTTTGAGAATCTGAGTAAATTCAGATTATTATTTTCTTACTGTGCAGAACACATTTGAGAGTATTTTTGCATATGGCCAGTAATTGTTTCTGTAAAGTTGTCAGAGCAATTTTAAAAGCATCCCTAGGTGACGTTTGACGTAGTTATGCTTTGATATTCTTGTTTCAAATTTTAAACTTGAGTAAAAATGCAGATATGTTATAAATGTGTTTACATTCACAACTAATTCAGTCCACTGGAGAATGACTGCCACATGTGACATAAATAAGGCTGCATTTACAGATAGCCAACGTCAAATTACAGTAAGTGTGTCACTCAGATGTAGGTTATAGAAACCTACATTTGTAATTGGTTGTGTGGGGGGATAGGGTGGAAAGCAGGGCTTGTTGAAGTAATTTTGAAGTAAGTTTGCAGAATGCTTTTTGCAAGCCCTTTCTGATGGCAATATTTGTAGTTCTAAAAAGAGGATAAAATTCTAAATTCTGGAAGTAGTGATTGCTCTTTAAAATTGACTTTATCTTTTGCATTGTTGTGATAAAGCAATAACTTGGTTTGGCTTCTCTGCCCTTTAGTGTGTGTTATTTTCCTGGCAAATGTGATTGGGACCTCCCATTTTAATGCCCTGGTTTTTATTCTCTCTGAGACTGACAGTTCCTTGGAGTAGTGTTGGTATTTCTAGCTGTGTTGAGGGACTTTTTTTTTTTTTTAACCCGAGTTCATGGATGATTTGTGGTCATTCTTTAAACTCTTTTGACATTTTACTGTGCATTTTGTGATGAAACCTCCTCTAGTATTGGTTTTGTTTTAGGAGCACGAACATTTACTCTCCCAAATGATAGCATGTGTTTCCTTCCTCTAAGGACTGCTAACCTTTATGAAACTATTTTTTCCTATTCTTTATTATATTTCAAAATATACTAATTTGCATGAACAGTTTCTAGCTTGTATTTTATATTTTACAGTATCAGTATTTTCCAGGCCAACATTGTACTAATACTATGGAGAGAATGTGCTTTCTCATAAACTTCAATATAAACCCATATCTGAATTCCAGGTTTTAGAAAGTATTTTGAAATGGTAAAATGTTAATGACCACGTTAAGGAGGAATTACACTCAATATGTAAAAGTTGATAGAGAAAGGGAGCAATAGTGCTTTCCATTTTGAGGTTTGTATAAGACTTATCGCCAAAGTCAATGCTAGAGTCAGAAAACCTTCAAAACAATATTTAAGTTGGCCACACACTTTGTTTACTGGAGATATAAAACAAATAAACAGACTGATAAGCTCTAATTCATTGAATATAGTTTGAATATATAGATCAGAATGCGCACACTTTAAAGTTACAACCTAGTTTTAATGAACAAAAAGTATAAACAACATTTAATATCAAAATAGCATCTTCATAGATTTTTCTGAAGCTTTCTTCAAAACAAACACGGGTGCTCATTTCATTCAGATTTATTTTCAAATAAGAGTTCTCTTCCTCCCCCATCATTTACATATCTAAGTTGAGGATAATGATTTCTTTCACCTTCCTTATTTCTGTCTGCTCAGGTGACCTAGTAAAGAAATTTGAGTATTAAGTAGAAAAATTTGAACCTAGGTTAAAGCCCTATGAGGATGATTTTGAGGGTTTTTTTTCCCCTAAACAATTAAACCTTTTCATCTAAACTTATAACTGTTTTATAGTGTAGTCACCATTCAGAATGTAGTTTTTTTGTATTATTATATATGCAACATGCATTATGTCCTCAAGGGCATGTATAATACTATGTTTGCATAATATAGTTATTATCTTGCTTTAAGTATGTATAGAAAAAATGTACTTCAAAATAAATTGGTAACATTAAAATCTGAAGTATTTGTATTTGCTTATCTTTGAGTACTTTGAGCTTCCATTCTTTGCAGAAGACTGTGGAGTGGGTCCTGGATGTCCTGGGTCCTTCTCTTCCAGTCTATGCATGATATGCATAAACACATAATGCTACACATAGATCCATGGCATGTATTTATAAACAAAAAAAGTTTCATTTAGCAGGTAACAGTCTTTAATATGAGAAAATAAGAGAGTAGTAAGAGTACAGACTCTTAACCCTCCTTTGCCACTCTCTTGCTTTCTAACCTTGGGTAAGCTACGTTACCTCTTTCGTTGTTTAAAATGAGAAAACTGGACTTGATAACCTTCATGGAAGTTTCCATTTAAAAAGTTCTGTGAGTCTCTCAGGTAATTAAAATTTGATCATTTATATAACATATATCCTTTTTTATGAAATGGGTATCAATGGCCTACTTTGGGATTGATATGCAGTGCTGTTACTAGGCTGATCTTTCCTTCTCTTCCATAGTGGGATAATTCATCATACCTCAGGAGATTTTCATTGTATTTCAGGAGAATAGAGAAATGTCCTTTCCTGTAGCTCTAGAATTTGACATTTGGGGCTGCTATTTTAGGCATCCATGTGATAGAGTTTCTCAAAACTTACATGGGATTTCAACAACAGATAAATACATCATGGTATAATTTATTAATGTTTCGTAGTTCAGTTCTTTTCTTTCTTTTTCTTTTTTGCAATTCAAAGTTCAATATTTCTTTTTAAGAAAAGAAATATTAATACCAGGTCAGTATGCATGCAAATAATATTTTTAACTTGAGCAAAGTTTTGAGGATAATGCACAATGCCAGAGTTTTGAATTCGCAGATTCTCTCTACTTAGTGAGGAGTTCAGGAAGCTCCAGGGTTATGCTGGTTTGGAACACTCCTAAAACCTCACAAGAGTAAATTACCTCTTTTCCAGCTATAAAAATGAAAGTGGTTTTCTGTTGACACATTCCAGGGAGAAATTGAATCAAAATTTTAATGGCAAAGCTATTTCATTATCTCTATATGCAACACTGGGCTGTGAAAATATCTACTTTTCATCCAAATATGTATTAAATCATGCTGAAGTAGTTACTGAATTGAGAAAGAACCATTCTTCTCCCTACTAGTAACCTTGATAAAAGGCAAAATTTTACAAAAATGCAATAACACACGTGACTTGAAAAAAAAAATCTGTTTTTGGTAATCCTCTTTGATAAAAAGGCAAAAGAAATTAACTGATAATCTAATCCCTTTGTAGAATACACATTAGAATTTCTTTTGTATTTACTGAGCTCACTTTATTTAGCAGATATCTGTGATGCTGTAATACAGCTTCCCCAAGAGGTCTAAGCAAGGCATTAGCCATATACTCAAAGATGGATTTTCAGAACCCTGGTTCTTAATTCTCCTGTGCTGTTGACAGAATTGTGGGTGTGTTGGGTCTGTCAATAAATTGGGCCAATTGGAAAACTGTACTGACTGTGTGACCATTCCATGATGTTTAATGAGGACCAAGGGGCTGGAGACGACTGGGAGGGGGTTATGTTTTCTATCTTGGATCGCTTAATTGAAATTTACAAAGCAGACCCTTTTAAAATTCTCCTAGAATTCTGCTTCTCCAGATGCAATGGGATGCCAAAGCTATGTGTATTTCAACTATCTGGAAAGTCTTTCTAAAGTGAAATGTTTAAGAAAGATAAAAGAGTTTGTAGAGATATTAGAAAACTTAAATTATTTTTTACACAGTCTCAGGGTGGAATAAAGGGAATACTCATACAGTTTGATCTTCTTTGGGGTCTTTTATAGTTAATATTTCAAAAACATTAATGTCGACAAAGGGGCTATTGGAAGAAGAGGATTTAGTGTGGTCAGAGATTATATTCAGAGGATCCAGAATTATTTTGCTTGGATTCTAATCACTGTTTCACCTCTTAATAGTCATATGATTTGGGGCTATTACTTGACCTCTGTAATCCATATTTTTTATCCATAAAATGAAATAATGATAAATAATATTAATATCTTGCTTTATTGAGGGTTACCAATATGCAAGGCAAGTTTTAGACACCAGTATGATATTAAACTGTGTATTAAAATGTTCTCTAGGATAGTATAGAATTAGTATTAATATTAGTATACTAATATCTTATTTAATCTTCACCCTGGTCCTCTGAGGTAGGTAGTATTGTTCTCAGTTTAATGATGAGAAAATTTAGAGCTATAGAGGCTAAGTAACTTGGCTCAAGGTTACTCAACCAATAAGTCATAAAGCTGGAATTCAAACTCAGGCCATCAGGTTCTATATCCTATTCATTAATTTCCTAGACATTACAGCATGATGGCAATGGCAAATAATTTGGTGAAGGGGAGAAAGTGTTAAGTCAAGTATCCATTAACTCTTTCTACAAGGCTTTCTTGAATACATTCTCTGTGTGAACACTCTCAATCACTAACATTGTTTAATAAGCAAAAATGTTCATACTGACTGCAGTGTTCTAAGCATAGCATAGAGAATATTATAAAGCCCCTATCTTATAAATTAGACATAAAATCTTATAACATAAATGAATCTTCATTAAATTTCAGTCTAATCAAAGACAGTATTCAGTTGGGCTCTGGGGTAAAAATTGAGAAGAAAGTCGATATATGTGTTCCGTCTCAGACTGAGCCCAGTTTCTATCTGGTTTGTCTGTGGGTGACAGGTGGGACTGCTGGAAATAGGTGGGACAGAGAAGGGCTGGTGAAGGAGAAAACTCTATATATTGTGTTACGGTGTAAAGATGAGACCCTGAGTCCGGGAAGGGGGTTATTTATAAAAGGGTCTAAGATTTATGAGGAGGACTGATTGGAGCATGGATAAAGGAATTGGATGATCCACACTGGATTTTGGATCAAGTGCATCCAGTGTTGATTTCTAGTATAAAACAAGGGTTTTAGTCTTGATAAGGATGGTCATCAACAGAAAACACATACTCCAGCCTTTATCAGCAGGTATAAAGCATGAAGGAAGACAGTTCTAGCTATGGGAAACAGAGTTCAAGGGAGGGAGGAAAGCTTAACTTAGCTGAGAATTCACTACTGGGCAAACAGAGTAAGAGGAGTGTTACATATACTATGCCCTGGAATTATCTTATCCACCAGGTGAGGTGGTAGGTGTTATTACTGTTTTGCGGATGGATGAAAATGGAGATTCAGAGAGATTAATCATTTGCTCGAAGTCACAGGGTAATAAGTGAAGGAACCTGGAATAGTTCCAATACCTTCACGGTGGTACTGATCCAAATGACATTCACTATACTACAGAAAATAAATATTCAGAAATGGGATAAATTTTACACAGATAAATAAAAGCCACATTTAATATAAACCTTAATACAGACTATCCCTAAAAATTGTTACTTTTTAAAAATATGACTTCTAGTTTTTGTTTTATTTCTACTTCTATGTAGAGGCATTCTATGTAAAAACACACTATGATAATGAACAAAAAGAAAATGAGGAAGAGGAAAAAAGGAAAGATACATTTATAAATCACATAATTGAAGCTCTGATTTATTAAGGCTTCATAAAATGGAAAATACTTAGAAATTACCAATTCCAAATCAGTCATTTCATAGATGAAGAAACTGAGTCCCAGAGAGAATAAATGACTTACTGAATGACTTGATTTTGACAGGCTTGTCTCTGCAGAGAAAAAATCTGACGGATTATACTCAGACAATAAACTTCAAACATAATCTAAATTGCACCAAATATTTATCCAAATTATAGCTCTCCTTAATTCTGCTAGTGGACCAATCACTCTAAAGTTCAAGGATTCTAAGATGTGGGTGATGGGAAGTGGTTTTGTGCCTTAGCTTATCATTAGAGATAGGTGCCACCACAAAGAATCCTTAGGCGGAGGGACTTGGTCATAAATTGAGGTGTTTTCCACCTTGATGACTTGTCTGAATAAGTTAGTGGTAGAGAGTCATTACCCCCTGACAGTCATTCAGTGACCCCAATGGATGAATTTCTGGAAGGCACAGGCTTAATAACCAGTAGATACATTTACAAGTCACATGTGTACTTATCCTAATTGTTCACCACTCTGATTATTAAAAACAAGAAGCACCTTGTTTATTGCTTGCACCATCTCGCACCCATGAAATTGGTGAAATTTACCCCCACTGTCCAGGTTGTTGGGGGCAATTATTTGAAAAGCATTGAACATCATCAAGATGAATCTTACTGCTAAAAATATACCAATAGTATGGTTACAGGGAGGCCATAGAGTATAGACGCTAAGAACACACTCTGAAGCCAAAATAATTGGAATTAACAATAATTAAATCCTGTCTCTAATATGTATTAGTTGTATGACTTTGGATAAGCACCCCAACCTTCTGTGCCTCAGTGTCTTTATATCGTAAATAAGAATAATCATAGCACCTCCCTCTCCTGTTTGTTGTGCAGATTGAAATGTTACTATTTGTGTGTGCTTAGAGCCAGCTCTAGAATATTATAAATGATTTGTGTGTTTTGTCATTATGGCCACGCACATCATCTTTCTTTCCAAAAACAGGAAACCACCACTCAATATCTAAAACCAAAAGCTGAATTCATTGCTTGCTAAGCAAGTGAGAGCCGCACTTGTAGGATACAGTTGTTCAGAGAAAAACACTGCTAATGTTACTTAGAGTTTTAAGCTTTCCAAAGAGTGGTTATTATTAATGGGAAGTTGTCATTGATGAACTGAGTTGGGTTTAAAACTGGTTCTGGTGCTACTTGTTAATAAAATTGAAAAATGATCATTCATTTCCTTTCTTGAAGCTACAGTACAGGAACTTTTTATTTTCACAGTAAACAACATTTAAGATTATTTATTGAGCACCTCCCAAGTATCAGCCACTGTTCTAGACACTGGAGATGCAGCCTTCAGGAAAGAGACAAAATCTTTGTTCTTGCAAGCTGATCTGCTAAATTTTGAGATACAAACTATAAATGCTACAAAAATGTATGGAAGACAGAGTAGTTATAGTATAATTCATTCATTCATTCACTAAATACGTGTGTCTCTACTATGCTTCACACAGTTTTAGGCACAGTAATGAGCACAGTGCAAGTCCTTGTGGAATTTATATACTGTTGGGGAAACAAGACAAAAAGATAAAGAAACAAAGGAATATATAATCTGATATTTAATAGAAACAAGCACAAAATATAATAAGGGGACAGAAACAGGCATGTTATAATAGAGTGGTCAGAGAAGGCCTTTCTGAAGAATTGATTTTACTGCCAATAACTGAAAGAAATGAGTGCATGTGACATCGTAGAGTCTGGAACAAGAGGATTCCAAGCAAAGGGATGACCAAGTACAAGGGCCTTTGTTTACAAGTGTATTTCTCGTGTCCAAGGAACACAGATTTGCTGGTGGAAGTGGAGCAGAGTGAGCTGGAAGGTTGGTGGTAACAGTGGAGGGACGGGCAAGGGCACACCATACATGGCCGTCACAAGGACTTTGGGTTTTGTTGTTTGTGTACTGGGAAGTCACTGAAAGATTAGGCTAGGAAGCACCTAGCCTATGAGTCCCCTATTCCAGCTTATTTTCTGGGCCCTGATATTTTTCACACCATATCTGCCTGCCCCAATGTCAGCAAAGGGTAGGCAGACACCTCTTTGCCCTGCCCCAGACAACTGCCAGGACATTGACTCATTACCTTTTGTCAGACTTCTTTTATCTGGAAGAACTTCCTCTACTTCCCATGACCGATCTTTAGCATATGCTGTGGACTAAATATTACTTTCTCTTTGTTGAGCTCGATCTGCCCTTTTACCAGCCCTGTGAAGTTGGAAAACAGGTCTTGTCTTCATTTCTCCTTACCAGGCTGCTTCAAGATCCTAGGATACAAACCCTACTCTTAATTGCATCTATAAGAACAATGTAAATTGTCTCAGTAAGAGAATACCTGCTAGAGAAGGTATTTTAAAAACAATCAAATAATATTCCTTGAGCACCTGCCGTAGCGAGAGTATTAAGATAGTGGAGGCGAAGAGGCAGATTTCACAAAAAGGAAAACCATGTTGTTATCCTTTGAGTAACTCCTCCTCTCCCACATATTAGCTTCAAAGATAAATATTCAAACTGGACACATTCCATATTGAGATGAGAATAATATCCCAGATATTTGTACTAATAACATTTTTTTGGAACTAGCAAGAATTATAGACATTGTAGTCCAACCCCATCATTTTATGAGTAAATTGAGGCCCAGGAAGGTTAATTGACTTGTTAGAAATGACAAAACTAACTGGTAGCATTAGATATCATAATAAGTACACAATCTATGATAGAGAGATAAATTACATTCTAGGTGGGAAGCTAATAATTTTACATTTTATAGTATCTAATTTTACAAAACCATGTAAGAATAATCTTATTAGCCATAATTACAGGAATTCTGGCTCTTAAGATTGTATTATGAACATTTTTCCATTATATTGCTCTTTTCTGGTGTTTTGGCTCAGGAAGATGGGGGGAGGGGGAGGTTTCTGGTACACAGGCAGAAATAAGTCTCCTGAAAAAAACTGGTGAGGTATGCCAAAACGTGATCCACAATGGTGAAGACACACCAAATGCTTGGTGCTTAGGCATTCAGGCAGGCGTCAAATGAATATAGGAGTGGGGCCTCGAGTAGGGAGGTCCCAGAGCTGGTGAGCAAGAAGATGGCATCAGATGTTAATAATACCAGTAACACCTGAATGAGAGATTTGTGGAGTCTATGCCAGGCACCATGGCCAGCACTGTCTGTGCATTATTCGTGTTGACAACAGTTTTTATGAACCAGTTATATACTTGAAGATTAAAGAAATGAGAAAGTATATGCTGTGGAAGTTTCAACACTTGGATCATATACTTAGAGGTGGTCTAGCTGGGATTAAAATCCATGCTGTCCACTGGAGAACACAGGTCCTCAGCCGCCATGTACCTGCCTCTCAGGTCGGGCTAGGTCATGGTCAGAGACAGAATTACCTTGACGGAAAAGAAGGTTAAGCTATAGGTGTCCTTAAGTATGTGGGCCCCTTCCCATTCCCATTGTAAATAAATATTAACTTCCACACCAAATTTTGTATATGTGATTTTTCCCTCTTTTTTTTACAGACTCTTGCCTTCCAAATTATATAAGATTCAGGCCTGACCTAACCAAGATCTGCCCCTACTGTGAGCTTAGAAAATCTTGCATTTTCTGGCATATGAAGTCCATGGCTGGGGATACAGAAATAAAGGTCCATCCTCTAAGACAGGAAGCTGGATACAAGCTTCCCATTAGGGGTCCCCATGTCTCTCTGTGAATCTCCATGGCTACCCAGGCTTCGCAACTGGCACAGTAAGGCAGAGACCATCTGGCAGCATGACATCTCCAGGTGTGGCTGGCTGTAGGGGGAATGAAGTCCAGTTCCCCACAGAGTTGACTCAGGAACTAGTTGTGCTTGAACCTGCAGGAAGGTCCCAGGGGCTGACCAGCAGCATGGCTAAGTGGAGAGAGCATGGACTTTCACATCAACAGATGTGGATTTGAGTCTGACCTCCTTCACTTACTAGTTGACCTTGGGCAACTTACTGGATCTCTTTGAGCCTCAGTTTCATCATATGTAAATTGATCATTTTCGTGAAGACCAGAAGAGAAGAATGGACAGTCCCTGGCTCTATTATGGTGCTCTATAAATGTGGCCATTTATTGTACATACAGTGTAAAAGTCAGGTAGGGCAAAGACTGAGGAAATGAGGCATGGGTAAACATCACCTATTATTTATTTATCATTTGATTTATATATGATTATCTAGCTGTATGCTACAGATTCGGAGTGCCACCCTAGAAATCTTTGTGTTTACCTTTGCCCTCCTCTTCATCTAGGACAAATGGACCCTTTCATGTTCATAGGTATTCATTCATTCATACATACATTTATTTAACCTATACTTACCAAGCTCCTACTGGATGCTGTTCTAGGGGCTGGAGATACAAGGACAAAAACACTGAGGTCCCTGCTGTTGCAGAGGAGTTGGCCTTGGTTACAGCAGAGACTCTTCTTCCCTGTATTAGATGCTGGGGAAGTCAGAGAATATGGATGTAAATGTTGGTGCATTCATAACGGGAAGTTGAGAGACACTGTCTGATTGCTTTCTTCTGTTAAAATGAAGCAGAGTGAGGTAAAAAGCATTTGTGGGGTGGGGAGTAATGGATGTTTCAAAGAGAGAGAAAGTATAGTATAGTCTTTTCAGAGCTTGGGGGAGTGACTTTACTGAGCAAATGTGAGACCATTGCTGGGCAATGCTTAGTGCCCATTTGAGATCTGTGGTCATCATTTTTAAAAGAAGACTCTCCTTGGCTGGGATACAGTAAGCACTTTTTTGGGTACATTACTGCTAGATCATTCTTTCCAGACATGTTCAAAGAGAAGGGCAGAACTGAGTAGCAAGTGGAAAAATGAGAAAAATAGCAAGGGAATTAGAGGGAATATGGTTAATACAACCTCCAAATATGCAAACACAGATATAGTGGCTCAGACTGTGGAGGTCCAACTATAGAAGACTTGAAATGGAACCAGGTGAGGATTGTGTCCTCCAGCTGTGTGATGAGGTGGAGACCAGTGATTGAAAATTTTATTTCTCAATTCTGTGGCCATAATGGTGTAGTATAAATCAAAACAACTAGTAAAATTGCTTGGGGGAGAGGATCCAACACAGTGTTTACAAATATTAGTTTATTTGTTATGGTGAAAATGCTTGAGAAAATACTCTCAGACTGCTCTTCAAACAACAGATGAATTCCTTAAAGTTGTGTATGTAGTGTTCCTTCCTAAATGGAATAAAATTCAAATACACGGAAAGGAATTTTCTGCTTAAATTCTGAGTTTCAGAAACAAAACTTTATTCATCAGATATTTTTAGTGATGATGCATTTGTGCTTTTCTTGTTTCCACAACTTTTAGCCACCAGTTTCTTCTTAGCTTTTGAGATGTTCAATATCTGGTAGTTAGTAATCTGATGCCCTACCTTCAAAACTGTGTGTTCAATGACTATTAAAATCAATGAGGTATGTAATTTTGTATGTTCATGTATACATACACACTTGTGCCCAAATATGTGTTTGCGTAAGCATACACTAGACTCATGAGTGCACACACTTAAATATTTCACACACACGTGCGTGCAAATACACAGGCACACACACACTCCCACAACATAAGCCATGAAGTTTATCAGTTGATATGATAAGCCGTTGAGCTTTTTTTTTTTTTTTTTTAGAAATTTCATGTAATGTCTGAAACATTTATATTAACATATTTCCATACATATTTCCATACAAATACAAATATGATTTTTAGAAATTTCATGTAATGTCTGAAACATTTATATTAACATATTTCCATACATATTTCCATACAAATACAAATATAAGATTTTTAGAAATTTCATGTAATGTCTGAAACATTTATATTAACATGTTTCCATACAAATAACCCAATGAAAGTTTAGTATTAGTTGTTTTGTTTGTTTTTTTATACTGCAGGTTCTTATTAGGCATCAGTTTTATACACATCAGTGTATACATGTCAATCCCAATCGCCCAATTCAGCACACCACCATCCCCACCCCACCGCAGTTTTCCCCCCTTGGTGTCCATATGTCCATTCTCTACATCTGTGTCTCAACTTCTGCCCTGCAAACTGGCTCATCTGTACCATTTTTCTAGGTTCCGCATACATGCATTAATATACGATATTTGTTTTTCTCTTTCTGACTTACTTCACTCTGTATGACAGTCTCTAGATCCATCCACGTCTCAACAAATGACTCAATTTCGTTCCTTTTTATGGCTGAGTAATATTCCATTGTATATATGTACCACCTCTTCTTTATCCATTCGTCTGTTGATGGGCATTTAGGTTGCTTCCATGACCTGGCTATTGTAAATAGTGCTGCAATGAACATTCGGGTGCATGTGTCTTTTTGAATTACGGTTTTCTCTGGGTATATGCCCAGTAGTGGGATTGCTGGGTCATATGGTAATTCTATTTTTAGTTTTTTAAGGAACCTCCATATTGTTCTCCATAGTGGTTGTATCAATTTACATTCCCACCAACAGTGCAAGAGGGTTCCCTTTTCACCACACCCTCTCCAGCATTTGTTGTTTGTAGATTTTCTGATGATGCCCATTCTAACAGGAGTGAGGTGATACCTCATTGTAGTTTTGATTTGCATTTCTCTAATAATTAGTGATGTTGAGCATCTTTTCATGTGCTTCGTGGCCATCTGTATGTCTTCTTTGGAGAAATGTCTATTTAGGTCTTCTGCCCATTTTTGGATTGGGGTGTTTGTTTCTTTGATATTGAGCTGAATGAGCTGTTTATATATTTTGGAGATTAATCCTTTGTCCGTTGATTCATTTGCAAATATTTTCTCCCATTCTGAGGGTTGTCTTTTCGTCTTGTTTATGGTTTCCTTTGCTGTGCAAAAGCTTTGAAGTTTCATTAGGTCCCACTTGTTTATTTTTGTTTTTATTTCCATTACTCTAGGAGGTGGATCAAAAAAGATCTTGCTGTGATTTATGTCAAAGAGTGTTCTTCCTATGTTTTCCTCTAAGAGTTTTATAGTGTCCAGTCTTATATTTAGGTCTCTAATCCATTTTGAGTTTATTTTTGTGTATGGTGTTAGGGAGTATTCTAATTTCATTCTTTTACATGTAGCTGTCCAGTTTTCCCAGCACCACTTATTGAAGAGACTGTCTTTTCTCCATTGTATATCTTTGCCTCCTTTGTCATAGATTAGTTGACCATAGGTGCGTGGGTTAATCTCTGGGCTTTCTATCTTGTTCCATTGATCTCTGTTTCTGTTTTTGTGCCAGTACCATATTGTCTTGATTACTGTAGCTTTGTAGTATAGTCTGAAGTCAGGGAGTCTGATTCCTCCAGCTCCATTTTTTTGCCTCAAGACTGTTTTGCCTATTCGGGGTCTTTTGTGTCTCCATACAAATTTTAAGATGATTTGTTCTAGCTCCGTAAAAAATGCCCTTGGTAATTTGATAGGGATTGCATTGAATCTGTAGATTGCTTTGGGTAGTATACTCATTTTCACAATGTTGATTCTTCCAATCCAAGAACATGGTATATCTCTCCATCTGTTGGTATCATCTTTAATTTCTTTCATCAGTGTCTTATAGTTTTCTGCATACAGGTCTTTTGTCTCCCTAGGTAGGTTTATTCCTAGGTATTTTATTCTTTTTGTTGCAATGGTAAATGGGAGTGTTTCCATAATTTCTCTTTCAGATTTTTCATCATTAGTGTATAGGAATGCAAGAGATTTCTGTGCATTAATTTTGTATCCTGCAACTTTACCATATTCATTAATTAGCTCTAGCAGTTTTCTGGTGGCAGTTTTAGGATTCTCTATGTATAGTATCATGTCATCCGCAAACAGTGACAGTTTTACTTCTTCTTTTCCAATTTGTATTCCTTTTATTTCTTTTTCTTCTCTGATTGCCGTGGCTAGGACTTCCAAAACTATGTTGAATAATAGTGGTGAGAGTGGACATCCTTGTCTCGTTCCTGATCTTAGAGGAAATGCTTTCAGTTTTTCACCATTGAGAATGATGTTTGCTGTGGGTTTGTCATATATGGCCTTTATTATGTTGAGGTAGGTTCCCTCTATGCCCACTTTCTGGAGAGTTTTTATCAGAAATGGGTGTTGAATTTTGTCAAAAGCTTTTTCTGCATCTATTGAGATGATCATATGGTTTTTATTCTTCAATTTGTTAATATGGTGTATCACATTGATTGATTTGCGTATATTGAAGAATCCTTGCATCCCTGGGATAAATCCCACTTGATCGTGGTGTATGATCCTTTTAATGTGTTGTTGGATTCTGTTTGCTAGTATTTTGTTGAGGATTTTTGCATCTATATTCATCAGTGATATTGGTCTGTAATTTTCTTTTTTTGTAGTGTCTTTGTCTGGTTTTGGTATCAGGGTGATGGTGGCCTCATAGAATGAGTTTGGGAGTGTTCCTTCCTCTGCAATTTTTTGGAAGAGTTTGAGAAGGATGGGTGTTAGCTCTTCTCTAAATGTTTGATAGAATTCACCTGTGAAGCCATCTGGTCCTGGACTTTTGTTTGTTGGAAGATTTTTAATCACAGTTTCAATTTCATTACTTGTGATTGGTCTGTTCATATTTTCTATTTCTTCCTGGTTCAGTCTTGGAAGGTTATACCTTTCTAAGAATTTGTCCATTTCTTCCAGGTTGTCCATTTTATTGGCATAAAGTTGCTTGTAGTAGTCTCTTAGGATGCTTTGTATTTCTGCAGTGTCTGTTGTAACTTCTCCTTTTTCATTTCTGATTTTATTGATTTGAGTCCTCTCCCTCTTTTTCTTGATGAGTCTGGCTAATGGCTTATCAATTTTGTTTATCTTCTCAAAGAACCAACTTTTAGTTTTATTGATCTTTGCTATTGTTTTCTTTGTTTCTATTTCATTTATTTCTGCTCTGATCTTTATGATTTCTTTCCTTCTGCTAACTTTGGGTTTTGTTTGTTCTTCTTTCTCTAGTTTCTTTAAGTGTAAGGTTAGATTGTTTACTTGAGCTTTTTCTTGTTTCTTTAGGTAGGCTTGTATAGCTATAAACTTCCCTCTTAGAACTGCTTTTGCTGCATCCCATAGGTTTTGGGTCGTCGTGTTTTCATTGTCATTTGTCTCTAGGTATTTTTTGATTTCCTCTTTGATTTCTTCAGTGATCTCTTGGTTATTTAGTAACGTATTGTTTAGCCTCCATGTGTTTGTCCTTTTTACGTTTTTTTCCCTGTAATTCATTTCTAATCTCATAGCGTTGTGGTCAGAAAAGATGCTTGATATGATTTCAATTTTCTTAAATTTACTGAGGCTTGATTTGTGACCCAAGATGTGATCTATCTTGGAGAATGTTCCGTGCGCACTTGAGAAGAACGTGTAATCTGCTGTTTTTGGATGGAATGTCCGATATATATCAATTAAATCTATCTGGTCTATTGTGTCATTTAAAGCTTCTGTTTCCTTATTTATTTTCATTTTGGATGATCTGTCCATTGGTGTAAGTGAGGTGTTAAAGTCCCCCACTATTATTGTGTTACTGTCGATTTCCTCTTTTATAGCTGTTAGCAGTTGCCTTATGTATTGAGGTGCTCCTATGTTGGGTGCATATATATTTATAATTGTTATATCTTCTTCTTGGATTGATCCCTGGATCATTATGTAGTGTCCTTCCTTGTCTCTTGTAACATTTTTTAATTTAAAGTCTATTTTATCTGATATGAGTATAGCTACTCCAGCTTTCTTTTGATTTCCATTTGCATGGAATATCTTTTTCCATCCCATCACTTTCAGTCTGTATGTGTCCCTAGGTCTAAAGTGGGTCTCTTGTAGACAGCATATATATGGGTCTTGTTTCTGTATCCATTCAGCCAGTCTATGTCTTTTGGTTGGGGCATTTAATCCATTCACGTTTAAGGTAATTATCGATATGTATGTTCCTATGACCATTTTCTTAATTGTTTTGGGTTTGTTTTTGTAGGTCCTTTTCTTCTCTTGTGTTTCCCACTTAGAGAAGTTCCTTTAGCATTTGTTGTAGAGCTGGTTTGGTGGTGCTGAATTCTCTTAGCTTTTGCTTGTCTGTAAAGCTTTTGATTTCTCCATCAAATCTAAATGAGATCCTTGCCGGGTAGAGTAATCTTGGTTGTAGGTTCTTCCCTTTCATCACTTTAAGTATATCATGCCACTCCCTTCTGGCTTGCAGAGTTTCTGCTGAGAAATCAGCTGTTAACCTTATGGGAGTTCCCTTGTATGTTATTTGTCGTTTTTCCCTTGCTGCTTTCAATAATTTTTCTTTGTCTTTAATTTTTGCCACTTTGATTACTATGTGTCTCGGCGTGTTTCTCCTTGGGTTTATCCTGTATGGGACTCTCTGCGCTTCCTGGACTTGGGTGGCTATTTCCTTTCCCATGTTAGGGAAGTTTTCGACTATAATCTCTTCAAATATTTTCTCTGGTCCTTTCTCTCTCTCTTCTCCTTCTGGGACCCCTATAATGCGAATGTTGTTGCGTTTAATGTTGTCCCAGAGGTCTCTTAGGCTGTCTTCATTTCTTTTCATTCTTTTTTCTTTAGTCTGTTCCGCAGCAGTGAATTCCATCATTCTGTCTTCCAGGTCACTTATCCGTTCTTCTGCCTCAGTTATTCTGCTATTGATTCCTTCTAGTGTAGTTTTCATTTCAGTTATTGTATTGGTCATCTCTGTTTGTTTGTTCTTTAATTCTTCTAGGTCTTTGTTAATCATTTCTTGCATCTTCTCAATCTTTGCCTCCATTCTTATTCCAAGGTCCTGGATCATCTTCACTATCATTATTCTGAATTCTTTTTCTGGAAGGTTGCCTATCTCCACTTCATTTAGTTGTTTTTCTGGGGTTTTATCTTGTTCCTTCATCTGGTACATAGCCCTCTGCCTTTTCATCTTCTCTATCTTTCTGTAACTGTGGTTTTTGGTCCACAGGCTGCAGGATTATAGTTTTTCTTGCTTCTGTTGTCTGCCCTCTGGTGGTTGAGGCTATCTAAGAGGCTTGATGGGAGGCTCTGGTGGTGGGTAGAGCTGACTGTTGCTGTGGCGGTCAGAGCTCAGTAAAACCTTAATCCACTTGACTGTTGATGGGTGGGGCTGGGTTCCCTCCCTGTTGCTGTGGCGGTCAGAGCTCAGTAAAACCTTAATCCACTTGACTGTTGATGGGTGGGGCTGGGTTCCCTCCCTGTTGGCTGTTTTGCCTGAGGCAACCCAACACTGGAGCCTACCCGTGCTCTTTGGTGGGGTTAATGGCAGACTCTGGGACGGCTCACGCCAAGGAGAACTTCCCAGAACCTCTGCTGCCAGTGTCCTTATCCCCACGGTGAAACAGAGCCACCACTCGCCTCCGCAGGAGACCCCCCAACACCAGCAGGTAGGTCTGGTTCAGTCTCCCCCAGGCTCACTGCTCCTTCCCCTGGGTCCTGATGCACACATTACTTTGTGTGTGCCCTCCAAGAGTGGGGTCTCTGTTTCCCCCAGTCCCATCAAAGTCCTGCAATCCAATTCCCACTAGGCTTCAAAGTCTGATTCTCTAGGAATTCCTCCTCCCGTTGCCTGACCCCCAGGTTGGGAAGCCTGACGTGGGGCTCAGAACCTTTACTCCAGTGGGTGGACTTCTGTGGTATAAGTGTTCGCCAGTCTGTGAGTCACCCACCCAGCAGTTACGGGGTTTGATTTTACTCTGCTTGCGCCCCTCCTACCGTCTCACTGTGGCTTCTCCTCTGTCCTTGGACGTGGGGTATCCTCCTTGGTGAAGTCCAGGGTCTTCCTGTCAATGATGGTCCAGCAGTCAGTTGTGATTCTGGTGCTCTCGCAAGAGGGAGTGACAGCACGTCCTTCTACTCCGCCATCTTGGTTAATCTCCCCCGTTGAGCTCTTTGAAGAACCTGATTCTTGATTCTTTTGCACCAAGACCCGTGAAGATTCCTTGGGAGATGGACTTATACTTAACCATATGTACAAGAACAAAGGCACAATGAAAAAGAGCACTAGAGAGAGAATGAAGCTTGACTATGGGTTGAAGTGGAATATGCCATATATCTTTGGAATAAAAGCACCCTGACTGCAGTCTCTATTCTAACTAGCTATGTGATCTCAGGCAAGTTATTTCACCTTCCTGAGCCTCTATTTCTTCTGTAAAATCCTCTACTAGATCTAGCTCACAGACTGTTGTCTGCAAACAGTACATTTTTAATGGACATAAAGTGCTTAGAAAGACTAGTTCTGGTTGCTAGTAAGTGCCCAGGTAAATGCTTTTACCTCTTCCTGGTTCTTGCTCACCAGGTCCTACACCTCCCTCCTTGAGTTTGGAAAGGCCCTGTCTTGTGGTTTCCTGGATGCCTCTTCTGGGTTCAACTTGCTGCCCTTCCGAAGCTTGGATTTCTCCCTCACCTGATCAGTGTCACCTCTCTTGGCCATGCTTCAATTCTGAATTCATTCAGTTTGGGCAAGAGCCCCATTTCATTTGCATGTTGACAAATTCTCCCATTTGCCTAGCATATGTCTTATGAGACTGTCAAATACCACTGTGTTGAAAAGATGTTTAGAACACATTTCTTAAATTAAAAGAACAAATTTCAAAACAGTATGCAAAATGATGACCCCCATTTAAAAATGTATACACAGGGTGAGGAGAGAACAAACACTGGCATTTTTCATTTCTCCTTTGAATGTCTCCATTTTGGGCTTGTGTTTATATAATATCTTAGAGGTTACTTTTGAAAGGAAAAGGATATTAATATGAAATACACATTATTTTTTCCAGTAGGAGAAACACAGTGCCCATTGGGACACAGTCATTTATCAATTTAAAAATTAAAAACTCTTTTTTTTGATCCAGAAAACATATTTAAAATTGAGGAGCTCTGTGTTTATTTATCTTTAAAACAAGATCATTCAGAAGAAACATCTTGGAACCTGAAGGTCAGATTTTTATACTTTGAAGTCATTTTTCAACTTCAAGTCAAACAATTTCCACAGTGGTTGATAAAGAGCTGTCTCTATAGGTATTCATATGTCAAAGAAGTTATCAAAGGCCTGGGATATTGATATTTTACCTAAGAGCCTCACTTGTCTAAAAGAGGAGCTCATTTTCTGCACCTTTTACAAGGAACTGTAGTTTTACGACTCTGAGGAAGAAATCATTTCACTCCATTTATGTGTTTTGCTTCATTTCCTCAGAAAGGGAAGACCGGACTGGCTGTGTGATATGTGAGAAAGGGCGGGGCAAGGAAGGAGAGTGCAGAGCGGTAGTCTGCTGCTTCTTGGCAATCCTTGGCTTCCCTCACTTCTGAGCTTCAATTAATCTCTTTCCGGACAGCAGCTTGCTTGCGTCTGAGTGGGCACCATTCATGCGAAAACCTAGGTACGAATTACTTAATTCGGGGAACAGATTGAAAGGAAAGGAGTGATATAAAGAGGCTTCAAGAAGTAGAAGGAAGCAGTTAAGACCATTGAAAAGATTCCACTGAATGGCTCCTTAACAAGGAATTCTAAATACCCCTCATACATTTTTTTTTTTCTTTCAAAAGTACTTTATAAAATTTGGCTGTAGGGATGATCCACATAATTTTCCTTTTTCATTACTAGATTCTTTTTTTCATACATAATGAATGTGAAGAAGACTACACTGACCTTGATTCATATTGATGCAATTTGGGGGAGGAAAAAACTCTACATTGAGGCTCTAGGCTATGATCTGGGAATATAAAGAAAGTAACATATGATCTGCACTTTGACAGAACTTAAGTCCAAAAACAACTCCCCTGAAATGATAGCATTATGGAAAGAACACAGCATTGGTTTCAAACAATCTTGTTTTTATCCAGACTCAGCCACTAGCTAGTTGTCTGATCTTAGTTTTCCTTCTCTGACAAGTGGGGATAAGACCGACCTTCTAGCATTCCTGTGAAGAGTAATGAGCTAATATATGACAAAATCAAGGGCAGTAGCCAGCAGAGGAGGGGGTCATAGAATCAATACTTTTACACACTGTATCATAGATGGCCTGATGGTGTTAAGAGTCTGACACTCTGGAGTCTGACAACTTGAGTTTGGAACCTAGCCCCGGCACTTACCTGCTTTGTAATCTTGGGCACACTGCTTATCCTTTTTGTGCTCCAGGGTCCTCATCCCTGGAGATGAGTAAAAAGGAGATAATAATATTGATAGTATTGATATCATAGGGTTTTGAGGATAAATGAGTTAAAATATGTAAAGCACCTGCAGTACCTGGCGCAAGGTAAGCACTGTGTAAGCATTTCCTCTTATTATTTTTAATAATTATTGATTCTTTTTCAAAATCTAGTCTAGGGGGTTTGTCCTTTTTTTCCCCTTTCTTTTTTATCACTATTATTATTATTATTATTTTTGTAATAGTGATAGTGGCTTCTGTTTTAGCTTAAGTCTCTTTCACTCCGCATTGTTTTGGATGTGTTTTGCTTATGGTCTGTGCACACCCCTGTGCATGGTTAAAGCCTCACAGAGAAACAGGCAGGTTGCAGGTACAGTTAGCACCTTGGGGGATAGCTGTGCTGTGAGCCAGTACTGAGTTTGCAGCTTCCCCTGGACTGGTCATCATAGAGAGGTGCATATGCCTCTAGTAACAAGGAAGACCTCATGAGAGGCTGTGCATGAATCAACACTAATCCTGCCACCGGAGGAACAAACCCAGCTTCTGGTAGTTAAACATCTTTCCTCCTCGGTAAAGCCAAGCATCTTTTTTCAGGCAGAAAGAGTTTGTAACTCATGCTTATATCCCCTGCAGCAGTACTTAATAGAAACTCCACGAGTGGATAAGAATAAGGGAGTAAGACAGGTGACTGTAAAATACGACTACTTTTACACTGCTAAATCAAATTTTATAGTTTTTTTATTCTGAAAGACTTTTAATATTGTATACATATCATATTTCCCAAAAGTTCAAGAGGAGGAGCAGGTAGGGGTGGAAAGTTAAAGAGGGGAAGTAAAATAGTAAGAGCCCTTATTAGTCTTTACATAGGCTGCAGAAACCCTACAAAGGCATCTAGACTCCATTGCAAAACAGGTTTAAGTGAGGGTCATAAACAGTATGGAATTAATAAAAAAACATTTGGTACAAGATTCTGCCACACACCTGCTGGGGCACTAGTAGGACTTCTGAGAAGTAAATTAACCTTTCTGTGTTCCATGTTCCTCATGTATCACATGGAGATACTGTTTATCTCAGGGGGTTGTTATGATGATTAAATGAATCAGTACAATGCCTGACCTTACATAACTTTGTTTATTATTGATTTATTATTACACAGTTCTTCCTGGGTAACTGCTGGAGATTGGTTCTAGGACCCCCTTGGATATCAAAATCTGAGGATGCTCAAGTCCCTCATACAAAATGACAGTAGTACAGTTGGCCCTCTGTATCTGAGGGTTCTGCAATCGAGGACTCAACCAAATTCCATCAGCAGTTGGTTGAACCCGTGGATGCTGAACCCGACGATATGGAGGGCTGATTATAATACTCATCAGACGTTCCATGAATATAGTCTCGTTTATGACTTTACATAGTGATTTTAAGAGATATGGGACTTTGTTTAGGACATTTATTTTCATATATTTATAAATACATTCTAATGGAAATATATATAGTATTATTAGTATGATTTTAATAGTATTATTTTAATTCATATAAATGATGCTTTGTTTTTTCTTTCCCAAATTAATGCAAGCTCGTAAAATTTCAGGCAATGCAAAAGTCTAAGAAATAAAAAAAACTTAAGCCCTTTAGCTTGCTATTCTCTCTTGTCTCCTGCTGGGGAATACTACCAGAGTAACCGTAGTTTCTAAAGCGTTTTCAGTAGAGTTGACGGTCAGGCAGGAAAAGGCGTCTATGCTCATGGAATTTTGGAAACACTGTGCTGCAGCCCCCTTTGGAGACTCCGAACATACCTGGCCATATTAAAAGTGTTGAGAAGTCTTGTAAACAAACTGGCCTGCTTTTACTGCACCTTAAGCGAAGCCTGCCTCCTATTAACATTCAACAGAACACGTTTGGGAAATGGTGTATTAAGCTATAGGCAGCATGAAAGAGTGGAAAGAGCATGAACATCTGGGTCAAAAAGATCTGGATTTGAATCCAAGCTCTTTCTTTTAGTGAATCTGTGTTATTATTATTCTTTTCTTTTTTGCTTTATTTTTAATTTCTTTAAGTGTCAGTTTTGTTGTCAGCAAAGAAGGATAATATTTTATCCTCAAGTATTCTTTGTGAAAATTAAATAACAGATGGAAGGCATAACGTATGTCACAAATATTACCTCCCTTTCCTTCTCCAATGAATGGAAAGAAATTTACAGAGAGATATCTGACATACATCTGGAATCCCTAGGGAAGTGTCTTGCAAATTGCTCATTGAGGAGAAATGTTTCTGGCTATGGTTTAAAATAGGATATAAGATGCCTCACTCTGTGTGATTCCTTTTCAGAGAAAATACTTCCAGGGACTTGGTCTCTGACTCATACTTCCTTTACCCCAAAGCAATATACCTTATCTCCCCATTTTGTCACTTCCAAGGCTTAAAATGTAGCCAGTTTGGGATGCCATTTATCACATAACATGCTCAAGCCATGTTAATTTTCACCTGCTCAACCAATTATTGTGTCACGGTAACAGGGCATGGCAGCCTTATCACACGCAGCCATCCAGGGTAGCATTTTATTTTCTACGTGAAATGCATACACACAATGTCCTCTAATCAAACATTCTATTTACTCCAAATGTCCTGACCTCTTGGCTACTTATTCTAAAGTTGAGAGCTCTGAGACTGGCTTTCAAAAAAGGTAAAATAAGAGAGAGTAGAGGAAAGAGAGGGATGCAAGATGAGTGGAGGACATAGAAATCCCCTGTATATCTGTGTTTAAATAGAACGGATGCTGAATTGGGGGGCAGGAGAGAAATGGATGAACATAGGCTCCAGGGGCTCCGGCAAGAAATTTTCATTTAGAGTTTGTCATTCCTTATAAATAGTGCTGGGTGTTATTGCAATAAGTCATGCCATTGTTGGAACAAAGCCAACTCTTTTGTGCAGTGCTAGATGGCAGGCATCATGTTATGCTTTGGTATGTTTGTTTGATTTTTAGGTTGTAATTTCTAACATCAAATTCCACTTGCCTTTATGATTTTATCTCTGATAAAAAGAAAATTGAAGATACATAGTAATTTCCTGAAAATTCAGACTGACTCATTTGGAACGTGTAGTGATTGGAGCACTGTCTGAACTGAAGTTCTAGGCAAATCTTTATTCATAGAATGTAAATGTGTTACTCTAACTAAGATTTGGCATGGAGAATATTTAAAATGCTGGAAGAAGTCAACTGTTTTCCTGCAACCTCCAAATTCCTCAGATGCTATTTAAATAATGCATGTAATTAAAAATTATTTTTATCTATTCATTAAAAGCAAGATTAAAGAAGGGTGTCAGATAGGCTTGACTTTGTTATCCTAGTTTGAATTAATATTTAATTTAAAAATAAATGCTAATGGATCAACCTAGGCCATAACAGAGGCGTTTGTGCATTTGTGTGTGTGTATGTGTGTATTTGTGCATGCTTTAAGGGCAAAACATAACAAAATGTGATACTGAAGAAAAAAGGTAGAGAGTTAAGAGCACTGATGTAGAAATCAGAATTATTGGGTTTTAATCTGAGGTATACTCTTTACTAGGGATGTGATTTGGGCCAAGAGCTATAGTAGATGCTGTTGGTGTCTGGTCAGGTCTCTTGGAACCCCTCTTCCTGGTGGGTGTGTCCATCCCCCAAATGTTGACACTTACTAAGGGCTCACACCTGAGACCTGCTCTGGAGGATTACCCTTGGGTGATTGCAGCCAAGGTGCCTGGGAGTTACACACATACACACACACACACGCACAAACACAATAGCTGGGACACTGTCAATATATACCTCCTTGCCTCAAGACAGGACAGACTCTGCTCTCCTATTTATTCTCCTGAACTCCCCATGGATTAGACTATAGCTAGACTTCCCCAGGAGGTATCCTAGCTCCTTCCTCTTTCCTTTTTTGCTTCCTACATCTCATTTCTAGTTTCTCTTGAAAACACTCCCTCCATAAGCCATGTGCAGGGGAAATCTGCCTCAGGCTCTGCTCCCAGAACACCCAACCTAAGACAAGTGGCTGAACTTCACTGTGCCTCATTACTTTTTCTGGAATAATATCCACACAATGAGAAACACCTAGCACCATCACCAGCCCAAAGTAAGTGTTCAGTAAAGTTAGTTCTCCTGATGCTTCTGCCTTTGCTGCTGCTATTATTATTATTCCTTGAATTAGTAGCTGTTGTGATGAGATATTGAACTACTACTTAAAGTTAAGTAAAAAGGGTAAATTTCAGATTTCAGAGCAGCCAATTTAAGAATAACCACTACTGGGCATCTCCATGTGTGTTTTTTATTATGGTTAACCTTCCTTAAATAGAATTGCTTCCTATACTTAGAGTCAACAATATTTATTTTTACATGGACTAGTCCAAGGTATAGTTTGTGTCTTCAAAAACTTACAGTCCAGTAAGGATATTAGACAAGTACTCAAATTAATATAATATAAGGAAGGGTTGAAAGGCAAATGACTAGAGTCCAGCATATATAAAAACAAAATGGTGTGCTCTTTCAAAACAAGGACAGGCAACATTCAGATTGAGGCAGGAGAGAAAGACTCTTAAAGGAAAGAAGGTTGGGTGAGTGAATGCATAGTTGGCTGGGTGGCTGGCCAGCTGGCTGGCTGGCTGGAATTTTTAATAACTTTATTGAGGAAGAATTTATATTCCACAAAATTTACTCACTTTAAGTACACAAATCAGTGAATTTTAGTAAATTCACCATGTTGTGCAACGATTCTATCCATCCAGTTTTAGAGCATATCCATCATCCTAGTAGGATCCCTCCTGCCCATTTTATGGTTAATCTCCACTCTCATCCATAGCTCCAGGCAACTACTAATCCAGTTTTTGCCCTTATAGGTTTTTCCTTTGGTGATAATTTCATACAAATGTGTTCATAGAATATGTGGCTTTTTGTATCTGGCTTTTTAATTTAACGTTTGAAATCGATGGATGTATCATATATCAATAATTCATTCTTTTTATTGCTAAATAGTGTTCCATTGTATGGATGTAGTGCATTTTGTTTAACCACTCTCTTGTTGATGAACATTTAGATTGTTTCTACTTTTTGTCTATTTTGTGTGCAAGTCTTTGTGTGGAGGATAAATGCATTTTAACAGTTGAATATGAGCTGGCAGTGAAGGAAATGCCATGAGTGAGGAATGGAGATGAAGTTTGCCTTGTGATCAAGAGGGATTGACTGCTTATTTAGCAAAAACAAAGAGTATCATAGAGGCATGGTGACTATGAAAAGCAATGAAAGCAACAACACAACTTACCAATATACATCAAGAGAAATATGTATCTTCCAATATACCCTGCCCAGAAAATATTTCATGCTCAAAACATTTTGCAGAACACTGGATAACATATGCCTTTATGGGAAATGCTTGTTAGCATTTTAAAAGTTCTGAGAAGTTCTGTAGTAAAAATACTAATTTAAAAAATATATTTTAAAACATCTAAATTTCATTTAACCTGGAATTTCACATACACACACAAAAAAGTAAGCTTGGATTCTGTTTTTATTAATTAGCAGTATTAATACTTTGTGAATCTAATGTTCTATGAAAACACTTTGATTAATCTATATAAAACAGGTACATACAAGGTTCTGCCTTGAAGGCCAGGATAGGAAATATGAAAAAACTACTGTATATAAAAGATAATGTGGACATTTATAAAATTAATGTAGCTCTTTGATTTCTCCCCAACCTGTAATTCATACTCCTGTTAAGGCACATCACATTATGTTAGCATTTCAGATATTAAAATGAGGGTAACACCACTCTATCCCTTTCCTCCAAGTTGGTGTTTTACACAGCTAATGGCCATATGCCATTATTGGTTGAGACATCATTTTTGTGGGGTCTTATCACTATTTCTAATGAAGTAGAAAAAAATTCCAGATGTGGTTAAGGTAAGTATTGTTTTTTGAAACTTTTGTTTCAGTTGTGTGTGTGCATGTTCATGTCTGTGTGTTATCCCAATATGTGGTCAGTGGGTTAAAGTTTAATAAAAAAATGAAAATCTTTTCCCTAAATTATCCTTTCCCAAAGTTTAAGAAAAGTATCATCATGATGCAAGATGCTTTTAGGTGATACATGGACAATCATTACAAATATTGTATTAATAGGGAGTTATTTATACACTTCCTAAACCTAGTTCAATCCTTTGATTATAGAAATGAGACATTCTCCTTTTGGTGCCAGCCTTTAATACAACAATTGTTTGTGTCTTCTTTGAAAAGAGATGACAGTCCTGAGCTCAGACCTAAAACTTGAAAACGATGTCGTTTCATTATATTTATATTTGTAGTTACCTCTTTATGGCAATTGATACTTATTTGCCATTTGGTGGTGATGTAATATTTCCTTTAAAAATAATATATTTAAGTGAATTCCGTTAAGAAAAATAACACTAGTGTAAGTGAAATATAGATTTTGGTAGAGATATTAAAGGTGATTGTGAATAAATGAAATTTGGGAAACACATTTCTAACCTCTACCTATCCTGAGAATATCTTTTACTTATGAGAACTCCCTTGATATTTAAAACATTTTTTAATTGTTTCATGTATTTTTGATGATCATATTCTGTTACCTGGGAATCAACCAGTCTATTTTAGAAGTTAGTCAAGTAAATAATATGCAGTGGTATAGAACTGAAGGTTTGCTGGTGAGAGGGGCAGGCATGGCTTGAAAATCACTCTTTTATTCATAGAATTTCTTTTTCTTCTTTCTTTGCTAAAGAATCTGCAGAAAGTTTGCAGCCTGTGATGAAGGGCCCATAGCTGTTTCCGCGTCTCTATCTCATTAGATGTAATCAACTCAGTTAGTTGGCAATGCCACAGTGTTTCACTTAATCTAATATTCAGATCAATGGGAAGTTGCCATATGTACACAGATTACCAATTTTCAAATCATTAGAATGCAATAAAAATAGACCCAATGCTCTCTTGACACTGTGTATAATTTAATCTCTCCTTGTTGAATCACAATTGAATTCAGGGTCTCAAAGACTACGGAGAATATCAATTGGATTTATACCATATATGTGCAAAGATACCACTTAATCAAGTTGCAGTTTATTGGGTGCCAGATGAGAGTTTACTTGAGTTCAAGTGTATCTACCACCTTCAAGATGGGCCTGCCACTGTTCTAAATTTGACATCTCAAGTCAGTGTCTTAATTCAGTGCCATGTGTGTCTCCTTTATGTCGGGTACTCTTACTACATCAACAGAGGTAACTAGTTTGTGCTTAGAGTGATAGTTTTAAGCTATTCCAGAGAATATAAATTAGATCTTGTAGAATCAGGGAGATGATACGTATGGGTTTAGAATTATAGGTGTATTTTCTGTCTTGTGTTTAACTGGATAACAACATAATTTCCAGGGCATTCTTGTCTCTAACTCGTGTTTACAAGGAATCCAAACCACTATGGCCAACATTGAACTTCTCCTCCTAACTTCCCCAGAAGTCCTTATTCATACCATTTGTCCTGGATCCCATGAATAGATTGTTTTACAGTGTTCTGATTGCTTTTCATGTCTATTTTAACACCTAACAAGTCACTGAGGGCAAGGATTGAGTCATATGTGTGACCTAAGTCTAACCGGTGATTGATTGATTGATTCTTTCATTCAGCACATACTTTTTGTAGTTTACTGCAGGGAATCAGGCCTTTTGAGGAAGAAGATAAAGGTTTGTTCAGATGTTATGATATGGCTTATATTTTTAATGAGTCACTCTAGCTGATGTCTTCAGGGGCAAGGGAGCAAGGCAGAAGTAAGGAAAATCAGTTTGGAGGCTTTTGCAATTACCAAGGTGAGAAGTGATGGTGGCATAAACTGGGGTGGTGGAGGTCACAGGTGCTTGTTTTACACTTTTCAGCGTGCCTGGTATGTTTCTCTTTTCAATATATTGTTTAATAAATAAGTGATACTATATTCCTGTCTGCCTATACCTTCACACTTTCCAAACTCTTGACCTTCCAATAAATATAAAAAGGGCTTGTCTCTGCATATTTACAAAGTAGTCTCAGTATCCAAGCTGATGGGTAGGCAATGTGGTGCATTATGTAGTTGCTGTGTTCAGCAGAATCATTCTTTTGCATCATATGCAGTTGAGTTCATTTCTATTTTGAATAGTTTCATTAGATTTTTAACATAGGCAGGGAAAAAGAATGGAATGGATATGTTTTGCATATTCTGCTAATAACAACATCAAAAAACCTGCAATATTTAGACAAAACCAAGTGACTAGATGCAGAATTCGTCAATCTGCATAGTAGCACTAAAGACAAATATGGCAGTCGTTTTGTGCTGTTAATGGCCTTATCGCTAATAGTTCAGTTTGTTGGTGCTAGAAATGATTGTGAAATTAACCCTGTGAATATTAAAATGGTACTTTTTGAGATTATTTCTTTAGCACAGAAAAATTTTAATCTGGACATGTCCTCAAAATTCACTTTTGAAAGAATGGGCAGGTAATATTATGCCCATTTTACAAAGGAGGAAACCGGAGAACAAATAGAATACATGACTTGGCCAAGGTCATGCTACCCCAACACACCCAAAATAAAAGCTTGATGTCAGCAGAGTTGTCTATTATGTCCACTGCTTATCCCGAAGGCTTAGTCTAGTGCTGGCTGAATAAATATTTCAAGAGCAAATGACTGAACGCGTGGATAAATGAAAGTCACAGAACCAAGATTATAACAAAGACCTAACTTAAAATACTGGAAGGGGAATAACTTGATAAAGATGTAGAAAATATGCCCTACACAGCCACAGTAGTGAAAAACTAGAAATAGTAGCCAATACGTATGACATTTGAAAAATTCTGTATGGTGAAACAATAGGCCAATACCAAGTTATCAGTTTTCAAAAGGTAAATCCAAAATCAAATAGTATTATTTCATATTCACTTTCGTCGAAGTGATAAATGAACTAAAATATAATAAAAGAAAAGCGTACCTTAAAGTTGTGACCCCCTCTCACAACAGAAAAACATGCAAATAAGATGAAAAACCAAAAACCAGCCACGTGAGACACTCTACTTCTGAATTCCTCTCCCTAGATGCAACATCTTTGAACCTTTGGACTGTTTCTTCTACTATAGACTTTTATAATAAGTTTGTTCTTACTCACATTTCTTGACTTTTCAATTTCAGATATTACCTGTAGTCTTCTTTTTCTACACCAAAGTCCCCTCCTCCATTCTCCCAAAGTTTTCACTCAACATTCAAGAGCTTACCATATAATATTATTCAAAGCTCTTCAAGATAGTAGACAGCAACTGCTTTACTTTCTCATTTTCTCTGTAGTTAATAATGGCTTCTTTCTTTTTAGTTTGCCTAAACATTCTATACAGGTATGATTTCCCAATCCCAATCTCAATCTCAAACTGTAATTCGCCCCTCAGTACAAATAAGCATATTCAAAAATCCCCTAAATCCATTTTTCCCCTTGGGAAATCCCTCCGTGATCCACTTCTCTTGTTCCAATTTACAGGTCTTGTTCTCTAAATCTGTTGCATAAGCCTCCACTGGAGTCTCACTTAGAATTCCTTTTGCTTTCTCTTGGGTTGCATCCTATGGCTTCTTCTTATTTGCTACTCCCTCCAGTTAGAGGAGTATACCTTCCATCACTTCCTAAGACAGAAAGAAGTCATTTCTTAAAGAGATTTTTCATTCTCAATTTCTTTTTTTTAATTTTGTCATTCCATGTGACCTATAGTTTGTGTTGGAATTCTAGGTTGGAGAACAACTTCCTTCAGAATTTTAAAAGCTTTACTTTTTCACTCTTCTAGTATCTTGTTTAAAAGCCCACTGTCATTCTGTAATCTAAACAGTTTCTTTTTTCCCCTCTGGAAGGTGTTAGCATTTTGTCTTTATTTCTGGCATCTTGAAATTCCAAATCATGTTTCTCTGTGTGGGTTTCTTGCCTCTCACTGCTTTGTGCCTTTGGTAGGTCTTTGTATTCTGAAAGCCTAAGCTTTCAATTCTGGGGAAACTTTCCATTTTATTGGTTTGAAATGTATTTATCTACCAATGATTCTGTTTTTTCTTTTTGCAACTTTTATTAGTCAGATATTGAGTCTTCTGAATTGATCTTGTAATTTTTTGTTTCTCTCCTATTTTCCAGCACTTTTTTTTCATATCTCTTTATGTAAGAATCTCTCAGATTTATGTCTCTGTCTTTTTTAATGTGTTCCTTTTTATGTCTGCTAACACATTTTTTTAATTTCCCAGAGTTCATTATTATTCTAATTATTGCCTCTTTTACAATGGCTACTTGTTCTTGTTACATTTTTGTGACCTTTTAAAAAATTTTATCTGAAGCTATCAAATATATTTTTAAAATTTATTTTTATTTTGTTCCCTGTACTGAATGTTTCTTCTGAATCCCTTTTATCACTTGTTTGGCCTCTGCCTTTCCATCCCAGGCTGTCTATGAATATTTCAGAGTGAGATAATAACATACTGTGATTGCATCACCTGTGTGACTGAGCAGACTTTGTGTATTAGTGGTTTTCACTTTCATCTGCTCAGTTAAAAATCCAGCCATTTCATCAGAAGATCCTGAAATGTTCCTATCTGTGGGTCTTTTCTCTGGGGCTAGAGCTGATTTCCTATCATTTATCAGTTGGATAATTGGATTAGGCTGTAGGAAACAGAAATATAACTCCAGTTGCTTAATCCTATGAGACTTTTTCCCCCTTCCACCTCAATAAAAAGCCGAAGGCCTAATCAAGTTGTATTTTTACCACCACCAAACTTAGCATATGGTTTTTATCACCCACATTTATCACTCACGGTCTCAACATAGTTGCTCCAAATTCAACCTCATGTTCATGTTACAAACAGGAGGGAGAAGAAATATTGAAGGAGGAAAGGGTAGCACCAATATTAAAATAAATAAATGAATGAATTAATAAATAAACATCCCAGAAGTCCCTAGCAGATCTCTTTGGTCAAAACTATACCATAAATCCATTTCTAGTTGTAAGGGAGTCTGGTCTATAGCTGGACCACTGTCATCCCAAACAAAATCAGGCTTTCATTAGAAAGGAAGAAAGGAGGATGGCTGTTGAATAGGAAAACTAGCAGTATTCACTACATAGAGTAAAATAAAATAGATAAAATGCACTGTCCAAGGTCAAGTTGAAGAGCTTCAAACCCAATACACTGTGTGTCCTATTATTAATTTAGGATCCAGTGATACAGGATCTGACTTAAAGGGCATGAGTGTATTTGTGTGCTTACTCTAATAGTAAGATTAGGAAACATTTATCCAGGCAAGAGTCTGTTAGGTGCTCCGTTGTGCTTCCCTGCTCTCCTTAGAGTTAGCAAACTCTACTATAACTAAACTGTAATATTGTTAAGTATGGTAGCTGATCCTTGTTCATAATTATAAATTTAGCATCTAATATCTTTTTCTGACCAAGAGTAAGTATTTGATAAGTAAAATGAACACATCAAAATATGTCATTGCTATATAACTAAATTTTTTATTGTGTAAATGATCATTCTTTTTTTTTTTACATTGAGCATTTAAAGAGGAAGGAAAGAAGTGAAGAAGGAAGGAAGGAAGGAAGGGAGGAAGGAAATAAGTGAAGAAGGAAGGAAGGAAGGGAGGGAAGGAGGGGAAGAAAATGAGAGAGAGAGAGAAGGAAAAGAAAGAAGAAGGAAGGAGGAAAATTTTGATCACTAGCAGCCAGCATGGTTTTATTTAAAAAAGGAAATCTTAACATCCCATAACTTTTTGTTGAAAGGCCATTGAATTACAGTTGAGGGAAATGCAATGAAGGAGTTGATTTAACTCCTGCTAAGGCAGCATCCTATAGTATGTGAGTGTACACACTCTGATATCTGTCTGCCCAGGTACAACCCCAGCTGTGCTACTACCTAGCACTGTGACCTTAGACAAATTGTTTCATATTCTTATCTCTCAGTTTTCTCATCTGTAAAATGGGGATAGTAATAACACCTGGCTCATGTGATTGATGTGAGGATTAAATGACCCACATATATAAATACCTTTTGTCAGTAAGCATTTAATAAAAGTTAGCTATTTTTTAAGCATATGGATACAAAGAATATTGCAATGTGATTACTCAATAAGAAATTTAGCAACTATATACAAAAAGGGATAATTCAAGTGATTATCAGCTGTAATTAAGATTCCCAGTGGGCACTATCTTCCCTCAGGCATTGTATTAGTTTTCTAAATCTTCCATACCAAGTACCACACACTGGGTGCCTTAAACAACGGGAATTTATTGTCTCACAGTTCTGGAAGTTAGATGTCTGAAATTAAGGTGTTAAGGAGTTTATTTACCTCTGAGGGCTCTGAGGGAGGATCTGTTTCTTGCCTCTTTCCCAGCCTCAGGTAGCCTTGGGCATTCCTTGGCTTGTAGTTGGTGTTCTCCCTGTGTCTTCACATCATTTTCCCTCTACATGTCTATCTCTGTGCTTGAATGTTCTCTTTCATAAGAACATCAGTTGTGTTGGATCAGGGTCCACCCAGAAGACCTCATCTTAACTTGATCATAGCAAAGATTCTATTTTTAAATAGGGTCACATTCATAAGTATGTTAGGACTTCAACATATTAGTGGGCAGTGGGGTGCAATTCAGCTTATATGAAGCATGACTCAGATGAGGCCATAGCTAATATTTTCACCAGATCTATATGCAACCCAGGTGTCAGCTGGTGCTTTTGTGGCCTTTGAGCAACGGATGGGGTTGAGGCCCTAGGCTTCAGAATGATACCTGTGGATTCCTACTGACTTTTGCTCTCCTGGCTCTGCGGATCTCAGGCCATTGTGGCCTTGTGGGCTGCACCGTGCCTCACTGACCCACGTGTGAAACTCATCATGTCCTCAAAAATGATCCACTAACACAAAAATATCAGGGACCAATGCTGGCTCCACTGAAACTTTTTGAGAGGAGGGAGAATTTCTAATACACACCATACAGTACCCAGGACACAACTTGTGAAAACTTCACTAAAACTTTCTTCTCTGCCAAGTCTGCTTCAGCCGCTTGTCCCTGAGGGAATTTTTTTTTCTTAGTCTATCCTCACTCCTAGATTTTCACCAATTTTTTCCCCAGATATCCAGCTCTTTTCTCCTCTTTTAGGCAGAAAATTTTATTTCTCTCTGATTCCTAGATCCAAAATTTATCTACAACCTCATCAAATAAACACCTCCCAGAAACTCTGATGCTCTCATTAATGAAAAGTCAGGGTTACATGTTATTTCTTACATAGAAATTATAGAGGGAAGTGAAAAAAAATGCCAGGGATGGAAAAGTCAGAAAGAAAAACAATCCACAAGGGGATGGAGTGGGAGAAGAGGAATGCTGAATTTAGAATGATGAAATTTCACAGAGATATATGAAATAATAAGTAAGATTTATGTTATGGTTACTGTGGAATATGCACTCAGTGATTTTTTTTGTGTGTGAGAAAAGTTTACCTCCATCAGTCCTCACAAGAATCTTAACTTGCTCACAGTCACAGAGCTAATAAGCAAGGTGGGATTTACACCCAGTTACTAAAAATCCATAGACCATTTAGGACCATAGGGTCCTAAAAAATACAAAGTGAAGGATCCTCAGCTCATGAAAATGACATTAATTTTTACTGATGAGTAGGTTCCTTTTGAGTGAAGAAGGTGATTTTACTCTCAGAAAATATGATCTTAAATAAAAATATACTGTCCAGGATACAGAAATTATAGTCCTGCCCTACTTTTGTTTGGTCAGAGCAAGCCGTGGTGATTCTATTCATTTCTTGGCACTACACTCTGAGAGTTTAGAATCTGAGGACTTAGGCCAAACTGGACCAAAATCCCAGATCCATCACTTATTGGCTGAATGATTCTGGGTAAGTTCTGCCCTTGCTTTCCTCATTTGTGAAATGAGAAAAAAAAATTACCTGCTTCATGAGAGTGAGAGGATTTAAATGGCATATACTGCAGTGACAGGTACTCAGTGATTCCACAGTAAAATAGTTCTATGGATATTAATCACTCTATTTGAATGAAATAATTGATTAGAATTAGTCACTTTTATTGATAGTAATTCAGCGTCAATATTTAACTCTTCCACTGAGCTGAACTCAATTTTGAAAAAAGAATTCTTTTTTTTTTTTTTTTAATTTTTATTTACTTATTTATTTATTTACTTATGGCTGTGCTGGGTCTTCGTTTCTGTGCGAGGGCTTTCTCTAGTTGCGGCGAGCAGGGGCCACTCTTCATCGTGGTGCGCGGGCCTCTCACTATCACGGCCTCTCTTGTTGCGGAGCACAGGCTCCAGACGCGCAGGCTCAGCAATTGTGGCTCACGGGCCTGGTCGCTCCGTGGCATGTGGGATCCTCCCAGACCAGGGCTCGAACCCGTGTCCCCTGCATTGGCAGGCAGATTCTCAACCACTGCGCCACCAGGCAAGCCCTGAAAAAAGAATTCTTAACAATTTTTTTTCACTTTTCATACTGCCTGAGGTTTTATCCACTTAGGCTGAGGCCAGCAATATTTGGAGGAAACCCAGTGAAATTAATAGAATTGCTGTTTAGAACAGTGGTGCAACAGACTGACCATGAGTACGGACCCTCAAGTATGGCTGCTTGCGTTCAAAGCATGAGTCTGGCACCTGCTAGTTGAAAAATTGGGGCAAGTTAATTTATCCCCCCTGTGCCTCACTGTTCACATGCATAAAATCAGGACAGCTGTTTCTGATACTCAGTAAAGGCATAAAAGACCCATAGTTCCTACCGTGTGCTTTATTTGCTATTTATTTGTGTTTAAATATATTTCTTTCCCTACCCAAGGTACTGTGGATTTATGCAATAAACTTCACATTTGCTTATGAAAGACTGTTAATTTTTTTTTAATAAAATCACTGGCACATTTTATATTTAAAATCTCAGTTCATATATTAATATAAAAGAAGTATTTTCATAGACCATATTTCATTGATTGTTGATTTCAGATACATAATAATTATAACATGATAATGAAAGAAATACTACTGATTTTCAGGAGTAAATGTGTACCAAGATCTTTACATTTTATTTAATGCTTATAACAACCCTATGGTACAGGTTTAGGCAGTTGCCTACGGCTGTTAAGGACTGAGATCCAGGTCCATGTGGCTCCAGACCATGAAACCTTCCAGAGCAGGTGTTGAAAGGGGAGCAGGGGGATGAGAGAAGCTGCTTCCCCCCAGAGCCTTCCCCAAGGCCACCAAACTCAAGGTCTCACCATCACCCAGAGCAAGCTCAGCTCCTAACCCGTTCTGTGCTTCTTTCAGGTTTCTTTCAGATCTGATTTATTCCTAATTGAAATAACATTTGGAGAAGAAACCAAAACGTCTTTTACTTTCCCTGGATAGGAAAAAATATTTTTCACTCACAGGATTGTTGGGTTAGGATGAAGACCTACCAATATATGTACACTTGTAAATGACATGTTCATTCTGTTTTATAATTCCAACTGGGACAGAATTCTTCCCTGGTACAATAAGATATCGCAGCCTTGTGTACTCCTCACCTTTTCGTCACTGCTAGTCTCCAGAAAGCTCAGGGACACGTAGGAGGTAGTTGTGCCAACACCTCTTTGGCTTCCTGAGGACCATGGTGGAGGGCGGCTGTGCGCTGTTAACAGTGATTACTGCTTTTGTGGAGTACTGTGCTGTACCAGTTAGGTTAAGTGTAGTGACACCATTCACAAATGATGCAGGAGGGCAATAGTCATCAACTCATGCTGCTCCCTTGTGCATTAAGAGGAGGCTTAAGCACTTGGCTTTCCACAAAGTTCATGAAAAATGCCCTGCTGTGAATTATCTGGGTTTTTTTTTTGGTGTTTTGTTGTTGTTGTTTGTTTGTTTGTTTTACAATAGGAGGGAGAAGGAGACAAGGTGGATGGTGGAAATATCAGAGAGAATAGAGTTTGAATCCTGTCCCAGGCATGTATTGTCAAGTTGTACTAGAGTTACCTGCTTGGACGGAGCCCCTCTCATCTTTAAATGAGAATAACAGCCGTGACCACTCATAGGATTGTTGGGAGGATTGTGTGAATTCCTGTGTTTCATTGGGACCTAGCCTACACTAAGATCATAAATATATGGCAGTTATTTTAACAACTTTCATAACTCTAAGTATGAATACTTGTAGGATTTGAGGGCCCATTTGTTCATTCTGTTTCACTAAGCTGAATTCTGTGAGTTCAGATTTGTTTAACACTGTGATAAACATTTGTTTTACACATTTTATACATTTGTTTTATCATTTGTTTTATACATTTGTTTATCACTGTGATCTAATGTGGCCAATGGGATTTAATAAGGTCTCAAAAAAGTGTATGTTGAATACGGATGCCCAGGAGTGTGACTGTCTAGGGTGCAGTATCTCATAAGATAAGGAGCACTGGATTGAACGTCAGAAGACTTGGATTATGATCATGGATCTGCCATAAGCCAACTGTGAGAATCTGGGGAGTCTGGGGAAAGCATTTTCCTCTCAGGATCTTAGATGTTGTCATATATAAATTAGAAATCCATAGACACAAATGCTGATCCATGAGTCTGCAATGTGTGCCTATTAAGCATACAAAATCCTGGGCTTCATCCTAGACCAACATATTCTGAATATTAATGGCATAGCCCAGGCTAGTTTCTTTTATGAATTGTCCTAGGGTTGAGTACAATGGGATGTGGTGATCAATTTCTTTTAAATTTTGGCATTCTATGGACCTAGATTATCAGATTTAATTTTTCAAAAGTTCCTAAAAAAAAATCGTTTGTTAAAAGAAGGAAAAAATCAAATTAACAATCTTCATAGTGAATGTGAAATAAGATCTTCTCCACCTTTTCTAGAAATCAAACAGAAATGGGACATCTAAGAACAGAAACCACAGCTGAGTGAACTTGCTGGGGTCAACAAATTTAAAACTCATGCTATGATGTTTGAGTATTTGGACTTTGGGCTCCAGAGTTCTTCAGATGCTGGGAAATTGTGCTTAGAGAGACTATATGTATTTCCCAAATCATTCACAGTATTTGAGGAAATATAATGATTTTCATTAGAATTGAAGACATTATAGTTCTGTGCTATTTTAAGTAAAAAGCCCATTAGGAGTCTCTAGTAATTGAATTTTTCCATTGTAGTAATCTTTTAGATACATAGCATTCTACATTAAAGTTGGAAGTGATTAGTACAAGTGTTCTCAATTTCATCTTAGCTCTGTTGGTCTTAAATGATTCTAAATTAATTTGTTAAATGTCATATCCCAAAGAGAGAAATAAAGTTTCTTCTTCTTATCATTAGATTCCTAAACTTTTCCTCAAATTGTTGACTGTTAACTGAGACATGGTTTCCCAGAAGTACACATCTTGGAGCATTTTCCAGGGTAGTTTTTCCTTCCTTATTCCTCCTTAATTAGATCTACAGTATATTAATATCTCACACACTGGCATGGTCCTTTATAGCATATAGAAAGTTTTTACAAGTAGTTTGATTTTTACAAGAACATCTGTTTTATGAGGCATACATTATTATGTGTGTGTTTTTTTTTTTTTTTAATGATGAGTAAATTTAAGCAGAGAGAAGAAGTTAGATGATTTCTCCAAGGTTACCCATCAACTATTTACTCCAAGCACCTCCTGTCCTACCATGTACCAGGAATTGTACTATGCACTTGCAATTCAGATATAAATAAGACCTTGCCTGTGGAGAGCTCCAGTCTAATGTAAACACATACACACACATGCACATATACATACATATATGCACACATACATACATACATACATACAGTGTGGGAATTTCGACAGTAGAAGTAAGCACAAGATACAGCTGTAGAATACAGAAACAGTAATCAACTCTCCATGGGGGTTTGGGTGTAGTAAGAGAAAAAGTTGGTAGATCTGTAGCAGCCTTAGCTTTTCAGTAAAGGTGGAGCTTAGTTGCCCTACAATTTGGATAGAAATAGATGTTACATTGTTTGTCTTAAACCTGTTAGAAAAGAATTCCACGTAAGAATGAGGAAATGTCAATTATCCAAATCACAGAATACAAAGAGTTTTCTGATGCCACTAGGCACCCTTTTTCAGTGTCACTGTCAAAAGATGACTCTCAGATTCCTGGCTTGAGTGACTGGTTGGATGGAAATGGCTTTCACAGAGATAGGTTAATACAGGAAGGAAGTAATACCCTATAGGTAATACAGGTAGTACAGATAGGTAATACAGGAAGGAAGGAAGGAATACTGCTGAATTCTCTCCCATAGAAGATATGTAATCTCTCCATTGCATCATGTTGCTTCCACCCAACATGCTTTCCATTAGTAACAATCCACAGTAGAAAGGAATTTCTCTAGAATTAGGTCTATAAATGGAATGATTAGGCAGGCACTTGGGGTGTAGTGAGGCAGACACTTAGATTACATGGAATGAAGTCAAAGGGATCATGTACTTCTTAGGAGAGATCAAATCAATAAGGGAAATGTTTATTCAATTGTCTTTTTCAACTTTTGATGTACTATTAGTAATAATTAAAAGTAAGAATAAATAGTGGCAACTGTATTGTCAACAAAGCGACATCTTAAGAATCTTCCTGTATTGTCCTTGGCAATGACACAATGCGATGAGACACTGTTATCTAGCCATGTTATTCATAAGGCTATTGCCACTAAAATGCTTCATCTAAAAAAGGTGATACTGTTAAGAAAATATGGAAGTGAAACTTGCTAAGTCTTACAATAACTGTGCTGTAGATAATTGATAATTGGCCCTAAAGGAAAAATCAGAGGACCTTAGAATGCCATTAGCATATATATGCTTCCTCATCCTAATGGCAAAAAAGAAGACTCTATAAAATATTTACATATACAAGTCACCTAGTAAAATAATGACATTAAAGTGAAATACAATGAGAGCAGTGTCATGGCTTATGGAGGTATGAATTGTTGAGCTGAATTAAATAAGAATAGCGTGCCTTAATTCTTCTTTCCTTGGTTTAACTCTTTTTTTAAATATACAAAATATATTCATTTCTATAATTGTTCTACGAGATGAAGGAAATGTTTGGAATTATTAGAAAAGGGAATACAAAATTCATATTCAAGAAATGGTAAAGCACTTCCAGCTTGGGTTTTGTTGCTGAATGTCTTGATCTGGAAAATGGGGATAATAATACTTCTATCTAATAGGTTGCCATGAGGATCCGATGATATACTTGCATACAGAACGCTCAGCAAGATATCTGACTCAAAGAGCACTCAAAAAATACTAGTTATGGGCTTCCCTGGTGGTGCAGTGGTTGAGAATCTGCCTGCTAATGCAGGGCACACGGGTTCGAGCCCTGGTCTGGGAAGATCCCACATGCCGCGGAGCAACTGGGCCCGTGAGCCACAACTGCTGAGCCTGCGCGTCTGGAGCCTGTGCCCCGCAACGGGAGGGGCCGCGATAGTGAGAGGCCCCGCGCACCGCGATGAAGAGTGGCCCCCGCACCACGATGAAGAGTGGCCCCCGCTTGCCGCAACTAGAGAAAGCCCTCGCACGAAACGAAGACCCAACACAGCTAAAAAATAAATAAATAAATAAATAAATAAATAAATAAATAAATAAATAAATAAATAAAAGAAGTTTGGCTACAATGAAAAAGTTAAGAATTAAAAAAAAAATACTAGTTATTATCATAATTTAGTGTTGTTTTTACATATGAATAAATAATAAAAGCCAACTCTAATATAGTATTTATAATATGTCAGATACTATTCTCAGTGCTTTTCATGTGATAACCCATTTGCTCTTCCAACAACCTATGCAGTATTACTCTTATCCTGAATTATAGATGATGAAACGAAGGCACGGAGAGGTTAAGAAAAATGTCAAAAAATATCTAGTTGGGAATGGAACCTAGGAGTCTGCCTCTGAGACTATGTGCCTGACCACTCTATGATAACTGCCTCAAGGTAAATTGCTAGTAATTTAATAATGCTATTGGACTAAGAAGTGGCATTCTTCATATGCTACAGTCTCTAGGAGATGATGGCTCTTTAAAAAATAGTAAAATAAGGAAAATGTATGGGGTGCTGATGAAGTGAGTGCTTCTAATAGTTTTACCTCTCTGTCTTGCCCTATCTTAAGAGCTTTTTTGATTGCTAAATGATTTGCTTTCCCATTCTTGATAAATTACTGCCAAAGTACTTGATAATTCTTTTCCTTTCCTGTTTTCACCAATAGTTTCTGTCTTGTTTTCTTTCATTGTGAGCCTTTTAGCAACCTGCTGATTTATTTATGGAAAGATTTTATTTCTCCCATTGGCCCTAGGCTTCCAGAGATAGTGCTTAAAAGCACCATGCAGTGATTATGAGGCCAAGACCACTTTCACGTTTATACCTCCTCTCCTTACCCCTGTGATCAAAGACAAGAAGCCCCCCTCTAGGTATCTCCTTTTGGCTCCATCAGTCCTTCAGAAAATGTTAGTATAGTTGCTTCCAAGAACTATTTATAAGCACTGGCACCCTGAAAATCATAAATAACACATGTTAAGAGAGCATGAACACAAGTTGCATGAGTAATGACACATCCTCTAAGATTCTGTGTCTCAAAGTATGAATCAGTGTTTTTGACTGACTACCAACAGCTTTTGCTTTGTCTAGCTGGCAAGCTCAATATTTAGAAATAGAAAGCAATTCTTTCTTATCTGATTTTCTCCATTCTACCTGGAAACACAAGAGCAGAATAGGAGCTCATCAAATGTCTCAGATTCATCTGATCTCAAAAAACAAGAATGAAAGGTTATGCCATGAATCTTCCAGACTAAAGATTCTAGACTAAAGACCAGGTCACTAGTGTCTGACCATGACCTGCCTGACACCGTTGCAGAAAAAATAAATAAATAAGTAAACGTTAGGTTAATGACCTCATAGAAGGTCCTATATGCCTCAACTTTCATATATTAAAATCAGATGACTAGATTAAAACATTGGTTCCCAAGCCATATTCTTGAGAACTATCAGTATTTCAAGCTGAACCAACCTGCTTTTCTCTACCCTAAATTGAATAATACAGGCATTTACCATTTTTCAGGGAAAAAAAATGTGGATAGAGCTTTTGTAATTTTAAGTTTCCTTCTATAATTTATACTTAAATTATTGATGTATGCTGGAAAGCTCTGACAGATGATAAATTGAGTGAGCAAATAGCAAATATCTATTAATGGAGAAGCCAATAAAGATTGGCAGGTCATATTTTAATGTCTTTGGATCTCTTCGTGCATACGGGTAATTATTTCATGTGCAGTAGTCTTGCTTTTTACAATCAAAGTTGACATTGATCCACTTGACATAATTACATTTGTGAATATTTTAAACTGTTGTACTATCAGTAGCATGGTTTCTAGGTGCTCTGTCATCTGAACATTTTTTTTTTCTTTTAAAGAACATCCTGGGAATTGTAATGCATCTTTTTTTTTTTAATTTTATTTATTTATTTTATTTATTTACGGCTGTGTTGGGTCTTCGTTTCTGTGCAAGGGCCCTCTCTAGTTGCGGCAAGTGGGGGCTACTCTTCATCGGGGTGTGCGGGCCTCTCACCATCGCGGCCTCTCTTGTTGCGGAGCACAGGCTCCAGACGCGCAGGCTCAGTAATCGTGGCTGACGGGCCTAGTTGCTCCGCAGCATGTGGGATCCTCCCAGACCAGGGCTCGAACCCGTGTCCCCTGCATTGGCAGGCAGATTCTCAACCACTGCACCACTAGGGAAGCCCCCAAACACTTTTAATTGGCTATCCTCTCCTCAGCAAAAAGCCACCTTTCAGGTCTATGAATACAGGTGTGCCCATCAGCAACACTTGTGAGTTCTGCTGAATTGCTGTTTCTTGGGAGATGGGAGTGAGGGCCCATTGGCTGGGCCCTCATGCCTCCTCAACCAAAGCACTTTCAGCCTTTTCATATTTGGCATTTTGGATTTCCATGTAAGTGCTACTTTAATTTTAAAAGATTAAAAGAAAAAATTGAGAACCACTGCCCTAGATAGTGTTTAAGATCACTCAGAGCTTGAAACATCTTTGAGCCTATGATATTCCTTGGTGGCTAAACTATTTAACTAGAGTATGAAAAGCTGCCACCCACATTCCACACCAACACACCTGATTTAATTATTGGGTGAGGCAGATGCTCAACATGATAAACTCAAACAAGCTTTGCTCAAAAACGGAAGAGTAACAGGGCAGAACGGAGGTGCATTCAATTTAGGATGTCTTGCCAAACTGTTTCTTTTTAGGTCACATGCAAAACCAAGGACAGTTCTGAAAGTCATGCAGCTGTTGCAGGTGGTGCTTAATTTGAGCTCTTGAACCCCAGAGTCCCAATTCTTTCCATGCAGCTTCCATCTTTTTTCCTCCTCGAACTTCTGAGACATCTATTTTCTCTTTCCTTCTTGAAAGTTTCTAATTTAGTTTATGTGAGTCATGGCAGTATTCACCCAGGCCACTCTAAAAAAGAATGGAAGTGAAGGAGTCAGTGAAAATGTAATAAAGGGATTCACTGGATTTGTCCAGACAGAGGCAGTCCCCTAACTTGGGATACTTGTGATACCTAATCAATCACCAAACCCTTTCTATTAGACATACCAATTATCTTTTGATCCAATACATCTTTTCTGTCTCTTCTATCACTAGAAAATCATGTTTCACTTAGGTCATTAAGGCAACCATCTAAGATGTTTCTCCATCTGCTTCTCAGCAGCTTTCTAGTCCTCCTTCTTCACTATAGCCAAGTTATGACTCTACCACCCCTCTCTATAAAACCATGGCCAGGCTCTTAAACAAGGTGTGTAAGTTCCCTGCTCATTGTTCTGGTTTAACCTTTTGATACACCATCTCGTGAACTCTACTATCCAGCCATAGTGAAGTACTTGTAAGTTACTAATCAAAACGAAATATGCCAGTACTTGGGCATTTGCAGATACCATTTCTCCTGCTGGGTAGGCACACCTCATCTCCCCCTCCCCCAATTCCCGTCTACCTTCCTCATTTTTTACATCTTAGCTCTAGCCATGACTTTTGCCCAGGAAGCTCTCCCTGACTACCAATCTCAAGGCTAGACTAGGTGATTCTTGGTTGTCCTCCCATGGCACCCAAACCGGACTTTAATCACCTTTTCCTATTCAAACTCCCCAACCAGACTGTAAATCCCTTCAGGCAGGGGCTACTGTATCTTGTGTATTCTCTTATTTCCTGCCTTCCAATCCCCACCGCATGCCTAAAACACTGCCTGCCATAAAATTGGTATTCAGAAAGTATTGGTGAGTGAGTTGCTCCTTAGTTCAGGTATCTCACAGACGCAAAGACCACGTGTACAAGATACACTCTTCTCCTCCTTAAAGGAAGCAGAGGCCAACACATGTCTATAACTTTCTGTTCTCCCCTGCATCCCTCACGACAAAGTCAAGCTTATTAATTTAGAACTGTCAGTGATCTGTGTCTTCCAAGTTAATTTTGTGGAGCATTAATGGCTAATTAGTGAAAGAAAATATAGTAGTATTTGTATTAAAGTAATAAAAGATTAGAATGGGAAATGGCATCTCTATACAATATTCATAAACATTGAGAGCACTGTTTGATGTTAAAGGTCTCTGTGTTTCAGTTGGGCCAATTAAAAGATCAGTAAAACCTGTTTATGTGCAGCCAGAGACTCTGTTTTCATCTAAAAACATTATTATGCAAATAGTCATTTCAAAATACACACTGAGACTGGAATATTTAATCAGTTAGTTTAAGAAAACTCTGCTGTTGAAGTTCCAGAAAATGTAAATGTAGAAAGATTGATACATGAAAAGCCCAAATCATTAAAAGCGACCTTTTAAAATGTGTTGTAAAATTTAGCTGCAGGATTGTTATGTTGTACACAGGATAGATGGTATAAAAATAACTCTAGAAGAGTTTTTAAAAATTCACCTTTTCCATTCAGGGCCTGAGATTAGTCAAAGATAGGGCTATGACATTATCCTGATGAGAGAATTAAAAGGCAGCTTAATGCACTCATCAATGGAAAACAAATTCAATTAAAATTACACAAAAAAACAGTGGGAAACTGCCATTATGAATATTATTCACCTAGGCAAATCCAATAATACAAAATTTTTGAGTTTGTTATATTTGGGAAAAAAATAACCAAACTTGAGCCAATGTTCATTGTTTTCATCATCACTGTGTTATCCTAGCTGTAATCTCTAGCTGAACTGGGTACTTTGCCTGAGTCATCTCTTTTAATCTCATAGCCTGCATTATAGTAGCCACCATTTTACAGATAAGGAAATTGAGGCTCAGAGAGACTATGCGACTTGCTCAATATCTCTCCAGTAGTGAACTGTAGAGCTGGGATTTGAATTCCATCATGGCTGACGCCACATTCTCCAAGTTGTCATGACTGTATATATCTCTTTCTATTAACAAGGAACTGTTATCAGATGGTCATTCTGGGTTACCCTCAATGTTTATTTTTTTTTTCATTTTTTTTGTTTGCTTGGCATTCTGTTTTTAAGTAATAATTTGTTAGTAGATGCTGAACCTCAAAGAAAAAAACATTATTATATGAAAACTGATGAATAATGTGTACAAAAACAGACTGAAATAGGAAAAATCATGTCTTTCCTGTTCATGGCATGCATTGTGAAGTTGTATGTTTATTTCCCTAAAGAGAAGGCCTAAATTCAAATACATATATGAGAAGAGCTGACCCCACAGATGTAATCAGTATGAAATCCCTAACCTTTGAAAAGATGTGAGTTCTCTTCTCTGCCACTTGATGTCCCTGTAACTTTAAACAAGTATTTAAATCTCTTTAAACCTCTGTTCTCATCTGTGAAAGGGTACTAATAATGCCTATCTCATTGGATTATTGGGAGGACTAACTGAGATAATATATGCAATTTGCTAATATAATGGAAATGAGCAAGTGGTCAAGAAATTCTAACAATTATTACTACGGTCTTACTGAATTAATTCACCAATAATTATCTTATTTATAGACGTTTTACACAGTTTCTTAGCCCTTTCAAATATATAATTGTTTTTTCCATGTTCCAAGCAGCATAAAAATTGATGGCTTATTCCATGTGTTCAAAAGTCAGAAACAAATGGCATGTATTTAACTGCCCTTCCACTCATCAAATGAGTGAAGACTGTTGACTTTTAATTTGGAGCATTGATTTCTGATTGTGAAGGTTATTTTTGATTGTGCTTCTATCTCTTTGCCTCAGAGGTCAATATTTTCACTCAAAAAAAGCTACTACAAACTTGACCATTGCAAGCAAAATTGGTTTGTCTTTTGCTATCATTTACCAGAAATCTCCTTTCCCGTAATAGTTTATTATTTTTGGCTCTTGCCACTCTTGCCTGTCTCACTCCTGCAGGCCAGTAAGTGGTTTCCATGTTCCCAGCTCCACTCAACAAAATCCGTCCTCCACACTGGGGTCAGAATGATCTTTGTAGATTGCAAATCTGATCATTAAATTCTTGCTTAACATTCCCTAAATGTACTTCATCAGTGACATAAAGTCAGAACTCCCTTTTTATCCTATAAGGCCCTTGATGGCCTGACTCCTCTTAACCAATACAATTATATCTCACCACTCCTCTTTTCTTACTACCTGCTCAAACACACTCAGGTATATATACAAGCAGCTTCTCATCTGCCAGACTTGGCCTGTGTTGTTCCTCTGCCTGTCCCCACCGCTCCCCCCCCACCCTTATCTTTCCTTCATTTCTTTCATTGGTGAATTCTAAATCATCTCTAAAGACTCACCTCAAATCTTACATCTCTGTGATCCTTTTCTGGTCTTTGTAGCTTCACTCCAGGCTGAGTTAAGTATTCCCTTCTGTATGCCTGTAATATCTTGTGTCTATTTTATTCTAGCTCTGATCTCTTTGCTTTATTTATTGAACAAACTTATATTGGTGTTCATTATGTGCCAGGCATTATTCAAAGAAATTTGCAAATACTAACTCATTTAATCTTCAGGACAACTCTGAGGTGGGTGTAGTATTTTTATCCTCATTTTATACATGAAGAAACTCAGGCACAGAGAGATTAAGAAACACGGCTAATAAGTAAGACATAAAGCCAGTATTCAAATTCAGCACTAAGCCTCCTGAACGTAAACATTAAGTTCTACATTATGTTCTTAACCACATGCTAACCATCTCTATTCCCACACTGGCGTTGGAAGGACTCTTTCTGGTTCTGATTTTGCTGTGTCTTTCTCATATTAAGAGCATATTTCCTATATGTATATGTTGGATACATAGAAGTAGTCGAATACAGTAATAATTCAGTGCTTTTCCTAAATCGTTCCCTTGGCTTTTCAAGCCTTCCAGATTGTTGTCTCCTTAGACCACAAGACCAAAATTTATTTTGTGAAATGGTTGGACATCACAACAGCTCTTCTAAAACTCCCCTCCACCCATACTCTTCCTCTCTAACCTCAGAGTCTTTAACATTTTTCTTGGGGTATAGAAAGCAAAGAAGTTTCCTTATCCTTAGTATCCCTTATCTTTAGCAGAAAGTGAGCTATAATTTGGGGATCAGACAAGCCTGTGCTAGACGACTGGCTCTGCCAAGGGCAGAAGTGGTGGTGGCATTTTTAAACATCAAGGCCAGCAAGAGCTGAGTAGTTGCTGGAATAAGTCATGACATTCTAGGCTTTGGCGTCTATTTTAAAGGCCAAAATATCTATTTTGAAGGCTTACTCTTTTCACTTGATTAATCCCCAAGAGGATGACTGACGCTAAGCAAACCCCCCATAGGACAGAGGCAGCGTGATAAGTTAAGGGAATGTGTTTCACAGTCAGACTTGAGTTTTAATAGAGCCTTCACCACTGATGAGCCGGGTGACCTTGCACACATTCTCTAGTTATGAAATTTAGTTTTCTCTTCTGACAAATATAGGTAACGTTACCTTCCTCCCTAAGGTGTTTGTTAGCATTTAATAAAATGTTGTGTCTCTACCTTGCTACCTGGCACGTAGTAAACTCCTAAAGGATAATGATATGTTATAACAACTAGAATTGTCACATAGACAGAGTACTCATGTCAGCATGACCAAGACATGCTGCCCTTTAGTCAAGCTCCATGAAAACCTGGAGCCTAATCAGAAGCTACTTGATGGATGCCATGGAAACCAGAGAAGAGACAGGTAATTCATCCTGGTGGAAGAGCAGCACTGGAAAATGTTTTGTTATTTATTCTTCATTAAACAAATATTAATTAGGCAATGACTATGGACCAAACACTGTGCTAGGTGCTGGGGACATACTAGTTAAAGAGAAAGTTACAGTTCTGCCCTCGATTTGTTCAGAGTCCATGGGAGATAAAGATAATAAACAAGTGAACAAGTGACTCCATCTGTAAGAACAGCTTTTGACACATGCTAGAAAGAAAATGAGTGAGGTGCATTGATGGAGAATAATTGGATAAAAGTTGGGGTAGTCTTGCTTGCTTTCCCTGAAGCAGATCCTCAGATGAGATTTTGTGTCAATGTAATATATGAGAAGGTGCTCCCAGGGAAATGTGGTTGGGAAATGGGAATAGGTCCATAAAAGGAAGGCATGCAATATCAAGCAAAGACTCTCAGAGGGCAACTTTGGCTCAGTCCTGCAGGAGAGCTGTAAGGGAGTTGTAGTTCAGCTTCAGAGTTGGACCCATCACAAATCGAGCATTTATACTCCTCATCCATCAGGCATTGGTTAAGGCTGTACTCCAGGGTGGAGAGAAATATAAATCAGTAGGCACTTCCAGCTCTCCAAGTACAGTCAAAGCCATTTGGGCAGCCTGAAATTCATCCTCTGACAAAGAGACACAGATGCCAGCAGTTGGGAGTGAAAGCACACTGGGAGTTCATGTTTATGAAGATAAAAGGGAGACGCAAGGTAAGATGAGAAGAGTACTGACAACATCTGCTTTGGGGGGTGTCATGTGATAAGATGATGTTAAAATCAAGACCTGAAAGAGAAGAAGAATCCAGCCTTGTGAAGAACAGGGAAACACATTTTCCAGAAAGAGGAACTGTTCGTGGGAAGACAATGAGATGGGGAAGAGCACAGTGAGTTTAATAAATTGAAAGGACCTGTATGCCAAGAGCACAGTGAGTGAGAAGAAGAAGGTTATGAGATAAGACTTAGGAAGTATGCAGGGTCCAGAAATTTGTAGGCCACGTAAAGGAGTTAGGATTTATTCTGGCTGCGATGATTTCCATTTGCACGTTTCAAGCCTTGGAGTGACATTATGTGGTTCTGGTAGTAGGAAAATCTCCCTGACCATTGTATGGAATATAGATTGGAGCAGGGGAAGAAGAGCAGAAGCAGGGCTGCCATTCTGTAGTTTATTGTTGTAGTTGAGGTGGGAGGGGATAGTAGTATTAACCAGGGTGGGGGAGGAGTGATGACAAGGAGAGGAGGATGGAGGTAGCGTATATTGTGAATGTGAAGCCAGTAGGACTTGCTCATGCATCGGGTGTGAAGGGGAGAGAATGGTAGGGATTGAACATAATTCTTGGGTTTCTGGATGTAGTAACTGGGAGGATGGGGTGAGACTACAAATAATAAAAACCAGTAAGACAAGTCAGATGGGGATAATGCTAAGGTTGATGAATAACCTTCAAGCTGTGTGAAGATGCCGTGTTAAATCTAGGATTCTTAGTGATGTTCATGACAAAGGAGTGTAATTGGTTCAGTGGAAGGTGGTGACTTTAACACAAGGGATTTCTTCTTGATGTATACTCTAATCTGGCTCAGAAATGACACTGATGAAACCATTCTAATTCTCTATGTGATGTGTAAGCAGATCCAGATTAAACATCATCTTGAACAAATCCTTTTTGAAAAATCTTGCCCTTTTCTCTCAGCAATGGGTCATATTTCAGTTTCTTTAGTGTTTGATATTATAATCAAGTCTTATATGGAAACAGAAAGAATAGTCCCTGCAAAAATATAAATAAATAAATAGGAGCAGAAAATTTTAAACACAGGGAAGTGCACAGTTGGCAGTTGAATTCTAGAATCACTGTGGGAGTGGGAAAGAGCTCTGCCAGTGAAAACCTGTTGATGTTAATTTTGATGAGAAAGCAGCTGAGAATTCAATCAAAACTCATCCCCTTGCCTCACACGATTTCTGTACCAAGCAGTTGGGCTAATGAGTAGAGGCAGCGAGTCATCTTGTCAGTAGTGGCAACTTGACTACTGACCTGCTTGACCTTGGGTAGGTCACAGTATCATTCTGAGAACCAGTCTTGTCCTCAGTAAATGAAAGAGTTTGATTTACAGTGGTATTGGCAAATAGATCCAATGTCATGGGCCCACTCATATCCATCATCAGTGAATGCTTGAAGCACTAGAGAATGCTTGAAGCACTAGAGAATGCTTGAAGCGTAGAGAAGGATTCTTAGACCATTTCTGGATCCTACAAAATAATATACCTTTGTAGATAAGCTCTATCTACCACGGACATCAGAAGCGCATGTGACAGCTAGAAGATTGTGAAGTTCAATCCTCACATCTAATGGTTTGCCTTCTCTCAGAAATTGAATATTGTACATGCCGTTTAAAGTACTAAAGAACATTAAGCTGGTAATAATGAAAATGTCTGGCTTAAATCAATGTATTATAGCATAAGGCAGTCCACAATATCTACTTTATCAATAGCTATATGTGATCCTCTAGAGAAGACCTTGCCTCTCCAGATTGTCCAAAAAAGTAAAAATATAATCTTGATCTCATAGTTTTAGGATAGGGGCTTTTTGTTATAATTCAGCGATACTTTGAAACCCCAGAATATTTCAAATAGACCTTCTAAGAAAGCACAGTTAGGCATAGCTTCTTAAAGCAAGAGAATCCTTAGATGGAAATAGGATTCATACAGGATCCTTGCCTTATTGGAGGCAAGGTCAAAATCTCAGAATTAAATTTGTGGCCATCCCATCTTCTTGACTTAACTTATATGTAGTTACCATAAGTCTTTTTTCTGCTTCGTAAGCTTTAAACTGGTTGCTTGTACTGAGGTCTGATAGGAAATAAGGATTTCTGTTCCACGTAGCTTGCACACATGCACACGTGCACACACACATGTTTGTCTTTCTTCAAGCACTCTGCCAAATGTCCAATCATCAGGATGGTGATCCATTAACTAGAAGTAGAAGCAGGAGACTTTTTTTTTTTGGCCAGAAAGAACCAGGGCAGCTGACACCCAGGGTGACAGCTAAGACAAGTTGCAAAGAGCTGAGGTTAAAATGTAAAAAGAACAAAATGCCTTATTAATTTACATGACTCCCTTCCCCACCTGACTGTAAGACCCTTTAGGGAAGGGACTGCTTTCGTTGATCTCTATATTTCTCATGCTCAAAATGGACCTGCTGGGCTTCCCTGGTGGCACAGTGGTTGAGAATCTGCCTGCCAATGCAGGGGACATACGGGTTCAAGCCCTGGTCTGGGAAGATCCCACATGCTGCGGAGCAACTGGGCCCGTGAGCCACAATTACTGAGCCTGCGCATCTGGAGCCTGTGCTCCACAACAAGAGAGGCCGTGATAGTGAGAGGCCTGCGCACCGTGATGAAGAGTGGCCCCCGCTTGCCGCAACTAGAGAAAGCCCTCGCGCAGAAACGAAGACCCAACACAGCCATAAATAAATAAATAAATAAATTAAAAAAAAAAAAAAAAAATGGACCTGCTATGTAATAGGAGCTGAACATGTGTTTTTGAAATTACAAGAGTTCCAACATCAAAACCAGTAACAAGAGGCAGAAAATGGCATGGGGGGAGGGGAGTGGTGGTGAAAAACAAAGATAAGAGATGGGATTAAATGGTATGAAAATCTGAGATTGCCAACAACCTTTATGGAAGAACTGTGGCATGGTTGTGATTAACCTTCGAACCAGGAAATTGAAGGAATTTTTCACTTTTCAACCAGGTGTATTTATGCCCATGTGGCTTAACAAAGCAAATATTTAATTCGAATAGACCTGTTTGTTGCCTTTGACCATATGAACTAAATGAGTCTTTTCATTACCTGAACCATTAACTCTGAATACAGGCTTCAGGGGTGTGTTGGTAATTGTGTTAAGGGAGTGAGAGTGGAAAAGGGGTTAATACCACAGGTTTTAAAGTCTGAAATTTCTGGGCTCAAATCTCAACTAGTAACTATGAGTGTGATTTGGGAGGTTATTTGTACTCTTTGAGCTATAGTTTGATCACCTGTAAAGTAAGGACAACAGTACTTCTCATGGGGTGGAGAAATGTTACCATCCATGTTAAAACATAGCCAAGTGGCTGGAACATAGTAGGCCCTCAAAAAATGCTTGCTACTATTAGTGGTATAATTATCAGCATCATTAATTTTCAGTAAATTACTGAATGAATGTACTGAATGAATGTAACTATGAATGAAATAATGCTCCCTCTTAGGTTTTAAGACCAAACAATTGTGTCTAGGTTATTCTAAACTAAGCCAAGTCAGATAATGTAGTTTGAAAGCACATTGAAAATTCTACAGGTTTATGCAAATTAGGAATGTTTCATTATCATCATCTGTCTAATGGACTAAACGCAGTAGGAGAAGGAATGTGTTTTAGGTTTAAAATAAAGAGAGACAGGTGACATTGGCAAGAAGCAATCTCAGCATGACAGAGATGTTGCCAATTTTTTGCATTGCTCAGGTAATTCAAAACAGAGGTCAAAATACAAGAACATAGAAACACTTTCAAATGCACAATTAACTGTAAGTATGAGAAGAGTAAAGCATCAAAAATTATAGAATGCTATATCAGTTATACTCTTAAAGAGCTAAGGAAGAAACTGATAGTCAACTTCAGATTATAATTTATGTCTCCCCCAAAATTCCCATGTCGCTGGATATTGGGTCTGGATAGTGTTGCCGGATGTGATGAGCTTATTAATGGGTCTCCGATTAAAGAAAAGAACAGGATTATATATTATTCTGTTATATTTCTCTCTCTGTGTGTGTGTATGTGTGTGTGTGTGTGTGTGTGTCTGGCTCTGTCTCTGTCTCTCTCATTTTCTCCTTTTTTTTTTTTCTTGCTAAGATTTGTCTGCATTTTCTTGCAACCTACAGAATCTATTTGAGGAATTATTCATTCAGTCAATGAATATTTATTGCACATCTATGATGTTCTAGATAGTACCAGAATATTACGAGGCAAACTTGAAATTGAGACTTATTCCCATATTCAACAACAATAAATTTTTGTCTCAGATCTGCCTAACCTCATCGTGTGATAGTCAATAAATCATCTAACAGGACTTTGGCTAAATATGTTCATAAGTGATGTGAAATCTCATCTCTACTGTTTCATAGCTCCTCTGAAGCTAAAATTAAATGCCAGATGAGAAAGTGTTTTGAAACGCTAGAATTATTTTTGGAAAGTTCTGTTGTTACTATTGCTATATAATTTTTAAAAGTAGGAAAACATTTGATTCTGTGGACAAACTAATTAAAGCAGCTAAGAAAGGCTGACCAATAAAAGGAGATTTGACGAGAGGCAAGGAAAAAAAAAAAATCAGAAATGTGCTAGTTTGAACAGTCACCCCAAACTATTTTCTGTTCAACTCTTTCTGATGACTGTACCTAACAGCGTTTTAGACCAGTGTTTCTCAAACTTGCGTGCGTCAGAATCAGGAGGAAGGCTTGTTAAAACACAGATCACTGGACCCCTCCCCTAGGGTTTCTAATTCACTTGGTCTGGGATGGGGCCCGAAATTTTGCATTTCTAACAAGTCCAGGTTAAGTTGATACTGTTGGTCTGGGGAGCACACTGGGAAAATTGAAGGGAACACCTGCTCTTGCTGAGCTTGCAAATCAAATGGGGAGACAAAAATTGAATGAATTAAAAAAAAAAAAATCCTAGCCCTGAGATCCTAAAATGGAACTCTTGCTTTCCACCCACAAACCTCTTCTTTCTCCCAGTCCTTGGTTGAGGACACACTCTCAGCCCAAGTGCTCAAATTAAAAACTTAGTGGTTTATCTCAGCACCCACACCCAAGCCATTTATTCATTTATTCAACAAATGCTTACTTTTTTAGCATCTTCTGTATGTCAGGAACTGTTCTAGAGACTGGGGGAGTAGAACAGTGACCGAAACGACATCCAAGTGCTCAGAGAACTAAAATTCTGGTATGTAAAATATAAAACACCAAATAAATAAATATTAGTATATGGCATATACTGTAACCAGAATTTGAGCATTTCATACCATCTCCATTGCCACTACCCCCATTTCAACCATCTCTTGCCTGATTTACTGAGATGGACTCATAACTAGTTCTCCAGCTTCTAGTGTTCCCCAAGCGCAATCAATTATCCACACAGTTTTCACATGATTCTTTAAAATATTTATTAAATTGTGGCGTTCTCTTACCTGAAACTTCTTGGTGACTTTCCTTTGCATCTAGTGTTAAAAATAGACTCCTTAATTAGCATGGCATGCAAGACCTCTCCAAACTCTCTTCACCATTCAAAAAGCCCCTGTGGCTTTCTTTCTACCCATCTGACATACTAACTTCATTCAAACTTCAGGGCCTTTGCACTTGCAGTAATACTCTTTCTGAGTATCGATTCTCCTTGTCATCAATTAGACCTTAGACCAAATGTCACCTCCACAAAGAAGTAGTTTCTGACCACAGTTCTAGCATACCTCACTGCCACAACTCTGTTTTATTACTAATTTTTTCCTGCATAGCAGTTACTGTTCTCTGATACTATCTAGCTAGCTAGATGACTGTATCACTAAGCTTTATGAGGGCAGTGCTTATTCAAACTTATTCACTGTTATGTCTCCAGTGCCTAGATAACTGCTCGACATATCAGAGACACTCAGTTAAAATTAATTGAATAAATAAGTAAATGAATGAAGCTCTATGATTAATTGTCAAGATCTTCAAATCACTTTGAAGTTCCTTAACATCAGTGACCATGTCAATTTCATCTTTACACCCCAGTGTTTAATCTAGTGCTAATAGTAGATGCTTAATAAATGTTTGCTGAATGTCAATAAATAAAGTAGACCTTTCACTTCCTTGTGCCTCTGTAATGACATCTTGAGCTCAGTATTATTTTTTCTGTTTTAGAGGTAAAGATTCTGAGGTTCAAAAAAGTTTGAGTCTTGTTTAAGTAGAGGCAAAGAACAAGAGAACTCAAAACAAAACTACGAAGGCTGATCGTCCCAGAGGCTAAGGGCGGGGAGAGTTTAAGAAGATTAAATGTCACATGAGCAGATGCTGAGGAGGAACTGAACACTGACAAATGGATTTGGCCTGAAGATGGATTTTGCTAACTGAAGAGAGCTGTATCAAGGGGAGAATAGGGTTAAGCAGGAAAGTGGTAATGAGAAAATAGAGGAGAGATACAGGAGAGATTGTTTGAGAAAACAGAAAGGAAACCCTTTTCAAACTCAGATAATTTTAGTACTTGGAAATGATGGAATTTAAACATATTTAAACAAAGGTGAGATTAGAACTAGTGAAGAGGGAGCATCCAGGGTGGGGCCCGAGTTTGGGCGTGAGAGTGCTCAGGAAGTGAGAAGGGGTGGGGTAACAGCAAAAGCTGCCTCTCCCTCTAGAGTTGTGGGAAAGATGGAGAGAGGCAGGCAGGAGGATGTGTTGCAGCCGACAGGGCAGTATTAGAAGAGCTCATCCAAGACCAATTTGGTCTCAGTGAGATGTGATGAGCAAAGTTGAGGGGTCAGATTCCCCTGAAGTCAGAAGGCCTAGGACCTTCAGGAAAAGATCACTGAAAATAGTGGTTCCTTTGTTGATGAGTCCAGGAGCAAGTGAAGGTGATCGTTTGGTGAGGATGATATAAGAGTGCTTAGCATTCCAGGGGCCATATTAAAAGATAGAGCAATGGGATAAGGAGAGGCCAGCACCTGATGACTGGAGGGAATAAAGTAAGTGTCAAGGAGTAAAGTGTTAAAGAGTTTTTGAGAAAGATAAACATCAGTTTGGTTACTGGTTTTACCCTTTTCTAAATATGTAATTTTGAGCAAGTCATTTCTCTCCTCTTGGCCTTAATTTCCTCTTCTGTGAGTGAGAATTGCAATCATTTGTAAAGATTAAAAGAGGTAATGTGCCCTAAACGCTTAGCAGAGGATCTGGGTCCTGAGAAAGGTCAAAAAATGATAGATAAGTAAGGTCCAGAGAGGGTTTTAGACATTGTTTTAAAACTTAATACATAAGAATTAATCACTTGAGAAAATGATTTTAAATGCCTAACCCTACCCTATCTCTCCGCTATGAGGTTCTGAGTCTGTAGGTCAGCGGTTGGGCCTGGGAATATGCATTTTTAACAAGCCATCACCCTAGTTGATGTTCTTATAAGCAATCCATGAGTCATTCAGAAGAGCCTTGAGAAATGCAGTGGTGATTGATGGAGTTGCACAGAACAGAGCCAGCACTTTACAGTTGCAATGGTACTGATATCATAGCCATGTTTGACCCTCTAGATCAGGGGTCTTACTCAGTAAATACCTGGAAAACTACTTATTCATCCATTCGTTCATTTACGTTTACAACATATATTCACCACTTTTCAAACATCTCTCTGCAGAGGCATTGGCAGCCTCAGAGATTCTAATTTAACTCATCTTGTTAAAATCATCCAGGTGATTTTAATGTGGGACCAGTACTGCAAACTTCTGCTCAAGGTGTTGATTTGAAGAAAGATTTAAATTGCTATGCAATTTCAGCACTATTTAGCAGGCAAATTCCTTTTCTAGGACTGATATAACATTCCTCTATAGGACTTAGTGCACAAGTGGTACTCAATAATGCAGGATGGATAGCTGGAGAAAGGGCTATGATTCTAGAAAAAGTCTGCATGAACAATTGGTGTGAGTGAATTAGCTCTGTCCTGCCTCAAATGCAGCCATAGCATAAATAACCTCCTGGGATGTATTCTACTTTTTTTTTGCCCCAGAAGATTGCTTTCTAGCAATGCCTAAAAAGAGAGTTAGGGGGTAACATATTTTATACCTGTCGGCTGAAAAACGCAGCTGAATGAGCCAAAAATGAGCCTCAGAGACCCCTCACAGTGATCTGAGAAGGGATGTCGGGTTTTGTCAAGGCTGCATGTGAACAATGTCCACATAAGAAAGAAAAGAAATTCCCATGGCAATTATTTTAATGAAAAGGACACTCAGTGTCAGGCCTATACATTATCCTATCCAGGAACCATTCCCTGATGTCTCAGAAAGGTAAGAGCGTGTCCTTTGATGTAAAGCTTTGTACTTCTGTAAAAGCTTACTTCTGAGAAGTTCAAAGTGCTTTCCACAGACTTCCTCAGTCCTTTCAACCCCTTTATGGGGTGGATGGCAAGTGTTATTCTCATCTCGCCGAGGATAGGAAAGCTGAAACGCAGAGAGGTTAAGTGGTGTGTTCAAGGCTTATCCTTCCATCTCTCAGGATGACACTCAAGGCTCCTAACTTCCAGAGTCCTGAGAGTTGGCCCTGTCACCTCTCTGCCTTTTCATCACAAGGTTAACATATAATAGTTACTAAAACAAAAGAAAAAGTATCTACCAACGTAGAAGACAGATACTTTCAATTTATTACCGTCAACTGCCTGAACTGAGTTTTGTCAGAGTCAGGATATCATGACTGATTCACAACATAGGTAAATTTTTCACATTCATTTTTTTATTATTATTTTTGTTGGAAATCACACAGTTGCATTTATTTCATCAGTTGCACTTATTTCATCAGGTCTCCATAAGGTGCTATCTTTAGGTCGTGGTGTGAAATGGTATACTTTCTTATCGTATTTCATCTCACTCTCACAGAAAGGGTATTATAAAGCAACCTTGAGCATGTAGTCTACTTAAAAGGTAACTGAGGTGTGATCATTTTTGAGTACAAGATAAATATTTTTCACCCTGGGCAAAATTTTAAATAATAATATTGGTTTGATTGCTCAGCACTCTAGTCATTAAACTTTATTCTAGGACACCAAAATCATATGAGGCCCACAGTGTTCTAATACAGAACAAACACCAGAACATTAGAATTTTGAATTTTTAATTTAAGTTATAAAAGTAATACATGTAAATACAAACTGAAAAGAATAAAATTTAGCTCACAGAAAAGGATTTAAGATGAGAAGTAAACACCTTCTCCTCTGTATCATTTTGCTAAATTTTCTGGTTTATACTACAATATACCATATTCTAGCAATATATCTTGGATAGTTTTTCTTTAATCAATTTCAACTGTATAAATCTAACATTTGGTTTCTAATACTTACATAATATTCCATTGTTTGGCTAGATAATAATTTATTTAGTCAAATCCCCTAGTGTTGGACATTTAAATTGTCCCTCGTTCTTAAATAATTTAAAAAAAAGCTGTAATGACTGAACAGTCCTGAACATGAAGTAATTTTATGTGTCAAAATAGAGGATATGTTTGTATATAAGGAATTTCTAGGAGAAAGTGTAGGTAGAGTTTGTATATTATCTTTTAAAATGTGTATACACTCATAACATATATAGGTATAAATGACTAAAATATATATTTATAATATATATTACATATATTCATATATTTTAACCTATGCTCAATATATATTGCTACTTTTTCCTGAGAAGATTTAAAACAAAAATCATAACCTCTTAAGCACCAGCATAAAGTAGCCACTAGATCAGAATCTCCTAGGGTGTTTGCTGAATAAAAATTTTTTCTTTCTAACGCCAAACAATTAATTCTGAATCACAGCTTAGTTAAATTCTCCAGCCTCTAGGATTACCAGCCAAAAACATAAAGATCTCTTTCCAGTCTATAATCAATGTAAAAATCTAACTTTTAAAAATTGTAAGGAACAGATCTACTTTTGTATATATTTGATACAGTAGAGAGGTCAGCATGAAATTTTCAGGTCACATTGTTCCTGAAAAATGAGCAGTAAAATTCAGCAAAATGTAGGTTTCTGCTTCATGGGACAGAGATTTTTTAGTGACTGGCATTTATTGGAAGGATTAGGTATCCACTCAAGCAGAACACTGGTTGTCATTATTACAGATGGAAGTTTCAGAGCCGAATGTGAGAAGAACTGTGCTAAAACTATAGGGAAGAGTTTTCACAGAATTTCCAAGTCTATAGAATTTCTGTTCCTTATTTTTATTATTATTATCAGCAATTTAGTGCAGATATTAATATTTCTTAAGAGTTCTGGGATTTTGAGCAGGAGTGTAGTTGTCTGGATGCTTTTATGACCACCTGTGGTCTTGCAGAGAACTATTCCTAGAAAACAAAAATGTAAGAAAGAAATGAGATGCTTTAGCCTTTCTGAGCAGTTTACTGCTCCCTTTACCTGTTTAGAAAATGTATTGCTTGGATAAGATCTCTTCTAAAAGGCCTTAAGGGATATCAAGAAATCACCCCTCTGAACCCTTCCTTATTAAAAAGTACGTAGAAACCAGTTTTGTCACAAGACAGTGCTCTTGCTTATCGGGAAGTTATTACACTTGCATAGAATAATTAAACTGCTGGCTATGAGATTACTTAATACTTTGAAGGAAAAAAATTATTTCATAGAAAAATATTGCACAAGCCTTAACATAATCCATGTTACTGGCATATTCAGTTTTTCATTCCCAGAACGTTGCTACATTTTGGAGCACCGTGTTGATTTTAAGAGCAATTATATTTAAATAAAAACATCTGTGTGTATCCTAAATGAACACTCTCATATAATCCTTTTATATTAATATATTTAGTATATATTAAATTAAATATTATTATTTTATTAATTTTGTATTAAAGAACAAAATGTTGGGGGGTGGAATATTAGAGTAAAGGGGAAAGTAAATATCATCTGAGAAAAAATACTAAATTATTTCATGTTTCACTGTCAAAAGTGAAGACACAAGTTTAAGAATTTATGGTGTCTGTAGTTACCTTGACTGAGGCTAAGGGCCAGCTACTGTTGTTCTTTACTGCTGTGCTCAGGTTTAGGCTTCTTAGCACAGAAACAAATTCATCTTCAAACACTACAGTTTATTAGACAAGTTAATCTGGGACAAATCATGTAATCTCTCCATAGTTCAACTTCATTGTCTATGAGATGGTTAAAATTATGGCAATTCTCTCACAAGACTGCCAGGAGGGTTCATTATTACTGGACATGCAAGTTCATTATTGGACTTGGCACAGTGTCTAATACTAGGAAACATTCATCATTATCCTTCTAACTGGGGGCACATTTGGACCCATTGTGGTTAGTTAACCCTAAGAGAATTCTCCCCAGTCCCCAGGCTTTGAAAGCCTTCTATGAGCAGAGAAACAATAAAGAGAAAAGCAAAGGGAAGAAGTGGTATTTATGGGTATCTACTCTGTTCTAAACACTCTGCTAGGAACTTGATAAATATTATTTCATTTAATCTTTTCACCAATCTTTACAAGGTCAAGAAAATAAGGCTTATAACAGTTATTATTTGCCAAAGTTCACAAAGTTAGCAGGGTATGGAACAAGTCATTGAAACTTAGTCTATCTGCAAGGTTGGAAGGAAAGACTCAATACTCATATACCATTGACTTCACCCTGCTCCAACCCAATGCATCTCCAACACCATCACTAATTTGTAATGAAAGGAACTGCAACTTTGAACTTCAATACTTCCATTTCAAACTATAAGCTTTTTTTCCTGTTAGTTTTCTATTATCCAGATCTGCTTTGTATATATGTATATATTACCACAATGGTGGGATACCCACTATAGTAGAATAATTACCCCAAGTTCTGAAAAATCAGCCTCTTTCCTTCTATTGAGTTGACCTGCATACAAGATATCAGAAAATCTAGACATTTCTACTCTGGACTCAAAAGAAAATATGATTTTATAGTCAAAACTGAAAAGAAAATCTGTGATCTAGATTGTTCACTGTCATATAGAGAAAGTATGTGGTACTTACTAGATTTTTCACTAGTTGACCACTTGTGTTCACATCATAGGGAGATACAATAGCAAAAACATTGACTTTAAAATTATTATTATCTAGGTTCCAATCACACTCAACTTAATGGACATGTGACTTTGAAAGTTGTTTAACCTATTTGAGCCTCAGTTTTTCAGATGAATTTGAACAGTAATAGTACCCATCCCATAGAGTGACCATTTGGATAAATGAGATAATGTGTATAAAGTCCTTGCACTGTGCCTGACCTGCATTAAGCCTGTTAAAATGATACATGGCATCAAGAACTGCTGAACACCCCACTTGTAGAAATGGGCTCCTTTAACACCTATAATAGGGATAGATTAATCTCAGAAGGTAAATTAGATACTCCAGCACTGCTATAAAAGGGAGAAGGACATAAGTTCACATATACCATTACCATGCCATTTGGCTGGATAAAAAATGCAGCATTTGGAAATTCCTCAGTTGTTAAGGTTTTGAGCAGTGTAGGCCATCACTAGTAACAACCAGATATTCAGGAAAACACAATGAACAAGTCTATGCAAATATCTCCAGGGGAAAGGAGTGAATTTAAGCACAACTCATTTTAAAGATGTTCTTCATATATTGTGTATTTGTTAATTGGATGGACAACTTACTCTAGCTCTGCTCCTATGAGGCCAGCAGCCAAGTTAAGAGCTTCAGGAAATTTCACAAACTCTATATCGTGATGTCTTTGGGAAAAAAAAAAAGTCAGAAGCTCTAGCAGCACTGGGCTCATGTACACACAGGGGGATATTGAGGCAGGGCTGAGTATGGCTGTGCCTTTTTAAGTGCAGCACTCAGCCTCCGGCAACCACAGCCCTCAACACAGTGTTGCATGTGCACTCACACCATGCACGAGTCACCCTTTTGTATGAAATTCTCAGCCCCTGCAGGCATTTGAGTGTTTGAGCCACCTTAGAGCTTATGTATATATCATCCTGCTGTAAATGTCCTTTGGCCACACCTTTCCTCTCCATGCATATTGAGACTTATTTCTAGAGAAGAATACTAGGATTACATCTAAACTTTTTTAGCTCCTGTAGGTCCCTGCACGTCTATTCCAACATCTTTAACCCTTTGTTGCACCCTCCAATAGACTGAAGAGCCCTAATGAGCGAGAACCACGGTTCTGGCTCACAAAACCACAGCACCTTGCCCAGTACTCAGTTCAGCACAGTTAGGGAATAACTGGTATGGAATGGCTAACTGAAGGAATGGGAAATAGAATGCGGGGTGGTTTAGAAATTGGATCTGTTGGTGAGAGCTGTGAGACTTTATAGCAAGTCATTCATCCTCCTGCTCTTATTCTATATATAATGTAAAGGTTGGATTAGGTCTCTTCCAATTCTAAAATTCTTGCATCCAATGAAATACCTCATCTCCCTTGTTCATTTTGTCTCTATTTTAAGCTCAACTTTACTCACTCGGGGTAAGCTACTAAAGTCTGTACAACCGGGATATTAGTAATATCATCCTTATCTCTTGGGATCCCTGCAAGAACTAATTAATAAATAATGTAGAGAAACTTAGATAAAAAGAAATGGGAAATTACATTTTCATAATTGCATTTTAAATGGCAATAGTTGTAGGTCTATGTTTCACTTAATAACAGAACTTTAGCTATTAGTGCTTATAAAAAATTAGTTCTAATTTTACATTCCCTTTTCCATGAGGAACTAATTTTCCTTTCTTTTTTTTTTCAACTTATACGATAATTTTTTTAATAACCAATGGATCTGTTGCAGTAAACATGTGAACCCTGCATCCTTATTTCATGAGAATAAAGGGTTTGCAATATGCTTCTCCCTCCCAGTATCCCAAAGGCTAACAGTGCCTGGCAAGGAGTAGGTGCATCAAAGCTGTCTGACACTTGAGTGAAAGAAGAAAAGCAAAAATAACATCAATAGAAAACAACTCATGGCAACTGTATGGCCTAAACTGATAATGGATCGCCTATGATTTTAGGCGTTATGTCTTCAAATATTTTGCTTTAGCACTCGTAAGTATTTTGCAGGATGCCTCAAATACAAATACTCCAAAACTAAGCTCTAGTTAGCAAAATCAGCTTAGACTTAGAAGTATCTGGGGGGAGGGTTGTTCATCTCTTCCACTTTGGATCGAGGTGGCGGCAGCCAAGATCAAAGCTGCCAGGCAACCTGCCTTCTGGTCCTTTCGGGAGAGAGGAGACTAGGATGTTTGAAAGCAGAGAACTTCCAGCAACCAAGGACTGCAAATTTCTGCCACCTCTTTGTAGGGCAGGACCTCCCTGAGCTGTTGCACTGGGGGTCTGCACACCCCTGGGTGACAGATCACTATACTACAAGGGTGACTGTGGCGCCCACGTAAACTGGGAGGATCAGAATTCCCAGTCTTGCTCATGCGCAGCAGAATTAGGTATGGTGTCCCACACAGAGCTAGAGCTCCCTAAGCTGGAATAACTCCTTCTGCTTTATATGATACTTCCATCTAATTACGAGATTTCTGCCATGTACAGGAACACTTCCTCTTCATTAAGGAAACTCCTCAGGGTATTTGAAAAAACTTCTATCCTTGTGCTTGCTCCCTTCGCTGGTTTTTATGTAACAATTCACAATATCATTAGGGAAAATACTACTACTTGCTTATGACATTCAAGCTGTGTGTTACTTTTGGATCTCAAAGTGATGCTATGGACACATACATTATAGCTTTTGGCATTAGTGATAAAGGATTTGCACTAATCTTTGCTCATCTCTCGTGATCAAGACACATTTTAATACATTTGTTTGGGGCAAAAAGCACAAGGCTGTGACCCTGAAGCAGAATTGTGTTACGTAGTTCACAAGAAAATTGTAACTAATATCGCATTAATGTTGCCCGTGGCCCCAAGGTCTGGCCCCTTTGAGACAAGTTGGAGCTGATCATATGAAGGTATCACTTCATGAATATTTTATGGCTTTAGAAAAATCTGATATGAATGTTTCTTTTTCTCTACCTGCACATCTTTGAACCTTTGGTTTTGTTTCTTCTTTGCTTCTATATCTTAACCTTGATTGCTTAGTATTAGTTTTCTATTTGTGTAACAAAGTAACACAAACTTGGTGGCTTAAACCATGCACATTTATTATGTCACAGTTTTTGTGGGTCAGGAGTCTGGGCACAGCTTAGAGGGGTCCTATGCTTAGGGTTTCACAAGGTAGGAATCGAGATATCAGCTAGGAGTGGGTTCTCATCTGTAGATTTGTTGAGGGAAGAACCTGTTTCACTGCTCATATGGTGGTTGGTAGCATTCAGTTCCTTGTGACTGTACAGTCCATGGCAGCTGGCTTCTTCAAAGCCAATAAGAGAAAGAGAGACTCTACCAACACAGGCACTGCAGTCTTATATAACGTAAGCATGCACATTGCATTGCCTTTGCCATATTCCCTAGGTTAGAATCAAGTCACGGGTCCTGCCCAAACTCAGGGGAGAGGATTACATGAAGACATGACTTTCAGCAGGTGGGAGTCACGGAGGGAGCCACCTAGAGCATCTGTCTGCCACATGATTCCTTCAGGTGCTCTCATTCTTAGTGTGGCCTCAGGTGCTGCTCTCGAATTTCTGGTTCCGAGTCTGATATATTCTACTTTTCTCGTCTGACCCCGATTATTAGTTTTAGATATTATTCCTCCCTCAAAAACCTTATCACACATGGTCTACAGGGATTTTGTGTGTTTGTTCACTCAGCAAGTGTCTGTTAAGCACCAACTATTTGAAAGTTATAGCAAAAACATGGAATATACAAAAATGAGCAAAAATAATGCACCGAAACAAAGACCAAAGGTAGGCAAAATACTGCATTCATAGAGCTTACACCCAGAGCTCCTTGAATTTGGGATACCTATCTGTTCACCCAAGTCATAAATGAATAGAAACAAAAGAGCAATTATAATTCATTCTAGTTCTATAAGGTGTGTGAAGGGATGTGATGTAGTCAGGGCAGTCAGTGAAGGCCTGGGAGCAGAGTGAACCTCCAGAAACCAGTCCCCTCCTCATTGCCTAGAAAAGGCAGGGAAAAGGCATTTGTTTTCTCATTTTAACCTCACAGAAAACTAATAAGGTAGTATTAGTGGCCGCATTTAATAAAAAAAAAAAAGAAAGCTGAGGTAAATAAATCAGTCATAGGTCAAATAATTTGTAAGTCATAAATGTAAGATTTGAGACCAGATCTTCATTCCACTAACAGCAGTGCCCCAGAATGTAATTCATATAGGATAGAAAGGAATTTGTTTCTTTTTCTATTTTCTCTTTATTTTGGAAGTAAATGTAATAGATGAAATAGATTTAATTATCAATCTATATTGACTTTTGATTCAGTAACATTCAAAATTTTCTTCTAAAATAAATTTTAATTTTAGTAGTGCATAAATAATATTCAATTTGTCATTTTATTAGTAATGAGATGGAAGCCTTAATTATTGTTATTGAGGACTTAGCAACTTAAGTAATCAGGTCTCAGTGATGTGTCTCATTTAAATGTGCATTTTAATAAAGCATTTATTCTAAAAGTTGAAAAATATTCTAATAGTTTCAACTAACCTCAAACTTAAGTATTTGGTGATGCATTAAAAGGAGTGTTTTTAGAATCAGAACTCATCAACACTGGTGCAGAATTAACATTCTATGTCTCAGTTTGATAGAGAATTCAACTGGAAAGACACTTCCTCTCTGTGAGATTTGTGTGTTTACATTCAATATTATAAATAGAATAGATTCATAGCCAACTGCAAAAGGCTTCTTCCAAAATTACATTTTTCTACCGGTGTAAACCAAGGCTGTCACTGTGATATAGCATTATGGCTAGTAAACATTTGTCTATTCAAAAAACAAAGATAAAGTATTCAAATTATCAACCAATTTATGAAGAATCTACTTTAGGAATGACTTTGATCTTTAGCCATCCACAGCCTGGTTTTGGTGGAAAGTGGTATAAAGGGAAACTATTTATTTGCCAGCATTTGTTAGTCTTCACAATTAAGGAAAATGAATGAAAAATTAAAATGAATTTTTTATTAAAGTATTAAGCTAACTAAATGAGCCAGTGAAAAGTTTTTCCCTTGTCTGGAAAGCCATTTTGGCAAGTGGTTGCCTCAGTAACAATTCATCCATGTTTGCTGCAACTTGCTAAATCTCTCCCTATCTCAATGAATTTAGTGATCCTGCAGGAAAATCTACACTTCTTGCCTATGGGGCTTGGCACATGTAATTTTCTCTAATAAACTGACCACTGATTTTCTCCAACCAGCAAGGCCTCTAGCAATTCATGCGGTAAGCACTCTAAAGAACAGAGTTTTGTTTTCGTTTTGATTTTGTAATCATCAGTGACTCTATGTTCAGACAATAAAAAAATACAGACAGGTTTACTAAACCGGTTACCGAAGGACCAGAGTAAGTAATGGATTTCATTGTTTTTGTTTGCGTGTTTTTTCCTGTACTGCAGAAAATATTTAAGGCAACTAATAATTACAGGTGGAGAGTTTCTAATTCCTGGAGTTTTTCCATGCAAAGCTCTTATAAGCTTACAGATGACTTCCATGTCCCACTCTAATCCTGAGACCTGCAGGTTCTAACCACTCCATGATGCATTGGGGATAGACCCCCATTATAAGGATGCCAACCTACATTCATAGGAGGATCATTTGCAGCTTTAATACATAATGCCATTTGCTTAGTAATTGTGATTAAAGATATTTCCACAGAAACATTAATTTCTTTCATCATTTCTATCTCTAACAGTAAAAATATCTGTTTGCTCCATATGCAAAACTATTCTATGAAAGGTCCTGAAATGACCAAAGGCTCTCTATTTTTAAATCATCATTGTACTTTTGATTATCACCATAAATGAGTAAAACTATCTTCTAAAGAGTGGGAGCTATTCTGAAGCAGTTACTTTTGTTCAGAGAATAAATACATCTGAGGGAAGTACCAGCTACTTCTATGAATCACCCTGAGAAGAGTGACAAATTCATAGAGAGTAAAAGCTATAATATTGATGTTTATAACAGTAATAGTAATAAAAACGGCTAACAATAAGCACTAACCTATGCTAGACACCCTGCTTAGTATTTTATATACATAGACACATTCAATCATTGTACCACTCTGTGAAGTGGTGACTATTATTATCTCCATTTTACAGATGATATCAGAGTCTCAAAAACAGTATAATATTTGCTCCAGTTCTCACCTAAGTGTAGTATTTACAAGTTGCCAATTTTTCTCTTACACAGGATTGTTTGGTTAGTTGTTTGCTTTGGATTTGTGATGTATAATACATACTGAGAAAAGCACTTCACATTTCTCTGTCCCTTCCAACAACCCTGAGAAATTGTAGGGAAGCCATCCTTACACCCCACCCATGATATCAATAAGCAGATTGCAGTTTCAGTAGCTAAATGCCCTGCACCACATCTTATAGTGAATCCATGGTGGGAATCTTAGAGCTCAGCCTGTGCAGATTCTAGTTGGTACCTCAAGGCCTACTTGAGCTTAAAACGAAACCAAACAATGCAACACACACACAAAGCCTCAGCCCATCTCAGAGAGTGACACATGCTGCACAGTGACTTTCTTCACAGTAGAATAAAAGCCCCACTGGCTGATTCCCAAGGCCTCTGTGATTTATTCCTGTTATTTCTGAACAGAGACCCTCACATGCCATCTGGCTCATTTGTCTGCAAAGACCAAAGTTTGTTATAAGCTCCATTCTGTGCTCTTCCTTTAGTCTGCACCATTTTTACCTATAGGTCCAGCCATAAGCCTCTGACTTGACTCTAACCCGCCACTTAAGTGTCAGAGGATGAACCTGTGGCCTCTTCAAGAAGTGTTCACCACTCAAAAGGAGATGCTTTGACAAAATAACATATTTTCCTGATTATAAAAGCTAACTCATGTTTAGAAGATTTTGGTTTTAGAAAATTTTGAAAAATCTTTGGAAAAGCATAACTAAATTTTTTTTAATTACCCAATTTACCACTATTAACTTCTGGTGATACATATGCTAAGTAACTTTTCTGTAAACATATGCACAATTTGGATTGCACTGCATATACTGTATGTAAACTGCTTTTACACACACACACACACACACCCTCCATTAAATATTATGCAATATCATTTGTAATAGCTCTGTAGAATTTCACATACATAAGCATATGAGGATATGCATTAATTTATCTAACCAGTTCCTTATTTTGGCCTAGTTAGATGTTTACTTTCAATTTTTTAATACTATAAATAACAATGAGTTGAACATCCTTATGGGTAAATATTTGATTGCATCTCTTGTTATTTCCTTAGGGTAGACCTTGACAAGAAATATTGCTACATTAAAGCAGATGTGCATTTTTAAGGGAAAAGAGTCTCAATAATGTTCCAAGGGATGGCTACCTATAAGGTGGCATTCTTGCGCTGTGAGGAATAGGGGGAAAGGTATTTTGGAAGTGGCAACCCCGTCAGGGGTGATTTTTTTCATTCACTCGCTTCCCTTTCATTCTCCAGCTGCTCCCCTTCCAGCTGTCCCTATTCTGCAGTTTAATCAATCATCACCTCCTGGATTACATGGAAGCTAGGAAGCTTTTTCTAATGGATCATATCACACCTGGTATTTCTCAGGCAAATCGACAGGGCTTGAGGCTAGGCATTGGGAAGCAATAGCAGCAGACAAAGGGGGATGAATGAATGACCTTTGGGAAATCCTCCTTGTGAAGAATTTTATTGGCATGAGTAATTTCCTGGTAGAGATTGGATTTCTAAAAGTAATGTTTGCTCCATGGGATCTGTTGTCTGCTACAGATGGCCTGAATATGTAAAGGAATGTAGGAATTCTCCTTGCTTCTATAGGAAGCTACTTTGGAAGTATGAGGAGGTGGTAGGACCAAGAATTAAATTAGATTGCCTTTACTCAGGGATTTTGAAGATCTATGTGGACCAAATTCTATTATCTATTTTATTGTCTTCATAACACTTCTAAGTATCTGAACTCACTAATTTTGTGAGTTATTCATTATCTACTGATTTATTATCTACTCCCTTGTTAGAAGGTAAACTCATCTAACTTGTTCCCTTTATATCTCCAGCACCAAGCACAGCAGACAGCATTATTTTGATCTCAATATTGGCAGGATAAATGAGTGAAAAGATTGTTATCTTTTTCTGACCCTTTGAATGTCCATATTTTTAGTATGTAATAAATTATGTACTAATTATTTTTTGTTTTGTATATGACATCAGGTAATTTCAGTGTGTATGTACATCTTCTCTATGGTATTATGGGATGCTCTTGAAGGACAAAAGGGACATAATGTAGAGGAGAATTTACACCAACTGAATGCCTATCTTTTTTTTTGAGATTAAAAATTTTTTTTTTGATATTGTTTATTTATGCCTTCTCTTTTTTGTGGGGGCAGGGTGAGGCCGTGCCACGCGGCATGCAGGATCTTAGTTCCCCGACCAGGGATCATTCGAGCCCGTGCCCCCTGCAATAGAAGCACGGTGTCTTAACCACTGGACCACCAGGGAAGTCCCTGAATGCCTATCTTAAAGGGCAAACTAAATGACCATTTATTAAATATATGTTCACTAACTGGAGGCTAATTAAATGTATGTCAATTTCTGATTTTAGTATCAGATACTATAACTTACTGGATCTGGCATTTTCAGATAAGACTTGCAGACATTTTATCTTGAAAACCTCTTTTAATTATCATAAAACCCTGCCTATCTCAAGTCTGGTTAATATAAAAATTTGAATGAGGAGAAAAAAACTTTTGAATAAGGAAAAAGTCAGTAGAATCAATGAGTTGCAGATTAAGACAAATGTTACGTTTCCCTCTTGGTGGATTAAAATCATTGTACTACATTTAATGAAAAGAATAAATCTATTTCCCTTATGAAAACTAATGTGGTTATATGAATACAAATGCTATGCCAATCCCACCTGCCCAGTTCTTTGTCAATGGAACTCATCTTCCAAACTCTTACATGATATTTACATTTCCATCTGTGTTATTTCTATATGCCTACTTTGGGTTGCTTCTTACACAAATCCTTAACCAATGCAGAGCTTACAGGGTAGAGAGAAAATACAAAAGGCCATTTGGTACGACTGAGAAAGCCATTTATTTTCATTAAACATGACTTTAGACTATCTAGATTGAAACCTAAACATCTCTCTAAATGAAGTATTTAATTTTCTTCTTTCCTCCAGTCTTTGATGATATCAAGACTGTACCCAGACAGTACCTCCTCCTAGAAGCCATCCCTCTTCTCTGACCCCCAGAACACTGGATATGCCTCACATTTAAGCACTGATCATAGCCTGTTGAGATGATTTGTTTCAACAAATATTAACCAAGCACTTGCTACATGGCAGTCACTGAGATGTGCTTAAACCAAAGAAACCCCTGCCTCAGAGAACTTACAGAGGGGAGTCACTAGCCAAAAAAGCAAATAGTTTTATGATACACTGCTAGATAAATGAATGTTGTAAAAAAAAATAGAGCAGGGTAAAGGAATAGAGAGCGATGAAGTGGGGGCACTATCGTAGGGCTGCCAGTCAGGGTGGGATCTCTGAGGAGGGACGTTTGATCAGAGACCTGAACACAATGAAGAAGTAAGCCATGAATATCCGGGGAGAACATTATAGACAGAGGAGGGCATGGCAACTTCAAAGGCCCTGAGGCAGAAGCATGCCCCCTGAGTTTGACAAAAAACAAGAAGATTGATCTGACTACGAGCAGGGTGTATGAGGATAAGAGTGTAGGAAATGATACAAAAGAGAGCCAGGAGCTGGATCTCAAACCACCATTAGCAAAAGACCTTAACCTGGGGTAGGTGGGCCAGAACATTCAGGGGGTCCATGAGCCTGGATGCAAAGACTATTCCATCTTCATTTTTATTAACCCTAACCCTAAGAAATTTAGCATTTTGTTTAATTGTAAGTGTAGACAACAAAACCACATTATTAGTAGTAGCTTCTGTGACTTCATAACCAATAGACTTTAAAATAGTTTCATATCACATTATAATTGAAGATATATCAAATACTCTCTCTGTTCTTCACTATTTTGAAATTATAGTAGTTATTAGACCCATAGCTAATGTGTTGTTTTAATATTTTGATAACTGCATTGTAATAGCATTAATTTTCTTTGCAACCTGTGTCTTTTATATAGTCAGAAAACATTCTTCTGAGGTGTCCACAGGCTCCACCAGACTATCAAAAGTGTACAGAGTACAAAAAAAAAAATTACGAACTCCTGCAGTAGTGAAATAGATATTGTAGGTCTTAACCAGAATTTTTTAATAAAATGGAATAAAAGACAATCTATCACAGGGCATGACACATAGTGTAAGTACATGTTAGGAATAAGTTTTATGAAACTTTCGTGTAAGGTGTCTGTGTTTGTGTGTATGAGTGTTTTGGGGGTCACGGCATAAGATATGTGTCTTCTGTGGATCATAAAAAAAAAACAGTTGAAGGTCAATGGATTGGGATGGAAGAATGTTGACAAGAGGTAGGATGATTCTGGATACATTTGTGAAACTCTGTAGGGGATCTTACAGTCCCCACAAGTGCCCTACACACGTTTTTTGATGAACTGACTGACCTAAGAAGAAATGTGTTCCTTCTGCTTTAAGGCTCATCCCTCTCCAGTGGTTCTGATTCCTTCTCTTTCCCTCCCCCCCACTGCCCACAGCTCTCCTGGGCTCCTGTTGTCTGGTATTAACCTCTCTCTCTTCTGAATCTTGAGTCTCTACTTCTTCCCTGACAATGAATCTACTTAAATACTTACGAGTCTCCCTGAAATCATGACCCTCTTTCCTGAAAACTTATACTCTTTCCTTTCTTGTATTTACATTAAAATATTATGAATGTATCCATTCAATAATTTGGAAATATTTACTAGGCACCCTCTGTGTTCAGGCATCACAAGCTAAGCCCTGACCTCCTAGGACAGTCTGACAACTGATTATGATCCAGCTTCATTTCCCCACTATTACTCCACTGCAATAGCTTTTCTCATGTTACCAGTGACTTCCTAAATCCCAGACTCAAGGGACACTTTTCAGTCTTCAATTTACTTGACTCTTGTCTCTCTCTGTTTCTGTTTTCCACACCTGTTAGGCTCATACCTTCCTATCAGTGATATCAAACTACTACAATTTTCTCTTTCACGTCACACATTTTCCGCCACTCACTGCAATGCCTTTTGTCTTAGATTTTCTTTTAGCAAATGTTTAATCATCTTTCAAATTTGGGGTTAAGTGTTTCCTACTCAGGGAGCTCTCTCTACCTCACCTGTCTTTTTCACTCATCCCTACCTCATTCCTCCCAAGGTCACCACCTCATTATCTCTATCACTAAACCTCATGTATTTATATATATACATATATATGTATATACATATATACACACACGTATATATCATGTTGCATTTTACTTTTTTTTTTTTAATAATTCTTTACTTTATTTACTTATTTTTGGCTGTGTTGGGTCTTCGTTTCTGTGCGACGGCTTTCTCTAGTTGCGGTGCGCGGGCCTCTCACTATCGCGGCCGCTCTTGTTCCGGAGCACAGGCTCCAGACGCGCAGACTCAGTAGTTGTGGGTCACGGGCCTAGTTGCTCCGCGGCATGTGGGATCTTCCCAGACCAGGGCTCGAACACGTGTCCCCTGCATTGGCAGGCAGATTCTCAACCACTGCGCACCCAGGGAAGCCCCTGCATTTTAAACAATTATTTTTTTATCCACCTTCTGTACTAGACTGGAGAGTTTCCACAAAGTCAAGGAATAACTCTTAACACAGTGCTTTGCAGATGATATATACTCTTGAGAATGCTTTTGAGTGAATGTATGGATGAGTGAATATAAAAATGAAAGAAGGAATGTATTAAATTCTTCTACTATTCCTTCAACAGTGAATTAAACCCCAGATCTGTGGCTGTGTCTAACATATAGTAGGTTCTCAGTAATAATTTATTAAATGTTATATTTCATTCCTAATAAATAGACATAAAAACTATTGAATGATATATAAGAGATAATTCTTTTTTTTTAACATCTTTATTGGAGTATAATTGCTTTACAATGGTATGTTAGTTTCTGCTTTGTAACAAAGTGAATCAGCTATACATATACATATATCCCCATATCTACTCCCTCTTGTGTCTCCCTCCCACCCTCCCTATCCCACCCCTCTAGGTGGTCACAAAGCCCTGAGCTGATCTCCCTGTGCTATGCGGCTGCTTCCCACTAGCTATCTATTTTACATTTGGTAGTGTATATATGTCCATGCCACTCTCTCACTTCGTCCCAGCTTACCCTTCTCCCTCCCCGTGTCCTCAAGTCCATTCTCTACGTCTGCATCTTTATTCCTCTCCTGCCCCTAGGTTCTTCAGAACCATTTACTTTTTTGGGATTCCATACATATATGTGTTAGCATGGATAAAGAAGATGTGGCACATATATACAATGGAATATTACTCTTCCATAAAAGAAACTTTTTTTTCTTTGTCTTTTTTTTCTCTGTCATACAGAGTGAAGTAAGTCAGAAAGAGAAAAACAAATACCATATGCTAACACATATATAAGAAATAATCCTTAAGTTTACATATATATTGCCTATTAGACACATTCCCAGTAGCTAGTTGTTATAACCAATTGTTATCCAATTCTTTTTATTAACTTCTTCCTTCTTTATCTATAATATAGTCATTGATAAAGAACTATTTTATAAACAGGTTAAAATATCATGTCTTCATTAAGACATTATGCACAAGTCCAATTTTGTAATTCAACAAGTGTATTGCATTGCTCTTCTGTGTGCACAACAACTTCCTCAGAGCGACACTGCTGTTTTACGCCACTGAAGTTAAAGCTTTTGCTGGGAAATTTGTACCTCCGCTTACCAGGAGAAAGAACATAAACAGTGTCTCCAACAGATGACAGGGTCTGAGCACAGAGGTATTCTTTCTACCCAGCAATTTATCAACAACCGTGAATCAAGGTTCCCTTGTCAAATGCAAGCACTAGGGTAAAGAACAGGTAATTTCACCTCAGTGAGGAAAACATTATTACCTGCTCGTATTCTTTATGTGTGCCCTTGTGTATAAGGCAGCTTCCTTCCTTCCTCTGATTGAGTGCATGCACTTATCTGTGTCTTGACATTGACCACAATTGGGAAAGTCAGGCATCTGTGATCAGGGTTTGAATGTTAGAGATAAATAGACCTGAGCTTCCACAAATTATTGATGTTATTGCAGCTTAAGTGCCATGACACCCTTTCCCTCACCTCCTGACAAATGGCTTCCCATCTTTGTCAAATGAAATTAATGCTAAAGTGGCGTTCTCAAGACTGGGCAGAAACATCTAAAGAGAAGTGTAATCATCGCAAATCTTCCTGTAAATACACGTGGTTGGCCCTTTGAGCAGAACTCAATGGCTGCCTATCATTATCAGAAAGAGGAGTAATAACAATCTGTTTTTCACCAAAGAGCCAACTCAATATTGAGACACACTTCCAAGAAATGTTGGAACCTTAGACCCTTCATCTTTACCAAAGTTTATACACTAGTAAAATATATATCATACATATGCACAGACTTGGATATTTTTCCTACATAAGTAGCATTTCTTGATTAGTTAAGCAACATGCCTTGGAAACGGCACTTTGGACAAAATTTAACAAATATGCACTGAATCTGGAACTACTTTATATGAGGAAGATATATCTATAGAGAGAGCTTAAAAGTTTTGTACATGGAAAATGTGATGAAGTTCAAGTTTCTTTAAAATTAAATGAGATTCATTTACCTAATTTTAATGCATTAGGAGAACAAGAATAAATTCACAGACCTTTAAGAGAATCTGGTCAATGCCTCCGATTTGCGAAATTCAGCAGAACACTCCGTGGAAATTAAGTTGTCTAGGACAGTAAGGGAGAAGACATTTCTGAGATGATTAGGCCAAATTAAGAAGGAGAGTGTATACGCCTGATCTATTTATGTTGCTATATTAGTTTCCTAGGGCTGCTGAACAAATGACCACAAACTGGGTGGCCTAAAACTATAAAAATGTATCATTTCACAGTCTAAATCTGAAATCAAGGTGTCAGCAGGCTCATGGTCTCTCTGAAGTCTCCAGGGGAGAGCACTCCCATTGCTTCCTAGCTTCTGGTGGTCGTTGGAAATCCTTGGCATTTCTTGGCTTGTGGCTGCATCACCCCAATTTCTGCTTCCATCTTCACCTGGCCATTTTCTCTCTCTGTGTGTTCATCTCTCTGTCTTCAAATCTTCTCCATATAAGGACACCAGATAGATTTGGGGCCCATTCTCATCCAATATGAGTTCATCTTAACTAATTTCATCTGCAAAGACCCTATTTCCAAATAAGATCACATTCTCAAGTCCAGGACATGAATTTTGGTGGGACTTAATTCAATCCAGTTCAGTGGCTGGACTGCTTTATTTGAAATAATGGTTGGTTAAATGACTCTTAACCATATCCATCGAGAAGCCCTCAGATGCCTGTGAGTATACAAAGATTTCTGAGAGACGAAACCACAGTTAGACACTCGAAATTGTGTCAAGGAGCAAAATCAAAAGGGCAAAAAAATCAGATAGGTATAAAGTACCCGTCTGTCAAATCAGCCTTTTGAATATTAGCATTAGAGATCATTCCTCATTTACTTTTTAATATTGTTGGTGTTTATGTTTGCTTATCAAACTATCTTGTTTGCAAGAAGTGTTTTGCTTCTTGACACTTGTGAATTATATGTGTCCCCTTCCTGAGTAGCCACCCCTCTCTCTCACACTTTATTCTCTATCGATTTGGCTTGTCTATACCTCCTGTGTGCACCATGTGGCGGTTTCCTGCCTTACAACCTTTGTCCAGGCTGTCCGCATGCCTCTCTTGGGCTTGCTTATCTTTTTTACTCTCATCTCTTTTGGCACCTCCTAAAGAATGACTCCCTGGACATTGTTCTTACTTTTATTCTGAGCTAGACATCCTCTCTCCATCTGCTGTGTCCAGTGCAAAACATTCTCTTTGTACTTACCAAACAGCTTGATAATTACCTGTATCTGCTTTGTCCTGATGCACTGTGAGTTTGTGGAAGGCTGGGAAGGTATGGCCAACTCATAGTAGGTTCAGAAAATTCTATATAAGCAAATGAATAAGTAAATTATTGACACAGCGGCAAACCAAGGCACAGTGGTAGGTACCTACTAGAGAGTGAACAAGGCATCAATTCTGACCTGAGAGAACTTGCATGGATGGTGGATAATTGCCTACAAATCACCATGTTTTGAGACAGACAGTCTCAAGTGTCAGAAGAGAGGCAAAATGGAATACATTAGGAAACTGCAGATTGAGTGATTATTCCAGCTGTAGTACAATCTCTGGAGATTTCATGATAGGCATGGGATTCAAGGTGGGCATTGAGGAATAGCTCTTTTTTGTGGAGATGGTCTGGTGGGGCAGGTGGGACCACTAGGGAATAGTGAAGGGTGGTGAGAACTTTAAGGCGGAAGGGAAATAAAGCATGATTGAAGGCATGAAGATGTATACTTCTAGGACCCATTGAAAACCAGTAAATAATTCAGCTTTGATGCAGGGTTGCAATCATGATTAGGTAGTTGTGATGAAAACAACTGAAAATTAGATGGGAATTAGATCACAGAGGCCTTGAGGGGCAGTGCAGAAAGGAGACATTATAGGGGCATAACAGAAGAAAGGTGTGTTCAAAGCTCTGTCTGCCTTTGTGTGGTGAGCTTTTACTGCCCAGTCAAGACAGGCTCTGAAGAAGCATGAGAGGGGGTAAACGTAGAGCATAAAGATAGCACACTGCTGAGGAACAGGCAGGCCCTTATTGGATAAGGGGCAGAAGGAAAAAATGCTGTAAATGAAAGGCAGAAGTGTGATTTGAAGGGTGGAGGTGATCAGATCTAGTAAATCTGATAGAAGTAAAGGGAAACTAGACTTGTAAGATGGAGGTACTTGTTAGCATTCCAAAAACAAAGGTGGAGGAAGAAGAGAACTAAAACGTGGGTCCCAGTGTGACTCTATGAGATTGCTCTCATGCCCCAGCCAGGATGAACTGCATACTCATCTGTGTTCCAACAGCATTTATTTTCATTTTTTAACTAAGTGCTACCCAAATTGTAGTCTGCGGGGTAAAGGCTGTTTTGCAAACTGGTAGTTGCGCATTTGCAAGGATAAAATACAGAAATTGAGCGTAAGCATTTAGTAACTATGGTGGCAATTTGATATTGCCACAACATCCATAAGTACTATTTTATATTTTACAAGTGCATCTGTGTACCACAGATTGGGGAAACAAAACAAAACGAATTGATCCTCACCATAGACAGTTTGAGAAGCTCTGTTCTATAATACCGGTCAGTTTCACTGAAATAAAGCATAGTTTATCGGTCTATTCCTCCAGTAGCTTGCCAGTTCAATGGAGGAAATGGAGGGACGTAACTGCATCATTCGAAAACCCCAGCTTCAAGCATGGGTCAGAGCACAACACAAGTGATCAATAAATAATTAGAATAGAATTGATCTTGATAACTAGTTGGTCATTTTTTACCATTGAGAGAGCAAGCAGGTTCAGGTTGACTGCTTGGGGTAAAAGTCATAGAACTGGAACTTAGCAGACAGGAATAGATACAAGCAGGGATAAATTCAAATACATAAACATAAGTAAGCAGGAGACAGTTCCCATAAGATGCCACAAAAGAGAGAAGAGCCATGAAAGGGAGCTACAAAAGGTAGACCATTTGTGTGCTTCACACTTTGGGGAAGAAACCCTTAGAAAAGAATGCGCTGAAGATGGGGACAAAGAGGCTGAAACTGACCCTGTCTTCAAAATCGCAGGGCACAGTGAGATCTGGCTGATGAACACACTTTCCTTCTGAGACTATTGCTTCTGCACTGAATCAAGTTAAACATCTATTAGTGCAGAATTGGAAAAGTGCTTCCAGTTTTCAAAGTCCTGAGCATGATCCATCCCAAAATAAGCAGCCTGGTGTCCTTGACCCAGCAAAACTCTGCTTTCAGTGATGACTTTACGGAAGAAAAACAGGTGATTACTGATCTCACTGCAACATGTGCAGTGCTGTTGACAAATTGAAGCCATTCTCGGCTAAGGGTCTGCTACAGGTCTATGTAAACCTTTGTTACACTTAATCTACCTACAGAATTTCAATTAGTTTCCATCTGTGAAATATAAAATTGAATCCTTCTGAATGCCCTGAGCTCTTTCTAAGCACCAGGCTGTGTTGCCAAAGTGACAATTAGCATGGAATCTAAGCCATATTTCAGAGAATCTGGTCTGCCCAGAGAGTCTGGTCAAACTTGAAAGGATGTTAGTGACAGTCTAGCCAAGCTTCCATTTTTTAGAAGTGTAATTAAGTCACAAAGTAGTAAAATAACTAGTTCAAGTGCACATAATGCACTATTTCAGATCAACTAGAATGGAGTTTTCCTGTCTGCAAAACCTCTCACACTTTCCACTGCACTTCAGTGCTTCTCTGTCAACTGTCCAGTCATCGCATTATGAATTTATCATTGGTTACAACAACAAAAACAACAAAACTCCCAGACCTTGAAACCAGTTGATTGTTCTTGGAAAATAAAAAATTCTAAAGTGTGATTTTTGTCACTCCCCAGGAACTACAGAGGGCCTCCCTGTGTCTCCAGATATTGTAGCATTCCATGGTGGTTAAGAATGGAACTACTAACAAATAGGAGTTAACATTGGCAGAATAAAGTCCATAAAAATAAAGCAACCTTTACAATGAAGAAATACCTGTAAATTATTTAGAAATTTTAAGGACATTTTGAATGCTCCGCTCTGCAAATACAAATTTTAGGTTTTTAATTATTTCACCAAAATTCCATGTGACCACCAAAAGTTCATTAGGAGTCAAGAGACTGGATTTTGACTACATGAATTTGCAAATCTCTTCTTCACAGTGAGGTGTTCATAGTACCTACCTTCTAGGGTTCTTATAAAAATGATTCAAGGTAATAAGATGGCTGGCATGATGTTGTAGACATGGTATGCACTCTACAAATGTTAACCACTGATATTAATAATTAACGGATGGTCCTGCAAGGAGGTTTCAGTATATGAGAGGGGAGATTGGACTTGATGATGAGTAATATCTTTTCTGTTTCTGAGATTCTTATGACTTTGGTGGTCCTTCCTAGATTTAGGCCACTGGCGAGTTGACTAAGCCTGTATCTCCATCTCCAGCAAAACACTACTTTTAAATACTTTCTTCCAAATCTAATTAATCAATGGACCGCAGTCTGATTGCATTTCTTGCCTTGGTTTTAAGGTGCTCAGTCATTATTGAAAAGGAAGGAAACTAACCCAGAGGGAGCATCTACCGTATGCCATGATCATTACTCATGTTACATGATCTATCCAGCATTGAATGACAGGGATAGTGTCATTGCATTTTGTAGATGAGGAATAAACCCTCAGATGTATTGACTCATCAAAAGTCCAAATCAGAGTGACCATACAATTTATTGTATAAACCAGGACACTTTCAAGAGTAAAAAAGGGACATTATTAATAATTATTCTGGGTCAATGGTTATAAATTATGTGTCCCAGGTAAAGTGGGGCATATGGCCATTCTCCCTGTGGATAAAAAGAAGTTATAGAGCCAGAACCCAAACACAAGACAACCTCTAAATCCTGTGTTTACCTACAATTATGTTGAAAAGGTCTTCCCTGTTATGATTTGATTATACTGGGCTGGCAGCCAGAGCTCAAATACAAGTGAAAACTGAGATACTAATATGAGAACCTAGTAACCTGAGGTGGATACAGGGGTCAGGGCATCAATAGCCTCTGGAGCTGGTACAGAGTCAAGAAAGCTGTTACACGCTGAATGTTGCTGCTTGTGTCCCCAAAATGCATATACTGAAGCCCTAGCACCCACTGTAATGGTATTTGGAGGCAGCGTTTTGGGGAGGTAATTGGGTTTAAATTAGACTGTGAAGGTAGGACCCTCACAGTGGGATTAATGTCTTTGTAGAAAGAGGAGGAGACACGGACTTCTCCCTCTCTCTTCCTGCAAGCACCAAAAGCAGGCCACGTGAGCCACAGCAAGAAGGTGACTATCTACAGGAAGCAGGCTCTCACCAGGCACCCAATCTTTCTGCACCTTGATCGTGGACTTCCCAACCTCCAGAACTGTCAGAAATAAATTTCTGTTGATTAATCCACCCAGTCTATGATATTTTGTTATAGCAGCACAAACTAAGGCAGGAACAATTATGAAGGCATGATCTTGAAGCACTAGGCAGATCTTTAGAACTGAGGACAAGGCAACTGATAGGCAAGTCAAAGAGAGAAAGAAAGAGAGAGAGCAGATGTGGATAAACCAGAGAATAAACATGACTGGGGGCTGTCTCTCCTTCCAGCAGATAAGCTAGCCAGACGGTCAAATTGAAGAATGTTATACAAAGAAAGACACACACTCATACCTGATTTTGGTCAACTAAGTAATTTTGGGAAATGTATCAACAATAGATTGTATTTACAAATTAAAGAATAAGAAAGGGATCATTAATATCTATTGCATTTGCTTGGTCATTTATACTTTACGAACAGTTAATGTTTGTTGAAATCATAGGACATGCCAAGCACTGCTCCGCATGTTTTGTATGTATCTGCAGATTTAAACTATGCTGTGAGGCAAGTACTGCTTTGTTTTCCATTTTACAGACAAGGAAAGTGAGGTATAGAGATGACGATTAACTCGCCTGAGACTTTTCTTGTACAGAGTGGGCAGGTTAGTTTCCCATAGCTGGTGGATCAAATGACCATAAACAGAGTGACTAAAAGCACCACAAATTTATTCTCTTATACATAGTTCTGGTGGTCAGACATTTAAGATGGGTTGGCAGGGCTGGTTCCTTATGGAGGCTCTAGGGAGAATCTGTTTCCTTGTCCTTTCTAGATTCTAGAGGCCACCTATGTTCCTTGGCCCATGGCTTTATTCTCCAACTTCAAAGCCAGTAGCATAGTGTCTTCCAATCTCTCTATGTATGTGTGTATGCGTGTGTGTGTGTGTATATATATATATATATATATATGTCTGGGCTTCTTCCGTCATCATGTCACCTCCTGCCTCCATTGCTTCCATTGGGCCCCGTGAATAATCCAGGATAATTATCCCATCTCAAGATACCTAATTTAGTCATACCTGTACATTTCCTTTTACTTTCCATTTCCATTTTCCTTTTACATGTCCTTTACTATGTAAAGTGACAAACAGTATTCTGCCTTCCACGGCAGGGTTCAAGCCCAAGTCTGGCTGCAAAACATGCTGCTGTAAACTACTGCACCATAGTGCCTGAAAACATCTCAACAAATATTTATCTTCATTGTGTGTTGTATGCCAAGCCCTTGTCTCACATTGGGCATGTGATACTGAAGACAGAACTATGATCCTGACCTCATGTGCAATACTGGTATTAAAATATACACAATCACAAAGCAATGAACAGTGCACTATGGAAAAGAATAGAGGAGACAGGGAAGAGAAAAAATTACAAATTAGAGGTCAAGGAAGACTTCTCTAAGGAAGTAGCATTTAAGCAAAAATCCAAAAGATGAAAAAATTTACATAGTGTGTTCATATAATACTTGAAATAATTTTCAAAGGGGATTGATGCTGGTTATGTTAAGAGACTAAATCATGGGTAATTCCATCCTTCTTTCTGTTTTTTTCTCTTAGTTTTCCAAATATTTTTAAATGATGAAATATTACCTTTTTTAGAAAAATGAAAGAAACATTTTATGAAAGGGGTGGGGTGTGTGTTGCCCTTTAAGATTGAATCTGTAGAAAATTTTCTCAGTCAGCTGTGAAAATGAATGCCAGACCTGTTTCCAAAGTTTGTCCGTAGAAGACAGTGTCTCTCATTCAAATGCATTAAAGTTTTCTTTACGACCAATGCTTCCTTAGATTGCAAATTTCTCTTTATACTCAGCATCATGCTGCTGTGAGAGAAAGTGGAAAGTCAACCCTCTAAAATACAACAGAAGTTGGAAAATACTTGGATGTTTTAAACATTTAGCTTTTTCAGATTATACTATTTTTAATTTCACGCTTGCTTATGTTTTGTGTATGGGAAGGACACTGCCTTACTGGAATTCCGTTCTAGTCATTTCTATTGCTCTGGGAAACCCGTCCAGTCTATATTTAGGACAATTGACTTAGTAGAGAAAGGAAACAGGCTCTTTCATCAATGTTTGATCTGATTGATGCCTCCAAATGCTGGTCAGCTTTCCACTGAACGTTACCATGGGCAACAGTTTTAAGAACTTTATATGAATAAAAGAGAACAGGATAAAAAAAAATACTGTATGAACATTTGTCTATGTGGCTATGCCCATTTTATTCATGTGGCTGTCTAGATTTAGATCTTAACATTTTGCTGAGTTATTTCTCTGAGCCCTTATGCATTCTCCCCTGGAATACTGAAATGCATACCTAATTGGTCTCCCTCTCCATTCCTCCTTATCCCATCCCAGTCTTTCAACCCACTTGCTGCCAAAGTAATCTGCCAAATGGTGCTCTCACCACATCCCTCCCTGCTCAAGAAGTCAATGTAATGCTAGACCTATTTACTATGTGACAAGTACTAAGCAAGGTCTGGGGAGTTACCCTTTACCATCTAGTAGAAAAAAGAAACATTTGAACAATGAGCTCTAATACAGGGCTGGATGACATCAGTGTCAACTGGAGTGTAAGAATCAGGTTTCCAGAGCACAGAGGAATGAACAATGAATTATCTAAAAACCCAAGCTCTAGCTAAATAGAGTACCTCTGAAGGGCCTTTGTGTCTGGTTTCAATCCTTCTAGATTTAGCCCATTCTTTGCGTTCATGAACTTTCATCTCTACATTTTTTATAAGCTACTAAAGAATTTTCTCCATTAGGACTTTTTTAAAAGGCAGGTTTATAAAATTCAAATCATACCAGTTAAAATAGTAATGGGAATATATTAATTCATGTACCTGAAAAGTTTAGAAATAATTCTAAACTTTGAGAAACTATCTAAAAGTGAAGCTTCAGGTGAGGCTTAATCCAGCAATTAAAATATCACACCTGAGTCCTGGTTTCCTTCTTTTCTATGCCTTCCAGGCTGAGGACCCCTGGTTATTCTAGGCTTATTGTCAAGTAGCAGCAGAAGGGCTTAGTTCAGGACCCCAAATCCTCCTACCAACTGCAAAAAAGAAAACAATTCCTTAGGAGTCTAACGTAGTTCCTAAACCTTATTTTCATTGACATGAATTGAGCCACGACCCCATTTATGAATCAGTTATTGTCACTGGAACATTATATCAATTGTCTTAGTCTAATTTGGGCCCATCCCTAGAGTTGATAGTGGTGTTAACTGATAGTGAAAATGGGGGAAGAATGCTTACCTAAAGGGAGAACTTGGTACTGTTTTACCAAAAGAAGGGTGAATAAACTGGATGGTAAAATAAATAAGAAAGGAATGAATGAATTGAAAACCAGGTAAATAATTAATAACGTTTTTTAGCCTCATCATTCTTGGACAGTATTTCCATAATATCTTCTTAGGCTGTTGAAGGAATCTCCAACTCAAACATCGTTTAATTTCAGAAAGTCTATATTATATACTGTGTTTTCCCAACAAAACCTAGCATAGCATTTTGCATAAAACAAGCATTCAATAATTTTTTCATTATTCCTTATTCCAAAAATTTCCACTCCACCTTCCTACTAATTTTTTTTTCTTGAAAGTGACCAATGTTCTAATTTTAAAACCAAAGTGTCTTCCATGTCTTTTCATGGCTTTATTTCTTTTTAGCTCATTTATTTTCAACACTGAATAACATTCCATTGTGTGGATGTACCACAGTATGTTTATCCATTCACCTACTGAAGGACATCTTAGTTTCTTCCAAGTTTTGGCAATTATGAATAAAGCTGCTACAAACATCTGTGTGCGGGTTTTTGTGTGCACGTAAATTTTCAGTTCCTTTGGATAAATACCAAGGAACATGATTGCTGGATCATATGGAAGAAGTATGTTTAATTCTGTAAGAAACTGCCAGACTTTCTTCCAAAGCGGCTGTACCATTTTGCATTCCCACTAGCAATGAATGAAAATTCCCCGTTGCTCCACATTCTCACCATCATTTGATGGTGTCAATCCAGCTACATTTTTTTGAAACCAATTTATCGTATCAGTGAAAACAATATTTCTAGGACTCCTAAAAACATTGTCAAGATTTGCAGTAGCTATCTCTGGAATTTGGACTCCTGATTTGTGTGCTTCAAACACTAACCTCTCCAGGGTGTAAATTAGAGTTAACTATATCACACATACATATGAGATATTTTATTGAGATATTTTAAAATCAACTGTATAAAATATAGCAGAAACCCTCAATTTAGGTCCTTCTCAAGGTTTGCAGTGAGATAAACACTGACTGAACCCTAGATTTTTATCCCAAGTTCCATGGAGACTAGTCCATGGGCCTCAGGGTATCTGTGAATTCTTCCTAATTGTGTGAGAAATTGCAGTGTGTGTGCCTTTTTCTAAGCAGATAGTTTATAGGTCTCCTCATCTTCCTTGAAGTGTCAATGCCCTATTAGCAACAAAGAACAAGTTCTTCATCATGGATATAAAAACTGAGACCCCCACCTTTCTTCATCATTCATTCATTCACTCATTCATTCATATGAGCAGTATGTATTGAGTGCCTGCTATATGCCAAGCATTACTCTGAAACCTAGGAATACAGTAGTGAACCAGTTGAACAAATTCCCCACAATCATGGAGTGAAGAATACAGGTAATAAAAATAAAGATATCTGTACATGGCATACATAATTTCAAGCACTGAAAATTCTGCCATCAATTAATCAATGTATACAAAGTGTTAGTAACCAGAAGCTGCTTTAGATACACTGAGTAAACATTAACCCATCTAATATTACACAGTTCTGGATCATTCCAAAATCTGCATTATTTATTAATCCTGTCTTTTCCTCTGAGGAGCTAGGCTCAGGCACACAAATTTCAAAGAGCCTGCTGGACACCATCAGGTGTATGTCACACTGGTTCCTATAAATCAGTTTCCCAAAACCTGGTTGATATTTTCCTCTCCTCACACGCTTCCATGATTTTTGACTCAGCTCCAGCCCCAACCTGTTTTTATTCCTTTTTCCCCTATTTTTATTTACGTTACCACCAAATCCTACTCACCCACTTAAGCTCAATTCCTCAAAACTTACTTTTTACTCTTTCTTTACCCCTCACAGCTCATATCCAATCACTTTCCAAGTCTAGCTCAATGATCTCTCACTTCGAAATGTGAATTTTAAATGTGCATTTTAAAAGCTGGGTTGTTATTGGTCTGCTACAGAAGCTTTATTGTTTCATGATCACTTCTTAAATCAAGGTCAGACTCCTTCTGACCTTGATATGTGTGCACTTTGTGCTCCCAACTTGCCTTTTCACACATACCTCCAACCACTTGGAACACTAAGCCTTCAGCAAGGGCACCGCGAAGACTTCTCTGAAGTCATTCTTGGTAACCGCACTTTTGTGCCCTTGGAAATAATCTGACTGATAAGTGATAGCAGCCTTCATAATTATTACTGAGCACTTATTGTGGGTCTGACAGCTGGCTAAGCACTTTCCAATTATGAATGGTAGGTCACGTAACACAAAGACTGTGGGCTTTGAATGTCAGCTCTGCAGCCTATTTAACTGTGAGACTTGGGCAAGTTACTTTAATTCTATACCTTAGTTTTCTGGGATATTGAATGAGACACAATAACATCCACTTCATAAGTTGTAGTGAGGAGTGGATAAGATAATGTAACTTCTCGCCCTGCCTGATGTATAGTAATCACTCAGTGAAATGTTGATTGTTAGTATTATCATTAAAATTCATAACTGGTATTCAGAATAGTTATTATTATCTGTATTTCTGTATGAGACTCACTAGAAGGATAGATGCTGTATATTCTTCTGTTAGATAGTCTCATTCTCACTTCAGCGTGTCAGAAATATTTGCAGATTCCTTGCAACTTTCTCCGCGAAGACTTACATTGATTTTCCTCCTTTAATATCATTATTCTTTGTTTATACTTGATCTAGGATAATCTTCACATAATAGGGATATATATGTACTTCTTCCTGAATTGGATAGTTTTGGAGACAATGTAGATAGAAAAAAAGCAAGGCATGGGGTAAAAGGACCTGGTTTTGAACTCTGACTCTGTTGCTTCTCAGCTATGTGACATTGAGCAAGTTACTCAGCCTCTCTGGTCCTCAGTTTTCTAATCTCTAAAATGGGAACAATAATACCTTCCTTCTGGGCTGTTTATGAAAATTAAATAATCTGGCATAAGAAGAGCACCTAGTACGGTGCCTGGCATGTAGGCAGGGTCCAGTTCAGAATAAATTCTCCTTTTACAGTCTCTTCAGGAGGACACATTTACTCAGCCTCTTATTCTTCACAGAAGTTAGCACACTGTCTTACATATATTCGGTGCTTAGAAAATATTGAATCAAATTAAATTATTGTTACATTCAGTGACAGCAAATGATCATATAAACCGCAAGGACACATTGCAATATAAAGATATTAGCTGCATTTGTAGTTGCTATAATATTTTCTATGATTTAATAACTGCATATCAGAATGATCCCTGGGGTTATCTCTTACAATATCTCTTACAAATGGCTAGTCTGGAGAATTGATCTTTGTGAATTCTTCACCACCGTGAAGTGATTTCTTGCTAGTCTGTATTCATCACACTTTGGAGATACTCTGGTCATAGACTTTAACACTTGAGTTATAATTTTTAGCTTACATTTCTGCATTTCCCACTAAACTGAATCCCTCAAGGAGAAACTCCCCTCTTCTTCATCTTCCATTCCTAATCCCTGACACAGTGCCTTACCTGCAGAAATATGCCAGGCAATAGCCTTGGTCCTCAAAACACTGAGGAGATGGAAGATCATTATGACATATAATTATGACCCTGGTTTGTGTGGAGTTCCAGGTGAGCACAGAGGAGGAGCCCCCCACAGATGTAAGGAGCCCAGGAAGGAATTGATGTGTGTTCTGAGTCTCAAAAGATAAAGGAGAGGAGAGTGTTACTAAGTAAAGATCACTCATTTGGTTGCATCAATGAATGTATCTTTTAGTTAAATCTCAAAAGAAATGTAGATTATAGCATTGACTGTTGAGTTCAACCATATAAAGGCTCACATTTTTCATTACAACAAAGCTGCACCACTTGCTAGTTGAAGTATGTACACTGATTGAAAAACAATATACCAAGGGAATGAAGATGCTTTATGAGCCATGCTTTATTAATCAGATCCTTTTAAACTGCTCCAAGATGCTCTGTTGTTTCAAGCTCATCCTTGAAGTGATCAAATAAGTCTCCCTGAAGACCTCCAAAAACATGTGAGAGTGAAGATAATATATTCTGTTATCACTTAGGTAATTTGCGAACGAGTGATTAGATAAATTGGCTGTCAATATGTACCTATAGGATTAAGCGCTCTTACAATTCTACAGATAAGGGCTGCCAGCACACACTGCACGGATATCAGTGCATATCTTTCTCACTGATATTTGGATGCTGGTGCTCTTGGGACTCATAATACAAGGTCACAAGATAAATACTATGAATCTTTTCAAAAAGTCCATCCAGGGCATTTGCTAAAAATTAGCCCTGGAGCACTGAGAAGACTATGTAAATGAATCCCCTCCTGCTTGTCTGACCCCAGAGCTCAGTCTCAGTGTGTGAAAAGGACTGATAATAACTGAGAAAACAGCATGAAAAAAAGCAACAAGTGTGGACTGTGGAAAACAGGGGCTGGGGTAAGTTTTTAATCTTTAAGGTAGATTTCATATCAAAACGTTTACAGTGTATTCAAATTTTAAATTAATAAAAGATAAATTTGTATACAATGATAAGGATTTATGCCTTAGCTTCAAGATATGTGGATAAAAGATATGTGCTGTATCTCTTTTTCATATATAGGTGGGAAGGCTATATTCATACAAGTAATCAAACTTGTAGAAATTATCTATATACATCATTTAACAAAAATTACCAAAAATCTTTGTATAAACAGTACAAACAGTATAAACAGCACAACAAAAGAAGCATGAACCAGGGACAGAGTTAGAGGAGAAGAGGCAGGGATGCAGGTGGAACTTTTTGCAGGAGATGATATCTGAGCTGTGATTCATGATTTTTAATGGACACACACTATGTATTGTTACAAATCTAAGGAGAGATTAAGTTAGTTGTTGAAATTATTATCTATTCTCATCAAGTAAACACCTCTACCAACTAGGCACAGTGCTAAATGTTTTACATATTTTCTCCTCCTGGCTGTAAGGTGAGTACACATCAGTATTCCCATTTTACAGATGGAAAAACTGCAATACAAGAAGAGGCTAAGTCAATTGCACCCAATCATAGGTTGCAGGGTCAGGGTTCAAATCCAGATCTTTGTAAATGCAACATCTGGGTTGTAAGGCACCCTGTACAGGGACATTAGACCATCCATCCCTAAGGAGAAAGAAGATGTAACCTGGATAAGGCAAAGATTTCTTGGAAGAGTGGAGCTAGAACTGATTCCTGGGAGATGGATGGAGGGAAGAATGGCAGAGCATGATGGTAGGGCATTTTTTGTGGAGAGGAGACATGGCTTACTCTTGTTTGATTATTTAGAATCATGATGGTTTGATCTGGCTGATTCTTCTGGACTTACATTGTACGGGATGTAATTTCAGCACTCCAGCACAGGGATTGAAAAGTGCCACTAATCTATCCCATGCATTCTAGAATAATATATGATGATACCCTTCATGGCTGAAGCAGCTGAGAAACGATTTTGACTCGGTTCTGACCGTTACAAGAACTAAAGTCAGTATAAATTTAGTTCACTACAGTTGTATTATTCTCTTCTTTGCTGCTGCTTCTCAATCTTTTTTCATTATTATACTCCTAATTAGCCTTTTTAGAATTTATTTTCTAATCACCACTGATGACATTTTAATACCCCGGATATGTTGTGTATTTGTTTATTTACTATATGCATATCTTTGCTTTACACCTAAAAAGAATAAGACTTTTCACCATGAACCAATTTTCTCTCCCTTGGGACTATATACAGCCCCAGTGACAATGAAGGCCTTAAGCTATGCTGTGTTCCCTATTTTGCTTTCTGTTGTAATAGGACAAGTGCGACTGTGGAAACAGACACTTTGGAATCAAACTAGCCTCCAAGACAAGTTACCTAATTACTGACTGCATGCAAATTTATTCTGTTAAAAAAATGGTGATAATAATACATACCTAGGGAATTCTTATTAACAGATTAGATAACCCAGAAGCAAAGACATAATAGGAACTTAGAAAATATGACTTTTTTCTGTTTCTGTGGTGTAGTTCCTTTCTAACTCAGCCTTTATACTTTGTTTTTCATCTTCTCATTTGCTCCCTTGTCTGAGAAGATAGAAGCAAGGAGGCAGAGTAACCACAGAAAAGATTGAATACATGGAAAAAGTAGGAAGACGTCACACTGGGAAAACTTGCGAAACAGGTGTACTGTCAGGGTTGTCTAAAGAGGGAGCATCTTCTGTCCTTTGTCTACATTGATAGGCAGGAGCCATCGAAGCCTTTATCATGGGGGTAGATTCCTCCCAGAAGTGGACTCTCATTTTTATCAGTCCTGTAGCAGAAGAGATTTTCAATGTCCTATGGTGGAGAAGAGGACAGTATTTGGAGAGAATCTAGGATTGAGCTAACTCTGGTATTTATGCTCTGACCTAGGCAAGTATTTAACCTATTTGAGCTTATGTTTCCTCAATCTGTAAACTGGATTTGAAACAAACACCTAAGTTAGAGGCTTATTTTGTGAATTAAATCAAATAATGTCTGTATAAATGTCTAGCACATAGTATCCAATGTAAGTTACTATAGTTTCTCTCTAAGCAGCTTTTTTCTCTGAAATGTCATAGGGTACAATTATTCCATATACACAAGGGATTAAAACATGCATACTTTGTATAACAGTAAATACAAGGATATAATAACTTATATTTATGGAGTATTTCATAGATGTAAAATATTTTCACATTCCTATTCTGCGAGACCACTTGGTGAAATAAGTAGGAATGACATTATTATCCCTACTTTAAAAGTCAGAAAACTCAGATATCATGAGACCAACACAAGATCACAGAGCAATAGATTGTGTAGCTGGAATTCAAATCCAGTTTCTCTGATTCTAAATCTAGAGCTAAACTCCACTACTGCTTAATATTGCTTACAAATCCTCACTTTTCAAGCATAACAGCTAGTGAATTTTTTAAGGTTCTTAAAAATATATAAGCGGGCTTCATTTTGTTTCAATTTTATTAATTTTCCATTGATAAAGGTTAAATTTTTGTGCATTATTTTGGTGACTCCTGTTCCTAACTTTCATTGAGATCACCTTAGGTCTTTAAATAAAGCTGGAAATTTAGTTGAATTCTCCACTAAAGAAAGGATTTGAGAAAATAGTATTTCTTTTCATGGGCTTAAGGTGGAAGGATTGAAAATTGTAGCCTTTTTGACAGGTACTTGGAAGGAATACTAAAAGAAACTTTTTATAATAATACAGAGTTTTGCACATAAGATGCAATATTGGGCAATAATGATAAAACTGATATTTTTTTGTTTTTAAAACCTAAGTTATTAGATAAAGTCTACCCTTAGCGATTTTCCTGCAAATGTCTTTTAAAAAATAATTTTGCTTTAAAGGACAATGCTAATAGGAATGTAACTGGTAATTATTTTATATAGAGTGTCTTCCTTTCTATGCCTGGATTTCTGCAATTTTAGCTTTCAATGGCACTCAGAGCTTATTTTTAAGCTGCATATTAATTTTCTAGGCTGTTTTGATGGTAGAAAACCTCACAAAGGGAGGATGCAGATCAGAATACTAAATTACAAAAGCACAACCCCTCCTTCCATATTGGATTTGGCAGTTTAATAAGAATAGCAGCTAAGCACAAAACTGCCCAGAAATATTTAGAGCAGTAAAAGAAACGAGGAAACAATTCTTCATGAGCCCACAATCTTTAGCAGGCAGTTAGTCTACTTAAGATAACTCTCCTATTATTCACGAGTCTTTGGGGGCACCACAATATAGGTTCCTTTATTAATAGCTCCCCTGTCATCCATTATTTAGGCATGACTTCATATTAAATCACCGATTTGTCAGTTTCCTAAAGCAACACACCTCAGAGTTTTAAATAACCACTTGACAGGAAGTTGTCAGAGGAAGAGCTTATTTTAACTAGTTAAGCATTTGAGCATGAGCAATGCTCCATTCAGAGATAAAAATATAAAATAGATGAAACATTAATTATTCAAGTTTGTTTAATTAGAAAAATCTTGTACTTAAAATTTGATTTACAAATGATGGAATTGCATTTATTTGGTGGAGGATTCAATTCAATTAGTTATCATGAACTTGAATATGATTTAGAGAAATTTTGTCAAGCATCTGCTATGTTCTCAACACTGTACAAGACACTAATAGGGATATAAAGGAAATACACAGATTTCTTCCCTTTCAAAAGTTGACAGTCCTGTTGGAGAGCCGAAGTTTTCTCTCTCTCTCTCTCTCTCTCTCTCTCTCTCTCTCTCTCTCTCTATATATATATATATATATATATATATATCCTAGAGAATAATTTAAGAATTCTCATTAAATGATAAAATAGATGCTAAGGATTTGCATTACTAAAGGATAATTAAAAAGAGTGAGTGAGTTCAACATGCAAGGTACTTGGAGAAGGCTTTAAGAAGAGATCCCTCTAGAAAGAAGATAAGCAGAAGAGAAGATGAAGACTGTCATGGGCCAGAAAAAAACAAGAATCAAAGCACAAGACCAGAGACTCAGCAAGGCATGAATATGGGACAGAAAGTCTGGGAAGGTAAGAGTCTAGGGTAATGTGCTTTGATGTAAAAGTAAGAGAACCAGATAATGAAGAGATTATTTTGTAACTATCTTGGAAAGACCCTATAGGTAATGTGGAAATTACTGCATGTACTCAAAACTGCATCTTTCTCACATGATGTGTCTTAGAGAGACTAGTCTGGTGGCATTGTGTCTATGGTTAAGAGTCATGATTGGGATTGACATATATACACTAATATGTGTAAAATAGATAACTAATAAGAATCTGCTGTATAAAAAAATAAATAAAATAAAACTCAAAAAAAAAAAAACAGAATCATGAGAAGAAGGAAGGGCAATTGAGAAACTGCAGTAAATCAGGAAAAGTCTAGGCATCCTGAACGGAGGACAAAATAAGAATAAATAAAGAAGGATGCATTTCATAAATTGCAAGTTTTTTAATTGATCCATTTTAATTGATAGAAAGTAAATACAATTTTTAAGATGGGAATAATTAACTGATTGAAATAGGCTCTTCCCCTAAAGACTTCCTGTTGTATAGCTATTTAGGAGTTACATTACTTTAGGAAGACGTCACACCGATGATTTAATATGGAATGAGGCTGAAATAATGAATGACATCAGAGATATTAACAAAGGGACATATATTTTTTGATGCCACCATTGCCTAGGAAGTTAATCTAGTCTAGAAATTTGCCACAAAGTAAATTGCTGTCTTTGCTTGATGATTTGTGATTTACTTGCCATAGGTATGTATATGTGTATGCATTTTTAAAAAATTGTTTATTTATTTATTTATTTATGGCTGCGTTGGGTCTTTGTTGCTGCGAGCTGGCTATCTCTAGTTGTGGCGAGCAGGGGCTACTCTTTGTTGTGGTGCGTGGGCTTCTCATTGCGGTGGCTTCTCTCGTTTTGGGGCACCGGCTCTAGGCATGGGGGCTTCAGTAGTTGTGGCTTGTGGGCTCTAGAGCGCAGGCTCAGTAGTTGTGGCTCACGGGCCCAGTTGCTCCGTGGCATGTGGGATCCTCCCAGACCAGAGATTGAACCCGTGTGCCCTGCATTGGCAGGCGAATTCTTAACCACTGCGCCACCAGGGAAGTCCCTGCATTAATTTTTTTTAGTACGCAAATAATGAATATTTACTTGGAAAAAGTTAACAAAGTTTCAAAAGAGAAAAGAAATGAGAAATTCTGCAATCCCACCATTCATGAATAAATAGTGTTAATGTTTTGGGGTATTTTGTTCTTGTATATCCTCTAGGTATATGTTTACTTGTTGTAAGAAGCATTTCTAAGAGTAATCTTTCTTCAACCATCTCTCCCTCCCCTGGCTTATTTTTAACTCTTGTTTTCTCTTTTTGTCTCTTATTTTTAAATACACTTATTCTAATACGTCATAATTTCTAAAAGTAAAATCATAACATTTCTCTTAGTCCCGCAGTATGGAAACACAGAGAATCCCCTACCTTCTGTAAAAATTCAAGGGACCTTTATACACACAGCCAGACAACCTGACTAACCAAGAATATGTCTAATTTCCAGAGTCTGGGAAAGCAAATGTTGTCAAAGAAACAGTCACTCAGGTTGCAACGGGCTGCCAAAAACCGTGAACATTTGACATTTTTAGGAGATAAATGGGAAGAAGGGGCAACAACAAAATGCACCAGGTCAAAAGGGACAATGAGTACAGTTATTATATTGCAGAGCTGAATGGCACTGGAAGGGGCACCGAAATGGTGAAGGGCACAGCTTTTCCACTTGGACAGCCCCGAATGTGACTTACCATTTGAGCATATTACTTAACCTCTCTAAGGATCAGCTTTCCCTTCTGTAAAATGTAAATAAAATCATGCACTTCGTAGGTTTGTTTTGAAGAGTAAATCAGATTATACACGTTAAGCGCCGGCCGCAACGTCATCCTTCAGTTGTGTCAGAACAATGGTGCAATGTTGATGCACTATGACCCTTAAAGCAATAAAGCAACTGAGCTTCTGAGAACATAAGAGACTTGCTCAAGATCACGTAGTACGTCAGTGGCAAAATGAGACTTGAATCGAGGCCCAGTTCTCAGTCCAGTACTCTTCCCACTTTAGCAAGAAGCCATTCCATTCCATTCCCAATAGATGGAGTGTGCAAGAAACATTCAGGAAACCTCCTTATGCCATTCCCCCAAATCACTGAACTGTGGACCTCTAAATCCTCTCCATAATGTACTTACAACTATGTAAAGCAAAGACCAACCAACCAACCACCTCTCAACAGAGTCTGTTTGACCCTTAGGAAGGGTCACAGCCACTTAGTATGACTAATTTGGACTCGAACCTTTTCACTATCTCAGTATTCAGAAATAATTTATTATCCTGACATTATGTAAAAGAAGTAAGTGCAAAACAAATATTCAAACTGCCACTTTAAAATATGTCAGTGGAGTGGATCAGAGTTCCCATTCTTTACTTTATATCACAATGAACCTGTTTGGTACCTGTTACTGAGTGAAGCTTATCTAGATGAGACAGGATGCAAAGATTATCTTTAACACAATGGAAAAGGGCAAATGAATGTTAATATTTAATTAAAGACACAGGAAAAGAATGGCAAAGTGTAGGTCAGCAGTGGAAAGACTGGTGTGTTGGTGCTTTAAGGAGGCTGGGTGAACACAGAGGTGCAAAATCTGTGTACAGACTGTTGACTTAGCTCTCTTCGTGTCACTGAAGTTGTATTATAGTTGTTTGTCTTCAGAAGAGAGCACACCGAGGAAGAGGCCATTCGGTGCAGTGGTACCTATAAGGGCTCTGACGTCAGATCTAGCTGGATTTGAGAAGCAGCTTACGGACTGGTTACCAGCAAAGTTTGGGAACCAGACTGCCTGGCTTCAGACACCAGCTATGTACTGTTTACTAACTGTGTGCCTTCAGGCAAGTCACTGAGTCTCTGTCTCTTTCCTTCATAAAGGGGAACGATACTAGTATCTACTCATACAGTAGTTAGGAAGATTAAACAAAGGAGTTACTATTTGTGAAACACATGGGAAGTGTTATATAAGTATTTGTTATATATAGTCCTGAGTCCCAGTGGTACCGCTTACTTGCTACACACCTAATAGAAGTTACTTAGCTTTTTAAGCCTCAGGTTCCTTATCTGGGAAATGGGTCTAAACACGGGGCCTGGCTTACATAGTTGTGAAAGTTAAATGGGACCATGCATGCAAAGCATTTGGCAGGCACTAGTCAAAGAATTAATATCTTGGTATTTACTTCACCAACTAGACCAGAAGCTCCCTGAAGCAGATGCTCTATCATGTTCTTTGGATCCATCTTGGGACTTTCTGTATTAATGTTTGTAAAAAGAGCCAAAAGATATAAAGACACCTATAAAATACTCTATATGCATGTAGCACAGAGCCATTCATGTCCAAACTTAGAACATGCCCTCGGAAAAGAATCACATGGACACCCACTAAGACATACGAGATATACATGGAACTAGACTCAGAGAATTGTGAAACAAGGAAGTTAGATCGAGTAGTCACCCAACACAGTAATATTCTCTCTTGCATTCTTGACAGATGGTCACCAGCTTCTTATTGAAACTTCCAACAATCCACAACTAAGTCTTTCTTGGATTAAATATATTCCTTTTTCTCTTACATTCAAGTGGAACTTTTAAGAATAGATCTGACATTAAATAGATGACTCTTAAAATAGATAACACTACTAAAAACTCCCACTGGTAGTTGTTCTTGAGCCTGTGTCCATTACTGAATGGTAAGTCCTCTGAGACAAAGGATAAAGGATCACCAATTTACTCCTCTCTGTAGCTCCCAATTCCATATGGAGTATCCCTATGCCCCTAGTAGATGCTCAGTAAATATTTATTGAGCAAATGAATTAAATGCTTAGGGGTCCCATATTATGTTTCCCTTCCTGAGAATGTGGCTTATTTTAAGTAAAACATCTCCTACTTTCAATCTTTCCTCTGTTTACATATAACTTATTATATTTAAAATCTTAAAATCTAAAGAGATCAGTTTTCATTTCCTGACTCAGGGTTGAATTTAGATTGTTTTTAAATATTTGACATTTTAATTTAATGGATTACTAGACCTCTAAAGAAAGTCAAAATTGTCTAGTCATTTTACATACTGGGAATCCAAAACCAATCAGCAGCAGAGCCTGGTTTTAAGGCTGGGTTACCTGACTTAATCCCACATTATTTCCACAGCACTTTACAATTTACAAAGCTCCTTTTTTTTTTTTTTTGGCTGTGCCACAGGGCCTGTGGGATCTTAGTTCCCTGACCAGGGGTTGAATCTGGGTCACGGCAGTGAAAGCTCCAAGTCCTGACCACTGGACTGCCAGGGAATTCCCAACAATGCTCCTTTAACCTACAAAAAGATATAGCTTTTTGATCCTTAAATCTATATTGTAAGAAGAATAAGCATTATGTTGTCATGTTTCAGAGAGAGAAACAAAGTCTCAAAGAGGTTCAAGGACATCCTGCATTAGGGGAATAGTAAAGCTGAGTGAGAACCCAGGTCTTCAGATTCAGTTCAGTTCTTTTTTCCTTGCAATGGACCAAACTAGGAAAATGTACATAAAAATGGAGATCTCTTGAAAAAAATGGGAAGAATAGAAGAAAGGTAAGGTAAAAGTATATCCCAAGTGAATGGTGATAGTCAAATCAAAAGGATTTCCTACGAACTCCCTTCATCAAATACCAACTGGACAGTTCTGAGAATTAGAATAACTGAGCTCTGCAAAGGAAACTAACCCAAGGACGAACACGAAGCAAGTTACCCCCTCACTTAATTCATGAGAAAAATAATATTTCACTCGACCTAGGGGGCATTTGGGGTGAAAAACAGGAAAAAGAGAACCAGCCCTTGCAGGGAACTGAACTTCGAATAATTTTTCTTACCAAAAAGAGAAAATTGAGATCTATCTAGCTAGAAAATTCAAATCAGTACACCACTCCTCACCTCCTGCTATCTTCATCTCACTTGTATTATAAAAATACATAAAAATTCTTTAAGATCAGAAGAAATATATGAGGTTGACTCATGGATATAATATCTGACCTAAGGTTCTTAGAAGGATGCATGATTACTTACCGTGCTTCCCTGCAGAAGTAGTGCCTTCTCCCCATAGAGTGAGAGTCAGCAGGGGTGAGAACAGGGCAGGTGTCTGCCTTTTGGAGGCAGGAGCTCTAGGGCTAGCACACAGGCCCAGCAAGCTGGAGAAGTGTGTCTACCCAGGCAGAAAGAAATGACAACACCCTTAATGAGGCATTTCAATTTGGCTGTTGTCAGTTGGAATCAAAGTAGAGTAAGCTGAAGTTGTCTTGTAGATGGTGAATAATTAGCAACTCCAAGGAGAAAAATAAAAATAATGATTATAGCTCTTTTCTTTGATTCCTGGGATGATCCCATTTATTGCAATGCTCCTCTTTCCTGCCAATCATCCAGTTAAAAAACACTTTCTGAAGACTCATGGATACTATTATTTTGAGGGGTTTATTATGGGTCTCTTCCAACCATGCCCTCCCCACGGGACTAAGGAGACCTGATCACTTGTAGCCCACTCTCTGCCTTTTATCCCACATTCTGAGTACCCAAGTGGCCCGAGTCAACTTTCAGGTCCTGCATGAGCCACTTTCCTGAGTCCAATTTCTGAATGGTGGACTGCACAAAAGTATGTGTAATTCTAGCCTGGAAGAATAGCCAAGTGTTATTTGTGAAGGGTATGGAGTGAGCTTGGAGATACAGCCTGGAATGTCCATACCTAGGCACGCGAGGCTCCATATTGTGCAGAACTGAGCTAGGAGTGAGAATAGAGAACAGGCCATCGCCAAGAGCTTCCATGTACATTCTTCTCGTGATCCACAAATGTGAGGAGTGGGCCCAGAAGCTTTTTTTAAATTTTGCCCCTTTGTTTTCTATTTAGTGAAGTAGCAAATAGGGCGCCTACCTGGCCCACTATAGGATTTATAAGTAAATGCCTAGGAATCTACTAAAGTCCTGGGAGCATGAAGGAATATGATAGAAGAAGCAATGTAAACAAGTGGGAAGAGCAGGGTTTGAATGGGACAGATGTGAGCACTGGGCCCTGACCTGACACTTCTTAGATCTGAGAACTTGTACAAATTACTGAACTTCTCTAAATCATGTCTCTAAAATGAAGCTTAAATTTTAACCTACCTTCTAGAATTATAGTGGAGGGTAAAAATGTGAGTAGCATGCCCTAAGATACTTCACCCACACAGTAGGCATTTTATAAAGTTAGTTATTTTATAGGTATGAAGGGTAATGAGGAAGTAGATCTTACAACATAGAAAAGACCTAGGATGAAGTGGGGACTATTGACCTCAGAAAGGTCAAGATTAATTGGAAGGTGATGTCTGCTGAATGTCAAACAGAGTAGATATTTCTGTTTTGAGAAAACTAATTTGCCTAATTTCTTAATGCAAGTAAAAAACATTTTCCTCTTTTTAAAGAGACTATAATAAATGGGCAGTAGATGCTCACAATTCATAGTAATGGGCAACTGTATAACTAATGAAAACTTGTGAGCACTTAGGAGTCCTGTAGATACCACTTCTGAATTCTTCCCTGACATTTAATCATGTTTCCAGTCCTTATTTTCGTATCTTTCTCATTCATTATCCTTCACCTGTCCTTTTAACTTGAATGTTTTCAAAGCATGTCAACCTCTGTACTGCAATAATTAAAAGATTTGAGTTAGCTTTACACTACATTAGTGCCTCAGTGTAAAAGCATTTGGGCAATAACAGATATTGCTAGAACCTCTAGAGGTCTGCACAGAGCTCACATTGGAGACTGTTACATCGACATCTGCAATCTCAAGTAAATCCTCAAAATACATTTTATAGTAAAATGATGTTACATATAATAAAAGTTTATAGGGAAAAGAGTATGGGGAAAAGCCCATAATTGGAATGAGAAAGATCTGACCTATTGTATATCAGCCCCTCTCTCACTGGTGACCATGGACAAGTCACTTAACCACTCTTTGACTCAGTTTCCTCTTTTGTAAAGTGGGCACAATATGCTACCTATCTCTTAGATGCGTTATGAAGATTGTTTTTAAAAAGTGTTTATAAAGTGCTTAACATCATGTCTGGCACAGTGAGAAAGCCCTCAATATGGTCACCCTGAATAAATAGACATTCATATAGCCCCAAATATTATATATTATTCTGCAATTCTACTTGCCTATATCCTTCTTTTTTTTCTTTTAATTGAAGTAGAGTTGATTTAAAATATCCTGTTAGTTTCAGGTGTACAACACAGTGATTCAGTTTATATATATACATATATATATTTTTTTTTTCAGATTCTTTTCCCTTATAGGTTATTACAAAACACTGAGTATAATTCCCCGTGCTATACAGTTGGTCCTTTTTGGCTACCTATTTTATGTATAGTAGTGTGTATATGTTAATCCTATCCTCCTAATTTATCCCTCCTTGCCCCTTCCCCTTTGGTAACCATAAGTTTGTTTTCTTTGTCTGTGGGTCTATATCTGTTTTGTAAATAAATTCACTTGTATCTTTTTTCTTTCAGATTCCACATATAAGTGATATCATATGATATTTGTCTTTCTTTGTTTAACTTACCTCACTCAGTGTGATAATCTCTAGGTCTCCCCATGTTGCTGCAAATGGCATTATTTTATTATTTTATGGCTGAGTAATATTCCATTGTATACATGTACCACATCTTCTTTATCCATTCATCTGTCAGTGGACATTTAAGTTACTTCCATGTCTTGGCTATTGTAAATAGTGCTGCAATGAACATTGGAGTGCATGTATATTTTTGAATTAGAGTTTTCTCTGGATATATGCCCAGGAATGGGATTGCAGGATCATATGGTAACTCTATTTTTATTTTTTTAAGGAACCTCCATACTATTCTCCATAGTGGCTGCACCAATTTACATTCCCACCAACAGTGTAGAAGGGTTCCTTTTTCTCCAGACCCTCTCCAGAATTTATGACTTGTAGACTTTTGGTTGATGGCCATTCTGACTAGAGTGAGGTGATACATCATTGTAGTTTTGATTTGCATTTCTCTAATAATTAGCAATGTTGAACATTTTTTCTGATTAAGCTGTATCTCTGTGTTCTCATCAGTTGTGGACAGAAGGGAGCATTGATGATAGCAGTGGTTCTTCAGGTTAAAACTCTCAGTGGTGAATTCCTCCTGACAATGTTAACCACATGAAGGAGGACTTTGGGGGAGAGTTGAGGAAACATGCCAAGCTGGCATTATTTTAAGAAGTAAGAACAACATGATTGGAAAATTTTACTCTTGGAATGCCAAATGTCTGCTTTATGCAGTAACTTGGGCTTAATATCCTTACCTGGATTTTCTGAAAAATATATATATATAGTACTGTATATAGGAGAGAAAGTTCTCTGTAGAGTTCTACATATTTTTAATACTTCTTTTAAAGTATTAAATACGTTTAAAGTACTTTTAGTACTTCTTGTAAAGTATTAAATACGTTTAAAGTACTTTTAGTACTTCTTGTAAAGTATTAAATACTTTTAAAGTACTTTTAGTACTTCTTTTAAAGTATTAAATACTTCTTTTGCAAGAGTATCTTGACTTTTTAAATGAAATTGTTGAAGTTGTGATTCCTCACTCTAATATTTGAGGCATATTTATGGTTAGGTTTTCTTTACTTACTAGTGAGACTCAAGCATATTTGTGCTCCTGGGATGATGGTTCTGATTGACTCCAAAGTTATTCTTAGAACTATAAATAATAAGTAACTTTAATAAAAATGTTCATAAAAATATAGATTACTTATACAGGTTTTTGTTTCTAACTGGCAGATACCCACAGTTCAATGTATATTTATGGAATAGTTATTAAGCATTTACTATGCACCAGGCATTTGGATTGGTGGTCTACTGGACCTTTCTATGACTTTTGTTCTATGACTACACCTTAATATATAAGTTCAATAAATGCAGATAGGTTACATGTCAATAGAAACTAAACTAGTATCATAACTAGATTTGATGCCATTTACTAACCTTGAGACTTTGGTCTGGTTGTAAATTCTCTAAATTGCAATATAGAAAAATATCTGTAAGTGTGGAGAGATTTTTCAGTCTCAAAGGGTTGTAAGATAGAAAAAAACAAAGCACAAACAAGAACAAAAAAAAAAAAAACCAAGAACAATAAACTACATTATGTAAGATTCCATTAACATGAAGTTCAAAAACAAGCAAAACTAATCTTTGGTGATATGTCAGAACAGTGGTTACCCTTGATATGGGGAGATATTGTAGGAAGAAGTATGATGTAGTCATATGATGGGTTGAAAATGTTCATTATCTTGAAATGGGTGCTAGTTACAAGTGTGTGTGTGTATGTGCATATAAAAATTCATCAATATATACATGTAAGATTTGTGTCCTTTATCTATTTTCTACCTCAATGTTAAATTGAATAGAAATAAGACTATACATGTTTTCTCTGAATAATGAGACATTGTGTGAAATTTGGGCCTGTATCTTTGCTTTGTATTAAGTATTTGCATAGAGATAGGGCCCAGTGTAAAATGAAAATACAATCCCCTTGTTCAAATATTATTAAGAATTTCATGATGGCAAGAGCAGAACATTAAACCAAGTGTAGGAATCTTCTAAGCCCGGGCCCTAATGCATGCCCATGAGGTCAGTCCTGCACAGAGATAACACAGAAAATATCTTCAAAATTGAGAAAGACTTTCTAAGATCAGGCATCTGCATAGTGTAAAATGAATGTTGGAAATTCCTGGTTTTTCTAGGAAAGCATAGCTTTGAGTTAAAAGGGTTATGTCCTATTGGGCTGGATGACTAAGGCATGGTTCTACTCTACTGAAAAGGCAACAGGATAAATACTTATTATGGAAAATACACTAAAACTGAGATTACATAGAATGCTTTAATTAAGAGGGGAAAAAATTTACATGAGGGTTATGAATAGAAAACATGTGTTGTATTAAAATGAAATATTTGGGACTTCCCTGGTGGTCCAGTGGTTAAGACTCTGCGCTTCCAGTGCAAGGGGTGCAGGTTCAATCCCTGGTCCGGGGACTAAGATCCCACATGTTACACAGTACAGCCAAAAAGAAAAAGAAAACACAGTCAGAAGGCACAAGATATGGAGTCCCAGAATATTAATACAAGAACATAGAGAAACCTTCAAAAGAGTGAGAATGAATAAAATATAATCTTTTAAAAGAAAATAAAATGAAATATTCAATGCTCTCCATGCCAGGGAAGAAACATTGAAATGGTACAGTGAGACTAAGCTAGAATAGCATGTGCATTAGTGATAACTATTGTTTCCCTGATTGAGAATTTTTAATACTATATTCTATTTATATTACTTTAATCATTAAATATATTGAAATTCTTTGGGAAATCCATGCCTCCAAGATGAAGTATTTGACATAAGACAGCAAGATTAAGAGATCATGGAAACGAAGTATAGGAAGCATAAAGGGAAGCTGGGAGGCTTGGGAATGCCCAGGTAGCTGGTCTCTGACTTTGTTTCCTTACAAGAGTGATGCTTACTCCCCACTAAGTGAGAGCCAACCGGCAGGTGTCATGATGCAGTTCCCTGCCTTTCAGAAACAGCATCTCCAGAGTCCAGAGGGTTCAGCATGCTGGAGGATGAGAGTCTACCTGAGCAGGAAAAAGTCACGTTCTTCTTCTTCTTTTTTTTTCTTTTAAACAATCACAAATGTGGCTCTTTTGAAACAAATATATTTTAAGTATTTGTGTGGTTTTTTTTGTTTTTTTTATGGCTGTGTTGGGTCTTCGTTTCTGCACGAGGGCTTTCTCTAGCTGCGGCGAGCGGGGGCCACTCTTCATCGCGGTGCGCGGGCCTCTCACTATCGCGGCCTCTCTTGTTGCGGAGCACAGGCTCCAGACGCGCAGGCTCAGTAATTGTGGCTCACGGGCCCAGCTGCTCCGCGGCATGTGGGATCTTCCCAGACCAGGGCTCGAACCCGTGTCCCCTGCATTGGCAGGCAGATTCTCAACAACTGTGCCACCAGGGAAGCCCCCACGTTACTCTTAACGAGGCATTGCAACCCGGCTGTTCTCCGTTGGAATCCAAGTGAGGGAAGTTGTCTTATAGATGGCAAATAACTGTTAACTTTGAGAAATAAAGCGTAACAAAACTAAACTAATCGAATCTAAATTAACCTAAACTAAAATAACCGTTATTAGTTGCTTGGGATTCTTGATTGGAAGTTAATATTCCCATTTATATCAGTGCCTCTTTTTCCTGCACAGTTGATCAATAAGAAATTTTTGAAGATCCAGTAGCATAAAGCAAGCACACTATTAAAATTAAAGTGTGATGACTCTGAGCTGCTTGGATACACAAGTGAATGTGGACCTTAAGACATTTAGTAAAACTTTTCTCTGTTCCTTAATGGATGGCTATACTGACAGTAAGTCTTTCATTCAGCAAACATTTGTAACATGAACTTTCCAAGGGGTGAGAAGGCTGCTGACATAAATGAAGCTTTATTTGTATGAACATTTGAATTTATCCCCACCTGCATTGTACTGGCAATCACCTCCCTCAGTTATCTCTGGGTGTCCTAAGATGTATGTCATATGTACTCACCTGCACTTCTGCCCTGGCCTCCTGCTGGATGCCCACAGTTCCTGAGGCCACTTTGAAGTCTGTGCCTTATCGATGACCTTGGGGAAGGAGACACTGTGACACTGAAGATTCCCTGGACAAGTGCCAAAAGGGAGAGTCATATGATACTAAGGAGAATGCAGAAGAGATGTGATCCAGGCAAGGGAGGAAGAAAAGTTTCCCCTAAGAAGTGACATTTGCACTGAGATCTAAAGGATATGTGGGAATTAACACATATCAGAACAGGAGGAGCAAAACCCTTTGGTGGGAGGGAGCTTGCTGTGGACAGGGGGAATATGTTAAAGAAAAAATGGATGCTATAACAATAATGACAAAAAACAAAACAAAACAAAACCCCCTGAAATATCAGTGCCTTAACATAATACCTGTTTATTTTTTACTTACATAGCCCAAAATTGCAGCAGAGGGCACTGCATCACACAGTCATTCAGGAACCACGGCTGACTGAGGTTCCACCATCTTCAGTGCTTGACCTTCAATGTCCATTTGTGCATTGACAGTCCAGCTGCAGGAGGGAAGAGAAAGAGCCTGGAGGATAGTGTGGGGAGTTCCTGGGAGCCAGGTCTGGAAAGGGAATATAACCCTTCCACTCGTATCTCAAGAATGTTGCCACAAAGGATGGTCAAACCCATGGAGGAACTGCAATTTTAAGAAAATAATTCAAAGTTCAGAAACTTTTCATCGATTATAACTGAGACTATTAGAATCCGAGATTGTTTATCACTTGTGGCTGAGTTGAAATATACGCTCATTCCTTTACTCATTTATTCACTCTTTTATCCATTCATTCTTTGAACACTTCTCAGGTACCTATACTGTGCCATGCCAGTAGTCAGTAAAGTGTATTTTCATGCAGAAATTAATAGGGTGAACAAGGTTCCAAAAGGAAACATCAAAAGGAAACACGGGGGCTTCCCTGGAGGCACAGTGGTTAAGAATCCGCCTGCCAATGCAGGGGACACGGGTTTGAGCCCTGGTCCGGGAAGGTCCCACATGCTGCGGAGCAGCTAAGCCCGTGCGCCACAACTACTGAGCCTGCGCTCTAGAGCCAGCGAGCCACAACTATTGAGCCCACGTGCTGCAACTACTGAAGCCCGCGCGCCTAGAGCCTGTGCTCTGCAACAAGAGAAGCCACTGTAATGAGAAGTCCGCGCACCACAGCGAAGAGTAGCCCCTGCTCACGGCAACTAGAGAAAGCCCGCACGCAACAACAAAGACCCAATGCAGCCAAAAATAAATAAAATTTTTAAAAAAAGGAAACATGGGAAAACTTTTTTAATTTCACATTTTTGGTAATCATTTAAGGAGAAAAATGTAACTGCTCATTAGTGCTTAAATTCTTTTCAATATAGAACAGGTAGAATTAGGGAGAACTTTTTTTTTTTAATTTTTAAAAATTTTTAATAGATCTTTATTGGAGTACAATTGCTTCACGATACCTTGTTAGTTTCTGTTGCACAACAAAGCGAATCAACCATATGCATACACATGTCCCCGTATGCCCTCCCTCTTGAGCCTCCCTCCCATCCTCCCTATCCCACCCCTCTAGGTCATCACAAAGCACCAAGCCGATCTCCCTGTGCTATGCGGCTGCTTCCCACTAGCTATCTATTTTACATTCGGTAGTGTATATATGTCGATGCTACTCTCACTTTGCCCCAGCTCCGCCCTCCCACCCCATGTCATCAAGTCCATTCTCTATGTCTACCTCTTTATTCCTCCCCTGCAACTAGGTTCATCAGTACCTTTTTTTTTTTTTTTTTTAGATTCCATATATATGTGTTAGCATACAGTATTTGTTTTTCTCTTTCTGACTTACTTCACTCTGTACGACAGACTCTAGGTCCATCCACCTCACTACAAATAACTCAATTTTGTTTCTTTTTATGGCTGAGTAATATTCCATTGTATATATGTGCCACATCTTCTTTATCCATTGATCTGTCAATGACATTTAGGTTGGTTCCATGTCCTAGCTATTGTAAATAGTGCTGCAGTTTTAAAGTAGGGAGTTCATTATTTTTCTTGAAAGAGACAACTGATAAACTAAAATTTGTAAAATTGTCTTTAGTGCAATTCCGTTGTTCCATTCTTTCAAGTTTCTCTGTGCTACTAGATGTCCCAGGCATAGTCATTCAAATTACTGTACATAAACCACCCCTTTTATGCCTTGAAAAGCTCAGGAGTTTGAGTTGCTTTACTAATTGCCAAGGAAGATGTTAAGAAATATGTAATAACTTTGCCATTCCCCTCTTGTAGTTTTAAAATAAAATTTTAAATTGCAGTATGTAATCAATACTGAATGACTACCAGAGAGGGATTTGCAGATTCACAAATTACCCAAACAGAGAGAAATGTGAGATTTTTTTTCCATATTCTTAACTGTTTGGAGTCAGTTGGCCAATAAAACATTTTTCTAAGCACGAGCAGGACCCTATTTAAACACCATGCCAACCATCTAATAAATCCATTAGCTTAGTTTACATCCACATTTGAAGAATTTGTGAGTTTTACTTTCTTCTTGGCTCAGCTGTGACACATAAAGATAGCTTTAAAAAGAGTGTGAGTAATTAAAACAACAAGCAATTAACTAATTGATTCTTAAAAAATAGCTTACCCCACACCAGTAGCATAATTGCAGCCATTTTGTGGAGCAGCCTAGGCTATGATCATTTATGGGTCTTTATTGTTACTCTTTTGTAACAAACAACTAGACAAAAAAAAATTTGCAAACAAATTTTCACTGGTACTTTGAACTTTTTTACCTTAAGTTGTTATATCTTACCTGTGTCCTTTTTCATGTTCCACCTACCTGGACCTGCTCCTCTCTGCAATCCTGCCATGTCAACTAACAGATTATCCATTACTTGTGAGAAATCTTCCCTTACCACCTTTTCTGCCTTTCAAGAGTCCATTTGGACCCTTGTCTTGGGCTTCTATACCTCCCATTCTGCCACTTATCATAGCCAGGACCAGTTAAATAATTTGCACGCCTATTGAAAAATGAAAATGCAGAACCCATGTTTAAAAAGTATTAAGACTCTAAAATGACAACATTGGAGCATTAAATTAAGCCTGGAGGCCTAATGAGCATGGGGTCCTGTACAAATGCAAAGATTGCTTGCCCATGAAGCTGGCCCAGGTCACAGTCCTATCACGTGATTTCTGTGATATTTCCCTACAAAGCTACAATTGTACAAATCAAGAACCATGTGTAACTTGTTCTCCATATTGCCCCCAGCAACGAGTGCTGTCTGACCATGGTAGCATTAACTGTCATGATCTATAAGGCATTATGTAACCTGGACTCTTCGGCTTCTGTGATTACATCACCTCCCTCTCTCTAGCCCACTATCCTGGAGCCACACTTGCCTTCCTGAATATTCACTGTTTATCTCTGTCTCAGGGCCTTTGCATGTGCTTTGCTCTTCCCCAACAGAACCATAGGTTTCTGCAAATCTTGTAGGTCTTTATTTGAATGTTTCTTCCTTAGAGAGATCTTCTCTGGCCACTACTAGCCCAAGTAGCCTTAGTTTACATTCTAGCACTGACTAATATTTGAATTTATGTATGTTGGATTTCTACTTTCTGTCTCCTATCTCTAAAATGGAAGATATATCATGGCAAGGACTTAGTCTCTCTTGATTTACACTATATCCCCAGAAGGAAAATAAGATATAATGCCTGATACCTACTAAGCATTTGTTGAATAAATGAACAAATGAATGAACAGTTCTAAAACTTCTTCTTGCCTAATCTTATTTATCTGACAAAAAATTAAGAATAAAAACTATTTTTCTGTCCCCAAATGTAAGGGGTCCACAAACTACAACCCAACATCCAAATCCAACCCACCTTGTTTGGGTAAATAAAAATTCACTGGAATATAACTGTGCCCATTCATTTCTGTCAACGTCTATTTTTGTGAAACAATGGCAGATCTGAATAGTTGCAACATAGACCTTACGGTCTACGAAGACTATTTACTCTCTAGCTTTTAGGGAAAATGTTTGCCAACCTCTGGCACAGAGCACATACCACTTGAGAATGTAAGAACAAATCATCTGTCAAACAAAATCAGTTCAGAGTCATCTGCATTAACAAAACAAACAAGCAAAATATAAACCAACTGTGAAAAGCCATTTAATTTTCTTCTTAAAGAATTCTCACATATATCTGCCTTTAAATGAACACCAGCTCAATCTGAGTCTGTTCAATGAATATGATGAATCAACTGGATGCTGTAGCTAATGGTTATTTAAGAATGGAAAGGGCAGGAGAGGGGAAAGAAAACAGTAAAAAAGAAAAGGCAAGACAGAAAAAAGATAAGGCTGTGCAAAGAGCAAGAAAGATGGAGACTGAAAGGACATTAAAAGAAGAGCAGAGGGGAAGACAGTTTGGTGGTTCCTCAAAAAGTTGAATATAGAATTACCATATGATCCAGTAATTCCACTCCTAGGTATATACCCAAAAGAACTGACACCAAGAACTCAGATACTTGTACACCAATGTTCATAGCAACAGTCTTCACAATAGCCCCAAAGGGGGGAAAAAATCAAATGTCTTTCAACAGATGAGTGGATAAACAAAATATGGTGTATACACACAATGGAATAAAATTCTGATACATACTACATGGATGAACCTTGAGTTGTATTTTGGGATGATGAAAAATTTCTGGAAATAGGTCATGGTGATGGTTACACAACATTGTGAATGTACTTAATGCCATTTAATTATACACATAAAAATGGTTACAATGGTAAATTTTATGCCATATATATTTTACCACAATAAAAAATTCTTAAAAAAGAAGAAGGACAGAGATTGGCCACAGAGATCCCAGGCTCCTCTATGTCATGAAAGCCATGGACAATTCTAGAAGAAAGGTACGAAGCCTGAGACAACAGCTTATGGTCACATTTTTGTGGAAGGTAGGACTGGTGAGTGATGAAATTGGATATTTAGCTGGGAAGATTTCTAAGTGAAGTGCTGAAGGAGTGGCTTGGTTCCTCTTGACTGCTTATAATAAAATGCAAGATGAGAGAAATAAATTGAAGACAGAATTGTCAAGTAAAAAGGAACTAGAACTTAAAGATTTGGAAAACTCACAGCCTGTCCATATTACAAAAAAATGAGAAAGCGTGTTCAGAAGACAAGACCCAAGGTGTGGAAGACTGACCATTCGATTAGGAGATTCACGTGGGTGTGAAATGAAGGGGAGGGAGATGAAACCTGATGAAGGAAAGCTGTGAGTGTGTGCTATCCTTCAAGGAAAGGGAAGAAGGACCCTTAAGGCAATCCAGAGATCATCAGGGTCATAGCCTAGGTTTCAACAGGTCAGACAGGCTGCACCAGAAGTGCTGGGGGAAGGGCCACTCGGAGCCGTGGGGCGCCATCCCCACCAGGCAGAGAGCTGCGGCATGGCAGCATCCTTCCAAGTTGTGAGGGTGGTATTGCCACCCCAGTGAGTCTAGAAGGTAGAGCATCAAGCCGAAGAGGATTATTTTCCAACCTGAAGATCTCTGGAGTTTTAGACTTTCTTGGGACCTGTCTTCCTATTTCCTTTTTTCTTTCCTATTTCTCTCTTTTGAAATGGGATCTCTATCCTACACCCATCATTGCATTTTGGGAGCATATAACTTGTTTGATTTCACAGGCTCACAGCTGGAGAGGAATTTTACCTGAGATGAATTGTACCTGGAGTCTCACCATATCTGATTTAGATGATACTTAGATAAAACTTTGGACTTTACACTTAGGGTTGATGCTGGAACAAGTTAAGATTTGGGGACTATTAGGATGGAATGAATGTATCTTACATGGGATAAGGACATGGGTTTTGGGGGTACGGGTTACAAACATTAGATCCACAACATTTCACCAGAATGCTAGGATTAAATGTTTGTACCTCCGCACAAATTCATATGTTGAGGCGCTAATGTGATGGTATTTGAGGTGGAACTTTTGGGAGGTAATTAGGTCAAGAGGGTGGAGGCCCCATGGTGGAATTAGTGTCCTTATAAGAGAGGAAGAGAACTAGCCCTTTCTCTCTCTTTGCAATATGAGAAAATGAGAAGACCACCATTGAAAACCAGAAAGAGGGCCTTCACCAAGAACCCGACAATACTGGCACCCTGATTTTGGACTTCCAGTCTCTTGAACTGTGAGAAAGAAATTTTTGTTGTTTATGACACCCAGGGTATGTTATTTTGTTACAGCAGCCTGAACAGACTAAGACAAGAGTCAATTGGAGACTGAATAAGATGAGAGCTGTCACTAATAAAATGGATGTAATTAGGCTCAGTGTTAATTTTTTTTTGATACTATAATTTTAAGTTACATTACAGAACATAAAGGTATGTAAGATTCTATACATTTAATTTATGCTCACAAGTTACTATCATTTTCCTCAATGGGGAAGAAAAACACAGTTTATCTTAGAATGTTTCTAAAATCAGGATATGATTTATAATTAATCTGTACATTCAATAGAGTGTTTTTCTCAGAAGAGAAAAAAGTTGAGACTAAACCAATGATGTGAACAAAATTGATGTCATCATAGAATTAAAGCAATATAACATTTTGATGAAACTATTTACCTGTAAGAAAATGCTGACATTACCCTACACTCCCGAACTGTAATAAATTTTCCCTCTGAGTATAATTGGATGGCTGCTTGTAAGTTATAAGTCTAGAGGAAAGGATTCAAAATCAATTCATGTCCTTAAGGATAATATAAAACAATGTGAAATGGATGAATAGGAGGAAGAGTTATAATTAAGATCTCTATACAGAAGATAAAAATTAATCATGTGTTGAGGTTATGTCATTCTAGCAAGAAAAATAATCATAATAGTAACACAAATAAGATTTCTACCATTCATTGTATTCCTACTATGTGCCAGGCTGTGTATGCTCTGCTTTACAAATGTCCAAATAGTCAAGGAGGAGGGTATAAAGGAACTGACAAATCAGGAATAAAAACATTGCTTCCTTTTAAGTATTTTAAGCCATATTATTTGAGACTAACCCTGCCACCCTTAAATTGGTTTCATCCCTCATTTAAGAGCCTAAACTGATCTCTGGAAAAATCTGTCTCATCCATGAGGGATTGTTCATCTTCCAAGAGTGCTACAGCTGTGTTTCATTACTGGGTGCACTGGCCGTGGTAAATGTGGATCCCTGGTCTTCATTTCCTAGTTAATTAGCATTCTGTTGTCACACATGTGACCACCATCTTTCAGCACTAGGGAACATCTCCCTGACATGCTCAGAATGGGATTATTTGGTACCAGTAAAACAAATTGGCCTATGGCAGCACCCAGTATGTGGTTTCCTTGTAGCTTAAAAAGCTTCAGAAGACCTATGTCCACCTTCTATCATTAAGTTGTATGCGGTTGATCATTTATGAATTCTTTCCAGGCTTCCTATATAGCAGCATAAGATCCCAGTCTCATATTCCTTTAAAATATCATGTGCACCTTATCAGACATTTTAACATTCAATAAACATGATTTTTTCTTGCTCTGCTGTCAAATACACAAAGCTCTCAGATGAGGTGACTAAGAATGCCAGAAAAGTAATGTGTTATTTTTACCCCCATGTTTGTGCATGCTATCAAATTCTATCTTTGTTCAGAATATCTCTGTGCTTACTGCAAACAATTTTCTTTTGAACCATTTTGCTTCTTACTGTAATAAATGACAGAGAAATTGAATGCATAGAGGGATTGATCGGAAAAATGATACTAGCAGATTGAATTTCAGGGTAATGCTATTATTTTTGAAAGCCACAATTCTCTGATTTACTAGGGTTTGCCTTTCTTTCCCTATCCAGGGAAGGATTACTGCTGACAAATTTAACTCCTTTCCAAATATTTACTTTTTTCTTTCAAGGTTTCCCTATGAAACCTTTGAAACACACAAATAAATGCTGTGAGGAAAGAGTACCAGAGCAGCTGTGCCGTCTAAATGTAATTACATATTTAATTTGCATGGGACTTGGTAGGTGGAAGACTATGTAAATAGATTCTCATCTCCGTCGGCCATTAGGATTTCTTTTTTCTGGTCTTTTTTTTTTAAGGAGAGCAAATAAGGTACGAATGTCCCTAGGTTTACTTCTAAAGCCTGTGTAGTTTAGGATGTTGGTTGTAACTATTTGCTAACCTTTCTCTTTTGGTTACTGTTCATCTTTCCTTGAATCTCCAGCACCTGCTCCCATGCCTGGAACATAGGAATTCCTACCCACCCCCAAGTCCCCTAAAAAAGAAACAAGGAGAAATTGCACTTAGTTTAAAATGGTAAGATGGAGGTTGCACAGGTCACATTCTGTTAGGCAGTGCCTTCCTATAGACCTGAGGTCATGTTTCCAGTATGGCTAAAGGGCTAAAGAGAGATTAGCTCCATGTTTTCCATAGTTAGTTAAAGGACAGGCATGCGGTCTGTGGTTGACAGGCCCCAAGATTGTTTAGTAGATAGTACTTAGTAAAAGAAACAACAGCAATATAACTGATTAAAAGTACTATGAAAAAGCCAAAAGCCCTTCCTCTGTTGTGTCCTCTTTCTGGGAGAACTGCAGTTTTAGAAGGAGCAAGGTTAGTATCGAGAAGTGTGAAATGGTCAAAGCTGTAAACACTGACAAGGAAATTTTGAAATCTTTGACACTCTCTTCTCATATTTCTTAAGAATCATGTTTCCTCACAAAGATCACATTAGATTTTTTTCTTCTTCTTCAATGTTTAACAGTAGGAATGGACTTGAACTACAAGGTTGTAGATATTCAGGCACATCAGTGGTTTGGTGATTAACATGTTTGAATCGTCATTGGTATTGCTCAGGGCATAAAATGCAAAAAGAAATGCAAATTTTGGAAATAAAATGAAGGGGAAGGTGAAATCCCTGAATTTCGTGTTTCACTAGACCTCTGGCATTTGAATAAACCTTTTATAAACCTAAATAAGGACTAAAAAACATAACTTCTGTAAACATAATCTTTCCCTCTCAAGTGGTAAAAAATAATTAACCAAAGAGAATAGGAGAGCTGAATTGATTCGCTTTCAGAAGGAGCATTTTCATTTAACATGGCAAGTATTTGTATGTTTTGCTTTCCTATATACCTATCAGATGACAACCTCATGTTGAAGAAAGTGCCGTCCTTAGTGAATTATCACTGGGCTTTTAAAACATAAGTAGGTTTTGTACACACTATGAAAAGCATTTTTATATTACTAATGGACATGAACTGCTGCTAGCAATAATATATTTTGTTCTTCAAAATATTAATTGATAATAGGTGGAATCTTAAGCAAACAAATATTATATTTCATTGACATGACATTTGGTGCTGTAAGCTGCCTTCTGTTGAAGTGTAAAAGGGACCAGGAAGCTGGATGTACATTTCAAAAAGGCATATGGATGGAGTTGTGAAGTGGGATGGTGGGGAGGGAGTGAAACCTTTGAAACCCTGGTCCTCATCATTACATTAAATAATTCATTTTACATGTATTCACTACCTAATAATCATGATACTGACAGCAATTATTTATGAAACACTTGACGTGTATCAGGTACAATCCTATGTGTTTGATATATGTTTTCCTTTACTCTTTACAATAGCGCTACAACATAAACAGTTTTCTCCTCATTTTATTGAAGAGGAAATTGATTAGGGAACTTAACAATTTTCCCCAAATATGCAGAGTGTAGGGTTTTATACAGATTCAAATCTAGGTCTTTCTAAGTCTAAAGCTGGCTCCTCAGCATGGTCCGTTCTGCCTCTCCAAACTTTTCTTGAGGGTCTACTATGCGCTCAGTTTCTTCCCAGATTCTAGGGACGAAGTAGTGAAGAGGTGTGACTCCTACTTTTAGAGATATTCCTCTTTAGTTAGTGAGTTAGATCTTAAATAAATTAGTAATTAATCCATTACCACAATGATTAATGCTGTGAAGGAAAAGTCCAGGCTGATATTGTGGGCAGGGGGATGGCACTCAAAAGAGACAGAAGGAAGTCCTAACATACATATGAAGGGGTGATCATTACAGATGTCGGGAACCTTTTTTTAACTTAATTTCAAAAATCATCAATTCAAAATATTCTCTCAATAATGTGGTTTAATTTGCTGAAGACTGAATTGAATTTCTTAGCAGTTCTCTATAGATTATATAGTCATTCTTTTAGAAACCATAACATAAGAAATGTTAAATATATTATTATTATTTTCACCTTCAACATATTTTCATGACAATTGAGAAGAAAAAAGAAGCCATACTTTGATTCAGTGTCTTATTTGAGTCAAGTGCTTGTTTGGGACCTCTGGCTTGCTGCTGTGGATTTAGCAGTTTAAGTGAGTAAAAGCAGGATAAGTTAGTCAAGAGGTTTTTGCTTTGAAGATTTGCTTTTCCCCTTCTGATTTTTTTCTTCAACAAAAAACTGTCCCCTTTTATAAACCTGCGTCTATAAGGAAGTTGCAGCAGGAATTCTTTGGAACAGTGTTGTCACCACTCAAAAGTCATCATGAAGTTAAGCGGCTGACAAAACTGTTAAATATGACAAGTCTTTCCTCCATCTAGAGAGGTAATATTTCCTGGCTTCTAACCAAGTGCCCGGTGCTACATGATTTGTAAAGGTTTTCTCGTTTTACTGTCACACCAACCTGATGAACCAGAATTGGTGCCAATGACTATTGTTGATACTGTTAGACCCATTTGACAAATGAGAACACTGAGGCTCAGAAGAATTGAGTGAAATTCTCAAAGTCAAAGGCTAGTATGGTGCATAGTCAAGTCTCACTTCTGGGGCCGTTGGCTATAGAGCCTATCTCGTTCCACCCTAGCCGGGAGGTTATTCTGTGCATGCTGTCATTTTGTCCCAGGCCAATTAGAGTAGGAGCAATATGTTGTCAGGATTATCAAGCACAGATTGAATGATCTGCAGGCAGAGCTATAAACTCGTTGAAGAAGGAAATGCTAGAGAAAGAGTAAGGAAGATCTACCTGCCCAAATGCCAGAGTCATCAGGTTGCTGTTAAAGACTGACCTGCAGGCAATGTGCTCCTGAAAAATGGTGCTCCTTTGTTCTTTTGAGTAATCAAAGTCCTGTTACATTTCTCACTCAGTTTCCTCTGTCCCTAGCAGAGGACAAGTGCACATACTTAAAGAAAATAAAAATGCATTTCAATAAAATAGGTAGACATCTTCTCAGTGAGGATGAATGAGCGGGTCTTACTCTTAGAGGTTATACCCTTTGCAACTTGCAGCAGTCTCTTGGATGTTCCTTTGCCCTTAATAAATAGCAGTGATCTTATTATATATTTATTACTTCTGCCATTAGAAGGTCCATTTTAATTCTACTGTCTGTAGTCACACATGGTTAGCTTCCTTGGAATTTCATATTTGCTTAGTTTGGAATGAGAAACTGAAATGGTTATATAAATAAACATATAAAATCACTCTTTGAAAAATAAATAAATATCATGCTATGGTTGAGGATTGTCAGAAATGGACCATGTAAATGATAACTTTGACATTTATTGGCTTCAGCTAAGCTATCCCTTAGAGGTGTAACAAAAGGAATGAATTACTTATTGCCATATTTCCCTGAAGAAAATGAAATGAGAAAATACCCATGTTGCCTTAAGCCAAACATATGGAGTCAAGAAAAAAAAAATTAAAAGCCCATGCTACCATAAAATACGATGCTTGGTGGCTGTTTTTTCCAAAACCTGAGTTGGGCTATTTAAAAAAATGGGTTGAGAAAGGCAGGAAGGAAAATTGCATGTTTCATCTAAGTGCATAACGTGGTGCTGGTTTGAATATTATCTAAATCCTGCTTGAATAAGTGAATTTTTAAACAAGATTAGGAATTTTGAACTAATTTCATTTCGAGATGCTTGATAAAGTGATATGTGTTCTTCAGGAGAATTTATTTCATCTGCCTTCTCTCTTCCTTACCTCTACCTTGGGCCCGCTACCCACTTCCCCAGAGTATATGGACATTAAAAATCCGCTGATATACTGCAGTGGTTCTGTGACCACAGCAGGAGCCTTTGCGGGAAATATTTGTAGATGTTGCTAGGTCTGTTTCAGTGTGAATTGGACTGGGTATATACTTCCCTCATAAAATCACTGACTCCTTATCACAATGTGGCTGTCATGTTTAGGATAATAAAAGTTTGGAGCAGAAAATTCTTAAAAGAGTAAGAGAATAGCAGAGAGAAAGGAAAGAGGGGATAAATATTTTTCAAAAGGTATTAAGGTTATACTTGATAAAGTGGATATGTGAGCAGGAAAGCAAATAGAGGTAGATAGTTATTCATTTGGAAAAAAGAATTAGGCTATTTTTTGTTTGAAATCAAGAAGAGAAGGCATCTCTTAGTATTCTAGACAACAGAGAAAAACTGTGTTTTGAGCCTGCATTGAAAGATGTCCTGAGCTTTGAACAGTTAGCAGTGTAGTTAAAGGATCAGAACTAAAGAAGACATGAAGAAAAGTGACAAAGAGTTTGTGTTGAGCCAGTAGAAATTATTCTTTATGATGATGCTTCTCACTGCTGTCTACTGGTGTTGCAGATGGCTAGTGTGGCCCCATTTGCCATTTGTGGAAATGAATGAAAAAAGCAACTCCCCTCAGAAAAAGAAAATGAACTGGAAGTATTTTGCTCTTCAGGATTAGTTGGGAAGGTCCATGAGGGTGTTCGTGATAACGATTACCTACCTTTTACTCAAGATTTGACAAGCTTTCACATTTGCAGAAACTGGTAAGTTGTGTATTTCTATCCCCTTTTCACTGATAAGTAAACTGAGGCAGGCAAAAACATGAAGCTGTGAATCAGGGAGGAAAAGTAAAAGAAGAAAAGCCAGGTAAATGTCCAAGGGAAAATGTAAAGACTTTTCCTGGAGCCCAGAAATCTGTGTGACTTACTGAGAAAAACAAACGTTTCCTTAAAATGAAAGTCTGAGTCACAGGAAGTTGAAGTTCTCTCTGAAATCTGAGTACAATTTGAATTTTAGAGAAAACCAAACATTGTTTTAGAAGTCCAAATCAAGAGTGATGTGTAGTCTGAGTTACACAAGATTTATGTTTCTAGACATTATCCGAAAGGAAAACAATTTTTTGCAACTCTTGGCAATTTTGTGTATAATAAAATTGCATTTTCCTATTTGGATGTGCTTACCTAGTACCACCTGGTGGCAGCTAAAAACATTTCAGGAAATGAGAAGACAACATTTTCAATTTCTCAAATTCCAACTTCAGTCTCAGGAAGGAGATGTCAAGCCCTGGAAATATTATTGGTGGGGTCATGTGTGCTAGGTGGTTTTAACTCAGTGGAGAGCTTAGCGCTGAAATCTCTTGTCATGTTGCCAGCGCCAAGAATCACCCCACCATTTATAAGGAGCGTATTTTCTGGTGAATTTTCCTCAGCTATAATTGATAGATGTTTATTTCTTCATTCCCTTTCTCCCTGATTCCAAGCATTGATGCAAAAGACAGCTGACTAGCAGTAGGAAATGCCAAGTGAATGATCACTGCAAAGAACCAGCCAAAGTAGAATATACAAAGGTGTCAAACTTATAACCTTGGCCTCATTAATATCAGGTTACAGCTAACTGTGCTAGCAACACTTTGCAGTTTCTCCCCCATCATTTTATAACAATGACTTTCTTTTCATTACTGATTTAAATTGGTTTTTTAGATCCAGTCCCCTGAAAATTTCTTATCTTCCTCAAGGCACTCTCCTATAAAACATTTATTCAACTAATATTGATTGAATATCCACTATTGCCAAATGCTATGCTAGATTCTAGGGATTTAACGTTGAACTAGAGAGAGCTAAATTTTGACTCTTATTGTTCTAATGGAAGGAGACAACTACTACTACTACTACTATACTCCTATTAATTTATTTAGTGCTGCTCTATGCCAGGCTCTGTTCCAAGTGGTTTATTTTGATTGATTCATTTAATTATCACAACAGCCCTATGAGGTAGGTACTATTTTTATCCCAACTTTATTAATGAAGGAATTGAAGCACAGGGAAATTAAGTAACTTGCCCATGGTCATCCAAACAATAAGTGGTAGGGATGACATTCAAAACCCAAGCCAACTCCAGAGTCTGTTCTTAACCACTGCTCTCTACCGCCTCTCAGTAAACAAGAAAACAAACAATAGACAAGCCTACTAATAAACAGATTTACAATAATTTACAAAAACAAATAATTACAATTTACTATTATTATAAAATAATTTACAATAGCAAAATGAGCCATAAGGAAAATCAAATATAACAGTAGGGATAGATTGGGTGTAGTGGTCTGGGAGGAGAGAAGGGAGGATGATAGAGGAGCTCCTGTAGACTGGATGGCCAGAGATATTTCTGAGGAGATGATGTTAGAGCTGAGATCTGAATAATAAGAGAGAATCCATTCTGCAAAGATCAAGGGGGAAGAGGCTCCCAGGCAGAAGGAACAGCAAGTTCAAAGGCAAGAAGAATGTTTGAGAAGGTTCAGGGAGGAGAAGGATGGCTCTTGCAGTCGGAGTGTAGAGAACAAGATGTGGAGGGGATGACGCTGAAGAGATAGTGGGATCCTGATCCTGCAAAGCCTTAAATATGAAGGCAAAAAGTAAGAAAATGTGTTCTCTGTTACTGCAAAGACTCTGCCAGGCCCTCTGAAGAGACTCATTCTAATGGCAATGAGAAGCCACTGGCTGGCTTTGAGCAAGGAAATGATACAAACCCTTTTGTTATCCAGATTGTTTCTGCTGAAAATGTTTTCCCTATTCATAGCTTCTACCACATTTCTCAAGATATTTCACCACGTACATAGGTGACCTGCCTCTAATATCCCAAATGTCCTCGACTTATTTTCTCATTGAAAGACCAACAGCTTTTTTTCTCTTGAGTATTCTTTTCCAGACATTCTTCTTTCTAATTGGTCTAAATGTCCACTTACAGCATCCAATATCAGTGAAGGTATAGCCATAATTTTATCTCCTCTGACTAAGAGCTACAGAAGAGGCATTCTAAAGTGCTGAAAGCAAATGAAATCATGTTTTATTGCTAGAAAGTGGAGACTGTTTGGCATTTGGTAAAGCAAACGTTTGACCCAAGGACACTATTGTACCAATGTTAGTCATGAATCTCTTCTATGTTTGTTTTAAGTTTCAAGGGTTTACTATCTAATGAATAATGTTCCCACAATGAATGCTAAAGGCCCAAAGAAAAGAATTATGGTGTCTATAGTAATGTATGTAATGAGTGCTGCGAGGGCAGAAGAAAAGCTGCCTAGCTGTCAAAAAGGAGGCACAGCACATGCTTCTTTAAATACATGGAGTCTGAACGTCCTCAGTATTCTGCCTGTACCTATGTCTTAGGCTTATGAATTAGATCAAAAACTCCCTAAACAGAAAAGCTTTACAGCTTTTTATTACCACAGCATCAAGCATGACACCTTGCAATTTACAAGGTACATATGGTTAGTTTGGATGGGTGGGTGGGTGAATGGATGAATGGATAGATGGATGGGTAGGTGGAGGAACAGATAAATGAGAATTCAAAGATCTTGAGAGGCAGAGTGCAGTCTAAGTAATGCTCTCTTCCACTAGGGAACTTTGGTGATAATCAAACCAGATGAGGTAACATGTGACCTGAAATATTATTGATAATCAGTTTTAATATCTAGGGAATGGCTGATTTTTACCTCTCCTATTTCCAAGTGTGGAGCAAGACAAATCAAGGACATTTAATCAAATGATATTAATTGACAAAACTTGTCAGTCTCTCCTGATCCCCTCTTAGACTGGCTAACTCTGTAGGTCTCAGCTTAGATGTCTTTAGGTCAGTTTTTTCAGAAATATATTCCTAACCCCCAAGGCATGTTGAGTGACCATCCCAGGTGCCTCCATTGTACAAGAATATACTATAATTGCTATGTAAATGTTACATCACATTGTTTCAAGTTATAACCTCAGTGTTTGAAACCTAGTATATACTAAAATTAGCAAAGGGATTGCCTCTAAGTGGAAGAAGTCACTCTACCTGGAGTTCAAACTTAAAACAGATCCTTTTCTTCCAGTATAAGCCTTTAAATATATCCCTGTAAGCAGGAGATTAGGATGTTACTATCATCACTTTGTGGTCAGCGTTGTATTCACTACATAAAGATACTATAGATGGATAGATAGATATTTGCATTTTTAATTGATAGGGGATATTTGTGAAGACATAATATAGTCATTCTTTTATGTATTTGCCTGGAAGTATTCAGAGTGGGAAGGTGTGGGGGGAGCACTTGGAGGACAGAAACCATTGCAACTTGCCAACATTAGAAAAATTATATTTTACTATTTCTAACGTAGAACTCTAAGCATACAGTTGCAATATCAATCGTACGTTCTTATTTTTAAGCACTATAAATAAAAAAAAGTTAGTGGAACTCTAGTCATAAACTCTGGAACTGGAAGTCTTATTCACATAATTAATCTGGAATTACCTTAAGAGCATTTTAGGTATTTGTCTATGGATTCTGGAAGGATACGGAAGTCAGGATTATGAGAGTTTGGGCGATTGTGTTTTTAGGCACTTATTAAAAATATTGTCATCATAAACATGTTAGTGTATCTGTGTTCTTTGTGGACTTTCTGCTTGAGTAATTAGTTGCAGTGGAAAGAGTACTTGGTTTCTTAGCAGACTGTTACAAGTCCTTGATGGAAAAAAACTATTTATTGTCTGAATAGTATCCCAGCCGCCACCGTCATTATCACCTCAGTGACCTGCTCTGTACTTTGCACAGTGCGTGACCCATAGTGGAGGCTCCATGAATTGGCATTGGGGTGAATACTAAATGAGCTGAAAGAAGTGGGGTAGATGATGTAGACTGTACTTTAAGGAGATGGGTAGTTAAAAGAAAAAAAATGAGATGTCATTTAGAAGAGGACATGGTACAATAAAAGCATTTATAAATGCCATTGTTTTCTCACCCATTATACAAGCAGCAGAAATTTGTTATAAGAAATTCAGAAAATTCAGAGAAACTCACAGAAAATTAAAACCCCCCTGGTCTCTCAAGCCAGAAATGACATTCTCCTCTTTTCCCATGGTATGCACCCACATGCCCACACACCCACATACTAATTTATATGATTCTTAAAACAAATTTGAGATATTTACTCATGACTAAGCAGGTTCCCATGTCATTTGTTATCTATCTAAAACATTCCATCATTCTCGTCCCCCTCCTCTATTTCTCCATCTCCTAATTTATTTAACCAACCTATATTCTTGGCCATTTGGGCATTTTCCAATTTTGCTACTATATTTCCACAATGGCTATCCTCAAGCAAAAATATTTAGACACATCTCTATTATTTCCTTAGGGTAGATTTAGTGGAAGTATGATTTGTGGATTGAATATAGCTAAAACTACTTTCAGGGTTGAGGCAAATAAACTGGAGTGAGCAGAAAGTTAGAAGTTTCACTAAAAGAACAGAGAGTAAATAATGGAGCAAGGTCTGGTGGAAGATCAAATGAAATGGGTAAACCATGACCTGAGAAATGTGTCTTTAAAAGGATCCAGGATCTACTTCCTCTAAGATAGAAAGGAAGAAGGAAAGATGGTGGAAAATATAGATGTTGGGTGTTGGAAGAGGGAAAAGCAGAGGGAGTCCTGATAATCCCTCTTTTCAGTGACACAGGAAATATGCTCATCTTATGAGAATGAGAAGTTGGGAATGCAGTTGAAGACTTGAGGAGACAAAATTTTAGAATAATCCATGTTTGGAAGGGGAAGTAAGCAAAGTAGTACAAATACTGACACTTTCTGAATACCAATCATGTGCCAGGAATGGGTCTTGGACTTTAATTGTATTGTTATTTAATTTCCTCACCAACCCCTCAAAATAGGACTACAGATGAAGAAATTAACCTCATGGAACTTGAGTAACTATTATAGACATATGGTTACTACACCTGGAAATAAACCTAGATCCATGAATCCACTGCCCTCATATGAACTCCTCATATAACAATAATGGAACTGATACCAGATGACACTAGGTGACACCTGGGAGGTACCATCATCAAATTTGAAAAACACTGCTCTGGACAAGAAGTGAAACTGCAACAATAAAATCTTCATTCTATCATATTTATGTTTTTCAACTAGAGAAAAAGGTGAAAACTTAAACTGGCTTTCAAGTATATTTTCTAACTTATAATTGCATATATAATCAAAAGTAAGTCTTGAAACTGCCTTATCCCCGTTGGAGCCCCCAGACTAACCACTTTCATTAAGAGGTAGGACCTTATTTCTAAGGCAGATAATTAAAATATGTTGTAATGAAGACGGAAATGATAATGTCTTATGCTAAGCCAGTCCACAGGGATTTGTAGCTGAACTAGGTTGAGGCTTTAATAGTGAAAAAATGTTTTTGATAAACCTGCCCGGGTCATGCTAATAGACAGGTCCTATTCAAGCTAAGGTTAACAGTCGAATGCTGAATTTAATTTGGAAAAGTGTAATAGCTTATGAAATGTGGCAAAATTATTGGAAACTTTGTTTAAAGTTTGCATTTTGGATGTACTATAATGTTAATGTAGGAAGTAGTTTTAAAATATTCACTCATACATTTGATAGCCATGTTTTAACCCCTAATATGTACAAGTTGCATGCAAGGTGGAGGGTCAGAGAGAAGAGATATAAAGATGAGCATAAGCTTCCCTAACCTTGGGAATCTCATAATCACCTGCTACCCATAATGTATGATCTGATAAGACATCATGCACGTACTTTATGCTTAAAGCATTCTTATTGAACTAGAACTCCAAAGAACCCAATGAGCCATTCCACTTTTTAAAATTTAGAATTCTAAGAATGCTGAGGCATGGCAAATATCTTCTGCTCGATTGCATTCTTATGAGGTCAAGGGCCACTTTATTTTTACTCTACCCTCAAACACTTATCCAAGGTCTGCATACAGTAGGCACTCAAAAACTTGAATAAATAAGTTAACTGCACTAGTCATCCTAGTCCAGGGATCTGGAATTACCACCACCGAAGTGATTTTCTTTTATGGATTGGAAATTATCTCCAAAGTAGAGCCTGTTAAAATGTAAATATGTATTATCTTAGGGGTATCTACCCATTGGATGCCTGTTTATCAGATTAATATATGAGAGAGCCGAAGTTTTGAAAGCAGCCCCCCGAGAGAAGGAGAGAAGTGCTGGATTTGTTTTAATATCCTAGGAGGGGGTTTGAGGTTTGCAAAGAGCCTCAAAATATTAGAACTAAAAGAGGCCTTAAAAATGTCAGAATGCAGTAATTTCACATTTTTTTAGCTGTAGCAGTACCTATCTCCTTCGAATGAGGTCAGAACAGAAGCCCACTTTACTTTATTTATTTGTTAAATGTAGATGATCTTGGAACTCCTGTGTAGGCTCCTCATGGACCCCTTTTCTCTTGCCCGTGGAGGCTTGTGAGAGATCTGTCAGATTCAACTATGAAGCCAGGAATGTAGTCCAACTTTCTCATTTTTCAGAAGAGCAAAATTCAAAGCCATCTGAGTTACATTATGTTTGCAGGATAATGCCCTTCTTAGGATAAGAATTCAGGCTAACATCTTGGACTTAAATCCTCTCTCAAGTCCGTATGAAAGGAGCACAAATGATCTGACACAAATCCTAACTTTGCCTTGTCTAATTGGGTAACTTGGGGCCAGTGTAAAAGAAAAATTTCACCGGACAAATTAAACAGTCAAGGAAAGTTATATTCAAGAGTATTGCAACAAGGGTCAAGACTACTGCAATAGAGGAGAGAGATTAAACTCAAGTCCTCTGAGATAAAACGTGGAAGGATTTTTAAATATTGGGATAAGCTAATGCAAAAGTCCTGGAGAATATTAGGGGGAGTGATTGGTCGATGTTATTAGGCCATCTGTGTTTGGTAATTGTTGCTTATAGAAGTCGGGCTCCTATTCTCCCACAGAGATTGGAAATAGAAGCCCTACCTTTGTTGGTGATTACATTTCAAAGAAAATGTAATCAGGTCCTTGAGAAAGACATTTCTGGGTTGTAGAAGATTTACATCTCAAAGAGTCAGAGAAAAAATCTACAATCTTAAGTTTCATAAAGTACGTGCTCCAAGAAAAGGGAGGTCAGGAGCCTGTAGTCAGGAAGAAACTTAAGTTTAAAGTTAGTGTACACTTAAGTCTAAAGTTTAGTATAGCTGAGGCGATGTTCATTGCCCTTCTCTGTAAAGAGGAGGTAACAAAATTATATCTTAAGAAAGTTTTTGAAAATTACATGGGTTAATATTACTAATGCATTTTATACATATAACTTAATGTCATACAAATACCAAATACCAGAGAGCCAATGAGAGCTTCTTAGAGGAGACCAGCTTTGGTTAAAGGAGTAAATGAAATAAAAGGTAAAACTGATCATTTCTCTTGCATAACAAGTCCCTAATAAATGTCAAGTACCTACCTTATTTCTAATCCCCTACAAATTTATCATTATTCTAACTTTGCAGAGAAACAAATTAAGGCTCAGAGACTTTGAGTCTTTTGTTCAAGGACACATACCAGCAAGGGTGGAGCTCTGATCCAACCACAGTACTGCCTAACCTCCAAGCCCTTGTTTTTTCTAAAAGAACGAACTTCTCGAAACTTCATCATGCCTAAGCCCAGAGAAGACACACCTGTATAGTCACCCTGTCTAGAAAACAGAGTGGTCAACCTTTCCATTATTTTGTTCCCAATTTTGTTGACTGTGTGTGGGTGTTAAAATGAGAGGCAAAAATTGAGTGGGCCATTGACTGGACAACAGAGCCATTCAACTAAAACGCCAACTAAGAATTATAAGGGTACAATTTGACATTTTCTGGGAGAGGTCATGTGAGCACTTAAAGACATCAGTGGCCCATGAAGTAGAAGGCAGGTGACCTTTTCTTTCCCTGCCTTCTATACTTGGCATTAGCAGGAAAGAAGTGGAGTGTGCAGACACAAGGACAGCTCTCTGTCATAAGCAAGAACCTTCTACCTCCTTGTGCACAGTTGGGCAAGAAGTATTCTATGAGGAGCCACATACAAAACAGAAGCTTTTCTTTTTGCTCAGATTGCAGCGTGTGACTTTCTCTTCTCTCCTGCTCGTCTTATCAGTTCAAAGAAAGTTTATTCAACAATTCTGCTGGAGATGTGATTTAGGAGGTGAACTCACCCAGTTGGGGTCAGCAGCTCTCTGCAGACAGAACTGGACCTACTGCCACAGGCTTGGGTTTTAAGTTACTTTCAGTAAGAAGTTATGACTGTGGACAAAATTTTTTTCTCTGAGTCTCGGTTTCCTCCTCCATGGAAAAATGTAACTAAATCATTCCTAAAATTGGTTTCTTACTGTCTTGTAATTAGAAGTCTAGAAAGCTGTCCAAATGATGTTACTTCCCAGGAATCTTTTGGGATCACCCCAGCCGGGAGAGAGCCTTCTTTCTCTGAGCTCCCATCCTGCTGACCGTTTGGACCTCTCAGAGGTACTGTCCTATTCTTTTTTTGTGTGGGAGACGGTCTGGCTCAGCGGAACCACACCCGGAGCCAGGCAGATCTATGCCTGTATGTTCAGTGTGCTGCCCGCTACATGTGTGACGTGGAATACATGATCTGACCTCAGCCTCAGTCTCCTCATCATCTGTAAAATGCAGGTGTAGTGGATATTTTCCAAGTGTTTTTTTTTTTTTTTTTTTTCCCCCTTGCCTAGCACTTTTAAAAATACCTTTCCTGGGGCTTCCCTGGTGGCGCAGTGGTTGAGAATCTGCCTGCCAATGCAGGGGACACGGGTTCGAGCCCTGGTCTGGGAAGATCCCACGTGCCGCGGAGCAACTGGGCCCGTGAGCCACAACTACTGAGCCTGCGCGTCTGGAGCCTGTGCTCAGCAACAAGAGAGGCCGCGACAGTGAGAGGCCCGCGCACCGCGATGAAGAGTGGCCCCCGCTCGCCGCAACTAGAGAAAGCCCTCGCACAGAAACGGAGACCCAACACAGCCAAAAATAAATATAAATAAATAAAAATTAAAAAAAAAAAACCTTTCCTGTAATTGGAGAACCCCCATCTTATGAGTATCCCTCTCCAAATTTACACCACAAACTTACTTTGCAGCTTCCCTTGCAACCACGATTCAGACGTCTGACCTAATCCTCTAGCCATCAGCCATGTACCATCGCAAGACTTTGACTTGAATGTGAGGAAACAGGTGCTGCTAAGAATGCAGTTCTGTAAAGGGTGGTGGTAGAGTCACTTAGGTTCCAAGAGGCGACGAGGCGGGTATTTAGATGCCCAGCGTTAGCTGTACAAGCTGCCATGCTGCTCCCAGCAGCAGTCCCAGGGGTGTGGTTGAGCATTGAATCTGACCAAGGATCGCTTCAGAGTGATGTTTCCACTGTCTCAGAAATGCTTACAGCTAATGACTATGTTTTAATGGATTCTGTTTTTGCTCTAACCCGCTACAGGGGGGTCTGTGTCTTCAACTGGAAACGCTGAGTTTTCTATGTGGGTAGGCACAGCTATGGTGTAAAGTCAGTTTGAGGATTAAACAAGGTCAGTAATGCGCTGAACCTAATATCTGGAACAACGTGGGGGCTTTATAACTGGTGGTATGTTTTATTATCTTTGCATAGTCAATCTCCTCTCCTAAAGCGAGAGCTTCTTGGAGGCCAGTATGCCAGGGCACCACGTTGCGTGCTTAGCGAGCGTCAGAGAAACATTCATAATTATCTTTCCCTTAAGGACATTACACCTCAGTAGGAGAGGCTGTAGAACATGTGCTCCTGTGTTAGATTATCTACATTCCAATCCCATCTTTTGTAGCTCTTAGATCTCCCACTAATTTTGCAATACAAGGCAATTCTATGCCTGTGTTATTTTTCTCTGTAAAATAACACATTAGTTCCTTCCTTATATGGTTAATGTGAATATTAAATGAGTTAATGCAATTAAAACATTCGCAGTAGAGCCTGGCACATAGTAAGTACTCACTAGATAGTCGCTCTTAGGAAAGTTAGACAGTTACTCTAAGTGAAGTTTTATTTATTAAATGGTCAGAGTTTGTAGAGCAGAAGTTCCCAGTTGCCCAAAGAACTGAGACAAGCCCTTGCAGAAATGTCAGCTAGCTCCCAGCGTCTCCGAAATTTGTGAGAGCTAAGCGCTCTAAGCCCCTTGCACGTGCATTATCACATTTATTCTTCCAAGGAATCTTGGAGCTAACGATGACTATTCCGATGCTACAAGTAAGCAATTGCCAAGGGCCCCGAGTTAGAAAGATGAAGGATCAGGACTTGAGTCCAGGCTTTCTGACCCTAAATCCACATTCTTAATCCCTACACTGCAATTTTGTGAGGGTCCTGGATTCTCCTGACCGACTGATTCTGAGTGAATTTTGATCTTCTCAACCCTTCTAAAAATGCATCTAGTATTTATGTAGTATATCGACACTTGTTCATGCCAATTCGTTTAGAAATTTTAATGGTTTCGAAACTGCCCACTAAGATGATTCATGTTTGGCTATAGCTATCCAGGAGCAGCCCAGCTTTAGGACTTTAAGTGTCTCTAACAAAGAGAAGGAATCCTTTGGCAGCACAAGGCACTGTTTCATTTTACAAAATTGCTTTCATTGGGTTTACATAGGTCACCATTTGTCTAGGAGCTTGTTAACAGTTATTTTAGGAAAACGTTGACTATTTTCTCCTAGATAGGACTTCCTTACTCCAGTGGTTTAGATAAAACTGACTTTGCAATGGATGCAGTTGGATTTGACCATTTAGTACCTGAAAGCATAATTAGAAGTTTGTGAAAAGAATCAATAAAGAATATGGAAGCATTTATGTAGATTTATTTGTAATTCAAACTTGGACCAGTTGATACCTCAGTTGTTGAGGGCAATTGAATTGAAAAATATTATTATCTCTCAGAATTACAAGTTAAAGCTAAGGAAAGCAAAATAGTTGGCATATTAGATCAAAGCTTGTTTCTATATCATAGCCCATTTTTTCCACTTAAATATTAAATCTACTCTCGATTAAATACAGCAGTTGGAGATAAAGGAAATATCTGACACAGGGAATTGAAGAATTAGAATGATGAATCAAATTTTCATATCTGTAAAAGGGGAAATTTACCTTTTATATATTTATATATGATGTATTTCAGCTGATATATAAGCCATAGAAGTATTATCATAAATATTATAAATGTATTTTAAAATTAATTTTTGGTGTTTTATTTTCCACATGTCAAATAAAATCTCGGCAATTTTAAAACACACATAGCTACAATGTATACCATGTAATCACAATGAAGTTAAACTCAGGTTTCACTAGATGTCCAAACTACATTTATTACAATATAGTTTTTTGCAGCCTCTTTATTCTTTGAAACCAGTGGTCTTCCCTTCCCCTGCTCCTACTCTGCCTCAAATCCCAGGGATTACTTTTTAAAAATTAAAATATAGAAAATTCATATTTGGGTAAAATGATTTCAAGTTTATTCAGGGTCCCAAATATGACTTTTTCATGCTTATCTAAATTTTCCAGAGAGGTCTGGGGGCTTACGCTAGTGGCTGACCACCCATGCAAAGTTTCTTCAAAGACTTCTGTTAGAAACCCAAGCAAGCAAATTATGCATTTTATTCCATAGTATACTCATGGTTATATTTATTAAAAACAAAACAAAATGAAACGAAAACCTTCCCTTCATCCTGCCAAATATCGCATGGTAAAATGGATGCTAAAGAAAGATCTACCACGTTTAACTTATGATTTTAAGTATCTCCACACAGAACTCCATGAATGGGGAATCAGGGCAGTTTACAAAAATAAATCTCACTGGTAAAGCTCTGGTAAATATAATTTAATATTTCCTTGAAGGTATTTTACTCTCAAGAGTCCTTCTTTTTTCTACAAACATTCTGTCTGTTTGAACTCCTAGTCAGTTATACCCTGAATAAATAGAAGTTTTATTTTTCTCTCTATAGAAATAGGATAACAAGGTAGGGATCTTCCTCTTTGGTATGTGGGGGGAATATGTACAGGCATTATAGAATAGGCCTAACAGGGGTCTAATTGCTTAAGAGAACAAGGATTCTCCTAGAAAATAAGGTGAGAAAGCATAGAGATATACGAAAGACTTTAAATCCAAAAAATCAGGGCCAGAGGATGAGAGAGTGTTTGAGTACCACATGGGGCCAGTCATTCTGCTCTTTCAATTTAGGACTAAGTTCTTATATTGGAAGCCTATGGAGAGAGGGCTGCACTAAAAAAGCAAATCTAAAACATAACACCACAAAAAATAAATAGAACCAAACAAAAACCTTCCAAGTCTGTGACCAAATTTAGCAGCATTGGGCTAGCATTTATGCAAAGAAATTTTTTTCCTAATATCTATTTTGCCAATAAACCATCTGGTACAGAGTTTGATAACACTATTTGCAGTGCTTAAGTCATTGCCTCTGGAGTTTTAATTCCTGATCGCCATAGGCGTTCAAAGCTATAGATATAGGCTGACTTACACATTCATGCATCAACTTCACGTAAAGAAGAATTTTTACATAAATATACTTGCTGTGCCCAACATTCCCAATGCTATTGGCAGAACAGAAGTTGTTTAGGTGTATTTCGTGACTGTTGCCAGCTCTAATAACAGTCATGGTTGAAAGGGAGACTGAGCAAAGAGTAAGAAACTGTCAGGTGAGAGGATTGCATTTGTGAGTATATGTGAGATATACCAGAAAATTCCCAGAATACTTGCCAAGTCATGTTTAAAAGAGGTGGTATTGCCATCCTACAAGAGGCAATGAGGGCTGAGGCAGATGTGCTATTTGACCATTTTTGTCTTGATCCCACTTTCTTTTTCTCAGGTTAATGGGATCCTGAGATATAATGTTTACAAATACAAACTTCCTAATTGTGTTGGAATTAGGGGAAGTAGATAATGGGAACTCAGTAAATACTGTTATCTTCCTAATCTAGCAGAAGTTGTTCAGTTCTTTTCTGAGAATGTTGGAAATTAAGCCTCCATTTACTTTAGGATAATAGGCCTCCGGAGGTAGGGGAAAAATCAAGATGGTTTCTGTAAAGCTGTCTTTCCTTTATTTGCATATCCATTTCTGTAGCCTGCCCAGCCTAGGAGTAGAGACCCTGCCTACCTTTGCATTGTCTTTTCTAGGTATGGGCACCTCTCTCTGGTGCACCTGAGGCTGAGAGTCTACCACAGACATCCACTTTCAGGAGGTATTGGATAGAGTTCAACACTCTTCATGGAGGGCTACTAAGGTCAGAAACTCTTGATTTCCTGACACCACCTCTAAGGCTCTCTTTATAGTCATTATCTGTGTAGATAAAGATTTCCCAGTCAGTACCATCCCATCACCAAACATGGCTGGGATAAAGGCAAGGATTAAAGCAAATTGCTCTAGTATGTAAAACTAGTCTTCCTCCCTTCCTTCCTTCTTTCTTCCTTCTTTCTTCCCTCTTTCTTCCTTTCTTTCTTTCCTTCTTTCTTCTTTCTTTCTTTCTTTCTTTCTTTCTTTCTTTCTTTCTTTTTCTTTCTTTCTTCTTTCTCTTTCTCTCTTTCTTTATTCTTTCTCTTTTTCTTCTTTTTCCTGGAAAAAAATTATGTTCTTCTGATCAAGCAAATGGCCAAAGAATCCCTTTAGAAGAACACCCTTTATTTTAAAAAAAACACAAGCATTTACTTCCTGAAAGGCAAGGTGGTTTAAAGTAGCCCAGCTTTGTAATGATAATAGCTACAGCCTGACAGGACACTGATTTCCTGAGGATGTTGAGGGGGCCTCATCAAATACCAGCAGTCTCCCCCAGGACCATGAATCACTACATAATTTCCATCTAAGTACTTTCCTGTTCACAAAAGAACATAAGTGAATGCAATTGTCAGTAAGAACTGGAAATGGCAGTTCATCATCTTTGTCACCCTCAGCCTCATTGTTAGGAGGTGAGCAAGAGGGTGTTCATTTTGCATTCTGCACTCTTGGGTATAATTTGAATTTTTCTTAGTCATACGCATGTGATCAACTTATAATTTTGTAAATATTCATTAAATAAAAGTGATTACTGAAGGCAATGACTCACTAATCTTTGAGGGAAAATAGCACTTTGAATGTCAATGCTGAAGAAAATATCAGCAAATATGCATTTAACATATAATCTGTTTATGTTCACACTGTTTTTTAAAAAGCGAATTTTTAGCATTGGGAAGTAGAGGGACACTAGTTGTTGCTGCAGACCAAAGCGATCTTTAGCCCTCATGCAAACGCTTGAGTGAACAAAGGGAAGCAGGGAATTTGATGAATCTGTAATATAGTTTGAATAAGGAAAAAATCCTAAATGATAATTCTTTTTGTTTTATATTTTTACATTAAAGCATATTGACATACAATAAACTGAACATTTTAAAAGTGTTTAATATAAGTTTTGATATATGTAAATACCCATGAAATAATTTCAATCAAAATAGTGAACCTGTACACCTAGCACCCTCAAAAGATATTTCGTATCTCTTTGTAATCTCTCACTCCTGGCCTCCCCACCACCTTCCCCAAGCAATCACGGGTCTGTTTTCTACATAAACTATATTAGTTCATTTCTTTTATAATGTTAAATAAATGGGATTATGAAGTCTGTACTCTTTTATCTGGCTTCTTATATTCTGCATGATTATTTTGAGATTCCTTATTGTGTGTATCTGTAGCTCATTCCTTTTTAATGCTGAGTAGTATTCCATTGTATAGATATACAACATTTTATCGATTCATTTCTTGTTAAATATTTGGGTTGTTCCAATTTGGGGCTATTAGGAATAATGCTGATATGAATATTTGTGTACCAGCCTTTGTATGCCCATATGTTTTCTTTCTCTTGGGTAAATCTCTAGGAGTGGGATGGATGGATCGTGTGGTAGATATATGTTCAACCTTTTTAAAAAAACAGCTAAACTGTTTTCCAAGTTTTTCTAGCAGCATATGAGAATTCTAGCTGTTCTACCTCCTCACCAACACTTGGTATGATCAGAATTTTAATTTTAGTCACCTTGCTAGGAGTGTAAAGGTATCTCATTATCATGTGAATTTGCATTTTCCTATGACTGATGATACTGAGCATCTTACCTGTACTCATATGTCATCTGTATATCTCTTTGGTGAAGTACCTGCTCAAAGCTTTTGCCCATTCTTTAAATGGGTTGTTTTTTATTATTAAGTTTTGAGAGTTCTTAACATATTCTGCATACAAGTTCTTTTTTTCCCCTATGTATACTTCATAAATATTTTCTTCTCTTGGTGTCTTTCAAAGAGCACAAGTTTTAGATTTGATGACGTCCAAATTAACGTTTTTTTCTATAATGGATTATGCTTTGTTTTTATATCTAGGAAATCTTTGCTGAATCTATGACCACTAAGATTTTTTTCCTCTAGAAATTTTATAGTTTTAGATTTTACATTGAAATCTGTGACACATTTTGAGGTATTTTTCGTGTATCATGTGAGGTAAAGACAGAAGATATTGTTTTTCTTATGGATATCTAAGTGTGTTCGTGTCATTTGTCAAAAAGACTCTATTTTCTTAATTGATTTACCTGCACTGTTCTTAAAAATCAATTTTTCATTTATTCGGTGATTTATTGCTATTCCATTGATCTGTCTACTGTTACTCCCATGCCACACTGTATTGATAAGTTTAGCTGTACAGTAAGTTTTGAAATTAAGTAGTGTTATTCCTCCAACTTTGTTCTTTTTAAATTTCCCTGGCTATTATAGATTCTTTGAATTTCCATATGAATTTGGAATCAGCTTGTTCCTTTTTACCAAAAACAAACAAACAGACAAAAAAAAAACAAAGCTCTCTGGGAATTTGATTTTGATTGTTTTGAATTTGCAAGTCTTCTTGGGGAAAACTCACAACATTATTTAGCCTTCAATTTGTAATGCTATTATAAATAATATTATTTTATTTCAATTTTTATTGTTCAACATCAGTATAAAGAAATGCAAGTGTTTTTTATATTGATGTAATAACGACACTAAGTTGTTATTATTTCTGTTGGCTTTTTATGCAGATTTGATTGGGATTCATAGACAGTTATGTCATCTTCAAGTAAAGACAGGTTCACTTCTTTATTTTCAACAATAATACCTTCCTTCCTTCTTTCCCTTCCTTCTTTCTTTCTTCCTTCCTTTCTTTTTTTCTTTCTTTCTTGCTTGCTTGCTTTTTTCCTTTATTCCTTCCTTCCTTCTTTCTTTTTTTTTTCTGATTGCACTGGCTAGAAGCTTCACTATAATGTTGAATAGAAGAGGTAAGGGCAGATATCCTTCTCTTATTCCTCATATTAAAAGGAAAGCATTCATTCTTTCACCATTAAGTTAGCTGTAGGTTTTTCAAAGATGCTTTTGATTGGGCTGAGGAAATTTCCTTTCGTTCCTGTTTGCTGAGAGTTTTCATTAGGAAGTGATGTTGGAGATTTATCAAATGGTCTTTCAGCATCTATTGAGATGATCACTTTCAGTATAGTGTTTTTGCCTGGCTATGGTATTAGGATAGTGCTGACCTCATGGAATATATTGGGAAGTCTTCTGTATTCTTCAGTTCTCTGGAAGAGCTTGCTTAGAATTTGTATGATTTCTTCCTTATATGTTTGGTAGAATCACCAGTGAAACTATCTGGGGCTAGAATATTCTATGTTAGAAGGTCTTTAATTACAAATTCAATGATTTTAACAGATACAGAGTTATTCAGATTATTATTTTATAAATTTCATATTTATTCAGATATAATTGACAAATAAAATTGTAAGATATTTAAAGCGTACATCGTGGTGATTTGATATACGTATATGTTGTGAAAGGATTCTCCCTATCTAGTCAATTAACACACACATTCATCACGTCACACATTTCACACATCTTTTATTTCTTTTTTGTGAGAACATTTAAGTTGTATTCTCTTAGCAAATTTCAATGATGCAATAAAGTGTCATCAACTGTAGTACCATGTGTTACTTTAGATATTCAGGCTTTATTCATCTTATAGTTGAAAGCCTGTACCATTTTACCTGTTATGTCTTCAAGTTCACTTATCTTTTCTTCTACAATGTCTGATATGCTATGAAGAGATATGCTATGCAAAAACTGTATTTTGCATCTCAGACACTGTAGTTTTTAATTCTAGGAGTTTTATCTGGGTTTTTTTTTTACATCTTTCATGTTTCTACTTAATGATTTGAAAATGTGAAATACATTTATAACAACTATTTTAATCTTATTAACTGCTTTTGCTAACCCTTTTGGCAGCTCTGGTTTAGTTCTAATTGAATGATTTTTATTCTCATTATTGGTTGTATTTTTCTGGTTCCTTGTATAGAACTGGTACTCTTTGACTAAACACCAAGTATTGTAAATTTTATATTGTTGTGTGCTGGGATTCTTTTCCGTCTTGTAAATATTCTTATTCCTTGTTCTAGAATTCAGTTAAGTTGCTTAGGATCATATTTTTTCCCTTTTGGGTCTTGCTTTTAATATTTGTTAACTAGGATGAGAACAGATTTTTGTCTATGGTAATTATTTCCTACTCTTGAGGCAAGACTTTTTCTGAGTAGTCTACCCAGTGCTCTAATTGATGCTCCATTAATCAATTATGTGTTGTCCCAATTACATAATTTAGAGAACAATTACTGTAAGTTACTATGTCTGGTCCTGTGTGAGATCTGAGTATTGTCCCCTCTAATCTTTTGAAGTGGTTCTTTCCCCACCATTGGTTCATTTCTCATACACATGATGATCAGAACTCTAATCAGTAATCAAGAGAAATGCTCTGCAGATCTCTGAGTGTTCTCTCTGTACAGTTCCCTTTTCTCTAGTACCCTGTCCAGCAAACTCTGGCTGCCTAGGTCTCCCCAGACTCTCATATCTGTCTCCTTAATTCAGCAAGTCCACCTGAGTTCCTACTCCCTGCACTATCACCTGGAAATTCTTTCAAGTAGCAAGCTGGGGCAATTGTCGGGCTCATCTCATTCGTCCATCCCCAGTGTCTCAGAGATTGCTATCTATCATTGCCTTATGCCCAGTGTCTTCTAAAATGTTATGAAGTAAATTTTGCCTGTTTCTTGTTTTTGTTTTTGTTTTAGATTGGAGTGTAAATCTTATCCTTATTACTCCATCTGGGTCAGAATTAAATAGCTAAATGGTGATTTCTTTTATTATGGACTACTAGAAAAAATATGATGAAATGCAATATATTGAGTGCAGAGAGGCAGATATTTTAGTCGGTTTTTTAGTTATTGTATTTTTAGTGCCTGAAATGATGTCGTGCATATAGTCGGCATTAAATAAATAGTTCTTGATTGAATTACATAACCATCTACTGTATACTGAGTAATTCATTAGTATTTCCATCCTTATTTCTAATATTTAGAATCATCCTAAAAAGCTGGTGATCTTATCTGTCTTTTGTAGGGAAAAACTAAGGCTCAGAGAGGTTATATGTCTTGCTCAAGGTCATATAAGTCATGGTCTGGTCCAGGTAGTTCTGACTACTCAGCTCTTATACTTTCCTCTAAGTCATACAACACCATCAATGAGAAAAACTGAGAGGACAATTGATTATAAATTAAACTTGGAGCAAAATATTAAATCCAAGATCATTCAGTTCCTCAAAGCAAATGTTACTTTTTAAGTGAAATGCATATTACCGTTAGGAATGCATATTACCATATTATCTGGCTGTGGGGCTTTGTGAACATGGACTACACGCCTTAAAATGCAGGGTTTTAGAATTTCTCTCTAACTTATAAAAAAACAATAGCAACAAATATTCATAAATTTATATAAAATGGTGGTGAAATTGAGTAATCATTAAGAGCATGGAAACTGAAATGATATAACCCATGATCTAATCCCAGTTCTGCCACTTAATATCCTAGGCAAGTTACTTAATCTTCTCAAATCTTATTTCCATGTGTATAAATGGTAATGTTAATAACACCCTCTATATCATTTAGAAAAGGCCACATTTGGTTCATAAGTATCCACAGCTTAAGAAAATTAATGTATATTTCTCATTTATGTCACAGTTTGGATGTGTCAGGTGACTCGCCTGAGTAGCTCTTTTCCATGCAATCTCTCAGGGATGCAGTGTGTCTCCAACTCATCGCTTCATCATCCCCTAGAATCTCTTTGGAGTTTACCTCCAGAGCCCCTACATTCAGCTGACGGATAAAGAAAATTCAAAGGGTATCTTCTGCACTTTCTTGACCACTTTGACCAAGAAGTGATAAACAACACTCTTGCTCACATTAATTGGTAAAATCCAGTCACAAAGATTCACTAAAATTCTGTAACTATAAGGAAATACAGTTCCTACTAGCTTTTCCCCAGTAGCCATTCTATACCGTTGAAGGTGAACCTGAATCTTTTGTGGGAAGTTGACCTTCTCTGACACACATTTTTCATGGAACTGTTATCAGGACTAAAGGGAGAATATATGTAGAGCCCTTAGCAATTGGCATATACCATCCTCTTAAAAATTGGGGAGATAGTATTATGAATCAATCTATTGATCTGGATACAATAAAGAATATTTAGCTAGAAATTGAGTTTTCTTACCTATTTATTGAAAGAAATAAGGAAATTCAACGAAATGATATAAACTTAGGTCAGATCACAGATGATTTTCTGGGTTTTGGAACAGTCTTTATTCTGTTGAAATAAGTACAATATAGGAAATAACATATAGGTGAATGAGGCAGCTAAAAATAATTATGGAAGTTATAAGAGCAGAGGTTTATTACCTGTAGGTATATTGGGCTTCTTGCTCCTCGCCTAATGCTGACATACATTTATTTAACGAATACTGGTCTATGTCTTCTGCTCCTACCTGTGTTACATCTCTCAAAATCAATTTTTTCTTCCCATTGTCATTTCAAACTTTCAAGCTTTAGCCTTCCAGGATTATCAGCATGGAGCTTCCATATTCCAGTCCAGAATACATTGCTAACAAATGATTCTGAAACATGGCTTTCTGATGTCCTGCAATTGCTCTTTATTACCTGTTGAATCAAGTTCAACTGTTCAGCCTGACTTCCAGGCCTGCAATCAACAGTATCTGCCTGATATTACCAATGAAATAATATCTATCAAAATGTATTTCTGTAACCTCCACGGCATATTTTTCACTTCAACCTTCTCTCCTAAATGTGTCCTTGCAGTTTGCTCCCAACTACGTGCTTTTTTGTATAGAATTTATCCTCAAAAGAATGTCTTCCAAGGTTCTTAGGCAGAGGTAGGATGAACATTTTCTTCAAGGAAGATTTATTAGTTAGAATTTGTTTGGCTGCATATAACTGACAACTCAAAGTAATAGTAACTCAAACAGTTGGATATTAATTTGTCTCTCATGTAAAGGAAATTTTGAGGCAGGTAAGAAAGGGCTGGCATGACAGCTCCATCATCGAGAGGATCCCTCTACTCTTTCTCTTCCACCAGCCTAGAGCAGGGCTCAGCAAATTACAACCCACAGGCAGATATAGCCCACAGACCGTTTTTGTATGGCCTACCAACTAAAAATGGTTGTTATATTTTTAAAGGATTATAAAACAAAAAGCAAACAAACAATGAAGAAAAATATGCATTGAAGACCAGATGTAACCCGTAAAGCCTAAAATATTTCTATTGCCCATTTACAGAGTTTGGTAACCCCTGCCATAGAGCATAGTTTTCATTCATAAGCTCACCTCATGGTCAAACATAGCTGTTGGAGTTCCAGCCATCATTCTCTCATTCCAAGAAACAGAAAGGATAAAAGAGGAAATGGCAAGAAGGGCATGCCTTCCAGGTGAAGCAGAGGGAGAGGAGCATTCCTGAAGTCTTACACATCACATTTTACTACACATGGGATTGAATTTTACCGTGTGGTCAGATCAAGCTGCATCAAATCTGGATACATGGATTCTTTCAGCTGAGAACGTTATCACTCCTAATAATATCAACATTCTGTTATTAAAATGACTGTCGTTGGATAAGCAAATATCCATCTGTGTTGCAGGTCTGATAATAACTCATTTAAGCTCTCTAGGTTGCTGTTTCAACATTAATAAAATAAGACGTAGCAGTAATGAATCATACAATGCTTGTGCCATTAATGTGAACTGTAACATAATGGGTTGATCACAATTCTGAAATGAGTTGAAAGCACAACAATTAGCGACTGTTCAGCATATACTTTGAGATCCAACTTACTTTGAATTTCTTGGTGCTCATGTATAAATATGCATTCACTCTTGCTCAACAGTCCCACTGTACTCTGAGCTCCTTTAAGGGCAAGGCCATATCTTATCCATCTTGGTATCTCTAGTGCCCTACAACTGTTGTAGAGACAAAATTGAGATTTGGATTTTTGTTTTAAAGTAAATCCATTGAGTCACCTTACTTTAAAATCTATACCATAAGGAGGAACGTGCCTCTTCACTAACAAATAATTAGTGAGCACATACTGTTAGCCAGGTAATGTACCAAGGGATATGGCAGAAAACAAAACAGACAAAAATCCCCACTATTATGGAACTTACATCCTACCACAAAGGGAGAAAAAATAAATGTATTGATAATAAAAATACATATTGTGTTATATGGCAATTGTTATCACAAAACTAAAGCAGAATAAACAAAACAGGATAGGGAATATTGGGGGGGGCAGGGGCTTAACAATTTTTAATAGGTGTTCAGGGAAGGACTTAAGGACAATATGTGATATGAGCAAAGAGCTGAAGGAGGAAGGGAGAAAGCCACATGGCTAGCTGGAGGAGAAGTACTCAAGACAGCAAAGACTTCCCATGGAAGGCTCTGAACAGTCACATGATGGACATGTTCAAGAAACAGCAAGGAAACTGCTAACATGTTTAGAGCAAAAGAAGTAAGAAAGAATAAAATGAAAAATTATCAGTTGATGTGAAACCTTGTAAGCTACTATTAGGACTTTGAATTCTGCTCTGAGTGTCAAGGGAAACCATGGGAAGGTTTTGCACAGAAGAATGATATAATCTGGCTGATGTTTCAGACGAATCACTCTGGTTGTTATGGTGAGAATATAGAGGAGGTATGCCAGATTGAACCAGGGAGATCAATAATCTGAAGAGAGTCCCTAGCGTCCAGGGCAAGGTGGTGGAGACGCTAGTGGTGAGAAATGTCAGATTGTAGATACATAGCTTTCTATATTGTTTGAATTTTGAAGCGCGGAGTTATTTCTTTTTTAAAATGAGATAATAGAAGGGAAGGAACTAGAGATAATGAATGTAAACGTATTACTTAGGGTAATTTGCTGAACTGGGGAGTAAGGAAATGAAGCAATAAACTGGAGGAGGATGTAGAGTCAAAAGGTCTTGAATTTTTATTTTATTTTCATATTTATTTTTAAAAAAGGAACACTCATAGTATTATGTAGACTGATCCAGCCTACATAAGGGGGAAATTAACGGTGTAGAAGAGAAAGGGGTGAATCCTTGGAGTGATGTCCATGTGCAGGGAGAAATCCTGAGAGCCAGTGCATGAGGGGGTGTGGGTGGCCTTAGATAGGAGCCCTTACCATTCATAGGCAGGAAAGGAGGGGAAGAAAAGTGAAGGGAAGGCTGTCATACAAGCACAGAGGGACTGCTGTGGGCTGAATTGTGTTCCCCCCAAATTCCTAGGTCATACTAGCCCTAACTCCCAATGTGATAGTATTTGGAGGTGGGGCCTTCTGGAGGTAATTAGGTTTAGATGAGGTCATGAGGATGGTGCCTTCATGATGGAATTAGTGCCCTTATAAAAAGAGACAAGAGAGAACTTTCTATCTCTCCATCATGTGAGGACAACTAGAAGGCAGCCATCTGCAAGCAGGAAAGACAGCCCTCAGCAGAACCCGACCATGCTGACACCCTGATCTCAGACTTCCCAGCCTCCAGAACTGTGAAAACAAATTTCAGTAGTTTAAGCCACCCAGACTATGTTATTTTGCTGTGACAGCCTGAGTAGACTAAGACAGAAAGCTAAAGGCCAGATGTGATTGTGGAAGCCTGTGGAAGTCATTAGTTACAGTTCTAACTTTACTAAAATCTTCATAGTTCTTTCATACAAAATGAATTACTTAGAGTCTGATCAATGATGTCAGTGCCATTAAGATTCATAGTTAAAATCAATCTCCTGTGACAAACTATAGGTAAGCCTTTAAGGAACAAATGTTTCTATTGCAATTGTTCTTACAAAGGCACTTTAACACACATTACTAGTCTTAAGTTTGTCTATAGTGCTTACAACTATTAAAAAGAAACTTTTCAATATTACAGGAAGGCTCTCTGTCCTTTCAGGAGGTACATTTTTAGATAGAAACATAAGTCTATGATGACAAGATACAGAATGAGTGTAGAGATGTAACTTAAATGTTATGGTAACAGGGCTATAAATTTTGTATTCATTAGCTTATGTGTCGATTAACAAGAGTAATGGCTAGCTCAGGGCTCGTCTTTTCAAAGCACTAATTCAACAGATTGCCTTTATTTCAAGCTCCTTCATTAACTGTTTATTAAGACTGATAGTCTCTAGATTCAGGTCTAATTTTCTACCTGGGCAGAATTACAAAATATGGGACTTATAAATTTCTGATATGATTCAACTGAAATCTTGACAATTCTCTTATTAAATGGGTAGACACACACACAATTTTAAGCTCACAAATTGTCTTCGCATAGTAACCAGTTTAATCATGTTATTTTTTGCTCTCTTTATAATTATTCCCTCCCCAATGCACACACGCACACACACACACACACACACACACACACAATCTTCCAACTATATTTCACACTCCTCCAAGACAAGCAGTGATGTCTTCTACCAAGTTCTCAGTACCTGGTCTGAGTCCCCAGGTTGGGACCAGGCTAACTGAGATCATAGTTCAGTGGGCCCTCCCAGAATATGAGTCAAGAGTGGCTTTGCAAGTGATCCAGCATAGATGCTTCCCTAACTGGACTCCCTTCTTGCAGTCCTGCCTCTCTCCAAACCCATTTCCACAGTGTATGCAGAGCACAGATAGACTCAAACACTACCCCACCTAACACTCCCATTATACTTACATCAGTCCCAAACTTCCCTGAGTTCTGTATGTCCTAAGCATTGGCTGGAGCTCGGCGCTTCTTGAAACGTGGAGGATTGGCTCCAACTCTGCCATGTGAAAAGTCTCCTGCCTTCTTCAAGGTTTCTGCAGGTCCCAGAGTCACCTCTCACTCCTGCATTCTCCCTCCACCAAATACTATTTACTCTACATATTGATTCTAGCAGGCAGTTCTGTTAGTTCATCTCTTCCCTGATATCACAACAGATGTGGAACTTGGATTCTTTCTTTGATTTTCCTAACTGCAGAACAAACACTACAAACCCATATATGTCTTTTGTCTTTGTGGAAGACAATAGTGAATATTTGGGGGGAGGGTGATAAAAGGTCATTTTCAGCACAGTGAAATAATCGAATTAAAATCCCCATTCTTATACCTTCTTGTCCTCCCTTCATATTTCTATTCCTACTCTTTGTTTTTCTCCTTGCTTCTTCTCAGTTTTCTCATGTCCTTAAACTGTAAAATCTGGTTCATTTCCAACGCAGATCAATTAGCTCTCTGTTTTCTTGCTTTCATTGTTTGCTAACAGCTCTCCTCAGAGTCTTATCTCCCAGTCCAAAATTTGGATATATTCATAAACAAAGCTTGTTTTCTTCCGAACAGGGATTCTGGGGCCAAATACTAATATAATGTATATTTTTTTCACCTCGCTATTCTAAAACTTCTTTCCTCATCTTACTTTATGTAAACAATGTCTTCTTTCGAAACTTCTCTCACGTCTTTGTTCCTGCCAAACTCAACTTCTCGAAATTTCTGGAATGGTCCAGGACTCTCCCATCTCTAGACCTTTGAAGATGTTGCTACCTCTCCTTGGAAACTCTTTCACTTGTGACCCTTCTCTGTTCACCTAGACCATTCCACCTCATCTTTCAGGTCTCAACTTAGAATTCATCTCTCAGTTTCCTCAAGAATGAGGCAGAGATATGTGTTTCTGAAACAGTCACTTAGAACACTTTCAAATACATGGTAATTCCAATTACTAGATGGAATATTCTGAATACTTTTCTCTTCTTTGAAGACAAGGAGGTTTCAATACCTAATTCCCACTTCCTTGAACAAACATCGCACATAAGAGTATTTCAATAAATAGTAAAATGCATAAATGCATGAAGAGAGACTGAAATTCAAAGTTTTGCTAAATTGTTTAGTCTGAAACTATAAAACCTTTTCTAATTCACTGCCAATGTCTTTGATCAAACTGGGTCTTTCTCTTTGTATAATCTTCTTAGCCATTTACTGAGTTTAGAATTTCAAGAACATTTCAAATGTAGGGACCAAGACATAATCAATTACTATTTTAGTTTGCACACTTATGTAATTCCTCTTAAGCAAAGTGTTGTGGTTCAAGTAAAACTACTGGAAAGGTATTTCTAAGCTAACAATTCTTCTTTTAATGCAGCATACCCAAAGCCCATTTAATTCACATCTTCTTTTATTGTATCCAAATTTGACACATTAGAAGCGGTGCAGTTTTCCATTCAGCAAAGTTTGAGTGTTCACCAAAACAGATGGATCATTCGTATTGCTGCTCAGAGATAAATAAAATAATTTAGCAAATTGAATTGTGCTTTCTCAGTAGGGGAAAACTGTCTGTTATTTGCTGTGATTTGTCACTTTACTTGGCCTTTTTTAATGTCGTTTACTTCTGCTACTTTTTTTTTCCTGAGTTCTCTCTTTTAGGAATAACACTCTTTACTGAAAAAAGAAAAATCAATGAACAGTGTATCTTGACAGCGGAAGTTTAGTGTTTATATTTAAATATGTTAAAAATTAGTAAAATAATTATCATTTGGTAAAAGTATTATATGGAGGAATGGTGTAAGCATGCCTTGATGTTAAATAAAACACAACTGTCATCATCAAATGCAAACACATTATACATGTAGGAGATAAGTGTGACATTAATTTAATCATCCAAATGTGGTTTTGGTAATGTCAATATTCCATATTTCCATATTATTAACTCCACTACTCACCTTCTTGTCCAGAATCTCAAATTGTTGATACAAGCATATTCTATTTTTACTCTCTGAAGGGTATTTTGGGATAGATTTTTCTTTTATAATAAACGATGTTTAAGAGCATGTGGTTTCTTAGTCTAAGGGCAAACAATACAATAAAACAAATATAAACACTGTCATGGATTTAAGATACTGAGCAAAATGTATTACATCAAAAGTTAAGGCATTTGGCAACAGTTTCCCAATTTTTATACTCTTAAGAGATTAATGGAGGAGTATTTAGTCTATGATTTGGAAGAAAAAGTTGCTAATAATTTGTATGGGCATAAATCTACTTAAATGCCAGAATTCATAGAAATATTACTTGATTTTCCTTTCCTCTTTTTTAATGGTTTAATCTATAACCTCAAAAAAAAAAAAAATCCTCCCATAAATCTATTTTGGAAACAAATTGGGAATAAGTACATCTTTAAAAAATCTTTGATAATAGAAGAAGTTAAATTTTATGTTAGAAGCTAAACAACTTTCAGGCTGTTCATAAGCAAAAAGCTTACGAGTGGTGGTAACATTCAGTAAAGATATCAGTCAGGGAGTAAATATATCCGTTAACAAATCATGAAGGGATGGAACGCGGGCATTGGGTAAGTTGAGGAGAGTTTAATAAAGGAACTACTTACAAAGGGTATAGAGAAGCTGTAAGAAATAGTTTAGTCTCTCAGGCTTGTAACAGCAGGACCAAGTGGATAATCCTGAGACCTGGAGAAATGAAGGAGGAGCAGCTGCTGGAAGTCGGTGAGGGTTGAGATGGGGGTTGTCTACACAGGGCTGACAGATGGAACAGTGACCTTTAGTAAGAAGCACACCCACCTGCAGCCAGGACTCAGGGAAGGAGCCTACACACGCCATCTCCCTCTCCTCCTCCTTATCAACTCAAGCCAGGGCACCCCAGGGGCTGAACCCAGCCACAAGCTAGAGGGTATGGGAGCCTTTAGCACTTCTGTCTACCTCCTGAGCCAGAGAGCAGGGAGGGGCAAACAGAGACGCACCTCCCAGTGAACACGAGAAACAACGGAATGTGTTTTGCTGGAGTAATGAACAAAAAATATTTATTTACAACTTCCATTTTGCTAAATATTAAACCACTGCCTAGCTTGTTTTGCATATATTCAATAAATTCAATATATGTTTTTATTCTGCTATGTTTTAAAATCTTATATTAGTTTCTGGAAAGAAAAACATTCTTTCACTGACAATATTTTCTTTTTTCTTTAACTTCTCAGAGACTTGCCATGTGTAAATACATACCTCTGATAATAAATTTGCTTGGGGTTCTATCTATCAGTGGTTATTCGGGGACCGTGAGACTGTGACAGGAAGATTTATCCTCATCACTGTAGAAATACAGAGGACTCTCTAACCTGCATTTCATTTGGGGTGGGCATATGTGGTGGGAATATAAATATAATGCTGGTAACAGATAGTCCCTCTCTGGATGACACTATCTTGATTCTTCATTTCAGTGTCCTATTTTTAAGGAATTTTCTCTTTCACAGTATCTGAAATAATTCTTTTAATAACGGATTTTAGAAAGGCAATGTATAACTGAGAATGAATTCACACTTTAAAATACATTGTATGTACTAAATTACACAGTATAATTTAAGCATAATGATATTAGCAGTACATTGCAAATAATATACAGACATATATGCAGTGTGGTCCTGATGCTTATGCCCAATCTCTTCTAGTTAAGGGCCCAGTGAAATCTTCAGCTGGGTGTGGCTATTGGAAACATCTTTTCCGGGTGCTGTCTGACTTCTCTTATACTTGAGATTCATTGCTCGTCTCCTGTGAGTACCAGGCCATTTTTTGTGCTGTGATGAGCCTCATAAGCCTCATTGCTTTACTTGAATCAAGGCCAATGTAGTTATGAGAGAAAAGCAGTTGCTTCAATTTCAGATTTTAATCAGAGCCCTTTTCACCTGCATTTTTTATAGCTTCTGCATTTCCTACTGTGCCCAGGAAATGTTGGAGGACTCCATTGCCCTTTGAGAGCTTAGCCCTTAGGGACATAGGGTCACTTTTCAGGTAATTGAGCTAGAGCAGTGGTTTTCAAACTATAATTCATAGGCCAGCTGCATCCATTTCACCCACAGAGCTTTTTTTTTTTTTTAAACATCTTTATTGGAGTATAATTGCTTTACAATGGTGTGTTAGTTTCTGCTTTATAACAAAGTGAATCAGCTATACATATACATATATCCCCATATCTCCTCCCTCTTGCGTCTCCCTCCCACCCTCCCTATCCCACCCCGATAGGTGGTCACAAAGCACCGAGCTGATCTCCCTGTGCTATGCGGCTGCTTCCCACTAGCTATCTATTTTATATTTGGTAGTGTATATATATGTCCACGCCACTCTCTCACTTCATCCCAGCTTACCCTTCCCCCTCTCTGTGTCCTCAAGTCCATTCTCTACATCTACGTCTTTATTCCTGTCCTGCCCCTAGGTTCATCAGAACCATTTTTTTTTTTTTTTTTAGATTCCATATATATGTGTTAGCATATGGTATTTGTTTTTCTCTTTCTGAATTACTTCACTCTGCATGACAGACTCTAGGTCCATCCACCTCACTACAAATAACTCAATTTCATTTCTTTTTATGGCTGAGTAACATTCCATTGTATATATGTGCCACGTCTTCTTTAATCATTCATCTGTCGCTGGACACTTAGGTTGCTTCCATGTCCTGGCTATTGTAAATTGTGCTGCAATGAACATTGTGGTACATGACTCTTTTTGAATTATGGTTTTCTCAGGGTATCCTGAGAAAACCACAGAGCTTGTTAAAAGAACAAATGCCCTGAAGTATTATTCAGGAGGTTGGGCCACAGTTCAGGAATCTGAGTGTTTAAAATCTCCTGGGTTTGTAACCTCTCCCCACCTCCATGAAGCTCTGAATAATTCTCTGGACCTCTCATTGCATAACTTATTTCCTTTACTAAGAGTGGGGAAAGATTTGACAGTGGACTGGAATGAAGTGTAAGTTTTAGGGACCCTCATTTGCATGGCCCCTGTGAATTCTCTGTACAGGAAGTTTAGAGTGGGGAGGGGGCCAGGTTACAATCAGAAATCATTACTATGTAAACATTACTGGTAAATTGCCATAAGAGATTGCAAAACAAAAGGACATGACACTTTAAGACTCTGTTAGTTCATTATGATTTCTTTTCTCATTCTGAAGAAATATCTAAATTTATATTCATAACATGTTACTGTTTTCTCCCTAAAGATGGCCCTCCAAATATTAGAAGTGTCAGGCACCCATCATTTGGGTATGGCCCTGTTTGGGCTGCTGTTAGTGTGAGAAAGAATGAGGATGATTGGAAGCAGAAACAGAAAGTGGAGGTGGCTACAGAAGAGATGGTAGTTGCTGAATTCATAGCATTTGATAACCAGTTGGATACAGGGAGAAAGGGAAATGATAGGACAAAATGGATTTATGTTGTAAAGCTTGAGTGATTAGGAAAATGTTGGCATCGAGAATGGACTAAGGAGAAATGTCTATTTAGGTCTTCCACCTAGTTTTTAATTGTTTGTTTGGTTTTTTTTTGATATTGAGCTACATGAGCTATTTGTATATTTTGGAGATTTATCACTTGTCAGTTGCTTCATTTGCAAATACTTTCTCCCATTCTGAGGGTTGTCTTTTCATCTCATTTGTGGCTTTCTTTGCTGTGCAATAGCTTTTAAGTTTAATTAGGTCCCATTTGTTTATTTTTGTTTTTATTTTCATTACTCTAAGAGGTGGGTCAAAAGAGATCCTGCAGTGATTTATATCAAAGAGTGTTCTGCCTATGTTCTCCTCTAAGAGTTTTATAAAAATCTACAAACAATAAATGCTGGAGAGGGTGTGGAGAAAAGGGAACCCTCTTGCACTGTTGGTGGGAATGTAAATTGATACAGCCACTATGGAGAACAGTATGGAGGTTCCTTAAAAAACTAAAAATAGAACTATCATATGAGCCAGCAATCCCACTACTGGGCATATAACCTGAGAAAACCATAATTCAAAAAGACACATTCACCCCAGTGTTCATTGCAGCACTATTTACAATAGCCATGATATGCAAACAACCTAAATGTCCATTGACAGACGAATGGATAAAGAAGTTGTGGTACATATATACAATGGAATATTACTCAGCCATAAAAAAGAACGAAATTGGGTCATTTGTTGAGATGTTGATGGACCTAGAGTCTGTCATACAGAGTGAAGTAAGTCAGAAAGAGAAAAATATCATATATTAACGCATATATGTGGAATCTAGAAAAATGGTACAGATGAACCTATTTGCAGGGCAGGAATAGAGACACAGATATGGAGAATGGATTTGTGGACATGAGGGGGGGGAAGGGGAGGTGGGATGAATTGGGAGATTGGGATTGACATATATACACTACCATGCGTAAAACAGATAGCCAGTGGGAACCTGCTATATAGTGCAGGGGGCTCAGCTCGGTGCTCTGTGGTGACCTAGATAGGTGGGATGGGGTAGGTAAGGAGGCCCAAGAGGGAGAGGATATATGTAAACATATAGCTGATTCACTTTGTTGTACAGCAGAAACTAACACAACATTGTAAAGCAAATATACCCCAATTAAAAAAAAAATGAATGGACTAAAGAAATTGGGAAGGGTGTTGGATTACATAAAAGGAGATGAGTACCATTTGACATTGGAAAATTATATGGCAGGATGGAAGAAGGGGTAGCCTGAAATTATATTGTGTTAAAATCTCAGCTTCAAGATTCCAAAACTTTGTGCCTTTCAATAAATGATGTGATACGTCTGAGTCTTCATTTCCTTATTTTAAATGGGAATGCCTTTTACCAAGATCAGGGATTTGGTGTGAAGAATAGATGAGAATTTAAGTATGGCATTTAGCTCTCTTCTTGACCTAAATTATGAAGTAAATAAATATTTGTCCCTTCCCTGTAACTTTTGGATATCCCTGAATGGATCTCTGTTAAGTGATACCTTTTAAAAGCGGGTAAAAACATGACTTTTATACAGATACAAAATGAACACATGTCAAATATTTAAGTCATCAATGAATAAGATAACCAGTAGGATGTTACTACTGGATCAAAAGAGAATTTCAAGTACCACCCATATATAGGCAGATTTGGAATGCTGTAAGGAATTTACAAACAGAGGCAATACTGGCTATTCCATGGGGTAGAGGGAGATTGTATTTCTGATGAATAAAATTCATTTGCATGTCTCTGGACAAAAGTAATCTGTATTATTATGTTATCTATGACTTATAGAGCTGCTCAAGAAAAATGAAAGTCACAAATACTCTAGAAAAAAAAAAAAACAACCCAGAAGATAGACATGCATTGTGTTAGTTTTCTATTACTGTGTGACAAATTACCACAAATTTTGTGGCTTAAAACATAGCCATTTATAGCTCATAGTTTTATCAGTCAGAAGTCCAGCATGGCTCAACCAGCTTCTCTGCTTAGGATTTTACAAAGAAAAATCAAGGTGTCACCTAAGCTGGGCTCTTATCTGGAAGCTCTAGGGAGTAATTTCCTTCCAAGCTCACTCAAATCACTGGCAGAATTCAGTTCCATTTGATTGTAGGACTGAGATCCTGTTTCCCTGCTGACTGTTAGAAAAGGGTCACTCTCTGCTCCTGGGTCCCACCTGTATTTCTCCTCATGTGATCCTCCTCATCTTCAAACCAGCAATGGACCTTTGAGTTCCTCTCTCCTTTGAATCTTTCTGCTTCCTCGTCTGCCACCAACCTGAGAAAGATTCCTGCTTTTAAGGACATGTGTGATTAGATTAGGCCCATGTGGATAATCCTCATATTTTAAGGTCAATGGATTTTTGGACTTCAATTGCATCTACTAAATCCCTCCATAGCAATTCCTAAATTAGTGTTTGATTGAATAACCAGGAAACCAGAATCTTGGGGGGATGATATTTAGGATTCTGCCCATCACCCAGTAATCCTTTCAGTCCATTTCAGTGTCTTTCATAATTTTTTCTTATATACCAGTATAAAGAAATTGCTTTTTGTTGTTTAATTTTCAGGATCCACTCTTGTGTGTTTTAGGTAGATATGAACTAAACATAGTAAGAATATAGTAATTACAAATGCTTCCTTCTCACTTATAGTTTTAGTCTCCAGGTATAGCACCAGTTTTCAATATCCACACATTAGCTGTCACCCATAATTTTCACAGTTTAATCCCTTAATCCTCAAATCATTACATGACATTGGGGTTATTGTCACTTTCTAAATAGCTGTGACATATTTTGCAGGTGTCCACACATCTCATTTCTGTCAGTAGCTGCTCAGAAAGCCTGACAAAGGGATGGGATGCTGGTGAGACAGCAAGGCTAGGAGATGGGCCGGAAGGAATCTAGCACGTCTGACCTCACATCTTTACTGCTTACCTACAGCTCACACATCCAGGAGCCAGCAGTGCCCTAGGAACACTGGTGGGAAATAGCATTTCTGCAGCAGCAAGTTAGAGATGATTGGATGATCTTCCCTACCGAATCTCCAAAATGGGGTGGCAAAGTATACAGAAGCTCATTTAGCCTCCAGCAGACTCTTTTCTCCTTATCAAAACATGTTCTAATATCCCTCAGCCCATGGCTGTCTTCTTTTTTTTGTTTTGTTTTTTCTTTTTTTGTCTTCTGTTATTCTCTTGTCCTGAAACACTCTACACAGACCTAAATACCAGCACATTTTATCCCATTTATATTTTTTAATGCCCTAAAATAAAATTTTCTTGTCAAATCAATTCAAATTCATTTGAACCACTTACTTTCCATTGAAATACATTCATGGAATAAAGTGTGCCTGCCAATAAAAGATGGGGCATGCTTCTCCTATTTTTTCACTACCTGACTCTTTTGTGTTACGTATATATTCAAACATGTAACCAACACAGTAGACAACACAAATACTGTATAGAAACAGGGAGTTCATAGCCTACAATGAAGAGGCAAAAATCTTCCTTATTCATATTTTTCTTCAAATCATAGCTGATAATTTTTCTCAACCAAAACAAACAATACTAAAAGTCATCATGTAAATAGTCATTCAATGAAAATTAATATCTAGTTATTGAATGTGTATGATAAGAATAATCACCATACTCCTCACTATGGAAAAGGGGCAACAACCAGACCCCTTGAACCTAAGACACTCAGAATCTAGTTTACATACATGCTACACTTGACCAAGAAGATCAGTAGCAATATGCAGTTACTAGGAGCAAGAAACAGGTGATTGTTCCAAATAATACATGCTGGTGGGGGCAGAGAGGGAGGTAGGCTCTGGAGGGCAGGAAAGCCTTCATGGAGAAAACTGGGACTCCGAGGGCCTTAAAAGTGATAGAGGGTGGAGAGGAATTTTCCAACCATAGCAACTAACTCGAGTTAATGCACTCTTGCAGAAAGGACTATGTTAATTTGGCTAGATCAGCGAACATTGCTGGGGGGAAAAACTCAGAAAGAAGACTAAAAAAGTGGATATGAGTCAGACCCTAGTGGCTGTATTATTTCCTAGAACTACCATAACAAAGTACCACAAACCGGGTAGCTTAAACAAAAGAAATTTATTGTCTCACAGCCTGGAGGATGCAAGACCAAGATCAAGGTGTTGGCAGGGTTGGTTCCTTCTGAGGGCAGCATAGGAGAATCTATTCCTTGCCTTTTTTCTAGGTTCTGGTGGTTTGCTGGCAATCTTTTTTGTTCCTTGGCTTGTAAACACATCATCACCCTGATCTCTGCCTTCAGGTTCATATAGCATTCTCTCTGGGTGTGCATGTCTTTGTCCAAACATCTACTTTTCATAAAGACACCAGTCATATAGGATTAGAGACCCACTCTACTCCAGTAAACTTATCTTAACTAATTATACCTGCAATGACTCTGACACTCACTCTCCTGCCTTCTTCTTTCACGTGACCCTTATGAATTCAATGAGCCCACACAGACAATCCAGGATAATCTCCCCAACTCAAGATTCTTAACTTAATCACGTGTGCAAAGTCCCTTTTGCGGTGTTAGGTAACATATTCATAAGTCCTGGGGATTGGATGTCTTTAGGAGGCAGTTATTCTACTTACCAGAAGGATGTAAACCAATTATGAGAGAACAAAAGAGAAGTGATTTACCTCTGCCCAGGGAGGTATTGGAAAAGACTTCAGAATTTGAGCTTTTAGGATTAGTAAGTGATTCCTAGGGGGAATAAAAATGAGTACAGACTTTCTCGGCAGAAAGACCACAGCATGAGAAAGTATATGTATGTCTGGAGAAATACAGAAATATATTAATTTTGTCATTCAAAGCAAGATGTAAGTACAATAAGAAAAAATCAGTTGGGAAAATCAGCTGGAAAAGAGAGCATTTGAACTGGGTTTTGAGGAAATAATAATATTTAAACAATTTGAATGGATCCAAAGGAAGCAGGGGTTAGAGGAAATTGGAAATACAAAGAAGATTCCAGAAGGTGGCAGAAACAGTACCAACAAAGGCATTGAGATAGAGATGGCTGGGCATATTCATCTTGACTCCATCCTAGAGAATGCAAAGAAGGTACTGGGAAATATGGTCATCAAAAATTTCTGTTAGAGTCAAAGTTGATGCTTCAGGATTCAAAATCAAAACAAAACAAGTAAGGTAAAGGGGAAAACACTCATTTAGGGAAAATATATTTTTCTTTAAGTGTTATTTCTAAACATGGTCATACCAACATTCAAAGTTTTCCATTATTATAGAAAATTTTCCTGTTACTAAGTTTCCCACTACTTTTTCCATTACTCTGTCAATCATATAATTATAATTATCCTTTATCAAGTTCTTATGTACCAACATAGCAGTTAGTGCTAAGTTAGGAAACGTTATACCCGTTGAACAGATGAAGAACAGAGGGAGGGCCTGACAAGATAAAACATTACTTTAAATTACACAGAGGCAGATCCAAGATATTTCTTTAAAAACAACTTTATGATAAGACTATAAGAAGCTAAAATATTTTGCCAATTTGATAAAATGCAGAATCAAAAGAAGCCACTTTTTCCCCCTCAAGACATATATCTTCAAATTTGTAAAGTCTTACATAAAAAAGAAATGAAAGAAGGAAAAAAATGGAAGAGTGGGGGGAGAGAAAGAATCCCTTCTGAGTCCCCTGATTAGAAAGCTTGAAGAATCAACTGTTGAGAGTTGAGAGATGCCTCTTTACAGGCATTAGGTGGTTAGGCTATTTGCCATCTCAGGAAATGCCACTCACTGCTGCTCTCTTTTGGCTGAAAGGGTTACTTTTTCTCTGTGAAGATACAGTGATTTGCATTGTGATGGGCAGCTCTTCTAGTGTACCAGTGAGTAGTCAGGTACCAGAATTCTAAGGGGACTCTGAGATCTTTCTGCCCTTGAAAATTCACCGTGAGTGTTGATCCTTTACCATGCTCCACCTTGATCATTATTGCTAGAATACTTCACCAAGACAACGGGACAGAAAAAGGAGACATTAACCTGATGTATTTGTTAGCTTAATAGGATGATCAATGGGATGGAACACAGAGGTCAGTTTTGAGAAGGAGCTAGAAGTTCACAGGGTGTTGGCTAAGAAAGAGCATGGGCATAGCTGAGGTTGTATAGGTTAATAGTATGAAGTTAGCAGCAGTCTCAGAGAAGGTGCTCAAGGAGAAGGGATAGTGGCCACTGAAGACACGTTTTGCCAAATTACGAGTTTTGGGCTGAACCAATTGTTCTCCCTGAGTGGTATCAGGACTCAGGGATCTGACTGAAACCTGCTTTCTCGACCAAATCTACTATAGATTCCATACTGCTGGAACCCTCCAGCAATGGTACTGAACTTCATGAATTGGCTTGGATTGGAAGATGACGCCCTAGCATGTCTCTTTGATATATGGTTTGCTGAACTGCATCCCAGGAGATTTGTGATCAACCTAGGTTTCCAAGGTGGAGGAGAGGAGAGAAACCATGTGGAACATTCTGGTTAGAGCCCATCTCTAACGGTTGGACAGTCTCCTCAAGATTCAGCACACTGAACTTCCAGCTGACAAGCCCCACAACTGCCCAATCCCTATTTACTGAACTAATAGCACATTTCAGTGTGGTGATGCTTGAAAAGAAGGATGCATGCTTGAGTCTGTGCACTTTGCTACTTCCATTGTTCCTTCTAAAAATTATTCTTTGCTAATTTCCCCAAAAGATTACTAGCTTCCTCCAGTGGTTATTTGTTCTTCAGGCAAGTCATTAGGTGGGGAACAGAAGGTCAGAAAACAAAACACTTCGTACCATAGGCCATTAAACAGTTGTAAATAAAATTAAAACCCAGAGATATGTTGGGACCTTGGGGCAAGGCAAGCATCTGAAAACATTTTCAAGGCTCAGAAAATTTAAGACATTACTTTAAATTACACAGTGTCAGAGCTAAGGCTATACTCTAAAAACAACTTTCGCCAGTCACCTACAGAGTATATTTTAAACCTGTGGTAAAATAACTTTGTTTTGGAATATATAATAAATTCTGCTACTTAGGTTGAGTTATAAAATTAATGGTAACAGTTAAAATTTACTGACCATTTACTTTGTGCCAAGGACTGTTAAGCACTTAATATGGGATATTTTAATTATTATTTATAATAACAATATGAGGCAGGTATTATTACTTTCCCCATTTGACAGGAGAGAAAAGTGGAGCTCAGTGATATTCAGTAATTGACCCAAAGCTAATAAGTGACATAAGCCCGGGCAAAACCTGTTGTGTTAGGGCTTTTGAGCCGAAGTTCGTCCTCACCATGCAGTACTCTTAGTATGCAAATATTCTGAGTAGTCAAAAGCAATTACTGGTACACTTGCAAAAGTAAGTTTTCAATTAAAAAATTGTGGGGACTTCCCTGGTGGCGCAGTGGTTAAGAATCCGCCTGCCAATGCAGGGGACACGGGTTCGAGCCGTGGTCCGGGAAGATCCCACATGCTGTGGAGCAACTAAGCCCGTGCGCCACAACTACTGAGCCTGCACTCTAGAGCCCACGAGCCACAACTACTGAAGCCCGCGTGCCTAGAGCCCATGCTCTGCAACAAAGAGAAGCCACCGCAATGAGAAGCCCGCGCACTGCAATGAAGAGTAGCCCCCACTCGCTGTAACTAGAGAAAGCCCGCACGCAGCAAGGAAGACCCAACACAGAAAAAATAAATAAATAAATAAATAAAATGTATAATTATATATAACTAAATTTAACCTTCTTTTAGGATTCAGAAAACTGTTTAGGATTTTGCACTGTATTGAGGTAATAATCTTTGATAAGACTCGTCAATTATCCTGCAAAAATGCAAATATGATGGCTAATAGAAAGTTTGGCACTAAAAAATTGTGACTAATGCTTGCTGAAATATGTGATATAGACCATATGCTTTATTAAGGATCTATAAAAATAAAAATAAATTAGTGAAATTAGCTAGGCACGGGACAAATACTGCATGATTCAGCTTATATGAGGAATCTAAAATAGTCAAACACATAGAAACAGAGAGTAGAATGGTGGTTGCCAGGGGCTTTGGGGAGAAGTGGAGAGTTGCTTTTCAATGAGTATGCAGTTTCTTTGACATAAAATGAGTACGTTCTAGGACTCTGCTGTGCAATATTGTGCCTGTAGTCAACAATGCTGTATTGTGCACTTAAATGTTTGTCAAGAGTGTAAATCTCATGTTAAGTGTTCTTACTACAATAAGAAAACTGGTGATTAATTGTACACCTTTTCCATAGTGGTCCAATAGATCCTCATTCAAATTATTTTTTCTACATAAGAATATGTATCATTGCCTATGAAGTCATTTTAATGACAGTAGTTATCTAGCACCAGTCCATATCATCTTAAAAGCACTGTTTCTTCCCTCTTTGACCCTTAACCACATCTCTGCTAATTTTAATTGAGGGGAATAATGCTTTTGACCAGCAGAGAGCAGCAATGATATACTTTATAAGAGCAAGTCTGGTCAACCTGATCATCTTTTCTAAAATGTCCACTTTGTGAGATCCACAAAGATTCTGTCTTTAGTGATCCCAGTCTTTGAGTGGCTTATTGTTAAAAGATCCTGGAGATTCCCTGAACTCAGCGTATGAGGTTGTTGCCGCTGGCCTAGATCTCCATCTCATGGTATAGTCCTGCTGGTACCAAGGGAGGCATCAGCTCCTGCTTACAGCTTTGCCTCCTGGTGCTGCCAGCAGGGACCAGATGCCTGGGTCAAGAAGTCTCACTGCATCATGTGGTTTCTGTCTTTATTGCCCATCTCTGTTCAAGGCCAGACATTGTGGTGTGTCATGGAGCTTGTATGGTACTCTATGTTGATCCATAATGTGGCCTTCCTTTGTAAAAGGCTGCTATGGATCTTCAAGGATAATGGAAGGGATCACATTGATAAAGGAGTAGACAGAAGACATAAGCTTGGGGGTGTATATTTTCAGAAAACAAGAGTAGAGGAGATATCCATTGACAGAGGAATGGATAAAGAAGATGTGGTACCTATATATAATGGAATATTACTCAGCCATAAAAAGGAATGAAATTGGGTCATTTGTAGAGGCATGGATGGACCTAGAGACTGTCATACAGAGTTAAGTAAGTCAGAAAGAGAAAAACAAATACTGTATATTAACACATACATGTGGAATCTAAAAAAATGGTATAGATGATCTTATTTGCAAAGCAGAAATAGAAACACAGACGCAGAGAACAAACGTATGGATATGAAGGGGGAAAGGGAGGGGTGGGATGAATTGCGCGATTGGGATTGACATATATACACTATTGATACTATACATAAAATAGGTAACTAATGAGAACCTACCATATAGCACAGGGAACTACTCAATGCTCTGCAGTTACCTAAATGGGAAGGAAATTTAGGTATATGTATACATATAGCTGATTCGCTTTGCTGTACAGTAGAAGCTAACACAACATTGTAAAGCAACTATACTCCAATAAAAATTTAAAAATGAAAAGAATAGAGGAGATAGAATAGGAACCTATGATAAAGGAAGACTCTGTGAGTAGAAGCCAAGAGAAGAGATCATTTCAAGAACAGGAGGTCCAATTTTTAAATCCCCTTGGTGATGGTGAAGGTGAACTTAGAAAAGTTGTTGACTTTGGAAACAAATGGTTTGGGGGGACCTCAACAACAAATAAGTCCTCTCATTTTGAGGACTCCAGCTAGATTACATGGGGTTGAAGGGAAGTGGTTTATGGAAGAATTGCACAGAAGCAAGTTGGTGTTAAAGCAACTTGGGAAAGAGGAGGGAAGTAGAAAGGTATGAATAATAACACAGAGACTTTAAATTAAAAGTAAATGAATGGTCTCAATCTGCTCATTAAAGCAAAAGACCTTAGCTTTCTGGTATATGTGTCCTTGTTTCTTTGAAGGTTGGTGGCTTGAGAGTAGAAAATAGAAATTGTATGAAATACAATTTAATAAAAAGAATGATGAATAGTCCCAAGAGTTTGGCTGAGATCATATAAAAAGAGATTGTGTTAGAATCTGAAAAAATTGTAATAATATTGTCTTAATTTCTGAGACTTCCAGTATTCAGAAGAGAGTGGGTGGTAAGATTTGCTGAGTCAGTGGCATTGATTAGGATGGTGGAAGATCAAAGAGGCTGATGAATCCAGGGAAAGGATGGTTGGATTGCCTAACCTTGGAGTTTAGACAGAATACAAGACAAGAATAAGTGAGGCACCACGAAGGACTAGGGAATATGAGTGTGAGAAAATGAGAGTCCCATTGGGCTCCATGAGATTATGGGATGCAGAAGCATTGAAGATACTGTCCTCATTTTCCAATTGCCTCACTAATCTGCCTTGATCCTTTTAGTATTTGGCACATAGAAGATAGTCCATGTTGCTAAATCAGTTGATAATTATTGTTAAACCCAAACCATTTAAAAAATAAAGTATTAAAGTTGTATATGCCAGGAAATAAGCACCTTTTGCTGTAAATGGGAAAAACCTAGAGACCTTTAAAATTGTAATATCTTAACTACATGTTCCTTCTGCCCCACTCCCAGCCATCACCCAAAGAGAGGTCTTAGCATCGTGTAATAATTACCAGTGAGGCAATTAATGAATTCCCATCCCTAAATAAGATATTATTTTGACATTTTCCAAAACTTCTTATTCTAACATACTATAGATCACATCTGCTGCATAGCCAGAAACCCATAAAAAGGCTTTTGCACTTCACCTACTCTGCCTGTGGAGTCCAGGCTCACATCTTCAGAGCTACTGAGGTCTAGAAAGCTAAACCTGGAAGATTCCTTGGGAGCAGTGAGCAGTGAGGCCACATAATTTACTTTCCAAACCAAGACACCTTTGAAAGAGGACACTTTCAATAGTTAACCAGATTGTAATTAAAAACTGAGAATGTCATCTAGTGCAACCACTTGTTCTACAGATGAGAAATGAAGGCTCCAAGAGGGTAAGTGAGTTATCCTAATCTAGTGTCTCCATTGAACAAGTATGAGGATTTGGGTAAATGTTGGAAGCCTCAGATGATTTGCTGGTTGCTATGTTACAAAAGCAAGCGGCAAATCCATTTCTGCCAAATGTACAAGCATCTAATAGCAAGTGGTACAAGAACAAGGTAGATGGATACAAGCTGTCCTTACACCCTTGGTGAAGTTCTGGCTCTTGGCCTCTTATGCACCTCGATAAACATTTTGTGTGAAAACTCCTGAAAGCATGTGCAACAAAGTCCTCTTATTTTACATTTTAAATGATTTATTTTGAAATATTTTCAAACTCAGAGAAAGCCTATCAGATCAGCATAAAGTCCTATCCTTCATTTTACCCAGTTTCCCCTTTACCTCTCCCACCTCTCCTTCCTTCTCTCTCTCCCTCCTTCCCACTTTCTGAATCAGAAATCAACACTGCCATGTAATCCACTGACTCCATCTGAGAAACCTTATCTGGAAGGCAGATTCTTCAACATGTGAACTAAGTGTTCCTGAGCTTTAGATTGAAGTTACTTCATATACAAGTATATGTCATATCATTTATGCCAAAGTACTTTTTAACTTTTTTTTACTGAAGCGTAATCTATGTTCATAAAAGTACACGTGTCCTAAATTTACATCTGGATGGATTTTTACAAACTGGACACACTTGTGTAACCATTGACTAGATCGAGAACATAACCGGCATCCCAGAACCCACCCTCATGCTCCGTTCCAGTCATTATGCCCTCCCGCTATGGTAACCACTGTCCTGATTTCTAACAGCAGAGATGACGTTTTGCTTTTGGTTCTCTATGTAAATGTGAAACATACAGTATGTGCTCTTTTGTTGTTGGCTTCATCTGCTCAAAATTTTCTTTACTGCATTCATGCACATTGTTGCTGCGTAGTAGTCTATGTGTGAATTCTAGGTCATAATCATTTTATCTATTCTGTTATCTATTCTATTTAACTTTTCTACTATTGATGGTCATTTTGGTCATTGTGGCTATTTAAAAGTGTGCTGCTGTGAACATGTATATGCATTTCTGTTAGATATATAAATAGGGGTGACATTAGTGGGTCATAAAACATATGCATATGTTCAACTTTATATACTGTTGTATTTTAAAGCTACTTACAGTTGATATAGCATCAGTTATACTACAAATCTACAAATAGACAAGTACCCAGAGCTATTAACCCCACTCTAATAATCTTTTCATCATTCACTCATTCATCTTTTAACATATTTATATATAACTCTTATATGGACAGTTATAGGCACTGTAGATACAAAAAGCAAACAACTTCCATCCCATGTCTTCACTTTCAAGGAATTAACAGTAGGGTGGAATCTATTAAGGATTAGGGTGAGCCATAGAGAATTTTTTTTTATTGAAGTACAGTTAATTTACAGTGTTGTGTTAATTTCTGCAGTACAGCAAAGTGATTCAGTTATACATACATATACATTCATTTTCATATCATTTTCCATTATGGTTTATCACAGGTTATTGAATAGAGTTCCCTGTCCTATACGGTAGGACCTTGTTGTTTACCCATCCTATATATCCTAGTTTGCGTCTGCTAACCCTGAACTCTCACTCCATCCCTTTGCCACTCCCCATCCCCCTTGGCAACCACAAGTCTGTTCTCCATGTCTGTGAGTCTGTTTGTATTTCATAGACAAGTTCATTTGTGCATAGAGCAATTTTTTAATAAAAGGAGGAAGACCTACATTACTCAATGGAGAAGCTTCTTGGAACTGATGTTTCTGAATTGCATTTTGAAGAATGGCCAGGAATTACACAGATGATAAAGGGAAAAAAAGGAATTTTAGTTGTGCAGTGGTTCAGAGGCAGCAAAACAGTACAGTAACTCACAAACCTAGTTACACATTAGAATCATCTAGAAAATTTTTAGAAATATGATGCTTGATATCCATCTCAGACCAATTAATTAAGAATCTCTGCAGGTAAGGCCTGGATATCTGAAATTTTTACAATCTTACCAGGTGATTCTAATGTAAGGTCATGATTGAGAACCACTGGCTTAGTGGATTTACAAAACTTCAAGTAGTTCAGTATGGTTTATGCATAGTATAGGAGGGAGGAAATAGGAATAAAAAATCTTAGAACTGAAGATCAATGAGCAGGCTATTATCCAAGGCTTCCTCCTTGGTCAAAAGTTTCGACAAGACAAAAAAAAAGACAACATTGACCCTTTATGTAATTCAGCTAATATAGCATGAAAAATAGGTAGAGGAGTGGTGTTTACAAAGTCTCCAAGTCAGGAATGTATAAAACCTAATTTACATTCACACTGGTTTAATTAGCATTTCTGCTTCAACACCAGTTACATTATCTCACATTTTTTGACACATTTGTCCCAAAAACATCAACTTATACCAAACAAACATGTTTTAAAATAGCAAACTTAGAGAATCTGCCCCTAAATATTTTACATTTATAATGACCCCAGGTCTGTGTCTCTCTATACTGTGAAGTGAGAAAAATTCCCCAGTGTTGAGAACTTCTGTAAATTCACTGCTATTTCCAAGGTCACCAACAGCCTGTTCGCTGCTTGGGAAGTGGGGATTTTGGACGCCAGCAGCCGCTGTGTGTGAGTGAGGGAAGCCAAAGTGATGATACGTGAAGTTTATACCTGAATTATACTCCCCGCACAAGAAGCAGTGGAGTGTGGAGAAAAACCATGGTTTCTGTGGTTCGAGAGACCTGAGTTCCTGTTTCCTGAAATCCCAGTTTCATCAGTTCCCAAAGGGGTGAGCCTGGAGACAGTCATTCAATCCTTCTGAACGATTTTCTTATTTGTAAAATGGAAGGGTAACCAATATTTTATTGAGTGTGAACTCTTTCCCAAGCATTGCATGTATGCTTTTAACAAGTACAACCTTATTTAATCCCCCCAATGAATGAATTACTATGAAGTAATTAGCATTAACAGCCCATTTTACATATCAGGAAAAGGAAGCTTAAAACTTAAGTGACCAACTCCAAATCCTGATCTTTTACTTACCGCATAGCATTCACTTCTTAACACAAAACGTATCAAGAAATTGCATATTCTCTGTTTCTGTGGAGGCAGTAAGATATGTAAAGAATGGCCTCCAGTCATAGTGCCCCTTACTGATGATATATAAGCAAAAGATGGGCTACGTTGGTTTGAGTATGTTGCTAGTGAGAATCATTTCTCCCGGAAAAATGCCAATAATTATGCCTTCTATCTTTAAACGAAGTATTTATTGAGCACCTACTATATGCCAGTTCCTTTTCTAGGCATCGTGTATGAGAAGGGGTTGGAAAATATCCATATTCAGTACACTTTTGTCTCTTAGGAAGGCAGCACATTTCAGGAAATAGCATCTTCGTCCTCAGTCCAGATAGCTTCCTTTATGACTTGGTAGAGGGGAAATAACCGCTATAGATGCTCTTTTTTTTTCTTGGGTGGTATTTGTTTACTTTATTTCATTTTTTTATAAATTTATTTATTTTATGTATTTATTTTTGGCTGAGTTGGGTCTTTTTTGTGGTGTGCGGGCTTCTCATTGTGGTGGCTTCTCCTGTTGCAGAGCATGGGCTCTAGGCACACAGGCTCAGTAATTGTGGCTTGTGGGCTCTAGAGCGCAGGCTGAGTAGTTGCGGCACCCAGGCTTAGTTGCTCCGCGGCATGCGGGATCTTCCTGGACCAGGGATCGAACCCGTGTGCCCTGCATTGGCAGGCGGATTCTCAACCACTGCGCCACCAAGGAAGCCCCAGTATTTGTTTATTTAAAAACCTGTTAACAGAAATATAACTATGCCATGTTTTGAAATGTTGCCTGCTCCCAGAGCAAGTACTAAGTTGATTTTTGCTTTGAAAGTTTTTTTAACCAGGGGGAAAAGATCCTGAAAGTCATGGGCTTCTGTTATCCTCATTCCATGTGAGCATCTCTGTCTGGGCTCTTTTCCCTCGACTTCCCCTCTTCATCTCTATGAAAGATGTTTGTAGCTTCCTGAGTTTTTATGTTGTTCTAGCTTCTCCTTGAAGCTCTTTGTAATACAGATGATTGAACAAGCCAGTATGATTTATTCTAATTCCCCAGCTTATTAAATCAAGCACTTGAAGGTCAGTGTTAAACAGAAACAGACCAGGAGTTCTTTTAATAAACATAGATGGTTATGCAAGGCAAATGTGATAGGAGCCAAAGGAACAGAGACTTCTGTTTTAGGTTGTCTTTAATATACTCTTATAAATATAGATTGAGGTGGATAATGAATTTCTTTGCCCCAAAAGCCTGGAACGATTTGTATATACCTTTATAAACTTCTGATTATGCAGGACATCACATTTAACAAAAAGTGACTGATCAAGGAGAGGCTACAAAAATGGAACACTGATGGCCTCTAAATGGGAAAAAAGCAAACGGAGAATGCCAATGATTTAGTTATTGAAGAATATAATCTGCTAGCCAAGATTTCTCTACATTGACATGTTGGAGAGTTCCTGATATTCAGCATCTTAATTTATTCATTTCATTTATTCAACAAACGTATGTTGAGCACCTATTTTCTGCTGGGAGATATTCTAAGTTCTGGGGATATCGCAGGGAACAGAACAGGCAAAGTCATGCCATCATAGGGTTTATATTCTACTGGGCCTCTGGTGGGGTGGAGGATGTTGGGGAGGCATTGGAGGGCCAGATAAGATGGCAGTGCAGATGATAAATAAGTAAACAAATTATGAATAAGGTAATTGTAGATAGAAGTCAATGAAAAAATAAACAGTCATGAGGAACAAGGTCAAGTATGACTTTATGTTTGGCTTGATGCAAAGCAGACCTTGAGACAAAGAACTGGAGGCAAGTGACTTATTTTGGAGTTGATCCCAAGAAGTATAGTGAGAAAGTAGGGAATTGAGACAGTAACATGAGGAAAGCCAGTTGAGACCAGAAAACAGCCTTCCTCTGGTGGTGGGAGGCAGAGAACCATTGCTCTGTCTGGGGACTGTCAGCCTGGGTTCTCAGGAGAGGTTGACTAAACAGCTTTTGCAGATATCAGAGTGAGGAAAGACCTTTTGGATGGTATCCTCTGGAGTTGAGACCTGAATGGTGAGGAAGACTTGGGCTTGTGAAGATCTGAATGCAGAATATTCCAGGTAGAGGGAATAGCAGATGCAAAGGCCCAGAGGTAGAAACAAGCTTGCCTCTTGCAGGAACAAAAAGACCAGTGCCTTTGAGGTAAGGGTGAGGATTTTGGATTTGATATTTATACCTGACCTTGGTAGAAAGCCCGTGTGAAAGCCTAGATGCCAGTCTTCTTTCCATACTGATGGTTTGCCTTGGCAAGAAATAAACCTACTTTAAAAAATTTCTCTTTTGACTTAAAGGTGTCAGAGCACCATTGTTATTTGCTTTGTGTCTATAAATAAACCATTTGTCTTCTCTGGATCATGATTTTCTCATGTGTAAAATGGGACTATGGACTTGGTCCCTTCCAGAAACATGCTTATTCCTCTTCACTAAATTGGAAGCATCAGGAGAGCAGGAACTTTTTTTGCTAGCTTCTCTTCCTCTTACACAATGTTGGTACTCAATACATATCCATTGACCCAAGGTTGCATTTTTGCTTCCCAAGGGCCATGGGCTTCAGAGTCAGATATACAATAGCTCAAATCTGCATTCTGCCTGTCTGAGCTGTGCTCCCTAGGACAAATTCTGTCATTTCTCAGAAACTCCGTTTCCCTGTGTGTTCCATAGGGATTTTCTTTGTAGTGCTTCTCTTAACAAAAATCACCAGAATTACATGAGATACTGTATGTGAAACCACCTAGCCCAACACCAAGTGCTTACCTGATTTATTAGCGTCCCATCTTTTGGCCCTATAAGGCCAGTAAGGGCTTACCCTGTAGCCATGATGGTCTCCAGCAAGTGCTCTGATTACAGTCCTGGGCTTCCAAGGAAGATCACCATTTGGATAACATAATAGATCACATTTATTTTAATCATTAGAGTCTTTGATGTTGTGTTTATACTTGGTAAAAGGTCATGGAAAACTGAAGCTAAACTTAGACTGGAAAGGTTACAGGCTTGTCTGCTCAAGACAATTGCAGGGAATTTATAAACTCGAGTCTGAATCATTAACTGAAGCCCCCTGTTCACTCCAAATGCTTTACATCTGAACCCTAATAACTGAAAAGGAATTGTTCAAATTAAGGAATCAGCCATACAGTAACCCCTGCTATCCATCTGGGAACCCACCCCCTTTCCTCAACCCAAGAGAAAGTAAAATAGCAAATAAACTTTTTTAAAAAACGTTGTGATTAGTGTGCTCCTTATGGAATCTCCCTTCAGAATAGCTGTGCTAAAGTATATAAGGAGTGATATGACCCTTTTACTTCACTTTTAATAATAAGAGGTTAGAATGAAACAGACCATTATGTTGGGGAGTGTGGGTGCGAAGTGTAGTTGTTTTGTAACCTGATTGCAGAGGCATTCAGAGTTCAAAAACCTCATTATTTCCTTTCAGCTCAAATCACTTGTAATGTTTGGTATTCCAGTGGTTTTCAAAGTGTGGTCTGAGGTCCAGCAAACTGGACCATAGGGTCACCTAGGAACTTGTTGAAAATACAAATTCTCGAACCTCACCGCAGACCTATTGAATTAGAAACTCTGGGAGTGGTTCTAGAAATCTGTTTGAACAAGTCCTCCTGGAGGTTCTGATGCACACTGAAGTCTGAGAACCACTGCTTTATTCATTTATCAAAGAGTGGGGAAGGAGAGCTTCTTTAGAGCAAAGGGCAGGGGCAAGGGCATCATTTGGGACTTGGGGTCCCACCATCTTTAGGTGGGGCAGAATTGCATGGGGACTCCTGTTTGCCTCCATCCTTTAGGTACCTTGGATAACTCTAAACTATCAATACTTCACTTCTGACTTCACTATCCCAAAGTCTCACCACTTCCTTTAAGACTTTGGCTTAAATGACTAATGTCAGTCATCAAGGTTTTCCAGGATAAGAGTGCTAAGGTATTGAGATCATGTGCATGAGATCATGCTGATAAGGGAAGGGACAGATAAATATGTATATAAAAGCTGCCCTTACCAGTCCATTCTGGGGCCAAACATCCGTTGACAATACTAAGTCAGCCTCACAGTCAAGGTGACATCATTGAATGACCTTGGGCTTTATTTTGCCAAGAGTCTGTAGCTTTTTCATCTCTGAATGTCACAAAGACTCCCTTCCTTTTTTTCTAGCTCAGTTAGTGCCAGGCCCAGAAAGATGGAGATAAGGGAAAATCAAAAGAAGAAGAAAAAAATCCATTCCATTAAAATATTAAATGACCAACTTAGAGAAGGCAGACAGCAAGGAATGTCACAGCTAGAAAAGATTCCGGCCATAATTTAATTTGAACCACTTGTTTTTAGATGGAGGAAGCAGAGGCTAAGAGGGGTGAAATAACGTCTGAAGATCACAGATTAGAGCTCAGTTTTTCCAAATGTGTGCTTTTGTCACTACCAGTAGTTTTCGAAATGGAGACCCTGAATTTCACTCCAGGGGTCCCTGAGATCATCTTCACTCCAGGGGTCCCTTAGATCATCATCCATAAAGTAAAAAATATTTTCATAGTAATAATAAAACCATATTTAACTTTTCTCTCTCATACTCTCACATACAGAGGAGTTTTCCAAAGACTACATGCTATTGATACCACAAATTAAATGAAGAAGCAGACATGAAAATCCAGCTATTCTATTAAACCAGACAGAAAAGAGATTTGCAAAAATGCAAACCAATGTCACTCTTCTCACTATTTCTTTGTTTTAGAAAATATAGTTCTTTTCCATAAAATATGTTATTTGGGGCATGTAATGGGTTTAGTTTTGTTTTAATAAATAAATAATTTTTTTTTTTTTTTAAACAAATTTGGTTTTCCTGGTGTTTTTTTTTTTTTTTTTTTTTTAATTAATAGACTTTTACTTTTTTTTTTTAAGTATTTGTTTATGGCTGTGCTGGGTCTTCGTCTCTGTGCGAGGGCTCTCCCCAGCTGCGGCAAGCACGGGCCACTCTTCATCGCGGTGCGCGGGCCTCTCACTGTCACGGCCTCTCCTGTTGTGGAGCACAGGCTCCAGACGCGCAGGCTCAGTAATTGTGGCTCACGGGCCCAGCTGCTCCGCGGCATGTGGGATCCTCCCAGACCAGGGCTCGAACCCGCGTCCCCTGCATCGGCAGGCGGATTCTCAACCACTGCGCCACCAGGGAAGCCCCAATAATATTTTTAAATCATTAGTTTTCACTTTTAGTATAGTAAATACTGAGAGATAAAACCTACATAAACAAAAGTTCTTTGTGGTCCTTAATTTTTAAGAGTGTAAAGAGGTCCTGAGAACATAAAGATTGAGAACAGCTACACTCTACCATAACATGAAAAACAAATGGTTGTATCTCAATACAGTTAGAAAAAGACAATTTTGAAATTATAAACTTCGTGAGGGTAGAGATATTTGTCTTTATCTGCTCAGAATTGTTTTCCAAGTTCTTAGATCAGTGCCTGGCATGTAGTAGGCATTCAATAAATATGAATTGAACAAATAAAAGAAAATATATTTTACACAAATGTCAACAGTAAGTATTCAACAGTTTTAAAATAATCCGGAGACAAAATTCTTTCACAGGAACTGCCCCATCTCTAGAGTCTTGGAAGTAGAAACTAGAATCAGTGGCAGATAACCCCAACCTCAATTGACATCCTGATGTTCCAAAATCAGCATAAAGCAAGAAGTACCAAAATGATGTGCTATAGCCCCTCTTCACCTGTGTTCCCTTCTCAATTCCCCTTCTGCCTCCCTATCTTCTACATAATTCTGTTTTGAGTACCAGGTTTATCTTAAGATGCAGAGAGGTGACCTGGAAAATTGTAACTTAGGAAATATGAAGTTCTGGCCCCATTTCCATTTTTATTGTGCTCAGAATCATCAGATGACCCTGAATAACTGGGGAAAAATATAGGTTTATAAAAATTACACACTGATATATTTTCCTTAGGCTACAAGTTTTGTTTTGTTTTGTTGAGAAATAATTCCTACAAGAGAAATGTTCAGTAAATTAAACCTACAATTCCAGCCCTCTGTAAAGTGTCAGGATTAATGCTTCTTCTCCAAAGTGGAACTCTTCCTGACAGAGAAAATGTTCCTGTTTCATCATCAGAGTCTGCTGTGTACAAGACAGAATGACTCTTTTTGTTTTAGTATTTTGCATGCATTGTCCTCTTGATTGATTGTGTCAAGTCCAAAAGTTGGCCATTGTCTTAATCCACTCAGGTTGCTATAACAAAATACCATAGACTGGGTGATTTATAAAGAAAAAAATTATTTCTCACAGTTCCAGAGGCTAGAAATCCAAGATCATAGTGCCTGCAGTTTTGGTGTCTGGTGAGTATCCACTTCCTGGTTCATAGATGGCCAGCTTCTCACTGTGTCCTCACATGGCAGAAGGGGCAAAGGAGAGCTCTGTGTTGTCTTTTCTTATAAGTGCACTAATTCCATTCATGAGAGTTCTACACTCAGGACCTAAGCACCTCCCAAAGGCCCCACCTCCAAACACCATTACACTGGACATTATGATTTTAACATATGAGTTTGGAGGGTGGGACACAAACATTCAGACCATAGCAACCATTATCTCCATTTCAATATTGAAAAGTCTGAGGCTCAAAGAGGCAAATTAACTCTGAATAATACCTCAAATTAGGGTTACAATCCAGGCTTTTGGAGTCCTTTTGCAGGACCTTTTATTTTCATGACAATATATTAGAAAGGTCTGACTAAATCATATTTCCACTTGCATAATTAACCTAGAGAAGAGAAAGGCTATATGTTGGGCAGTGTACTTTTTGTTTTACATGCCATACCTCGCTTACTTCTTCCCTTACATTATGACATTTTAAATAATCAGGAATATTCAGTTCAGAGAAGTTAAGTAACTTGCCAAAGGTCACACAGCTGGAATTAGAGGTAGTATTTTAGTAAAACATGTTTTCTTTCTTTGCGGATTCCATTACAAAATAGTACCTTCAAAATGAGAAGTACCTTCTGAAGGAATATTACCTTTTCAGGTATAAGATTCTTTTTTTATATAATAAGACAGTGCTTTAAGCTTGGGTGCATGATTACCCAGCATCAAACAACGAAATAAAGAAACGCTAAGATGATTTCAAACATTTAAGCAATTTAAATTGCCCAGCAATCAAGAAAATTAATGTTTAATACGCATTAAGAATCACTAGAATGCAGTCTCTAAGTGTAGGCACCACACAAATGCTTTTCCACCTCTGACTTTCAATTCCATCTCCTGGGGAACAGGTCAAGATAGGAGTGGAACAGAGGGCAAATTGTGGGCAGGAGACATCTGGGGTTGAATATGGATTGTAATAGCTTCTGAGATTGTAATTTCTCTTGCCTTCACTGACCAGTTTTGCTAAAGGATGGGGGTTATGAAAGCATTTGTACCATTCCAGAATAAGATGGCTTGTGTATTCATGAGAAGCTAGTTTGTTATTTTAAAATAAATGGTTTCCTTCTCTACAAAATTCTCCAGCAGGCTGAATGGGCTGAATTCTATGCCCCCAAATTTCATATGTTGAAGCCCTAACCCCCAATAACTCAGAATGTGACTGTATTTAAAGATCAAGTCTTAAGGAGGTAATTAAGGTTAATGATGTCATTGGGGTAGTCCTTCATCCAATATGACTAGTGTCCTTATATGTGAGGAGTTTAGGACACACACAGAGGGAAGACCATGTGAAGGACACAGGAGAAGATGGCCATCTACAAACCAGGGAGAGAAGCCTCAGAAGAAACCACCCTGTCCGGCACCTAGATCTCAGATTTCCAGCCACTAGTGCTTAATCCATCCAGAGAGTGGTACTTGTTATGGCAGCCATAGCACACTAACAAATAGGCCCAGCTTTTTTATGAGCACTTTGGCCTCTGTTACGGTCTGAATGTTTGTGTAGCCTCAAAATTCATATGTTGAAAACCTAATGCCCAAGGTGATGATGTTAGGAGGTAGGGTCTTTGAGAGGTGATTGGGTGATGAGGGCAGAGCTCTCATGAATGGGATCAGTGCTCTTACAAAAGAAGCCATAGAGAGCTAGCTCACCCCTTCCACCACGTGGGGACATGGAGAAGTCAGCAGTCTGCAACATGGAAGAGAGCCTGCACTGAAACCCAACAATCCTGGGACCCTGATCTCATATTTCCAGCCTCCAGAACTGTGAGAAATAAATGTCTCTTGTTTATAGGCCACCCAGTCTGTGGTATTTTGTTCTAGAGTCCAAACAGACTAAGATAACCTCTTATAACTAGATATTGGCATCTAAGACTCCCAAGCACAGATTTGCCAAAGTCTAGAAACAGGACAGACTCCCACTCCCACGGCCACATTGGTGCTTTCACTGAAAGGAAAGGCAGCATCAGGATCTGGAAGGCTGGAACAATCCCGGAGGTGACTGCTTCTTCATCCTCTCCCAGAAAGTTCACACCCCACTCAGCACCTTTCCGTTCTGCTCCTTGGGTGTCAGTCTTTTCTCCTCTGTTTTTTTAAACCACATGTTGGGTTGTCAGGGCTGACACATTGAATAACAGCACTTAATTAACAAGCACACACTACTCTAGCACCTTTTACTAATTAATTTACCCCAGCTTTAATTTCCTTTGCCTCTCAGTTTCTAAATTCTAACTCAACCTGCTAATTACTTGTGCTAATTCTGCTGCATTCTTCTAGAAGAAAGAAAAAAATCTTTAAAATATCTGTTTTGGAGATAAAGAGGGACAGTGAATTCAATAAAGGACCCAGTTTCTGATTAAGAAATGTAGGTTAGGTAGTAGGAAAAGACATTTTTTAAATTAAATATTCAGGCTGAATAAGAAATAGTTTCTCTTGGTGTTTGGTTATGCCTTTTTTAAACCACTCAGACACGTATCTAATAATCGTGGAAATCCAAAAGGACCTCATCTTCACAACCAGGAAGTTATGAGTGAACTGATGTCAGTGGGTCGGTGTGAAATGACTGGGGGTACATTGCAGCATCTTCCCACCCACTGAGCTGGTTCAGCCAGGGAAGGAATGGGGTATGGTCATAGTGCTGACTTCTGTATTATCTTTATCTTATCTTACCTGGTTAATTTCAACGAGGCATTTGTGCTAATGGCTCTGGGTTAGAGGGAGAGTAAAAGTGCGCACTATCAAAACCTTTCTCCTCTTTCTTGCTCGAGATACCGTCTCCTCCACGAATCAGGCGTGGAGATCCTACCTCTATCAGAGGAAATATGGAAAAAGGAAATATGTCCTTTCCTCCAAATTTCTGAGTAACCAACTCAAGTTAGCACCACTTAAGTAGTGAACTGGACCAAAATATAACCTTATTTACCCTAACTGAACTTGACTTCTATCTTGAACCGTCATTCTGTCCGACGTTAAAAAGAAAAAAACTCACAATTTCCAGGTAAATTCCATAGATAGTGTGATTTTTCTTATCTCAGATATAAAGGTGATTAAATTCATGAGTTCATCTCTCTTTTGAGATTGATGCTAAGGTCTGAGGTTCTTACTTAAACACCACTGTGACATTGGCAACAGGTCAAGTCTTTGCTTCTTCAAGTTGATCTTTCCGGATTGGATGCAGGTTCCAATCACCCTTTCTGTCGTTAAGACTGCCACCTCCCTGAAGACATCATACGGGGGAGGCAAGGGGATTTCAAGGAAACACATATAAGAAGGCTCACCTGCCTGGCTCTTAGAGTGGGCTCAAACTTACAACACAGCCCCCTTCCCCTTGCTCTATGGAAATAAATGAAGACTATTCAGTAAGAACAAATAGAGGTTATTTATTCAGAGCTTGCCGTATCAAAAGAGTCAACCACCACCACTTGTGTTTGGCAGTGCCTCAAAGGCAGGCAGAGGAATGGGAAAGCTTTATAGGGAAAAAGGGGAAACTTCAGACGTGCTCTGGTTGGAGGTTGTTGGCATGGAAAAGCTGGAGGTGGGCTAACTAAAAGCAAGGCATCTTCTGCGACTGGTTCGAGAAGCATATTTAGCTTTTTTTCCGCTTGGTTCTCAGTTGCAAACAGGGACAAAAGTTAGGGAAGCTGACAATCATTGTCCAAGTCCTGCCTGTTCTAGGTAGGTTGCTGCAGAGGTGGTTTTTTGGCTGCCTGCATTGGTTGCTACATTATTTGTGGATCAGAGTTTCACTGTCATCCATGGTGTTGCCATTGTCTGTTTATATATTCAGCTTCTCAGCCCTATGAGGAACGGGTAAGACTAGTTGAAGAAGGCAGTGGTTCTCAAACTTTAGCATGATCAGATTGAATCACACACATTGAGAGACAGACACACACACACATATTAACAAACAAGTTAAAACTTCACAACTCAACCTGCCCCATTTGTCTACATGTCTTCTCTCCAAGGTTATTAGCTCTTGGGAAATTTCTCTTAGTCATTTTCTACTATCAGTTTAGTGACTAACACATAGCACATTGGTGCTTGATTAGTATTTATAGTTTTGTCTAGGTTCTTTTATCTATAGCTTCGGGTTGACTGTGACTAATAGAAAAGATTTGACCCCAGAGTAGGAAATAAAGCTCCTGTTGCCTACTCTGCTAATTGCTTAAAGCTCTGTGGTTCCCACTCTGCAGCCAAGGCAAAGCAAGCAGGGACGACACATTAAGGATAATAGGGTGAGGGAACTGGAGAACATAAAACAAAGAAATGGACCAAGGAGCCCATTTAAACAGCCTGAGTCGGTTTGATGTGCTCTGTCACCTCCCCAGTGTGGACCCTGTCCACATGAAAAAGTGAGTTAGACTGAGCTGGCCATTTATGGAATCTGTTCACTGCCTCTCTCTGGGAAATAGCATTAACTCTTTGGCAAGTGGTCTAGTCAGGGTAAATCAATTTTGACAAAATTGGTTTCATGATTTTCTCTGAGTGGCCAATAAAATGTTACAGTTATTTTTATTTAAATGCATCTGCAGTCCATACTTATTTTAAAAAATAGGTAATGAGGAGATAATGCATTAGCTTGTCCATTAACTCAGTTATAACCTAATGGTTAATAACTTACTCTGTAGAGCAGCAGTTACATGCTTGAATGCATATTAGAATCACCTAGGGAGATGATAAAAAAAATCCTCATCAGAATAATAAATCAGAAACTCTGGGGGAGGGACCCAGGGTAATTAAAGCTCCTCAGGTGATCCCAGTGTCCAGCCAAATTTGAAAGTGCTGGTATAGATTGAGACTTTCTGATTTAAATCCCAGCAACTCTGCCTATTAACTGAGAAGGTTGCTTAATATCACTGAGCCTCCGTTTCCTCATCTGTAAAATGGGGAAGCAAGTAGAATCTACCTCAAAGGCTTTAGGGAGGATTAAGGGAGATAATACATGAAAATGCTAGTACAGTTCCTGACACATAGTATGTTGTATATTAGCTTTACTATTATTTTAATCAATCATAATGATATTATTTCTATTGTCATTAAGCCCTATGGAAACACAGAACTAATAAAATATAAGGAAATATTTAATTATAATACTGAGCAGAATTATATTTTATGTAGCTATGAAGATAAAATCATGTGCTATGAGAAAAAGAAAGAAAAATGTAAAAGTGAATCTATGGAAGGTATCGTTGAAGTAGGAGCAATTTAGTTGGATCTCAAGTCTTTTCTTCTAATGATTTGACTAGGAAGAAGAAAATTTTATTTGTTAATAATTGAGTTGAAAACTTTATTTTAAACAGACCAAAAAGAACTGATTAGTTTTGTTTTGTTCGTGAATTAATTTTTGTCCTTGGTGGGTTGGGCATAAATGGGGCAGGTGAGGCTAGATTTAAATGTTGGGTCATATTACACTTTTGGAAAATTCCAGAAGAGAAAAGCAAAACTGGTTAAGTTCCTAATGTGCCTAGCTTCTTGGGTGAGTAGGGATGAAAGACCATATTAAATAGCTCAAAGATTGCCATATCTAGTTTTTTTCTGAGGGAAACCCTTCTACCCACAGTCCCTGCCAATGATATTTTCTGCACAGGTGGTCTGGTTCTGTCCATATATCTTCACGCCCAGATATCCATTTAGCCAGAGCAGGGCATGTCATCAGTCGGCAGCCAATCTATGGCTGGGAATTGATCTTCCAGTTGATTAACTCTGAAAGCTTTGACCCACCAGGAATAACATCAGTTATAACAGAACCAATCACTTGCTTATCTTGGGAATGGTAAACCCAAGATAGGATGAACTACTCAGAGCAAAAATTGTAAGATGAATGGAGCCAACCACAAAGTTGCAGACGATAGCTAAAGAAAAGGGAAGTGTGATATCTTCAGTTATTAGAGGCAGAAGCCATAGAACAAGAGATAGGATGTTACAGTCATTATAGAGGTGTAAGACCAATGATTTCTACCTGCCAAGGAAGAAATTAAATATCTTGATGCCTAAAGCTTCCCTTTTCAATCTTCAATTCAGAACTAGGTCGCTAGCACTGCAAAGTCTAGAGATGTTCCGATGCAACCTGAAGCCGGACTGCCTGAGACTATCTTGCTTATTTCCATGTTACCTCACAAGTCCTTCCTCCTCCCCACATGACAGGAGACAAGGAGAATGTGTCTCTGTTCCTTGGAGAATGAATGAATGAATGAATGAGTGAATGAATGAGCCTCAGATAACCAGAATAAAGGAAATCTTTGCCAAAAGGAATCTTAAAAGTCTCTTGGATTCCAAGGGAGTGCATGCTTATGGTCAAGGGGCTAACCAAGGTTTGTGGGACCTGAAGTTTAAACAGTTTGGAGGGCCCTCCTTAAGAAAAAGGGTTTAAATAATCTTACCTGCTATATATAAATGTAGAGAACTAGATGGGGCCTGAGTAAACAGGAAGACCTAAAGTTTTGGCTTCACTAGCTTCATGATGAGTCTGGTATAAAGTGGAGGGAACAAGAGTGAAAAGGAAAGTGAAGTATTCCAAATGTCATCTCTTTCATCATTCACCTAGGCCTGACCCTGGCCGAAACTTTGGAAATTCTTGTTATTTTTTGTCAGTGGTTCTAAATGACTAAGACTTTATCAGTTGAATTGACCCTCCTTCAAAGACTTTTGGTCACATGTGTGTCCTTAAAAAGCTTCTATCTGTTAGAGTTATTATTAGACATCAAGCATTCATTTATCTTGCTGAGGTTCTAATACATCTTATTTCATTCCGATGAAATATAGCATTGATTGTAAAATAATTTTGTCCACTCACTAGAGGTAGCTCAGAAAAACTTTACCTAAGTTTGCTTTTCTTCTTGGTACTCATGTATTCTCAAAGACTAAAAATCCAATTTATTATTACTGATCTGTCTTTCAGCATAGTGCAGAAATCTTTTGGGTTAGATTGTTTTTCATCTTTTCTTACTTTCGCTTTATAATTAAACTCCTGCTGAAGCTGAATTGTCAAACATCTTAATAAGTATTGAAAAAATATGTGCTTAATCTCTTTCCTACTATTTTGAAGTGACTTAAACCAATGTAAAATTTCTAGAAAATTCATGTGGTAATATTTTATTATGTTTAAAATTAGTTCTCATGTATTCACTTAAACAATAAGAATTTATTCAGAGCTTTCTATGAGGTTAATATTCTGTTTTCAGGTAAAAAGACAAATTGTGAATTCAAAGACCCTGATTTTGAGGGATAAGAGTTTATTTTAGATAAAATATGAATGTAAGCTACATGAAACTATTACCTATAGGAGCTAAAGTATGGATGTTAACTCTGATTGAAACTATATTAAACCGTGTGTGGTTAGAGACATGACCTGGAAGGTAGCATGCAGATGGAGTGACAGTGGGATTATGGGAAGAGAGGCAGGAAATGCGTTTCAGAAGACCACTTTAGGGAAAACACGTGAAGGAAGGAGACAGAGGAACGCTGAGCCACAGCAGGAACTTCAAGGATAATGGCCTGGTGGTGTGGCGGACGCCTGTGGAAGACTGGTGAAAATAAGGATTAAATTAACAAAAAGCAGCCAGATCACTGTAAATCTTAAGGTTTTTTGTTCCCCTGGTATAGGACACGAACTCATTGATGATTTTTTAAAATTATTTCATGAAATTTTGATTTCAGTTGCATATATGAACTTAATTATTGTAGAATATATAAAAGAGGATGTAAGATGTATTTCTCTCTTATACATCTTTTCATTATTAAATATATCATATACTCATAAAAGTACACAACCATAAATGTGTGACTTTTTTTTTAATTCTAACATTCTGTTTTAGTTTAATTTCAGAAGTTTCAAAACCACATTTATTTCAGATTATTTTTCATATTTTTGGCTCAGAGATTAATATTACATTTTTATCCCCATTGATGATTCTTGATTGGAGGACTGACTTTGTTGTGTTGCCAAAGGATTAATAGCTCTCAATTTAAAGTCAAAGAGACATATGTTCGATTTATGTCTCTGGGACTTACTAGCTGTATAACTTTGGGCAGGTTCCTTAGCCTTCCTAACCTGAGTGTCTTCATCTGTAAATGGTGGTATTAATGGTTCTGTATTTCATAGAATTGTTACGAGTTTTTAATAAAGTAACAATTAGTAAATATTTAGTATTGGTATCTGGGGACACAGTAAACACTCAGTATATGATAACTTTTGTCATGATTTCAAAGTTTGGATCTACTGCAGTTAGTATTTCAGGGCTGATAGTTACCTAACTGGGAAGACGGTGAAGATTTTTGGTTTTGTTTTTGAAATATATTGAGTTTAAGACAAAAATGGAGCGTGGAACTAGATATTATCAGTAAAAGAATATATGCATTTTTAGGTCACATTATTTTATTTAGGTCCCTGGATAATCCAGAATATTGTACCAGTCTGTGGTACAATAGATTTGCGTGCCATGTATACACATGAAGGGGAAATGAAGAATTTAACAATTGGCAGATTAATCTTGGTCCCAATTTGACTTTTGCTTGCAACTTAGAAAGCATGGATGAATTGTGCTTGTTTATTTAAAATGAGTCCTTTTGCTGATTGCATTGGCTCAGAGAATAGCAGAATCCATGCTGGGAAAGGCAAAGAAGGAATTTATATGTTGAACACAGCACTTCTGCCTAGTTACTTTATCATATTTTGAAGCTGGGAGGGTAGTTTTACAGATTATGAAAGGAGATCTGATAAGGTTGAAGTGGGAATAGGGAACAGGCTACAGATAGCTCTGGACCATTTCAAATTCTCTGGCTTCCCCATTTTATCCTGATCAATGTGACCAGCCAAAAGAAAGGCAGAAAAAAAATCTCAATTCTAGACTTAGATCAGAATTAACTAACTTTGATTTTTTGATGGAGGAATGAACAACTTATGGAATATTAAACTTAAGTCAAATGTCCCCTATTTTTTTAGTATGATTCAGATACCTGTGTATGTGTGTGTGTGGGGGGTTCTTTTCTTTTTTTAATTAAAATATAGTTAATTTACAATGTTGTGTTAGTTTCAAGTGTACAGCAGAGTGATTTATATATATATTATATATATTTACATATATATACTTTTTAAAGTTCTTTTCCATTATAGGTTATTACAAGTTATTGATTATAGATCCCTGTGCTATATGGTAGGTCCTTGTTGTTTACCTATTATATATATATTAATGTGTATATTTGGTGTGTGTTTCTTTTTAATGACTTAGTGTGTGATTTTATTTCATTTTACACAAGTATCAATCAAACACTCAGTAGTCAGGCACACACCAGCAGTATAAGACAAATTCTCTAAAGAGGTTACAAGCAGAGTTTCTCAGATTTTTAGTGTATCTAAAACTTCAGAGTTTATTAAAATGCAGATTTTTAGGACAAACCTCAGATTTTAATTTAGTAGGACTGGGATAAAGCCTAGGAACCTACAAATTATTGACCAACTCAGTAACTCTGATAAGAGACAAAATATTACTGTGGAGTTAAGTTTGCCCTTATTTCTTATTTGAACTGGATAAATGGATGATGGGTAAGATAAGAGGAACATTACTAGGATAACCAAAGTAGAGTCAAAAACAAGCCAAGGTATTTTAGCCTAGCTTAAGAGGTTCTGATTAGAAAACTCTACCAGGATCAAACTGAACAAACAAATAAACAAACAAACAAAACCTGAGGATTAGAATCTTGAAATCATCTAAGGTTTCAGAATAGGGGAATAATCATATAAGAATGGTTTTTAAAGGAATGTTGATTTGATTGGATGAGTTGTAAAGCTGGAAAGTCAGTTGAGGTTTAGGATGTCACCTTGTGTAGTAGTTTTTGTCCCTTTTTTACTTCAAAAAAAAATTCAACCACTAATTCGGATGTTACCTGTGCAAATATTGAGCATCGGTGAAAATTCTCATGTCTTACACATGCTTGAATTCAACCCCAGGACAGTTCCATGTGCTGACACATGGGCTGGAGCTGTGCAATTGTTTTCAGTGCTTAAAGAAGACATGCTGAGCAATCTCTCTCCCAATAGTAGAGCAAAATGTGATCTTAGATCTCTTAGTCTAGATTAGGCCCCAGAGAAGCTAACTGAAGTGTTTCTTCCAGCCTCTTCCACCGAGTACATCTTTCCCTTTCTTCACAGACAGATTCAGTCTCTACTTTATATTTCATTCAGTCTTCAAAAGCAAAAGAGAAAAGGCAAACCATAAGCAGGAAAAGAGGAATCATTTTCTCAGTTGAAGTAGGCAAGGAAATGACTTTCCCTGCTGTTTGCCTCAGCTGAATTACAGCCCCATGTCTTGTGTGAAATACAAATTGATGAGATTTTCTTTGTCACTGGGGTGAAAAGAACCTGTTTCTTGAGAGTCCTACTTAGAACTAGATTGTGCTGTTGCCACCTGCAAAGTTTCTCATCTCTGTGTGTGGTCAGCAAGTCTCATTTTCCGCCATCCTTCTGCAGCTCCTTTGTACGTTATCAGATATTTATTTCCCTTGAATTTGGACTCAGTGGAAGAGATATTGTCAAGCATGTCAAAAACCTTATTTTTTTGTTTTAAGTATTGATAACATTATAAAATAGCATAAAGTATAGAAGGGTTTACAATTAGGGAAACATTAGAAAGCAAACACAGTCAGATCTTAAAAATGGTAACAGATTGGCTATTTTAATATCAGTGGGATGAGATTCTGTTTTTCTTCCATGGCTGTTAGAGAAGAAGGAAAGAAGAGGAAGAACATTTATACCAATCCCTAGGGGCCAGATGAGTAGGAAATAAGCTTCCCTTTTCTGTTTTCCTGTTCAACTTGAGGCACATAGACTACAGGTTGTATTTAGGGCTCTGGCAGGCAGTCTCAGTGTTCTAGATGACTGAGAAGTAGATAGACCTGGTGAAGTTCAGATGGCTCTGATTCTAACCTCAGCGATCCAGGAACCACTCACCAGCAGACAGTCGGTATAAAGAAGCCCAACATTGATTCCTTAATTGGAGATCTCTTGATTATAAACAGAACCTTCTCCCCTTTCTTCTTTTTGTGGCAAGCAGTCCATCTCCATCTTCTAAAGTGACACAAATGCTTCTCCTTACTTGGAGGATATTGGAAGTCTGGACATCCCATTCGTGGCTCACTGTTTATCTCCTCGAACTTCATCCACAAGCAAAGTGGGGAACAGTGGACCATTGTACCCAGCCGTGCTTCTGCATTAGAACTCTAACATGATGACTATTCAGTATTATCAGCATTAAAACCCCAAAGTCCAACACTGTAGAAAATTCAGAGGTAGTCAGGGCAAGGCAGATTTGAAAGGATATTGATCTTAGGATCCCTCTAACAGCTGCTTTTCTCCTCGTTCATTTTATCCTTTCAATTCCCATCCTAAAAGACTTCTCGTATCTTAAATTCTATTACAGTCTTAATTTCCTCATGAATCTCAGTCTATCACAACTTCAGACGGATGGAGAGGTAGATGGACAGATTCGTGGTTGTTTGTTTTTACTTTGTTTTATATAAGAAACTTTATTTCTATTTTAACCTCTCATTCCATTAGTTATTAGAAATGTGATTCCATTGAATTTGCATGCGCCCTCCTCCTTTTCCTTTTACATGGAGCTTATGTAGTGCAAGGACCTGGTGGGGGCTCGTGGGTATGGGGTTGGGCTGTGGATCATGTCTGGGCCTTGCTCACCTGCCTGCACTGTCCCAAGTCCTGCCTCATTCCTGCCTATAAGAGCTCTTCAGGTCTGCGCTTCTCTGAGTCACCCCACCCCAATGCCCCACTGCAGGGTACACAGAAAGCATTCTACTTCTCCTGACTCCATTGTGGGCTAGAATAAACCCATTCTCAGAGCCCCTTTGGGGCATCAGGGAACTCCTTTGGTGCCACAGAATCTGAGAAGCTGAGAGACTGATTCAGGCCAGTCCATGGGCGACCCCAGGCAGGAGGTTTTTTCCGTTCCGACCTGTGCTAGATGAAGAGAACCCCAGGGGATTGCTGGTTCCCTGGGTTTTACTTGAAGATAAAGGTCAATTTCCTCCTAAACCTCATTCCCTAAACCTGTCTGGGACTTATACTGTCTCCCTTACTTCCCCACCTTTGAATTCAGTCCTGTGAAATCTTGGCCTTGGCTGAGGATGGGAGTAGAGTGCAGGGAAACCTTTCTCTAATCCTGCTACACATTCTGTTAAATCTTTTGTCTATGTTGGAGCTCAGCTATTTGAAACTCGAAGCCAAGGATCAATTCTTTTGTTCTTTCTATCTCCTATATTCTCTCTTCTCTGGCTGCTGCTGATGGGAAACAAAACAGAATTGATTAATAAATCAACTTATTATCCCTCTGTGGTAGTTACTAAGGTATCAGCAAATAAGAGCAGTTTGAAAATTCTGATGATTGGAGTCATTTTAACACAAAAAGTCCATCAGACTCAAAGGGGCAAAAGAACTAACATTTCATTGTGATTACTTTGTCTTATGATGTGCATTGTGTAAAAAAAAATGAAAATATTAATGATTCCCCTTAACTTTCAAAACAAACTTGCAAGGTATGTAATTATTGTCCCCAATTTAGAGATGACGTACTTGAGACTCAAAACAGGAAGTAGTTCGCTTCAGGTCACACAACTAAAACGTGTTAGATACAGAATTAAATTTCAGATCTATCAATCTGGCCTCACAGTCTGAGCTCATTCCCTGGTGCCACATGACTAAGAAATGACTAAGTAAGATCCAATTCCATTGGGGAAGTTACATTTGAAGCAGTTGCAAATAACTTTTTAAGATGGGGTTGTATTTCATTTTGTGAACTAATGGTTTTTGGACATTATTATGTGCATAACATTATGTCAGATAATGAGAAGGAAGAAAGTTATAAGATACCCTCCTTGCCATGAGAAATCACGTACAAGAGTGACAGAGATGACGTGGAAAGGATACATGTAAGGAGTTGTGATAGGTGCTACTATAGTGGCGCAAGTTTGTGAGCAAAGAGAAATTGATCCTAAGCTTTATGTGGACGGGTTGGGTGAGGCACAGAAAAGTCTTTGGAGAGGAAGTTACTACTGAACTCTCTTGGACAATAGAGCCAACTAAGCAGAAAGAAGGAAGGGTGTGTGTGGAGCCTAAGAGCTGTGATGCCACGGAATCTATGTGTTGTCAGAAGTTTCTAGAATATATTTAATAATATTAGCTATATTAATAAATGTACTTAATTATATTCTGAGCATTTTGTAACATTTTTCTGTAGTTTTCTAACATTTGCACTTTATTTTTGCATCAGTGTTTGTATCTACAATCTCACCAGCAAGATATGAGGCAGGAGTCACAAGAAAGCAAGCTTATGTGGTTCCCAAGAGTCTTTTGTGAATTATTTAGAAGAAGGCAAGAAAATCATTCCCCCTAAAGGGAGCTGCTACTTAGAGGTGAAAGGGATCTTGAAAAAATTTTAGTTCAATGTTTCTCAAACTTCAGAAAAGTACCAACCTCCTTTTAAAGGACAAAGTTCTCTAGAATGGCAAATATAAAATTATATTTAATAAAATGTTATTTAAATTCGTACAGAGCGAAAACAAAACTCTTTATGTTTACAAATCTTAACCCAAGAGTCTAAAACGCATTTATAAATGAAATGGTATAGGCAAAATGACAAGGCCAGAGAATAATGAAATAACTGGCATTAACGTGACAGAAGGTTATGGTACTGACTGCCAAGAGCAGGTTCCAGTTTGACATGTTTGATGCCATAGGTCATATATTAACTCAATTATTCTGTTGTTTTTCTCCTCCCAAACTCTAGCCAAACTTTCACTGGTACAGTGAGCTGTGATGATGTCTAATCTTCCTTGTTGTGGATGCATCATTTATATGCATCTGGTTCTTTCCCTTCTTCCTAGCCCTCACCAAGTGAAGTAGCATTACCAAGGTGACCATAAAGATTGAAATCAGATGACCATATTCAAGTGGTCATCCTGATGATGCAGATTATGGTTATATTCATTTTTTGGTACAGTCATCAAAATGAAAGCCCCAAATCTAAAATTCTCATTTAAAATAGCAATAACCAATACATTCCTGGAGACCTAAATTCTAATCTGATTACTTTATTTTTGGAGATGGAGCTAAAATGATAGGTTCCAAAGGATTAGATACTTTGAATTTATTTTTTATTGAGGTTACATTGGTGTATAACATTACACAAATTTCATGTGCATGACTTTATATTTCTACTTTTGTGCATCATGCAGTGGGCTCCCCCTAGCCCCTTCCCCTCTGGTAACCACTACTCTCTTCTCTATATCTCTGTCTGTGCTTTTCTTTGGTTTGATTTGTTCATTTATTTTGTTTTGCTTGTTTGTTTGCTTTTTATATTCCACAAATCAGTGAAATCACGTAGTATTTGTCTCTCTCCCTCTGACATTTCACTTACCATAATACCCTCAAGGTCCATCCACGTTGCTGCAAATGGCAAGATTTCATCTTTTTTTATGGGCAGGTATGTATCAAAAGAGTACGAAATCACTAATTCGAAAATATATATGTGGGGCTTCCTTGGTGCTCAGTGGTTAAGAATCCGCCTGCCAGCGCAGGGGACACGCATTCGAGCCCTGGTCCGGGAAGATCCCACATGCCACGGAGCAACTAAGCCCATGCGCCACGACTACTCAGCCTGCGCTCTAGAGCCCATGAGCCACAATTACTGAGCCCGCATGCCACAACTACTGAAGCCCGTGTGCCTAGAGCCTGTGCTCCACAGCAAGAGAAGCCACTGCAATGAGTAGCCTGTGCACCACAACAAAGAGTAGCCCCCTCTCAGCACAACTAGAGAAAGCCCGCACAGCAACGAAGACCCAACGCAGCCATAAATAAATAAATAAGTAAATAAATAAAATAACTTCTTTAAAAAAAAAAAAGAAAGAAAATATACATGCACCTCTATGTTCAGCACAGCATTCTTTACTGTAGCCAAGATATGGAAACAACCTAAATGCCCATTAATGGATGAATGGATAAAGAAGATGTGATATATATATGTGTGTGTGTGATTCAATATTTGACCCCAATGTTAATCATTAGAAAAATGCAAATCAAAACTACAATGAGGTATCACCTCACACCAGTCAGAATAGCCATCATACAAATAATAAATAATAAATGCAGAGGGTGTGGAGAAAAGGAGACCCTCTTACACTGTTGGTGGGAATGTAAATTGGTGCAGCCACTATAGAAAACAGTATGGAGGTTCCTTAAAAAACTAAAAATAAAGTTAACATATGATCCAGCAATCTCACTCCCGGGCATATATCAGGAAAAGACGAAAACTCTAATTTGAAAAGGTACAGGCACCCCAATGTGCACAGCAGCACTATTTACAATAGCCAAGACATGGAAGCAACCTAAGTGTCCATCAACAGATGAATGGATAAAGAAGATGTGAGATTATATATATATTTATATATATATATGTAAATGAATATTACTCAGCCATAAAAAGGAATGAAATAATACCATTTGCAGCAACATGAATGAACCTAGAGATTATCATACTAAGTGAAGTAAGTCAGACAAATAGCATATGATATCACTTATATGTGGAATCTTAAAAAAAAGCTATAAATGAACTTATTTACAAAGTAGAATTAGACCCAGAGACATAGAAAACAAACTTATGGTTAACAAAGGGGAAGCGGGGGAGGGGTAAATTAAGAATTTGGGATTAACAGATACATACTACTATATCTAAAATAAACAACAAGGACCTACTGTATAGCACAGGGAACTATATTCAATGTCTTTTAATAACCTATAATGGAAAAGTATCTGAAAAAGAATATATATATATATATATTTAAAACTTAATCACTTTGTTGTACATCTGAAACGTTGTAAATCAACTATACTTCAATTTTAAAAAGCCAGTAAAAAAGTCATGAAACTCAAAAAAAAAAAAAAAAAATTGACCCCAAACTACATAGTTATCAGTAGAGCTGGAACTACAGCTGGAAGACCTCATTATGTTCAAGAATGGTGTTTTCTATAAGTGATTAATTTGTGTATTTTAAATAGCTATATATATTAATAATATCATCTGTTTTCCTTATATATTTTCTTAAAATTTAAATCCTTGCTTACTTCAAAAAAGAGTAGTTTCAAGTACGTAAGCAGTGAGTTTCTAAAAGCAGCTAAGATCAAAAGAAGGGAAGACTAGAGCAAAATAACACAAAGAGGACAGTAGGAAAAAAAACACATTTCAAGCCGCTCCAAAAAAACTTGGCTACATTGAAATTTTGTGGACGATACATCTGAATAATGTCTTATCTGATTTAAGATCTCATTAGATGTGGAAAACAATGGTGTAATTAAAAGACATCTCCATAATTATCCTGCCTACCATCTACTAAGGATAAAGTCAGCAGTCAATTTACTTGGGTTTATATATATTATCTTATGCAGCTCTCACCAAAACCCTACTGGGGACATAAATAAATTTAAATTTTATGGATGAAGAAACTGAATCTCAGAGAAATTTTGTAAGTTACTTAAAATCATAAAGCTAGTTAATGGAAAAGCTATTATTATTATTATTTTTTAAAATTTTATTTAATTAATTAATTAATTTTTGGCTGTGTTGGGTCTTCGTTCCTGTGCGAGGGCTTTCTCTAGTTGCGGCAAGCGGGGGCCACTCTTCATCGCGGTGCGCGGGCCTCTCACTATCACGGCCTCTCTTGTTGCGGAGCACAGGCTCCAGACGCGCAGGCTCAGCAATTATGGCTCACGGGCCTAGTTGCTCCGCGGCATGTGGGATCCTCCCAGACCAGGGCTCGAACCTGTGTCCCCTGCATTGGCAGGCAGATTCTCAACCACTGCGCCACCAGGGAAGTCCGAAAAGTTATTATTTAAGTCAAGCTTCACTTGACTCCAAATCACGGTTTTGTCCCCTCATAATCTGTCTACCCCTGTTTGATAATATTTTAACAGCCCTACAAATGAAATGAATATTCAAATGCTACACAGCAAGAATGAGTGAATTTACATTGAATAAAAATAAATATTTACTAAAGGAAAAGAGTTATACTATTTTTCTTTTTTCCTACTAGTTCATCTGTGGATTGACTCATATTTTCAGATTGTGGGTGCCTTAAAAGGAATATATTGTAGAAAAGTAACCAAGTGAAATTAGAAGGAGAAATTAATAACTGCAGGGTGAGTCTGTCTCAGAGACTTTCGCATGGTTGAAAGTAATTGGAGAGAACAGCAAATATTCTCTGAGCCAACAAAGGCAGCTGTGTTTACAGCTACTGTTGTTCTCAAAGAAAATGCATTATGTTTGACGATTTTGGTAGGCTTTTAGTCAGATTTAAAATCAGAGCCAAAAATTGAACTACTTGGGAATATTTTGTATATTATTTGAAAGAAATTGATTTGTTATTGATTTTTAAGTCACAGACACCCATGAGTTAAACTACACTGAAAACTTCCAAATTTGTGTTTGCAGTCCAGAGTCCTACACTGAGACGCATGCTGGACAGCTCCAGTTCCTCGGGGTGAGGTCCTCTTAAATTCATCGCGTCCGAGACCAGCCTCATTATTTCCCACTCCATACTCCAAACCTGCTTTTCCTCCAAATTCTCTCTCATGGCCCATGCCCCATTGCCCTTGAATGATAATATATCGTGGATATTTAATGTTTCAATGTATAGATAGTACAATAGTTCTTTTATTCCTCTGTATAGCAAGTATTTGTTGAATGTCTACTATGTGTCAATCAGCAGAGCTGATTCAAATTTCTGCCTCAGCAAATGTAGCATATAAAGCAATGAGATACAGGTAAAATTTTCTTTCTAATATCTTACAAATGCTACACACATTCATTTAAAAAACCAAACAAACACCAAAACCCTATATGGTATTACATTATGCCAACCTCCCTCCTAAAGAGATTTTCTAGTTGCTCTCCATGAGGGTATATAAAAGTGATGGGTCTGCATAAGGAGTCACAAGGCTCGTTCTTGTGATTTAGGTGCACTTGGGCTTCCTGAACCTGGCCTTCTTTTGTGCCCCTATGTTTCTACTTCCCTTAGCTTTCTATACATCTTCTTTTTCCAAACATCTTTAAAGAGGAACTAACTTCAGTCACTTAAACATAAGCATAAACTTAAACCACAGCTTCTATGTTTAAGCCACCTCTCTCTGTGATCTGAACCATTTGTAGATTACAGAATTTCAGTAACCATAGTAGTGTTAGTTTTATGTTTATACTATATGTTTTAAAAGCTTTACTGAAAAATAATTTGTATACCCTAAAATTCACACGTTTAAGTGTATAATTCAATGGATTTTAGTGTATTTATGTAGTTGTCACTGCAAACTAATAATAGAACATTTTCATCACCTACAAAAGAAACCTCATGTGTACTTAGTTACTGCCTATTCCTCCACCTTCCCCAGCTCTAAGCAACCATGAATCTACTTTCTGTCTCTATATATTTGCTCTTTTTTTTTTGGATGGAATCATATAAATATGTAGTCTTTTGTGTCTGGCTTCTTTTCAATGTTTTTGAGGTTCATGCGTGTTACAGCATGTATCAAGATTTTGCTCTTTTTTATTGTTGAATAATGTTTCCTTATGTAGGTATAAGACATTTTGTTTATTCACCTGTTGATGGGTATTTGGGTTGTTTCAACTTTTTGGCCACTTAGAACAAAGCTGCTATGAACATTTGCATACAAGTATTGGTGCGGGCATGTGTTTTCATTTCTTTTGAGAAGATACCTAGGAGTGAAGTTGTTGAGTCATATGGTCATATGTTAAGTCCATATTTAACTTTTTAATACATGCTATTTGTTTTTTTGGTAGAACTGCGTGTTGTTTTGTTTTAGTTTTGAGGTATTTGGAGGTTTATGCCTGAATGGAATTTGACAAAGGCTTTGTAGAAAGCGTGTCACTTTGTGGCATTGTTTGTTCAGCTTTGAATTGGCTGTATGCTCTGGGGACTGGCCAGGTGTGCAGACAGAGCACCCTTTGAGTACCCTCATTCATTCCTGCTCATGAGATTTTCCAGTCGGGTTTCATAGCTATTTAGTTATTGCACAATGTAAAAACTGTAAGAAGCTTTATGAAACAATTAAAAATTGTGTCTTCTTTTTAAATTAAAATTATTCTGAGACAAGTGTTATCAAGAGAAAATCAAATACATATTTATAAATTTATATATTTAATGTATAAAATAGAAAATACAAGGAAATCCATTTTCTATATTCAAAAGAACTATTTTCAAATTAACTCCTGAAGAACTAGCTTCAGTGCTTTGGATCATGATGCTTGTTGGTTTCTATAATGAAAATTATTATGTTTGGTGTCCAGATGAGGAGATACCTGATTAAGACAACACATAGTGACAAAGAATATAAAAGTTGAAGAAGCCTAAAATGAGTATAGCCTATTAAGGAGCCTGTTACCTGCATAGTGAGCATTAGGGTCCATTTAGAAATAAAATGTGACTATTAATAAAATACGGAAACAGTAAACAGCTGCGACTGAAGATAAATTCAGGATTCAGCAACATATTGATTTTTAGAATCTGATTTTTTCTTCTATACAAGTGACATAGGAACAAAAATGATGTGGCACTAAGAATTGACAGTTAGTCATGAGATTGGCAGTAAATCAAGACAGGATGGTAGAACAAGAGTATCCATTCATTACCAATAGTTTGGTTAATTACATTGTGCTGGCCATTGTTTGGTAAATTTTGTTTGTCTATCATAAAAGGAATTCGACCTTCCCTTGAGCATTTTTGTATATGGTAAATGTAAATCTCCCCAGGGAGTCTGTGAGTTTTTAATTTTGTTCTAGTGAAACACAAAGACAAGCCAAGTGACATATTCAGATTTGCAAGCACACGCAATACGATATTGTAGTGTATACATTATGTATTAGGATTTGTCCAATTTCACTTTTGCTGGTTTCTTGGGAATTTTTGTTGTAGCATTATGCTGAATTTTCTTGGCTATTACCTGCAGCAGTGCATTACAACTAAACAGCTATGAATACATACAGGACTCTTAAAAAATAGCACCTGTGACATCTACCTTTTCATAGCTACCCATAGAGAGAATCTTAGTTATTAACGTGACTAACATATTAAAATGAAATAAAGTCACATACATTTGTGGAACAAAAAACCAAAAAATAAAAAACTAACATTTCTCTTAGTGGTTACTAGCCATGAGAGAAAAATGGAGAAAACATTAATTCTCAAACTAGAATATTTTTTCTCACACGCTAATGAAGCACAGGGTGTACATTCAGAGTAGTCGTTTGTATTCCAGTTATTGCAAAGCAGCTGGTCTAATTATTTTTTATTTCACTGACCTAATTTGACTGGATTTTACTTAATTGATATTTCTTTTTAAAGAGTCAGTTTTTTTTTTTTAATTTTAGATTTTGTCCATACCTAGACTGATTGATAAAGATAAGGTATGGTCAAAAAGAAGTGGAGAGAGGAAATTTCTAATCTCCAGGAAGAGGGTAGTATAAATATTTTCATTTGAGAGAAGCCATCTTTTAATCATATGTTAGTGGAATGAAACCTCTTTGGAATTCTCCTGGCCTGGGAAAACTCGAATCAGGCATTTCCCAAACTAGTCTACTCATTACATTCCCTATATATCTACTTTACTCTCTAAACTTTACTCTGTGAGTGATCACACACATACTTACATTTGTGAACACACCTGGCTTCCTAAGCTGCTAGTGTCTGATACCCACCTTAATTAACAACCCTAATATCCTCCCTGTTATGCATATTTGAAAAATTAGATCCATTTTTAACCCTCTCCTTGCCCTCCCTAATGCCCCCATATCAAATTGGTTTCTGAATTTCAGCATTCTTTTTTTGTTGTTATTTTTATATTTCATGCAATTGCTAGTACTTTTCCATCCTGTTTCTTCTATCAAGAGACAGTATCATGTAGTGGATAAGGACACAGACTCTGGGTTTCTAATTCTACATCTGGCACTTCCTGTTGTGTATACGTGGGCAAGTCTCTTATCCTCTGTGTCCCAGTTTTGTACAATGAGTGAACTGATGCTGGCTGTTGGCAGGGAGCTTCAGTTCTTCTCCACATGGACCTTTCCACGGGACTGCTTGAGTTTTCTCACAACATGGCAGATGGTTCCCCCCAGAGTAAGTGATCAAAAAAGTACAAGGCAGAGGCCACAATATCTTTTATAACCTAGCCTCAGAAGTCAGACAGTGTCATTAATGTAATAACCTATTGGTTATATAGATCAGTATGGGACTCCTCGCACAAAGTTGTGAATACCAGAAGGTGAGGCTCATTGGAGCCGATGTGAAGCCCAGTTAGATATTCTTATTAACAATGCTTTTACTCTAAATCTGGCTTCCCTTTCCTCTTCTCTTGCAGTGTACTTCCAGTTGAGATTTCCTTCACACCTCTCAAATCTCCAACAGTCTTATAGCCATTACCAAAACTTTTCCTTATCAATTTCAATGTACTTCTTATACAATTCAGATATTAACTCCTGTCATATTAGAAGTTAATATCTTCTTTGATCATACCCTTTTGTTTAGTTAACAATTTTCTTTGTGTATGAGGCAGTTTTAATCTTTCTGTTGTCAAATCTGTTAGTACTTTCGTTGTGATTTCTTCTCTCATGCAAAAATGTATATTTCTCTAAAAAGCTCACAAATATTTATTTCTAGTTTGGACTAGAATATCACTTAAATAAAGTTTATTTTTAAATAAAGTTTTGACTTGTTTGGAATTCGTTTTGCCATCTGTTATAAGGTATAGGTCTAAATTAATTTATTTAAAAAGCTTTTTCTTTTCATTTTTGCCATATCTACTCTACCTTATTTTCATTTCATATGTTCCACTGGTTTGTGTTTTTTAATTTTGGTAAATATAACATTTGTTATTAAAAAAACTTTGTCATATTCTTTTATTATTTTAATAGTTTTGAAACTATTCATATATATTGGATAAATACTTGTATATATTGGATAAATGTATGTATTTCTTTTCTGGTATAAGTTGGAGGTTTTTTAAATTATTGAGCTATAATTGACTTACAATACTATTTTAGTTTCAGGTGTGCCACATAGTGATTCAAGATTTTTACACATTATGAAACGATCACCACAATCTAGTTACCATCCGTTGTCATACAAAGTTATTACAAGACTATTGACTATATTCCCTATGCTGTACATTACATCCTCCTGACTTATAACTGGAAGTTGGTACCTCTTAATCCCGTTCACGTCTTTTGCCCATCTCCCCACACCCCACCCCCCTTGGCAACCACCAGCTTGTTGTCTGTGTTTATGAGTCTGTTTCTGTTTTGCTATATTTGTTCATTTGTTTAGTCTTTTAGATTCCACATATAAGTGAAATCATGCTGTATTTGTTTTTCTCTGTCCGACTTACTTTACTAAGCCATAATACCCTCTGGGTTTATGTTGTCACAAATAGCAAGACTTCATTCTTTTTTAATGGTTGAGAAATATTCCATTATATATTTAAATATGTTTATATATATATATATCATATCTTCTTTTTTCATTCATCTGTCAATGGACACTTAGGTTGCTTTCATATCTTAACTATTGTAAATAATGCTGCACTGACCATTGGGGTGCATATATCTTTTCAAATTAATGTTTTTACTTTCTTTGGATAAATACTCAGAGGTGGAATTCCTGGGTCGTATGGTAGTTCTATTTTTTATTTTTCGAGGAACCTCCATACTGTTTTCTGTAGTGGAATAAACTGTACCAATTACATTCCCACCAGCAGTGCAGGAGAGTTCCCTTTTCTCCACACCGTCTCCAGCACGTCTTATTTCTTGTCTTTTTGATAATAGCCATTCTGATGTGGGTGAGGTGATATCTCACTGTGGTTTTGATTTGCATTTCCCTGATGGTTAGTGATGTGAGCATCTTTTAATGTGACTGTTGACCATCTGTATGTCTTTTTTGGAAAAATGTCTATTCAGGTTCTCTGCCCATTTTTAATCAGGTTAGGGCTTTTTTGATATTGAGTTGTGTAAGTTCTTTATACATTTTGGATATTAACCCTTTATCAGAGATATATTCTACAAATATCTTCTCCCATTGAGTAAGTGGACTTTTTACTTTTGTTGATTGTTTCTTTCACTATTCAAAAGCTTTTTAGTTTGATATAATCCCATTTGTTTACTTTTGCTTTTGTTGTCCTTGCCTGAGGAGACAGATCCAGGAAAATATTACTAAGTCCAATGTCAGGGAGTGTCCTGCCTATGTTTTCTTCTAGGAGTTTTATGCTACCAGTTCTTACATTTAAGTATTTAATCCATTTTGAGTATATTTTTGTATACTGTGTAAGAAAATATTCTAATTTTCATTCCTTCACATGTAGTGTTCCAGTTTTCCCAACACCATTTATTGAAAAGACATAATGAGTTTTTTCCTGGTGCTTTCAGATGATTTCAGCCCATATGTCTGCAATAGTACTTGTCATATTATATTATATTTAGTCATTTGTACCACTGTTTCCAGACTAGGTTGCAAGCTGCTGCTTACCTGAGAAGTTTGCAGGGACCCGGCTACTCATTGCTTGAGCAACCTCGCTATTTAATTCTATCATGAAGCCGTGCTCTCTGCCATTACTTACAATGCCCTTCATGGGGAACCTTGAGGCCTGATGCTGAGAGAAAGGAACCGCAATGATTCCTCCCTCATTGGCTCTTTCTCCTTCTGCTAGAAATCTCTACATGTGGTTGAGAGTGGCAGTGGGAGGGGACAAGTCACAACAGAAATGTAAATAGATGGCTCTGATTCCAGATATTCACTCAGGTTCATTCTTTGCCATAATAAATATTTGCAAAACAGAGTGGGTAGGAAAGAAAAAAAAAAATGTTGACTGTTCTGGGTTTGGAACATGCAATGAATTGTATATGTAATTTGAAAATGGCATATTTTCTGGCTGATGAATAATTAAGCATATATGACTGTGCTTTTTAGACTGACCTCTGCTGAGAAATATAGAGACCTTAGTCCTTTAATTCTCCATCTTTGGGACAGCAGATAGTGCTCAGGATACTACTGGGATAGCAGGACCTACCTATTATTTTTGTGAGGATTACATAAGTTGACTTATGGGAAGTACCTTTAAGTTAATTCATAGGAAATATCTCTAAGGAGTGCCAGGTACATTTCAAATGCTCAATAACTGGTAGTTATTTATGATAATTAAATTATTCCACAGATACATGGGATTGAGTGAACTGGAATAGATAGGAAGCTAGCGAGTAGAGACACTGCATAGGTTTCAGGATTGGACAAACCAGAGTTTGAATACTGGCTCTGCTGTTTACACGAGCTACAGCTAGCCATAGAAAATTGGAAGTTGGTTGAGCAAAATGTCCCCAAGGATATTAAAGATGAATAGCATTTTCCTCTATATGCAATTATTCCTAACACAATTACATGTGTCAAAATCAAGTTTACTTTCACTGCCATTGAAGCACAAGATGTAATTGGCACTGATTCTATTAAAATCAGTCTGGTTTTGCTCTATAATTTTTGTAAATTTAGTATAGTAATATTTTCTCATTAGTCATTCACCCAATATTTTCACAAACATAGTTGAGAAAAAAATGTGTTTGTAACGTTTTAATCTTGTAGTTCACATTTTATTTCAAATCTGATTACTTTTCAAAATAAAACATAACATATGTTACTGAGGTCCATAAATGCATTTGTGAGAGTTTTAAAAAAATATTTTTTTTGGAAAAAATGAAATTATTACACTTAAACTATGATTAAAATAATTTGAAAATATCTGGGAGAAAAATAAAACAATAAAAAATACTTTTTGTTTTTAAATAGAAGGTCCTAAGTCACCTGAAATAGTACAATGTGTATTGTCCTTAAACAAATCCTTTGGAAGGCAAGTTTATCTCTATCCCCTACCTAACTTTTGGGGATATACATTGCTCCTTTTCAGAAGCATGCAGTGCCTCAGAACTATCCACTGGGCTTCTTATTGTCCTTGTTTTGGCAAAATGTGTCTGTTCCATTGCCTCATTCATTCAACAAATAATCATTTAGCACCTCAATTTTTGTCATGTTCTGGTATGTGATGCCAAATGACATCTTGATAGCTATCCTTATGGTACTCAAATTTCAGTAAAAGAGACAGGCATTATACACTTAAAAACAGAAGTAAATATAGATTAAAGCTTGAGATGAGGGCCACAAAGGAAGACAACAGGGTGTATGTTTGAAAAAGAAAAACGGCAGAGGTGGAGGTTGGGGGACTGCAGATTTACAATGGTAGGATCACAGAACATCTTTCTGGGGAAAGTATGTTTATACTGAAACCTGTAAGATGAGGAGCTGGAGAAGCAGTGAGAACAGTGAGTTGAAGAATAGTCTGGGTGAATGAAAGAGGTGGCATATTTTAGAAACCTTATCAGAAGAATATAAAGTAAGAGGAAATGCGTGTGATGTGACACAGAAGAAATAGCGGGGATGAGGTCATGCAGGGGTTTGTGTAGTGTAATCAAGTCTGCATTTTGAAATGGTCACTATGGACGAGTGGAGAATGAACTGGAGGTTGAAAAATGCAAGGGAAGATACCAGTTAGGAAACTACAGCTTCAATATCTCAGGAATGAAGTGATGGTCCCATGGACCAAGGAGGGAGTGGGGAGTATGGAGAGAAGTGTGCGGATCTGAGATATGTTTTGGTACTTGTTGCCTTGTGATCTTATCCATTTTTTCACTTTTTAACATCCGAAAGCTGGATGTATCTTTTAGTCAACAGCATTTCATGGTTTATTTTCCAGCATTATTTTTCTTTCTTAATTGTACTTAAAATAATGACAACTGTTACAGTCGTTGAAATCTTATTTAATGGAATATGATAAAACTTGCTAAAATTTTATGAGGGATAATGACCTTAATTTCCTTTCTTAATATAATTTCATTTTTAACTAAGATATCTATTACAATTGGATGTCACAACATACAAAGAAACATTCTATTTTCAAATATGTATTCATTCATTTCACAAATATTTGTTGCATTCTCAGCACTGAGAGGGGCCCTGGGGATACAATGGTGAGTAAGAGGATAAAACAAGAACACAGGCCTCTTGGAGATTCTAGTTTGGCTGGAAAGATAGACACTGAACAAATAATCAATGCTGCTGAGTTTTGTGAAGAAGTGTAGCTTCCAACAGCAGGGAGAAAAACACGTGCCTGATCATATCTGGGCAAAAAGGAAACGTGTCTTGAGGAAATGACATTGAATCTGAGACCTGTTAAGATGAGGAGTTAATATGGGAGAAGGAGGAAGGAGAAATCATTCCAGGCCTGTTTCCTGACACATTTGAGTAACAGGAAGGTTAGTAGTGCTGGAACACAGAGAGGGAGAGAGAGTGATGAAAGATGAGGCTGGTAGACGTGTGGAGCCAAATATTAGTGGGTCTTATCTCATGGATAATAAGAAGCGATGGAAGAGCTTTATATAATAATCATGTTTTTCATTAGGATCTTGTGGTCACAGTGTGCAGAAAGTATTTGGAAGGTAGGGGATGGAGGGCCAGAATGGATTCATGTACCCTTGTAGTGAGACAATAGTGGTAATCCTGGGCATGGAAATAATTGGACAGCTACAAGACATTTTTAGGTGGTAGAGTCCACAGGATTTGGTGCCATGTATGAGGGTCACCAACCATCCTGATTTGACAAGGATCATCACAATTTTTGTACTGAAAGTTTCACATCCCAGGAAACCCCTCAGTTGCAGGCAAATCAGGATGTTTGGTCATTCTAAGTGGAAGAATGAGAAATCATGTAAGACTCTTACTTTTCTGGCTTGAAGAATGAGGTAAATTATAATACCATTTCCTGTGTCAGATCCCTGAAGGAGGCCAATTTTCAAGTAGCAATAGCTTGTGGATTTGAGTTGCTAGTGAGACAACTAGTACACATTTGATTGAAAATTTCTGGAACTTAGACGTAAGATCCGTGCAGTGATAGACATTTAAGATTTTGGATTTAAGTAACCAGGAAAGCCATGGTATACAAAAAGTGAGCTACTGAGATTTTGTTGAGTGAGAAGAAAAATATGAGTCCTGAGGATTTTCAGCTTTAAATGTCTAATAAGGAAAAGCTAGAATAATACATTGAGGAAGAGTGGCTACAAAGAGAGGAAGAATAAAAGGAGGCCAAGACACTATGACTGTTTCAAGGGAGAAGTGAATTGTGTTGAGTGTCGCTGACACATATATATGATGATAACTGAAATTTGTTGTATTTTGAGAGATTTTCTTAAGAGTCGTGTTTGTAGATTACTAGAAATAAAGCCTGCTTTATTTCTAAATAAAGCGGGCATTGCGTTGTGAACTCAGGGAGGAGTGAGGAAATGGAGACAGCAAGTGAAGTGGAGACATTTAAGATTTTAGATTTAAGTAACCAGGAAAGCCATGGTATTCAAAAAGTGAACTAGCTGTTTTGAAACTATAACAAATACAAAGAGGTTGTCATCTGAATGGGGTAAAGAGCATTTCCTTTCATTGTTTGAGAGAGACTTGAGCCGGCTGTTTCAAGGAACTTGAAGGACTTAAAAAGAGAAAGCATAGGGTCTTAAGAAGAAAGAATAAAAGAGAGAGGATCTAGAGAATGGTAGAGGAATTTCTCTTAGCTAAGAGAAGGACCACTTTCCTAATTGTAACAGGTGGAAAGGAGGAAAGGGAAGGTGCAGGGATGCATCTCAGAGTTGTGTTATATGTAAAAGTATGCTTCATAGGAAGCATTTCATTGAGCATTAATGTGTAAAATTATGCTTCATGAGAAAAAGTATAGCAAGCAGGCCAGTGAATGATTATGTATCATATATTCATAATTGCATCTATTATAGCTTTACTATCTGAATAATTCTTTAAAATTTTTAAATTACATTTCTTATAAGCAAATGTATTGTAAATCTAATCATTGCCAGGCACTCATGGTGCAGAGATGACACTGCCACTGCCATCAAGGACTTGCAGTGTAGTGATGGAAACAGGCATTTAAACAAATAACTGCAATACAACATGACAGAAGGTGGAACTAGAATGTGGTGGAAGTGGAGAGCAGGAAACAATGTCATACGAGAATCACATGAATTAGGACATGGGTTTAGCCATGTCCTTATTTTAGTCTGAATAAGACTAAAATAAGTTTGACTTTACAATATAGAATCATTATGCATCTCAAGGGTGGGTGGGTGGGAAGAATAAGACTGCTCTGGTCCACCAAGTCATGCAAGGATCTAGATTTTTATAACTTTGTTACTACGTTAAATCTATATGATGGAACCTGGCTTCCCACCACAATACCCATGCTTCAGTGCACCGGAAGGGAGCAGAGGTGATGGAGGGCATGATCTGGATGTTGAGCACATAATTTATGCTCAAATCCCATAGGCGCAGCTACACCTGGAGAATCCCTATGAAGGGCAAACTGGTCATATGTCTCTGGTGGGGACATTGATATATATCTTCAAGGATATGAGGAGTTTTCAAGGAAAGTAAGAGATTCTTGAGATAAAGGACGAACATATGTAAAGGCAAAGGTAATATTTTAAAGTTTTAACAATCTTTATGATACAAGTTTAAAGACTCCTCCAGTGCCTCTCTCAGACCATCTCTAACATTAGCAACAATTCCACAGGAGCTCAGACTCACCTTGCGATCTCAGGGTTTTACTTCATTGCTCACTGCATATCTTTATGAGTCAGCCTCCTGGCCTAGGTTGGTGTCACTGGAGCTGCCTTAGCCTGTCTACAAATACAGCCTGAAAGTGGAAAGAGATCAACAAACTCAGTCATTGATGGAAGAATCGAAGCTTTATTTTTCTGGATACATCTGGGAGCATTCCATAGGCATCTCAGAAGTGATGTGAACATATGCATATGTGAACTTCTGATTTCTCAGCAGCAACCTTGGCAAGGCACATTTATGTTGGTTTTTCTCCATCCTTGTATCACTCTCACTGCTTCCTCACTCCTGCTTCCTGAAATCACCTCTCCAATATTTGATTGATTGATTGCTATGTTGGGTCTTCGTTTCTGTGCTAGGGCCTTCTCTAGTTGCGGCAAGCAGGGGCCACTCTTCATTGCGGTGCGCGGTCCTCTCACTATTGTGGCCTCTCTTGTTGCAGAGCACAGGCTCCAGACGTGCAGGCTCAGTAGTTGTGGCTCACGGGCCTAGTTGCTCCGCGGCATGTGGGATCTTCCCAGACCAGGGCTCGAACCCGTGTCCCCTGCATTAGCAGGCAGATTCTCAACCACTGCGCCACCAGGGAAGCCCTCCAATAAACTACTTGTATCCAATTCATTACCTCAGACTCTGCCTTTTGAGGAGCCCAAACCAACCAATCAAATAAAGCAGCTGCCCACATCAATCAGAATAGATGTCTTCCGGTTTGGCCTCACCAGTGCATCCCTACATTCCAAGCCTGTTTCCTGACACATCTGAGTAATGGAAAGGTTAGTAGTGCTGGAACACAGAGAGGGAGAGAGAGTAGTGAAAGATAAGGCTGTGAGATAAGTGGGGCCAGATATTACTGGGCTTATGGACAATGAGAAGGGACGGAAGAGGTTTATACAGTAATCTTGCTATAGAGCCAGGAAATTGTCTGGTGATTTCAAAAAGCCATGAGAAGTATGCATGGCTACAAAGTAGACTCCAAAGAAAAGGCAGAGGTAGCAGCAGAGGTAGATGGGGTTCAAATTAATATATAGAATATATAGTTTTAATATTGACATTATTATTATATAATATAGATATTATCAAATATAGATGTAATATATTTAAGTGTGTATATGTGTATGTGCATATATAATTATATATATAAAATTATGCATATTATTTACATATGTATATATAATGAGATCTATATTTAATCTTGTGGGTGATAGGAAACCTCAAGTGGTGACTTTTTCTGTATGTGGTCTTCATGTATTTATACATTTTAATAGAGGAATTATATGTTTGAGTTGAGTTTCCAGAAATTTTGTGTTAAGAATTTCTGTAGAAAGAGGGGTCTCCGAAGAAGCAGTTTTGGACATCCAAGTGGGAAACAAGGACCCAAACAGAATCAGGGACTGGAGCCACATCACTGGGGATGGAAAGAAGGGAATGTCTATTCTAGAGAAAATGGATGAATTGAAATGATGTTAAAAATATTTGACATCTGGTCCTACCAGGTACCCACTAGTAAAAATGGACTTTGACTGTAAAGCCCCAGGATGGTGGACCTGGTGCGTTCTGGGCAATTAGCTGCCTGGGTGTGGAGGAGCCACACTGAAAACTGCCCAATCTATTCCCGGATCTGATTTTACGTCTCGTAACTTTCCAAATAACATGGGAGAATATTCCCATGTAATGCCATTTAGATTTATATATGCCCTGCCATTCCCATTTCTCTCACGTTTTAAAGATGTCTGAAAAAATCTAGTTTAATATATTAAAATATGTATGAGTTTACCTTTGATGACTAAGTCACGATTGACACCGCACTCTGAGACTCTCCACATTTAGCATTGCATCTCTTACTTACCTCTTCTTTTCTTCAAGTTACAAAGGCTGGCTAGTTCTGACATGCCCATGCGTGTCAGAGCAGTTGTTAGCGTGTCCAAGAGAATTCAGGCAAGAATTAACTCTCCTCTCAGAATAAATTAAAATAAATAAAATAAAATTTTATTCCTTCTTGAAATGTTCCAGTTCTGCTGGAGCCACTGCAGTCAGGTTGATTTGCTCAACAAATATCTATTGATCACGGGCTATGTTCCAACAATCAGAAGATTACCTTGTGGGACAAGAAGGTGGAAGAAGCCAGGCTGTGTAACCGTCAGGAGTTTTATAGGCTTATGCAGAGGTAAAATGCGCCTATATTTCCTAAAGTATATCTGTATTTGCTATTACTTCACAGGCTAGAAGTCAGCATTGTGCTGTGTTTACACTGCAATTTCCCCTGCCACCAATTTCAGAATTTTAAAAGAGGAGAGTTATATTAGTTTCTGTGGCTGTCACAACAAAGTACTACAAACTTTCTGGCTTACAACAACAGAAACGTATTTGTTCACAGATGTGGAAGCCAGAAGTCTGAAATCAAGGTGTCAACAGGGCCACACTCCCTCCAAGGACTCTATAGGACAATCCATTCTTTGCCCTTCCAGCTTCTGGTGGCTCCAGGTGCTTCTTGACTTGTGACTGCCTTACTCCAAGCTCTATCTCTGTGGTTGCATTACCTCCCCTTCTTCTGGTATCTTGTCCCTATGGATCAAGAAACTCAGAGGGAGACAGCTATCTCTCTCTTATAGGAAGATGTGTGATTACATTTAGGGACTATCTAGATACTTCACAATAAGCTCCTTCTCTTAAAATCTTCAACTTAATCACATACGCAAAGACCTATTTTCTGAATAAGGTAACAGTCAAAAACTTCTGGGGTTAAGACCCAGGCATATCTTTTGGGAAAGTCATGATTCAATCAAAGGCTAGCTGTTTAGGGGGAGAAGGAAGGAGAGAGAGAGAATGAATCGGAATTCTGCATGGGGATAAAAATATTTGATGAGGCTAAGAAGAGTCTTCACATGTAGTCAGTTCTTACCTTTGCCGGAGTAAGAAACAGAGAGAGAAGTAAAGAGGAGAACAAAAGAATGACCAATGTGATGTAGAATAAAGACCACAGACTTTGAAACCAATGAGACCTGCATTCAAATCCCACCTAAATGACTTACTAGCTGTGCTACTCTGGGAGTGTCTTTAAAGTGGCAGTGGCAATGTCTAAAACATCGTTACTTTAGCACTTACATGAAATTATCTATATCTATAATTTTTATATTTATTTATCTATCATGGCACAGAACGTGGCACACAGTTAGGAACTCCACAGTCATTTCTCTCAAAAGTATTCAATGCACATTAGTTATAAGCACATTTTCTCCCAGAGGAGACCAGATTTACAGCCATTTTCTTCAGCTCTAATTGAAATGGTAATCTTGGCTTCACTCATTTCACATCATTTCTTCATTTCTGATAATGACTTTATGTAACAGTTTTTTTCCTATAAGACTTTATTACTTCTGCCTCAGATGACCCAGATGCTGTAAATCTCAGTGGTATCCAAGAGAAGAGGAAGTAAGATCTTTAAGGCAGATGTCTGTGATATTGATGTGATAAAGCAAGTTGTTGGGTTAGAATATTAGAGGCTTGAGTTCATCATAACTCATCATAATCCAAATAATCTGTTAGTGGGGTTGCTCTCTGAGTGATATATCATTTTAAAACATGGGGCAAAGCCTTTACAGAAACTCTCTGGGGTGTTTTTGCTTTTAGTAGCTTTCTTTGCTTAAGTGCCCCTAATAACACCCTCCAGTGGAAATGGAAGTGTTTGGCTAATGCATTATCAAAATGGGTGTTGTCAGCTCTTAGGGGAGTCTCATGTGTCTTGATGAGCTATCAACCCTTGTTTTCCTTTAAACACTTAAAAATCAGTATGAGAAAAAATCATTACAGTTATTTCTAAAACAGCAAAGAGAAATTGAAAAAAAGTCACTTACACCAAAGGCTGAACAAATCTGAGAAAGTCAGTTTCTGCATTAGCAGATCAATTCAACCCATTAAAAGGAGTAGACTTAAATAACAAGTCACGGGGTTGGATGTAATGTACAGCATAGGGAATATAGTCAATAATATTGTGACATGGAAATATATGTAAATAGACTCATAGTGGTGATCATTTTGTAATATATAAGAATATCAAATCACTGTGTTGTATATCTGAAACTAATATAATATTGTAAGTCAATTGTATTTCAATAACAACAACATAAAAGAGTAGACTGCATATCAATGACAGTATCAGTGACCTGCTTTCTGAAAGGAAAATTAATTTCTGAGTGTGAAATTAGTGGCATCAGAAAGGAAGATGTATCTCTTCATTTGACGTAGAGCTTTGAAAAGTTTGCAAACTGAAGACACAGTTCCTTCATTTATAAAGGATGCTCACTTCAAATATTGTCTTCAATATCTTAATGTATGAGCCATTATGGTTTTTGTTTTCTATAAAAAGTTCCCTAATTACCTTCTCAAAAGTCAGTGAGCTCTTCAATGAATGTTCTTTCCTCAGTATAGCATGCATATGATGTAAGTAAAGACATTTTGTCTTTTATATGTCTATAATATTTTGTCAAGTATTATACTGGAATTTCAAAATAATGACACAAAAGCAGAACCATGTGAATTGGCAATCTTATTAGAGCTTCTAAATAAGAGTTTGTATTGTTTAGAAGATTTAATTTTCCCTCCACTCAAGAAATAACTTTTCCTTCCATAGTTTTAACAAAATTTAGAACTGTTTGGAGAGTAATTGTTTGGTATTACAAAAAATACCATCAAGGTTAATGGCAGTTGACCTCAGTTGGATTTCATTTCTTGTGCCATGACAGGATATAATAACCCTACAATAATTAATAATGTTTTGAGATTAACTGCAGATATATACAAGAAAATGAATATAGCCACTAATGGGAATTTTAATTTTAGAACTTAAAATATTGATACCTGTGGCAATTACATTTGTACTTTTTAAAAATTCTGTTTCTGAAACACTATCCGCTTACTATTGCCACCAGAAAATCCTCTGCAGTCAACTTTATAACATACTCCAATGTTAATTGAGAGATCCTAGAAGTTCAGAAATGCTAACTCCAGGCAAGTCTTTGCACAGAACTAAATTCAGGCCCCACAGTGCATCATGCTTCCTTACCAAAGAGATAACCTTCAGAGTGGACTATAGAAAACAGACTTTATGGGCAAATAATTTAAAAAAACATACTTGATCCAACATGTGATTTAAATTAAAGTTGAACATCTAGAGTGAATTCCTAAAAAGTCTGAGCCCCCCTCCTAAATAACTGCAGAGAATATTTTGTGTTAATTTAGTGACACTCTTTTAAGCTTTGATTAATACTTTGTATGGGTGTTGCTTGGCTGAATGGTGGGTGATTTAGTTTGTTTCTTGAAATTGGTACAAGTGGAAAACACCATTGGTAGCTCAAAATATGTTTATTGAACACCTATGATATGCGAAACACTGGCTCAGAAACTATGGGAATAACAAGATTAACATAAATAAAGTAAAATAAACAAACAAAATACATATCAATGACTTTTTGTAGGATCTTGTATCTTAGGATAGACAATTCAACAAAAAGTGATTTATCACTTTAATTACAAAAGTGATTAAATAAAATTTAGAAAGCCAAGTTCAATTAAAAAGTTGTAAATACAAAGCCTTCTGTGGATTTAAGGAAGAGAGATCTGATTGTCCAGAAAAGGAAGAGAAGGGATAGACATTTTTTATGGAAGAGGTGAGATTTGAACCGGTTATGAAATAATTTGTAGAGTTAGACATAATACTGCATAATAGTATACACTTTTATAGTGTTTACTATGTGCCTACTGTTCTAAATGCTTTCACATGTATTAACTAATCTACTCAACAACCCTACAAGGAAGGTATTATTATAATCCTCATTTTACAGACAAGGAAATAGTGGTTCAAAAGTTAACTAACTTGCCTGTGGTCACCGAATGAGCAAGTGGAAAAGTGGAGGAGCCAAGGTTCATCTCAGGCAGTCTGGGTGGGAGTCGATCCATCTATAGACTGCCACTCAGAGAAGAGAGGGAGAACTTGCAGGGTGAGTTGCAGAGCACATTAGTTTTCTATTGCTGCTATAACAAATCACCACAAATTTAGCAGCTTAAAACAACACAAATTCATTATCTCACAGTTCTGCAGTTCAGAAATCTGAAATGGGTCTCATGGGCTAAAATTAAATGTTATCAGGGTGCATTCCTTTCCAAAGGCTCTATGGATGAATACGTTTTTGCTACTTTTCCAAGCTTCCAGAGTCTGTGCCCATCCCTTGACTTATGCCTCCCTTCTATGTTCAAAGCCAATTGCATCGTTTTACCTTCTGCTTCTGCTAGCACATCTTCTTCTCTGACTCGAACTCTCTTGCCTTCCTTTTTCACTTATAAGGACTCTTGTGATTACAGTGGAGCCACCCAGATAGTCCAGAATAATCTCCTTAATTTATAGTCAGCTGATTAGCAACTGTAATTGCATCTGCAACCTTAATTCCCCCTCGCCATGTAACAGCATATTCACAGGGTCTGGGAATTAAGGTGTGGTAATCTTTAGAGGTTTATTATCCCACCTACCACATAGAGCATGAATTTAGGTTCATTGACAAGAAAGAGAAAGGTCTATCATGGGAAAGGCAATCCAGTTCGGCAAAATTTGAAAGGGGGCAGTTCACAAACTACTAATTCAATGAATTAATATCTCTCAATTTCTCTAAAACAATCTTTTCAGTCAGGATAATTATTTTTCCCTCCTAATTTGAAATATGTAAACTCCACAGATACCTATTAAGCATTTATTATGTACTTTGGAGGAATATAAAAGCATATGACATGCTTATATTATAGATGGCTCAACGTTTAAAAATTTAAATGAGTCAGTTGTGCGAGATGCCAAAGGGAGTCTCAGATGTGTTGGTAAAATCATGGAAAGTTCAGAAAGATGGCCTTGTTGTGTGGTCTCTGAAGAGTCTTCAATAAGGTACACTCTTCTTTCCGGCCTCAGCACTAAGAAATCTCAGAAATAAGGAGTAAAGATGAAAGTCAAACCATGATTAGGTTAGGGCACATGACTTACAAATATGGGTATGTGGAACTGCTGATATGAACCACAAATTAACCTGGACTGGGGCAGTTTGTTCTCCAAAGGGCAGGCTCCTACACAACATACAGATCTACAGTATGGAGTAAAAGAGGAGAGACCATGCTCTCCATAGGCAGGTTGCTTCCTAATGAAGGAGTAGCTCTGCCCATGTAACTTTTCCCAGTTTCACCAAAGAAGTCATTCATCTCCCCAAGGGCAGAGTGTATAAAGGGAGAGAGAGAAGCTGGAAGTGTCATACTAGGGGAATTTTCTCTTCCTGGCAGGACATACAAGAAGTAGGAAGAAGCATTTCCCGGTAAAACACCTCAAGTTCCTACTGGCCCAAAGTAAACTCATCATTTCACTATATACTTAGTTTCCCAAACTAGACACTTGAGAATCATCTTCAACTCTTTTTCCTCAGTAATTGACTCATTCCAGTCAATTACAAAGTGTGACCTTTTCTCAAAAGAATTCCATCTGCCCTATCTCTCCTAACATGTGTCCTTATTTTACTGAAATAACTTTCACTAATGTCCTAATGTCATACTCTCCACTCTACCATATTCCCTCCTGATAAATGTATCTAGAATCTAAATATACCCAACCACCTTATTTCCAGAGTCCCCATGAATGACTTCTTTTAATCTCTAAGACTCATAATAAGAATCCTCTACTCTAAGTATACTTTCTGATATTTAGGTTTTGTGAGGTTCCCCCTTCTATGCTACTATGGCATCTTAGTCTAGTTCTAAAATTTCACTAGTTTTATTACATTTTAATCAATAATATATGCCCTACTCTAAATTTGAGGTTAACAATTATGATGATTATAATATTATTATATTATGATAAAAAAAGAATGGCTCCCATATAGAGAGTAACTTATTCTTTATAATCTTGTGTTTTTCTGAATAGTGTTAAGCACATTTCTTATAAGAGACAATGAATTCTTAACAAGAATCCTGAGAAATAAATATTGCTTAGTCCATTTCACCCATGAGGAAACTGAAGGCATTATATTTACTTAGAGTCACATAACTACTAAGTAACAAAACCGGAGTTTAAGCTCCCAAAACTCTGATTACAAAACATGTGAATTTTGGCTTTGTGGTGCTTATCTAAATACTAGCAGATAAATGAGTCAAGTAGTAAAAACAATGTTTTTTGAACTTTCGATTAACTGGCAAAGGGACCCTTGTGACATTAGCTGTGTTATGTAACTGCCAGGGCCTCTGGTCTATAAATGAGAAGGCTAGACTAGATGATTTCCAAGATCCCAGTGATAACTTCCTCAAAGATGTGCACTTTTTCTTAAAATGAGATAAAAGAACTTTACAGAATTTTCCAAGAATAAAAACTTCCTAATCAAAGCCTCTTGTCTTAGTCCCGTGGGGATCCAATCCATGTGTGAAACAGGTTAACACTCCATCACAAATTAACCCTTCTGACCCGCTTGATTTACTTTGAGGCAATGGATACCAAAAGGTTGATGCCAACACAACTTAAGTAAATGGTGGACTAAAACTCAAATACATTAAAAAAAAACAAAACAAAACTATTCTACTCAGTAGATAGTGAAAACTCACTCTCAGATTCAAAATGTATGGGAACTGCTTTGGATGGTCCTTTAATTCACCACTACTGTTTACTCTATCAACAAGGTATCTCAGTAGCTGTCAGAGTCCAGATATATTGAATGGCTTTATCATTTGGGGTCATAATATGGGCATCTTTGGTCTTGTTCTCTGTGCTTTTTTAATTTTGTAGAGCTAAAGAGTTATAATAAGCCTAGAAAAGTCCTTTAGTCAATTAACAATTATTCTTTGAGCACCTGTTATATGCCTGTATTTTCTAAATGCTAAAGGTGGAACAGAAACACATGAGACTTGGTCCTTTGCTGAGAAGTTACAAGCTAGCATGGGTAAGAAGATACCCATGACACAGTTAGAAAACAATACAAGGTAATATATAATTAAATGCCTAATTTTGTGGTACAGGTTATAAGAGCAATAAGATTTCATAAAAGGGTGAGAGTAGAGTGGGCTGGAATTGTCAGGGAAAGTTCATGAGGAAGGTGAGGATATTGGTAGGATCTTGAAGACTGGTTAGGAGGAAATGAAGGGGAACAATGGCATGGGAAGCACAGGGTATATTTAAGAGACTGGCCTCATAGGAATAGATGTCTCATGTTGGAATGAAATGGGATTAAAGTGGACTCTTTTCCTTCTCCTTCTTCATGTTGTGTCTTTAAACTCCATTGGATAACAAATCTAATTTTAAATTTCCAGAAAAATAAATCTCATAATTAATTTCCTTGTTTTATATAATTACATGCAATTCTTTATCACATCTTTGCATATGTTACATCACAGTCTTACAAAATAAACTCAGATTTATTGAATCTATTATATTTGCTTTGCTGCACTTGTAATTGCTGATATGTCCTTCCTTAAGCATATTTTTGTAATTTCTTTCCGTTCTGCTGAATAAGGAGAATATTTGCAACTATTTGAGTAATAATGATGGAGGTGAAAATAACGTTTTACACTTGTAAATAGCTTAACAACTTATGAAATATTTGCACATATGCTATCTCATTTGATCCTTAAAAATAACCTTGAGAAATAAGCAAAGCAGGTATTATCACCACTCTTTTACAGATTTGGAAGTTAAGTGCCTGGTTCTAAGAAAAACAGCAAGACATTAGAAGAACCAGGACTCTTAAATCTTCTGCCAGAACTCAGGAACATGTCTCCAACTGGAATAGTTTCATGCAATATTGCAATATGGACAGTAAAAACAAATTTAGCATATTCTCTAACTTCTACCTAGTTTCAGTATAACCTAGGCATTTATATGATTTTTGATAACTTAATGACCATTGTATTCATATGAAGAGAGATTAATCTTTAAAAATATGCATATTTGGTACAAAGATTAGTACCATACACAAACTGACCAGATACAATTGGATAGGGCACTTCTCTGTCCTACTTTCTTGTAAGTGCAATGGGGTTAATACCAGCCTTTTGTAATGATCTAATAAAGCAAAGAATAGAAACACACATTGAAAAGAGGTAACATTTGCTCTATAACTTCTAACTTCGTCTTCCAGAAGAAGGATTACATGTACATTCCTCCATTCCTCCTGCTAGGTACAGTTGAAAACTCTGGAATACACACACACACACACACACACACACACACACACACACACATATAAAACAAATGTAAGACAATTCTAATAGATGTAGAGTAGAAAGCACACCAGCTAGTAGGACCACAGGACGGTGAGGAACCCAGCAACTTGGAACCACCAATAGGTGCAGACAAAAGAAGCCCAAAGCAAAGCCTGCTCTCTTTAGCCAAGGAACCAGGATGGGGCACCTAAGCAGAACAGAATTTCAGGAAATAGTTCTACTTCAGCCAAACACCACCAAAAACACTGTGACCCTGCTCCCAACCCTGTCATCAAAGGACTAGTGGAGAGTCTAGACTTCTACTCTCACCAGGCTGTAACAAGTCACCCCAGCACACCAGGGTGATGTTACAGGAGGCCCAGCAGGGGACCCCAGCCTGCACAGCGACAGTGGAGACAACATGGGGAACCTGGACATCCAGTACCATCTGGCCAAAAAATGCTGATGGAAGAAACTAGAGAAGATCTAAATAAATGGAGAGGCATGCAGACTGGGAGGAACTCAGCACAGCAAAAATGTCAATTCTGCCCATGTTGACATATAGGCTTAACACAATTTCTCTTAAGAATCCCAGCAAGGTATTTGTACACATAGGCAAGATCATTCTAAAATTTATATAGGAAGCCAACGAAACTACAGTGGTTAAGATCATTTTGCAAAAGGAAGAATAAAGTAGATGGAATCATTCTACCTGACTTCAAGACTTACTTTATAGCAATGGTAATCAAGACTCTGTGGTATTGGCAGAAAGATAGACACACAAATCAATGGAACAGAATAGAGAACCCAAAAATAGACCCATACAAGTATGCTCAAGTGATTTTTCACAAAAGTGCAAAAGCAATTTTTATAGAGGAAGAATCATCTTTTCAAAATATATTGGAGAAATCAGACAACAGTAAGCAAAAAAAAAAAAAAAAGAAAGAAAAGAAAAGAGGGAAGAAAGAACCTCAACCTAAACTTCTAAACTTTATAAAATTAATTTAAAATAGACCATAGACTTAAATGTAAAACAAAAACTATAAAACTCTTAGGAGTCGGCATAGGAGAAAATCTTCAGAACGTATGAGTTCTTAGATGTGATCCATAAAAGAAAAAACAATCAGTAAATAAACTTCATCAAAATTAAACAAATTTGTTCTGTGAAAATCCCTACTAAGAGGAGCAAAAGGCAAGCAGAAGCCTGGAAGAAAATATTTGGCAACCACATATCTGATGAAGGACATTTCTAGAATACATAAAGAAATCTCAGAATTCAGCAGTAAAAACAAAAGAAATAAACAAACAATGCAATTAGAAAATGGGCAAAAGACGTAAAGAGGTATTTCATCAAAAAGAATATATGGGTGGCAAATAAGCACAAGAAAAGATGATCAATATCACCAACCATTAGGAAAATATAAGCTAAGATGACAATGAGATACCAGTACACACCTATTAGAGCAGCTAAAGTAAAATATAGGGCCTATAGGAATGAAAACTAGTACAACCACCCTAAAAACTAGTTGGGCAGTTTCTTGAAAAACTGAACATACAGTTACCATTCAACCCAGCAATTGCACTCCTGAGCATTTATCCCAGAGGGAAAAAAAACACTTGTGTCCACACGAGTTTGTGCATGATTGTTCATAACAGCTTTATTTTTAACAGCCCCAAACTGGAAGTGATCAAATGTTCCTCTTTAGGTGAGTGGCTAAACAAACTGTGTTATATCCATTCCATGGAATTCTGCTCAGCAATAAGAGGAACACACTACCAATATACACCACAACTGGGAAGAATCTCAAGGGCATTATGTTGAATGAGAAAACAATCTCAAAAGATATCACAGTATGATTCCATTTATATAACATTCTCTAAATGACAAATTACACAGATGGACAACTGGTTGTTGATTGTCCAGAGTTAGGGATGGTGGAAGGGAAGGGGGTGGTGACTATAAAAGGGTAAGGGCAGGGAAAGCTTTGTGGTAATAAAATATTTCTGTATCTTACTCGTGGAGTTTACATGAATATCCACATGCGCTAAAATGAAACACAACTACACACACGTTATACCAACGTCAAATCCCTGTCTTGATATTAAGTGTTCTGTGAGATGTAACCACTGGGGGAAATGGGGGAGGGTACTCAGGATTTCTTTGTACTATCTTTGTAACTTCCTATGGGTTTACAATTATTTCAAAATGAAAAGTTAAAAAGTTGCTCTATAACTACGTTCCTGTTTTCAGCATCTCTTTCCCATAAGCCTGATCCTGGCCAGCCGAGGTGCCCATATTGCTTCATTTGTCTTCTTCTGTCCCCCTTCTCTGTAGCCCTTGTACTTCCTCCAATGTGGTATATGCTTTGCAGAGCCAGGTCGGGCATTCACAGGCCTCTGCTGGGGACAAGAGAAAGGAAGCTGCAAGAGGATGTTGAGTATCTCAGATTTTAGATCAAGGCCCTGGTTCCAAATATCCAAAATGACATTTAATGAATAACAAAATTGAGATCTTCAGTATTTTCAACAGGTTCAAATATAATATGACAAAATAAAGCCAATCCATATGAAATGCTATAGTTGGCTCCCAAAAGGCAACAGCATGAGCCCCAAAATGTAGAGATGACACTACACAGCAGGACACAAAAAAAGGCTCAGATAATTTTATATTGTACTTCAAGGGTAATGCGAGTCAACAGTCAAACACGAAAAATTAGGCTGCATTACTATTAATTGTTAAGTTTATATAGCAGTTATCTATGCGTTTCACACAAAGTTATTTATTTTATTTAATCCTTAAACTTGAGGCAAGTAACATTTTTATCCCCATTTCTTTGTATATATAACTTCAGACACAGAAATATTAAGTTTACTTGTTCCAAGTCTCACCTCTAGTAAGTGCAGATCAGCAATTCAAACCCAGGCTCAGACTCTTAGATCTTAATCACTTGATTTATTCACAGCCATGAATCTGCTATCCTGTAGTCATACATGCATCCCTTCAACAATGCTTATGTGCCAAGAATTGCTCTGAATAAAATGATTAAGATTACTGCTATCCTGGGTCTTATCTCATTTTAGAAATAGACAGTAAACAAACAAATGATAATATATTTATGGTGGCAAGTATTATAGTATTAAAATAGGGTGACATGATAGAAAGTAATGAGAGAAGATACTTCGTATTCAGTGGCCAAGGAAGGCCTCATGAAGAGGGGACATATAAACTAAGACCTGAACGACAAGCAGGCAGCCATGCAAATATGTGGTGAAAGGGATTCCACACAAGAACAGGCAGTGAAAATGCCCTGAGATAGAATCAGCTTGGCCTGGTTGAGAAATGAGAAAAGGATAACTGAGGCCAGAGCACTGTGAGTGGTATGAGGGAGACTGAGGTAGGTGAGATTATGTAGCAACAGAGAGCAAGGAGTTAGGATTTCATTCTATTATAATGGGAAGTCTCTGGACTGTTTCAAGCAGATGATGACTTGATCTACTTGATGCTTTCAAAAGAGCCTTTTGGCTACTAAGTGGAGAATAAATTGTAAGGATGTACGAGGGGAAGAGATGGCCAGTTAAAAGCCTGTTCAGGTCGTCCAGGTGACAGATGGTTGTGATGTGGACATGAGTGGTGCCAGAGGAAATGGAGAGAAATTGGGTAAAGAAGGAAGTACCTGTCAGTTCTGCTCAGTTCTCGGCTGGTCCAACCACATTCAGAGTAATGTATTCAACTCTTGGCATCATTTACTGGAAGGATAATGACAGGATAGGGCAGGGATGAGAGCCTATTAGAACAGCCAAAGAGCTTTCTGTATGTATACTATCACATTTTAAATAGTTTAACAAATAATTTATATTTTAATATAAAATTTTAACATTTTAATAAATTTAACATTAAATTTTTTTTCTTTACATGACCAACAAGCAAAACCTCCTTTTTCGTAATGAAAACTATAGGAAACCAAACTTGATAAATTATGCTGATGAGACATATTATGAAAAAAGTTTTGAGAAACTTCATACTAGGCCACGTTCAGAGGAGATTCACCTAGATGATGAATTGAAACCATGTTCTGTGAAGAAAAGTTGATGAAATTGAGTGTTTAGGCTGATAAGGAGAAAACTGGGACTAAATATCTGCCTTCCAGTGTAGAAGGAAAACAGGATTCTTTCATTTAGCCCCAAAAGGAAGACTAAAGTTTAATGAATGGAAGCTACAGATAAGTAAGTGTCTGCTCAGCACAAGGAAAAATCTTGGGACCATTAGAATTGTCCACAATAAGGTGGATTCTTGGATATTCCCCATCAGTAGAGTTTACCCTATAAGCAATCCACAAAAGCAAGAAACAAAGCCAAGGATGGCATTCTTCTAACCCTCTGATACTAAAAAAAAGAAGAGGTTATTAATTATTAACTTTTAATGTATTTTTCCTAAACTATACTGTTTTTCTTCAATATTCTTAAGAAGAATTTTACAAGTAAGCATCTTGGCAAGTGGGGACTTTATACATGATAAAAATCACAAATATTAAAATATACTACTATTATTATTATTCCAGGGTCATGCTGAAAAGATCTAATCTATATTTATGTTTTAATATGATTTAAAAACAGTAAATTATAAGATCTATTTTAACTCATTTGATATTTACATTTACTCTTTTTAAGAATAAAATTCTTGTTATATAGATTGTGACAAATAATACAAACATAATTTCTCATTACAGTAGTAACAGTTAGTAAACCACTTCATTATACTGTAGTTTTAACTCTCACGATATTGTGCAGTCAATAAGTTGGAAAGATAATATTAGCTGTGTTACTCACGCTTGTGGAACTTGGAAAGAATTGTTCTTTAGTGGCGTATTAAGAAAATTGGTTAATAGTGAATTAAAGCAATTAAATAAGGTATTTTAGCATTTGGGACACTAGAAGCTCTGTTATCTTGAGCTGTAAATCAAACCAATTTCAACAGAAGATAGGTCTTGTCATGTGGATAAAATATTTGAAGGCAATTCCAAGAGATCTTGATGCTGTTGTCTGCCAAAATCTAGGCTCTCAAATTGTTGTTTTCCCAAGCCCCTCCAAAGCCACGTCCGGTATTCATTTTCATGGCAGCCTCTTCAACTAGATTTGGTGCTTTGATGACTTAGGGAAGCTTAATCTTTTTAAGATGTTTGTAAGTTACCCACACACCATTCTGCTCAGAGTGCCTCATAGACATGAAATAAGGAGTAACTGACATTAAAGGGAAGAAATGTGTGACTATGTGCTCCAGAAACAAAACATGGCCTATAAAGACCAGGAAGTGAGTGCCCAAAACAGAGTGGACACTCGTAAATGTTTGCTGAGTGCATGAATTGAATGCATAATTGAGTTAATTAATGAGCAGGTGCTTAATGTATTTAAGATTAAACTATTGGCAGTATGGTTTTTAAATAAAAGCCATAACTTTTTTTTTTTTTTTAATAAATTTATTTATTTAATTTTATTTTTGGCTGCTTTGGGTCTTCATTGCTGTGCACAGGCTTCCTCTAGTTGTGGTGAGCGGGGGCTACTCTTCATTGTGGTGCATGGGCTTCTCATTGCGGTGGCTTCTCTTGTTGCAGAGCACGGGCTCTAGCTGCACAGGCTTCAGTAGTTGTGGCTCATGGGCTCTAGAGTGCAGCCTCAGTAGTTGTGGCGCACGGGCTTAGTTGCTCCGCAGCATGTGGGATCTTCCCGGACCAGGGCTCGAACCCGTGTTCTCTGCATTGGCAGGTGGATTCTTAACCACTGCGCCACCAGGGAAGCCCAAAAGCCATAACATTTTGAAGTGAGATGATGACCCACACTTCGGCATTAAATTATTTCTGAAGGCATTGGTGACCACTAGTATTGACAAATCATTCTTTTATTTATGTCTAGTTTCCTATTTTTCAATGTGGTTTCACATATGCCACCCCCTTTGTGCTTCACAACGCAATTTGTGAGGGTCTAAGAGAAGTGTGACTTTTTCATCTTTATGTCCTCACACTCTAGCCCAACACCTAGCACCTGAGTAATACCCAATAAGTAGTGATCATAGAAACCTCAAATAACAGTTATTCAATCCTATCTGATGTTCCCTTCATCTTAGTTTCCCATGGATTGTATTAGTCATTCCTTCTAAACTCTTCAAGGATCCCATGTTATAGCTGAGACAGCTGTATAATAAGAAGGTAAACCATATACCTAAACCACAGAGCTAGGTAGGTAACAGAAAATCCAAGATGTACACCCTGGCCTACCAGTTTCCAACTTACATACTGTTAATTGCTATGACCTAATATTGTAGTACTTTCTTTCTTTATTGTGGTGAGAGAGATATAAAAATGTCAAAGCACTATTTTTATTGATCAGACATCGTAAATGAGTCCGTTTGAATGCTTCAACAAAAAGTTTGGAAGCCACCTGCCAGTATGATATATTTAAGAGAACAGTTCTTTTTCCAAAGCAGAAACATAAATCATTAACTAAAAGCCATATTTCTTGTCAGTGTATCTAATTTCGGCTTGGAAATGTTTGTATTAAAGTGTGTAAAGCTGTAATGTGATAGTAAATTCCTCTGACAGGCTGTCAGTATGAAATTGTTGGATTAGCAAGAGGAGAAAAAATTACTATTTTAGTGACAATCCTTGAAATGGAAAGTAAAAAATTATACAGCTTAAGAATTAATTATGTCCAAGATACAAGATTTCAATTTTCTAACTCTGAGATGTTAGTATAAATCTTTAAACTTGTAGAAATTTAAACACAAAGTAGTTTCCTTGACACTGACACTTGGATACAGGTGTTCAGTTTGTATGAAGATTAAAAATATTTCATATTACTGTAGACTCAAGAGTCATTGGACTAAGAGCATCATACCCGAATAATGTAAATCCATACTTCCTTTTCCCAAAACTATTTTAGAAGTTCTTTCAAAATACTTGAAATATTTATTGTTTTCCCTCTTTTAGGTAGCCCTAGATCTTATTTCCCAGAATCAGGACTTCTTTCCTAAAATCCTGGGATTTGGGATAAGAGTGGATCTGAACAATATCACATCCTCTGAAATTTTTATCAATACTCAATCAAGAGTTGAATTTTCTTTATAGTTCTCTTCTGATAATCATAACACATTACAACATTAAGACATGATGATGATGATGATAAATGTATACTTTTTAGCCGTTAAATGTCCTGGGATAAAGTAAAAAAAAAAAATAGAATATGCACTGGCTATCAGAATCTTAGATTTTATTGGCACAATCTTTTCTCTGATCCTTGGAATTTAGGCAATATCTAATTTCATGCTTTTCTCATAAAGATTGTATTATGTTTTATTGTAGTTCAATAAAATAGAATATTTTTTCTCATTAAAGACATCTGCCCCCCTTCCCCCCAACACATTACCATGAAAAACAAAGAGATTTTTATGATATTTAGTCAAGGGCCCTAATCTTACCTTCTTTTATATTCAAAATGTACCATTCTCTCCATCCTAGCCCCACCACCAATAACCAGGCACTGAGATTTGAAGAAGCAAGTTATCCAAATTTTACTTACTGATGGCGCTGGTTGCAATAGAGGGAATCTATAAACAACCATGTTTTCTAAAGCAATTGTTTGGGATAAACAAAAAGAACAGCGAGAAAGCCATGCAAGTTTTTTCCAACATTGCGATCAGAGAACTGTGAGAAGGCTAAAGTGTTAAACTGTTGTAAAGTTAAGCGTAGTCTTTCATTTGTTCTTTTATGCTACCACATAATCAATGGAGTCAGTTTCTAAATCTAGACAAGTGTCTTTGCAAGTGTGAAGAGGTTAAAAAGAGGAGAGGAAAAAATAATAAGACAAGTAGTTTTTGTTTTTAACATAAGAGCAATTAAATATTTACCTGGATACAGAAAGGTAAAGGAGTAGGTTATTCTTAATACACAGCAAAACGCCACAAAATTTTGCTATCTCTTTTACTGCCATTGTTTCTTACACATCCAGGAATTGTTCAGAGAAAATCAGGACAAAACAAGACAGTAAGGAAAACCTTTCTTCATTCTCTCTTCTCATTTCCCCAAACTCTCTAAAATAACGAGAAACTATCTTGTGTGTTCCTCTCCCACAGATATCTACTTTATTTTGTGATTTAAGTTTACATAGCCTATCTGGCCTCTTTAGTCTTCTTGTCCTTCAGTGTGTAACTAAAGGTGATATTATTACCTTTAGGATTTATTTTCTTTTGACTGGTGGAATATAAGAAATTTCATTTAAGAAAATAAATCAGTTTCAGGTCATTGTTTCATGTCTCCCTGAGAATTACAACATATTAAAATCTGAGGTTGGCATCTCCTGCTCAGTGGTATTTATCACACTTTCTATGGCACAATATAAAGGATATGGATGAAGATATTACACGATAAGCATTGGTTGAAAGAACAGGGGGTGCATCACTGAATGACCGATGAAAAACAATAGTGTAAGACTGGCATGACTTACTTCCCTGGTTCCAAATGTCAAGTAGCAAGATTTGTTTACTCATTCCAGAATCTAAAATGCTTAACCTTTATTGTGGAACAGATGATGCATTGGTTTGCTAAGGCAGCAGTAATGACATTCCACAGTTCCACAAACAGGGTGGCTTAAACAACAGAGATATATTGTGTCACAGTTCTGGAAGCAGGTTGGTCTATCAGCAGGGTGGTTCTTTCTGAGAGCTGTGAGAGAATCTATTCCATGCCACTCTCCTAGCTTCTGGTAAACTCAGGTCCTCCTTATAGACGGTGTTCTTCCTGTGTCTTTATGCTTGTCTGTCTCTCTGTTCAAACGTCCTCTTTTTATAAGGATGCCAGTCATGTTGAATTAGGGGCCCACCCCTAATCCAGTATAACCTCATCTTAACTAATTAAATTCACAACACCCATATTTCCAAATAAAATCACTTCCTGAGACACTGGGAGCTAACTTGAGGGGGACAAAATATAACCCATAACTAATGGAATATATTTTATTTACATAACATACTCCCTAAGAAGGAATAAATTATAATGGAAGGAAATATTTCCTATCCATTGTGTGTGATTTGCCTGAGGACATAGAATGATTTTCGTTACCTTGTCATCTACATCAGTTAAGACAGTGCATGTCACAAAATAAGTGCCAAGGAAAAGTTGAATGAATGAATGAATGTATGGATGGTGTATTACTCATAGCATTCGTTTTCTAGGGCTGCCGTAACACAATACCACAGATTGGGTGACTTAAAGAACAGAAGTTTATTTTCTCACAGTTCTGGAAGCTGGATGCCAACGTCAAGGTGTCCACAGGTTTGGTTTTTTCCTGAGGCCTCTCTTGTCGGCTTACAGATGGCTGCCTTCTTACTGTGTTCTCACAGTCTTCCTTCTGTCTGTGTCATATCTATCTCCTCTTCTTATAAAGACACCAGTCATACTGGATTAGGTCCCAACCTGAAGATTCCTTTTTAACGTAATCACCTTTTTCAAGCCCTGTCTCCAAATACAGTCACATTCTGAGGTTAGAGTCTCAGAATGAATTTTGGGAGGACAGAATTCAGCCCATAACACTTGTGAATAGGTTAAGCTCCTATAACAAGAAAATCCTAAAATGTAGTTGAATCAAAGGAAATAAAAGTTTATTTATCTCTCATGTAAAAATAATTCAAAAGTAGGAAGAGGTACAGAGTGATTGATAGCCTATGCTATATAAGGTCATCTAAACATCTAGATTCCATTTACCCTGTTGCTTCTCCATCCCTTAAGGTATGATTCTCATTGGTATGGTTGAGACTGGTTCATCACCTTGCTTTCAATTTGCCAGGATTTAGCACTTTTGCATATATTATTATAATTGTATTTTTAAAATACTGTCATAAAAAGGAAAATTACGAATGCATAGTATAAGTCAGCAAACTATTTGTCTTACTTTTCTTATCCCAATGGGAGAGTCCAGAATTACCTAACACATTGAGTAAATATGATGCTATTTCCTTTCATAATTCTTGACAGAACCCCACAATGTGTGTTTAAGACTCTGAACATATTTTCTGATGGCTATTTGTTAACTATTGATGCACATGTGAAAAGCCAAATGCCAAATTATAAAAGGTTAATCTTCAAGAGAATGAAGATTGAGCAGTTTCCACTCATCCATCCACTTACAATATAAGGTCTAGCCACAAGTGCATCATTCTTTTAGAAGTGTAATTTGTCTTACTGGGAAAATGTAATAATGTTAAAATCTATTGAATCATTTGAAAATACGCATATCTTCTAACAGACTTGTGATATTGGACCCAATTTGTCATTAACATATATTTCTCCACCTTTCCATAAGAAATTCTTACATTCAACCCCAAGTGTGCAATATAGTTAAGGGAAATACACAAGTAGAAAGAGATTTCTCACTCTTGTAAGTTCTAAACCGGTATTTCTGATTAATGATCATTCTTTCAAGCCATGCTTCAAGGGCTCAGCCTCTTTCCACCTATTGTTTTGTCGTCTTCCCAGGATTCAGAGTCCTTAGCTTATCCCTGCATCTGAGGGGAAAGAAAGTGGAAATTGTCCCCCTGCTTCTTAACCACTTTTGCAGTGGTAATGTAGTTCTTGACTGGACAGCTACTTCCTAGCATTGCTCTGCACTAGACAGGAGAGCACGAATGTTTGGTAAAAAGGCTAATTGTCTCTGCAACAAACATTTCCTTTAAATGCACAATGCAATGTCCTTATACATCTTATTGGGACTGTTTCTTAGCAGCTAGTGAAATTAACATGATTTCTGTAAAAATAAAACAGTAGATTGTGTCCCTAATTTTGCATAGAGAAACAATTCTGAGTTAAGCCATGCAATATTATCTAGTGAAATAACTCCCTTAGTCAACCTATTATTCAGTTAATATATATTATGCTTCTAATTGTTTTAAGGCTGTTATCAATCAGCTCAAATCTATAGGTAAATCAACTGTCAGAATATTTATCCAAAGCCTCTGGGGATGCATTTAGCCAATTTTATTATTTTGTTATTGTAAAAATTTTAGCAGATACCTATAATACCTGAACAGAACACTAAAAGACTTCCAAGATATAACTCTAAAAAATGGAACAGTATTTTTATAGTTTTCAGTGACATAATCTTACATCATTACAGCTTCAGATTGCCTCTGTAAGACAAAATTGGTTGGGACATAAGAAATGGACCTGGCATGTGTATAATAGGATATATTTATGTTGTATTGCAAGATAATGAGATGCAAATGTGAGGTTTTTTTTAAGGTCAAGGACCAGTTTTTAATCAACTCTATGTCCCAGTATCTAGCACAGTGCCCGGTATTATATAATTGTTTAGTTAGATCATATTGAATGACTAAAAGAATAAATAAATTCAATTGAAAGAGGCTCATATAGATGGATAATTATCATTCATTTTATTAGGTAAACATACTTCAGTAGTTTTTACTTTTTGTTTTTTTCTCCAGTTCTCTAGAATCTATAATTAATGTCAAAATTTATAATTTCCCTTCACCTCTATTTCATAAATGCGCTCTCATTAAAATCACAAGGTCCAGATCAGTAATCCAGCCCTCATCCCCGGTGTTCTTTTGCCCAAGACTTAGGACCCCCACTGCCCTTCTTTTCTTTTCTGGTCCCAGGCCTCTCTTCCCCAAGTGGTCCTGGAACAGAATATCAGCGGATTCCTACCGTGGTCCAAGAGTATCCTAGGTACTGAGGGTTTTCAGACAGCAGAAAACTTAAGCCATGTAACTTTGTGAGTATAAAAAAGAAGGAATGAAAGCACTAGATTCCTGAAAGACTTTGAATGGCTGAAGCCAACCAAGGAGACTAGGTTCTTAAGAAGTTTGGTGTACAGGGATTAGAAGACAGGGCGGAAGTATGATTACTTAGAGGAGGAAGTCTAATTATTGCAGAACCACAAAATCTCAACCAACCTCAGAGGGAGTGCTGGGGTGTCTGAGTTATCCTGTGGTCGCCAAAAGAGTTGTGACTTTCTACCCAACACAATTGGTCCTTGGACTAGGTAGCTCTGTGCAGCTGAGCCAAACCCCAAAGCTGCTGGCAGCTTGAGGCTCGGTGCTGGGGCAAAACAGCCTTCCTTGAAGGAGGATCTGGGCAGTGGAACCCCCTGTCTATCACATAGATCAAAAATAGAATAAAAGAAATCAGTCCCTTGATTCATCTATCTCTAATTCAATCATATACATCCTTGAACTATTAATATATTCTGGGACAATAGTCAAAATACCAAACAACTGCTGCCTCCCAACTCCAGCCATTAGATCCAACACCAACCACCAAAAATCCATTTGGCCTTACCAGTGCAAGCTTCCTGAACGCCAACACTCATGCAACACAGTGTTCCTTTTGCAACCGTGAGGGTAAATTTCTCCTAATCCCTAGTGTTAGGAAAAGAGTTTGTTACGGAAAAAAAAAAGTTTGGGTAACTGAGTTTATCAAAGGATGGATAAAATCCTTTATATATATTTAGTTATTAATATAACTGGGCATTATGATTGGACTTCATGAGGGCTTAGTAAATTCCAGGCATTGTGCTCAACCCTTCAATATCTTGTTTAATACTCAGAGTGCTATGAGGCATGTACCATTATTATCCCATTTACAGGTGATGAAGTGAGTTGAGAAGGAGTAAGTGATATGCTCATGGATAAAACTAATATACTATAGAGCAGGGTTAGAAACCAATATGTGTCTACTCTGGAGCTTGACCCCAGTGCTCTGCTGTGCTACCCCTTTAATTTCTGAACAATCACAGATTTATCTTCCTTTTGTCCATAACTTGTAAAAGAGATGGGGTTGTGAACAATAAAGATAAATTTCCTTCTTGTCCAATTTGGTCTCTTCTTTCTCTATTGTTCTAAACCACCAATCTTTAGACTTACCACCTACTGTTCCAAGTTATGTTTCTTGATTGGCCACTGAAAGTTTGCATCCTTCCTCTTTACTACTTTGCTAACCCCTAATTAGTCAGAGAGAAGAAATCCAGATGATCTAGGTAGGATTTTACTTTTTTAACTCAGGTCATTGCCCTAAGATATATACCTACCTAGCACTGACTGTCTTTATGCATACTTTTATCTCTTTTCTGTTCTTTAGCTTATCTTTTCAATGTCTGTGAATATAAAACATTATCACGATAGGTTTAAATAGCATGCAATGCCTGAAACTCTTCAAATTGTTCTTTCCTGTTTGGATGTCAATGTGACACTTTTAAAATATGCTGTTGAATGAGATATACCAACATGCTACAATAATGAGAACCTCAGTTTCCAGTGTGTTCATATATTTTAGCTGTTATCATTGCAATTCTTATCCAGTGCTTTCCAAACAATGCATTGAAACACATTAGTAAGTCATGAGAATTTTTCTGTGAAATACACCCAAGAGAGCTAATAAAACAGATAATTCTCACCTCTAAGAAAACCACTATGCTATGAGTTATTTTTGAACCGTTTAAAAAAAAATTAAAGTTAATTTCAACCTTGTAGCAAAAGTCTCTTTCAAATGGAGATACTATTGTTCAACTCTCACTGACTAAGATTATAAGAAACAATAGTTAATCCTTTTTTATGAAAAGTGGATTTCAATAGTTAATCCTTTTTTATGAAAAGTGGATTTCAGTCCATATTCACTCTTTCAGAAAATTTTTGAGGTAATCAAATAAGGTTTAAAAGTATTGTGTTGAGGTATTTTTTTTCTTTTTTTTTTGAGAAATAATTGTTACAGCTACATTTTAGGCTAACAAAGGCTTCTTTCACAAATGATGAACTGTGAAAAGCATTGCAAGTGATTTCTCAAATAAATGCAAATAAAAAATGATTGAAAATCTACTTCGTAGCAGAACTATGTGCTTCTTTTGAATCACTAAGAATAGTCTATATGGATGATGGCAGTGTAGACAAATATACAAATCATTGCTTGTCCCTAAGTGGTTCCCTACACAGATACCCAGTGGCAACAACATCCATAGGGTGAAATGCAGGAATATATTGTTAATAAGTTATAACTAATTACATGTGAAAATAAGTAGCCAAACGATAAATATTTTGATATCCACCATGTATAAATTACTCTCTAGATACTGTTTGTCTTAGCCCAGGCTGTTATAGCAAAATATCATAGACCAGGTCATGCCCTCATCTCAACCTAATTACTTCCCAAAGGCCCCAACCCCTAATACCATGATCTTGGGATTAGAGCTTCAACACAGGAACTTTGAGGAAACACAAGCATTCAGTCCATAGCAATATGTCAGTACAAAAAGTCTGAGAATTTCAGCTCTCTCTCAACAGTTTATAATAACCCTCCGAGGAATTAGAGGGGTGTTAGATGTGCCCTCATGGTGAGCTCTGAAGGGCAGAAAGCGTATAATTCCCTGGTTTCATCTTCAGTGCCAAGTACAATAATACAGAGTATGGAATAGGTGTTTGCAGGGTGAATAAATGAATAATGAAGAGAGATGAGACAGACACATGAACATTCAAAAATAACAGCAACATCAAAAAGAATGTCTTATGGGCAAATATACGACAATTTGTCATGTATGTGGTAGAGACAGCATATTGATTTGTTCTAGAAGGAAAAGTTTTCCTCATGCACGTAGATAACCTCGGCTTGGCAGAGTAAAGAGGTAGATGAGTGAAGAGAAGGAATTATTAACTGAGGAAGTTTCATGAGAATAAGCCGCAAGACAGGGGATTTCAAGGTGTTTGCTGGGAATACTAACTAGCCCAAATTTACTACAAATATGGTGGAAGAAAATAATTGAGGGGATTAAATTTTACACCAAATTTTGCAAACTTAGGCCTCTAGAGTCTGCATCAGCTAAGGTATGTTTTATCTTTGTTCTGTACACTTTTAAATGTTTCTAAGTAGCTGTCAATGCATACACCTTAGAAAATTTCACACACAAATTCAGATTCTCAGCTTTTCACAAAAATTATGTGATTTAACAACATTACCCGCTTGTCCAATCAGTGAGATCAGTGGAAATGAAGAAGCAGCTGCCTAGACCTCCCTCCTCTTGTTTACCATTGACCCCACTAGATCTTTTCACTCAGTTATGTTTATCTGTTTGGTCCCTTGCAGTTTGAGAGGTCTGATGAGAATGTCATTGGAGATCAGCTCTCTCTCTCTCTTTCTTTCTCCTCTTCTGGCACATGCACACAGTTAAATCACCATGAGCCTTAACTCTTCCAGCCCTAGAAGTTTGCAACTGTCCTTTCAACTCACACGTGGGAGTGTCAAGTCAGCAATGATCACAGCTCTGAATTGCGACTCTGATTTAAGTCAACAGAAGACCCTATTAAACCTGAGAGCGACAGAGCAGGTACAGGAAGCGTAACAATTTGGGGAAGTTAGACTTTTCGCTCCATGCTGAAATTCTGCCAAGGGATGGGGAGTTATAAAAAGAGTAATTCTATGGTCCCTCTTTTGGTGACCAACTACCTTCAGGAAATCTTTTTGCATACTTTACAAATCTTAAATGCTGCTACTTCACAGCATTTAAAAAAATGTATTCTCAATGGTCTAGAAGCAATAGAATTTCTCAAATGCAGTGGGATAAGGGCTCCGTTTGAGCATTTTACAAAAGTCATGGACCCTAATCCCAGAAAAATTCATACACAATTTTGCATATAATTTCAGAAGGTTCAGGGGATTCTTGGAAAGACCCTTCACTGGCATTTCAGTTGCATGTACAAATTCTAGTTTAAGGCATTTTGTTCAAGGATATTATCAAAAGAGGGTTTAAAGGATAAGCTGAGGACATTTGGAATTCTCAGCAAAGGGCATGAGCAAGGCTCTCAATTCTATACACTTGGAAAATAGTGAGAAGATTTATGTAAAATGTAAGGATTATGGATGGGAGGACATATGATGACAATTTGATACACTAGGAGGGGAACAGAGAAAATAGAAAGGAGAAAATGGGGATAAGACATATGGAGGAAATAGAATCTGACTGATGTTCCCTCTATTTTCAAATCCCAATGTATTGAAGTTGTAGCTCTATCATGGAATACCCAAGATGGTCTGGAATTCCAGCAATTCTACATTGCCAATCCAACATCCAGGGCCAGTCTTTCCTGCAGTATGAACTTATTTTCTGTTTGAAAATTGCCTCTCCTATGTGACCTATATCTTACTTCATGTTATAAAGCTGTGGTAGTGTACCTTTTTCAAACCTCTTACCATTGATATTAAACTAGAAGATTTTTGGAGCCAAATTAGTCTTAATCTTCCATGCATCTTCTGCAATATGCTGTACACTCTCAAGTTTTAGTAGAAACGCAATACTTTCTTTAATAAGTTAAAGATTGTAATTAAAGTTATGTTTTAGAGTCAAATGGATTTCAAATCTCAATGGAGGAGTTGTAGTTCTTATTGCTACCACGTTTGAGAATGGTCAAACATTTTCCATTATGTGTAATGTAAAAGAGTAGGAACTAAATAATATTGGGACAACATCTACAACCTGTATTTTATGATTCAAGGCAATGAGATTTTTCTTTCTACAATCTGAATTTTTAGCTACATCCTCAAATGACAAGTATGTGGTAGTAATATGTCATTAGGGAAAACTTAATTACCATTTTTAATTTTTAGAAAATCTGTCAATCATGAAAGCAAATGGACCTGAAAATTCAAATAACTGAAAGATACAACAGATATCTCAACAGAAAAGAATGTTTCCTGTTTTTTCTTGGATTTGTCATTAATCTCACTTATCTATTAGAATTTAGACATATTCTCTTTAACACAACGAAATGCCTTGCAAAGATCTAACCTAGAAAAGGACATGGATGTGAAAAATAAGTGAAAGAAAAATGACAGTTTTTGCTTTCGGTGTTCAAAGGAGCACGGCCCAAGTGCTATGTCCCACAGAGAATCGAATGTGAATAAAACATGTGCTCTGCTCCTTGAGGAGCTTCCAGGCTGACAGAGGAGCTAATGCCTAGAAATAATTTCAATTCAGAGGGGAAAATACAGATTTCCTGATGCGTGCTCTGTATGGCAGCTTAGGAGAAGAGGAGAGTGGTTCTAGAAAGGAACCTCAGGAGCCATTTTTTAAATACGTGGCATTTGAACAGGTCTTAGAGAAAGAACTGAGTTTGAGTATGACTCTTTTCAATGAGGTGCTGAACTAAATTACAGAAAACAGAAGAGGCCAGTTAATAAAAACAGTGACATTCTTAATTGTCTGCATGCTTCTGATCTCCAGCTGCTCAATTTACCAAGTAGCTTTGTCTAATTAGAATGTCTTGAGATAAATTTGATGTTTTTGAACCTGTGTGATCAACCAAAGGAAAATATCTGTTAATGCTGTCATCACCCCTAATTCTTACTCAGTGTTTACTTGGCTGGGCTGACCTACCGTATTTGCCATGATGTCATATTGCCATATTTTTGTAGAAGGATTATAGAAGTATGCAACTACGTATGCTCCATTTAGTTTGTAAGCCAGATTTCTATTTTGAGAATATTCCAGGAAATATATCGTTCTTGTTTGGAATGATCTTTTTTGTTTCATCTCCTTCCTATGGGAACTTTGATTTAACTTTTCCAAAATTACTTAATATCTTAGTATCTAACATGCTAGATAAATATTTACCTTCTTTTTACCTTGCAACCAAAAAGCCACAGAGTCGTTGACTTGGGACAGGGAGGAGAAATTTTCTTCCTAATTTTTTCATATTAATTTCAATCAAATTGCAATTATGACCATATATTGCGACACTTTCTTATATTTAAATACGATTTAAAACAGTACCATCATAATTTGAGTCCTTTTGTACTGCCAGGATAACGATATTATAATTGTACTGTAGCTTCAAATGGCTTGAAAATTAAAAAAATTAGGAACACGTCCAAAATATTACTTTCAGCTTTGTATGGCATTGCCATTTTTATTTTAATTTATTAATTTTATGCATAAATATTAGTATTTGCTGGTTACCTCCACTAAGTAACTGTGACTCAGGGATAAATCATACAGATTAAATCAAACCCTTAAGGGTTTACAGCTAATAGGAATAGAAATGCTTTTAAACATATGCATATATTAAAGCAGCTACCTTATCACCTCTGGTTGCTGGATAAGTGGGGATGTCAAGATGAGCTGTGAGGTGGATGGTATTCATTTACAAAGTGTGCCCACAAGTCAACTTTAACTAATAAAAGCTAATGTGAATGACTGGCTTTTAAAATTGTTTCTAATACATGGGAATGCATTAAAAATTATCCTTCAGAGAGTATCACTCTCATTCGCTTGTGTTTCAAATTATTTCCTTGGGTGGAAGATAGGGATGAGGAATAACTAGGGGCCCCTGAGAGTGCTCCCTGAAATCTGTCACATGGTGAGCACACTTGTCATGCAGATCACAGCAAATAAAGAATAAATATGTAGAAGTAATCAGGTGTCCTGCCTGAGTGCTATGAGAGATGCACACATACAGAGCTTTCAGAGTATATCAAAGAAGACAGTCCTCAAAATCAGACCAGAGAGAAGGTAAAGATGTCTTGGTAGAGAATCATTTGTACCTTAACATGAAAAAGCTAGCATCTTTTTAAAACGTTGAGCCCTAGGTCCTGAGAGAGAATGCATGCATTAGGGCTAAGACTGTGGGTATTGGGATTGAAAAGGCAAAAATCAGTCACGGTGAAGAATTAGTCCAATTACCTAATGCTGCATAACAAACCAACCCAAAAATTAGTGGCTTAAGTGGACAATTTATCATTATTACATATTATTTTGTAGATCAAATATTTGGACAGGGATGATGTGTCTTCGTTTCACACTGCCTGTGACCTTAGGTGGGATAAGCAGAAGGTGCTGAAATAGCTGGGGGGGTGTTTGGACATCTCTCTCTCTCTTCCTCCATTCGTCCTCCACAAATGACTAGCTTGTGCTTCCTTACAGCATGGCTGCCTCAGTATACCCAGACACCTTATATAGTGCTGTAGGGAAGAAAGTAAAACTGCCAGCTCTCTTACAGGCTAGGCCTGCAGCTGGCATAGTACTATTTCTACCATAATGTATTGATCCAAGTTATCATAGGCCAGCCCAGATTCAAGGGGAGGGAACATAGACCCCACTTCTCAATGAAAGAAAATCAAGTAATTTGTCACCATCTTTAATCAATCATAAGTATTCTTTAATTTAACAACTGTTTATTGAGTACCCACTGTATACCACCCACTGTTCTACTTGATCTTGTTACCGTGGCAAACAAAATAAAATCTATGACCATATGAAGGAATTTTCTAGTAAAGAAAAGAAAGAGGAGAAAAGCAAATAAATGTAAGTTTGATAGTAAGGTACTGTGGTAATGATAGTGTTCACAAAATACACATAAGCTCCTCTATATTTCCCAGTTTTGCTTGCAATTAGTTTAGGGCCATCTGACTAGTTTAGGTCCATGGACTGAGAGCAAAAGTGATGTGTGTCACTTTCAGGCCAAGTGATGTGCCTCTTACATCCTTTCTCATCCTTTTGTCTTTAGAATTTGCATATACTAGATCATGTGGCAGCAAGATAGAGGAGGGACATTTAACCCATTCAGTCTCTGATGGAAGCAAGAAAAAAACCTTTGTTGTGTTAACCCACTGAGGTTTGGGGTTTGTATATTACCACAGAATAATGCAGCATTACTTAACCTGACTGATGCATGTAATTGGTGCTATGAAGAAAAAGAATTAAGGTGAAGGAATACAGAATGACTGTGGGTGTAGGAGTACAATTGTAGACAAAGTGATCAGGGCAAGAATTAAGACATCTTGTTATTAAAATGTACTAGAACTTTCAAACCCAGTCCCAGACTTTTCCTACCCCACCACACTGCCTCCTGTATATATTGGAGAGTTGCAGATGTCCTTGATATTCAGATACATATGATATTAACATTTTAAAAAACTGGTCTGTTGAGTTTTAAAGGAGAATAAGAAAAGGTAATGTTGGAATTATCTAACAGAGGAAGATCTTGAAAGCCAGACTATGTAGGCCAGGATATTTTTAGCAAATAACTTTGGAAACTACCCCACACTTTTGGATGTAGGGGTAGCTTTATAATAATGTTTGGCAATGACTTTGGCACGTGGAATTGGAAAGGATTGACAAAACAGCAGACTAAACACAGCAGATAGCACTATAAAATTTTCTTGAATACTATTTTCTTAGATAGATGCTTGTCCAGTGCTCACAGTGATGATGGATATGTTTGGAGCCAGAGAAAACCATCTTTTGCTTACTATTTCTGTGACATGAGATGCATCACTAAGTTCTCCAAGACTTAATATCCTCACATGTCAAAAAGGAATAATGACGCTGCCATAGATGGGTTATTGTAAGAAGTATCAATTATATGTGCACAAAACTTACCAGAATATTTGTCATATAGGGGATTCTCAATAAAACTGTAGCTATCATTTTATTATAACTAATGATGTAGACTGGCACTCATGAGACTATGCCAATCATTGTATGAAAAGCACTTTGGAGGAGCCCAAGAATCTCATGACATAGCCCTTATCCTTATGCTCAAAGCCTTGTTATAGATGATAAGAGAAAAAAAACATGATGAGATAAAGTAATGTACTGGCAAGAAAAGCCTTGGAAAAAGAGATGACACAATGCACTAAGTAAACTTTAATATAATGATAGAGATAATATGTATTTTGTCAGTGAGAAAATAATCTATTCTAAAACCATTGACAATTTATGTTATTAATTTTTTAAATATATTATTACTAATAAGAACCCATGTAGATACTTTCACAGGTAGAGAAAGTGACAGTCCTAAGATTGTGCCTTTTATGTTTTGTTCCTTAGGGCTCATGCTCTTACAGTGGCAGGGTACAGTAGATCTCATCAGGCTTTAAGTAAAAATATATAAAATATATATTTTATCTTTAATAAATTAGCCAGTAACTCTCTCCCTCAAAGATCTCTCATTTTTCAAACAGAATGTCCTGATGATTTAAAAGTCTAGATCCTACCTTCTTCTACTCTGTTTACCACTCTGAGTTTGAAACTCAAAACAGAAATGTCAACACATAAAGAATTAACACCTTTCCAGCCAGAACAAAAATTGAGTAAGAAGTCAAGATCCATATTTTATAATATGTTTCTGCAAAATAATAAGAACTTTAAGAGATTTCAGTGGTTTGACCCTTCTCTCTACTGGTGTCCAGGGCTTTGTTCCTTTGTTCTACGAGGTCCACTTTGGGTCTTTTCAATATGGCCAGTCATCTTCTATATGTGATTCTCCTCATTCCTCAACACAAATTGGACCACAGCGTTTTCTTACTAGGAGTCATGGTAATTCTATATCATGTTATTCTTTTCCTTTGCTTTGCACTCAAAATAGGTCAGTGTGAATGAAAACATTTCCGACTGCCTTTTGAATTTCAGTCAGTCCAGGTAATTCCAACAAATGCATTGAAAATTTGCTGTCATTGTGACAACCCCATCAAACATCTTGTCAACCATATCAAATTAAAATTCCCCATTCTCCTATTTAAATACCTACCACTTCACAGTCACTGAAAAAAATCCAGCAATGTCATACAGCACAAAACAAAGGCAACAGCTGCCTGAGTTTATCAAATTACTCAGATAATCAATCACTCATTGCTAGAGAATTTCATTACTCATGTAATGATATGCCTGGCACATGGGAAGTGCCCAATAAACGGCAGATATTATTTCTATTTGAAAGGCAAATTGTGTTTTTAACTCATTATTCATGTTTTTTTCCTCTTCAGATTTCTCTGTTCATTTTTCCACAATTCTGTTTCCCTAATGGCTAAAATATGTATTTGAGAGCTATGATTTTACATCATCTATATTATCGAAGAATCGGTCTTAAATATGCCCTTCATCTAAACTTACATACAGTCTATGCTCAGTGGATCCAAGAGGAGAGTAGCATAGAGAAACCAAAAGAGTTGTTAGCAATTTTGGACTGTGATTCTCCCTTTAATTGCATGAGGCTTCTTATCCTTAGGTTTCAGAGCTTGGGTCAATAACTAAAAGCTAGTGAAAAATGGAAGAAGGGAAATATTTTGCAACAAAGCAGACCATGGAGATTAGAAGCCATTTGAAATTTCCTAGGGGTTTGTTACACAAAGTGTGGTCCCTAAGTCAGCAGCATCAGCAGCATCTGGGTGCTTGCTGGACATGCAGGATCTGAGGCCCCACCCAGACCTACGGAATCAGTCTGCATTTTATCAAGATCCCCAGGGGATTTGTGTGCCCATTAAAACTTGAGAAGCACTATACTAGGACACACAAACACTAACCATGAACTTCAAAAACCCTTTAGTAGAGAGAGGGAGTGCAATGTATTGAGAGAGATTCAAGGAGAAAGGCTTCACACAAAGTTAAGGAAACTAGAACGCAGCTAGCTGTGTGGCTTGCCAACAGTTAGTTAGATGGTTGTAAGAGGTGGAAGCTGGATGTGACTATAGATCTGAGCCCACTTTGACCTTTTCCTTATATCACCTTGAAAAAGAATTTTATTGGTAATCTCTGAGAGCAGGATTTTCTTTCTCTTCTTTTGAAATTTAGATGATGAAACTAAAGTGGCTGACAAAACTTTTTTTTTTTTTTTTTTTATTTATTTATTTATTTATTTATTTATTTATTTATGGCTGTGTTGGGTCTTCGTTTCTCTGCAAGGGCTTTCTCTAGTTGCGGTGAGCGGGGGCCACTCTTCATCGCGGTGCGCGGGCCTCTCACTATCGCGGCCTCTCTTGTTGCAGAGCACAGGCTCCAGACGCGCAGGCTCAGTAGTTGTGGCTCACGGGCCCAGTTGCTCCGCGGCATGTGGGATCCTCCCAGACCAGGGCTCGAACCTGTGTCCCCTGCACTGGCAGGCAGACTCCCAACCACTGCGCCACCAGGGAAGCCCACTGACAAAACTTTTAAACATGTATCCTTCTGGGTACTAAAGGAATGCCTATTCAATAATAATAATTTAAAGGACACTAAAAGTCACTTTTAAAGACATGACACAGTGCCTTCCATTTTTTCTTTATACATACATCCAATGCTCAGTATTTATAGATTCCATATTTGCAAACTCATCAACTTGCTAAAATTTATTTGTAACCCCAGCCTCAATACTCATGGCACTTTCACAAGCATTGTGGACATCCATAGAGTGTGGAAAATTTGAGTCTGATGTACACATTTCCGGTCGAGATTGAACAAGGTGCTGCTCTGACTTCTTTTTTCAATTCTCACACTGTAAACAAGTATCCTTTTCACTATCTATTTAGCTCCACGTTTTTTACATTTTTGTGCTTTTTTGTTGGTGATTCCACTCTAAGATGGTCCCCACATGGAGTGCTGGAGTGCTGTCTAGTTTTCCTGTGCTTTAGAAGGTTGTGAGGTACTTTATGGAGAAAATACGCGTGTTAGATAAGCTTTGCTCAGGTATGAGTTACAGTGTTGTTGGCTATGAACTCAGTGCTAATGAATTAACAACATATGTTAAATAAGGTAACCTTAAATAGAGGTACACATAAAACAAGGTTATGTATTGATTGGTTGACGAAAATCCTGTGACCAGGGACTCACAGGACCCTAACCCTGTATTTCTCCTAGAGCAGTGGTTCAATATTTGCTGATTCAGTGTTCACAACAATTTTATAGAACATAGCTACTACAAATAATGAGAATTGATTTTTTGTACTTCTTCTTGTTAGGAATACACAATGTCATATTATCTTTCAGTCATTTTTCTGTGCCATTTTTAGCTGGACATCTACTATATATAGGTACTTTCTATACATTACTTTTTTCACGAACCATTAAGCCTATCAAGAGCATTTTCAGGCATTAATTTTCCCTAGGAAATGACAGTTGAATTTGATGATGTGTTATGTATATGATAATTATATAATACAGGCAATTAAAGTTCAGGACAGAATAATGAATGATCCTATTGAGTTGCCTGATCAATGATGCCTGGAGTCATCATAAAAGCCTCCCCAGTGGGGGTGGCATTTAAACCAGACACTGATAAGGAAGTACAATTGTCTTAGTTAATGAGGAAGAGGTCACAAAATCTACACATGGGAAACAAGGACAAGGTACCAAGACCAAATCCAGCATGCTCTGGCGTTGTACAGAGGCCATGGAAAGGGATAATAAGAGTAGGATGTCTGTTCATAATAGAAATCAGTGGGAGTGAGAGGCAGACAGACATGGTGGGCACACAATTCTGGAAAGCCTGGAAAACCCCACTGAGACACAAACAGAGATGCTTGTGTAGGAGAGGAAAAAATAAATTTCCCTCTACCCTTCTGAGTTCTTAGCTGAGATCCCTGTTATAAAAGATAGATTAATCAGAAAAAAGCAAGCAGAAGTTTATTAATATATACCTCATGTACACATGGGAGATACCAGGGAAAAATGAGAAGCTCAAAGAGGTAGCTTAGAACTCCGTCTTGTATAGCATCTTTAACAAAGAACAATAACTTTGTGGAGAGATGACAGGACAGAGGAAAGTAGTTTTAAGCTTACAAGATAAAGGCTAGTTAGTAAAGTTTGTTTTATGCATACCTCTGGTGCCGTCTCCTGGCTGGTAGGGTAAAAAGCTGTCTCCGGTGATTAAGTTTTGTTCTTCCTGGTAGAGAGGGGAGGAGGGACACTTTTGAAAATTTATGTCCTGATTTTAGGTAAATAGGAAAAGGGCAGAGAGCATTACTCATATCTGCTTATTCTCAATTGTCTTCAGTTTAAAATAATCCTTATGCCAAAGCAGCATATTTGGGGGTGGCATATTCTGCTATCCTTCACTTGTTTCTTTGCAGCTAAATCCAGAACTTACTGGTTTGCAAAAATAAAAAAGGGACTTATATGTCCCTCAAGGACACACTATAGATCTCTTATTCATAGAGGAGCATGAAGTAAAATGAAGTACTATTCTCAGAATAAAAAGAAAAGCAAAAATTATGTATCCCCTTTGTTGGGAAATAGGTAAGTCCCATAATAAATAATGAGGATGTCTTAGATTTGTATAAACCTTCAAAGTCCCTTCCAGATGCATGATCTCATTTATCCTTACCACAAACCTGCGATGTGTGAATTGTGATGATTATCCCAATGTTTTAAAGGTGAATGTTAATCGGGTGAAAGAGCCGGTGGTCCCATATTTAATCCCTAGCTATGTAAGGATCACTCAACAGTGTTGAGGAGTGGGAGGAAGATACCCAGGGCGAGAGAAATCCACACACTCATCAAAGTGACTGAGATAACAGAGAAAGGGGTGAACAAGAAGGCAGAGGAAAGGTGCCAGAAGGGGGACAGGATATATCCTGGCAAGTGGATTTGGAGGTAAATATTGGCAGTTTAGGGGGTTAGAGTTCTTGCTATGGGGACATTTGAGGGCAAGTCTGCATTTCTTTCAACAGGGGAAGGGATGGAACACAGGTGCAGCTTATTTAGGAGGTAATTATTGGTGGAGAAAACTGAGGCAATAAGATCATTTATTGGAGAATTCAAATAAGAATCTTACAACAGTGATACGGAGAAAGATTGTTGGGGAGATAGGAGTGAGCTTAATGAGCAGGAAGCTGGCAACTGCCCCTTCCAGGAGATGCTCTGGATTCTGTGACAGACTCTGTTAGGATCATCCAGCTGTGGGCGGGACCAGTCATAAAGTTTTCAGCAGATGTTTGTGGAGGTCATATCTGCCGGGACTCTGGAGGAGAACGTCTACTCCAGAATTATGACATGTGATTGATCTAACCCAGCTATAATCTTAATCCACCCAGTGGAAACCAATGACATTTTGTTGGAAGTTTTGATAAGTGTTCCGGACAGCATAGTACAGCAGTGAGATGTAGTGGATTTTGTGTCCACTGGATTTGAGTTTTGGCCATCTTTAGCAAATTTCCCTTTCTGTGCCTCAGTTTCCTCCTATGCATAGGAGAATGAAGGGACACAATGCATGCAAAACACTTGGCACAATACTTGATACATAAATGGTTATTTTGATATTATTTATCTGAAAAAAATCTAGCATTTTCTGGCACATATCAGGCTTCCAAAAAAATTGGTTCTATTGTCTTCTTCTACTCTGTATTTAAAAAACAAGTACAAAGTAAAGCATACCTCTAAAAAGCATTGTTTGTCTCTATGTCATGATCCATTTGTATTCTTTTAATTTAATGGAATTAGTTAAATAAGAATGTCTTTCCACTTTAGGTAAATCTGAGGATTACAGAGACAGCTGTGCTGTCACAGACCAAGATGACTTTCTTTCCTGACAATTTGGCTCTTTCTTGGTGCTTAGAAACACCTCCAGTAACTACTGACGAAATAATCTCCACAATGTAAACAGAATACAGAAATATATTGAATGTTCCTCTAGGTAACCTAATAAAGCCTTTAAACATGGAGCGCGAGCTGAATCAACTTGCCTAGATAGTAAATTCTCCATGATTATAATACATTAGTGTCGTTTAGAACTCTGATTTCTCCTCTTTTTTTTTTTTAAATTATTATTTATTTATTTATTTTGGCTGTGTTGGGTCTTCGTTTCTGTGTGAGGGCTTCCTCTAGTTGCGGCAAGCGGGGACCACTCTTCATCGTGGTTCGCGGGCCTCTCACTATCGTGGCCTCTCTTGTTGAGGAGCACAGGCTCCAGACGCGCAGGCTCAGTAGTTGTGTCTCACGGGTCCAGTTGCTCCGCAGCATGTGGGATCCTCCCAGACCAGGGCTGAAACCCGTGTCCCCTGCATTAGCAGGCAGATTCTCAACCACTGCGCCACCAGGGAAGCCCCTGATTTCTCCTCTTAAGGAAAATTCTTCCCCTCTCCTTTCTAGGGTCATAATACCTATCTCTGTCTTTTTTATTTTCTCCCAAACAAAATTGTAGCATTGTGAGGTCACATTCTGACCCTCCTTTTAGAATCATAGGGAAACAAAGAACACCTTGAAGACTGTTCCCATCTTACAGGTGTGGAAACTGAGACCTGAAACAGTCCAAAGGTATGCCCAGAGGAGGGAGGCAGAGAATGGAGATCGATGTTGACTGAGCATGTGGCCTGTTGCAGCACTGTGTTGGTTGTTCGCTCTTGGGTCATCTAATCTGATCCTTTCACCTGCCCCCCAAGAAGATTAGGTATCTTGTCTGTGTTTTAGAGGTAAGGGAACAGCAGGAAGTGGCAGGGCTAACATCAAACCCAATTCTCCTGATTCCCACTTCCTCTACTTGATGCTGATTTCATCACAGAAGCTGTTGGCTGCCAAATCCACAATATGTTTCATTTAGATAAAGAATATTTGCTTCCCAGATATGTATGCATGCTGTCTGCTTATGCGCCCACGTTTTCTCTAAAGTTGTTTTCCTTCTAGTTGCTTTGCAGACCAAAAAGTTTAGTTTCTTGTCATCATCATCATCTTTTCTGGCTTCTTGGATTTCCCTAGGATGAAATCAGATTTTCCTATCTGATTGCAACAAATTTGTGGTCAGTAGCAAACAGAGTACAGAGAGTGAAACTGTATTTGTGTGTTTCGCAAATGTGCAGTTTTTGAAATATGAACAGTCGCTTATTTGAGAAGGCCCTTCTTCTGGCTTGCTTGCTCCATAATCCAAATTCAATTACTTTAATTTGAAATTGCTTTGCATGGTTAGTTTTTGGAAATGTGAAGTTAAATCTTTAAGTTTGAGACTGCCTGAGAAACCTCTGATAGAATACTTCATTGAACAAGGAAAGTAGAAAGGGTGCACGTAATGATTGCTGACTCTTGCTAATGGGCCAGTTTTTCATGAAATTTACAGGCCGAAAGAGAAGTCCAATAAAACTGCTTAATTTCACTAAGAGTCAACAATCTATCTAGAACATGTCAGATGTTCATATTCAATATCTGAAATCCTCACTATCTCACTATACAATAAAAATTCTCACTGTTTTGTATCTGCGGATATTCATATACATTGTCAGATATCCTTGCTACAAAACTTTAGGGTTGAAGCTAAAAGAATATTAGGGGTTAAAGGTTGAAGAAGACAAGCTGAGAAAATATAGGTAGAACATTGACTGGTCAGGCATTATATGGTAATTTTTACGTTCTTCAAAACTGAGTTCCATTTCAAGAAAAAAAATGCATTTATCTTATCACATGAAGAAAGTTAATCAAAATAGTAAGATAGATGAAAAGGGAAATACATACTATTTGAAAAAGAACTCCAGATGTTTTTGGACAAGCCATTTGAAAGCCTCTCTGGTCATTTCCATCTACACACTTTGAGTCCTGTTTTTATATTTTCAGGTGCCTGAGATCACATTTCAGGTGCCTTAGTAACTTCAAATTTTGGTTTGGTCAGGATTAAGCAGAAGTGCAGATTATGTCTTTGTTTGTTTCTTTTAAATTTATTTTTCATATATATCCTGCCTAAAGCAGCATTGCAATAAAGAAGAGTATGGTTATACTGTGAAAACAGTGCTTTGATTTAAGGTCTGAGACAATTTTTAAAAGTTCAGTAGTAGGTAGAAATCAAGATGCACTTTTAAAATGTGACCATTTTCCCTTCTGTAAAAGGATCAGTTGCAATATTTTGACAGTGAACTTGCCTTCTAAACCCAACAAAGAAACTCAAGTCTTCTAGGTCCTGAAGCCCCAAATCAATATTCCTTTTTAATTATTTTTAATCCTTGTTGTAAAATAACCAGTTGTGACCTTGTTCCCCTTAAAGTGTTCATGGGAAGTGGCCACTTGTGGAAAATGCGACAGAGTCAAGTCTGCTTCTTATTATGGGAACACCAAATGTTTTAAAGACAGGAAGTCTGAAAGCATTTGGCTTCAATTTAAATGGAGAAAATAGGCCTTCTTTTGAGCTAGTCATTCTTGCTCCTCTAGCAAGCTTTTGGAGCACTTTTTTTTTTTTTAAAGCAAGCTTCTTTCTTGTTTTGTTTTTTTTTTTAATTTTTATTTATTTATATTTATTTTTGGCTGTGTTGGGTCTTCGTTTCTGTGCGAGGGCTTTCTCTAGTTGCGGCAAGTGGGGACCACTCTTCATTGCAGTGCGCGGGCCTCTCAGTATCGCGGCCTCTCTTGTTGCAGAGCACAGGCTCCAGACGCACAAGCTCAGTAGTTGTGGCTCATGGGCCCAGTTGCTCCGCGGCATGTGGGATCCTCCCAGACCAGGGCTCGAACCCGTGTCCCCTGCATTGGCAGGCAGATTCTCAACCACTGCGCCACCAGGGAAGCCCAGGAGCACTTTTTGATAGGCTGCTTCCTGTGCTCACTAGTCATTCATTAAATGACCACTTACTGAGTATCTAAAATCATGCTAGACATTAGGCATGTAAAGATGAATACAAAACGAAAGTACCACTCCCAGGAATTCACAATCTGTTAATGAAAGCAGACATGTAAATAAATAAGACCCATGAAATGTTACTCTCCATTGTATCACTCTATCTCCTTAAAATAGCAGTTACAACAACCTGAAATTGTCTACTTTATTTTGTCTCTCCTATTAGAATGTAGGTGCTCTGAGGGCAGGGATCTGGCATACAGAAGACACCCAAAAGAATGAGTTTAATAAATAGAATAGTATAGAACGGAATACTGGATTCTTACAGGGGATTCCAGGGCTCAGAAGTGATAAGTCTATAGACGGCTACAAAATATTTTCTGCTGCTCTCTCGAAGCTTGTTTCTGCAGATCTATCTACCCCATGTCTGCCACTTTAGGCTTCACTTTAAGGCAGTTGGCAAAACTGCCTCGACTCACCCACGCAAACATGGGGATGGGGACTTGGAGAATTCCCTGTGGCCTCTCACGTTGCAGCCTTTCCCATTTGGGACCATTGAGGCCAAGGGTTCATCATAAAGGAGCTGGGGCACTGAGCTCAAACTGGAGATTTATGGCTTTGAATCTCAGCTCTTCTGCTTATTGGAGTGAGCAAGTTTTCAATCTCAGACTCTCAGACTCTTCACCTGTAAACTGGAGAGGTAATCGCACTTTCCTCACAAAGCTGTTTGTAAAATCCTCAGCCTTTAATGTGCATTAGTTGAATCTGCATTTGTTCCACCAATGTTTAGAGATTATCAAGCCATTTTCTGAGAGTCTCATGCCTTATAAGTCATTCCTCCAGCTGTGTGGTAGGACTCTGACTTTAGAACTTTTACCCCCATGTCGCCATTGCCTGATATTGGTGAGGGCGTTTGAAGCCCTTCAGCAGAAGGTGAAGTGGGCAGTGTTTATGTGTCTGACCTGGAAGCTCCAGGAAAGTGGGAGGAGAGGCCCGTCTCAAAGTCATGGCCCTGTGAGACTGTAGGCAGTACTTGTGTGAGTCATCAACAGCCCTGCCGCCGTGGCATCTCTGAATTCCCCAAGCACCAAAGGCAAAAAAGAAACAAAGCAAAAGGTAATGGAATCTTTGGGGTAAATTTAATGACAATCTAAGAGGAATGTTTTATTGTGGAAGTTGTGGAAAGCATTTCTTTTGTTTGCTTTCAGGGCTACTTTATAAAACTAATTGTGGCAGATGCACAGTGGAAGTAATTAATGAGAAAGATCATGCTGAATGGGAACTATAATTCTATCCATTTGAGGCCATTAATTTGAACTAATTTGATATAAAAAATTCGAACTGAAGGTTGTCTGGATGTTTATCATTTTCTGCCAAGCTTGTTAACTTCCTCAGTAGGCAGCAAAGGGGCGACTTTATTGATCTAGTGTTTGCAAAGACTTGTTTCAAGCAAACACCACGTTACAGTGAATCTAGCAACTTCTAACTCAAGTACTTTATTTTAAAAAGTAAGCATGAAACAACTCACATAGCAGTTTTCAAGATTCATTTTGCTTCCAGGGCCAAGAGATATGCTTGATGCTTGAAACTTTTTTCAGCAAACATAGAATACAAAACCTGTGCTTATCTTTTCCTTCTCAAATGATATCTTCTTGGTAAGAAGTTAGCATTTTCATCAGGCCCAGTGTGTGGAAGCCATCTATCTCCAATTGCATTTATTCCCAAAGTAATCTTTATGCATTCCATACACTTTGCCATGCTGAGGATAAAATGTAATAAATGAAGGAATAAGACTTAGGTTCAAGAGACACATACTCTAATACCTTATAGCTCTATGATATTGGGCAGGTTAATTAAAATCACTCATCCTCAATTTCCTCCTAGAATTGTGCAGATTACATATACAGTATAATATAAAAAGCGTAGCATATGTAATAGAATACATGCAAAAAACATAGCATATGTAATAGAGCACAAGTAAGAGGTCCAGCGGAGTGTATCCCAAGCAGACCCTGAGACAAGGATTCAGGGGCTAGTGATTTATTCAGGAAGTGCTCCCAGGAGAAAGGAGGACGGGAGTGGGGGAAGGAAGGTTGGGAAGGGGAAGAACTCCAGCAAGGATATGATTTCAGGCGAAGTCCCAGCCTCAGCATGATTTTGTAGAGAGGAACTCCGTTGTGCAAATTACGGCTCAGAGTTTGCCATAACTTAAGGCAGAAAAGCTGGGTCTCTTTCCTCCCTCAGTAATCATTATAGCTGCAGGGTACAGTGAGGCCATAAACCTAAGGTGCTTCCCACTCTCTGCCCCTGTGGACACAGGGTCTCCAGCAACCCAAAGGCCATCCACCAGAGCTGAGTCACAGACGCAGGCCATTAGAGGAAGCAAAAGCTTACTGAAACAGCCAGAGGCTCTAGAAGCCGGTAACAGGGACCCAAGGGGATCTAGGCAGAGCACCGAGGCTGTCCACTACAATAATACATAGTCTAGTCTCAGTAAATGTTATTTCCTTACTTTTTCCTACACAGTCTCTACTTCTGCCATATGTATAGTCTCCTAGTTAATGAAGTCTTGAGGTCAGAGATTGTATATTTTTTGGCTTTCCAATGACTACACATCACCACCAATAAGAATTTGCTGAGCGCACAAGAATATTAACATGAGTCATAACTTGTGAAACTAAGATTGTTATTCATTTCTAGTTTGCTGTAAATCTCAGAGCCACATAGGGATGGTAGACAAAGATTGTTATTGCTTGTTGTTTGTTGCTACAGACCACATGGCAATTTCAACCACTCTGCTTTTTATATTTGAATGATCAGTGAAATGTCATATTTTAACCTCAAAATTTTTTTTTAATATCTTTATTGGAGTATAATTGCTTTACAATGGTGTGTTAGTTTCTGCTTTATAACAAAGTGAATCAGCTATACATATACATATATCCCCATATCCCCTCCCTCTTGCGGCTCCCTCCCACCTTCCCTATTCCACCCCTCTTGGTGGTCACAAAGCACTGAGCTTATCTCCCTGTGCTAGGCGGCTGCTTCCCACTAGCTATCTATTTTACATTTGGTAGTGTATATATAAGTCCATGCCACTTTCTCACTTCGTCCCAGTTTACCCTTCCCCCTCCCCATGTCCTCAAGTCCATTCTCTATGTCTGCATCTTTATTCCTGTCCTGCCTCTAGGTTCTTCAGAACCTTTTGTGTTTTTTTTTAGATTCCATATATATGTGTTAGCATACGGTATTTGTTTTTCTCTTTCTGATTTACTTCACTCTGTATGACGGACTCTAGGTCCATCCACCTCACTACAAATAATTCAATTTCATTTCTTTTCATGGCTGAGTAATATTCCATTGTGTATATGTGCCACATCTTCTTTATCCATTCATCGGTTGATGGACACTTAGGTTGCTTCCATGTCCTGGCTATCGTAAATAGAGCTGCAATGAACATTGTGGTACATGACTCTTTTTGAATTATGGTTTTCTCAGCATATATGCCCAGGAGAGGGATTGCTGGGTCGTATGGTAGTTCTATTTTTAGTTTTTTAAGGAACCTCCATACTGTTCTCCATAGTGGTTGTATCCATTTACATTCCCACTAACAGTGCAAGAGGAATCCCTTTTCTCCACACCCTCTCCAGCATTTATTGTTTGTAGATTTTTTGATGATGGCTATTCTGACTGGTGTGAGGTGATACCTCATTGTAGTTTTGATTTGCATTTCTCTAATGATTAGTGATTTTGAACATCCTTTCGTGTGTTTGTTGGCAATCTGTATAACTTCTTTGGAGAAATGTCTATTTAGGTCTTCTGCCCATTTTTGGATTGGGTTGTTTTTGATACAAATATTTTTGATACATATTAAAATTAGCTTTGACAGTTGCAGGCAAGGTAAATGATTCGATATTTAAGAAACTAGCAGTTCTGACAAATTCATCAGAGAGGCAACTGTTCTTCAATGTATTAAAGATGAGAACAGGAATCGACTAGCCACTGAGATGGGAAATGAAGCTCGATGGTCTCACACAAAACACTGCATCTGAGAAACTTTCAGCAACTGCCAGCCGGGACTCATGCCCATTGAAAGCAAAGGTAATTGAGAGCCAGGGATAAGAGAAGGGAATTGCTTTGGGCCATTATCAGGTTTCCTATTGATCATGTTGGACTGTAACATGCTGTTCGTGGATCTCACGTAGGCTTACCCTTATAGGCTCTGAAAACTGATAGTGAGAAAGAACCGTCCAATGATCCTTACCACAGGGGGCAGGGCAGCTGTGAGGTTCTCCAGCTGTGAACCAGGTCTGAAACTGCCATATTGCCTAACCCCAGTAGCTGTAACTCAGGCAAAAGGAAATATTTCCCCAAGCTGTGTTGACTAGGCTGAGTTTTAGGAAGTGACATTTACTTTTAATTCATTCAGTAAGTCTTTTGTCTGGCATGTAATCTCCACTAACACTTAGGATAACAGATGGAACTTATGCCGTGCCTTGAAAATTAATGTGTCCCTCCGCTGGTGACTGACAGACGGAAGCCATCGCTGGGACTAAAGATTTCTAAGGCTGTCCCAGACACCCAGAACTCAACTTTGAGAAGCATCATGGGCTACCATGCTCAGGAAGACCAGAGTACAGACAGGGGTACCCCTCGATCTTAGGCTTTAGAGACTTTGGCTGAAGTTAAAAAGACCATTCTAATTTTATTCACTCTGCATTTGAAAGTGGAAACAAAACAGAACAGCTTAGAGAGCCCAGAGAGAACATTCTCAACACAGCTTGTGCTATTAAAGAGGCAAACTGCCTCCATCCTGGACAGCTAAAACCTCTGGCAGATTTGCGTTTAATACTGATGGGCAAACAAATACAAGTGATCCTCCTAATGAAGCTTTAGGGTGATACATAATTAGGTTTGGTTCTGTTCTATGCCAGACCTCTAGGGTTCAGGAAAGGGACTCTTTTATAAGTTTGAACTAAATCCTAGTGATGGTATATGAAAAACTTTTCCCCTTTCTAGCCTGCCAACTGGTTAGGTTTTACATGAAAACCATAGATTTCTTTTTTTTTTTTGCTATGGCCCTGCGCAAAAATTTAAAACATGGATTACTTAGAAAACCAAATGGAATTATATTTTTGTTTATCATGTAATTATGTGTTTAGGACACTTGCCATACAAAGCAAATTTCTTTTCCCCATAAATTCACTAGCTTTTGCCAGAAAACATATGTAGTTTCCTTCAGAGCCTGCACAATAAGTAAATCAATATTTGTCACCAGTAGTGGTTTCTACATAAGCTGAATGCCTGCTTATTGCTTTAAAGTTTACCACTAGAAGCAGTTTTCCGCATTGATTTTTATATTTAAATCCACCCAATATTTAAATCAGAAGATATTTGTTTCAAATTATTTCTTTTTATAGAAGGATTCAATATAGAATGTGTGTAATAATGACCTCAATCATTTATTCATTCAGGGAATTTTCATTGAGTACCTATCCTATCTGATACATACTTGATGGTAATATTTTTGGGTTTTTCCCTATTTTATGCTAATACCTTCCTACTTTTCTCTGATTCTCTTTTGTTACCTAAGAGAGAAATAAACTTCTGTCATGTTAAAAAAAAAAAGAGTGAAGAGTCTCTCCCGACTCCTCTCTGATTCTATTTTTATTTAAGAGAATCTCAGCTTTAACGATGGAGAAAAGTCTAAAAGTCATGTGAGGAAACAGCACAAATACTGTGCCCCTAAGGCCAAGATGCAGTAGGCTGTTGGATATTAACTAAAGGTTTCCTTTTTTCCCTAAAGGACTGAGTTCTCAATAAACACAGCTCTGCTTGACTTTTGAAGAGTTTACTTATTAATGACGGTCAAAACCCTAAACCTGTTGGCTATTCCCTGTGAATGGAAGACCTATGGGGAATTTTCTACTCTTTCATGGGAAGTCGACTATAAAATTTACCGAGAATAAACAGGTTCTGTGCTTACTGAGTGGAGATCAGGAGACACTTCGGAGAAAGATGGAAAGGGAAGAGTTCACATTTAGAATGTGTCAAAGCCTACTTGTAGGGAATTTAAAAATCTTAAGAGTTAGAAAAAATTGAAATCTCTTCTGGTTTAAAATTTATTTTCTTTATTTTTAAAAATTATTATTAGTGTAACATTTTCTTTAAAGGAAGCACCCTTAATGCCCAAAATGTAAATTATGTGAAAGCAAAGCTTCTCCAATTCAAGGAGGGAATGGGAAGGAAGGCGGATGTGCAGTCCAGACACATTTTCTGGCCCCATCCTCAGTTTTCCCTAACAGGTGAGAAGGTGGGGCTCTGGGAGCCTATTTGCTCAAACCCTCACCTAATGCAAAGCCTGTAAGCAGCATCATTGGTGGGTTGTTATTCAACGTCTGCTTGATTACATCTAATGACAAGGAACTCATTGCTTCACAAGGAAGCCTGTTTCATCTTTCCACCACTCTAAGATACTTAGATAGGTTTCCTGAACTATCATCGATTATAAATCACTAGTCCAGGAAAGATTTTCAATAAAAATTGGATCAGAAATAATTTTAATCTAGTTTACTCATTGTCAGCTCAGAGAGCTGACTAAAAACTCAAGCATGAGGCATCAATTTCTTTTTTAGGATCTTTTGGGCTCCCTAAAAAAGGCTCAGGGAATTTTCCATGGAAAACTTCTACAAAGAAATGTATCTCTTGAATAACATCAAGTATGCCACATTCAAACTCAAGAAAATGTTTTTTTCTGAGTCATGAGTCCTTTCAAAAAGCTTGGTATTAGAGAGGTTATAATGAAAATGCCAATAATAGACCCTTAGCAAGCAAACCTGCTCAGAAACTTTGTTCAAAAGAAAGTACATCCCAAATGCAATATTTATATGTTCTCCAGCTCTCCAGATGACAGTGCCATTGAGTATTGACTGTTCTTGGCTTTTAAGCCCAGCACAAACACAAACACAAAACACTCCCTGTCAAACAGAAGCCGCTCAGATAGGCTCAGACAAGAAAGACACAGGAGAGCTTTCTTTTTCTTTGTTTTTTTGAGGGGCTATAAGAGAAGGATCACCAAAGTTTCTAGGAGACCAGGAAGACAGAAAATAAAAGCACTGTTTGGAATTTTCCTGCCATCTCTCATCTGCCACATCTTGACACGAGGGCCTCAGGGAAGTGTTTTCTGTGTGCTACGTGGAGACCGTCCAGCGGCTTTGCTGCCTATTTTAGTAAATAGTTTCCTTGGAACCCATTCATTTTTGTATTGTCTTTTGCTGCTTTCCAACTACAATGGCAGGATTGAGTAATTGCAGCAGACACCTTAAGGACCACGATGCCTGAAATATCTTCTGTCTGGCACTTTATAGAAAAAGTTTGCTGACCTCTGCTTTAGAAGTGGTTATAAAGAGAATTCAACCTAAGAAAAAAACTAGAGCAATAGGATTGGCCAGAGGGACTAGACTACGTACCACTCAGGTTTGTATAACAGTAACTCTTTAACGGATCCTAAAGATCATTTAGATCAAGGCTTTTCATCTTCCATCTGATGAAAATGGAGCCAAGAGCAGGGAGCAGGTAAGGTGCAGAGTCAATGGGAGATTGTCCAGCAAAGAGGAGGATTCTTTGCATGTGTCATAGAAAGAAACAACTTTGTATCCTACAGGTCAAAACCCACTCAGAAATTTGAACTTTAGAGAATGTAACTATATAACAACAGTTAGTCTGTGTTCACTTTACTGATCAGCACTCACCCCCTAAAAGCAAAGGATGGTAAAAGTAAAACAATAAAAGCAATAGAAGAATAGAAATTGATTCTAAGCTTTGCCACCTGCTGTGATTTATACATTATCTTAACCCCTTTAAACTTCAATTTATTCTCTGTAAAATGAGTATTATAATAATAGAACTACTGTTGCTGAGGATTCAGACGTAATAAAGGAAAGATGCCTGGCACAGAGCAAGGATTCAATAAATCTCAAAAAATTAACAAGTAAATGTCTTGGTTAAGGTTCCCCTCTCTGTCCCCCTGAAATTAGATACCAAGACAAGCATGTAGGTGCAAGGAGTTTGTTTTGGATGTGACCCCAGGAAGCCATCTGAAGGAATGAGAGGGGGGACAAGGAAGAAGGGAAGGTTAGTAAAGGGTATATGGGCGTGTGAGGCTCAGTCTCGCGGAGAAAGTCTCAGAGACCTGCCCAGCGGGACAGTTGCTGTCTCTTGTTGGGTGTTGGGTGAGGGTTGCTCCCATGCCATTACATCCGTGGTAGGCATTTTGCTGGGCTCAGGGAGCACCCTCAGGCAGCTGTAGTGTCTTAGGTGGCTTCCAGGATAGGTCAAGGGGATATGGCTAAGATATCGACTGGGTTTGCTCTAGTAAACAAACAAAACAGATAGTACTGGAGTCCCTTTGATCTTAGTTCAGTTACATAAATTCTAATCAACAGACATTTCAATCCAGTAGCAATTATTAAGTACACATTTTTTGAGCTTCTGAAGCAGTTGTCACATTTATTATTATTATATAAATTATATATAACTATATATAATATAGTTTATTATTATTAGTGCTATTATAAGTAAAAATGATAATGATAAAAGCAAACAACCAAAGTCCTGAAATCTTTCAGTTAGACAAAACATTCGTTAAGAAGTCAGTCATTTCATGTGTGGTTTGACTAAGAGTGAAAAACAGACTGTTAAATGCTTTTGGTATTAGATGAAGTCTCCCACTGAATCATTTAAAAAAATAAAACTCCAAAGTTCAAGTCTTACTTCTATGGAGAGAACTCAATAATGAGTGCTTTGGACATAGAAGTTGTGTAAACTATTAACACTAAATTTTTTTTATATGATAGGAGTTCAGGTAAAATAACAATGAGTAAATCTGACTGAAAAAAGTCATTGTTTACATCCAGTCAGAGGCCTCTATGCAATTAAAGGATCCCACATCGATGTAAAAGCATGAAGGCCAACGTGGGGACGTGTGGGCCATTCATGTTTCCTAAGGATGTTCACCAACCAGTGTAATTAGATACACTTCTGACAGTGACCTCCCTGATTGAGTCCAGGGGCCTCTAACAATGGAGACTCAAGGGGAAGGAACTAGATTCAACAGTTTCTCTCCAATGTGATTGTTCATGGTTAGTCTACCTCTGCCTTTACCAGGCAGGAAAGCATTTCAACCCACCCAATGGGCCACAGAAACTTCTCTCTCTGCTCTTCAGAACCCTAAGGGGATTTTCAAGTGCATCTTTAGCCCGTGTCTAATTTTGACTGGGTTATTTAAGAATCTATAACTTACTTCACTCTGTATGAGAGTGAAGTAAGTCCATCCACTCTGTAGGTCCATCCACATCTCTACAAATGACCCAATTTCATTCCTTTTCATGGCTGAGTAATATTCCATTGTATATATGCACCACATCTTCTTTATCCATTCCTCTGTTGATGGACATTTAGGGAACTCTACTCAGTGCTCTGGGGTGACCTAAATGGGAAGGAAGTCCAAAAAAGAGGGGATATATGTACATGTATAGCTGATTCACTTTGTTGTACAGTAGAAACTAACACAACATTGTAAAGCAACTATAATCCAATAAAAATTAATTAAAAAAAAAAGAATCTATAACTTAGAACTTACAGCAAAGGAGACAGATTGCCTTTGGGACATGGGAAAAACTAACATTTTCTGAGCCACTAGTACATCATAGAAAGTGTCCTACATGTTTCAGATATTATTACATTAAGTTCTCAAAACAATCCTCTGAGGTCGGAATTAATGTAATAAATTAATATTCAGTAAGCCTAACATTTAAAAAAAAGTTAAGTGAGAGTCTCTCACCATCTGTGTGCTCTAGGGCAGATTTCTTAAGACCTCTACTGTCTTCACTTCAACGTTAAACTTACTCATCTTAGAGAGAAGACAAGCTAATAGAATAATTTAACTAAAATGTAGGCTTCTTTTGAAAAGGCAGCATTTCCATTTTAGAGGTATAGGTAATTAAGTCAAATCTACTCTTGGAGGAATGTTTGTGATTTAAGATGGGGAGCATTTTTTAGAACCAAGACCTAGAAAAGGGCAGGACCAATTCCAAAAAGTCATCAACCCCTATTTATCTCAGCTCATTGTTACCACCTGCAAATATTCTCTGGGCATATGATTCTTTTTCTAGCATCTATTTTATTTATATTCATTTATTTATTTTTTAATATTTGGCAGAGCTGGAGACCTCTGGGTCTCTGCTCCAGCATTCCTTCCGATTGGTTAATATCTATGCCATACAGGATACTAAACATGTTTTGTATTACCCATTAATAAACACATGAGATGTTCTGCAAATTAATAAGAGACTCAAGGTATACTGGAGAAGTGGTGACTTTGTAGCCATATGGAGGAAGCCATGACCTAAAATAAATATTTTTCTAACTTCTTTTGCTTCAACTCACAATAAGAAGTACATTTTACAAGGAGATGCAGTAAGCACCTACGTATATGTCTGTGTTTTCATATAACTAAAACAAGTTCTAAAAAACAGTGTTTACGCTTACCATGTGTGGGACACTCTGATACTTTCTCCCTTAATCTATCTTTATGGCTTTATTAAAGTAAAATTGACAGAAGTAAAAAGTATTTAAAGTGTACATCATGATGATTTTATGTACATAAACATTGTTAAAGGATTTCCCCATACAGTTAATTAACATATCCATCACCTCATATATTTATTTTTGTTTGTGTTCTTGTTGGTGAGAACATTTAAGCTGGATTCTCTTAGAAAATTTCAACCATACAATATAGTGTTATTACCTGTAATCATCATGTTATACATTAGATCCTCAGACCTTATTCATCTTATAGCTGAAAGTTTATACCCTCTTATCAACCTCTCCCTATTTCCTCCACCCCCAGTCCCTGGCAACTACTTTTCTACTCTCTGTTTCTAAGAGTTTGACATTTTTTTAAAGATCCCTTGTATAAGTGATACCAGGCAGTATTTGTCTTTCTCTGTCTAGCGTATTTCATTTAGCATAATGCCCTCAAGTCCATCCACATTTTCCCAAGAGGCAGAATTTCTTCTTTTGTAATAGCTGAATAAGATTCCATTGTGTATGTGTGTATGTATATATATTATATATATATATAATATATATACATATAAATATATATAAAATATCTTCTTTAGGCACTCATTCATTGATCAACACTTAGGTTGTTTCCCTATCTTGGCTATTGTGAATAGTGCTGCAGTGAACATGGGGGTGCAAATATCTCTTTGTTATCCTGTTTTCATTTCTTTTGGATAGATATCCAGAAGTAGGATTGCTTTTCCATAGACGTTGCAATGTACATTCCTGCCAATCTCTTTTATCATGGATGCTAAGGGTAAAAACAATCTTGTTTTAAGTGAAGGGAATATACTGTGTATGTGCCTTTGGTTTTCTGTTTCCTTGGGCACTTTGCCTTATTAGAGAAAGTCATCAAGTTTTGATGACAATTTAGTTCTCAAATTATTGTTTAGTCTGCAAAGTACTTTAGAGAGGTCTTGATTAGAACTGTCCTCAGGCTTCTAGACTCAGTATCATTTCAGGACGGTAATGTTCCCTATAACCATCATTGTCGCTAGTTCATGAAAAGAAAAAATAATGACAGGAATTTATAATGTTCTAGAGCTGTCAAAAGGAACTTAGTTCAGTGGTTAACTCATGCCACATAAGAGAGCACTGGCATGGCTACTGGGGAAATACTTTTACCCTGTAGAGCTACTTGCAAGTCACTATATAATGTAGAATATCTGGGTGCTTCCAGACTACACTGGTTGGAATTATCTTATATGGTAAAGAATTATTGTCCCCAACTTTGACATGGTATTTTTTAACTGCATCCTACAATTCTATGTCTGCACTTATTACATTGTTTTGCATTAGCTGGTTTACATAAGAGTTTTCCCTACTGAATTGTGAATGCCAGGGTTTTATTGATTTTCCTATCTCCAGCATTTATCAGTTATATAACATGTATGAGAAGGTACTAAGTGTTTTACCAAATGAATTATACAAGGGAGAAAGGTATGAAGGAAGGAAGAAAGGAGGGAGAGAGGAGAGACACCTCCAGCCATCTCACTAGGTCCTCTCTGGGAATTACATGTACTTTCCACTCCTGTATTACAGTTTATCTAGAGTAGGAACATGTTCGTTCAAGGAGGCTCTTATGGTTGCAGTGGAGTAAAGGGTCAGAGGGACAAGTGGAGGCCAGATTATGTAAGGCTTTGTGGACAATTTTAAGGACTTTGGCTGAGTAACTGAAATTGGAGGCTCTTGCATAGTTTTAAACAGATAAGTGACATGATCTGACTCCATGTTAAGTCTCACTCTGCTGCTTTGAAAGCAAAATGTATAGAGAGTAGAGATAGAAACATGTAGACCTATTAGAAAGTTATTACAGGAACTTGGGCTAGAGAAGATAACATCTCTGATCAGAGTGGCAGCAGTGGAGATGGTGAGAAGTGGTAAAACTCTGATCTGAAGGTAGAGACATCAGGGTTCCTAATGAAGGACTCCAGTGTTGTTGACTTGAATGACTGAAAGCATGATGTTTTCATTGACAAAAATGAGAAATCTATGGGTGGAGCTGATTAAGAGGGAGGTCAGGAATTCAGTTTAGCACATGTTGATTATGAGATATCTATTAGACATTCAAATGGGGATGTCCAGTAGGCAATTAATTATGAATCTGGAGCTTAAGAGGTTAGGGATAGAAATATAAATTGTGAGTCGTCTACATATACAAGTTACTTAAAGCCATGAGATTGCATAAGATCAAAAAGGAGTAAGTATATGTAAAGGCCTGAGTTCTGATACACTCCAACAAAAATAGTGGTCCATTCCCTCTTAAGTTAAAGTTTTCTCCACTTTTATTCTTCAAAGGAGAAGCTGAGTTTATTAAAAAAAAAAAAAAAAAACTTCCCATGCAATGGAGTGTTACTCAGCATTGGAATGATTGGGTGCCAAATTCAAGAAGATTAGAACTCAAAATGATGAGGGATCCTGTCTGAAATTGCAACATAACTGTCAAAACCAACTCTGAATAAATGTGACTGCATCAAACACTGCATTTATAAAAGTCTACCCTACAGACCAACACGCTTACAACAAAAACCTTTGGCACACCATCCTCATTACTGGAAATTATCTTGATGCCTCTTACCACCCACAAGCCAGTGATTCCTCTTTACTTCCTCTTGTTACCATAACAAAGTGCCACTAACTCCTTCCACTGTCTAGGATAAGTGCCTCCCATTGGTTGAATCCAACTAGAAACGAGAAAGCAAGGGATCCTGAGAGAAGCAGTATGTAGAAGTCAGGTCTCCTCCTTACATGTTCTTTTAACAACTTTTTCCTTTATAACGCTCTTTATAATTGTAATTTGTTTTTATTTTCAGGGCTATTAGAAATAGCAGGACTATATTTTTCTTTCTCTTAGTATCTATACTACATGATGTCAAAGATTGTGCCAGTGTTGCTTATGATTATATCACCAAATCCTACTTTAGACCTGGCATATTGAAGGTACTCAATAAGTAGTTATTAAATATTCGAAAGAAAAAAATCAATCAATCAATCAATCAACTTTTTTCAGTTTGCTCTCTCCCTCAGTTGTTCTCACTCTTTGAACCATCCTGGTTTCCACTTGGCTTCTGGCAGCAGTCTTGTCTTTGTCTCTTTAAGTCTCTTGCTAAATTCTTGGACTTGAGAACAAAATTTGACTCCAACTGCTTTGATAATTGGCCCATCCTAGGACAAGATTTCTAACTCCTCTGGCCACTCAGTTCTCCTTCACCTCTTAAGCTCTGGCCATCTAAGCAGTCACCAGAGATGGACCGGCCCCTTCTCTTCTCCCTGTCTACCTCTCCTGTATGGGGATCAGACAAACCCTATATGACAAATGATGAATTATGACAACCGACAGCAGTTTAAATAATGATGACTATATGACTTTAACATGCTAAATTCTCATGCTTTTCTTTCCTTAGGAAATTTTCATAATCATAACTCAAAGTAAAAGCTCTTTTGGCTTTTCCAGTAGGTCTCCTCTCAGGTTCTGCTTGGTACCATCTCATGTTCTCATTCTATTTTAGGGTAGTTCAATGAGACCTGTATATTGAAACAAGTAATATTTTACTTTGCTATTTCTTCTTAAAATTTTGAAAACAAAAGTCCCATGAAGGATTTGTCACTTTAAGAAAATAATACACTTACTGAACCCAGAAATGTATTTTCTAAGATTTGAGGTAATTTTTTTTTAATCAGGATAAAGTCAATAACAATAGAATCCTTTTGCAAAAACCAGAAAGTTCACTCCTGAATTAAGTATCTTGACATTCACTAAATGCCAGCAGTAAGGTTGAAATTTTCAAGGGATCATTAGGGAAAACTTTCCACTCAGCCTAAGTATAGCCAATTAGTACAGATAATAATAGATTTATTGTTTGGTATTTAGTGAAAACTTTAGAAAATGTATCAACACATAGGGATTTCTTTGGAAATATATGCAGATGAAATGCAAGCTTTAAAAATCCTACTGTAAACTCTATGATCTGGCAGCCTTAATCATATATTTTAGTTGTCAGAGAATCACTATACATACTATTCAATGTTTGCCAATTTTCCAAGAAGAAAACGGCTTAACAAAACATGGTACTGAATATAATTCAGTGTTTCACTCATGGTTCAGAAGAAAACTCAAAATTATGCCTCGTTCTCATGTCAGCCACATCAACATTAGTCATCTTGAACCAGAGAATTTGTTAAAGACACGACTCTGTTGATGAATGATACCAATTGGTATTTAAAGACTCACTACACCAGCTAATAATGTTACAGGGAAAAGACGTTAACTTACTTGATTTCAAACCATATTAAATTGAAAATACGTAGGTGTGATTTTAACAGTAAAATAAATTTTATCAGTAAAATAAGTTAATTAAAAAGGGACAACAGAAACCATGATATAAAATTACAGTTACTTGCTAGATCATGAGGTAACTCTATGTTTAACTAAGGAATTGTCAGACTGCTTTCTAAGGAGGCTGCACAGTTTTACCTTCCACCATCAGTGTGTGAAGATTCCAATTTCTCCACATCCTCACTAAAGCTTTTTCTTATCTGTCTTTTTGATTATAGCCATACTAGTGGGTGTGAAAGAGTGTCTTACTGTGATTTTGATTTTTGTTGCCCTAGTGACTTAAAGATGTGGCACATTTTTTTGTGTGTGCTTATTGGTCATTTGTATATCTTGGAATAAATATCTGTTAAGATCCTTTCTTCATTTTTTAAATTGGATTATTATCTTTTGATTATTGAGTTCTAGGAATTCTTTACCTACTCTAGATATTTCCCGTATCAGATATGTGATTTACAAAAATTTTCTCCCATTCTGTGGGTTATCTTTTCACTTTCTACTAGTGAATGTTTCATTTTGGTTATGATACTTCTTAACTCAAGCATTTCCATTTTGTTCTTTTTAAAAATAATTTCTATATCTTTACTGACACTCTCTATTTGACATTGTCATCACAGTTTCCTTTACTTCTATAATCATGATTTCCTTTAGGTCTTTGAACATTTTTATAATAGCCGATAGTTAATGGCTTCACTACTGTTCTGGTGTTTTCTTTACTGAGGCACTAATTTTCTTATTTACATTTTTGGGATAAATATGGAATAAGAAAATTATGGGAGGACCAGATGGCTTCACAGGCGAATTCTATCAAACATTTAGAGAAGAGCTAACACCTATCCTTCTCAAACTCTTCCAAAATATTGCAGAGGGAGGAACACTCCCCAACTCATTCTACGAGGCCACCATCACCCTGATACCAAAACCAGACAAAGATGTCACAAAGAAAGAACACTACAGGCCAATATCACTGATGAACATAGATGCAAAAATCCTCAACAAAAAACTAGCAAACAGAATCCAACAGCACATTAAAATGATCATACACCATGATCAAGTGGGGTTTATTCCAGGAATGCAAGGATTCTTCAATATATGCAAATCAATCAACGTGATACACCATATTAACAAATTGAAGGAGAAAAACCATATGATCATCTCAATAGATGCAGAGAAAGCTTTCGACAAAATTCAACACCCATTTATGATAAAAGCCCTGCAGAAAGTAGGCATAGAGGGAACTTTCCTCAACATAATAAAGACCATATATGACAAACCCACAGCCAACATCGTCCTCAATGTTACTTTGTTAATTGATATGTATTTGTGGCCTGAGCCAGTGATATGATATATGTTATTGTATTTTGAATAAAACTACATGGTAAATATTATCATTTCTTATTTTACAGACTGAGGCTCAGTAGAGTCAAGTGACTGGCTGAAAGTTATTGGCTAGTGTTATAGGCCAAATTATGTTTCCCCAAAATTCATAGGTTGAAGTCTTAACTCTCGGTATTTCAGAATGTGACTGTATTTGGAGACAGGGCCTTTAAAGAGGTAATTAAATTAAAATGAGCCTTACTCCAATATGACTGGCATCTTTATAAGAAGAGGAACTTAGGACACAGACTCACATAGAGGGAAGATGATGTGAAGACATAAGGAGAAGATGGATATCTACAAGCCAAGGAAGAGGACTCAAACAAACCCAACACTGCCAACACCTTGAGCCAGGACTTCTCACCTCCAGAACTGTGAGAAAATACAGTTTTGTTGTTTTACCTACATAGTTTTTGATACCTTGTTATGGCAGCCCCAGCAAACTAATACAGTTAATAATTCATAAATTCAACTCAATATTGTCAGAATTTGGAATTAGCTATACCCCAAACTTTCATAAACAAATTCATCTTGAAATACCACTGACATTTATGTTGCTCATGTTAATATCTCCTGTATTAGTCCAGGTTTTCCAAGAAGTAGATCTCAAGAAAATTATAAATGTACAAGAATTTTTTATAAATTTATTTTATTTTTGTCTGCGTTGGGTTTTCGTTGCTGCCTGGGGGCTTTCTCTAGTTGTGGTGAGCGGGAGCTACCCTTTGTTGCGTTGTGCAGGCTTCTCATTGTGGTGGCTTCTCTTGTTGCAGAGCACGGGCTCTAGGCACCGGGGCTTCAGTAGTTGTGGCACGTGGGCTCAGTAGTTGCGGCTCGTGAGCTCTAGAGCACAGGTTCAGTAGTAAATGTACAAGAATTTTATTAAGAGAAATGCCTGTAAGAGAAAATGGGGAGAGAAAGGCTGGGAGAGTCATCAAACTGTGATGTAAGTCTGACCCCAAGTGAAGAAGACAGAGAAGAAAGTTGGAGGAACCATCTAGGCTGTGCAATCCTTTGAGGATTCCTGAAACAAAGCTAGCTGTGAGAGGAGTCCCTGTCTCCCAGAGATAAGCCTGCCCTAGTATCCCCAATAAGCTTTGTTATTGGATATACTAGTCTGTGGAATGTGTGACTTTAGTGCAAATGTGCAAAAGTGGTAGCAACTATGACCCTTAATCAACTACCTCCTTGTGTTGGATGTCTGTAAGATACATTCTCATAGACATTGTTAAAGGGAAAATAATATTCTAACTGTTAGGGAAAAATTTATTCAATGACATTTGTTAAAGCACAGTAAGGTAGACTTTATTCTACGGGGCCATGGTGATAGGTGTAGGGACCACTGAAATGGGATTTTACGGTGGGGTAGAAAGATTGAATTCAACTCTGAAAACAGCATGGGAAAGTGAGAATTTATAGCCAAGGAGAAGGGTGGTGATCAGTGGATGGAACATTACAAAAAGGAAACATCAGAGGGAAGAGAAGATTTTGGCTAAACCAATCTAACAGGATTCTTGCTGAAGACAGGCCAGGGTGATAACCTGGGCGAAGGTGGAGGATGAGAAACCCAATTAGATATAGAAAATAAACAGATATGGAGGACTGGGGATCCTGGCTAAACAATTAGCAGAATTCTTGCTAAAACTGGACAATACAAAGAGGAATACAGAAGTTCAAAAGTCAAGGCTTGGTTGAAAATTTCAAGGGAGCCTGAATAGAATTTGGTCAGGAGAAGGTTCTCTGTCAACACCTCATTTCCAAATTTCCTAACCTTATGAAAGAGCTTTGATTTTATAAGGGCAGATCATATGCACCGTCTCTGAAGCAACAGGTATATTTTAGTCAACAGATATGTGTTGAGTACTTAATGAAGGCTTGTCAACCATAAAGGAGCTAAGGAACTTTCAGGGAGTCTAAAAACTTGTTGAGGAATCATGAGTTTTGCATGCAGGACCTTGGAGAATAATTCAAGAAAGCAGTCAATCATACAGTTCAGACTGATTTCCTATGATTCACATACCACATAGTTCAAGAAGATGACTTTAGGTGGCATATGGGTGATTTTTTATTTTATAGTTAATTATCTGTTTTAACATACTAGAAAAAAATAAACAAAACATAGAAGCTGTGATTTAATTGACAATATCACTTAAGCTAAAGATGAACTTAATTAGACATTAGGACAACTAGTCCATGGGTAGAGCAAACACTATGAAGACTCATTAAAGTTTAGAAAACATTGACATGATGAATATATGATTCAGATATGAGTCATTAAATGATAGAATCAATGTTCAAAAGAAAAAATGGCTCCTGTTGAATTTCAAATGAAAATTAGACCTCTGGAAGGCAACATTTTAGCTACTATGTCAAATTAGCATTTAATTATTTTCTTAAGAATTTTAGACTAAATAAGATTTAAGATTTCTTCCAATCTTGATATTTTATTTTTTAAAAATTAGCTGCTTTCTCCTGAGCTCAGTCTCTCAGTATTTACTGAGAGCCTACTGCATGTCAGGTGCTGTGCTCAATCAAAAAACTCAGGATGTAAAAGACTCAGTTCTTTCCATTATGAAGGTCTCTATCTTATGAGGCAGTCAAAACCAGACCATTACAATGCAGTACGTTTTGGGTAAAGGATATGTGTGGAGCATTACTGGTCACTGAAACTGAGCCCCTCATCCAGCTTGTGAGGGAGCAGGGAAGGAGTCCTGGAGAGTCAGTCAAGTGTCAGGTTAACATAGACAGGGAGTGTGGTGTGGATGAAGATTGAATCAGTGACTATAGAGCTGCTGTAGACCAAGGGGTGAAGCAGGAAGTTGCGTGTAATTAATTTTATTTTTATTCTGGTAAAATATATATAACATAAAATTTACCATTTTCACCATTTTAAGTGTAAAATTCAGTGACATTAAGTACATGTTATGCAACCATCACCACTGTCCAGCTCCAGAACATATTTATCATCTCAAACCGAAACTCTTTACCTGTTAAACAATGATTTACAACAGCCTCACCCCATAGTCCCTGGAACCACTATTCTACTCTCTATCTCTATGAATTTGCCGACTCTGGGTACCTCAGGTAAGTGGAATCTTACAACATTCTTTCTTTTATGTCCGACATTTCACTTAGCATAATGTTTTCAAGGTTCACTCATGTTGCAGTGTGTATCAGAATTTCATCTCTTTTTAAATCTGGATAACATTCCATTATATGTATATTATACCACATTTTGTTTATCCATTCATCTCCTGATGGACAGTTGGATTGTTTCCACATTTTGGCTATCATGTACATAACACTGCTGGGGAAATTGATCTGCAAATATCTGTCCAGTATGTGCTTTGAACTCTTTTGGGTATATATCTAAAAGTAGACTTGCTGGATCATATGGTAATTCTGTTTAACTTTTTGAGAAACCACCATATTGTTTTCCACGGCAGCTACACCATTTTACATTCCCACTAGCAATGCACAAGTGTTCTAATTTTTCCACATCCTCACCTACACTTGCTATTTTCCATTTTTTAAACTAATAACCATCTGAATGGGTATGAAGTAATATCTCACTGTTGTTTTGATTTGCATTTCCCTAGCAAACGGCACGCAGTTTTGAATGTTATTCTTTGAGTGATGTGCAGACACTGATTGGTTGTAATCATTGCTTTCCTGTGATTTTGGGGTACAAGTGTATCTGCATTTTAAAAGATCACCCTGGCTACAATATAGATGTTGGTTTTATGGAGAGGACTGGGGCAGGAAGAGCAGGAGCAAGGCCAATTTAGCAGTCCCGGAGAGAGGGACAGAAGACATGAGACCCAGTCAGTAAACAGTGTGGGAGCAATGTGAGCAGGACTTGAGGGATTAGACATGATGAACTCTGAGGGAAAATGAGGAGTCAAGACATTGCCCTGGACCATGATATTCTACCCTCAAATTTCTGTAGAATGAGTCACACCTTCAGATTAAAGGCGTCTGTTCCAAGCTAAATGTGTTACCTAGAAGAGCTAGCGCATTAAGCTGTCATTGCCTGTTAACATCACACCATGTAGAAAACTGGTCATTGCCCCAACGTCAAGTAAGATCTTGAGGGATACAGGACAGATGTACTTTCAAACACTGCTTCATTTTCAATTTGGAAGGTAGACATAATTTAGTCTTACTTCCTGTGTGGTACCCAAACCCCTACTTTATAAGCCTAATCTGGTTTTCAGGCCCTTGTTCTATGACATGGAATGTGATACATGCAAAGCACATATGTATCTGGAGAGTCTAGTGATTAGATTCTTCACCTTGACTTCAAACCATTTTTTTTTTCTCCCTAGAAGAGCTTAGACCAAGTTATATTCAATGACCATTTGTTGAGTGCCTAGTCTATGCCAAGCACAATGCTCAGTGCTTAGCCCACCAAGCACCACGAGGCTTGATCTCTGCCCTCTACAATCTTACGTTCTGTTGAAATGTTGGAATTTTGTGTAGAAATAATACATGAGACCCTTGTTCAGTTGTGCCACAATTGCTTCACTTACAAATTAGCTTAGAAAATTCTTATGACTCTGTTTGATTCTTCTTCTCTCTTTCTTTCTTTCTGAAAGACTCCAAGCATCAAAACTATTTTGAGACCAGTTTGGGCTTCTTTCACTATGAACCAGTTAGGAGATAATTCATCCAGCTTGTCTCTATTATGCCACAGAAACTAAGTGATGAAATTAGATTCTAAACGGAACAAACAAAAAAAAAATTAAGTACATATAAAAAGACATCTGTTGAACCTGGGGATAGTGAGAAAGTAAGGGACTTTTTCAAAAGTCACTATAGAAGTAGGATTTTAATGGGTTTGGTTATGCTTCATTGAGGCCAAATTTGGGAGAGTCATCTATACAGCCGTATCAAAGAGCTTTAATATTTGTTGACTTAAACACAAAGTGAGAAAGAGATTTTATTATAAATGTGTTTTTCTAGCTGGAAATTAAGAAATTGAAACACTCAGTAGGCACATATGTGCCCAGAGATCTGGTTATCATGAACATTTTCTATAAATCTAAATTATAAATAATCATTTATAGTGCAGGAACAGGTACAACATAAGTATGCAAAGCTGTTACGATGATTGATGCTATTTTTCCAAAGTTGGTTGTAAATAATACCATGCACAAGAAGATGGAAAAGCACTGAGGGAAATAATAGCTTTCTTCAAGAATCTGAGACCCTTTAAAGATCAGAACAATGACAACTTGAGAATAGTTAACCTTATGACTCAATGATCAGAAGACATTTCAGAAAAAAGGATTGTATGAAATCTTGAGTCAGTTACACAGAGTGCAAACAGATCTACTGCAATGCAACCAGGAAGTGAATATGGTAGAAGCAGCACTTCTAAAGTTAATGAGGAGAAATCATGATGCTGGGTTAGTGTGTACTTCACAAGAAGGCAAAGATGCCAATTATTTCCAGTTGTTTTTTTACATAACTGCATTTTATTCCCTCTCTCTTGCTGCCCCTAATTATAATCAAAATTATTATTCATCTTTTGCCCAATTATTCTCCTATTATTCATATGTTGCTGCTACAATATCTGGAGACACTTAGTAGAATAATGAGGTATATGCCCAGATTATGTTTCCTGAAAGGTAGATCTTGGGATAGCCTGCTCCAACACAAAGTAATTTCTGAAACTGTTTGGTTTCATCAACCCTTAATCTGATAGCATCAAATTACCTAGTGTCAACTGAAATTGATTTTATTTCAAATGAAAGTCAAAGTGTACAAAGAAAATCTTGAAAAAAATAAAAGTAAAAAAATCATAGTTTACACTTTCAAATGTATCTTGTCCTACAAAATTTTCACCTAATCTATACACTTAATATACTATGTTATTTTTGCTAAAAATCAGTTGGAAAATATCCATAGTGTAATTGGTCTCAAAGCAAGTTTTGCAAACCTGATAGTGAAGGCATTCCTATTAGTCTATGGTATGTCCCAGTTTTGTCCCCAAAGCAGAATTCTGTAGTGTGATCACTTAACTTGATTGCAGAACTGGTCTCCAAATACAATTTTTCTATTTCCAAAAATCAAATCCGTGGTGTAAAGGGCAGGGATTTTCCTGACAGAGGACATTCAAAGAACACGCCACATGTTCTGCAGGCATTTTGCATGGGGAATTCAAAAAAGTGTTCGAGCCTCAGTCACACCATTAAACTAAGCATGTGACTCCCCAAGGTACTTCTAGGGAAGATACCATATTTCATTTAAATGTATAAATTCTGCTTTAAAATTTTTTTCAACTTTATTGAGGTATAGTTGGTGTGCAAAAAAGCCTGCACATAATTAATGTATACAATTTGATGAATGTGGACCTTTGTGTACACTCATGATAACATCGTTACAATCAAGGTAACAAATATATATATCACCTCCAAAAGTTTCTTTGTGCCCCTTTGTTGTTATCATTTTAATTTTAAAATCAAACACATGACTTTATAGTCACATCTAGCATTCCTTCTGTGAACGGGGTAGGAAAAAAAAGTGTAGACATATTTCTATAAGAAGGAATCAGAGAAAATGCCTGGTGCTTTTTCATTGCTGTTGTCGGTGGTGTTGTCTATGTCTCCTGTGGCTTCTAGTATCTTCAAGACCCTCCATACTTAATTAGTAACAGAAGCACATCTAAGAAACAATAGGTATGTGACCTTAATTACCCCTCACAGAGAACTTTGTAGTTGGTATATAGCTGTTACTTCCTAGGGAGCCAGGGATGAGCCCTGAAATGATGTCTGTCTTAGAACATCAAATATCATTGCCACACTTGAAAGGCAACCTCAGTATATACTAATCATGGGAAGGAGTGAGTTGAGGTGCAGTGGTTTCTAAAACGGCCAAGAGTCAGAATCTCCTGTGGAGATGGTCCTATCCTCAGTCTGGCTGAATCCTTATAAAGGAGGGTTGGTCCTAGGTGTTGGTGTTATTTGAAGATCCCCATATGTGAGACTAACACATCCGATCCTCAGATCAGTGTTTGTAGCCACCTAAGCTTAGTGAAATGAGACCTAGATGAGGGTCCCTGTGACACTGTTTCCTACCTATAAGACCAGGCACAAGTTACCTAACCTCTCTGAACCTCAGAGTCCCCATTACTAAAATGGAAGTCTATACTGCTACCCCATAATATTGTTAGGGTTTAATAAACCACACATGAGATATATATCTGGTGCACAGTAGGCTCTCAAAAGAATTCCTGTTTCCTCTTCTTTTAACATCACCCCTCTCCCCAGTCAATAGGTGTTACAGACTGAATGTTGACTAAATGTAAGACTAAAATTCATGTTGAAGCCCTAACCAAAATGTGATGCTATTTGGAGATGGGGCCTTTGGAGGTAATTAGGATTAGGTTAGATCGTGAGGGTGGGTCTTTGGAATGAGTTTAGCGGCTTTATAAGAAGGTGAAGATTCTGTGTGTGTGTGTGTGTGTGTGTGTGTGTGTGTGTGGTGCATATACCAAGGAAAGGCCATGTGAGAACTTAGTGAGAAGTCAGCCATCTGCAAGCTAGGAAGAGAGCTTTCACCAGGAACCAAATCAACCATCACCTTGATTTTGGACTTCCCAGCCAACTGTGAGAAATAAATCTCTGCTGTTTAATCCACCCAGTCTATGGTATTTTGTTATGGCAGCCCAAGCAGACTAAGGTGTAGGCAAACAAGACTTTTAAAATTGCATAGACACAATCAGGACAGCTGAGTGGGAATGAGGTGTGGGCAGAACTTTTTTCCTGTAAATAGACCTTTTTAGAGCATGTGTCTGGAGAAGCTCAGAGCAGGCAGCCTGTCTCAGCCACAGAGAGGAAGCTGAGCCCATGTTTTCCAGCTGCCTTTGGCAGGACATGGACTAAGATGCCCTAGGAACTTGGAAATAGAGGGGAAAATAATGTCTCCTGAGAATAAAGATAAATTAAAATGCATTACAATAGATATATGGGGAAAAACAAAAGATGGTAATTAAATGCATTATAGAGCAGTTTAGGAACAACCAAAGGTTCCATCAAGGAAATTTGGATTAATCTCTATGAGACAGCCTGGAAGTGATTATATTATCTACCTGGAAACCTAACCAAACATGCATGCCCTGTTTAGATTTAAATTGTGTGGCAAGGAAGGATATGATCAATCCTTAACACAGAAAAGGAAAGTCTCCAGGCCCAGAAGAAATTTGGAGAATTCAGTTTCATAATGTTTTTCATTCATGGTTGAGGCTCTTAATCCAGAGTTTATTGAAACTAGCCTTCATGGTCATCCAAACTTACCCTGAAATTTCATTTGTTACAGAACTCAGATTTGGCTGCTTGCCACTCAAAAGCCAATAATCTAGAGGCACGTGTTGGTAGAAAGGAAAGTTGCTTTAATCAGAAAAGCCAGCAATCTGGGGAGAAGATGGACTCATGTCCCCAAAACCAACTCCAGAGATTCTGCTCGGCCATGAAAGTTTTTAAATGGAAAAGGGGAAGTAATTGCAGTTAATCACTGAGATAGGGGATTGGACTTGTAGCCATCTCCCACTGTGTGCATGCTTGTCGACTCCTTGTGATCTTTCTTTAGATGCTATCTTTTCTCACACAGTTTGTGAGTTTACTGAATATGAAGCTAGGGAAGAGATCTGGTCATCTGTTAATTATTTATTCTTCATTGCTACTTCTTTGACCTTGGAAAGAACCAACAAGTTAGACAAGGTAAAAAGTTTTGAAAGGTGTGCTTGAGCTGGAGATGAGTAGAGCATGGGGGTGCCTGGTTTAAGGTTAGTTACAATACAGCTCTGTTAAAGTGACAAGAAAAAAGGGGGCCTCCTGCAAGGAGTTCTTTCCTGACAAAAGCTGCTTACACATTCACTCACTATTCATTCACTTGTTGAACAAATATTTATTGAGTATCAACCATGTGCCATTCCCTGAGACAGGTGCAGGTGCACATGTCATGGATCCCACTGCTTATGTTCATGATGTGTGTAATAGGGTGTGTGAATTTGCCTTTTCTAAGGAGTTTCACACCTTTCATCAGATTTTCAAATGATTAAGAACCGCAAATCAATGGGCAAATTAGCTCACTCTAGTTGATTATTATGATTCAGGAATCATCTGCCCCTCTATTGTTTGTGAATGTTTTTTCTAGTACACTAGTTCAATAGTTTGCAAAATGTATAAGGCAGACAGCAGAAATCCTGAGATCCCAATCTTTGGAGGAGAGTGAAAGGGATGTATAAGTTTGAGGGCAAGGATTCTTGGCATTATATTATTTAAATGTTTCTCCTAAAGAAGCACCCAGTAATTAGCACCTTGCAGTTTTCTAAAAGGAAAATGCCCATAGCTATAAGATGAAGTTGCCTTTATTCTGACCCATAAGAATGACTAATTTCATAAATAAGAGGTTTATTTTTAACAAAGACATTTTATAGCATAGCAGCTCTATGACAAGCAGAATAGACAACCAAATTTTAGCCATAAACACTGGTAAGACTTAATGGTATGGACTCCCAACATTGTTTATCACACTCTACAAATGAAAAACCAACTGGAAAACAAAAAGAGGATGGGGTGGGGATAGAGTGTGGTAGCAAACCTTAGGAAGTGAACACAATTCTAAGGTGTTTTTTTTAACAACAAAAACCAGGGATAATTGGATGTGATTTTTTAAGCTAGAGCGATCAAGTTTTTTCTCTATTCCCATCCTGCCTGCAGGCCTCAGTTCTGAGCAACATTGCTTGGTGGAAACATTTTGGCAGCTACCATATATTGCAGGCTTAAACAGGTTTTTAATCATCCCAGACAGGGGGGACATTTTATTTGAAACTAGAAGCGGGGTATAGAATGGGAAACTCATTAGGAACAAAAACAGATGAGCTCCAATTAAACTAACTGTTCTCTGGCAAACCCCTGGTGTCTTGGAAGGTAACTTTGCTTAACTAAGGTTTACAGAACGAACAAGCGTGCTTCAGGTGTCATTATTGAAAAGCAAGTCAAGGCATGACTCACAATTACTTTCTCAGTCAGATTACTTCCCATTTACTGTCGCTTGGGACTGTTCAAAATCAGAGCCTCCCTTTGGCACCATTGTTTTCTTCTGAGATAATTACTGAGGAGTGTTCAGGGCACCATTAAGTTCAGACCTCTCCATTACATTTCAGAGTCTGGTTGCATAATGATTACACTGCTTTCACTTGCTTAATTTTCAAAATGACTTTCTCTAAACCCTGGAACACTGTCAGTCCTCAGATCAGTCCTTGCCGGTTCCTTCTCCTTTTGTGGATGACCTTTTCCTGTAGGGTTTCTGCAACGCATGAGATGCCCCATGTCTTCCAGAGAACTCAGTTTCTCTGCTGATCCTTTTGGAAAGAGTGAGTCTCAACACAAATTGCCCATTAGATTTACCCGGGGAGCTTAGAAAACCACCAGTCTAAACTCCACTCCCAGATTTTAATTGTTCAGGGATTGAAATTTTGTAAAATTTATATTTGCTATAAATTCCTCTAGTGATTCTAATGGGCAGCCAGGGCTGAGAACTACTGATTTAAACAGTACACTTTTCATCTCATTCATTAAGAGAGCTTGGAAAGCCAGACAGGCACTGCCAGGAAACTCACCTAGAGCATTTTCAAGGTCATTATCCTTAAAAACTGAGAGAAGAATTTGTTGCAAGGCCTTGACAAGCTAAATCATTTCCAGGTGCTGCATTTCATTGAACTACCCCCTGCCACTCTTCCTTCGGAACACCAAGTTAGCTTAGCCAAGACAATGTATGGAATACCCCATGTTCCTTCATACCCCCCTGCCATTTCACATGCTGTTCTTTCCAGGCACAGTACATACCCACACTCCCTGCCCCATGTCCCAGGCAAAATGTTACTTCTCCTTCAAGACCCAGCTCAACCTGCACCTCCTTCCCCGGCACACTCACCCTACCCACAGCCACTTCCACTCTTCCATGCTTCTGTAGAATCTTGAACACATCTCCATCACAGTTCTTGGTATATAATACCAGCATTTATCATCTGACAGATCTGTTTTCCCCATTAGATCATGGGCCCTTGAAGGTAGACACTTGGGGCTTATAATAGGGAGTGTCTCATTTGAAAGGTGGTCAAGAGTAAGCTTCTTCCTCTCTCAGGGCCTTTGCAGCTGCTCTTCCTTCACACAGTATGTGTTGTTGCCACGCAAGGGTAGGAAGAAATTTAAATGTTACCTCCCAGAAGAAACATGCAAGAAGCAACTCCCCAATCTGTCTCTATCACCTAGCCCTATTTTACTTGCTTTATGGCATTTATAGCATCTAAGTTTCCTTTATCTACTTGTTTAGTGTCCATCTCCCTCCTCCGGAATGCAAGCTTCTTGAAAGCAGATACCCTCTATTCTCCTGTTATATGCCAGGACCTAGAATAGTGTCTCCATCAACATAGTGGATGGTAAATAAATATTTGTTCTTGACCAGCTTTCAAATAAGATAGACCTGGGCTTAAATCCAGACTCTATTAATCCCAGTTTGTATCCATGGGCAAGATATGTAATCTCTCTATGCCTCAGTCTCCTCCATTCTAAGGCTCCTTATTGCTATCCTTTTGATATAACCACTTTTAAGGGAAAAAATAAATGTATTCAATGAGCAGGTCAGCCAAAAGTTGCATGCAAATTTCAGAAAACTAAAGTGTCAGGGGAAAATGTATGTTTCAGAATCACACTAATTCAAAATAATTGTTCACAATATATTTGGATCATACTTCCCTGGAAAGGAGGCTGCTGTGATAAAATAAGAAGGTATCTGAGGCACCTAGCAAGGACTTGTTCTCTCTCTTCCACTGTCTCCAAAGTGTTTCTATACGCAAACGATGCAAGAACGCTGGACACCAGCTCCCTCAAATTCGATCACTCTATTTTCAAACAAAGTTGTGCCAAACCATATTCCTAGTGAAATTCACCAAACTTGTCCCACTGTTCAGCACAGCTTAGAAGCCCATTTGGTCTGAGCTCTCAGGCAAGTTAAAATATTGAAAAAAATGTTATACACATATATAATACATATATATGTATTTACTTATACACACACAGACATATCCGCACTATGTTTCAGAGAAGTTAATTTACTTTTTTTTAGTTAATTTTGATTGGAGTATAGTTGCTTTACAATGTTGTGTTAGTTTCTGCAGTGCAGCAAACTGAATCAGTTATACGTATACGTATGTCCACTCTTTTTTAGATTTCCTTCCCATTTAGGTCACTGCAGAGCATCGAGTAGAGTTCCTTGTGCTATACAGTAGGTTCTCATTAGGTATCTATTTTTTACATAGTAGTGTATATATGTCAATCCTAATCTCCCAACTCATCACACCCACCCTTCCCCCCTTGGTATCCTATCCGTAAGTTTGTTCTCTACATCTGTGACTCTATTTCTGCTTTGCAAATAAGTTCATCTCTACCATTTTTCTAGATTCCACATATAAGCGATATTATATGATATTTGTTTTTCTCTTTCTGACTTACTTAACTCTGTATGACAATCTGTAGGTCCATCCACATCTCTGCAAATGGCACTATTTCATTCCTTTTTATGGCTGAGTAATATTCCTTGTATATATGCACCACATCTTCTTTATCCATTCCTCTGTTGATGGACATTTAGGTTGCTTCCATGTCCTGGTTATTGTAAATAGTGCTGCAGTGAACAACAGGGTGCATGTGTCTTTTTGAATTCTGGTTTTCTCTGGTTATATGCCTAGGAGTGGAATTGCTGGGTTGTATGGTAGTTCTATTTTTAGCTTTTTAAGGAACCTCCATACTGTTCTGCATAGTGGATGTATCCATTTACATTCCCACAAACAGTGCAAGAAGGTTCCCTTTTCTCCACACCCTCTCCAGCATTTATTGTTTGTAGATTTTTTGATGATGGCCATTCTAACCAGTGTGAGGTGATACCTCATTGTAGTTTTGATTTGCATTTCTCTAATGATTAGTGATGTTAAGCATCCTTTCATGTGTCTGTTCGCAATCTGTATATCTTCTTTGGAGAAATGTCTATTTAGGTCTTCTGCCCATTTTTGGATTGGGTTGTTTGTTTTTTTGATATTGAGCTGTATGAGCTGCTTGTCTATTTTGCAGATTAATCCTTTGTCAGTTGCTTCGTTTGCAAATATTTTCTCCCATTCTGAAGATTGTCTTTTTGTTTTGTTTATGGTTTCATTTGCTGTGCAAAAGCTTTTAAGTTTCATTAGGTCCCATTTGTTTATTTTTGTTTTTATTTTCATAAGTTAGTAAATTTAATACATAAATATTAAATATAAATTCTCTTAACCATCTGTTAAGACAGAGGTGAAACAATTAAAGCCTTCTACAATTAGGCCCTTTGGTATTTTTTCAGAAAACATTTCAATAAATGAGGGAAAGTGGGAAAGGCCCAATGATCATTGGTTAGTTTTGTCTGTCATGCCTGTATTGCCGGGGTATATTCTCCTGGTTATTAGAGAGATATGTAATGTGCTTGTCAAATCAGACTAGCTGTGCCTCTGGATGTAAGTGAGGCACTCCATGCCACCAGCTGAGTGTCAGAAAAAGTCATTAAGCCTTTCCAGACATCTGATCTTCAGTTAACACTATAATCCTGGAATCCCTGTTGTTTTACAAGGAACCTCCAGCCGTAGTACGGAATTAACTCCCATAAATGTAACATTTGATATGAAAAGATCTATACTTTAGTTATTCACATGAGTTAAGATTTCTCTAAGCCATTTCCAAATAACATCTTGTTGATTACTCCACTTTCAGAGATGCCCAATAAACTGTCCCCTCTCTCTCAACTTTAACTTCTTTTTCTTTGCTGCTCTTCAATATGTTTATACGTTATGCCTAAGTCATTCCATTCCTACATTCTCCCTCTCCTTTAACATTTTTTAAAAACCCTTAAAACAGAAACACTCCTGTTTTTCATGCTGTATCTAACATCCCCATTCAATTGAGTTTCTATCCACACTGCTCTTCTGGACCAACGACCTATATTGAAGCAATGAAATTAGTTTTTACTTTAATGGGACTCTGCATTTAATTATCACTCACTAGGTGTGAAACCATTTTTTTCCTTTTTGACATAAGGCTTTCCCTCTCCACTTCCAACTTTTCTATTCTCTCTCCATAGCAATTGTTGAGGCTCCTCCTCTTCTGTAATGTTCTCCAAGACTCTGCCCTTAATCATGCTACCATCTTGCCTTAAGCAGAATTGTACATTACAATGGTTTTGGCCCTATGTGTTGACTGTCTCTTCAGGATATCTCTGCAGTGATGATCCAATGACACAATGACCTCAATGTTGGGTTTACTATTTCCACGTGGCCAAATGCATTCCTTCTTGTTCTCCCTCTCACCACTATCTATCAGTTACCCAAACTACAAATCTGGGAGTCACCTTATACTTTCTCCTTTCTTATTTAATCAATCACTAAATCCAGGTCATTTTACCTCTCAAAAAAATTGTTTGAATCTTCCCTCTCTTCTTTATTTCTACCAGAACTGACCTTGCACAAGATTTACCTTCTTTTGCCTAGGATATTGTAAGTATAATCAGTCTCACTATTTTAAGTTGGATTCCCCTTCCTCCCTCCCTGCCCCCACTTACGTAGCTGTCTCATAACCTGCACTGCAGCCGGAGGGATCTTAGATACAAATCTGACCGTGTCATTCTCCTGCCTGGAATTTTTAGTAGCTCTTTATGAATTTCAAATGCCTTAGAATGACGTATTCAGCCCTTCAAGACCCGGCCATTCTGTATCTCTCCAGCCTCATTTCCAACTGCTTCCTAATTTGTACTTTTTAATTTTCAGTACTGTGGAGTCTTCTAATAGTTCCAACAGTTTCTAATAGTTCCTCAAACACATCATTTGGTTCCAGAACCCCATACCTTTGCTTATGTTGTCGTCTCTGCCCAGAATTATCATTCTAACTTTATTAGCTTTAATAATCCTGGCTTGTCATTTAAGACCGTTGCACCACAAAGTTCTCTCCAGCTTCCTTATAAACCTCCCTTGAACATGGATGTGTGGCATGTGGCTGCTCCTAAAATAAGGAACATTCGGTTTGATTTAATAAAACAGTATCAGCAAAAGCACCAGTTCTGGTGGACTGTAAGATACATTCTGGTTACATCTCTGCCACTAACCAGCTATGTGACCTTGGAAAAAACATTTAACTGCTTTGGTTCTAAATTTCCTTTTGCCTATAATGACCTTTTTAAGCTAGAAGCTTTCCAAAGTTCTCTCCAGCTTCCATTTTCTGCATCTTTTCATCAGGGACAAAGCATCTCAGAGTTGTCAATAAATCAACAGCTTAGTACAACTACAGCCTTGTTTATTGATCACTCTTAGGTAAAGTGGCTTTTATACGAAGTCAATATATGTGTTAAATATATTCAAAGTAATTGCTTTATAATCTTAAAGGAAACAAACTGTCTGGTCTACCTAGCCCTGTCTTGTGGACTGCAGTGATTTTTTGGTTTTCCTTCCACTAATGAAAGATACCAGTTCTGGGAAGATAGACACTGGCAGAGGGGAAGGAGCATGCATTTTTGAAGTCAGATTTGGATTTAAATTCTGGCACTGTCATTTGCTTTCTTTGTGACCTTAGGGAAGTTACATAACCTCTCTAGGTTTTCCTAGTATTGAAATTGAAAGAATTACGACTAGAGAACATAGGTCAAACAAAAGTCACTACTCACAAAGTGCATGGCACACAGGAGGCACAAAGATATTATTATTGCTTTATTATTATTATTATTATTATTATTGTTGTTATCATCGTCATTATCACACTAGCTATAAGAGAGAAGATCAGGCAGGTAATGATAACCAAATCTTTTATTAATGTGAGAGTCATTTATATCAGCATCAGGTAACCACAAGATGCTCTGATATTAGGGATATCACATCAAGGATGTTAGTTCAATTCCTTTATTTTTCAGATAAGGAACATGAAACTCAGAGTGGTTACATGATTTATCGCAAAATAGTTTTCTATCAAGTGATGTTACAGGGACTTGAACCCCATTCTCTGGGTCATAGTTTAGACCCTTCCCTTTAGTTCATATTTCTCAAAATATAGCTTCATCACAGTCACCCAGAGAGCTTGTAAAACACAGATTGCTGCACCCCTCCCCAGAGATCCTCATTCAGTAGATCTGTTGTGGGCTGGAGAATTTGCATTTTCACAAGCTCCTAGGTATTGCTGATGCTGTACTTTGAGTAACATTGTAATAGATAACTCTGTTCTGAATTGGCTAGGAGTTCTTGGCTTTCTTAAACACCTCACTCTCAAGAAGTGACAAAGAGAGAAAGATGAGGCCATTTGTCTTGATTACTTCCTACCAGGTTTTGTATGAATACAGCACTGCCAATGAAAGGAGTATGAGCTATTCTCCCATCCTTGCCTTTTCCCACTACACTCTTGGACAAGGAGCCTTAGGTTTCAGAAAAACATACATCCCAGATTTATTTTATAAAAATTACAGTTTGTTTTGGCTGACATGTTTACAGTCATATTTGAAGCTTGCAAGTACACACTGAAATCTGCCGTGTCTGAAATGAACAACTGGCTTTGGGCTTCAGCATTTACTTCTGTGTGGGAGAAAACCTTGCAGCTTTTGTACTTCGGTGGTGGGAGAAAATGTAACACAGCCAAATGTTACCTGGAAAGACGACACACGGAATGTGTTGAGGAATTGAACACTGCCACGGATTTATCTCCTCTGAGAAAGGGGAAACAGATTACATCCACAAAGTTCATTTGTTAAATTGGCAGTTTAGCACTCTGGGCTCATATTTCCATAGAAACAATCATGTTCTTTTGGCTACATTATGCATTACAAAGGGTTTTAATGAACTTACCTGGAAACCAAATTACCATTTGTAAAATAATTTCTAAGATAAAATGTCTCCTACTTTGCAGTGAGAAGGAAAGAGTGATTCAAAGCACAAACAAGCAGTGCTTCGTGGAGAAAGAAGTGTTACAGCAGATTAGGTTCAATCTCAGCACCAACAAATTCTGTGCAAAATAAAAGCTCCTTAAACCTCTCTCAATTTCCTTATCTGCTGAGAGCAGATAATATACAGGTCACAGAGCCCTTGCGAAAATTAAACGGGCTAATATATATGTGCGGCCTCTCTGCTTCCCTATCTTGAACAAAGTAGGCACTCAATAAATTACTGTTGTCATTTCTTAAGGAGTGTGCAGCCTCTGTCTCTACCCTTTCACTTCCATCCCTTTTTTCACACACAGAACTATAGGCACATAAGAGCTAGGAAACAGGAGGAAGGATGACACTTCAAATCCTACCTTCCTCAATTAAGCAGAGCAATTCCGCTCACAGTTCAAATCTAAAACTTTATACCAGATCTACCTCAGCACTCAAAAACCATTAAGTGCTCTCCATTTCAGGACTCACCAACCTCAAAAGGCAGATTAGTGACCTTTTTACATCACTCAAACATTTTTTGAATTTTAGTTGCCTGTTATATTTTCAGTTTCTTTATAAGCAGTGCCTCAAATAATTTCAGTGTTTTCTGCTAGAGGAAACATGGAATTTTTTCTCTATTTACTTGTATGTTACATTTAAGTATGAAATATTTAACGGTGATGTATTACATCTATTTGTGTTAATTATGGGGAAAACTGTGTGTACTTATGAAAGAATGTTTGTTGCTTTGAGTAAACACTTCGGCAACATTCATCAACTCATTATCTAGCACCTATTAATGCATCAAGTCTGTTCACAGGGCTAGGGATTGTGAATGCTGATGAAGGCGGTCATGCAGTACTGACCTGATATTGCCAAGGGAGTGAGTCATGTAGGAATCTGGGTAAAGATTGGTCCAGGGAGAGGAAACCACAAGTGCAAAGGCCCTGAAGCAGGAACATGCCTTGGATGATCGAGGTACATTGAGGAGACCAGAATGGCTAGAGTGAGTGAGTAAGTGGGAAGTAATGAGAGATGAGATCAGGAACTTATCATAAAAGACTCAATAACGCCATTTTAAATGGGTTTTTGCTTTTTTAAAAAAATGAGAGTTATTGGGAGATTTTGAGCAAGAGTCATCACATGGTTTGACATATGTTTTTAAAAGTTTGCTCTGGCTGTTTTTCTTATAGAATAGACGCGGGAAGGCAAGGGCAGAAGCTGAGAGATGACTTAGAAGACAAAAGTCAGGAAGGAGAGGATGATGGCTTGGATCAGGAGTGTGGCAGTGAGTTGCTGAGAATTGGTCAGGTTCTGAATAGTCTTTAAGAAAGAACCAAATAGGGGGCTTCCCTCGTGGCGCAGTGGTTGAGAGTCTGCCTGCTAATGCAGGGGACACGGGTTCGAGCCCTGGTCTGGGAAGATCCCACATGCCGTAGAACAGCTAGGCCCGTGAGCCACAATTACTGAGCCTGCGCATCTGGAGCCTGTGCTCTGCAGCAAGAGAGGCTGTGATAATGAGAGGCCCACGCACCGCGATGAGGAGTGGCCCCCGCTTGCCACAACTAGAGAAAGCCCTCGCACAGAAACGAAGAATCAACACAGCCATAAATAAATAAATAAATGAAAATTAAAAAAAAAAAAGAAAGAACCAAATAAATTTGCTAATGCTTTGTATGCTAACTGGAGAGCCTCCTACTTGACATTACAAGAATAGATGGCATATACCTACCTAGAGAATTCACCATTCTGAGCCAGGTGGAAGTGGGCAGAGTCCACTCAGCAAAAGCATTTGATTTTAAATGGCCATGAACAAATGTTCACATGCCACTTACCCTCACTTCTCTTTTGCTCCATTCCGTGATAATGACTAGAAGTTCCAGAGGTGGAGATGATTGCTCTGGGAAGATTAAGTTGCCCATACTAGCAAATTCCAAGTTATAACGTACATGCCTTTTCTCCATCTTATCTCTGACTAGGTAGCATATTGTGCAGTCACTAAACTTAATGCTCCTTGTTTCAAACCTACCTGCATCAGTTTGTTAGGCCTTTATAATATAATTAGTTTTGCAAATAATCTCATCTTTCAACTAGAGAGGGTAAATTTTTTGTTTTGTTTTGTTTTCTGGAAACTTGAACATCATTCAGGACTCTCTCTCCCTAGCTCTCATGGTTGATCAGTTCCCAGTATCCTGGAGATCTGTTACCTCGGCCACATTCCTAATTCATCTCTCACTTGGACTTCTGGAAGAGCTTCATAATTAGTCTCTTTGCCTGTGGTTCAGCCACACTTACTTCCCAATCAATTCTCGATGCGGCAACCACGATGATCTTTCTAAAGTACGCATTTGATGCTGTCTTGCCTCTGCTTACAATCTTTCACTGGTCCCCAGTTCTCTCAAGATAAAAAAGCAAACCCCTTTAGCAGCTTAAAAAGCCTTTGTGATCTGGGTCCTGCTTACCTTAGCAGCCTCATATCTTGAAATACAATTTATTCCCATCCAATATGTCCATTCTGTGTTTCTTCTGCCCAAACTCATTCAGGGCACTAAGCTCTTACCCATGTCTAAGATGTTACACCTACTGTTCCCTCTACCAGTAACACGTTTTCCCCATCTTTATCTGATCCTGCTCATCCTTAAAACCTCAGCTCAGATAATATCTTTTTTCCCACAAACCTGTCAAAATTCAAGTGTGGGTTGTGTCTATCTAGTGAGATCCCACGATGAACCACCATTGCTCTCATTATAATATTTAATAACTGCCTGCTTACTTCTCTGCATTTGCCATTGAACTGTAGGCTCCAAGAGAGCAGGGGCTAGTTCACTTGTGCATGTGGTATCCCCAGCACCTGTGTCAAAGTTGGGCACATACTGAATGGTCAGTAATACTTTAGAATTATCTTGGGTTGAATGGAAAAAACTTAAGAATCATTGAAAATCCTTTTAAGCATAATCTGTCTTCTTTCACCCCTGCACTCCAGTCTTCTGTACATGTACACACATCCCATCCACAAACACTCCTCCCCATACACACACATATTTGCATACTTGTACTTTGACCAGCCTCAAATAACTTGTGCTAGGACTACACTTTAACTTGGAGAATGATTGGATTTCCATATTTAACACAGGGGTCAATCCTCTCCTTGAAGCTCTCTTGTCTCTTGACTCCCATGAAAATATTACTTTCTAAAATCTCCTTGGATCTCTCTCACCATTTTTTTAAAAAATTTATTTAACTTATTTTTGGTTGCATTGGGTTCCACATTGCTGCGCGTGGGCTCTCCCTAGTTGCAGTGAGCAGGGGCCCCTCTTTGTTGCGGTGCGTGGGCTCTAGAGTGCAGGCTCAGTAGTTGTGGCACACAGGCCCAGTAGTTGTGGCACACAGGCCTAGTTGCTCCGCGGCACGTGGGATCCTCCCGGACCAGGGCTCGAACCCGTGTCCCCTGCTTTGGCAGGCGGATTCTTAACCACTGCACCACCAGGGAAGCCCCTCTCTCACCATTTTTGTTCTGGTATACTTGGCTCCTCTTTTTCATACAATGTTGATTCTTTGCTCTGGTCTCTGTCTCTGTACATCTCTCTTCCTTGAATATCTTATTCACTCTTGTCATTTCAACAATTACCTTTATATGGATGAATCCCAGCTTTTTATCTCTAGCTCTGGCCTCTCTCCCAAGGTATAGCTTCACATTTTAAGTTATCAACTCAGCAGCTCTACTTGGATTCCCTGCTCATTACTCAAATATAGTTCTATCAAAACTTTAGTTATCTTTGCCTCCCTACATGTTCTCATTTCCATTTGCACCCAGGGATGACTTGAAGTGGCTGGCTGAACCCTCAAGAGTTTCCTTTCTCCTAAAGGGACCACCGACCACAAGGGTGAGTCCCCAGTGCTCTTCTGCACTAGGTGACCTGCTTTCTGGTTATAACTGATCAATCCAGGGGCTTTTGCCTGACCCAAGGTGGGCAAAGCAGTATTTCCTTTTTGAAGTTTGAAATTTGGAGATCGGTAGATGCCATGCTCAAGAGCGCCTGGAACACTTCTAGTTAAGTGTAGCCCTCTCAAGTAGAGGGCTAGAGACTACTGATGTGGGCCACCAGAGCTGCCCTCTTTCTTCCCCTTCCTAAGTCTTGGCTGTTCAGTTTTGATTTCAAGTTCATGCATTATCCTTGCATCTTTTTAATATTTTTCCACCACCCTTTCATTTCACTAGTCAGTTCCAGTAAAATATTGACAGATAAATCCCCCAGGTTTCACAATTAGTTTAGATCACCTTTGATGCCCCCTATTCTCGGTCTCAGTTTCACACTGTTCTGCCAAGCTCATCTCTGCATCTTTTCTAGTGCCAGATCTCATCCCTGTCCCTTTCTGCCCACTGATGTGACCTCTGATTTAGACCCTTGCAATAGCCTACTCACTGATCTTCTTGTCTTCAGTTTCTTTTCTCTTTTCTCTCCTTGTTGCGATTGCTTTTTTTTTTTTTTTTTTTACCAGAAGCAAACAGGACCCTTCTCTGATCATGCCACTCTACTGCCCAGAAACATTTATTAGAGCCTCATCATTCAGCTCTCTTATAGATACTTATGATTCTTCATAGTCTGACAGCCCCCACAAGAGAATTCTCTCTTGAACCCACTGTAGTATATAAAATGAAGTTAGTTGCTAATCTCTGATTATAACTATTGCTGAGGCAATTCATGTGGTTTCAAATGCCTGCATGAGTGAAGAGCGCTGTCTTATGCCATTCATTTATTCATTCAACAAATAGTTATGAAAAGCCTACAGTCATCAAGCACTCTGCTAGGTGCTGGAAACAATATGACAAAGAGGTCATACTGGGAGTATTCTATACAAGTGGAAAGAGATTAGGAAATGAATGAGCTAACAAACATGTTAAAAAAAAGTTCAGGGAAAGTGATGAGTGCTATGGAGACAGAGAGTGACTGGCAGTAGTGAGAGGAGACACAGATTATTTCTGGTCAAGGAAACTCCCTCTGAGAAGACCGCATTTGAGCCTAGAATTGAGTGATGAGAAAGAGCAAGAAATTAGGAGACAGGGACTTCCCTGGTGGTCCAGTGGTTGAGACTCCGCACTTCCACTGCAGGGGGCACAGGTTCGATCCCTGGTTGGGGAAACAAAATCCCATATGCTGTCATTGTCCGGCCAAAACAAAAAGACTATTAAAAAAGAAAGAAAGAAAGAAAGAAAGAAGGAGGACTTCCCTGGTGGTGCAGAGGTTAAGAATCCACCTGCCAGTGCAGGGGACACGGGTTTGATCCCTGGCCGGGAAGATCCCACATGCCACGGAGCAACTAAGCCCATGTGCCACAACTACTGAGCCCGTGCACCTAGAGCCCGTGCTCCGCAACAAGAGAAGCCACTGCAACGAGAAGCCCACGCATCTCAAGGAAGAGTAGCCCCTGCTCGCTGCAACTAGAGAAAGCCCACGCACAGCAATGAAGACCCAACACAGTCAAAAATAAATTAATTAATTAATTAATTAAAAAATAAAATAAAATAAAAAAAGATAGAAGGGGACAGCCTTGGAGGAATGAGTAGTCTACACAGAGGGATCCCCAAACACAAAACCTTAGCCGGGAATAATCTTAGTTTGTTCAAAGGATTGAAAGACTATGTGAGAAGTGTGGTTGGGGGCGGGGGAGAGATGGAATTGGTCTCAGCTGAAATCAAAGAGAGGCCAGAACGTTATCCTCAATGTAATGGACAGCTGTCCCTCGGAAGGCCATAAGCAGGGAAGTTACATGAAAATAAACTCTGTAATTTGGCTGCTGTGTAAAAACAGACTGTAGAGGTGTGAGACTGAAAGCAGGAAAATCAGATGGGAATGTGTCACATGGGGGTTTGAGTCGAGGGCTATGTTAGCAGAATTAGTGAGAATTAGTCAGAGAAAAGTTATATTTTTACGGTGGAGCCAACAGGATTTGTTGATTGGATTACATTGAGGGGTTTTGCATATTTTAGCACATAATAGACAATAAATGATGTTGACTGACTCACTGAAAAAAATGATTGAACCACTATGAAAGTCAAACTCAGACTTTATGAAGCATTCTCTAATGGACCTCACCTTCCTACTTCCCTGTTCCTCTTCCTCCTCTAAACCCCCATGGCTCTTTAAACATATCTTCTCATGAACACTAATATTCTTCCTTGGATTTAGTGACTTATGTGCATTCCTTACCTCCCCTTCTGGACCATAAGGTTCTTCATTATATTTATCCCTCACAGTCCCTTGTATATTTTTCATGGCACACAATCAGTGTTAACTGTTTTGAAGAATGAATGAAGAAACGCATGAATGACATGAGATAGAAATAACGTGAAGGTCAAATTTCTCAAGTGAAGAAATGATCACTGAGCTACGGCATCTGAAATCTGAGGATCTTTACAAATAGATGGAAGAGTTTTGCAGCTTGGTTAGTTCAGGTTCTGCCCCACTTGGAAGTCCAGGTGTGTGACTAAGAATGGCTCTGTTTTAAAGAACCAAGCCTAGAGAGTCAACATGAAGCTGGCTTGTGTGAATGAGGATTCCTGTGGCTCACTTGGTCACATACCAGAAAAAGTGGTTAAGTGTCTTAACCATTTTGAATTGCAGTTTCTCCATTTGTCTAATGGGTGTAATAATAGAAGCACCTCAGAGATGGCTTGTAAAGAAATACTAAAAATTACTCTTATAAATAGAGCACTTGCTAAATCTTCTGCAATGGCCTGAATGCTTTAAAGGTACTGTGTGCTAACCCATTTATTGCTCCTGACAATACTGGGAGGTATGCACTTATTCCCATTTTATAAATCACTGAAATAAAGCCCTCACCACAACACCCAACACAGAGAAACTATTCTGTAAATACTAGAGCAGAAAAAAAAACAAAATTGGATATGGAGTCAAACACCTAGTTTTAAAACCCAGTTGTGCTGCTTGTTTTTGACTTTGGATAAGGCCAAGTAACATCAGTGCTCTCATTTTTAAAATGGACAGATAAAAAGAATAAATGAGCCAAAGTCTGTGAAAGTGAAAATACACATAAAATTATAACAAAGTCTTGGATAAATGTAGATTTTTGGAAAGTGTTAGAATTGATTTTTTAGCTCGTGTGTGTACGAACCAGCCCATTTAAAAGCAGTGTCCTTAGGAGAAAGCATCGTATGGATCTTCAAAGGGGAAAGTCCCTCATTTACCACAGTTCTGTTAATGCGGTGAGAAGTCTTTCTGAAAGTCATGATCTGTGACTTACTCATGTTCAGAGGATTGACAACTTTAAGTAAAAATGAAAACCTCTATAGCTGCAGATCTTGGCTCATTTCTAGTCTTATCCATCCTAGGATGTCTGGGCGAGTTAATTAGAGTGTTACGTGTGAGTGCCTTTTCCCTGTTAAGAAGTGCCTCTTCCTTCACTATCTTCTGTGATCCTCCTAGAAATTCGGTAAAGGGGGAACATTATCCCAGTTCTGTCTACTCTGAGGTTCTATCTCCTGTACCTCTTCGGTTAGTTCCGGGCTCACAGGAAACACCTGCTCTGCATCTAATTGCTTCTGACCACTAAAATGAGAGTAGAATGTCCCTTGGTCTGATCATTAGCTTATATCTTCTAAATTGTTTGTTGTTCCTTTTTAATATTTTAAAATGTACTCTCTTCAGAGTCTTTTCTTAGTAAAAATTGGAAGTTCAAAGACAGAAATGCTAATTAAAGCTGCCCTTTGCTTCTCAAAGACAAGGTTCTTTTTATGTATATTAAATACACACACGTATATCAATTGGCTTGCTCCTGATTAAATAGAGTTTATTTTTGTGGGTTTCAGTTTAGGGTTAGCTTTTCTTTTCTTATTTAAAGGGGTGTTTTCTGTTAAAAGTAATTTATATGTTGTAACTGTGTAATAGCCAGAATAATGCCCCCCCCCAAAGACATGCACATCCTAATCTCTAAAACCCATGGATATGCTAAGTTGCATGACAGGGTAATTAAAGTTGCAGATGGAATTAAGGTTGCTAATCAGTTGACCTTGACATAGAAAGGTTATCCTTGATTATCCAGACAGGTCTGATGGATTCACAAGGATAAATGAAAGAAAGAGGCAAATAGTATGGTTCAGAATGACACCACCTGAAAAAGACTCAACTTTGGCATTGTTGGCATTGAAGTTGGAGGTGGCCACTAGCCAAGGAATGTGTTCAGACTCTAGAACCTGGAAAAACCTCTACATTCTTTCCTAGAGCCTTCTAAAGGAACACAACCCTGCTGACACCTTGATTTTAGCCCAGTGAGACCCATTTCAGACTTCTGACCTACAGCACTATAAGATAACAAATTTGTGTTGTTTCAAGCCACCAATTTTGTGTTAATTTGTTACAGCAGCAATAGGATACTAATACAAACTGATTTTGGCATTACAGCAACATGAGTGTAATGATAGAAAACAAGTAATCTCCAGCAGTGATAAGCTACCACACTGATTGACTGGAAGTTCTGGGAAACATGTAATTCCCAGAAGAGAAGTGATTCCCTTTCTAACTCTGCAGGCCTCTGTTTTTGGAGCTGGGGTAGGAAGAAAAAAAAAAATTACCTCTTTTTTTATTATTATTATTTTTTAAACATCTTTATTGAAGTATAATTGCCTTACAATGGTGTGTTAGCTTCTGCTTTATAACAAAGTGAATCAGTTATACATATACAATATCTTCCCATTTCTCTTCCCTCTTGCATCTCCCTCCCTCCCACCCTCCCCATCCCACCCCTCTAGGTGGTCACAAAGCACCGAGCTGATCTCCCTGTGCTATGCGGCTGCTTCCCACTAGCTATCTATTTTACATTTGGTAGTGTATATATGTCCATGACACTCTCTTACCCTGTCACATCTCACCTCACCACCTCCCCATATCCTCAAGTCCATTCTCTAGTAGGTCTGTGTCTTTATTCCCGTCTTGCCACTAGGTTCTTCATGGCCTTTTTTTTTTTTTTTCCTTAGATTCCGTATATATGTGTTAGCATACTGTATTTGTTTTTCTCTTTCTGACTTACTTCACTCTGTATGACAGACTCTAACTCCATCCACCTCATTACAAATACCTCCATTTCATTTCTTTTTATGGCTGAGTAATATTCCATTGTATATATGTGCCACATCTTCTTGATCCATTCATCTGTCGATGGACATTTAGGTTGCTTCCATGTCCTGGCTATTGTAAATAGAGCTGCAATGAACATTTTGATACATGACTCTTTTTGACCTATGGTTTTCTCAGGGTATATGCCCAGTAGTGGGATTGCTGGGTCGTATGGTAGTTCTATTTGTAGTTTTTTAAGGAACCTCCATACTGTTCTCCATAGTGGCTGTATCAATTTACATTCCCACCAACAGTGCAAGAGTGTTCCCTTTCCTCCACACCCTCTCCAGCATTTATTGTTTCTAGATTTTTTGATGATGGCCATTCTGACCGGTGTGAGATGATATCTCATTGTTGTTTTGATTTGCATTTCTCTAATGATTAATGATGTTGAGCATTCTTTCATGTGTCTGTAGGCCATCTGTATATCTTCTTTGGAGAAATGTCTATTTAGGTCTTCTGCCCATTTTTGGATTGGGTTGTTTGTTTTTTTGTTATTGAGCTGCATGAGCTGCTTGTAAATCTTGGAGATTAATCCTTTGTCAGTTGCTTCATTTGCAAATATTTTCTCCCATTCTGATGGTTGTCTTTTGGTCTTGTTTATGGTTTCCTTTGCTGTGCAAAAGCTTTTAAGTTTCATCAGGTCCCATTTGTTTATTTGTGTTCTTATTTCCATTTCGCTGGGAGCTGGGTCAAAAAGAATCTTGCTGTGATGTATGTCATAGAGTGTTCTGCCTATGTTTTCCTCTAAGAGTTTGATAGTGTCTGCACTTACACTTAGGTCTTTAATCCATTTTGAGTTTATTTTTGTGCATGGTGTCAGGGAGTGTTCTAATTTCATACTTTTACATGTACCTGTCCAATTTTCCCAGCACCACTTATTGAAGAGGCTGTCTTTTCTCCACTGTATATGCTTGCCTCCTTTATCAAAGATAAGGTGACCATATGTGTGTGGGTTTATCTCTGGGCTTTCTATCCTGTTCCATTGATCTATGTTTCTGTTTTTGTGCCAGTAACAAACTGTCTTGATTACTGAAGCTTTGTAATGTAGTCTGAAGTCAGGGAGCCTGATTCCCCCAGCTCCATTTTTCGTTCTCAAGATTGCTTTGGCTATTCGGGGTCTTTTGTGTTTCCATACAAATTGTGAAATTTTTTGTTCTAGTTCTGTGAAAAATGTCAGTGGTAGTTTGATAGGGATTGCATTGAATCTGTAGATTGCTTTGGGTAGTAGAGTCATTTTCACAATGTTGATTCTTCCAATCCAAGAACATGGTATATCTCTCCATCTATTTGTGTCATCTTTAATTTCTTTCATCAGTGTCTTATAATTTTCTGCATACAGGTCTTTTGTCTCCTTAGGTAGGTTTATTCCTAGATATTTTATTCTTTTGGTTGCAATGGTAAACGGGAGTGTTTTCTTAATTTCACTTTCAGATTTTTCATCATTAGTGTATAGAAATGCAAGAGATTTCTGTGCATTAATGTTGTATCCTGCTACTTTACCAAATTCATTGATTAACTCTAGGAGTTTTCTGGTAGCATCTTTAGGATTCTCTATGTATAGTATCATGTCATCTGCAAACAGTGACAGCTTTACTTCTTCTTTTCCGATTTGGATTCCTTTTATTTCTTTGTCTTCTCTGATTGCTGTGGCTAACACTTCCAAAACTATGTTGAATAATAGTGGTGAGAGTGGGCAACCTTGTCTTGTTCCTGATCTTAGTGGAAATGGTTTCAGTTTTTCACCATTGAGGACAATGTGGCTGTGGGTTTGTCATATATGGCCTTTATTATGTTGAGGAAAGTTCCCTCTATGCCTACTTTCTTCAGGGCTTTTATCATAAATGGGTGTTGAATTTTGTCGAAAGCTTTCTCTGCATCTATTGAGATGATCATATGGTTTTTCTCCTTCAATTTGTTAATATGGTGTATCACATTGATTGGTTTGCGTATGTTGAAGAATCCTTGCATTCCTGGGATAAACCCCACTTGATCATGGTGTATGATCCTTTTAATGTGCTGTTGGATTCTGTTTGCTAGTATTTTGCTGAGGATTTTTGCATCTATGTTCATCAGTGATATTGGCCTGTAGTTTTCTTTCTTTGTGACATCTTTGTCTGGTTTTGGTATCAGGGTGATGGTGGCCTCGTAGAATGAGTTTGGGAGTGTTCCTCCCTCTGCAATATTTTGGAAGAGTTTAAGAAGGATAGGTGTTAGCTCTTCTCTAAATGTTTGATAGAATTCACCTGTGAAGCCATCTGGTCCTGGGCTTTTGTTTGTTGGAAGGTTTTAATCACAGTTTCAATTTCAGTGCTTGTGATTGGTCTGTTCATATTTTCTATTTCTTCCTGGTTCAGTCTTGGCAGTTTGTGCATTTCTAAGAATCTGTACATTTCTTCCAGGTTGTCCATTTTATTGGCATAGAGTTTCTTGTAGTAATCTCTCATGATCGTTTGTATTTCTGCAGTGTCAGTGGTTACTTCTCCTTTTTCATTTCTAATTCTATTGATTTGAGTCTTCTCCCTTTTTCTCTTGATGAGTCTGGCTAATGGTTTATCAATTTTGTTTATCTTCTCGAAGAACCAGCTTTTAGTTTCATTGATTTTTGCTATTGTTTCCTTCATTTCTTTTTCATTTATTTCTGACCTAATCTTTATGATTTCTTTCCTTCTGCTGGCTTTGGGGTTTTTTTGTTCTTCTTTCTCTAATTGCTTTAGGTCCAAGGTGAGGTTGTTTATTCGAGATGTTTCCTGTTTCTTGAGGTAGGCTTGTATTGCTATAAACTTCCCTCTTAGCACTGCTTTTGCTGTGTCCCATAGGTTTTGGGTCGTCGTATCTCCATTGTCATTTGTTTCTAGGTATGTTTTGATTTCCCCTTTGATTTCTTCAGTGATCACTTCGTTATTAAGCAGTGCATTGTGTAGCCTCCATGTGTTTGTATTTTTTACAGATCTTTTCCTTTAATTGATATCTAGTCTCATAGCGTTGTGGTCAGAAAAGATACTTGATACAATTTCAATTTTCTTAAATTTACCAAGGCTTGATTTGTGACCCAAGATATGATCTATCCTGGAGAATGTTCCATGAGCACTTGGGAAAAATGTGTATTCTGTTGTTTTTGGGTGGAATGTCCTATAAATATCAATTAAGTCCATCTTGTTTAATGTATCATTTAAAGCTTGTGTTTCCTTATTTATTTTCATTTTGGATGATCTGTCCATTGGTGAAAGTGGGGTGTTAAAGTCCCCTACTATGATTGTGTTACTGTCGATTTCCCCTTTTATGGCTGTTAGCATTTGCCTTATGTATTGAGGTGCTCCTATGTTGGGTGCATAAATATTTACAATTGTTATACCTTCCTCTTGGATCGATCCCTTGATCATTATATAGTGTCCTTCTTTGTCTCTTGTAATAGTCTTTATTTTAAAGTCTACTTTGTCTGATATGAGAATTGCTACTCCAGCTTTCTTTTGATTTCCATTTGCATGGAATATCTTTTTCCATCCCCTCACTTTCAGTCTGTATGTGTCTCTAGGTCTGAAGTGGGTCTCTTGTAGACAGCATATATATGGGTCTTGTTTTTGTATCCATTCAGCCAGCCTGTGTCTTTTGGTGGGAGCATTTAATCCATTTACATTCAAGGTAATTATCGATATGTATGTTCCTATTCCCATTTTCTTAAATGTTTTGGGTTTGTTATTGTAGGTGTTTTCCTTCTCTTGTGTTTCTTGCCTAGAGAAGTTCCTTTAGCATTTGTTGCAAAGCTGGTTTGGTGGTGCTGAACTCTCTCAGCTTTTGCTTGTCTGTAAAGGTTTTAATTTCTCCATCACATCTGAATGAGATCCTTGCTGGGTAGAGTAATCTTGGTTGTAGGTTTTTCTCCTTCATCACTTTAAGTATATCCTGCCACTCCCTTCTGGCTTGCAGAATTTCTGCTGAAAGATCAGATGTTAACCTTATGGGGATTCCCTTGTGTGTTATTTGTTGTTTTTCCCTCGCTGCCTTTAATATGTTTTCCTTATATTTAATTTTTGACAGTTTGATTAATGTGTGTCTTGGCGTGTTTCTCCTTGGGTTTATCCTGTATGGGACTCTCTGTGCTTCCAGGACTTGATTAACTATTTCCTTTCCCATATTAGGGAAGTTTTCAACTATAATCTCTTCAAATATTTTCTCAGTCCCTTTCTTTTTCTCTTCTTCTTCTGGGACCCCTATAATTCGAATGTTGGTGCGTTTAATGTTGTCCCAGAGGTCTCTGAGACTGTCCTCAGTTCTCTTCATTCTTTTTTCTTTATCCTGCTCTGCAGTAGTTATTTCCACCATTTTATCTTCCAGGTCACTTATCCTTTCTTCTGCCTCAGTTATTCTGCTATTGATCCCATCTAGAGTATTTTTAATTTCATTTATTGTGTTTTTCATCATTGCTTGGTTCCTCTTTAGTTCTTCTACGTCCTTGTTAAATGTTTCTTGCATTTTGTCTATTCTATTTCCCGGATTTTGGATCATCCTTACTATCACTATTCTGAATTCTTTTTCAGGTAGACTACCTATTTCCTCTTCATTTGTTAAGTCTGGTGTGTTTTGACCCTGCTCCTTCATCTGCTGTGTGTCTTTCTGTCATCTCATTTTGCTTATCTTACTGTGTTTGGGGTCTCCTTTTCACAGGCTGCAGGTTCATAGTTCCCGTTGTTTTTGGTATCTGTCCCCAGTGGCTAAGGTTGGTTCAGTGGGTTGTGTAGGCTTCCTGGTGGAGGGAACTAGTGCCTGAGTTCTGGTGGATGAGGCTGGATCTTGTCTTTCTGGTGGGCGCGTCCACGTCTGGTGGTGTATTTTGGGGTGTCTGTGGCCTTATTATGATTTTAGGCAGCCTCTCTGCTAATGGATGGGGCTGTGTTCCTGTCTTGCTAGTTGTTTGGCATAGGGTGTTCAGCACTGTAGCTTGCTGGTCATTGAGTGATGCTGGGTCTTGATGTTGAGATGGAGATCTCTGAGAGATTTTTGCCATTTGGTATTACGTGGAGCTGGGAGGTCTCTTGTGGACCAGTGTCCTGAAGTTGGCTCTCCCACCTCAGAGGTACAGCCCTGATGCCTGGCTGGAGCACCAAGAGCCTTTCGTCCACACGGCTCAGAGTAAAAGGGAGAAAAAATAGAAAGAAAGAAAGAAAGAGGCTATAATATAGTGAAGTAAAATAAAGCTATTATAAAGCAAAGCTATACAGACAAAATCTCACCCAGAAGCATATACATATACACTCACAAAAAAAGGAAAAGGGGAAAAATTAATATATCCTGCTCCGAAAGTCCACCTCCTGAATTTGGGATGATTCGTTGTCTATTCAGGTATTCAACAGATGCATCACATCAAGTTGTTTGTGGAGTTTTAATCCGCTGCTTCTGAGGCTGCTGGGAGAGATTTCCCCTTCTCTTCTCTGTTCGCACAGCTCCCGGGGTTCAGCTTTGGATTTGGACCCGCCTCTGCGTGTAGGTCGCCTGAGGGCGTCTGTTCCCCACCCAGACAGGACAGGGTTAAAGGAGCAGCTGCTTCGGGGACTCTGGCTCACCCAGGCCGGGGGGAGGGAGGGGTATGGAGGAGGCGGGGCGAGCCTGCGGCGTCAGAGGCCGGCGTGACGTTGCACCAGCCTGAGGCGCGCAGTGCGTTCTCCCGGGGGATGTTGTCCCTGGATCACGGGACTCTGGCAGTGGCGGGCTGCACCGGCTCCCGGGAGGGGCGGTGTGGAGAGTGAGCTGTGCTCGCACACAGGATTTTTGGCGGCGGCAGCAGCAGCCCCAGCGTCTCACGCCCGTCTCTGGGGTCCGTGCTGATAGCCGTGGCTCGCGCCAGTCTCTGGAATTCGTTTAGGCGGCGCTCTGAATCCCCTCTCCTTGCGCGCCGCGAAACAAAGAGGCAAGAAAAAGTCTCTTGCCTCTTCGGCAGCTGCAGACTTTTTCCCGGTCTCCCTCCCAGCCAGCTGTGCTGCGCTAACCCCTTCAGGCTGTGTTCACTCCGCCAACCCCAGTCCTCTCCCTGCGATCCGACCGAAGCCCGAGCCTCCGCTCCCAGCCCCGCCCGCCCCGGCGGGGGAGCAGACAGGCCTCTCGGGCTGGTGAGCGCTGCTCGGCGCCGAGCCTCTGTGCGGGAATCTCTCCGTTTTTCCCTCTGCGCCCCTGTTGCTATGGGATCCGCGCTGTTAGCTGCGGCTCGCGCCCGTCTCTGGAGTTCGTTTAGGCGGCGCTCTGAATCCCCTCTCCTCGCGCACCAGGAAACAGGGAAGAAAAAGTCTCTTGCCTCTTCGGCAGCTGCAGACTTTTTCCCGGACTCCCTCCCGGCTAGCTGTCGTTCGCTAACCCCTTCAGGCTGTGTTCACTCCGCCAACCCCAGTCCTCTCCCTGCGATCCGAGGGAAGCCGGAGCCTCAGCTCCCAGCCCCGCCCGCCCCGGCGGCTGAGCAGACAAGCCTCTCGGGCTGGTGAGTGCTGGTCAGCGCCGAGCCTCTGTGCGGGAATCTCTCCGCTTTGCCCTCCACACCCCTGTGGCTGCGCTCTCCTCCGTGGCTCCGAAGCTTCCCCCCTCTGCCACCCGCAGTCTCTGCCCGCGAAGGGGCTCCTAGTGCGTGGAAATCTTTCCTCCTTCACAGCTCCCTCGCACTGGTGCAGGTGCCGTCCCTATTCTTTTGTCTCTGTTATTTCTTTTTTCTTTTGCCCTACCCAAGTACGGGGGGAGTTTCTTGCGTTTTGGGAGGTCTGACGTTTTCTGCCAGCGTTCAGTGGGTGTTCTGTAGGAGCAGTTCCACGTGTAGATGTATTTCTACTGTATCTGTGGGAAGGAAGGTGATCTCCGCGTCTTACTCTTCCGCCATCTTCTCTCCTCCCCCCTCTTTTTTTATTTTTAATAAGGCTTAGTCCTATTTGCTAAAGAGATTTACTCAGACTCTGCCCCCAGGTTCACTGGCTGCTAACTTGAAGCAGATCTTGGCAGCTAGTCATCAGTTTGTCTGATTTGGGGTACTAGCAACAGCTGGCACTCATGAGCAATATCTGTACATAGGTAATATTAGGCCTAGCCTTCAAGGCCAATTCACATGGCTTCTCTTTATTGTGGATTTTTCTGATCTTCTCACTAGGAGGAATGTCTCTATTCAATAGAGCATTGTCCCTTCTTGCTTGTATCTTAGTAATTGTGTAGACATCTTAAATTCCCTGTTACAGTAAAAAGAGCACTAGATTGAGGGTCCAAAGACCCGGCTATGAATCCTGGCTGTCAGGCCCTGGCCAATCGCTTCAGAGAACTTGCAATTAGAGCATAAATGCCTACCATGGCCAACACCCTGCATCTTAAACATTTTCTTTGTAGACATTCACTAAGCCTTGTTTCTCACCCAGTAGGAAGGCATTAAGCTCAGTGCAGAGGGGACTTCTCTATTCATGGGGACTTGTTATAACCTGGCAAAGGAGGGAAATGATCCCAGTGATAATTGTGTGTGTGTGTGTGTGTGTGTGCGCATGTACTTGCCTGCATGCGCACATTAGAAAGAGAGACAGAAAAGAAAGAAGGAAGGAAGGGAGAGTGGGAGGGAGAGAGGGAGAGAGAAAGAGAGAAAGAGAAAGAAAGAAAGAAAGGAAGAAAGAAAGAAAGAAAGAAAGAAAGAAAGAAAGAAAGAAAAGAAAAGAAAGAGAATAAACGAACAAGAGGGGGTTGAAAGTGTTCTCAAAGAAGGATCTTGAGGACTCTGCAAATATTCTTTCCATGTAGTCCCCTACAACCCTATACAACAAAACCTGACCAAGGTAATCATTCAGTGTCTCTTGAGATTCAGAATGCATTAAAGTCTAAACCAGTTGGGCTCTCTTTCCCAAAGTGCTTCTGTGGGACAGGAAATGAGCCAATGCAGCTGAGAACACTGGAGTCAAACTATGGTAATCTTGTGCCTAAAAACTGAGAGAATCAAGCTGATGAAGGGTCCTTTCCCAAGTGAAGGGAAAGGCATCAAGGGACCAAGAAACAGACACTGAATGCAGTGCCCAAGGCCCAGCTACGGCTAGTGCAATATCCATGGAGATGTCATTCATCTCACTTTTAAAACCACCTGCTCTATTTCCAAGGTCATTTGAAGCTGTGGCTGAGAAAGTGGAGCTGAATGGATGTTCTGCATGTCTAGTTACAGAGGCCCCAGAGACTGATGGACGAGGGAGGTAGGAGTAATTCAGGTAGAAATAACCCCTTACCCATTCCTTTCCTTTAGCCTTATTGACTACTATTTTAGACCCCATCTCCCTGGAAGTCTCTGAGAATCTAGCAAACAGAAAATAGGCCACATCCAGCTTTGTATTCTGAATCTCCCACGGTGGCTAGCATAGAGGATTGCTTGTCTTTTCTTGCTCTCATTTCTAGCCCCCCCCCCCTTTCCTTCTTCTCTTCTCTTCCCCCTTCAACTTTTCTCCTTCCTCCTCCTTCCCTCCTGAGCCCTTTCCCTTATCTCATTTCTCTTTTCTTGCTCTCTTTACCTTGCTTCCAGGAAAGAACTTGATGCCAAGCATTATACTTCAGTATGAAGTTAAGGCCACACCACATCTTTCTGGATACTATTTGCATTTTAAATCTTGCTTCTCTCTGTTTAATTGGGGCCACAATAACAACAAAACAAAACAAAACAAAAATAGTGGTCTTTACATATACCTCCCCAAAGATGTAAAAACACTGGTTTTGGAGTGAGAATTCCTGAGGTTAAATCCCATCTCATTGACTTCTAGCATGTAATTATTAGGAAGGGAAAACTTTTTCTCTATCCTCTTATGTTAAGTAATTAGGGGCCTTCAAACTAGACTAACAAAGGAGAAACTAACAGAAGAAAAGGTATTCAATTTTTATTAATATTTATGGACATGGAAGTTCACAGAAAATATGTGAAACTCAAAGAAGCAGTTAGGGACTTCCCTGGTGGCACAGAGGTTAAGAATCCGCCTGCCAGTGCAGGCGACACAGGTTCGATCCCTGGTCCGGGAAGATCCCACATGCCGCGGAGCAACTAAGCCCGTGTGCCACAACTACTAAGCCTGCGCTGTAGAGCCCGTGAGCCACAACTACTGAAGCCCATGAACCACAGCGAGAAGCCACCGCAATAAGAAGTCCACACACTGCAACGAAGAGTAGCCCCCACTTGCCACAACTAGAGAAAGCCTGCATGCAGCAATGAAGACCCAACACGGCCAAAAATAAATAAATAAAATATATAAAAAAAAAAAAGAAGCAGTTAGATTCTGGAGCTTATGTACCATTTTAACAAAAGAAAAGGAGTTTGGGTTTCAAGGGATGATAAACTGTGGGGAAGTATATAGGGGAAACTAATAAAAGATAAGGCTTCTATGCAGTTAGTTTTGTTTATGCAGACTCATCGTGGTGATGACTTTTTGTCTACAGTGATAAGATTTGCTCTCTGACTCCTGGAAAAGGAGGGATGGGGGCAGCTTCACAAAGTGAAATGTATGCCTTGCTTTTAGGTAGACAAGAGGAGGGCAGAGAACTCTTCTTGCACCTGCTGATTCTCAATTACTTTCAGCATAATCCTTATGCCAAGTGGCATATTTTGAAGTGGCCTATTCTGATCCCCTTCATAATCTTGGGCAAGTTACTACTGTTGATGAAAAATCAATAACCAGTCTATAGCAAAGAACAAGAAAGAGTTTTATTCAAGCTAAGCTGAAGACTATAGCCTAGGAGAAAGCCTCTCAGATAGCTCTGAAAAACTGTTGCACTGAAGCATGACTTTCAGCATAGTGTTATACCTTGTGAGAACAAAGAACATACATCAAGTACAGCAGGGGGTACATTATTTCAAAAGTTCAACAGAGAAGTATAGTTACAGATTAGCACGTACACAGAAGGTCAGCATGACCCTGGCATCTGGGAAGGGGACAAGATTAACAGTATTAACATTAGCATCACAAGAAGAGAGGCAATGATCTATATCTTCAATGTAAGCATTCTTTACCCCAGGATAATGCATTCTTTCTTTTAATGAGTAAAGTGGGTGTACAATGTATGTTTGTTAGGCCATAAATCAGGCCCTCTAAACTCACATAGTTCACATAAACTTCAAGCTGCATCATGTAAAACCAAAATGGCTTTCCTATATCTCAATATGTGAAAATTTGAAATTTTTCTCTATCATTTCCCCCTTTTGATAGCAAATCTTTAGATAGAAAGCCTTAATTATCAAATTTTGTCCTTTGATGCCAGAGTGGGTGCTGTCTGCTATGGGTCCATCATGTCCCTTGGTGCTAAGCATCTTTTTTTTTTTTTTTTTTTTTTTAATTCTTTGGGGTTTTTTTAGGCCTCTTTTATCTCTGGATTTGCATAGTCATCTATGTTGGGGAGTTATTTATATATAGTGAACAGACACAAAGCTATATGCTGGAAGGAAAACGTCTCATAGATTCTACCTTTTATCAACTACATCAAATTGTCTCACAGGCATGGTACATGTGCTTTTTTTTTTTTTTTTTAATTTACTTATTTTTGGCTGCGTTGGGTCTTCGTTGCTGCACGTGGGCTTTCTTTTTTTTAGTTGCAGTGAACGGGGGCTACTCTTCATTGCGGTGCGTGGGCTTCTCATTGCAGTGGCTTCTCTTGTCGCGGAGCACCGGCTCTAGGAGCGCGGGCTCTAGGCACATGGGCTCTAGAGCGCAGGCTCGGTAGTTGTGGCGCACGGGCCCAGCTGCTCTGCAGCATGTGGGATCTTCCTGAACCAGGGCTCGAACCCGTATCCCCTGCATTGGCAGGTGGATTCTTAACCACTGCGCCACCAGGGAAGCCCCTGTACATGTGCTTTTAATAATAATTTTTAAAGAAATATTAATACATGTTACATTAATGATAATTGCTTATATAGAGTTATATATGTGATCAAGTTATGTGGTCATCATTAATTTTGTCTGAGGCTTGGTTACACATTGGGTAATGCAAGAAACAACAATCCTATAAAACAGACAGTATGTAAGTAATATAGTTAATAACATTAATAAGCTCATAAGTAGAAATTTAAGCCATGAGCTTCCAGAGCCAAACCAGTTTTTTAAATGTCACCAAGACTGGGAAGTGGTTCACCTAAAGCAGAAATTTTATTTTTCATGTGGGTCATTAAATGTGTTATATTAGTGGATTCATCTGGTATAAAACAGTATAAAATACAGCATTCAGTTTGAATTATGGGGCAGGTGACTTCTTGGGGCACTGTAGAAATGTCAAGGGCCAGGTGGTTTCATAATACTGCTTTTCTCATAATGGAGCTCTCAGAATTCAGTAGGACTATAGCCTGATTCCTATCATTCAAGGCCTGTTGGGTGAATTTTGTGAGGGCCTTGATATGGGTGATTATGTCTTCCAATCCTATTGAAGGCACAAAAATAGCTGCCAAATGGTCATACCAATGGAATATCTATTTTTTGGTCCATTGGGCTTACATTAAGGGTAAATGTTGCTGGATCTAGCTAAATGTTGCTACATCTAAATTGGTATGCATATTATCTTAAGACCAAGGGAATCCTAGAACGCATCTTCCTATCAATCCTGGCAGAAGCCAGGGCCATAGGTTGGTACCACAGACCCATTGAGTTCCATTAGGTAAAACCCAGTGTATTCCTAGTTGTATAACCCAATCTGCCTCATACCAATTACTAACTTTAAGGGAAATGATATGTTGATATTTTTTATAAGGCACCCAGCTTAATTTTCTAGTATTACTAGGCTGATTGCCCTTAGTATGATTTAATTGTTCCCAACATAGGGGAGCTCTTAAAATTATACAACCATAGCCTGGTGTTAGCCATATAAATCCATCCCATAACTGAGGGAGGGTCCTATATAATTGGGAAGTTAAATTCTTTGGCTGGATTTTAGCTCATTGTTTAGACTGAGCTTGGGTACCATTAAGAGAGAATTCATATTTATGGCCAGAGTCAGAGCAAGTATCATTGATTGACCAGGTGAGAGGATCCCATCTAGTAATATCAATAGTGGCCTAAACAGAACTATAACTTCTTTCTTCTAAAATAAATTTTCTAAGGGACATCCACTCAGAGTTGGAGAGGAGAAATCCACCAAGGTGAGCCAGAAATGCTGAACATAAGTAATTGACCACAAACTCAACAATTGGGTTGATTCTTAAAATCTGCATAAGATTGTGCCCACAATAGGAAAAACACTTAAATCATATGCAAAAGTACAAAAAATCAAGAAAGTATTATAAATAATCATATGGGTCAGGTCTGGCATCTTGGCTTAGTGGTCTGCCTCTGCTGTTGTCTTCTCATTCTGGTTTGTTGATATCTGTCTTGATCAGTTGAATCCAGGTATCAAAAACAAGGGTCAATGTCCCATCATGTGGAGGAGCCTTTTTTAAATGAAAGATGTGAATCCATGAATTTATGTCTTTCATTTAGGCTCAGAATGGATTAGTTAATTATACCTGATAAGATCCTTTCCATTGTGGCTGCAAATAATCTTTTATTAATCCATGATCCTTAAGGTAGCTGCCTCTGGAGAACTTGCTGAAAAAGGAGTTAGCTACCAATTTTTTAATATCTTTTAAGTGCCTTAATAAGACCCTGAAAATAATGTAATATATCTCCCTTGAACCACTAATGGGTGAAAGTTTCCAAAAACATTGTTTTCCCACAAAACCGTTTTTCCAGGTGCCAAATGAGTTAAAGAATGGCAATTGTTCTCCAACAGACACTATAGGTTTTTTTTAATCAGGTCCAAACTATATTTGTGTGATGGGGTCAAAAATTTCCCCTTTTTGTTGCCACATCTGTTTCTCTTCTTCAGTGGTGATCTCTTCTCTTCTTCTTGAGGCTGTAGAAGGAAATCTTTTACTGACCTAGCAGGGTTAACAGAGAACAGTGGACATTCTCGAGGCTGGACAGGTTGAGTATTTAAAGCTGCCTGTTTGGCTGCAGCATTAGCAGGCTTATTTTCATTGGCTTCCATAGTGTCAGAATGCTGGTGTTTTAATAATTGCTAACTGTTTTGTCAGGTGTATAGCAATTAATAACTCTGAAACCTGTTTTCCATTTTTTTGTAGGTTGTCTTGAAGAGGTTAAAAACCTCATTGTTTCCATAGCATTCCAAAATCGTGTGCCACTCCAAAGGGATAGGGACTGCCAGTATAAATGTTTGCTATCTGGTCTTTAGCTAGGTGACAAGCTTGGGTTAAGATAATTAATTCAGCTTGTTGTGCTGACTTTGTTTTTAGTAAATAAGAGCTTTCAATTATGTCCACATATTCAGCTCAGTAATGTCCCTGCTCATCCTTTAAGGAGGACCCATCTGTAAATCAAATTAGATCCCCATTATCAATAGGAATTTCTTGTAAGTCATTCCTAGGAGCAAGAAGATAATCTGTTAATAAAATGCAGTCCTGGTTGTTTTCTTACTGTGGTGCTGGAAGCAAACTGAGTAGAGGACATAAACAGTTAAAGGAGACCCCACTACTATCTCTTCAGTAGCCTTGCATAAGAGAGCAATTGCTGAAATAGCCCTCATACATGGTGGAAGTCCTTTTGCTACCTAGTCTAATTTAGTTTTGGAGCATAAAAGCAAGTCATCTATAAGCAGTTTTGTAAAAGCATCAGAGTAAGACAATGACTACCTATAAATTGCAAAAGACTTAAAAAGCATGGTTAAAGACCTGATTACATTGCAATTGTTGAGGAAATTCAGCTATTTCTGTGACATACATTTTAAGATAATAGCTAGAATTATGACTGACAACATACCAGGACATTTCAAATTTTAGAAACTTCATATAATTTCTAGAACATATATATTAATAACATTCACCCATACAATAAAACCTAAGAAGGTTTATCACTACTCATTTGACAATGTTTCCCATGTAATTTAACCTACCAAATAAGCCTAATTAGTTTAATATCTCCCTTTGAGCTGTTTTAGGGCTCTCTGAAGCATCCAAAAGTTAGCTAGAGGTCAAAAGAACTTCATTTAGAATTTGACTTGAGGAAGTTTGTCAAAGATATCAAAAGGTTTTAAACACTTGGTGAAGTAGGATCATAAGTCACTGTGAAACACTACTTATTCACTTAATCAAGATGACAATAAAATATTCTAAGACAAATACAGAAAGTTACAAGAGACTACTTAAGAGGTAAGGAAGCTTTACAGTCAGTTGTCAAAAACAACAGATCAATATTTCAAGAAAACTTTGTCCTCTTAGCAGAGAAAAACACAAATTCTAGTTTTCCAGCATTTTACCTATAATATTAAAATTCATTCACTCAAATTCAATTTAATTACACACAAATTCTTTTCTCAGGGTTCTTTTTCCACAAACCTTCCACAAATTTTTATATTCATATTAGTTTGTCCCTTCTTTCATTTTCCATTTAGAAATAACCAGCTTCTGGACAAAATCACTTTCTTTTTCCTTAACAAGAAATCTCAATTTTTTATACTTTCTCTTACCAACAACATATATCCTACTTTACATATACAGTCCTTTTTAAAAATTAATTTCTAGGAACATATGACACTTTATTGTATAACATTGCAATAAAGCACAAAATATATTTACTAATAGTCTCAAATATATTTAGTATCATTGTAATAAGAGGTCAAAAATAGGTAAACATAGACTTCTTTAGCAACTAATGTTTCAGTATTTTATCTTATTTTAAAATGATCTAGAATTCAATGAATTTCCATCATTTAACTTAATTCAGTGAAACTTTAAAGTTTCAAGTTACCAAAAATTGGGAGAAGCTTAGGTAGGCATATCATAACGTAAGTGTTCTTAAAGAGTTCACCCAAAAAACTTTTTTTCCATTTATCTCTATTTCATTACTTATGAAAATATCATCATACCAAGTTAATTTTCTTGTTGACAAATTTTGTAACAGAGATAACATGAGCTTATTGACTTTCAGTAAACCTAGGTACAATAAAAGTATTATACTTAATATTGATGACTCTAAAGACATATCTGTATTAATTAAACTAGCAACTTAAACTTGTTTTTATTCATTAAAGATTAATCCTAGATCATGTGGTCCTTTAAATTTTGGGACTAGCTTATGTTACATTTAGAAATATTTGATTTGTAAGTGCTTACTTTCAAATCTATTAAATAGAGCTCTTTTACAAATTTATTTTGATAATACCATTCAGAGATAGAGATATCATATTTATAATGTACACGCAGGCATATATACATCCAGATAGACACAGACAGAGATCTCATAGTTTTCCTGCTTGAATTTTTAAAAGTCTCTTTTCCTTTTTTTTTTTTTTTCTTAGTTTTGGGTTCTACTAACTGAGCCAAGGCCTTAGTCTCAAGTGATGTGGGCTATGTTTACATTTCAAGGACATGATAAGAGTTATAACTTCAAGCTTTCTCCTAGGAATACTTTTATTCTCTTAGGGTCAGAATTTTGAAAAGATGTTTTATGAAGTTAGTTTCTCTAACTGAGTATATAAAAAAAAACAGTTTTGGAACGTCAAACGCACCCCATCCTAGTGATTTGTGGGCAAGATGAGTATTGACTTTGTACCCATTGTATGTGAAGCCAGCTGGAGTTCCAGTCTGTGGCTGTGCATTCAGGAGCTGGCAGGCTTTAGAAGCACAATCCCCAACCCCCTTTTTTTGTTTCATTTTACTATAAAGTACAAATCTTTCCAATTTTTAAGCCACATGTTTTAAAAAGTTGAGCCAACACAGTTGACTCGAATGGTCCTTCTGCTTTCTCTGCCTAAGGACTTTCCTATAGTACCCTTCCACTTAGGAAATGTACTGGTACCTCCATAAGATTCCAAGTCTTAACATTTTAACAGCTTGGGCAAAACTCAGGACTGTCACTTTTTAAAATCTATGAGGTCTGGATATCAGGAGAACTCACCAAAGCACTAAGAATGCTGGGAAGCCAGAGGGGCTCAAGGGGCCTGTGCTGATACTGAGTGCCTGTCCAAAGGAGAACACAGGGGAGGGACCTCGGGTGAGTTTCTCTGATACCCTGTTGACTATGCCATGCAATGCAGATGGAAAGTCAATAACCGGTCTGTGACTAAGATTAAGAAAGAGTTATATTCCAGCTAAGCTGAAGGCTATAGCCCAGGAGACAGTCTCTCAGCTCTGAGAAATGCTACATTGAAGCATGGTTTTTAGCATAGTCTTATACCTTGCTAGAAAAAAGAACATCAAGCCTGGCAGGGGGTTATTCTTTCAAAAGTTCATCAGAGAAGTATAGTTGAAGATTAGCACGTACATAGTGGGGCAGCATGACCCTGGTGTCTGGGAAGGGGGCAATGAGTATTAATATCAGTGTCACAGGAAGAAAGGCAATGATCTATATCTTCGAAGTGAGCAGCAATCTTTACCTCAGGAAAATGAAATCTTTAATGAGTAAAGCAGAAGCAGATGTACAATGTATGTTTGATAGGTCATCAGTCAGGCCCTCTGCACTCGCATAGTTCACATAAATTTCAAGTTGGACCACACAAAGCCAAAATCGCTTCCCCTATGTTGCAGTATAAGAACATTTAAGTGTTTCCATTTCAGTGTCCTCATCTATCAAATGGAGTTAATAATATTACTTATCTTACCTGGATGTTGTAAGGATTCAATGAGATAGGTTATGTAATGCACACTGTATACTGTTTGTCACATAGCAGGGGCTCAAAATTATTTGGATCCTAATTTTAAGATAATAAAGAAAGGATAATCATATTATTATCCTTGATCATCATTGCCCTAAAGCCAGCCCATGGTAGTGGTAAGTGGCCGACACCTTTTATAGAGAGAGCACATGAAAAGGGTTTTGACATGAGTGACAAAGTTGTATGTCTTACTTATTTTAAAGAAATGCATGCCAGGCGCATTTACTAACCTTTCAGAATGAGCCCTGTGACTAAGTAAAATAGCTTGAGTCCTGTCATGTTTGAGTGAAAGTTTGTCTGGAGAACATTTAGGGATCTGTGCAAGTAATTGAGAAACCCCAAGATAGAGATATGTGATATACTAAGGGTAGAAGTAAGGGTTTGGGATAGAATAGACGGCATCAGAAAGTGAATAGCTTTTGTCATTTTGGTGAGAAAATCTTAAAATTAGAAGAGACACTAAGGGTCATACAACAACTTTGTCCTCATTACTTGCCCTATAAGGTCCCAACATTAAGAGGCCTCTTCCAACAACTTTCCAGGACCATTTTTCTCTCCTGCCTAGGAGGCCTCAATCCAGCCATGCCACCATCGTGAATGCTGCCCTAGCATGTGTGCATTTCTACTTCTGGGAAAGTCATTCCTCCTCTCCTCACTTATTTTTAAAGACCCAGATTAGTTTTTCTCTTCAATGGAAACTTCTCAATGATGCCAACCACATTGACGTCTTGCTTCTCTTAACTCCTATTGACTGAGAGTAGAAGAGTTTTCCTTTAGAACTTAATTTCTTTTTAACTTCTCAGTGTATCACCCTGGTTTCTCCTGTCATTAATAGCTCAGGAATCATGACATTCAAGCCAATTTTGTCCATTTACCAAGTCCTTTGACCTTGAATAAGTCATTTTCTGCTCTCTGCACCTCACTTTTAAACCCCTGTAAGATAAAAAGATTGGATGATTTGATCTCTAAATGATCTCTAAAAGTTGACACAAGTATAAATTAATAATATTAAATTTAAATTTGACTTCACTAGTTCCTGTACATATTGTCATTCTACCTATATTTTGGAGAGGAAATAGGTAGGTAGGTAAATCTATCCAACTTTAATATTTTTTCTCAACTTGGTGAAATTTCAAACTGAAGCTACAAAAAGAAAAGGAAATGATCAATTTCAAGTTTCAGACAAATTAGCTCACTTGAGATTACTTAAAGGATCACAATGGATTGCTGCAAGAAAATTGAAAGTCTACTCACTGATCCTCTCTTCCTCAGACCAGTTAATTGGCTTGGCCATGCCTCCTTGAGTACATTTTAAAATTCATTTTCCCAAGAGTTCCTGGCGATTCTTCAGGGTCCCTTAGCAGAGCCTCAGTTAAAGAACCCTTCAACATGGTGTGGAGAGGCACCATGGTGCATAGAATCTGGCACCCAGGATGCCTAAATTCAAATCTCAACTCTGCCAAGTACTCTTGGCAAGACCTCAGGCAAATCACTTCACCTTTTAAAGCCTGAACTTTCTCCTTGAAACCCAAGTAATAATATAAATCTCAGGGAATTATGAAAGAATTAAATTAGTTAATATGCATAAAGATTTTAGAATAGTGCCTAACATTTATAAGTTCTCCATAAATGCTAGTGGCTATTAGTTTTAGAGTTAATCAGACATAAATTCTGAGTGCGCCCTTTATTGAATGTGACTTTGTGGAAATAATGTAATCTCAATAACCTTGGTTTTTATTTTTCTTTGAAATAGGGATAATAATACCTAACTCTGGTCTGTGGTAAGATTAAATTAATTTATACATGTAAAGTATATGGTGCCTGGCTTAGAGTAAGTGACCATGAAATGTTAGTTTATTCCTTTGGTATTCCTTTCCTACGGTGGGTATTCCTTACAATGTAAAGAAAGCAGTGAGCCTGGGAATGGGGAGAGAAAGCCAGAGCATATTTTAATATAATAACCTGACTTGGGGCTAACAAATTATTGCAACAAAATGATAGAGCCTAAGCTGGAGTTGTTGCTTCTTTAAAATAATATGCAGCCAACTATTCTTTCCCAAAATGCCCCTAGAGAAACACTCCTCTCCAGGTGTTTCCCATTTCCCTAGATTTCCAGATGAAGAATGAAACTCTTCAATGGTGTTATTACCTTACAAAATCCTAGGGGGCTGCATGTGAAAGAGCCCATTGTATTCTTTGAGAGCTAGAAGATCCTATAGCTGGAGCCAACAGAAAGTGTTCTGAAAACCCAGCACAAATGTAGCTAATGTAGATAGGAAAGGGATGGACCTCCAAGACTCTCAGCTGGTGGATCCTACACTAGGAATGCCATTATCCTGAAGGGAAATACTGCCTGGAATTAACAAAATCGTACCCCTGGGGCTTTATGTGAATTTCAAGCAGGGCTGGGATTTCTTTCCTGGAAAATGGGATGTGGCAACTTTAAAATACTTTGCCTAACTCTATAATTCAAAAGATCAATTGACAAATATTTGCTGAAATCTGCTGAAATGCATAAAGGGAGAATAATAAGTTTGGGTGTCAAAGGGATATTTTAATTCTGGCTCTATTACTTTCTAGCTGTGTGACATTGACTAAGTCACTTAACCTCTCTGTACCTTAGCTTTTTTAACTATAATATGGTATTGGGAAGGATTAAAAAATACAGTTATAGTTTAACTGACCTAATTAATTTCTGTAACTTCTTTTAACTTTTGACTTCCTATAGTTATATGTTGGCAGGAATTTCAGAGAATTGTTACTTAAAACATTTATTTTCCCATCAACTGCTGAGAACTGCTTCCCCTTCACTGGCTTGATGATGCAACTGAAAACATGTTTAGATGGATAGGTGGTTAGGCCGATTGATAGAAAGATATCTCCCATAAGCATATTATCCAAAATGAAAAGAGCCAACTTGATGACCTAAAGTTGTATGTACCTGTTATTTTCCTGGTACCCAGAGGAGAAAAATAGCTCTGTGGGCTGGGGTGTTCAAAAAGTCTTTATGGAGAAAAGACTGCAACTAGACTTAGAGGCAGGGAGGAGTAGCAGGACCAGAGAAGAGCAAAGTCATGTCATCCATCTAGACCCAGCAGAGCCTCTAAAGAGTTGGCACTTCTATCATAATCCCACAACTACCCTGTGCTGAGCAAGGGAATACCAGGGGCTGGGCTCAGCTCTCCACGGTCCGTTAACTCTCACGTCAACCATGACAAGGAGGCAGCTGCATTTAGAAAACTGAGACTCAGAGATGGAGCAGTTTCCCCCAATTCACACAGCAAACAAGTGACAGAATCAGGATTTAACCCAAGCCTGCCTACCCTGAAGCTTGTGTATGATACAATATTTCCAATAACGATGAAAGCTACCATCATTGATGGTTACTTCCTCCATGAAGTCTCCTTCCTGTTACCACCACCCACCTTTCCCCAGGTGGAGCTGACGTTCCCTTCTTGTGCTCCCACTGTACCGTCAAAGATATCTACTCAAGTGCTAGAACATTTATGGGTCACATTCAATTTCATGCCTGCCTCCGCTATTAGCCTGTAAGTCCCCAAAGGATAGGTTTGGACATTGTTTCCCATTTTATCATTCATGTGTCATCTATAGCTCATAGTAGCAGCTTAATAAATGTTAAAGAATAACTGAATGAAAGAATGAATGCTCCTCGCCTACCAAGCGCTGTGCCCACAGCTTTGGCAAGTTAACCTCATTATGTTTCTGTTTCCTCGCCTATAAAATGAAGATGACCATAATCCCTGTCACATAGAGCTATGGGGATGAGTTAATGAGTTCATATTGATGAGCACATAGTAAATGCTCAGTAAATGTTAACTATTATTATGACCACTCTAAGTTGCCAGAGTTCCCTTTAAATGGAGAACTTTAAATAAAGCATTGAAGGATCATAATCACAACTTCACAGAATAAGAACTGTTTTCAGAGTGGTTAAGTGTCTTGCAAAATATCACAAAGCAAGAAAGTAGCAGAACCAGGAGATATCCCCTGGGGTCTGAGACATTACTCATAAGCCTTTATGTTTCATAGTGAGTTCCAGGGGCTAAAAATCCCTTCACGTACAGAATCCCAGTTGATTCTTTTCACCACCACTCTTGGGCTGGGTTTCAGCACAGAGGAGATAACTGGCAGAATGACTAAGCCAGTGTGGTTCTGACATAGCCCAGAATCCAGTGACCATTCCCACAAAGCTGCCTAGGCTGCTTGGTGTGGTTTGGAATAGAATGCCCCTTGGGATCTTTCAGGACAGTAGGACTCATGCTTCCCTGATGGTAAGAATCACCTAGCTTCTAGTTTAAGAACACAAACTCCAGAATCCTCTGAATCAGACTCTCCACAAAAGATTGTTTTTAACAAGCCGAGTAATTTTTATCATTAGGGAAGTTTGTGAAACTTTGCTTTGAGACAGGCTAAAGCAAGAATTTAAGGACGATGGTAGCACTCACCCTCCAGGGGGCAGTTACTAAACAGCAGTGTTCTTGCAAGGCACTGCCCTGCCCACCCCCATCCATGTTTGTAAATATAGTGACTAAATCAATCTCCCTAATAATGCTCTCAATCATGTGTCAACGGGGACCAGAACAGGCCCAGTGTAGTGGCAAGTGGGCGGCGGTTTGGATGCTCCCGCTTGAAAAAAGCCATTGAATCATGGATATTTTGCCCCTGCACTTTTCTCCCGAGAAAAGCTGCCCATGGGCTTCCGCAGGGGCTTTTTTAAGGGGCTGTAGGCACCAGCCACCAAAATTGAATTTTTCCTAGCAGCCTGAGAGCGAGCGGGTTGAGCTGCCTCGAGGAGCTTGCTCCGCGAAGAGAGAGCAGTTGCTATGGCAAAAAGGGGACATTCGCAAGCCTCCCAGGCTGCAAACTAGCGCGCAGACAGCTCTTCTCAGCACGGTGCTGCGTCGTCAGCGCGCGGAGCGCCGCTGTGCTCTCCAGGGCAAGTTTCCTGGGAGTGTCTCTTCTCTGCAGGGACACAGCAAACTCTCCGGTTCTCCAACAGATGTTTCCCTCGCAGCTCTGAAGTCCAAGTACTCGCTGGCTGCAGCTCAGAGTCCCAAGGCCGGCGCGCTGTGATTGAGGGACCCTACCAGGCAAATGCCAGCGTCAGTATGAGAGCCTGGACTTCAGCCCAGGTCGGACCTCACCCCGGGGGGCCGCTGCTTTGCCAGGTGCATCTTTGAGGAGCTGCTCACTTTCCCCCCTCGTGGGTCTTCGTTCCAAGCCAGATATTGCTCGGATTCTCTAATTAACTCCCTCCACTCCGAAGGGGTTCGGAGGCTGGGATGCTCTACCCAGCCTGAAGGATGTTGACTCTCGAGTGGGAGTCGGAAGGACTGCAAACAGTGGGTATTGTTGTGATTATATGTGCATCTCTGAAGCTGCTTCATTTGCTGGGACTGATTGATTTTTCGGAAGGTAAAGTGGTCGCTCCCATCTGTGCTGTTGGTCAGGTCTGGTTCAGAAGTGGATACAGACGCTGCAGAAGTTGAGGAGGCTTAATACGCAAAGTAAAAGTTTTAAAATATGCATGCTTGACATGGAGCGGCCTAGCACTGGGTAGTTCATTGCTGTTTACCCAGATATTTGACATTGGAAAGGAAGGGATATTGTGCCATTATCTTTCTGTTTGAAACCTATTTGAGTTTAGGGTGATATTATGGGTTAAATATAGTTCCAAGGTGGGAAGTTAGGACTCTCTATTATGGGGTGATAATACAGGTTGCTGTTTGGGTTGACAAGTTTCGTGTTGGCTACCACGCCGTAATGTCATTAGTAATTCCATCCTCTGGAGTACCACCCAGATTTGTGAGGGAAATATGTGGCTGCCTCATTAGTTAGGAGGTACGGGGGTGGAGCTGGGTTATTGATTATGATATAAAATGGGTAAGCTTTTGATTTAAAATTGAGTTAATGAATGCTTAGCAAAAATGTGCTGTGAACTCTTAATTTGCAAAAGTGTTCCATTTACATTCCCCAGTGAGCCACTTTGCTCATTTGTCTCTTGAGTGGGAACCCATATAAGCACAGGACAGCATTGGTGCTACCAATAAATATTTTATCCATCTAATATAAATTTTACTACCCAAATCAATTCTACTATACAACGATTGGGGAGTAAAAAAAGTTGATTAACTTCCAGTTAATAGTTATATATATATAGTTATATATATAGTTTTATATATACATATACAATCTTTCTACTGAAATAACATGCTTTGAATTATTTAAACCCTAATTATTTGATGTCAATTCTACATCCAAGCTCTTCTTTCTTCTCAAGTGAAAGAATGGAGTTCCTAAGGATATGATCTTTTACTGCCGAGTTATTTATGAATATTCACTTCTCACGTTGTGTGTAATGGGGGAAGATGAGGAACATATTTAAGCCTGCCCATGCTTCTAATCTTTCTGACCAAGTTAAGGAGCTAAGACCTGATAGCTAAGATGACATCATCCCAAACTATATCCGGTACACAGGTTGTTTCTGTTAATATGTTAATAATGGTCAATGTATGTTATCTTCAGAAAGTCCTTTTCTCTACAAGTGGGTTCATTAGGTTCTACTATTTAGACCTTAAAAGAACAGAAGAAGTTCCATGCAATTTTCGTATCTTCTTTTAAGTATTCTCAATCTGTGACAAGTTCTGCTCAGGCACACATAAGAATAATATTGTAATGGGATTAAATAAAACCTCAGAAAATAGTTTCTGCTTTTTCTCATATTACACAGTAATTTTATTTAACCTTACATTTTTTGCTGGAAGGAAAACAATACAAAAACAAACTTTTCCAAGTGCTACACAACAATCTTGCATTATTTTGAGATTTCTGCCTCAGTGCACTCACTAGTGGTGACTTAACAAAATACAGATAAGATCATTTCAATTTCTATGACTGGAATAATTTGCTTCTGTTTCATTCCTTCTCCATATTAGTTTTTGTTCTCTGGACTCAGTTGAGCCATAGCCCACCATTTTAGTGCACTATACTCAAGATGGCTTGGTTTCAGAGCTAGATGAAGAAGGATCTGAGGAAAACCATCATGGAGGTATTCGAGGAAGTCAACTTTCACAGCCCTATAAGATAGCGCACAGTTCTTTTATTGCCAGTGTTGGTAGTGTAGACATTTAAAGTCAAAAGTCCCAAGTTTGCAAAAGCCCCCTGCAAATAACTCAGCTTTTATTCTTTAAGTGCTGTTTTATGTCACTTAAAGATTTTCTGACAAAACCTTCAAATTTGAGTTCCAACAATACAAAAAGTAGAATTGTAAACCTAACTCCCCCAAATAGAATCACAGAATTTTGAGCTAGTCTGAAACATCTTTCTTGGGATAGGTATCCATATTCATACCCAGATAATAATATCCATGTCCATATATGAATCTTTATTTCTATACACACACATATATAGAGATGATGTGCCTACACATTTAAGATATTGTGTAAAATGTCCAATAAGCTGGGCAAACTTTGGATTCAATATGCAAGGCTTGGTTGTGCTAAAATAACAAAGATGCAGGTTATCACCATACATGAGGTATATTTCCTTGACAAGTAGAAAAAAATTGGGAAAAAAAATCTTTTTTGTTCTGAAGTATACGTTAAAAAATACTGATCTAGTCCAACTGTCTCAGTTGACATAGAAGACCACTGCAACCCAGAGATGTTAACTGATTTATCAGAAGGCAACACTAACTGGGAGCAGAGACAGAACCGAATCCAAGGACTGCTGAATCCTATAGTGCTTTTCCTACGACAACACACTTTTCACTTATTTCTCTTTCCTAATACTGGGAAAGAGAATTAACGAAAACATTGGTGGGAAATTTCCTGAATTCCTGAAACTTGTACTGAACTGTCCACTAACCCCCTATGAGATATCTGAGGGAAATGCATTCATAGGAAATAAGATTACACAATGGCTACACAATTTCCCAACCCAAGTATAGGACCCAAGCATGGCATGTAAGTGAGCTAAACCACACTACTGACTTTAGAGGCAGGATTAGAATAGAAGCAAGCCAAATGGTTTCCTGAGCCCCTTTCCCTCGAAGATCTACACTGAATTTTGACCATCTGTGACATATTCAATGTCCATGAATGGCTAGCCCAAGTAGAATCCAACAGTGAGACCCAATGAAATCATAAGAATTCTAGCCTAGGCCTCCTGTCTCTGTTTTCTCAGATTGGGGCACTCTCCAAGCAGAAACAGAACTTTTGATCACCAGTCAAGTGGAGATATAAGAAAAAAAGCCTTTACAGAGCAAGCCACAAAATATTAGATTATCAAGTCCTTCATCCTTTCTACCTGCAAATGATAAAAAGGCCAAAAAGGGCTTTCCCAATGTAGATTGCCAAACATTTAACTGAGATTGTACCACTTAGAAAATATAGCCCAGAAAAAGGCCAGAGAATTAGCCATTCTTTTTGGTGGAGAAGTAAAGATGAGGCCCAGAGCAGAACTGTGAGCTTCTTTTAGGCAACATCAAACTTTAAACTGTCCTCAGGGGGCAATGATTGTTCACTGGTACCATCGTGGAGTATTTTCTCTAGTGTGACTCTGTGGATTGATTAACTTAGAAAGTAGTTCTGAGCCTATATGAATGTGAGCTTCTGTATTAGTGTCAAGATAAAGCGGTGTTACTTTATTATTGTCTCCAATGGCTAGTGAGAATTAGCCATGAATAGGAAAAGGTAAAGAGAAACATTTCTGCTCCCACCTAAATTAGATTCTGATTTCAATAAAGCCCTACTTTAAAAAAATAATTATCTTTCAGTTAAAAATTCAAGGTTTAGGGAGCAAAAGCAATTTGTAAAGAGGATTAAAATGACTAATGGGATTTTAATATAATGATTTGAGGTTTTACATATATCCACTCATTAATAAAGGGAAGGAGGAAGGACACTCACAGGATTAATCTCATCATTTCACAGTGTTGCATGTAATATATAGCTTATTGGATTCTAAATGTGGGCAGGGGCCTCTCTTAGGCATTGACTGAGTTGGTGGGAAGGGACAAGATGAACACTGAAGGAATGAACTCTCAGTAACCTTACATTCTAGAAAGGGAAACTAATTACCTAACAAGACAGGAGAAATAAGCTCTGGGCACAAACCCAAGAAATGGCCTGTAGAGGCACAAATGGAGTGGAACATTCTGGAAAGGGCTCAAGGGAAGGTTTCATGGAGGAAAAAACCAGTTGTACAGGACTTAGAGTGTGAGAAGGAGTTCCCAGATGGGAGAATGGGGAAATAACTTTCCAGGCTGAGCAAAGAGCTTGAATTGTGACCCTGAGCACTGAGCGAGGGTAGCTTTAATGGAGAAGAGCAGCGCCTTGTAGCACGCGGGCATCAGAATGTTGAAATGAGATGTGTCTGAAGGGGTCCGTTGGGGTGAATGCCGAGAGGACACTTATTCTCTCACTGGTGAAGAGCCATTTGCTCAAAATCTTCAGCTTTGGAGAAATAATGAGCGATATGGCAGACCAGTGTTTCAGGTGCGTCAGCCTGGGAGTAGGTGAAGATGAGTTCAGAGGTAAGAGAGTGGAAGCAGAGGTACCAGTTATGCTTCTGGAACAATTCAGGTGGGAGACAACATGGGCAAAAATCCATAGATTGCCCTCCTCAATAAGATATCTAATGTGAACTGTCAATTTCCAGTTTTTCCAGAAACTCATGTTTAATATAATACTCTTGACCTGCACCTGTTCTGAAATGGCATAATTGTTTTTTATTTCAGGGCAATGTTGTTTGGCCTCAAATGTATTTCCTATGAGAAAAAAAAAGAAATCTGGGGCACACAGAGGTTGTAGTTACCAATATAGTAGCTTCATTTATGGTGGGAATTTAAAATTTTTGCAAGATACATCTAACATCTTGCAAGGTCTTCAATTACTTTGAACATTTATTCTGGAAAATTTTACACACAAAACGTGTAGAGAACAGTATAATGAACTTTGATGTACCCATCATCCAACTTCAATAATTACCAATACTTTGTTATTTGTGTTTCCACAATGGCTTACATTTATTGTTTCTCATCTGTCTACAATATGCCAGGCACTCTGCTAGGCCCAGTATACAAAGATGAATTAAAAGTAGTTGCTACCCTCAAGGAATTCTCAGTTGTATAAGGGTATGTAGTGTATAAACAAAGAAAATGCAATACATTATGGTAGCTAAATCAGTACGAGTCCGAGATTTAAAGAATGGAAAGTAATTAATCCCAAGTGGAAGAGATAGAAGCGATCAGAGATGACTCCCCAGAGGACATGATTTCTAAGCTGGGGTTTTAATGGATAAAGCGAAGTTTATCAAATTTATATGCCAGAAAGTTGCTTGCACAAGTTCTACATGCAGGGTACTGGGTGAGGTAATACCAACATAGGAACATGGTATAAAATGTGGAATTCCTGGAACAAAAACAGAAAAAAATGTAAAGGGAAATAAACATAGTTTTACTCCCTCTCCTTGATTATATAATTAACCTTGCTGTCCAGCACAATGCTTGATATGTAGAACATACTAAAAAAATGATGGCCTGAGTGTAATTTACTCCCATACATTAATAATGCCAGTGCACTTCTACTTGTGCTACATACTTGAGAGCCTCTAGTGCCTCCTTCAAGTTTCCAAAGTAGCTTGGAAACTGTTGATTAGTTGATTATGATCTTTTTACTTTCTTTTTTTCTCTGCTAGAAAGATTTAACATCAATGTTACCCTGCAAAACAGAGATAAACCACACACCAAAAGCATCTGAGGTAACTGTTTATTAGAACCTTATGGCCCTGGGAAATAATTTCAAATCACACATCCAGCAGGGAGCTGAAAAAGCCCAGCTTAGATGGACTTTGATTTGGCTGGGAAAGTAGCCCTTTCAATTCTATAACTGGGAAAAAACAAGAACAACTTGGATTTCTAAGTGAAATTGAACAAATATCTACTAAGCACCTACTATGTGAAGGGGAATAAAGGACATGGGGCATTTTACCGTTCTTAGGAAGTTTTCAAATTAAAGACCAAACAACTCATGAATAACTAATCCAAGATGAAAAAGTGTCTGGTGCGGGGTGGCGGGGGAGGGGAGCAAGGCCTTTAGAAAACACAAAGAGAAGAGCCATCTCATCCAGTTGGAAAATTTCAGGGAAGGCTACACAAAGATGGTGGCATTTGAAATCTGATGAGTTGAGGGATCAAAAGACTTTGATAAGTAAAGACTGGAAGCTAAAAATAGGAATTTAAACTGTAATTTAAAGGGAAAAAAGGCAGCTTCCTAAAGTCATTATTGTAATCAGGTTGATTCTAAAAAGCCCATTAATCCACTTAAGATATAATGAATCCATGTAAATGTCTGCTCTGAACCTGGCAATGTGCTTGGTACTGATTGGTTTGGGGACTATTATTTTTTTAGTTTTGCTTACTTTGGGAACCCATTTCCCACCCCAGCCTGGAGCAGATAGGTGGAATCTCAGTGAGGAGGGATGAGGGTGGAGGGGTTGTACATTTCAATGACTTCCAGCCAAAGAGCACCAGGAACACACCTGTGGTCAAACAATTTGGCTTCGTTACTTTTTGCGGAAAAGGAGGACACACACCATGGAGAACTGTGGGGCATCTCGGTAACAGAGTGTTAGAAAGGACTTCTGGATTTGAGCTTGTATTAGGGGATTATGATTTAGGAAGCAGGGCTTTGTTCGATGAAGTCAATAATCCAGGGTAATTGGCTTAATAAATCTTACGTACAAGTAGCAAAAACTAGACAAAGGCTAAAGCTGTAATTGGCAAAAAGCAAGCTACATTAGCTAAAAGGGTGGATATTTGGTTACTTTTGTGGTTTAAACGAAGTTCATGTTTGTCCTCTTCTCAGCCTTGATTACAGAGTGGTCTTGTTTTTTTCTTGATCAATAGGTACACAGAGTGGTCTTGTCTGATGTTAGTACTCTGTGACATTGTTTATATTCAACAAGAGAATGCCAAAGCCTACCTGATAAACCCGGGCAGCTCCCTCACGGTCTAAGGAGCTGCTTTCTCTCACACATGATAAGGGAGAGGGCAGAGTAAAGTGAGGACAAGTGAAGCTCTGAGTTAAATCCTAATTCAGTAACTCTCAACCAATTACTTAACCTTCCTGAGTTCGAGTTCCTTCTGTAAAATGAGGCTAATAAGCCCAACCTTTCAGGATTGTTGTAGGGCATACAAACATATAAGTGAAATATCTAGCTCAGTGCTTGGGATACAAATAGAAGCCAATAAATGCCTTTCTTGTAATTATGAAAAGATAACACGTTCCTTGAGTTATATCAGCAGTTCTCAAACTTTACGTGTATCAAAATCACCTAGATGATGTGTTAGAAATACAGATTGCTAGTCCTCACCCTAAGAGTTTCAGATTCAGTGTATCTAGGTTAGCGTCTGAGAATTTGCATTTCTAATGATTTCTCGCTTTAGGCTCATGCTGCTCCAGGGCACACTTTGAGAACCACTGAGTTAGGCAATAAATCTGAAAGGCCAAACCCCTGATGTTTGCAATGATTTCTTCACTGAGTTCTTTGGCACCTGCTGAGCTTTACTCTAGAACAGTTGTCAGTCATCTTGTTATATGTTAAGTATTTTAAACTTTGTGGGTCATGAAGTCCGTTATAACTGCTCCACTTTGTTGTTGTAGCACAAAAGGTATAAAACTGAATGTGTGTGCCTGTCTTCCAATAACACTCAAATCTGAATTTCGTACAATTTTCATGTGTCACAGAATATTTTTATTTTTTAACCATTGTAAATGTAAAACAATACAGCTGAAAGATCAAAAACAGGTAGCAGGCTGGACTTGACCTTTCACTGTAATTTGCCAACCCCTACACTAGAGTTGGCAATAAAGGAACCCGTTGAGAAGGGGTCTCAGGTTGGTAAGATGTTGCCTTTTGGAAACTTATCTAGATTTTTTTGAGTCCTTAGTCTCATTGAGTGGATGGGGGTCTAGTCCTTCTTTTGGGGTTGATGGAATTATCTGCTAAATTAACAAGTGATTTGAATTAGGATGTATGTGTTTGTGCAGTGTTTTCCCTTCCCCTAATTTCACAATTTCTAGGCCAATTTAGAGGGTTGTTATGTAAATTAAGCCATCAACATGATTGTGTTACACAATGAGTCAATGCTGGGGCTAGGCAATTAGGGTCCCCCCTTCTTACTGATTTTTGTTTAGGTTTCATTGCCTCTTGGACAAGGAGACATTATGCTTTTTTCATTGAGTTTATAAACCCTTGTCTTGTGGGTTTGTTAAAGACACATTTCAACTCTTCAAAGTAAACTGGTCCTCCGACTATTGTATTACATTAAGTCTTATGGGTCGAGGACAAATACATTGAATCAACAAAGGTTTTAAAAAGTAAAATCACCTTAAGTCTGAATTCTCTTGAAAATGAAAAATCTATAAATAGTGGTTAATTTCATGTTTTTTGAAGTGAGACCGACCTGAAGTCAGTTCACAGCTCTGCTTTTGACTGTCCACATGGTCTTGGACGAAGTTTATAACCACCCTGAACGTCAGTTCTCTCAAAAATGGGGAGAATAATAGCTACCTCATAGGATTATTGTGAGAAGTAAATTAAATGATATTTCTTAAAATTACGTTTAGCACAGTGACTGGAGCACAGAGCTCACCACACACTTTGTATTACTTGCAGAGTTAGTATCATTGCTGTCTTTGTTCTTAACTTCCATCATACCTATTACTAAACATGATCGTTCATTCAATCATCCATGAAATGAAGGTTCTTAAAAGTGATCTGTGTACCAGGCACTGTACTGGGAACTTAACGGTGCTAGTAATTGGGAACTTAAAGGCATAGTTTTAGCTAAGAGGGGTTTACACACAGACAAATTGATTTAGTAAATTTTCCTGGTCTCACATCTTTGCAAGGCGTAGGGGGACATAAGAAGAGACTGACCAGTACTATTTAGAAGGTGGGGGAACATCAGAAAGGACTCATAGAGGTGACCTTTGAGCTGAATCTGAGTGACACTTTTAGGCACTCAGCATCACACATCCTTACACTTTTTGTTGATCCCAGTTTCTAAGTCTTCCCTACCATTCTTCCCTTTTCTCCCACAATGCCTTCTCTTACTCAAATGCCACCCATATTTCCCCATTTCAGCCCAGATCAAAACCTACCCTCTCTCTAATACCACATTTCCTCCTTAATCTGAATTCAGTCAGTCCTGATGTATGTCATAGAAGGTATACTTGATAATAACAAACCTTCATACACTGTTCCCCAAGTCATTTACTTTGTGTTCATTTATTTTCTCCTCAGCCAGAGAAGAGAACACTCTACCTCAGCACAGAGTGAATTTGCCCTGTATTTCCATAGGGTCCAGAGCAGTACAAAGTATATCATGGAAGCACAACAAACATGTATCAGTGGGTTTCTCACTGCATCTTTGATAGCTTGTCCCTTTAAATCAATACACGTGTCTCATCTTAACACCATCCCCATCCCACTTTCTTCCAACCTGACTTCATATTCTCAAAAGGGAAATCTTTCCGGACATGGCGACTGAGCTGATGCTCAAGATTCTTCTGTTTCACTTATAAAATAAAATCTCCATGTCTTTGCATATAATACAAAGGTCACTATCAGACCAGTGCCTGTCTGACTGATCTCATCTCTAGTCATTTCTTTTTTTCCCTCTTTCTTCCCAACTTTATGTTTCAGCAACACTAAACTTAAGTTCCCTGAGCATTTTGTGTGGTCTCCAGCTACCATACTTCTGCATATACTGTTCTCTCTCCCAGAATGCCCTTCCCTCCTCATATTCCTGGAAACATCTTTTCAACCTTCAAATCATAGTTCATATTCTTCCTTCTCTGGGAAGCGTGTCTTGACTTCCTGAAGCAGAAAACGATACTCTGGCCCTAAGACCTCTGTGCCTCTCCCCCAGCCTCACCTGTGCCCATTTTATGTTCCAAGGCTATCAAACTCATTATTTCCCAAGCACCCCATGCTGTTTCATGTGTCATGCCTTTCCCTGTATTATGACTGTCCCTCCTTCTAGAATAAAATTCTCATTGCCCCTCACCTGATTAACTCCTTCTTATCCTTTAAGCTCAGCTCAGGAACCATCTATTCCAGAAAGCCTCCCTTGAACCACCTAACTGGATGAAGTACCCATATCTGTTATCCCAAAGCACTCTGCCTTAGCACTTCAAAGTACATTAAACTTGATTTCTATGCCTTTCTCTTCCACTAAACTTCAAGCACCACATAGGCAGAGCACTTGTCTCTGTGCCCTCAATGTCTATGGGATTGAGTAGATGGATGGAGTGATGATAGATAGGCAAGTTTATTCAGACGTTGTGGTAATAAACTCAGAGTTCCCATTGCAGTCTTGAATTAATATAACTTTTAAACATTTTGTCTAAGGCGGGGTTTCTCAACTTCAGCACTACTGACATTTTTGAGTGGGTGATGTTTTGTTGAGCGTGCTGTCCTCTGCATGATAAGGCTATTGGCAGCAGCCGAGGCCTCTACCTACAAAATGCCAGCAGCACCTTTCCGCAAACATTGACAACCAAAAGTGTCTCCAGGCACTGCTGAATCCCGCGAGGGGAAGAAGGGCAGGCAAAAGTACCTCTCACCATGTTGAGAACCACTGGGTTGAGGTATGATCAAACATAATTTGTGTTTTTATATACATATGTAAAGTCTTTTTATATACATATATTTTTAAGTCACTAAACTGCATTTAAGTGTGAAAAGACTATAGCATTGGAAATCAAACCTGAATGGTGAGAAAGGGAATGATTTTCCATTACAAAGTAATAAACAATCATTGTAAGAAGTTTATAAATATACAGAAAGAAAGAAATATGAATAAAATGCCCATAATCCCACCATTCAAAGAATAACCATTGGTAATATTTTGTTCCTTTAAACTTAGTAATACTGTATGTAAAAAAGTTTATGTAGTTTAAATTCAACAGTGGAGCAGAAATCTTTTTATATTAGATTATAGGTCCTTCATAAATATTTTAATGCCTGCATTATATTCTATAAATGTGTATAATATAATTTACTTACCCTGATTTTAGGACATGTAAGTTATTTGCATTTTGTCCAGTATTTGAATAATTCTTTAATTCTTTGTGTGTGAGGTTGCTTACACATTTAGAATTATGTTCTTAGGATAGAGTCTTAGAAGAAAAATTAATGGAACAAGAGAATGGGCTGTTTCATGTATCCTAGCATATATTTAAGATCAAATTGCTTTTCAAAGTGGTGGCACAGATTTACTTGCCCGTCTGTAATGTAGGAGTGCCCAGGCTTCTGTGCTCACTGCACGGTCACCATCTGCTGTTGATCAGGGGACATTTGAAGGTGGACCCTGAGGACCATGTTGGCAAACTCAATGTTAAGAAACTGTGTCTTAGGGCTGAATTGCTAATGCTTTTTAATCTAACATTAAGAATCATAATTATGTGCAGATATGAACTTCACATTGTAGCTTGAAGATGCTCTTCTTGTTCTGCTTTCTTGTCAACCAAGATGCACTTCCTTTATGAAATGATCTCCACTTCTTAACAATGATCGTGCCCATCACAACCATCAAGGGTGGCATTTAGTAGGCATCAGATTATTTATTGAAAAAAAACCTGTCTTTTTTTTTTTCTAGATGAAGTAATACCTGAGCCTGTATGGATTTAGGAGGAAAATTGGAATACATAAAATCATTGCTATTATTAATGAATGTTTCCTGAGCCTTACTAATATATGCATTTTACTGAGATACATTTAAATAGCAGGGAGGGAGAGTAATGTCTCTTTTTAGAGGTATGCTTGTGTTCATCTCAAGTAAGAATGTGTGATATCTTGTTCATGTGACAAAGTCTGGAACTAAGAATCATAGATCTTTTGAGTAGGAAGATATGAAAACCCATGCAGTCAAACTCCCTCCTATTACATGTCATGATAAAGTAATGAGCTACACAGAGTTCCTTTGTGAATTAATGGTAGAACTTGGCTGTAGAGGCAGGGCAACATTCAGGTTAGGAGACACTGAGCCTTGAAAATAGACAGACACTGGTCAAATCCTGCCCCTGAAACATGCTGGCTGTGGGTCCTATGTAAATCACCAAACTTCTTGAACTTCAGTTTCCTCATCCATAAAATAGAGGTCATCAAAATGTCAGCTTCATAGATCTTCGAAACAATAGAGTGATTTTGAATCATAGAATAATTTTGAGACAAGGCACACACCCTATTGTAACTCAAATTTTCTAATTATTGCTTCAGTCTTCCCTCTTCTTACAAAACCAGTTTAGGTAGAAAGGCTCCTAAACATTGTGAACAGAGCTGTCAAAAACGTAATTTTCTTTATGCTGATTCTGAGTACTTTGTGTTGCAACTTATACTGTGCTGGGTTCTGCCACGTATCAGATAGTTCACAGGTATTTTCAATAACCACTTTTATAGGTGAGGAAATTTGTTCAAAGGGGCTAAGAAACTTGTCTCATTTCTGAGAAACCAAACAGCAGAGCTGGAATCAACCACAGACTTCAGAAGCTAGAACTCATGTTTTTTCCACTCTAACCTTCCTCATAAGTGCTAACTTTTTTGTTTTGTTCGTTTGCTTGTTTGTTTGTTTCTAAATCTCTACAAGTAAAGAAATGCTCTAAGGTTCCTAGATTAGTAAGGTCAAGGTAGTATACTGGGGGCAAGTGCTTTCCCAGACATCCATTTGAATAGAATTGACTTTGTATCTCAGTAAACTCATGGTTACTAATGACTTGGTCACAGAAACTCTCTCGTGAATAAACAGGAGAATACTGAAGACCCGGCAGCAATGAGATATATTGGTGATGTGATTCCACATTTAAACAAATTACAGGGAAAAATGGATAATGATAAAATAATTAGAAGCCAGAAGCACCTGAACAAACACCCAAATCCTACATCTGTCTTCACTATATTCAGCCATTCCTAAATATCTCTGGTGCCTTGAAGAAGAAATTAGCAGAAGCTTTTAAACATCACCTGAGTGAAAAGCAGAATTAACTCCTTCCTGTTATTGCAAATGTTCAAGGAGACACAGAGGGAATTAGCCAAATGCCTTCTTTCACGACAACAGAGGTTGCATAGCTAAAATTCTTTTTAGAAAATATACCTCTGTTACAAATTTGCACATAAGCTGTAGGTCCCTAACAAGATTTTAGACTAAAAATATAATGCTCAAAATAGTAAGCTGACTTCAGTATTCTTATATATCTCTTCTAGAATACAACAACAATAAAACCAACATATAGCTTAGCATTTTGTAAGTGTTTTCAAGGGAAATGCAAAATCAGCAAAGAAACTGTGTAGTTGCAAAATCTTTGTAAACTTCAGAGTTGACCTGCCTAGCTAATATATTTCAAATACACACATGTTACAACAGTAAGAATTATTCTTGCCAGTGGCTATCTAAGGTGAGTCTAGAAATATTTCCATGAAGCACATCTCCTCGCCCTACCACATTCCAGAAGGACCTGAAATGTCTGTTCTTTAGGGAACAATTTAAATCCTAGAACAATTATTTAAGGAAAGTCTGTCAACTCCTTTAAATACATTTTCTCAGGCTGGGAAGGGAGGGAAATTTTTCAAGTGGACAAGGATTGCTTGAGATCTTATGCCATGACATCTACACCATGTCACCTCCTCTTAGAGAACTTCCAATCATTTCACTATATATGGTGTCATTCGTGGTGTTTCCTTGCAGTGCTATGTTCTTCACTCTGGGATGTGGCTTATGTTTTACACAATAAAGACACAGAAAAATCTGCTGATGCATCAAGTACATTATGGATTCTGAGGTACCAAGATTATTGGTCTGAGGCCAATCCCAGATATAGGCAGGGATATAGTATAAGAATTGACTAACTGGCCATCCTTTCCTTGCTTTGCTTCTTTGTGTACCTTCTCCTAAATATGGATGAGTGCTGACTACATTCATAGCTATGCTGGGAAATAGTAGAGACAGATCCCAAGTAGAGAGGTAAAACAATGACATTCTTATTTCCTTCTCTTCACCTTCTCTTTGATTATATAGGGTTACTTAAAGTTGAAACAAAGTAAACAAATGAGAGATTTCTCTCTCCCCTGGAATCCATAGGCTGCTAGAGAATATTTATGCAAAGTGCCTCCTAATTAAAATAATCTTCCCCAAACACTTTCTAACATAATGATAAATGTCTTACTCTGTAGATGAGAATTAGGAGTCTCATAATTGAGCTTTACTCTGTCTTATCTCATCACCGATTGCTCCATATTAGCTCCGTTTTTTCCTTCACATGCTAGACAATTTGGTTAAAGACAATCCAAAGACACTTTTTTACAGAGACCTTTAAAAGCTATATTTTTGCCATATTCTTACCAAAAACCATAATTGAGAAGTTGGCATGCATCCTTGTTCACCTTGAAGAAACAGGACAATACTTAGGGAGCTGCTTACCAAAGGGCAGGAAATCATCTTGCCCGACTACTCCAGCATTCACGGCATGTTTGCTCCTGTCTGATTCTGCCCATGTGTCTGTCTTCCCTGAAATTACCTGCCTGCTCCCTTCCATCCACGTGAGTCGAGGATATCTTTAGGGTCGAGCCCATTCTCCTTTCATTTCTTTAATCTCCGCTTTCCTTACGCTTGTTACTGCACAAAATCTACTCTGCTATTCTCTTTATTTTTTGCTTCCACTGTACTTCTTGCATCTCTTCTTTTAAGTAAAAGCTTCTTGAGCACAGGAAGCATGCACTAATGTGTATTAACCATAGCGTATATAGCACCTGTCCCACAGCATGTAGGATTTCCTCAGTACTTGGTTGTTTAATATGAAGAAATACATATAGCAGAGTTGCATGATTCCCTGAAAAAAATCAAATAACTGAGTAATAGGAATACTAATTTATAAAAAATAATAATAATTCGTAATGATATTTTATTACTTATAAATCACTATGATAGGTACTCCCATTTTATTTTTGCCACAAATATATGAAGAGAAAAATTTTTATAACTTTACCATTTATAGATGAAGAAACTGAAGGTTAGAGAAATTAAATGACTTCCCAATATTGTTCTGTCAGCATATTCTAACTGAATGTTTAGGCTTTATTTTAAGTCCAAATCAGATGGATAATAGATGAGTTGAATGACACTTTAGAGATTGGGGTAAACACCCTAGCTTAGATTGAGACTTAGTCATAAATCATGTTATTGCTACCTATAAATTTTTAAGTATTTTTCAACATTTCAACATGTGATTTGGATGGTACGAATTTTTACTTTTAGTTTCTTTTTGTTTACTACTGAATGAATAAAATGATAAAAGAAATACAACTTTTTAGACTTGTTTCAAACAAAATGGTACAAACATGGCTTGTTGGTTTCAGTGTTTGGATCAATGACCAATACTGCTACTCCAATGTTTACATGTATATCTGACAATAGCCCTTATTCTGACTCTGAGGGTTTTGAAAGGAGCCAGATAAACAGCATCCCCTTTTACTCCCACCTTATTCTGAAGGAGTAAGAACTAAGATAAAGGAGTGGGAGATGGAGGATGTGGTGTGTTAACGTGGTCTGTTAATGATAGGAACCAGGTCAGAGGCTGTAGCCCAGTGTGAGATTCACATGGTCCTGCTGACTGGTCCAGAATTAGGGAGTCTCTCAGTCAGAGGTTATGCTGCCCTGGATGGACCCCAGCACATAGCATGGGGAAGGTGGTGCTGCCTGGGGAGACTTAGGCTTGGAAGAGCACAGGAGAATCCTGCTCCTTGTGGGCAGTTTGCTTCCAGAATGACAAAAGAGAGAAATTAAGCAGAGCGGGGAAGTTATCCTTTTCAGATTTACCAATCAGTTAAGTCATTTCTCCCCAAGGAAGGAGGAAGTGAGGGTCAAGTGATGCCAAGATGGTTTAGTGAAGACGGAAATCAAAAGGTAGGAAAGGGGGACTTTTGCCTAACACTGACCTCTTGGTAATCTCCAAATAGAAAGTGTTAGTTTTAAGAAGTAAAACACACATGGATTGTTAATTATAAAGCCACTTCTAATCAAAGTGTGTGAAAATGTTCATGGATTGAGTGTACAGTGTGTTAATATTTCCTTAATAGAAGTGGATTTTTTTGTTTCTTTGTTTTCATTGCATTTCAGGGACCACTGTTTTCTATCTGGGGACCCCTGGGACCTGAATATTCAGGGTACTTAATTCTCATGCAGATTCCGTGGTTCTATTTTCACATTCACATCTTGGGACTGGGCCTAGAACTTTGCATTTTTAACAAGCACCCAAGTGATTGCAAAGCAATTTAAGTTTATGGAACACTAATGTAAATGTGAGTTATCAAAATCAATTTCCATTTTTTAAAAAAACTCTTGTGTATGTTCATTTTCAGTAATAGTTTGAATTGTTGCCTCTGATGAGTTTTGGGACTCTTTCATTTTTCACGAGAGATAAATGTTATTTATTTCTCAAAACCACAAGTGTCTTCCAAAGTCTCAGAAGTTGTGCCTTTATGCACAAAGAGGATTTTGCATAATCTGTGGTAGAACATGGGGGCAGAGGCTTGATGGAGTTGAATACCTTTTTAGTACATGAAGTTTTTTTTTAATTTGAGCTATCACAGATTTTTTTAAACATTTATTTATTAAATGATACCAAACATAAAACCAATTTGTTATTCTGAATTTTGTGATTTGCCTTGGCAATTATCATTGAAAAGCTAATAAACATAAACTTAATTTTTACTGAACTTTTAAAGTTCTATTTTATTTTTTTCTTGAGACTTTTCTTTGCCTGAGAAATACATTGTTATTTATAAAGTGGAAAAGCAATGAAAAAAATTCCTCAATAGTCAAAATTTATTAAGTAAGCAAATGTTTAAAATCATTCCTTTTCCATGAAATAAATTACACCAAAAAAGAGCAGACTCTATTTTCAAAAATATAAAATGTCTCCCATATGTGTGCTTCATAAATGTTGTCTTGGTCCATTTGGCTGCTACAACAAATTACCGTAGACTGGGTGGCTTCAACAACAAACACTTATTTCTCACAGTTCTGGAGGCTGAAGTCTGAGGTTAGGGTGCCAGCATGGTCACGTTCTGGTAAGAACCCTCTTCCAGGTTGCAGACTGCCGACTTCTCACTGTCTCCTCACATGGTGGGAAAAAAGCCAGCTAGCTCTCTGCCCGCTTCTTGTAAGTGCACCAATCCCATTCACGAGGGTTCCACCCTCATGACCTAATTATTCCCAAAGGCCCACAACCAAATACCATGACATTGGGATTACAGTTTCGACATATAAACGTGGGGGGCTCACTAACATTCAGTCCATTGCACACATGATCAGAAATCTCTGAAGTCTCCATGGGGCCTTTCCTGATCCTCCCATTTAAAACTGCATGCCTCCTACCCTTTCTTCCAAGATTATCTGATTGCCTTTTCTATTTCATTTCTCCCCATAGTGCATCATTACTTTCTAATAGACTTTATTTTGTTTATGGTCTGTTTAGTTGTTTATACTCTTGGGTAGTTCACTACTGGATCCCTAGCCCCTAAAATAGTGCCAGGACTTTGTATTGCTCAATACTTGTTGAAGGAATGAGCACATTTTGGTCAGAGTTTCAGTGGATTGTAGCCCCTGCTAGATGGAGTTCTTCTCAGAATGAAGAGGTTGCTTTACATGAATCCCCATTCCCTTCACATATACCTGGGGTCCCACTCCCTGTGCATATGGCAAAACTTTTTCTGAGTGAAAAATTCACTGCCAGACAGGTGCACATAGGAGACAAAAGAGGAACTAGCAGCCAGTGTCTTCACGACCAGGTCACAGGAGAGCCAGCTAATGGAGTTTTCAGTGAATGAGAAGAGCAGATTCTTTATTGCTTCCCAGGCTGTACCTAGTTATGTCAAAATGTTTCGGAAGAAAGACATTTAATACAAACCTAGCCAACCATAGCCACTGTTCCTTACCTGAAGTCTGTTTTAGAACTCTGTAGGGTATAAATATGTTTACAGATACTCTTAATTCCTTATAAAATATTTTAGGAAAATAAGTGAAAGTTTGTTGAAGAAACTCTGATTTAGGATTAAGGGGGCCTTCAGGCTCAGTCCTGGAACACATACTTTCATCATATGTGCTCCTGTTTCATCATAATCATTGAAGAACTGATAAAGAACCATGCAAAAGTTAACACTTTAGAAGTGCTTATTTATTATGGAATTTCTTCATCTTTTTTATACATAATCACAGTGCATCTACTCTATGCTTGACATTAAGCAAGACATGGTGATATTAAAAAAGAAATAATGCAAATATTTAACAGAGCCTGGTACTATTCAAAGCATTTTGTATGTTACTATCTCATTTAATCCTTGCAATAACACAACAAAGCAGATATTCCCATTTTCCTCATTTTACAGATGATATTAAGGATTATACCCATGGTTGCACAGCTGTAGAACCTGGGTTTGAGCATAGTCTGTCTGGTTGGAGAGCCCATTTTTAACAACCATATAATGATTCCATTAATGATATGGTTTCCTTCCTAAAGAGTTCAAGATGGGAAGAGATACATAAACAGAAACATCATAAAATGTGATGAAAGGGATGTGATTAAAACAAAAGACAAAGCAACAAACTCTGTTTACTGGAGCTGGGGAAAGCTTCAAAGAGAGATAGCATCATAGGCTTTGAGGGATGGCTAGAAGTTTTCCAAGTGAAGGAAGAAGACAGACTGAAGATAGAAGGAAGAGGAATTTTAATAATCAATCTCCTTTATGAATTAGCTTATACTGGTTTTCAGCAGTTCCCATCCATACTCTTTCTTGCAGATACAGTTTGAGCATTGTGGAACCAATGCTCAAACTTAACTTGTGTTCATTTGTAAATAAATCTAAGAGTCACTGTCTGAAACCATAACAAGTTAAATGCTAAGTGTATCCTTATAGGATAGCCATTGTAATAATAGAAGACAGTGAATACACAGTGCTAAATATAATTACTTAAAAGTACAAAAGTTACTTTGGCTGCCGATTGTCAGAAGCCTAGAGTTGGACCATGTCATCCATTTGGCCTTGTGACTATCCCCTTTTATGCTATTCTTGCAATAATGGCCTTAGTGCATGTGAAAAATACCTTATTTTAAACCTTTCTTTCCTCTTCAGTGTTGTCAACTAAGCTCTCTACAGCAGGTAGTAAATGGAACCTTTCCCCTCTGGTCAAAGAAATCATTTAGAGATTTCTATAGACCTACTGATTTCAACATGTTCCATCGTGGTTGGATTTCAATTTTGTTTGGTATCCCACAGCTGTGAAGGATTAAGCCCCAGGACCGTGCCCAGCAATGTTAATCTTTTCATAGGCTGTGCTTGTCCATCACTTACCTCCTCTAATAAGGTGTCTGCAACTGCTGATATTCATGCTGGTGAAAATCAACACAGCTCTTCCAGGAGCTGTTTGATGTCAAAGACACAGAGCAGGACTGAGTACTCTTATTCTTCCTGTCAGCTGCACATATCAGCTAATTTAGCTTACATTATTTTAGAGGTTTGCCTGTCTCCCAGATAGCTCTATTGAAGGGGTCCTATAATAAACCTCTAAGAAAGATACTGCTGCTTACTTCTGCAAATAAATGGCATTTAAGGAATGACTGGTCCAAAGTCTTACTTTCTCTCTCAATTTAGTTGATAAATCCACTGAGTCCACTTAAAGGGAGACCACACTTCCTGTGTCCTCTTTATCAGTTTTTATAATAGAGTAAGACGAAAAAAGTCTGTACTTATTCCTGCCTCCAGAGGAATTTGTAACTTTCCTGGCTTACTCAATAGTGTGATGTTAGAAAAGACAGTGGGTTTCTTTTGCCCTTTGAATTTAGTAGAAATCTTTCTTTTCCATGCATTTCTCCATTCAGCACCCTATTTTCCACAGGAATGAGCACGGTGGTAAGTTTTGTAGATGTTACATTGGATTTGTGTTCTTCTGAAGAAGAAGTTCACTGGCCATTAGGAACCCCGCCTACCACATCCTCTGGGCCATAAAAGTGGGTCTTCTCAGTCTGGTAAATGTCACATGGATCCTTCCTATAACACTTCCATTAGGACGTTTTCCTTAAACGCATACTGAGAAAGGTTACTAAGGTAACCGGAGGCCCAGATAGTAGCAGTTTGTGACAGGTTGATGAAATGTACAACTGTAATCTTTGTCTGGCTCAAGGATTAGACTCCTAATTTCCTCAGAAGATAAAACTGAGCCACATTTTGCAAGTACTCTTTTATTTTTTAATTTTTAAAAAATTTTTAATTTTTTAATTTTTATTTTTTTAACCTCTTTATTGGAGTATAATTGCTTTACAATGGTGTGTTAGTTTCTGCTTTATAACAAAGTTAATCAGCTATACATATACATATATCCCCATATCTCTCCCCTCTTGCGTCTCCCTCCCACCCTCCCTATCTCACCCCTCTAGGTGGTCACAAAGCACCGAGCTGATCTCCCTGTGCTCTGCGGCTGCTTCCCACTAGCTATCTATTTTACATTTGGTAGTGTATATATGTCCATGCCACTCTCTCCCTTTGTCCCAGCTTACCCTTCCCCCTCCCCATGACCTCAAGTCCATTCTCTACGTCTGCGTCTTTATTCTTGTCCTGACCCTAGGTTCTTCAGAGCATTTTTTTTTTTTTTAGATTTCATAGATATGTGTTAGCATACGGTATTTGTTTTTCTCTTTCTGACTTACTTTGCTCTGTACGACAGACTCTAGGTCCATCTGCCTCACTACAAATAAGTCAATGTCGTTTCTCTTTATGGCTGAGAAGATGTGGCACATCTATGCAAGTATTCTTTTAAGAGAGTCATTGGGCAAACTCTTGCCTCCCTTCCTTCCTTCCCTGCAGGCTACACCTCTGAAAGGATCTGAGGCTAGAAATCAGAGACTACCGTGAGAATCTGAGAATAACCAGCAATATCTCCTATACCATGTGCAAATCAAACCATTGCTTTTAGATAATTCTATATTCTGTTCGGTTATTTAATTATAGTTATTGATATTATTGATAGACAGTGCAATTAGTGGATTTTCAATACCTTTAATAGTACCCCAGAGGCTTCCACATGCATCTCATTATTTGCCTCCATGACCCTTTATGGCAGGAAAGGCACAGATCAATTATTCCATATCTGAAGATCATGGGTGATGAAGGTCTTGGGGAAGAGTGTAAACCTGCTCCAGGTCATGTGGTTGATTGGTGAGGAGGTGACTGGCCCAGCAGCAAAACATGGGCTTTGAATCCAGACAAACCTGATTCATTCTCTCTCTCTTTCTCTCCTGCTTCCCTTTCTTCCTTGCTTGCTTGCTTGCTTGCTTTCTCTTTCTTCCATTTAAAAATTGGGACACTGCTAATAAACATAAACATACACCAGAATTATTGTGTGGCTAGGATGAACTTTAATGTATATAAAATGTTTTTATATGATAGATGCTATGCAAATGTTAGTAATTATTTCTGTTACTCTGACTTCTGTAAGGTACTCTTTTCACCATATTGTTCGTTCTACTCAGTTCAAGGAAAAACTGTCTTCTCAAGCACTTTATAAACTTATATGTAGTGGTCACTGTTTTTTTGCAGGTGTTACGGTTTACTTCTTGCTTTTGCTGCTAGGAAGCTCAATGTCAGATTTAAAACCCACATTGAATAATTGCATATTGACTAAAAGCATTATAATTCATTTCTTTATATTTTTGACTCATCTCTCACTTTTAATCTATTATTTTATTCTTCTACAGTGAATATACATTTTTGAACATCACCTCAAATGAGGTGGGAAAACATAACTAAACAATAACTACATAATAATAATGATGAAGTCGGAGCAAACTTTAAAAGAAAAGTACTCTGAATTTTTATCCATTTGACTCCTTATGGAGGTAAAAGTTTATTTGCTTTTAAGTATAACTTAAAGTAAGTAATAACTAATGTTTATTGAATTCCTATGTGATACAAGGCACATCAAGTTTCACTGAGAATGTTAAGAACAGATCCTTATCAAAAAGTTTACAATCAAATTTAGACATGTATAAACATGTATAGACATGTATAGGCATTAGATGTCTGAAGTTGAACAAGCATCAGAAATACACAAAGACACATGGCACAGGAACTGGTCATATACTCAATGAGTTTTGCTGAGAAATAAAAATGTAAACCCTTAGTTTACACCCTTCATTCCATTCAAAGAATAAGCACCCAATTTTGCATTATATTCTTCCCTTTTTCTCTCTGGTAAAATTGGAATAATGAAAGGAGGATGTTACTGTATTTGGCGTAAGAAGCTAGTGTCATCCCATAGATGTCTGAATTTAGGTAATTTCTCCTTAATGGTCCTAAGTTTCTATATTTGTAAAATGGAATTAGGAGCCCTAGAATTTCCTTAAGCTATAAGGTGCTTATCTCAGAAGTAGCTTCACCTCACCTCTCTCTCAAGTGATCAATTATATTTACTCAAAAAAAAAAAAAAAAGATTTCACCTTATGCAAGAAAATTGCAGAGTAGATGATAAGTAGATTTTTAAAATTTCTTGGATAGAGACAGATAGATAGAAAATCATTTTATCAAGTGTAAAGATTGCTAGAGATGGAAGTGGCCTGGCATTTCTCTCATTTTACAGACAAGGAACCTGAGCCTCAGAGGAATTGAGGGAATTTTACAAAGTCAGCTCTTAGCTGCAGATCTGGTGGCTGAAGTCTTTCAGTACTTAGCATGATATCAGCATCTGTTTACGGAAATCTATTTTCCAGATAAGGGGGGAAGCAGGAACCTGTTCTGCTTAGTTTGGGGGCAGACTTCATATTAAGAGCTATTTTAAGAGACAAAAGCTATATAGATTAGGGTTCAATTACAGACAAAAGGAACATTTTATCAGAGTTAAGAGAAAAGGATTTTAGTACCAGGTATTAGGTGGCTTACAAACTAGTTAGGCGGGCTTGAAGAACAAGCTCTAGGTGGGGCTTCTAGGAACAACTCTCAGCTCCCAGCCTCATCCCACCTCTGCCATGGTCAGCATAGCTGACCACTGCAACATGGGACCCCATATTCAGAAGCTGTAATCTCAGAACCATGCTGTCTCTGCCCCAGCCTCTCCCCTCTGTTCCACATTCAAGTGAAACCAAAATATAGATCTCTAGCTGCAAGGGAGTCTGGATTAGGTATGGCAAACTTTCCTGTTTCTATAGCAAAGAGTGACACGCCAGAAGGAGCTTGAAGTAGATGTTAAATGAGACAATCCAGACCATCTTCTGAGAATCCAAGAGAGTGATAAATAATAGGATTAGGGGACCCAGACCATATCATGTGAGGAATAATATGACAGGGGTGGCAAATAGATTTCATCTTGCTAGCCAGCCCTAGCTAATTGGCTGCCAAGAACACAGAATTGAGAAAGATTTGAGGGATACATCTTGGCCCAGCAGGATAAAGCCTGGTGGCTGATTAGTGATGTCTGCCAAAAATATGGGTGTGAAGAGATCAGGATTCTCTGAATGCCACATACACCCCATAATTTAGTTGCTCCCTGACCAGCTTGGTTCACAGATTATTCCATAAAGCCTGTGGCACTCTTGCTGTTTTTGTTGCCACTATTTAATTATATCTTGACTGACTTCTTTGCATTATCATGATCATCATGCTTTATTGAATAAAAGCAAACTATAAATTATTTGAGGATTTAATCATCTCTACACCCTGCACAGTACTTGATATACATTAAATTCATATCTATTGAATTGATTTTAAAATCTCAATCATTCCATCAAAAGACATTAATTCAGTGTTCAGTTTGTGCAAAATATCATATGTCATGGTCTTAGGCTTAGTGAAACCCATGTTTTTAAGGGATCTCCCCACTCCCCTGCCAAGCGTCGTTTAGAAAAAGAGCATGTTTTGTCCACGTGTACAGTATCCTAAGAAGTCAATTTGGAGCAACTTAGAAGGTATACTTGTTTATGGACTGTGGACTCAGTGTATTACTTGGAGCCCATCAGAATTTTATGACTGTGGACTCAGTGTATTACTTGGAGCCCATCAGAATTTTATGTTCTTTATATCTCTTTTTATCTTGAGCTCCTGTGTTCACTTGAGCTGATATTTGTTCATAAAGATAGCTTTGCTCTCAGAGTATGCAGACATATATCACATAGAATGGATGTGCATAGACCTTTGAAATGGGGATGTTGATTTATGATTTCTGCACAATGTTTTCCTCAAATCCTGACAGAAAGGCTGTCTGTTTCTTGAGAAAAACACAGGAAATGTTCCATGTGACTCCACTTGCTAACCTGTATGACCCACTCTAAGAAAAGCAAAGTCTGAATCACATTTCTAGGAGAAGAAGAATCTGGGCTGATCCATTTTTGGTGATTGATAAAAACTCTCTTTTGATAACTCTTGATGAAGAAGACCAAATTGGGGGGAACACTGATAAAATTAGAGTGAGCATACATGGCTTTGGAATACAGGGATGGATCTCATTAACACCATTCATTCATTCGGTAAATTACATTGTAATTATTATATAGTGTACTTATTATTTATTATGCACTTTGCTAGGTCCCTGTGATATGGAAGTCTCAAGTTGCAGCTGGTCATTAGGGGTCAAACAGATAGATGCTATGAAAAGGAGGAAGTGCAATAAATTCTGCACAAGCCATTATGAGGCTCTCTGTGGAGAGACATTGAAGCCCTGGGAGTGGATGACAGAGGGGGAAGGTAACTCATGCTTCGCTGGCTGAAAGAAAGACTGTTGAGTCAAACAGACAAAGATTCAAATCTACCCTTCACCATTTAACAGCTCTGTAACCTTGGCAAGTTACACAAGGTCAGGGTCCTCATCCCTTAGGACTGCTGTGGTATTAAATCAATAATTATGTTTTTGATCTAATATAAAATTATTATGATAGATTAGTAATTCAAAAGTGGTATGAAGTCAGGTAAGGGCACAAATTATGCTTTCTGTTGTAAATCAATTCTAAATGGGAAAATAATCTCTTAATATATCTGAACTTTATATGATTTCTTATAGCTTTTGAACATAGAGTTTTTGATTTACCGAAATTTACTTCTTGTCAAGATTTCTATTACTAGGTAGTAAAATTCTATATTTTTGAGGGTCGTGGCCAGGGAAGAATAAAGGTAGTAATAACTTTAGTACTTTATATTGTGATAATTGAATTCTTAAGTAATAACATCACTGTCACTGTATAAAGGAGTTTTGAGATGATAATGAAGGTGTAATTCTAAATTTGAATAATAAAATTAAATGCCCTTTGCTCCTTGAATACGTGAATCCATGAAAATACTTAGCTATAATCTCTAACTTTTTTTGTTTTTTTGTGAATCACTGTCATTTTGAGAAAAAACATTTTGCAATAGATTATAGCTAAAATACTTAAGTTTATAATCTCAATCTCTTCTATTGTGAGGTTTATCATAGATAAACAATAAAAACGTAAATTATGTTTTCTTTCTTTTTTTCTTATTAAGAAATGAGTTTGTAGTACAGCCAGATTTTTCATTACTAATCGATCAATTGTACCTATTTATAAAGTGCCCACACTGTGACAGGCACCCTGTCACCTACAGGAATGTAACAATAAGCAAAGTATATGTTTATTATTGTTGCTGTAGGAGAGTCGAGTTTGCTTTTTAACAAATTTAGTATGTATTTTCATAAAGGAAGGAAAGAAAGAAACCTGGGTCCCTCTGAGTAAACACTTTTTGACTGCTCAGTTTCCAAATCCATTGTGCTATCTTCAACTACTTAAATAATCCCAGATTTTTCTCCTCCCATTTTCTTCCTTCTTCCATCAGAAAACTAAATTCGTTAACTCAGTAAAACACAGTAATGCAGGCCCAACACTCAAATGAATAGAATGTATTGTTAATCTGGTTTCAATTACATTGAAACTTGATTACCTTTAGACAGTAGTAGATGATGCCTATTCAAAAAGGTGTATGAGTGTGTTTGTGGGGGCAGGGAGAGGAGAGGGTTAGTATTTACTCTTCTGTTTGGAAGGAAACTGCTTGATCAGAAGCTGCTAGTTATTTGAGGCTTAAAAAAAAGATCATATGCTTAATCATTTCTAAAGGATCAGAAGTTTTCTCCTCAGTATTAATTTAATATTAATTCTAATCACATTTGCAAGGATTTTGCAATAATTCATCTAACACTTTACCCAACTGATTCAAATATTTAGAATTTCCCAGATCAATTGTGTATTAGTCAACTCGGGATACTATGACAAAATACCACACACTGGGTTGTTTAAACAACAGGCATCTATTTTCTCACAGTTCTGGAAGCCAGAGGTCCAACATCAAATTCCAGCATGATCAGGTTCTGTTGAGGGCTCTTTTCATGGCTCATAGATAGCTGCCTTCTCCCTGCATCCTTTATGTATGCAAAGAGAGAGAGAGAGAGAGAGAGAGAAAGCTCTCTGGTGTCTCTTCCTAAAAGGACACTAATCTTATCAGATCAGGGCCCCATCCTTATGACCGCATTGAAACTTAAGTACTTCCTTCTGAGACCCCCATCTCCAAATATACACTGGGAGTTACAGGGCTTCAACATGTGAGTTTTAGGGGACACAAATATTTCAATCCATAACAAATAGAGCCCCATATCACTTTAGAAATGTAGTCCATAAAGGAGTGTGAGTATTTTGAAATGAAGAACAGAAAAGAAGTAGAGCGAAAACAAAAGAGAATGCAGTAGCAAAATTATGCCCCTTGCATTTAATGTTAGTTTTCTTCTTGAGCATTCTGGCATCAAATTCATCTGGGGAAGTCAGTCAGTTTTGTAAGAGTCCTGGAGCAAAAAGCTATGATTGCATTAATAACTGCAGTATTTGGTTCAGGGGCTGTAATCTCATTGGCATCCACATCACATGCTTCTCCACTGCTTAGAAAAGCTAAGTCTGTGAACCTACAAAGGGGAAAAAGTTTCTAATGGCAACACACTTGCTTGCACAGAGTATTGATTGCATCAACTTGGAGTTAAATTGCCACCAAAAATATAGTTAGATCTCTCCTCCATGGTTTGGGGATTTTGATTGCAGAATGGCTGTGAGTGGAATGTTTTCCAATATCAGAAAATAACAATGTAGATTTAAAGGAACAAAGACTTATTCATTCTAGCCAGGAAATATGGACAGAATAAAATATCCACAGCAAAGGAACCAAATGAAACTTTCTCACTTTCTACTCAACATCATAGCTTGAAATCAAGAGAAAAGGCAAAAGGTAAGAAGGCAAGGAGCTGAGATAATAGGGAGGCATGCTAGCTAATGGCTATGGATCTTCTAGGTAAAGGAAACATTTCCCTAGAAATCTCCTTCCCTGATGGAAGAAGAATCAGTATTTCAATTGGTGGCGGATGAAATCTGCTTCACCCAATTAGTGAAGCACGTGGGTAGAAAGCCCAAAGGAAAGACCCCATAGCCACAAAAAGTCTGTTAGAGTAATGTGTAGGGGGCTTGGTACTATTTTTTTAACTTACATTTTTTTAAGTGTAAACATAATACTTTCCACTTGGGACTTTTGGGCGCTACAAAAGAAATTGTGACGGGATGTTTCAGGATTCATAAAGGAATTTTTCAAAGTGGCCCAAATTCATTCTCACTCTCTCTTCCAAGAAATCACAATATTATACTCTCCTTTATTTGAGACAGCTATGAGGAATAGTAGAAAAAAGGCCACATTTATATGTGCTCAAAACACACTGCCACCTGCCACCTGTGTGACCTGTGGGGCGTTACTGTCCCCCTCTGACCTTCAGTTCTTACCATACAGAGGCCTGGTAGGGAGTCAAAGAGATGATGCAGTTAAAGGGCCTTACACACAGCCTGGAGTGTGTATTCTATAAAGCCCAGAACTTCCTTCCTGTCAGAAAAGAGATCTTAATAGACAAACTGACACTAAGGTATTGATACTTTATAGATTACCATTCTCAAGAATATTATCATTATTAAAAAAAACAAAACAAAACTCAGGAGAAAACAAAGTGAGTCAACTCCAGTAATGGTGCTGATGTTATTGAGAAGAAGACAAAAGGGTTTTCCTGTTTCCACTCAAATAATAGGGCCCCACTTCTCCTTGGAGGACCCCCAGGCCTATCTCCCAGAGAGCCACGTCCTGAACTGTGAGTTTAGGCAAAGCTGCACCAGGCAGAAAAACTGTTTCCCAGGGACTGTAATTCTTTTCCTTGGCGGCTGCCATGCTGTGGAAGCATAGTGAAGATTCTCCCTCCAGCCAGGTGGGGTGGGTGACATCTTCCACTCCAGGATAGAAGAGCCCACTCAGAGCTAGCATGGAGAGGAGAAGCAGAGATGAGAGCTGAGAACCAGGCCCTGCCAAGTCCAGCCTGTTATTTGAGTAGGAGAAATGCTGGTTTAATTAATTGAAAAGTAAAGGTTACTGTCAAAGCAAACTAGAAATGAAGGACCTTGGTCAATACTTATTGAATTTTGCTTCCCTGGGCTTTTCAGCCTTCCAATATTACATTGAATCAAACTCTCTTTTACTTATGACCTGCTTCTGAGATAAGTCCAGAAATAACCAGTAACATGGCAATATTGCAAATAAATAAGATCCAATTCTGGAGCAGGAAAGTGAACCATCAGTTGCTTTTGGAATTCTGGCATTGCCCCAAAAACAAAAATTATTTTTCTTCTTCTTCACTTTTATGTCTAGCCTTCTTTAATATGTTTACGTAGCACTTACTATGTTGCCTCATTTGATCCTCAGGACAACCTTGGAAAAGAGAAGAGTCAAGAGTTTATCGTCCCATTTTTCCAAATGTGTAAACTGAGGCTCAGAGAGCTTGAAAAGGACCACTCTATTACTCTAGTAATCCAAGTTTACTGGGAACATTTCCCACCAGGCTGGGCCTTTTAGGATCAAATCCAGATTCATGTGGGTAGAGACTAGATAGAGAATAAATTAGATTATGAGATGGTGCATGCAGTTGGCACAGTATCTGGCACACAATGTGTCCAGTACAAACTAATCCTTATCAATGTCATTGGGTCACTGTTATCTCTGTGATTATTTCTTCCCATCCTAAAATAAAGTTGAGACATCCTTGCCCCTTGAGACTTCTCTGTACTGAGGTTATTTTTATCAACATCAATAGCCATTTCTTAAGTTTCTATTGAGCAGGAGGCAAGATTCTGGGAAGATGAAATGATAAAGGATCAACTCAAGTCCTGAAGGCACTCTACTTCAGCTGGGGGTGGGGGGGCGGGGCAATGAGGACTTAAGGTCCAGGAATAGCACTCGGAGTAGTGTGAGTTAGAGATGCTCATGGAGACTTGATATCAGAGGAGAGGGGCATTGATCTGATCCCTAAAGACTAAGGGCAGCTGCGGAAGCAGAGATGAGATGTTGGTACCCCAGAGAGAGGCCCAGAGAAGAGGCTTGCGTGGTTTGCAGCATCACTTGTCATCCATGGAAGGCCCACCTCTCAAGATTCTTATTCAATACAGCTGGATGGAATCCTCGTATTACATGTAACAAGTTCTGCGGTACAACAAAACAGAGTTGCTCTTGGCAATGGGGGACCATTGATTAAGTATCTGGTACTAATTCACAGAGATGAATCAAACTTAATAAGAAAGCCAAACGCTCATGCTTACAGAGACACAGTAGCTGACATGTAGTAAGTGTTTAATAAACATCTGAAAGGAAGAAGGGATGAAAGGTAGAAATAAAGTGAAGAAAGGCACTACTGTTCCCCTGCTTTGAGTCTATTAACCTGTGCTGCTATGCTGGGATTCTGAGATTGTAATTTCTACTCTCAGGTAAACCACCAGTTGGACGGGCAGTGATACCCTACTGCACTCAGACTGATGCCCACACCCCTGACCATGACCCAAAAGGTGCCTATGAACTAACTTAGGTCAACCTTTCTGACCTCATCTCCTACCTCCTTTGCTCTCACCACTCTCTGTTCCTTGGAACACCAGAATTGCCTGGGAAGCCCTTTCCCTTTGTCTGCGCACGGCTTCTTGTCCTTAAGGTTGAATTTTCATCTCAGACAAACCCCCTTGACCATCCATTCATAAGCAGAACCCCACCCCCATCTCTATGTTCCTGAAAGCACTTTTTTTAAACATGTAATACATTTTTTTTTCACTTTCTTTTTCTTTTTTTTTTGGCACGCCTCGCGTTATGCGGGATCTTAGTTCCCCGGGCCGCCTGCAGTGGAAGGGCGGAGCCTTAACCGCTGGACCGCCAGGGAAGTCCCCCTCAAAGCACTTTTTATGACCCCAAGTTGTCCTGGTCATTTGTTTGCTTTTCCATGTACCTCCCTCTCTACCACCACCACTGGACCATCTAAGGGTGGGATCCTTATGAGATGGTGCATGGACTTGATCCACTGGACTTGATCGTGGCTGTGTCCAAAATACGTAGAACAGTGTCTGCCATATAGAAATTGATCAATAAATATATGTGTCGTGAATGGCTGGATACTGTCAACAGAACCCTCCTCCCCACCTTTGTCTTCTTCCTCTTCTCCCAATCTTTTTATTTTCCTGTCTCTTCTTCTTTCCCCTCTAAACCACACTTGATTTTAGTGGCTCTTGGGAATCAGAAAAATAAAAAAGCTGCCTACCTCTCCGCTGTAGTCTGTCCATCTGAGCTCATGCCCTCAGATCTAATACCATTGATATAAAGTCCCGTGCTCTCAGGCTGCTTTGACTCTGGGGCAGTGGAAACACATTGGTGAAGCCCAGAGGGCCCATCCATTTTAAGAGCCCTTTTGAGATTTAAAGGAGAAAGGATTCTTTTTTTGGCAACTTGTCTGAGAATTAGGTTACATTGTCAATTAAGTAGGGCAAAATTTGTCATATGTGGCCCAGTTCTGCTCCTAGAACTCAGGCACACGTGACTGTGCACGCACGCACGCACACACACACAGAGTCTTGGAGGATTCAAGTTAGTTTGATTTGATATAATGGCACACACATTTGTTTGCATAAGTCTTTGGCATTAATCAGGTGCTTTCACACATCATCACATTTTATACCAAGAAAGAGGCAGGCAGCTGTGAGTACCCTCATTTTACTGATATGGAAACAAAGGCCCACAGAGGTTCGTGATAGTGCCAAAAGTTATACTGCTGAATCAGAATCCTGGAATCCAAACTGGATTCTGCTGTGGGATGTACTGGAAAGTCATTTGGTTGAAGTTCAGTTTCCCTTCCTGGAAAATGAGGGCGGTTGAGTGAGCGCCAAGGCAGGACTTTCAAACTTCATTGTGTCAGTGGATCACCTTGGGACTCATGTTGAATTGCAGTCCTGAATCAGCAGATCTGGCTAGGGCTTGCTACTCTGCATTTTTAGCAAATATTAACAGCTCCCAAGTGATGCCCAAGCCGCTGGTTCATGGACTCTACTCCAAAAAATGAGGCATTAGAGAGAATCAGATTTTTTGTGGATGAAGGTCCCCTGAGATTTGCAGGCACATGGGGGTAGAATTGGAGAAGCACGATCTAATGAACTTTAGTTCTGAGGCTAAGATTCTCCTCAGGTACATCCCTATTTGAGCTGCGATCTTTGGAAAAGTCACTTAGCCTTACTGAGCTGGTTCATGGAGATCTAACTGTATCTGAAAGAGGCAATATATAATTTAAGTTTAGCAAGGAAGGGGGATATTTGGCAAACAAAGGCTTTGAAAACAGAATTTTGAATTCCCCAGAAGTAGGAGGCATTTGTACATATGAATAAGTGACTGGATATAGTACCCGTACTTTCCTGGCTTATCTTTGTCTTGGTTTATCTTGGGAGGAAGGCAGAGGAAGGGTTATCTGGCAGTAGATGAGTAGCCTGAGGCTTAGACAGGCTTCTTCTCTCTGCCATCTGTAGTCTTCCTAACACTCCCAAGAATATATCCTTATACATTTGATCCTAGACTGGGCTACTAATTAAAAACACCAAGAATTTGACCGAACTGAGGCAATAGTGCCTTGTGGAGCTTGTACAGGATCTGCCTGCCTAGCCCTCATTACAGAGCTGATACTGTTTCTTACATGGTCACATTACCATCCCTCTTTAGTCCTACAGTGTCACATAGGGAAGGAAACACAGGCTGTTAAATCAGACACCTGGGGTTCAAATGAGAGCTTTGCAGCTTATTAATTGCATGGCCATTAACAATTTATTTTTCCTCTCTGAGCTCAGTTTTCTCCTCCATATAATGGGATTAATAATCCATCTTGGGACTATTAAGGGGATTAAATGTAAAGTGCCTGGAATAGTCCCCGACCCATAATGAGCATTCAGCAACATAATAAGCAGTGAACAAATCAGCTGCAGGAAGCTGCAAATCAGTTGCAGTAAATTGCAGAGCAGAGATTGGAACCTCAGCTCTTAATCACTAAAATATTGCCTCTGCCACAAATGGTAGCTTAGGCTATAAATAGATGATCAATATTCATAAGAAGAGACTAAAGCATTACAGGGTGTGCACTGGTTGGCATGCACGCTGCTGTTTTCCAAGCGCATTTGTAGCTGAGGCTCCGCAATCCCGTGTCTCGGCAGCCTCTTGTCTTCTGAAGACCTGAGACCAGTATAACACCACTGCATTTCTCACAGAATATATTCAGTTGGTTCTATTTGAAAGGAAATGTTATCATAAATGTCAGCATAAAATGATTGAAAAAAAATTACAAGTTAAACCAAAATATAAATGCAAGGCCTATATTTATACATTCTACAATCTGTACCGTGGGATTTTATTATTCTCATAGATGCATTTCTTAATCAAGCATATTGATTCTGATTCATGGTTGAAGTCAATAACCTTAGGCAAAATATATAAGCTCCTTAGAGAGAATGAAATCACAGGTGATAGCTTTTATTATGGACCCATCATCACTTTGAACAAGTTATTTAACCCTCTCTAGTCTCAGTTTCCTTACTGAGCACTGTGGATAATAACAGCCCTACCTCATAGGGGTATGGTGGGGACCAAAGGAGATAGTATAAAGAAAACCTCTGGCGCCAAGCATGCTCTCAATAAAGGGTAAGCGTTAGAATTGCTTCTGCAACTGTGCTAGCTTTAGGAAGCTTCAGGGATGCAATATTGCATAGACTGTGAGTTGGAGACCAAATTATTAAGTTTACTAGCTGAGAGCCCCATGTGAGTTCCTTCAGTTTCATAAATCCTAGTTGCTTTATCTGGAGGATGGAGGTAGCTCATCCTGTCTTATAGGTTGTTTAGGATGGGGAAATGTGACGGCTTTTATCAGGTAGTTTGCTCAGTGCCCAGAGCATAATTCTTAATTCTCTCTCCACTCACCCATCCACAGCAACAGTGGCCAAAGATTGTAATGATGGGAGGCAAGCCAGGGAACCACAACCAAATATTCTCAACTGTGCATGCAAGACTCCTGCCTGAGGTAGCCACATGTTTGCTCCCTCTCTTCAGTGAGGTCTCTTCTTAAATATCATCTCTTCAGAGAAATGTTAACCACCCATTATTACTATAGTGGGTAGCCAGGGAAAAGCAATGTCCAAACCCTACTTTCTTTCTTCATAACACCTGTTACTATACGACATCACATTATGTGATGATTTCCCTACTGTAAGTCTTCCCCCACTAGAAGGTAACCTCCATGGGGCCAGGAACCTTACCTGTTTTGTTCATTCTCTTTCTTCAGTGTCTAGAGCAGTACTTGGCACATAATAGGCCCTCCACACATACATTTTATTGTTGTTTGCAAATCTGCCTGGGGTGAGATCTGAATAAATCAAAATAATTCTGGGTCTAAGTCACTGTAGAAATGGTCAAATGTTAATGTTTCAAATGAAGGATGAAAGCTCACTATATTTTTTCTCATTTTTATATACTGGACAAATAAAATATTTCTACCTCATTCTCTGGATCATGTAGTCTTTCCTGTTTTGTCAGCAAGCTCTGTTTCAAAACTAGTAACAATGACATTTTAAATACAAGAATATATAACATTCTTTAAAACAGTTAACCTTTCCATCTGACATTTCATTGGATGTCTAATTAGCAGTAACATTTTGTTGTTTGCCATCTTAACAGGTCCATAAGCCTCAAAAAACTATCCTTGCTTAAATAATCAATCTTCATAACGAGAGAATTTCTATCTTTAAACGTTCCTCTCCTTTTGTCCTTCTTTCTCCATCCCTTTGACCCTGGAATGTTCCATTTGCAGCTTTCTGTCTGTGCTAAGCTTTCTATTAAGAATATCTGTCTTTAATAACTTTTGCTTTGAGGTAGGGTTGGTATTTTTTTTTTTTTTTGGCCAATTAAGAAAAGTTCATCCAATTTCTAATTTCATATAGTCAAGGACAAAGCTTTGGCAACCAGTCAAGCAAAGCAGAAATAAGTTCATTATCCACGCAGGAAAAAAAAATTCATATCATACTCGCTTTTATTTTATTTTACTGAGAACCTTACTTTTGAGAAGCCCTATTTTCACTATACATGTTAATATGAATTAGAGAGCATACAAATACTTAGAGTATTCAAAGATTTATTTAGTTCTTTTAGGCTTTTCTATCTAGTCCTTGCACACCACCTTTAGATAGTGAAAAGGAAAATCAAATTATCTGATTTTCAAATTATTGGTTTTCAAAATCAAATTATTGTGCCGGGTATCTTAAAGGCATCAGCTCATGTAATCTCACAAAATTCCAGTAGAGTAGCATTGTTATTCCTCTCTTAAAAGGAGATGAAATGAGGACCAAGTGGTTGAGAAACTTGCTCAGTGTCACCAAGTCGTTAAATGCTTGATGTTAGAATCCAATGAGACCACCTCTAAGCCCATGTTCTTTCCAGAATCTTGCCCTGCCATCCTACAACAGGCAGTCAGTCCATGTTCATGTTTCCTTCTAAAGTTTAGTCTTTTGTGGAAGCAGGACAACATGAGCAAAGGTAGGTCAAAGAAGAATGAAAGAAATAATGATAAGAACACTCCCCTGAATGAACAGTTGTGGCCTGGATAAAATACTTGGTTAAAAGGAAGTCTCAACTAGGTGAAAATCTGGTTGTTTTCTAAGAAATTTGATTTTCCTAAGAAATGAACAGCAATCTGAATATACTTATCATAGGAAATGACTGCATAAGAAATTTATTTCCTAAGTTTTATACCCTGAATGCTTAAAAATAAGGATCTGAAGAAAGTACTCTTCTCATTTATTCATCAACTTCTGAACATGAGAATCACATCCTATCTCTGTTTTTCATGGGAAAAATAAAAGTTAAAAATAAAAATTTAGGACTCACCTCCTCAATTGTCAATTTAATTTTTTTAATGTCTATTTTGTGCCTGGCACCTTGCAGGCTGCTGGGAGCCTCCAAGATGAATGAGATACAGACGATTCCCTCAAAGGGCTTACAAGCTGTCACAATTATAAGAATTACAGAACGGTTAGATGACAGCTATACTAATTGGTCATTATAGAACTACTGAGAGATGGCATATAATTCAACCTAGGATGGACAAGGAGGCTTCCTAGGAGAAATGAAAACTGAGCTGTGTTTTAATGGACAAATGAAAAATAGCTGATTGAAAGTAAACATAGAAGAGCATTTCAGGTGGAGGAGAGCATTGTAAAACCAGAGGCACATCATTGTGAAATAATTGATGAATACAGGGATCTACATCAAGGGCAAGTCATGCAGTTGTAAGAAATAAGTTTAGAAGTGAAATGACATAGTTATTTTGTTTGCATCATCATGGAGCATTGCTTGGGGTTTACATATGAAAAGACTAAAGCTAGAGGTAGGGAGGCGAGTTAGGGTGCTGTAGCACAAGTTCAGATGTTGATAAAAGCTGGAACCAGAGCAATGGTCATTGAATGGTGTGTAAAGAACAGATGGAAAGAGTAACCAACAGATTCTATAAATATTTCAGAGCTCAAATTAGCAGCAGCTTGTGATTAGTTGAAAGTGAGGTTGAGGATGGTCAAAGATGACTCCAGATTTGCATTATGGGTGATTGGGTGAGACAGTAGTGCATTCAATTCAGATAAGAAGAAAAGATGTGTATGCTGTTTCGTGGAGAAGATCAGAGGTTCACATTTTGACATCTAGCATGGAGGGAGACAATGAGAAATCTAAGAGGGTCTGCCTTGCAGGCTGTTAGATGAACGAGTCTTAGCATGGAGATGGCAAATGAGGACACAGAGTTTGGAAGTGATCAGTCTAAAACATGTGTAGAGTGAGGTCAAAGATGATGTAATGCATTACAGCAATATTTAAGGATGAGGAAGAGTAAGAAGGAATGGTGAGAGATTTAGGGTGAGATATCAGGAAACCTTAAAGATTCCAGAATTTTCAGTATCAAATGTAATAGAAAGTTCAGTAAGTGATCTTAAAATAATTCATTGAATTTGAAAATTAGGGGATAGTAGATGAGGTTGTTGAAAACAGTTTTGCTAAAGGGGGAGGGATGGAATCATTTCTGGTTGGTCGAATAGTAAATGGGCAATGAGAAATTGGAGAAATAAGCATAAAATAATATTTCAACAAATTTCCACATGAAGATTAGGAGAAGGAGGTGGAAATTCAGCTCTAAGGATCAGAGTCATCAGAGCCACGTGTGCCTTTTGTTTGTTTGGGGCTGGTCTGAGCCAAGGCTCAGTAAAGAAAAGCAATAAAAAGAATGTTGTACAAAATTGGAGAATATGGAAGGGAAATTTTGTTTCTTTGTTTTGTTTTGTTCTTATGTTGAGATGTATGTCCCAGAAGTCTTAATGGAAAGGGTTTGATGGGGAGGCAAGTTGGAGGAATTGATGAACCTGTGAAGGGTTCAGTCTGGGCAGGAATTTAGACATGGTTGTATGAGAAGAGAGTGGAAGGGGCTGGTTCTGTGTGCAGTGACCAAAGACAGTAGGGAGGAGAGCCATAGTCAGAAAGATCTACTCTTAAACATTATAACTTAAAGTCTAGTCATTCTGGTGCCTCAGTGATTGAGGACACTAGCCATCACAGAACAGCGGCAAAGCCTGATAAAACATAAAAAGGATCAGTGGTGACCTTGGTTACATGGTGGTGACAAACACAGTGGTAGGAATACAGGCCAGATTCAATTTGGCTTCATGAAATATGACTAATCTCTGAGCCCATCAATACAAAAATAAACACACAAGCTTTCTTGGGCTCCTCCTTATCTTGCTTCTCCTGATTCAATGTCTACCTTTAATTGAGCAGTGAACTTATACTGAAGTATTAAAAATTGAAAAGTCTTTGGTAATTTCCCCTTGCATATTGAAAATCAATTCTGAATGATCAGATAAAGGCAAGAAAGTCAACCTGCATTCTGATTATCCTATGATGGTTTCATAAATGCTTTTTCCCCCCAATTTCAAATGTCAAATTCTTTCAAAAAACTCTTTGGGATCACCTTTTGCTAGTGCCCTAAGCATGTGCTTATGAGAAGATCCAGCACCAAGTAAAGAAATTCCCTACAAGTCATGCAAGTGTCCCCACACTCTAGGTGGGTGTTGGGTGTTTCAGCACCAAGCCAGCCCTTGCCCTCAAGAAGGCTTTTACCCCTCTTCTTTCAAAGCAGCAAAGCTGTGCAAGGGAGTAGAGCAGACCCGAAGAAGAGGACAACTTTTTCCTTCAGCCAACAGATTAATCCACTGAACTGCCTGCCTGAGACCATGCCCTAGACAGTGCTCACATCCCAGAGTATCCACAGGGAAGGGATAACTATTATTCACGTTTGTGATCTGCACTCTGTTTTAATAACTGTGGTTTTATTACTAGCCATTTTTCAGATACCAGCCTTGGGCTAAATTTTAACTATTTTGCTTTACAGTGGGTAGGAAGTGGTGAGGGATTAAAATATAAATGAGACACACTTTTTTCTCCAATTGCTTATGAACTAGTTCATGATAGAGACATATGCAAATAATAGGGGAGAATAAAGAGATGAGTGGATATAGGTGGGATATGGGCAATATTTTATGCAGTCTGAATACTGACCTTTTTTGGTGGAGAATGTGGGCATCGAAAGTACTGACTTTTTTTATTGGGGTATAGTTGCTTTACAAGGTTGTGTTAGTTTCTGCTATACAGTGAAGTGCATCATCTATATGTATACATATGTCCCCTCCCTCTTGGACGTCCCTCCCACCCCCCCACCCATCCCACCCATCTAGGTCATCACAGAGCACCAAGCTGAGCTCCCTGTGCTATACAGCAAGTTCCGACTAGCTATCTGTTTTACACATGGTAGTATATTTATGTCAAACCTAATCTCCCAATTCATCCCACCCTCTCCTTCCCCCGCTGTGTCCACATGTCCAGTACTGACATTTTAAACCTCTACCCTGTAGACTGGAACATTGGGATATTTTTCATACATATTAGAGCACAGAGGATAGAGTAAGTGTGTAATAAATATTTGTTGAAGAGTGAAAATTACTATTGATTCATATATGTATATTTGTATAGACATATATTAATGTCTTTTTGAATGATAAAATCTTTAGGACAGGATTTTTAAAAAAAAATAAATCTAGATAATCTCAGAAGCTGCCATAAAAGAGATCCTGAAAGAATGTTTGTTAAATGACTGAGTGATTAGAACAATCTACTCTAAAGCTATTCCTATCCTGTGGTTATATCAGGTAATCCTACCTGAGTCTAAGGGGTAGGTATCTGTCTTCATGGAAAGAGAACCCTTTGCTGCTATTACAGGCTCAGGACTGACTTTATCTTGGGCAGCACCTTTCCCTTGAGCACCTCCTTGTCTTCTGCCAGAAGATTGACTATAAGGCATGGTGAACTTTGTCATCATTATCATCATTGCTTGAAGACTTGCTAGGGTGCCAGTGTCTGTACTAAATACCTTTTTAAATTAAGTTAACCCTTAGAATGACAATTCTATGAGGTGAAAATTATTAACCCTAGTTTATACGTAACAAAACTTCAACCTGTGTATGATCTAGGACCTGCGGATGAGAAACTTAAGCTCTTGTGTTCCGGCTTTCTAGTTTATGATATGGGAATTATAACACCTACCTCATTGGAGTTCTTATGTAAATTAAAAATTTTACATACAAAGTAGGCATGTACAAGAAAACACTGTCACATACGTTGTTGCTACTCACTAAGTGGTGGGGGTGATGATGGTGATAGCCATGGCTGACTAGCAGGTAGCTACTAGTTGAGTATGACTGGTTTACAGAATGTTTGAATAGATTGTGGTGGGGAAGAATAGAGAATATTGGTTGATACAGGATGAAAAAGGTCTTTAGAAACCCCAGAAAGAGTTTTTGAGTCATGGAAGCTTCTTTAGGAGTGTCTGTGGAATTTCTTGTGCTTGTAAGAGAGACCATAGTTTATCTAAAATATTGGAGAGCTGTTCAAAAAGGTTGTGCAGAAGGGTGACCTAATAAGGTTGTTCTTGTTGAAATTCCCTCTAAGGCAGTGTAGAGAATGTGAATGGGGAACTTGGACAGAAAAATGGCCTATATAAAGGCAGTAGAATAGGGATAGAGATACTTTGGTAGACTTTTAGGGGGTAAGACTAACAGATTTAGAGATTGTTAGGACATAGAGGTATAGGCTGAGCAAGACCTAAGAGTCTAAGATGATTTCTAGTTTTCTAGGTGAGGACCAGGGTGAGTATTTGCAAGAGCTCAGAGCTGGCTTTAAGAGATAATTATGACTTCCACTTTGGATAGATTGAGTTTGAGGCCCTATGAGCTACCCAGATATCTCAATGACTTCCTCATCTTCTCCATCTACCTCTGCAGTCAACATTCCTTAGCCTCTATAGTGGGTGGAATAGTATCTCCTAAAAATCCATGTTTATCTGGAACCTGTGAATGTGACCTTATTTGGAAATAGGGTCTTTGAAGATGTACTCAAGTTAGGATGAAATCATATTAGACTTGGATGTATCCTAAATCCAACCACTGGTATCCTTATAAGGAGAGGGAGATTTGGAGACACAGAGACATGGAAGAGACAGAAACACAGGGAAAAGCCATATGAGTATAGAGGCAGAGATTGGAGTTACGCTACTGCAAACCAATGAATGCCTAGAGCCATTGGAAAGGGCAAGAAATGATTCTCTCCTAGAGCCTTAGAAGAGAGTACAGCCTTACGGACACCTTGGTTTTAGACTCCTGGCCTCCAGAACTGTGAGGAATTAATTTCTGTTGTTTTAAGCCACTAAGCTTGAAGTAATTTGTTACGGTAGCCTTAGGGAACTAATACAGCCCTCTTCCCAGCTTTAATTTTCTCTGTAGCACTTGGAACTACCGGATAATCTATTTATATTTTATAATGTGTATAATGTCCATTTTTCCTAACTAGAATTTAAGCACCATGATGGTAGAGATTTTTATCTTTATTTTTTTAATCTACTGTAATATCTGCAATACCTTGTACAGTTGACCCTTGAACAATGGGAAGCTGGGGACCCCAACCCTCCAAGCAGTGAAAAAAAATCCATGTATAATATATGGTTGGTATTCTGTATACTCAGTTGCCCTATATCCTCAGTTCGTCTGTGTCGGTGGATGCAACCAACCACAGATCATGTATTACTCCTGTACTTACCTATTGAAACAAACCATGACGCACCAGTTCGAACCTGTGTTGTTCAAGGGACAACTGTATAAGTGTGGATTAAAGATAGAAGCAAACCAATGACAGAACTGCAAGGAATATGAATATTCGAATTTAAGGGCCATAGAAATAAGAGGATCCCCAAGTGCATATTGGGAAAGAATGGCCATGCATTTGTGAGAGGAAAACCAGGAGGATATGGTGTCAATAAATCGAAAGAGGGGAGAAATTTAAGGAAGGAGTAGTTCCTAGTAGCACATGATACAAAATGATCTAGTAAATTGAGAAGAGATATGGAAATCCTTGATGAACTTTAGGAGAGACGTTCAGGTGTGTGGTGGCCTGAACTTCTGGTATTAGATGGGAGCAGGTTGAGGAATAAATTGTTTTATTTTGCTAAAATATAAGAGGCCTAAATATGTGTGTACATGAGGCAGGGAGGGGGTCAGGAACAAATGGATGGGGAAAAATGAGCAAAAGAGAAAACCAAGTTGATCTATCTTCTGGACTCTACTCTGTTTACATCATAACTTCTTAGATTTGCCTTCTAAATTTTTCATCATTTATATAGCAAGTGTCTTTCTTGTGTATATTTTCCATACTTACTTCAAACAAGTGCTTGTTTCTGATCCCTTAGATGACATTCAACTTTACCAAACCTTTCCTCCCCTAAATGCACATATGCAAATAGAAGGGTAGAAATGTATCAATATCGTGAATCGTGGATAACCTACTTGAATCTATGTAATAATCCAACTTCCGTGTCATTCCTTTAGAAACACATTCGTAAAAGTATCCTCTTCAGTTAGTGAAGTGTTGCATGCCCCTTCTGTGGATTTCCAAGCATTCTTGTTAACTTAGAACATCATACTTATCAGGTTGTATTACAAATATCTATTTACTTGTATTCATCTCCCACTAGGACATGAGATTTGATTAGAGAATTACGTTCTATGCTTACTAAGCACTTAATAAATACTGATAGAATTAGCTAGGTTCTACTCTGTATTCTTATAAATAATAGTTCCAAAGGTAGCAAAGAATAAAGTTATGAGGATCACTCTAAATTTCAGTGATGTGAATACATGATTTTTGAAATCAAAGCCTATATTTTGCCATATTACTTGAAAGTATAATGACTTGGCAATTTTTTTCTAATTTGTTTATTTACATTAATGTATGCCATAGCAAAATTTTAAAAATTAATTTATTTGAAAGTCTTTAAAAACTTCAAATTCAGTCTGCACTTAAGCACATTTTGACAAGTCAGTTGTGACAGAAAAGAATAAATGTGATAAAATTGAAACTATCTTAGAAATTCTGCATTTTCTAAACATAAGTTAATGTAATCTATAGCTCTTACATAGTTTTAAAAGTGATACCAAAATGCCATATATTAGAGTGTACCCTGAAAAATGCATTTCTTTGAACATATTTTATTACTTTTATTATTCTTCTCTGTGCTCAATTACACACACACACATACACAAAAGCACACAAAGTTAGTTTCTGTTCTAATATTTCTTTCTATTGCTCCTCTTAGAATTGAATAAGTTAGTCCCCTGGAAATAAATCATGTCTTCAATTTTTAAGAAGCCCTAGAAACAGCAGACATTTTAATATAACACCGCTTAGACAAATAATAGTTTAAAAATATATGCCATTGTATTGTTTTCTAGCTTTAAAAAAATACGCTTTTAAAAATATAGATAAATGTGGCATTTTCCATAGCACTGAAACTGCTCAGCTGTATACAACTGAAATGCTATTAGGACATTAGGACTAAATCCCACACATTTTAATTTAAACTGTAATAAATACTGAAAACAAACAGCTAGGATTCAGTCCCAAATCCTCCTCCAAAGGTCAAAATGCTAGCAAGAAGGAAATATTTTTATCTTCCACTTTTTTCTTTCTTTAGTAAAGCTATTCCATGAAGGCATTAATATTGCATCAAGGAAAAGGCTTTTATTTATTTTTTTTTACTTTTAATCAACTGTTATCACATTTCAAAGAACTGCAATTGAAAACATTATGGTACTCAAAATATTGTTAAGATAGGGATAAATACCCTTGAATTCTAAATATTGTAGTCCCACCAGTTACAGACACTATTACAGCTGCAAAGAAAACAGCAATTTAAATATTTTATTCCAACACATTTCTTTCTCCTTTTAAGCTCACTAAAATAATCACTCACTTTCTTGGAAAAACGCCATCTAACCACAGTCCCAAAATAAAACCAGCAAGAATATCTTAAGAAAAATACAAAAAGGTTATATTTTGAAACTAATTGTTGATTTTATAATTTCTTGCTTTGTTTAGGGAGGTGTAAGGATTTATTTTTGGCTGTACAATTATTTCCAGTGGCCAAAAGCTAAATTATTTGAGCAGGAGAAACTAAGCTGAAAGCACAAATCCCATACCATAGCAAGAAATCTAGGAGAAGCTTTTCTAAGTTCAGTAATTTCCAGGAAGGTCAGTATGTTGGAGTGATTCATGCAGAAACTCAGCTACAAAAAAAAAATGTCCCACAACTCTGCCTTTATTTTACAAAATCTCAAAAGATTAAACTCTGAATTTACAGGATGAATGACTTAAGAAGTGAACTTTATAAATAAATTTCTCACTTTGCCAAAGGGTTCTGCAGAGGTTGACTTTAAATTGTAAGTTCCAGTACATGCAAAACACAGGAACACAATATATGAGTACTTTTCAGGAAGCAGCTAAAGATGTCTTGCAATTACAATGGGTTGAAAATCACCTCTGTTTCCTCTATTATGAGCAGTAAAGTCAAAAAGGAAGACAGGAAGATGTTATAATGAATCCAGACACTGTCCAAGCTTTTATCTCCTTCTGCCCAGAAGAGGGAAGGGGAAACAGGACCCACTGTAATCTTGCTTTAGTCTCTGTACCCCTCACCTCTCAAGCTTCCCTTTAGTCAATCATTGCTAAGACTCCAAAAGGCCAGGCATCTTTCTCAACCAAATGGCCTTAGTCATTGTGCAGAAAAGTTAACATACAGGACTGAGACTGATATCCATAGAAAAGCCTGAGTGCAAGGTTGACCCTTGTCTGACATCTGGGCCCTTGGATTTCGGGAAGGTTCCCAGTATTCCCTAACTGGTAAGAGTGGCTCACTCTTCATAAACTGTTTGCTAAAAAAATATGGTTTATAGTGATCATCTAATTTCCTTCTGAGAGTCTGAAACTGTGGTACATCCTAGGCGGAGAATGTCTATGTGACCTGACCCCGGTAGAAACCTTGGGTACTGGGTGTTTACTAAACTTTCATAGTGGACAACAATTCAACATGTTGTCACAACTCTTGCTGGGGAAATTGTGTGTCCCATAAGACTCCACAGGGAGAGGACTCTTGGATGCTTGCATCTGTTTGCCTCTGAACTTTGCCTGGCATGCCTGTCCCCTTCTTTGATTTTGTTTTGTATGCTTTCATTGTAATAAGCCATAGCCATGAGTAGGACTATGTGCTGAGTCCTGTGTGTCCTCCAAATGAATCACCAAACCTGGGGGTGGTCTTTGGGACTTCCAACACAAGCACTTGTGATGTAAAATGTGACTATACAGTATATAATAAATTAGACTCTCTCCTGTGCATCTAGCATGGTACCAGCTCTGTTCTTTTCTAGGAAGAACTGAAAAAAAATCATTTTTTTGTGTTCCATGGTTCTGATGAGGAACGCTGGCAGAGAAAGACTCAGCATGCTATAGATTCCCAAATTGTCCCTAGATCTTCTTTATAGATAAAACTTCAAGAATATGCACAGTTTTCCTCTAAAGAAAAAATGACAAGAGAGAGAAAAGACTTGCTGAATGAATGCTCCCGGTCAACAGAGTTCTGGGCAATGAACGTTTTAAAATGTGGTGGGTGTGGATACCTATGGATTGAATCATAATTCTGTATAATAATAAAATCTGGGAAGCAGACATTGCTAACCCACCTGAAATGTAAAGAAACAAACTTAAAGCATTTATCATACACTATTCTCTGTTTCTCACACTAGACTATGAGCTACTAGAAAATAACTTCTTTTTTCCCACTCATATGTTTCCAAGGTCTAGAGCCGCCTTTGTTAGGTAGTTGAATGAATGAATGGATGCATTAATTAAAAAGTTCATTTTGCAGTTTCTACAAGATGATAAGTAGAGCTGGGACTCAAACCCATGCCTCTTTAATGTAAAACCAATACTTCCCTTACTCTGATACTTTTCCTTATTACTAAGCACTTTCACATGTATTTTTACTAATGAGGAAACTATAGCACAGAGGCTTGAAAACTGGCTCAAAGTCATTCATTCATTGAAAATTTATCTTGACCCACTATGTGCCAGGATTGTGCTAGGCCAAGGGATATAGACTGAAAAAAAAAGGCAAAGAGAAAACAAAGTATTTTTTTGATACGGTGAAATAAACCTTAATTTAAAAAATGTATGAAGGGGCAATGGAACTGGAAGATTCTCTAGCTAAATAATCACATAATTAATATTTAGAAAAAATTATAGGCATCACAAAGTTTGACACAAAGTTTGTCTTCAGACCCTTGCTACAACCGTTCAGAGGAGTTCCACTCAACATTACCAATCCAAGGTGCTTTGGTTGTGAAAAAAATATATAGGTTTTCCACACTGAAGTAATGGCCTGGAAGTGTGGAAACATAACATGTTTCTAGTTTCAGCTTTTAATTCCACTCCTGGGTATATAGCCCAAAAAAACCAAAAACTAATTCAAAAAGATACATATATCCCAATGTTCATAGCAGCATTATTTATAATTGCCAAGGTATGGAAGCAACCTAAGTGCCCATCAACAGATGAATGGACAAAGAAGATGTAGTATATATATGCAATAGAATATTGCTCAACTATAAAAAAAGCAAAATTTTGCCATTTGCAGCAACATGGATGGACTTGGAGGGCATATGCTGAGTTAGGTAAGTCAGACAGAAAGACAAATACTGTATGATATCCACATATAAGTTATATGTGGAATCTATAAAGTGCAACAAATTAGTGAATAAAACAAAATATAAGCAGACTCACAGATACAGAGAACAAACTAGTGGTTACCAGTGGGGAGAGGGAAAGGGGGGAGGAACAATATAGGGGTAGGAGAGAAAAAAAGGGTTGTTATAGGATTATAGGAAATCATGTGTGTAAAACTTTTGAAAACTGTAAAGCACTGTAGAATTTAAAGAATCTTTCATTCAATTAAAAAAAAGCATAACATGGACTATCACATGCTCTCAATCAAATCAAGGTAATTAGATTCAAAGTACAGAAGCTTCAAGACTGTTTACCTAGTGGTCAGCACTTAAAACAATTTAAGCCATTACATACTCAAAACTCATTAGGAATGTATTAGTCATTTTACTATATCGCAGAGCTGGAATGACACAAACCTAATACAAGAAAAGAGTAAATCATGGGTAAGTGCCCACTATGTTCTAGTAGCTACACAGTGACGAATAAGATACAACATTTGATCTTGAGGAGGAAGATGCAATTGAGTACATGACAAGATGCCACAAAACTACAAATATATTGAATATGTTGGAGTTTAACTAGAGTGAATTTTGTGAACCTCTGAAAGAAATTTTTTAAAATGCATTGTTTAAGGAACCTCCATACTGTTCTCCATAGTGGCTGTATCAATTTACATTCCCACCAACAGTGCAAGAGGAATCCCTTTTCTCCACACCCTCTCCAGCATTTATTGTTTGTAGATTTTTTGATGATGGCTATTCTGACCTGTGTGAGGTGATACCTCATTGTAGTTTTGATTTGCATTTCTCTAATGATTAGTGATGTTGAGCATCCTTTCATGTGTTTGTTGCCAATCTGTATATCTTCTCTGGAGAAATGTCTACTTAGGTCTTCTGCCCGTTTTTGGATTGGGTTGTTTGTTTTTTTGATATTGAGCTGCATGAGTTGCTTGTATATTCTGGAGATTAATCCTTTGTCAGTTGCTTCATTTGCAAATATTTTCTCCCATTCTGAGGGTTGTCTTTCATCTTGTTTATGGTTTCATTTGCTGTGCAAAAGCTTTTAAGTTTCATTAGGTCCCATTTGTTTATTTATTTTTTTAATTTCCATTTCTCTAGGAGGTGGGTCAAAATGCATCTTGTTGTGATTTATGTCATAGAGGGTTCTGCCTATGTTTTCCTCTACGAGTTTTATAGTTCTGGCCTTACATTTAGGTCTTTAATACATTTTGAGTTTATTTTTGTGTATGGTGTTAGGAAGTGTTCTAATTTCATTCTTTTACATGTAGCTGTCCAGTTTTTCCAGCACCACTTATTGAAGAGGTTGTCTTTCCTCCACTGTATATTCTTGCCTCCTTTATCAAAGATAAGGTAACCATATGTGCATGAGTTTATCTCTGCAGCACTATTTACAATAGCCAGGACATGGAAGCAACCTAAGTGTCCATCGACAGATGAGTGGATAAAGCAGATGTGGCACATATACACAATGGAATATTACTCAGCCTTAAAAAGAAACAAAACTGAGTTATTTGTAGTGAGGTGGATGGACCTAGAGTCTGTCTTACAGAGTGAAGTAAGTCAGAAAGAGAAAAATCAAATACCGTATGCTAACACATATATATGGAATTTTTAAAAAATGGTCCTGATGAACCTAGGGGCAGGACAGGAATAAAGATGCAGACATAGAGAATGGACTTGAGGACATGGGGAGGAGAAGGGTAAAATGGGATGAACTAAGAGAGTAGCATTGACACATATACACTACCAAATGTAAAATAGATAGCTAGTGAGAAGCAGCTGCATAGCACGGGGAGATCAGCTCAGGGCTTTGTGACCACCTAGAGGGGTGGGATAGGGAGGGTGGGAGGGAGACGCAAGAGGGAGGGGATATGGGGATATATGTATACGTATAGCTGATTCACTTTGTTATACAGCAGAAACTAACACACCATTGTAAAGCAATTATACTCCAATAAAGATGTTAAAAAAAAATGGAGGGAAACTCAGACTATTACTTACCTTTACACAACTGCAATTATAAAATAAGATAGTAAAAAAAAAAAAAAAGCATTGTTAAAGCTGAGTGAGTTAGGCCTAGAAGCTGCTTTTATCCATTCTCTTTTCTTCCTCACTTACAGAAAACCAAGTTTAATTGGGGCAGCAATGAGCTGAGATGAAATACACAATCATCCAGGCTTTCTTGCCATTTGAAATAGTCATATAATGCAGTTGCAAACAGTGAGCTACAAGTGGAAGTCTACTGGTCTAGTGGGTAGAATTTCCAGACCAACTATTGTCTTCCCAATTAAAACAAAGAGGAGGAGGAGGAGAAAGAAGGGAAGGAGGAGGAGGAGGAACAAACTCAGCTGGCACTTGCCTTTTGCCCTTCAACCTTCCCCTTCTTTCTAATTGGAATGTAGATGGAATGTCTGGAGGTGTCTATAGTAGCCATCTTTGAGCATGAAAATGTCCCCTCACTGAAGCCATTTTAGAGTCACCCTGACAAGTGTGAATTAAGTATTTGTGAGTGTTTTTGTGATGCTTCTGTATAATGAAGAATCCAGACAACATGCCGTCAAGAAGATACAAATGATTTAATGTCCACCGCAGAGATACCATTTCCAAAGCAGGAGAAAATAATAAGAAAACAATAGGAGTGATGTGGAAATTCACAAGCCGACACAATAGTTGCGTTTCCTGAGTGAATTTCAAATTTGTTTCCAATATCACCAGGTAGCTGCTCTGCTCATGGTGTTAGTTTCATGCCAAGTGTGACTTGAGGTTTTTTTTGTACAAGTAAATGAGAAAATAAAAATACAACTTGTAAAACTGTAAGGGAATGACAAATTTTAGCAAACACTCCAGATTTATACATGCAAATAATTGCTAGCCTTTAATGAAATGACCTTAAAAAACTGTTCTCTGATTCTGATGATACTGATAAAATCTTTTGATAAATTATCCTTTTGAAAGGAGCCAGTTTACAATCTAAGGAGGAAAATCGATCTCCTTACTTTGCAGTCACACTTAAAAAAACAAAAATCTCACAAGTTCAACTATGGACCATAAAAAATTAAGCTTTCAGAGATAACTTAGGCCACATTTTGTACACCAGGGGAAAAAATTTGTAAAATAAGTTTTATAAACAATATTTTTAAAGAACATTTAACACATTTGAAAGAATTCCACATCTTGGGCTGTAGGAATCTGGCAAGAAACATGTGCAGGTACTTTTCTTGGTTGATTTTTCCATATTTTTATACTTATAGAGTACTTTAGGGTTTTTAAGAACTTTTCCATATATTTTAATTTAAATTTCATAACTAATCTCATTTTACAGGTAAAAAAATTGAGTTCAGAGACATTAAGTAAATTTCCTAAGGTTCTAAAACTAATAAGAGTCACTAAACCAGGCCTGATAGGTGGATCTTCTGCATCCAAGTCTACTGTTCGTTAAACAAGCTTCCTTTTTTTTATTGGCTCATATTTCCTAAAATAATTTTGAGCAACTATTTACACTGTTGCACATTTTTGATTGAAATTAGAATGTTTTCATCAGAAGTTTAACTACTGAGTTCTGAATGTTATAATTCCCAGCATACTGTAAATACAGATATTTTAAAATAAATTTTTTCATCTATCTTTTTAAATGTATTAAGTTGCATCTAACTGCTATAACAAATTGATGCCCATCATACATTCATTCTTTTTCTTAAGAGGCAGAAATGTCCATCTTTTATTTTACTCTTTCCAGATAAATTTATGTAAATATAATACATATGATTTTTATGGTTGAAAACCTTTTATTCATCATGTTATCATATTTCTCTGTAAGAAACTATGTGTACGAATTGTAATTTAGTTTTTTAAAAAACTGTGCTATAGGAATTCAATTAAAAATTTTTTTTCAGTTTACATGAATGATAATCATTAATAGTATACTATTGATCAAGAGAATTTATTTCAAATTTTGAAAATAATTTAAACAAAAGAACAAAATTTCATTGGAATGTTGTCCCTTGGTTCGCATTTCCATGGAAGACTCCTATTAACCACCAGAATAAGAATGGACTCAACATCAATTATATTTCTCCTTTACATTCTTATGGATGTAAGTGCTGAAAATTTTGTTCACTTAAATGGTAATGACAGCTAAACTCACATAATGTTTGTTGGTTGTTAGGCAAAGGTCCAAATGCTTGCTATTTTATTTAACTCATTTGATCCTCACCATGTGGCCCTGTGAAGTAAGTAGTATTCTTACGGTTCTCTTCGTATAATTTTTAGATTTTGTAATTTAAAAATATTTACCATTTTTATCTCCCTGCGCTTCAATTTCTGTATATAAAATGGGATAATAACATTACCTACCCCACAGAGTTATTGTGAGGATTACATGAATTAATATATCCAAAGTACCTAGGTCTAAGTACCTAGTTTTAAAGTTTAAAACTTAGGCGTAGAAAAGTTGATAAAAATGCCTGTAGTCACACAGGTAAGTAAGCAGCTGAGTCTGAATTCGACCAGAGTCTGGCTCTATACGGACCCTCTGAAGAGAAGCAAGTAGATTGGAAAGGAATGAGTTTTGCAAGATAGTGTTGTAATTCTTTGAACTCCTTCCAACTTATTTGCCAAAAATCATCTAGTAAATAAAAAATAATTTTTGATGATCTATCAGCTGACAAGTTATGTCCCCTATCAATTTTTTTGAAAGTGAAGAATTAGAAATTGACTTTGAAAATGATTTTTACTCTAGAATTAGCATCCAACTGGTGAACAATGTATGATATTATCCCTGTATTTGACACACAGGAGGACTTTAAACCCCAGGGCCATACACAATAGTAAGCTTCTGGAATGGGCAAGAGATTAGCTTTTTTGTTTTCCAATGTGAAAATGGTTTATGAAAGGGAAAGTATGCAAAGAAAATCTAGAAAATTGGTTCTGTTAACACTACCTACGCTCCCTAGAACACATTTGCACCTATCTCCTTGCTCTACACACCATACAGTTTTCTGTGTATGGAAATCAATGAGATAGAATATAACATAAAATGGTTGTCTGCACCTTATTTATTCCAAGTTGTGCCTCTCAATGGAAAAAAGGTAGCTAAATAACTAATAGTGCATTTCCAGAGACCGTCTGTCCTTGCACAGACAGAAGTACTCTTGGATTAAACGTGACATCCTAGGTTGGTCTATGTTATACATAGATGATTAAACAATTTGAGAAGTCCTGAAGGGGAGTTGGCTGTTTTCCTAGTATATTCCTAATAGGATGTATTGATTTTAAAAAAAGAAGAAACTCTCATTCCTCTCTAGATTAAAAATAATCAAAATTATCATTAAGTAGTAGAGCAAAAGAGTCTCCTAAATATGGTACTAAAACCAGATTTTTTCTAAAAAAAAGTACAATTGTATAAAGACAGAATGCATAGGATGACGATCACCATTTGTTTCTAAAAGGAGTATCTACTTTAACCCCTTTACGCATCTATATCTGTCTGTTCCTTAAAATGACCACCTGGATTCAAGACATCTGATGAATGCATGACAATGTTTAAAAGACAGATTTTTGCAAATAATCCATAATACAGACAATTAACATAGTTTACTGAGAATTCTAGTGGGTTAACTCATAAGGGTCTCTTCTATTCTAATAAATTGATTGCCTTACTACTGCACTCTTGTAAACTTAGACATGCATTTCAAATAATATCCTGAGAATGCAGAAGGAGTAATTTTGGATACTATAAGAGTATTTTCCAGATACACAGTACAACATTCCAGGAAAATTAATTATGTATCAAAACAAAGTTAGAGCCAAAGATACTTCATTTTGATTAAATTGTCTGGTTTGGGTTTCACCATAAAATTCTAATTTAATAATTAGGCCATTAACAGACCATTATTCTAATAGTTGACAATTAAGGAAATAGACTAATATGTGTTTTTCAGTAATTCTTCTTCTAATAGATACATGTTGAATATATAGTTTGTATATAAATATGTCAAAAGAAAGATAAACTTATTAGCAGAACTACTCACTGATGACTCAAGAGACATAGTGGTAATTGTCTTTGGGATTCTGGTGTCCATTTATTGATACCATAATTCTTGGCCCAAAAAGATATCATAAGTCCCATGAACAAATATGGTAGAGATAGCCATTCATTAATATTCAACTCTTAACATCAACCACACTGACATCAATAGTTGTTTCTAGCAATTCAGTAAAACTTATTCATTATTGCTTTTATTTCAAAAGAATAATATGTTCCGCATAAGACCATACACACCAAAAAGAATATTGTGCAGTTGGCCACTGAACTTATTTTGTAATCACATTTTTTCATAATTTCAATTCTGCAATTCCATTTTTTAAAATAAATAGCAGATATCAAGCATCCAAATATGTTATAAATTTTATAATGCCAAATAGTTCTATTTCTACATGTAACTTTCTGTATTTCATTGGCTGTGTTTAACAAAAAATAACATGACATGGTTAACAAATGAGTCTTTCACTTATTATCAGGTGACCTTACCAACTAAATCCACTTCTCTGAGCCTTTGTTTCCTTATCTATGTAGCTACATATTTCACAGAATTATTGTGTGGCTCTAATAAAACAATGTGTTTGAAAATACTATACACAATTTAAAGCACTATAGATATCTAGACATTTTACTAGTGGTCATTGTAAATCCACGGTGTGTCTGTTTTGGTTCAAAATTGCAAATGGTAGCCAAAGCAACCATGCTCTGCATGTTCTCAGCTGCACTCTCATCAACCATGTCTTATAGCATGTCTTATCGTAGATTCCTCTCCCTCCAATCTTGTCAGTTTTGCCTCAGAAACATCTCTTGAATCTGGTATCTTTGTATTTTTCCAATGCTAATTAATACCTGTGTTCACCTTTTCATCTACTCTTGTTTGAACTATGGAAACAACATTTTGTATAATATTTCTGTTTCTGTGGGGGTTTTTTTCTATTCAAATCCATCCTCTACCCTGCTGCAAGTGTTATCTTTTTAAAAATACAAGTAGATTATTGTCATTCTCAGTAACTCCCAATTTTCTATAGTAACTAAGACCTGTGTCCTCCATGTATTATGCAACTCCCATCAAAATCTGCTGGACCTAATTCCAGGCTAAACCCTGCCTCTCCCACTGTGCATCCTTTGCTTCAGCCACTTTGAATTTCACACTTTTCCACAAATATGACTCTTCATGATTTTAAGCCTATGCTGGGCTATCCTTTCCATATAAAATATTCTCAATGTGACAGGATTGTGTAAAGATAGAAATAAAAGCATTTAAAGTTGAGAAGTACCACACTATAAAATTATTGTTAATGTTATTGTACAAATCTTAATAATATAAAAAACTCTTAGCCTAGGCATACAATGACTATCGATTTTTTTTTTAATCTCCATCTATAAGACTGTCAAGGAACAGTCTAGTGTGCCATTTAGCACACCAGAATTAAAAGATCTGACAAAATGAATGGTTTTAAAACTGAATGATTTGGGTAAAATTCAAATAGCCTTCTCTCTCATATCTCTTGGACATTGCATATAATTGCATATCATTTGATATAAATTTTGATGCATGAAAATTCCATTCTGAATTAATTTGTTTAGTTAAGAATGGCATAATGACACTGTAATCTTCATTTTTTAAAATAATTCCTTTATTCAAAATGCCGAAAACCCTTTAATAAACATTTCTGTGATAGGAAGAAGTAGAGAATAGCTCCTCTTCAGACTTTAAGGCAAGGTCCTTGAAAGTGAAGAGGATCTTTTACTATGTGTATAGAGTGATGTGCAAGCCTGAAACTGGGTTTCTGAGGCCAGTTTCACTGCAATTTGGTGATAGAGGAAGGGAGTCAGAGATAATGATAATCGTTTAAAAAAAACATTTATTGAGCACCTTCCATGTAATAGGTGCTTCCTCATTTGACCTTCAAAACAATACTAAGACATATATATTTATGAGAGTGAGAAAAGAGCAGGGTCTCTTCCCTGGACATTTAGGTCTGAGGCAGCAGATCAAAAAGTCATCCTTTCATTCACAACCATCCATTGAATGCCTTCCATGCTCCAATTCAGTGCCTGGTACCCGGAATGTAAGTGATGATTACACCAGAGACCCTGCTCAGCAAGCGCTCATGTCTATTGGATTGACACTCAGGACTGCCTTGTAATACACTGAATAAGGCATGTCAAATTTAAAACACAATAGACCTGTTATTGTTATTTTCTTTACTATTATGATCTTTTTCTCTCACATCTGCCCTACTGTTAATCCTGATGACCTTACATTTCTTGATCGTTTTCTGTAATGAAGAACAAAGTGGTTGGAAAGGAGGACCTCCTATCATTGGGCCTCTACACGTGGATGCCTTGTGTGAACCCCTTTGCATGTTAGCACCTGGGCAGAAGAGAGCTTTAGCCCTGCAATACCTGTGCTCCACATCATATCTTACTTATACTTGGCCCACTTGCCATTGACCCTTTTTCTCACAGATTTGGTTTTCCCAGCTGTTTAGACTTCCCTTGTGGATTTTTGGACTGAGTCTAGACTTAATCCTAGAGTTTGATGTCGGGTGCATTCTTGGGTATACTTTGTGCAAGGTTGTTTGAATTCAGGGAGGTGATCTGTTGAACAAAATGCACCCAAACTTCTTGGCTGGACATTATGAGTTTTCTTGTGCCTAATAGAAGGCAAAGAGGGGTAAGAGACTACCTCCTCCAATTTTAAACCATGAAATCCCAAGGAGGAAGATTTAAGTGAGTGGAAGGGAACATAGAAGAAAGACAAGGAGGCAGGGTGAGACTACTCTGGCTAGGCTGCAGGCTCCCGAGGACAGGGAACATGTCAGTCGTGTTTACCGCTGAATTTCCAACACCTAGCATAGCATCTGGAATCCAGTAGGAATTCACTAAATATGTGTCAAAAAACGAAGGCAGGGCAGGAAGAGCCATGGTGGGTTCAGGATTACAGAGTTCTTTTCCACCCCGCCAAAAACATATTAGAAGAAAAAAAGGATAGACTTGGTTCAACATCAATCCATGCCATGTACATCTTGATGTACTGCTATATCTGGTACCTATGAATCCTTTTGATATCAGAGAAACCAATTATTACCAAGTATGTGTAGGGTTCTTTGTCTGTACTTACAGAAGAATATAGACTTACAGTGCAGAAAAGAAGTAAGATGTAGAACTGTTTTCCAGTAGAGAGGTTGTGAAACCCTGGAGTATTTGACAGAGGAAGCCTCTGTCAGATTAACACCCCCTCTGTATGATGGTTGAGCAGAGATGAGCTTGTCCAACATCCCTTTAACTCTGTGATTTAGTGACTTTGAAAAATTCATCCAAAAATAAATAATTCACAAAGAAGAAAACTTGCACCAAACGTGTTTCAGTACTTTTGCCTTTAATAAAGCCTGAGAACTTTCTTGGAAAGGAGGAAGACTGAAACTAAAAGGTCTTACCTGAAGAAAATTAGATCTATGTCATGTGAAAATCATCCCCAATCCAGAAGACAGGCTATGTTAGCTATATTAAGACAAAAGGGCTCCAGCATGGTAGTCTTTTCCACATGCCTACAATTTATTAGATTTTACTCAGATGAGTTGACTGGCTAAAACAGATATCCATGGAAGAATCACACTTTATCTCTAATCGTTTTCTTGAGGGACAATGTTTGTAATTTGTGCAAAATTGTTTGAATTCTGGGATGTGATCTGTTGAACAGAGCACTCCCAAATTTCTTCACCAAACATTGCAAATTTTCTTGTGCCTAATAGAAGACAAAGATGGACTTCTACATTAATTCATTTTTTATAGAGCCATCAAATATTCCTAAGAACTTAGAACTACAGGTACTATGCTCGGTAGTCAGGGAAAAAGAGACCACGGTTTCTGCCCTCCAGGAACAACTAGTCTAGGAAATGAGATACTCAAAAAAATATCAGCTCATTCTGTGACAAATCTCTGGTTCATGGAAAAGAATGATTATAAGACTGTCTTCATTCCTAGAGGCTGTAGAAAAAACAACGTTTAGAATTAATACTTTGCAATATTTTTGGTGATTTCAAATGAAAGCCAGAGTTCCTGCATGCTAACAAACTTCCCCACTAGGAATGTTCTTTGCATCACTCAAGTGGTTGGGAGATTGGTATCCAATGTTGGGTTATTATCTCTAGACTTTCCAGTACCTTCTCATAACTCTCAAATAATAATTTTTAAAAATACTACTGTCATCACCATCAACAGCAACAACAATATTTGCATAACATCTCCTATATACTAAGCATCGTGCTTGATATTTAAATACTGTCTCAAATTGTCACAACAAACCTACAAAATGGGCATTATTCCTAGTTGAAAAACCAGGACTCAGAGAGACTACATATCTTCTCTAAAGTGATATAGCTGAAATGTATCAGTGCCAGGATTCAAATTCTGGCTTAGAACATATATGCTCTCCACTGGACCATTCTGTCTTTCCAGAATCTACAATTTTCTCCCTTCCTAGACTAGTTAGACCCTCACTAACCCTCAACGGTGCTCTGTGTTTGCTATGGCTGCATAACAAAGTATTACAGACTGGGTGGCCTAAACAGCAGGAATTAATTGTCACAGTTCTAGAGGCTAGAAGTCCAAGATCAAGGTGTCAACAGGCTTAGTTCATTCTGAGGACTGTGAGGGAAGGTTCTAGGCCTCTTTCCTTAAATTATTGATGGGCGTCTTCTCCCTACCTGTTCATATCATCTTCCCTCTGTGTATATCTCTGTGTCCAAATTTTTCCTTTTTAAAAGGACACCAGTCATATTGGATTAGGGCCCACCCTAATAACCTCACTTTAACTTGATTACCTCTGTAAAAACCCCATCTTCAAATAAGGTCACTCTCTCAACTAGTGAGGGTTAGGACTTTAACACTTGAATTTAGGGGGACATGAGTATTAGGTACAATTCAAGCCATAGCATGTGCATTTTGAAATCTAGCAACTAACATCTCTTTCTGGATCTCATCTATCTTGGAACTGCTATTGGAGTGAGCATTCTAAACCACATATCTAATCATAGCTTGGCTCTCTTTAAAATCTTCAAGAAGTCCTCGTTGCTAGCAGTTAAGCTCTAAATTATAGGCGTGACAAATAAAGGTTTTCACAATGAGGTCGGTAAGTAATTTTCCACCTTCATCTCCCATCACTCTGCTGTCAAAGAATATGCAAATACCTGCTGGAAGAATAGATTGTTCAATTTTCCAAATGCTTTCTTATTTTGTCATGTTACCGGAAAATTAATTTTATAATGTAATGTTACTCATTTTTTTAAGATGAAACTACTAAGATACAAGGAGGTAATGAGTTGCCTGGGATTATTCTCCTTCCTTAAGATCATATGGTCAATTATAGCAAAGATGCAGTAGGGCTTAGCATTTCTCTCTATTAAAAAATTTGGAAACGTCTGTCAGTTTTTCTTTCTCACCAAACTGTGACTTTCCTGCCTAACCTTCTCACCAGTGCTTGATACAGTGCCTAGAATACAAGAGATATTCAATAAAAGTTTGTTGAATTGAAATAAATCAAATATTCTAACAAGCAAATCACAAGATATTGTGTACTAACACAGATTCCGATGCTGTCATTTAAATGTCTAGGTATAATCGGAAAGACAGATCTTTTCTGATTGACTGATTCGTTCATTCATTCATTGCCAGACACTGTTCCAAGTGTTAAAATTGAGTGATAAGTAAGACCCCACAAATTACCCTCTTCCAGAGCTCATATTCCAGTTGGAGAAGGGAGTTAAACAAGTAAGCCAAAGAAAAGCATAATTTTAGGTAAAAATAAGTTCTATGAAGTAAACAAGCCAGGGCAATGTGATAAAGAATGATTTGGAGGCATTCTTTGGGAGAAGTATGGCTCTAAAAAGGTGCCCAGGAAGGACTCCTTAGGAAACAGAGATGTAAATAGAAAAAAGGAACCAGAGAAGTAAGAGCAAGTGCAATGCCCTATGTCAGGAGGGTAGATAAAGCATCCAGTACTTAAAAAGAGTAGTAAAGATACCAGTATGTAAAAGAATGAGGTATTGCTACAAGAGAACCTTTCACAATAAAAAGAGCTTGTCATTATTATCTCAAGAGCAATGGGAAGCCACTGAAAGGTTAGATTGAATTTGGGGTAAGGGTGGAATTTAATCAGATTTGTGTTACAAATGTAACCTACTCATCCCTGAGATGTCATCTCCAACTGTCCTTAGATCCTTTCCCAACATCCCAATCTTGGTTCATTCCATTCTTATTCTTTCTCAGGAACTCAATTTCCTTTCTTTCAAGACATTGTCTCATTTGTGGCTATATAAACATTAATGTGAATAAGTCACCCACTCCTACTAGACTGTAAGCTTCATGAGGTCAAGACCAGGTCTCGTCTTTGCTCAACATTACATTCTAGGATGAGGCAGAGTTTAGTACAGAAGGTGCTTGATGGACATTTCTTAAGACAGTGAGGAGAAATTTAAATAATTACATGTATGCCCCCTCTAGAGAAAAGAGTTGAGGCACGAGTCCTTCAACACTTATGTGATAAACATAAAATTGTTAATGGTAGAAGAACCAAAAAAAATTTTAAAGGGTGGGAAGGAAGAGAAGGGAAGGGAAAATAAGGTTGACTGGGGTTATGCAAAAACAGTTTAGCTTAGGACATTAGAGCAGCTAATCATATCAGAGATTATTAGAAAAATGTTCGTCAGTTATGGTTTTGGTTTAACCATTGCTGCAGGACAGTTAAGATTCAAAACAAATCGTTTGAAAGCTGATCAGCCATACTTTCTGTGAGCAAGATTTGCTCCAGGGTTTGGGCGAGCAGGGAGAAAATTTAAACTAGATTTCAGTTTATCTAACAAACTGCATCCAGAACATGCTGTGATCATAAGTAATATTCTTTCTGATTTTTTGAGTGGATGCTAAGGGCTACCAATTAAAATGAACTTCTAAAATCCCTTAACTCATCTGTTCATGGAAAATTCATTTTCCCTTCCCCACTGTTTCTCTCTTCTATTTTATAATACTACTATTTTTCTACTGGGTTGCCCATGGAGACCACATATATTTTTTCTGTTAGTGGGTAAATCTACAGAAAATTTCATGAGAGAAATAGGCAATATCACTACTATTTTTAACAGGATAAACCAAGTGTACCATGACAACCACAAAAAGGTAAACACTTCTAAAAAGCCACTCTGTGGTCATGTAGACAAGAAATGTTAGTGCATGTCAGAGAAGAGAGCTCTTTGGGGCAGGAATAGTCAAAAGAGACTTGAGGGAGTGAAGAGGACATTTTATAAGAGAGGTGATTCTGAACTGAGGTGGACAGAGCTGATTGTGGTAGGACCACGAAGCAAGCTGATGGATGGTAGGATTGAGCAACACTGAAAACTGGACTCATTCATTCTTTCCCCTAAACTGTCTCCCTCAGAAATGAACTCAGGAATATATATATTGGGGCATAACAATTTTTTCCCCATTATCCAGCTATATGATCAAAGAATCCAAAATGGGAAATTTAAAAATTCAGTTTGAAAAGGATTTTCAATTCCAATGTGCCCAGGAAAAATATTTTTTCTCTGGCATTAAAGAAACGTTCGATTTTGTTCATTCCTTGCAATGTTAAACTGAGGTAAAACACTTTGTCACACTTCTGTTTAAAGACAAGAGTAGAGTGAAGTTGGCAATGACAAGCCTGTGCTAAATATTGTGTCTAAAATCATAAAATATTTACTTCTTTACTGACTAGTAGATTAAATACTACTCTGTTTCAAACCTGTTATATGTTTACTTATATACATATAAATGTATGTATCTATTTTCTTCCTTGTTCTACATTAGACAACATCAAATCCTTTACTGAACAAAAAAGAAAACTGATTATGTCCCAGAGTGGCTTGAAGCTAATTTTAATGGAATGCTATTTTAGAAAAAAAACCTACTGACTATATAGGTATTTTCTTAATTTTGCCGAAAGAAAATCAATTTGTATTAATTGATATATATTAATAAGCTGCCTGTATGTAATAGCATACATAAATAAAAATTTCTCTTTCTCTTTTTGCCCAATCTGAAAATATGTTCCACAAGGCAAATATCTTCATTGTTTTAACTTTCTTTCTGGAACTCATCCTTCCTAAAAATAAGTAATGAACCATTTTCTCATCTTGCTTTGCACTCCTGCTGAATAGATCTGAGGATGAACTTCAAAAAACATTGCTTACGGCTCAGTTGCAAGGGCTGGTGTATAGGACAAGAAACTTATTTGAGTGTAATACTTTCTTTCCTGGGGTATATAAGAGAAATATTCATGTAGAGAATAAACAAAATTTTGCACACTTAAAAAAATAGATATCATGCTGGAAGATTATAAACTGAGGAGTAAAGTAGCCATTTGGAGAGAGAAGACTACTAGATAGGGAATACAGACTACTATAGAGCTTATTTTCTACCTAGACTTTTCTTCTCTAGGATGTGTGAGCAGTCTCTCAGGGGCCCCAAAGGTCCAGGACTTCTCAGGGAATGATTCTCTCTCAGAACTCTCTCTTAATTCCCAAAGACTCTACTAAAGAAGCAGATCTTTCTGTGGTCGCATAGGCAAATACATTTTTTAGAAGAAGCAGATTACAGTATGCTTGGTATGTCATCCAACTAACTAGGCTGGTCACCATCTTGACTCTTTGGCTAAAGATATCATTACCAGACTGCATTTGAGTTGTTGACTTTGAAGAGGCATGGTGTGACTCCAAATAAACTCTGGGACCAGTTACTGGGAAACAACAAATCTCAAAGTGCCTACATTGATAGAGAGTTGGGTAAAGTGCTGAAGAGACATAGCTACTGCTATTAATAACAATAATAATAATAGATATAACAATTGCTTTAATAATAGTAGTAAATTTATTAAGTGCTTATTTAATGGCTGGTACTGCTCCAAGTGTTTTGCAATATTAATTCAGATGATCCTCATGGCAACCCTATGAGCTAGGTCTATTATTATCAATATTTTACAGGTGAGGAAATTGAGATCCAGTGAGATTAAGTAACTTGCCCACATTCATACAGTTAGAGAGGAATTTTAAGAAAGGCACTATCTCTACTGTCCATCTGCTTAACCACTACACTTCATTGCCTGTAATTGCAAACTGCCCGGGTGTAATTGAGGAAGGAGTGATGGAATTGGCCTTAGGGATTAGGAGGTTTGCATAGAGAAGTTAGCAGCTGAGTTCCTTTTTAATTGAGATATAATTTCCATATCATAAATTTCACCATTTAAAAATGTACAATTCAGTGAGTTTTAGTATATAAACAAGGTTGTGCAATCATCGCCACTAGCTAACTCCAGGACATTTTCATCACCCCAAAATGAAACCCGACACCCATTAATATTCACGCCTCATTCTACCTTCCCCTCAGCTCCTGTTAGCTAATAATCTACTTCCTGTCTTTATGGATTTGTCTATTCTGGACATTTCATATAAATGGAATCATACAGTATGTGGCATTTTGTGTCTGGCTTCTTTCACATGGTATGATGTTTTCAAGATCTATTCATGTTGTGCCATGTATTATTCTTTTATTCTCTCTTACAGCTGAATAATATTCCATTGAATGAATATACCACATTTTGTTTACCCATTTATCAGTTGATATTTAGGTTGTTTCCACTTTTTGGCAATCATGAATAGGGCTTCTTTGAACATTTGTGTGCAAGTTTTTTGTGTGAGCATGTTTTCAATTATTTGGGGTATGTGCCTAGTATTGGAATTGCTGGCCCTTATGGTAACTCTATATTTACATTTTTGAGGGACTTTTAAATTGTCTTCCAGAGTGGTCACACCATTTTACATTCCCACCAGCAGGAATAAGTGTTCAAATATCTCCACATCTTCTCCAGCAATCATTATTGTCCACCTTTTTGATTATAGTCATCCTAGTAGCCATAAAATGATATCTCATTAAGGTTTTTATTTGCATTTCCCTAATAACTAATGATTTAAGCATCTTCTTCATGTACCTATTGACCATTTTTGTATCTTTTTTGGACAAATGTCTACTGAAATCCCTTTCCATTTTAAAATTGGGTTATTTTAAAATTTTTGTTGTTGACATGTAAGAGTTCTTTATACATTCTGGATACTAGATCCTTACCAGATACATGATTTGCAAAAATATTCTTTCATTCTATGGGTTGTTGTTTCCATTTTCTTGATGGTATCCTTTGAAATGCAAAAAGTTTTTAGCTTTGATGGTGTTCAATTTATCTATTTTTTCTTTGGTTGCCTGTGCTTTAGGTGTTATACATAAGAAACCTAATTCAAAGTCAGGAAGATTTACAACTATATTTTCTTCTAAGAATTTCATCATTTTAGCTCTGACATGTAGATTTTTGACCCATTTTGAGTTAATTTTTGCATATGATGTAAGTTATGGGCCCAAATTCTTTCTTTTATATATGGAGAAAAAGAACCATTTGTTGTCCCAGGACCATTTGTTGAAAAGATTATTTCATTTCCCATTTAATTGTCTTGGCACGCTTGTGAAAAAAAAGTTGAACAGAGAGGGTGTGGAGAAAAGGGAACCCTCCTGCACTGTTGGTGGGAATGTAAATTGATACAGCCACTATGGAGTACAGTATGGAGGTTCCTTAAAAAACTAAAAATAGAGCTACCATGTGACCCAGCAATCCCACTACTGGGCATATACCCTGAGAAAACCATAATTCCAAAAGTCATGTACCACAATGTTCATGGCAGCTCTATTTACAATAGCCAGGACATGGAAGCCACCTAAGTGTCCATCGACAGATGAATGATAAAGAAAATGTGGTACATATATACAATGGAATATTACTCAACCAAAAAAGGAAACGAAATTGAGTTATTGGTAGTGAGGTGGATGGACCTAGAGTCTGTCATACAGAGTGAAGTAAGTCAGAAAGAGAAAATCAAACACCGTATGCTAACACATATATATGGAATCTAAAAAAAAATGGTTCTGATGAACCTAGGGGCAGGACAGGAATAAAGATGCAGACATAGAGAATGGACTTGAGGACACGGGGAGGGGGAAGGGTAAGCTGGGGCGAACTGAGAGAGTAGCATTGACATATATGCACTACCAAATGTAAAATAGATAGCTAGTGGGAAGCACTCGCATAGCACAGAGAGATCAGCTTGGTGCTTTGTGACCACCTAGAGAGGTGGGATAACGAGGGTGGGAGGGAGACACAAGAGGGAGGGGATATGGGGATATATGTATAAATGTAGCTGATTCACTTTGTTATACAGCAGAAACTAACACAACATTGTAAAGCAATTTTACTCCAATAAAGATATTAAAAAAATGTGTAGGTTTATTCCTGGACTCTTCTGTTTCATTTACCTGTATGTCTGTCCTCAGGCCAGTACCAGACAGCCTTGATTTATATAACACTACAAAATTTTGAATCAAGAAATGTGAGTCTTCCAACTTTGTTCTTATTTTTCAAGATTTCTGTTAGGCATTCTGGATCCCTCATATTTCCATTTGAATTTTATAATTAACCTGTCAATACCTGACAAAAATAGTCAACTGGAATTTTGATAGGGATTGCACTGAAACTGTCAATCAATTTGGAGTTATTGCTATCTTAAAAATATTGTTTTTCAATCCATGAACATAGGTATTATTTCAGTTATTTAGGTATTCTTTAATTTCTTTCAACATTTCATGGTTTCCAGTATAAAAGTCTCTCACTTCTTTTGTTAAACTTATTTCTAAGCATTATATTCTTTTTGATTCTGTAAGCGGAATTGTTCTCTTAATTTCATTTTCACTTGTTCACAGCTACTGTAGAAGAATAGAATTGAATTTTGTATGTTGATCTCATATACTGTGACCTTGCTGATCTCATTTATTAACTCTAATTATTTTTTGGTTATTGATATCCATGGTATAATTCTTTATTCCAATATAATTATCTCTTCTGATTCCATCTCTCCAATAAAACTCCCTTCCTCTTCTATTTGAGAAGTGATCTGATGACATTTGGACTGAAGACACAGTTCTCTTTCTTGAGATCCAGATCTCAAGATCTGAATTCCTTCAGATTTTTTCTATATACAGGATCATGTCATCTGAAAATAGATAGGTAGTTTTACTTCTTTCATTCCAATATGGATTAATCTGTGTTTGGAGATATATGTGGGACTTAACTTGGAGGATAGGCAGAGGAGTGTTTCTAATTACAGCCCCCCACATGTAAAATAATCTGCCTTCTTGTAACCATAGTGCTAGATTATGAAGGCCCTAGTTTGGGCAAGTGTGTGGTAGATGAGACTTAATAAGTAACCAAGGGGTGAAATTGGGGAGGCCTTTATTATCAAGCAGATAATTATCAAGCAGAGGAGTGTAAGGAGGCATTGATGCATTGTGATCTGGGTTAGAATGTGATCAGATTATTGCTTCAGAAAATTCAATCTGGTGTCTGTGGACAATTAATTGAAAGCAAAAGTCCTCTATAATGATTTCCAGTTTTCTGGCTTCTGCAACTAGGAGGATAGTAGAGTCATTCACAAACCTGTTTGATAAGCTTCTAAACTTTTTTTAAAAACTACTTGAAATTTTAAAATGTGAGAATTTATTTTCTAAGTCAAGGAAGACTGTGAATCCAATATGTGAAGGCCATTTCTATACTGATTTATTTTTAATAGAGAAAAAGAAAAGTCTTAGGAGCAAAGCCTCAGTTAACCACTGCCAGCCTAGGTCATCGAGATGTCAGGAGGATAGGAGAAAAATGTGATTCAACCCCACTGCACTCATCTTTCACAGTGAGTCATGGGATCAGAAAACACTGAAGTTATGAACTAGTACCAGAAATTTACCCACTCTCCTCTCCTTTGTACACAATCTTTTAAAACAAATTATACCCACCCCAAAGCAGCAGACATAGGAAAATAAATAAAGTCAACCTACTTCTGCTCATACTTTATTAGGGTTCACTGTGTTCTGTCAAACTTGTAAGCCAAAAGCCCGTGGCTCTTGAATGATGAACCACGGAAACTGAACACCATGAGCAGAGTTAGGGCTGTAAGCAATTAAAATGTACATTACAGTAAAGTACATTACAGTAAACTTATTTTACTGATTTAGTAATAAGTAAGTATTGGACACTTATTTAATAATATTCATAATGATCATTGTGCTATACTGTAACCTTGGTCGTAAAATGAGGTCATTTTCATAAACAAGAATAATTTGTAATTTTCAGAGTCAAACAAACCATTTCTTTGTTCAGTAAGAGGAAAGGGTAACCCTGTGAGAGATCAACAGAAAACTCCTGCTACAACAAATCTAAATTTCTGTTTCACTCTTTCTCCTAATCTGTCTGATGTGGCTTTCTCTTAAGTTAGAAATATAGTTTGCACTGTAGCTCATTTTTTCTCTTTTTGAGTAAAAGTCTTCATTGTGAGGTTCCCAGAATAGCAAAGGATTCAGACACCTATTATTTAATTCTCTAGGAAAAAAATCAAATTCTCAGCTAAAGTAAGAGGCAAAGCTTCCCTTAGTAAGGAAGTCCAAAGGCTGACCCTGGGAGCTGTGTCACACTCAGAAGGGTCTGGGCCAGGCAGAGTCTCAAGAAACAGAACAACTGTGTCTTCAGTCCAATGTCATCAGATCGCTTCTCAAATAGAAAAGGAGGGGAGTTTTATTGGAGAGATGGAATCAGAAGAGGTCATAATATTGGAATAGTCATACCATGGATATCAATAACCTGCGATATTCCAGGTTTTAGTAAATCAGAGGTGTTGCTATTAGATCACTAAAGTTCCAGAGGAAAGGACCAGGAAGAGGTTACAATATGTGAGTAGGAAAGAGAAGTAAAAACTTTCTCCTGAAATTTTCTTTAGGTTTGTCCTGCTTCATTTCTTCTTTGAAACCTAGATGATGGTCACAGTTCTTGTTAGACTTAGCCCCCTGTATTTCTTTTTTAACCCTGGTGTGGTGTTGAAGGAAGTGACACAGAGGAAGAGGAAGGAGCTAGGCAGAGTGAGGTCAATCTGAAAGGTGATGATGCTGGAAAAGGGCTAGTTTTACTTGGCCATGTGCTTTTGACAAAAAGTGTATGTGATGATCAAAAGCCCCTCCCCTTAACATACTACACACCCACAACCATACGTACAGTCACACAATCACACACACATACACACACTCTCTTCTTTGAATGGGAAATAGTCTTTGTAGGGCGGGAGCTAAGTTTACTATTTTAAAGTGAAAGTGAGTCAGTGCAGGACATCCAAGTACACTAAAAGGAAAGAAAAACATGATTATAACAAAATAATTTTAAAAAAAGAGACCCAAACAGGATCTGGATCCCAGTGGGACTAGGTAGGAATGATGTATTGATTAGAGATATACTTTAAGGTTTCAATAATTTAAAAACTGTCTAGTGGCTGCTTAAATCTATGGGAGTTTACTTTCTTCACTTTATGAGAAAACTGGAAGTAGAGAGTTTCTGTTGGCATTAATTTCTTGCTTCAATGATGTCAGGGCTGGCATCTGTGGGAATGGTTTAGCTTTTCATTCTTGGCTGTAAAATAACTGCAACGGCTCAATGGTACCTACTCTCAGGCAAGTGGGAGGGAAGCGATGTGCTAGTCATAACTGTCATCTTATCCTAAGGCTCAAACTGCCACCCACCCATGGAAACAACAAAATAGACACTGGCAAACGTATTATTGCCCAAATTGTACTTCCTCACTAATCCTGAATGGAAAGAAGACAAGGGAAATGAATAAATTTTTTTCAATCTTTATAGTGGAGGCAGGCAAGGGAAAAGAAGGCTGGAATAAGTAAGTGTAAATATGGCCAAATCCATGTCCTCCAAATGACAGAATGACTGAGAGGAACATGGGAGAATGTTTGTTTCTGGCATTCATGGTCCCCAACCCACCTAGTGGGAATGCCTGTTGGGCTGCTTAAAAGGGATGGTAGCCTGTGTCCTATGTGGTTGTATATAAGAAACTTAGGGGAGAGTTGTGTGCATTATAAAATCGCACATTTCTGGGGTGGTGAGCCAAGGGTGATGTGCATAACCAGTTCAATCTTTGTGTGAATATGTAATAATGGGAAGTATTATACACTGAATAACAAGGACTACAGATTTCCTGTAAGCAGTTTTCCTTAATACATAAATAGCACTCTATGAAAAGCAGTGAAGAAAGCAGAAAAATACAAAAGTAAAATAAAACAAACAAAAAATAAAAGTCCCACAATCCAAAGGTAACCACTAGGAGTGTTTCAGTGGACGTTTTCCAGTCTATTCTATGATCAAACTATTTGTAAACTACTTTTTCACTTAGCAACAGATCTAGAGCACATTCCTATTTCCCTGTTCTTCTGTAACAGAATATTTAATGACTTCATATCATTGTCTGTCATCTTGAGTTACCCTAATTAATGTTCCCTATTCCTGATTGTGAGCATGAGGGTGTTTCCACTCATCAGTTGTCATAATTTACTGTGGTTAAAGTTATCCCAATAATAATAATAACAAATATTTGTGAGCTATTTACTAAGTAGCAGGCAGTGTACTAAGTACTTTATATTAATGGTATAATTTAAGCTCTCAAACAACTAAACGAGGCAAACACTGTTAATATCTCTACCTATGAGGAAACTGAGCCTTAGCAGTTTAAGTAACTTGCCAAGCAGCACGGCTCACCGTGCCCTGCACGTGTATGTTAAGAGTTTCTCAAATGGCAGCTGTCAGTTCTGCAGGAGAAGAGGGGTGTGAGGGAAAACTTCACTGAAGAGATGTTCCTAGAACTTGGTCACAAATGCAGAATTATCCCGATCTGTTCTCTGTTGAAAATGGCAGAGTATAGTTGGCTCAATATGAATCGTCATCCATCCATTTGAAGGGAATTCTCACCAGCTTTACAATAAATAAATTATAGGGGGTGGTTTCGACCCATGTGAGGAAACAAACCTAAATCAATTTCAGCACAATTAAGAGGCTGGGAAAACCATAATGACAATAAGTAGCATTCAAACTATTAGACTGTCAGAAAAAAATGACAAGAGGATGTCCAATAGATATAAACAAACAGTTACATATAATTTGGTTAATTAGGCTAATACCCTGCAGTAGTTGCTCAGGAATATTACAAAAATGTATGATATTCTTGATCAGGAATCTCGTTTATCAGAATAAGTTGTTATGAGTAAATATACATGAGGAACTAGCTTAAAAATGTTGATACTTTGATAACAGTCACTTATTCAAGGAAATTTGATTTATTTTTAATTCCTTATATTCTAACAACAGCACAAAGAGAAAAGCCAACGTGAATAGTCATTTCTCTTAATTATCAAACTACCAATCTCTTTTAAATTCTCAATGAATACACTTTTAAATAACTAACGTATTTCATACTTGAATTTGTCAATAGCAGAGTTTACTCAGCAAAACTATCTTATCATGGCCATCATGGCTGTATATAATATCCAATGAAGTTTTCGGTTTTTAATGTGTTTCAATATTTATTATTCGATTTGATTTTTCATAATCACTAATCACATGGGGTAGGTGTATTATCTGTCTACATTTTACATAGATTTAAGGAGATCTGTTCAGTAACTTAACCAAAGTTGCAAATCTAGTGGGTCAACAGAGTCGGACTTAGGGCTTCCAGATTTTTAGTCAAAATTCTTGACCTCTGTATGTTAATTGACCCAAAAATATATTAAAATTATTTAAATTTACATAAATACATAATAAATCACCTCAGTTCTAACCTATGTTAGCATTCAACCCAGTCTTCATTACAATGAGTCTCAAGAGTAAACTTGTTCCTTTTGTGGTGCTGGGACTTTATTATATTGGAATAAATGGGTTCTTACTAGGTCTATGTGATTTCTGAGGTAGCGTCATTTCCTTTGTTGCCACAGTCTACAAACACATACTCATTAAGTCAAATGAGTATTTCTGTGTTGCAAAAACTGTTCTAGGCACTGACAATTCAGCAATAAACAAATCAGATCAATATGTTTTCATGGAGCTTCTAAAGCTGGGCTCAACACCTCCAATATCATAACTCTTTTTTTTTTTAACATCTTTATTGGAGTATAATTACTTTATAGTCTTGTGTTAGTTTCTGCTGTATAACAAAGTGAATCAGCTATATATATACATATATCCCCATATCCCCTCCCTTCTCTAGCACTCTTGATTAGAGAATCCTTAACAAAAAGCTTGTTTAATTAAGCCTTAACTTTTTTTTTACATCCTGATTAGAAAATGTTCAACTAATAATACAATCTTAAATACAAAATTTTTAAATTTATGAATTTTATGCAAGAACTCTTGCTTAAAATTCAATTTCATTTCTGTCTAAACAAAGCTATGAGGTTGTAATTCTACTAATGTTTATCCTTAGACATCTGAGGATTTAGCAATAGAGAGACAGTAGTCAGAAGGTGTTTTAGGAAGAAGAAGGAGGAGGAGGAGGAGGAGGAGAAGGAGAAGGAGAAGAAGGAGAAGAAGGAGGAGGAGGGGGAGGAGGAGGAGGAGGGGGAGGAGGGTGAAGGAGTTGGTTTTGGAAGAAGATGTTTAAGGAAGGCATTTTTCAGCCCAACTCGAAGACATCAGGTGATGTTATTAGAATTTAAAAGTAAAAATATTCCCTTGGCTGACACGCCATTCCACATTTAAGAGGTGTAATTGTTTGCTAGGACTGTCATAAAAAAAATACCAGACTGGGTGGCTTAAAGAATAGAAATTTACTTTCTCACAAATCTGAAGGTTTGAAGTCCAAGATCAAGAGGTTAGCAAGGTTGTGTTTTTCTGAGCCTCTCTCCTTGGCCTGTGGACGGCTGCCTCCTTACTGGGTCATCACATGGCTTTCCTCTGTGATTACAAATCCCTGTGTCTCAATCTCTTCTTATAAGAACATGGATCATATTGGATTAGGATCCCACCCTGATGGCCTCACTTTTTTACTTAATCACCACTTAAAGTACCTCATTTTCAAATACAAATACAGTCATATTCTGAGAAAGGGTTGGGGATGTGGTTAAGGCTTCAACTTATGAATTTTGTTGGGGACACAATTCAGCCAATAAAAGGGGCTTTCAGTAAATGTTTGTTGATTGCTGAGGGGCAAACAGCTATCAACTGGGAAAAGAAAGTGATCATGAAAGCTGCTGTTCAACATTGCCCACTGAGGTGATGGAAAGTGGAACATGTTAATGTTCTTCTGGTCATCTGAAGGTCCATGTCACCCTTCCCAAGTCGGTCCCTTACTTCCTCTTGACTGAATTATTACCATAATATTATAACTGGTGGCTCAGACTTCTCTATATCTCACAATTCCATGACATCAGTCTTTCTAAAGCATAGTTCCAACATAATAGGACCACTAATTCAGGCAGTACATGCTTCAGAGTGTCTGAACTCCACTAAGAACAGGAGGTACAGGAGAGAGCAGTCAAAACGTTCCATTGTTCCCCATTGCTTTCCAGATAAACTCCAAATTCCGTAATATGGCATTCAAGGTCATTCAGTATCTAGACCTTACCCACTTTTCAGTGTCCCTTCCTCAAATATCCCTACTGTTGTATTCACATAGGGCTATTTTTTCATCTTCTAAACATGTTTTGCACTTATTGACAGCCAATACACCCTATACTCTCTCTAGCTTTCTGTCTACTCCCTTACCTGTAGGAAACCTACACAACCTTCCATTCCATTTAAAAAAAAAAAAAAAAAAGAGTACTAGAGAAATGGATGGCTTGTTTCCATGCCATGCATTAGCTAGATCTGTTTTGTATTAATTATATAAATCTATAATAAAGTTTTTCTCTGCTATATTTAAGCGCTTTTCTTAAAAGATAATATGAAAACCACAGTGTCATTTAATTATTTTGTTCAGAAAATTCCAGACGATTTCTGAGTCATCAATGCATAATTGACAAATAGTTTCAAAATGAAGGCTTTGACACCTATAAGACTGGGTGAGGGTTTCAAATAGTGTATAGTCTTAAACAAGCAACACCCTAGAAAATCAGTAAATCAATAGCACCCTATAAATTAAACATATATGAAAAACTTCTCTCAATTCTTGAATCTCAAGTCTGGGTGAACAGCTTAACTATGAGAGCCTGGAGTTATTTTGCTAAAGAAGGGTAATATGTCACATACAGAAATGTAGAAAGTTCTACACTTAGTTGATTCAGTTCTTCATTCCCTTTTTACTCTTAGGGCTAAAGAATGATGGAATTCTAACTGAGAAGAAAATGAGCTCAGTGGGTAAATGCAATTCTTTAAAATACTGCTTCCATAAATCTTTGGCAAACTGAGAGGATCCCCTCAAGGAGAGCCCAGCACCACCTGCTGTGTTTGATTTAAAATTGATAATCTAATCGAGTGGGACCACAAGGACTGCATCAGAGCACAGAGGGGTTGATGAGAACCTGCTCAAAGCAGTCTGCTCAGGCACTGAAAGTATTGCCAGCTTGTCATGAATTTTCTAGATAAGTTCCAGGATTTTCTTTCTTTCTCTAGCTAGCCTATGCTGATTTATGAGAGACCACATACCTTAGCTGTATCTTAAGTAGTAACTGCATAAAGGTCTGTTTAAAGATATCCCTTTCCAGGACTTCCCTAGCTGTCCAGTGGTTGACACTTCACCTTCCAATGCAAGGGGTACGGGTTTGATCCCTGGTTGGGGAGCTAAGATCCCACATGCCTCGGGGCCAAAAAACATAAAACAGAAGCAATATTGTAACAAATTCAATAAAGACTTAAAAAAGAAAAAAAGATATCCCTTTGCCATAGTACCTGCCTCTTCGTGACCAGTTAGTTAGTACATGAAAGGCCAGACACTGGGCCAGTGATTTTTAAGGGCCTTGGGCTCGCAGTAGATTACAAGGGTTCAAGTCTTGGCTCTACCACTTACTAACTGAGCAACCAGGGCAGGCCAGTTCGTGGCTCTCCAGGCTTCAGTGTTATTCAGTGTCATGTAGAGAGTAGGGTGATGACAGGGCCTTCCTCATAGGGTTGTTGTGAAGATTGAGTTAACGCCTGGAAAGTTCTCAGGAGAATGTCTGACACATAGTGCTAGTACATTGTTGTTGTTTTTGTTAATAAATTCACATAACCCTTAGTAATCCTTATAAATCATTATTACTCTTCACAGATTTTCATAAAGTGCCTCCAGTGAGCCAGACAGTGGAGGTACAACAAGATCAAAACAGGCATGGGCCACTGCTCTCACAAAGCTTGTATTCTGGAAGGAAAACAAACAAAGAAGGGAAGGAATGTTGCCCATTATAAGCTCCATTTTTGGATCATAGGTTCCACGGCCAGATGCCACTTTTTTTTTTTTAACATCTTTACTGGAGTATACTGCTTTACAATGTTGTGTTAGTTTCTACTGTATAACAAAGTGAATCAGCTATACGTATACATATATCCCCATATCCCCTCCCTCTTGTGTCTCCCTCCCACACTCCCTATCCCACCCCTCTAGGTGGTCACAAAGCACTGAGCTAATCTCCCTGTGCTATGCAGCTGCTTCCCACTAGCTATCTATTTTACATTTGGTACTGTATATATATGCCACTCTCTCACTTTGTCCCAGCTTACCCTTCCCCCTCCCTGTGTCCTCAAGTCCATTCTCTACGTCTGCGTCTTTATTCCTGTCCTGCCCCTAGGTTCTTCAGAACCATTTTTTAAATTTTAGGTTCCATATATATGTGTTAGCATACGGTATTTGTTTTTCTCATTCTAACTTACTTCACTCTGTATGACAGACTCTAGGTCCATCCACCTCACTACAAATAACTCAATTTCGTTTCTCTTTATGGCTGAGTAATATTCCATTTTGTATATGTGCCACATCTTCTTTATTCATCTGTCAATGGACACTTAGGTTGCTTCCATCTCCTGGCTATTGTAAATAGTGCTGCAATGAACATTGTGGTACATGACTCTTTTGGAATAATGGTTTTCTCAGGGGACATGACCAGTAGTGGGAATGCTGGGTCATATGGTAGTTCTATTTTCAGTTTTTTAAGGAACCTCCATACTGCTCTCCATAGTGGCCGTATCAGTTTACATTCCCACCAACAGTGCAAGAGGGTCCCCTTTTCTCCACACCCTCTCCAGCATTTATTGTTTGTAGATTTTCTGATGATGCCCATTCTAACCAGTGTGAGGTGATACCTCATTGTATTATTGATTTGCATTTCTCTAATGATTAGTGATGTTGAGCATCCTTTCATGTGTTTGTTGCCAATCTGTATATCGTCTTTGGAGAAATGTTGATATAGGTCTTCTCCCCATTTTTGGATTCAGTTGTTTGTTTTCTTGATATTGAGCTGCATGAGCTGCTTGTAAGTCTTGGAGATTAATCCTTTGTCAGTTGCTTCATTTGCAAATATTTTCTCCCATTCTGAGGGTTGTCTTTTCATCTTGTTTATGGTTTCTTTTACTGTGCAAAAGCTTTCAAGTTTCATTAGGTCCCATTTGTTTATTTTTTTTTTATTTCCATTTCTCTAGAAGGTGGGTCAAAAAGGATCTTGCTGTGATTTATGTCATAAAGTGTTCTATGTTTTCCTCTAAGAGTTTAATAGTGTCTGACCTTACATTTAGGTCTTTAATCCATTTTGAATTTATTTTTGTGTATGGCGTTAAGGAGTGTTCTGATTTCATTCTATTACATGTAGCTGTCCAGTTTTCCCAGCACCACTTATTGAAGAGGATGTCTTTTCTCCATTGTATATTCTTGCGTCCTTTATCAAAGATAAGGTGACCATATGTGCGTGGGTTTATCTCTGGACCACCTATCCTGTTCCATTGATCTACATTTCTGTTTTAGTGCCAGTACCATACTGTCTTGATTACTGTAGCTTTATAGTATAGTCTGAAGTCAGGGAGCCTGATTGCTCCAGCCTTGGTTTTTTTTCTCAAGATTGCTTTGGCTATTTGGGATCTTTTGTGTTTCCATACAAACTGTAAATTTTTTTGTTCTAGTTCTGTGAAAAATGCCATTGGTAGTTTGATAGGGATTGCATTGAAGGTGTAGATTGCTTTGGGTAGTATAGTCATTTTCACAATGTTGATTCTTCCAATCCAAGAATGTGGTATATCTCTCCATCTGTTTGTATCATCTTTAATTTCCTTCATCAGTGTCTTATAGTTTTCTGCATAGTGGTCTTTTGTTTCCTTAGGTAGGTTTATTCCTAGGTATTTTATTCTTTTTGTTGCAGTGGTAAATGGGAATGTTTCCTTAATTTCTCTTTCAGATTTTTCATCATTAGCGTATAGGAATGCAAGAGATTTCTGTGCATTAATTTTGTATCCTGCTACTTTACCAAATTCATTGATTAGCTCTAGTAGTTTTCTTGTGGCAGAAAACTTATGTATTGAGGTGCTCCTATGTTGGGTGCATCAATATTTACAGTTTTTATATCTCCTTCTTGTATTGATCCCGTGATCACTATGTAGTGTCCTTCTTTGTCTCTTGTAATAGTCTTTATTTTAAAGTTTATTTTGTCGGATATGAGAATTGCTCCTCCAGCTTTCTTTTGATATCCATTTGCATGGAATATCTTTTTCCATCCCCTCACTTTCAGTCTGTATGTGTCCCTAAGTGTGAAGTGGGTCTCTTGTGGACAGCATATATATGGGCCTTGTTTTTGTATCCATTCCTCCAGTCTGTCTTTTGGTTGGAGCATTTAATCCATTTACATTTAAGGTAGTTATCGATATGTGTGTTTCTCTTCCCATTTTCTTAATTGTTTTGTGTTTTTTATTGTAGGTCTTTTCCTTCTCTTGTGTTTCCTGCCTAGAGTAGTTCCTTTAACATTTGTTGTAGAGCTGGTTTTGTGGTGCTGAATTCTCTTAGCTTTTGCTTGTCTATACACGTTTTAATTTCTCCGTCGAATCTGAATGAGATCATTGCTGGGTAGAGTAATCTTGGTTGCAGGTTTTTCTCTTTCATCACTTTAAATATGTCCTGCCACTCTCTTCTGGCTTGCAGAGTTTCTGCTGAAAGGTCAGCTGTTAACCTTATGGGGATTCCCTTGTATGTTATTTGTTGCTTTTCCCTTGCTGTTTTTAATATTTTTTCTTTGCATTTAATTTTTGATAATTTGATTAATATATGTCTTGGCATGTTTCTCCTTGGATTTATCCTGTATGGGACTCTCTGTGCTTCCCAGACTTGATTGACTATTTCCTTTCCCATATTAGCGAAGTTTTCAACTATAATCTCTTCAAATATTTTCTCAGTCCCTTTCTTTTTCTCTTCTTCTGGGACCCCTATAATTAGATTGTTGGTATGTTTAATGTTGTCCCAGTGGTCTCTGAGCCTGTCCTCAATTCTTTTCATTTTTTTTTCTTTATACTGCTCTGAGGTGTTATTTCCACTATTTTATCTTCCAGGTCACTTATCCATTCTTCTGCCTCATTTATTCTGCTATTGATTCCTTGAAGAGAATTTTTAATTTCATTTATTGTGTTGTTCATTATTGTTTGCTCTTTAATTCTTCTAAGTCCTTGTTAAATGTTTCTTGTATTTTCTCCATTCTATTTCCAAGATTTTACATCATCTTTACTATCATTACTCTGAATTCTTTTTCAGGTAGACTGCCTATTTCCTCTTCATTTGTTTGGTCTGGTCGATTTTTACCTTGCTCCCATATCTGCTACGTATTTCTCTGTCTTCTCATTTTGCTTAACTTACTGTTTTGCGATCTCCTTTTTGCAGGTTGCAGGTTCGTAGTTCCCGTTGTTTTTGGTGTCTTCCCCCAATGGGTAAGGTTGGTTAAGTGGGTGGTATAGGCTTCATGGTGAAGGGGACTGGTGCCTGTGTTCTAGTGGATGAGGTTGGATCTTGTCTTTCTTGTGGTCTGGACCACGTCTGTTGGTGTGTTTTGAGGTGTCTGTGAACTTATTATGATTTCAGGCAGTGTCTCTGCTAATGGGTGGGGTTGTGTTCCTGTCTTGCTAGTTGTGTGGTACGGGGTGTCCAGCACTGGAGCTTGCTGGTCTTTGAGTGGAACTGGATCTTAGCGTTGAGATGGAGATCTCTGGGAGAGTTTTCCCCGTTTGATATTATGTGGAGCCTGGAGGTCTCTGGTGGACCAATGTCCTGAACTTGGCTCTCCCACCTCAGAGGCTCAGGCCTGACACCGAGCTGGAGCACCAAGATCCTGTCAGCCACATGGCTACAGAGATTCAAGCTTTCTGTTCTTGCAACCTCCAACCTTTGAGCTCTGTGGGCAGAAGCGTTTTTGATGGAGTTCACAGCTCTGGAGGGCACTTTCCCTGTACAAAGCCCCGGTTCTTAAAAGCCTGGCTGGAGTCTCCAAGGAGTCCTGCGGCTTCCTTGACATTGGAAGCCACCAGTTTCAGAAACAGGGCACATTTCAAAATGAAACAGAAAGTAACCCAGGGATCCAGACCAGACCCCCGACCTGCACTTGGCTTTGGCTCTCTGCAGCCTCTATGAGTCCTGGGGCTCAGCCCAGACGTCACTTTTATGATCACTTTCTTGGTCTACTATTATAAATTAAGAGTTAAAAGTAAATACAAAACTGGGCAACACAAAATTAGCTTAAAGTTTTTTAAGGTGATGAAAATTGAGTTAAAGCTGGAAACTAGGCACAACTAAATAAAAATGAGAGCAATTTAAGTGGCTAAAAGTCTGGCCTTAACAAGAAGAATAAATATAAGGTGGGAAAAATAAATATTGATGATTATAAGCTATAAAAACTGGAGAAGTAATAAAATAATGATTCAAAACTTTTTAAATGATTCAAAACTTTGAAAATTCAAAACTTTGAAAAATTATGAGAAACTAGACAAAAGAAATAGACCCATATAAAACAACAAAAGGTAAAATAAAATACAATATGAAATGATAAAATATAGGCCATTATCAGTAAAAAATAACCAAAAGACAAACGCAAAAGAAAAGTCTCAGCGAGGTTAAAGAGAGAAATGAATTTTAATAAGTAAATGCAAAATAGAGGCAGATATTTCAAATTTAGCTAAGAAAGAAGCCACACGTGAAAAATCATGTGGGTGAAACTAGGCATCAACTAATTTATAATAATTGGAAGATGACGCTCAGCTCCTTCGAAATATGGCAACGTGTTTACAGATTGATGTGGTTTTACTTCATATTTTAAAGACAAATAATTATTTTCCATTTGAAAATTTAAAAAATTTTATCTTTGGAGAGTTGGTAAAGTCCGTGGCCTATGATTTTTTATTTATATCTTTAAGTCTACATTGAAGAAAAAATTGTTTCTTTCCTTTGGCTAATCAAACTTGGGGTCCTATAACAGGAGGAATAGGAGGTGGATTGAATGATCCTGGCAGATGAGGAAGACCAGCTTTAATCCCAGCCGTGCCACTCATCTCCTCTGTTAATTTGCCCAGTGGAAATCAGTGAGGAGTTGGAAGTGTCAAATTAAGTAATGGTGCAAAATAAAAATCAACAGAAAGATACAGGATTGTTCTTCAGTAGGAAAAGCAAGAAGAATGAAGATATGCCAGTCATTTCATTTTGCATTGTTAAATTCATTGTATGCCTCTTACAGTTTGCAGTGTTTTTGGATCCTTGCTTTCAACCTGCCTTTTACGGATTTGCTAGCTCTGTAAAGACCAATGATTCTGCATTCAGGAATAACGTAGTGGTATTTGTCTCATATACTTTTACCCTAGTGGCTTATGATACCTAATTTTAAATTGTGCACCACACATATTGAAGCTAGAAAGTTCTTCCCATAGGAGAAACAATAGTACAACATTAACTAATAACAAATCACTTCTTTATTTATTTTTTTAATTTTTATTGAAATACAGTTGATTTACAGTGTTGTGTTAGTTTCAGATGTACAACAAAGTGATTCAATTATACATATATATAAATATATATATATATATTCTTTTTTTACATTTTCTTCCATTACAGGTTATTACAAGGTATTGAGTACATTTCCCTGTGCTATGCAGTAGGTCCTTGATGGTTATATATTTTAATAACTCACTGCTGAATAATCCCTGAGGGGAGAAGTCTAGAAAATGTGTCAAAGATTCCTTCTGGGTTAGTTTATTGAAACTCACAATGACCTTGTGCCACTGGGTGGAATTCCATAGGTCAGAGTTAATATGAAGTGAGTCTCTGTGATAGAGTTCAAAGGGTTAACTTGATGAAGAACCAAGAGAACCACTTTAAAAGTTTTTCTTGGTAATATGGGCAGCTAGAGTGAATCTCTGTTGCAAATCACGCTTAAAATAATGAACATTGCTGTGTGCTCACCATGCACCAGCTCCGAGTACTCATCTCCTTTGCCCTTCACAACAACCTCATGAGGTTGGTATGCTTATTATCCTCATTTCCAGATGAGAAACTGAAGCTTCAAGAGTTAGGGAGTGTTCCCAAAGCCACACAGGAAATGGCAAAACAGGATTCCCAATCTATAATCTTAACCTATACTATACTGACATCCTTGATGCCATCAATATTTAAACCTGGTCATGTTTTGAGAAGATTCATAGATTGACAGCTTATTCTTAATGACAGTGCCCTTCCCTTACCTCTCATTTATATCAAGTTGAGATGAGATTTTCAAAGCAGAGGCATTCTAGATGACTAATGTGACATGATGTATACTGTGCTTTTCACAATTTAATGTGCATACAAATCACCTGAAGATCTTATTAAAATGCAAATTATGATTCAGGAGCTCAGGGGTGGTTCCAAAGAGTCTGCATTTCTAACAAGCTCCCAGATGAGGCTGATGGTTTGAGTACCATTTTTAGTAGCAACAACAGAAAGGAAAAGAGTAACCAGTGTGAGAGGCCTTGGAATACAGTCTCAGCTAGACAGCAACTGAGCTGTACATTTCCTAAGCTTCTTAATTTTCTCATTTGCACAATGTGGACTGTAATACCTAACATGCATATCTCAGGACTGGTTTTTTGTTTGTTTTACTTTTGTTTGTTTTAAGCTTTTTTTTTTAAATTGAGGTATAGTTGATGTACAATATTATACAAGTTTCAGGTGTGCAACATAGTGATTCATGCTTTTTAAAGGTTATATTCCATTTACACTTATTATAAAGTACTGTCTATGTTCCCTGTGCTGCAATATATCCTTGTAGCTTATTTTATGAGGACTGTTTTGATGATCATATTGGATAGTGCTTTGTAAAGTGCTCCAAAAAAAGACATGTGTTACTATCATCATTAACATGAAGTTCAGACTTGTTCAGTTCAATGTCCTCAGAAGCCTACATGAGCCTCAGACCTATCTTGGTTATAAAAATATTTATCAGACCAACTGTCCTGCTTGGCTCTATGCGCATGTGAGCCTAAGGTCAGGTTGAATTCAGTGGATTTACTCATCCAGAGAATAAGATAGGATCCATAATTTTCCTTACCCAGAAAACCATTTGCACAAGCTTCCTAGGAAATTTTAGCCTGAGAGCACAATATTGCTTTCTCTCTGTAAGGATATCTTATCTCAGTTTCATAACTCTAATCTGTTCCTTTTTATGATCTGAGCATATTTTAACAGCACTGTTATCTCAGACTATTAGTTTGTTGACAATGCTGGGTTCCCTACTACTACCACCTCCCCTTCTCCCCCAGCTCCCAGTAACCAGCAGCCTAACATTGAAGGCCACCAAGTAAGGGCTGGCTCTGCAAGTTTTCAAGGCTCAATTTGCTGAATGCCCTTGTCTCCAACTGACAGACAGGTTTGCCAGGATCTGGCATTTCAGATTGTCCCAATGAATTGCTGATTGTTTTTGGAAACCTTGAAGAAGTCATGATTTATTCATTAACAAGGAGCCTTCCTTTCTCCTTTGGAATTCAACCAACATTGATTCATTCATTTAACAAATATGCATTAAACAGCCAATACTAGGCATCATGCATGATGCTGGGGAGACAGAGATGAATGAAACATAAATAGTGTATATGTGGCCTTGGTATTCAGACAGACCAGGTTCTTAGACACATTCCATTAGTTTTTAGACTTCTGATCTTGGACAAGCTAAAATATTACTGAGTGCAGATTGTTCCTTAATAAATGATTCTTATGAAGTTTATATGAGACAGTATTTATAATGTGCCTTTTATAATATTTAGTCATAGCAGATTTCTGAAATATGATGGTTTGGGGTTTCCTAAACAGCCCTCTATTTCATTTCATGGAGATCTGGAAGAGCCAGAGAATGTGATTGCTTCAATACAGTCTAAGGAGTTCTGAATGATAGAGGAAGGCACAGAATTAGCCTATGGAGTGAAGTGATTTTTTTTCTAAATTATTTCACTTTTATCTCTTAAAAGTTAACCCTCTCTCCAATAAAACTCTAAGATCCCTGGAAAGAGAAGGCAGCAAGGAGCATTTAATGAGACTTAAGCATCAACAGACATTTGTGGATTTGAAATGAGTGATGCTAGGATTTTCAGAATTAAAATTTCAGTCCCACTGTATTTGGGGTGAGGCCTGGTTAGTGTGAATTATAGAGGGATTATGTTTTATTTGAAGAACATGTTCTTGACGACCTCAAGGAATTTAAGGTCTTAATTGGATGTTTCCATAAAGCTGAAGAGGATGGCCAGAGTTTCTGTTACAAGCTTCAAGGGATATTGCCTTAAAGCAATATACTACATAGCTCACCATTCATTCAATCTCCCAGCTTTGAAGTTATGAAATTCTTGACAAATGTAACACAAATTTGAGTATTGCATTACTTTCAAATTGGCACATAGTGTGAGACTTTATTACGTATATGGTACTATTTCGAATTTACATTCAAAATGTGACCTCACTTTATGCAACCCAAAGAATTCTCTTAGACAATATTTTGTTGTGGTCAAGTTAGTTACTTATGGAAGGTATCAGACAACATCTACCAAATTGGCATGAAATTAATTTTCTACAGCAGGACATAGACCCTTAGCTGCTGTGATAAATTTTAACATCAGATTTTCCTGACTCACTTTCTAATAAATAAAAGTGTCGAGAGGCAGACAGAGCTGTCTGTCTTCAAGGACGGTATTTCACAATGTGTGCCAGCATAAAGCATTAGTTACTAAAAATCAAATTAGCAGGAAGAGCTACTCATATCCATCTTAGGGACATTGATTTGTTGTCCTTGATTTTTCTTCAGTGTTGGTAGAGAATTTAGGATCGAAGTATTAGGGATCTTTCCAACTATACTGTTTAATTGAATATAACTTATTCTGGACCCATATTGATATGTTTTGTGGGTATCACTTGTACCTCAACATGTACAATATTGTGCCTAGCAAGTATTGATCATTTCAGTAGATTTACAGCCTGAGCAATAAAGGATGGGCTCTGGGTGGCCGCTTCTTAAAAAAAAAAAGAAATCTGCATTTGTGTTTTTTCCTAACCTCTGAGAATGTGCAAACATCTTTTTTGCATTAAGAGATGCAAACTGGAGTTTAAATCCTTAGCTACTTGTTGAGGGATATAGGAGACGTGGCTTAAAATCTCTGAGATATTTAGGTTATTGAGTATAAAATAGGGATCATACCCAGCTTGCAAAGTTGTTGTAAGGATGAGTGATGACATATGTAAGATGCCTAGTACCCTGCCTTGCATGTAGCAGGTGCAAAATAATTGGTAATCGTATTGAGATAGCTGTCTTTTATAGAAAGATAAGTGAACATCAACCACTCGATACATTTTACATTTATTATTCAACATACGTTTCATTGAGAAACTACTATGTGCCAGACACTAAGGCTCTGGGTATAAAGCAATAAAAATACAGAAATTTCCTGCTCTCAAGGAATTTGCTATCCAGTGAAGACAGGCAGGTAATAACTGCAAAATAAAGAACATGGCATTGCCCCACAGTTAGAAATCCACTCAACTGTAGTGTGAAGTGGATTAATTTACCTAGAATGAATACGCTTAGTAGCAATTTGCAAAACTTAACAGTACTGTTAAGAAGATATCACAAGTATAGCACCACATCTTATATTTTGAGGGACTCCATATATAAAGTCGAGAATGAATATGTGGCTATGGCATAATTCGATTTTTTCTGGCCTTCTTAAAAATCTGTTAATTGATGCCTGTATTAGTTTCCTAGAGCATCTGTAATAAACTACCGCAAAGTAGATAGCTTAAAACAACAAGAATTTATTCTCTCACAGTTTGGGAGATCAGAATTCTGAAATTAAGGTGTCAGCATAAGTGGTTTCTTCTGGAGACTCTGAAGGAGAATCTATTTCATGCCTGTTTCTTAGTTTCTGATGGTTGACAGCAATCACTGGCCTTCCTTGGCTTATGGCTGCCTCACTCCAGTCTCTGCCTCCATCTTTACATGGCCTTCTTCCCTGTGTGTGTGGGGTAGGGGTTGGGGGGAGGTGTCCTTTCTCTTATAAGGACACAAGTCATTCAATTTAGGGCCCACCCTAATTCAGTATGACCTCATCTTAACTAATTACATCTGAGAAACTGTCTTTCCAAATGAGGTCACATTGTGAGGTTCAGTGTGAACATGAATTTCTGAGAGACCATTCTCAACCCAGTACAATGTCCATGTAGAAGCAACTAGTTTGCGATATCAGAATTGTACAACTACAGTTCTTTGGAAAATCTGTCTGGTATGGGATCAGCCCAGAACAGAACAATGGTTCTCAAATTTGGCTTCACATTTGAGTTACCTGATTCAGTTAGTCTGGAGTGATCAGGCAGGGCTGATTTTTCTAAGCCACCCTCTTGATTCTCATGAGCAGTAAAGACCAGGTAATTGGTATTCACAAAATTGTAAACATGAGCTTCATTCCATATTTTATTTGATTTTTATCCCAAGCACCTAGCACAGGGTCTGCCTTATAATATACTCAGTAAATACTATTCATTAGATTAATGAACAAATAGTTTTATAGACTAAACACATTGTTGAAAGATCAAGATTGAATACAGTGACCCAAAAGGATAGGAAAGTAGTGTTTCACATTGGAAGTTATAATGGATTATATGTTATTTCTTCTACATTCATGAGATTTTGCAGAAACAATTACCTCATTTATCTCCTAACTTCCTTGAGATTAGTAAGTGTCAAGTATTATTACCCCTATTTTTCAGATGAAGAAATTGGATCTCCTAGTGCAACCTTCTCTTCAACTGCCTTATTATTTTTTAATACCACCGGGAATTTGATGGATGTCCTGCAGAAAATGGAATTAGAGGCAGCATTTCTGGTGAAGGAATGCAGGTCACCAAGTTTTCAGTTCTATATTCAAGACAGGATGAGTTTTAAGAAGCCGAACTGAGGGGGCAGGGAAGGAAATAAAAATCGCTCTGCAAAGTGAAACAAATGTCCTGTAGCTGAAGGTTACACAGTTAGACACACTCAGTAAGTGAAGTAGTCTAGTTATTTACTGGAGCCATTACGAGTGCAGTAGGGAAGTCAGAATGTCAGACCCAGGAGATAGACAGATGGACATGTGCTTACATCCTGGTCCTGCCACTTATAAGCTACATGCATTTCCCTATGCTTAATGGCCTCACCTGTGATTTGTCTGTCGTAATATTATCTGCCACATGGAGTTCTTGTAAAGATTCAATGATACAATCCTTACATAATACTTGGCACGTAGAAAGTTCTTGTTACTGTTGTTGCTAGAGGCCTCAGTTGTAGGCTTTATTTATCTCCAGCTTTCCTTAGGGCAAGATCATGTTCAAGTGAGATCTAAAGGACTTTTCTGTTTTAATTGTTTAATTCTTCATATTTACGTTCCTCTTTGGATTGTAAGTTTTATGAGAGCAGAAACTAAGTTTGTTTTAGACACTGCTTAGTAGGTGAACACTGAATATTTCTAGAATGAAACTTAAGTTAGATTACCTCACTAAAGGTAAAGGTAAGGTGAGATTACCTCACTAAAGTTGATTTTGCTCCAAATCTTTCCCTTCTGCCTATTTCACTCTAAGTAAAAGCCAAAGTTCTTATAACACACTATGAGACTCTATAGGATTTTATACTAAAAGGAGCTGAATAGAGTGAAGAAAAGGAAGCAGTTTTTAATTTTTTTTGAAAGAATCCTCTCAAGCATGTTGTTAAAGGGCTGTAGTCCGGTAACTGGCCAATCATAAAATGAACAGGGTAGCCTAGGCTATACTAAAATTAATGTGACTGGGGTAGTGGAGGGGCAGAAAGATTCATTATATAATAAACACTCTGTTTGACAAGAAAATAAACTTTATAATCTCAAATCTTATTATAACTCCATTTATAAATTGCATTTGTGGTTTCTTGTCATCAGAAGACTCAACTTCACTCAATTATAACAAGCTTTCTAATTTAAAATACATGATTGGCTAATCCCAAAGGAAACGTTGAAGTTATACAATGCTTAATCATTCAAACACTTAAAAATATATATTTAAAAAAAATTTTTTTAACATCTTTATTGGAGTATAATTGTTTTACAATGGTGTGTTAGTTTCTGCTGTATAACAAAGTGAATCAGCTATACATATACATATATCCCCATATCTCCTCCCTCTTGGGTCTCCCTCCCACCCTCCCTATTCCACCCCTCTAGGTGGTCACAGAGCATCGAGCTGATCTCCCTGTGCTATGCGGCTGCTTTCCACTAGCTATCTATTTTAAATGGGTTATTTGTGTTAGCCTGAAGAAAAGAAATAGCGCAGTTGGATTTAGGTTTAATTCATATTTATAATACAATTGTTATTAAAGGGGCAACACTCAAGATAGAGATTTGGAGGATGCTTTAATTGCTGTTATATCAAAAAAAAGGTACTGCTATCCTTTTTGAAATATTCCTTCTTGAGTTGGGTGCTGAGCATTAAACACATTTCAGGAGGAGAACATTATCAAGCCAGGAGCTATGTATATGTAACCTCATTTGAACCTCCTAACACCCCAGGACATAGCAAATGCTGACATTATTACCATTCCCGTGATACAGGTGAGATCAAAGAGGCTCAGTGAGTTTAGGTTACTTTCCCAAAGTCTTACGAACAAAAAGCGGCAGAACTTATTCAAACCAGTTGTTTCCGACTCCAAAGCTGCAAGTCTTTCCGTTACAAATGTTGCCCAAATTACTTACATTTCTTACGTTACATTTTTTTATGTTGGTACATTTTTTATGTTGTTTTATCACACAAGATGAGACCTAGCCCCTTAAATTTTTAAGTGCACCGCAGAGCGCTATGTTGTACAGCAGATCTCCAGACCTACTTCAACTTGTGTAAGTGGAAGTTCATACCAGTTGAACATCATCTCCCCATCCCCCTCCCCCAGCCCCTAACAACCAACAATCTACTCTCTGCTTCTATGAACTTGACTATCCTTCATGCCTCCTCTCAGTGGAATCATGTCCTTCTGTGACTGGCTTATTTCACTTTGCCTAATGCCCTCAAGGTTCATCCATGTTGTCACACATGGCAAGATTCCCTTCTTTTTTTTTAAGCTGAATAATATTCTATCGTACGCAAATATTTATATTTTAGCTCCCTGTCTCATCTCTCCTACTAATTACAGCTATTTTTAAATACCATTTTTTAAAATAAATTTGCACAATTTACATCAATGACAGTGGAATGACCTCAATGACTGCACATTACTCTGTGGGAATGGACCTTACCAGTTGCTAATCCAGCATGACCAGATCATTTGTCATCTAAACCAGAACATTTCTGAACACAAAAAGGGGCTGCTAACAAATGGGATGTTAGGACAACGCATAAACTGTCACTGTCCTGGGCAAACCAGGAGGTCTTGTCACCCTACTTATAGGGAACTCCAGATAACTTCCCAACTCCCACACGAAAGATCTCACCACATAAGCAGTTTTGGCAATCTATGCAGAGGAACAAAGGACAACTGGGCTTCAATGATGAATCTTAAAGGATCCCAAAGAAAGTGGATGCCTTTACCATGTTGTTGTTTTCTGCTAACGTTCTCTGGCTAGTATTGCCAATAGAGCAGGGCAGAAATGTGGACAAACACAAGCACTCAGTACTGGTTTGGAAAGCGTTAGAGCTTTTGACAATCTAGTTGTTTACTGACATTCACCTAGCAATAACTTACAATGATTATCCTATACTCACCTGACTAAAACTCTCTCTAAATGTTTCATGATGCACACACTCAACACAGAGGTAAATAAGATCAAATGGGACCCTGTCTTGTTTGAGAGAGAGACTGAGTCAGAGGCAGAGACACAGACAGAGATAGAGCAGAGATACAGAAAGGAGAAATACAAAGAGACACATAGAAGAACAAAGACAGACATAGAGCCAGAGAAACACAGAGACAGAGACAGAGAGGGAGACAGAGATAAGGAAGCAAGAAACACTGAAGAAAGTGAGAGATAAAGCTAAAGGGGACACAGAGGCAAGGAGAAGCACAGGAGAGAGACGAAGAGGTTGACAGAGCAGCACTCGTTTTATGAGAAACAGGTGTCTTCAAACGGCAGCTCTGAGTCAAATTTACTCTATTTACATTTAGAGTCTATAGATTATTGCCAGCAAATTCAAGGACTTTCTGGCTCCCTCTTCTGGATTAACTGATAGAGAAGGTAACTTGTTTCGCAACCAGGCAAAACAAAGCAGGTCAGTCAGGAAGGTCAGTGTGATACCTCCAAATTCATAGTTACAAAATTAAATGTAGATACTTTCCCCTGATTTTCAGTCGCTAACCCTGCTGCTACCCTTCTTAAAAGTGAATGATTACAATTGCGGGCTGACTGCAGGATCCGATAACAATTGGTGTGGTTTGACAGCAATTTTCAGCAAGAATCATCACCAGAGTACAACTGCAAATTATCTGGGGCCCTGCTTCTTCAGGAACAAATTTGAAAAGGCAAAATGAACTCTGTGTGTGTGTGTGTGTGTGTATGAGCCCCAAACCCATTTAAAAAATAGACTTGCGAGTGGTAAGTTCCCATTTGCGGCCAGTGAAGAATGTGCTTCCTGGTCCAGCACCAAGTCACTGCTCATGAATCAGCTTGTCACCCATTCAAAGGAGATACAGGCAGGATCACCGTGCCACTGCAATGCCCGGTGATTTTGTCATAGTTATTGATTCATGGAAGACACCATGTCTGTGGAAACATTATTAGCCATTTTCCTCCACCAGACATCCACAGGCTTAGGATCCAGGAAGAAAAACATCGTCCATAATTCAAAAGCACAGGATGGAAGCTTGAACAGGGCTGTGAATTATGGAGCAGGAGCCTTTATTCCCATGCAAAGCCACAGGAAATATTTGTTTTTGCTATCAGCTATCCTAGAAAAAGGAGGAAGATAAGCGTAATTCTCATTATGGTGAAATTACCATTTCTATTACCACCATAGTTACTTATTAAATTCATAATTCATGGCCCATCACTCATCCCTGAAGCCTGACATTTACACGTAATGGCATTTCTTTGTGTAACAGGAAAAGCAGTCTGTGAAAAATGACCACTTGTATATACACTGTTGAGATGTGGAAGGGTCAGAAATACAGAGCAACCAGAGTGATGATGGGCTGATTGGTTCTCCGTAATGTCAGGCTTTGTAAGATGAAACCTTTCCCATTGGTAAAAATGAATGCACTTTCATTCAGTTATATCATGATTTGATGTGGCCTACTTACTTGCACACTTACTTTTTATTCTTTGGTTTGTATTCCTTTCTTTCATGATTTTTGAAGCACTAAGACCCTAGTAGACTGGAGTAACTTCTAGTTGCAGGGATAAGGGAGTTGACTTAATTTTGATTTGTAAGGCAATAAATTTGTTATAGATTATTGGATTCAGCAGTTTATATAGCCAATTAATTTAAGGTATTCATCTGTCCATTGTAGGTGTCAATAAATATTAATTGAATAAATTAATAAATGAGTAAGATTAATCACTCAATAAATATATATATATTAGTGCCTAATATATGTAATACACTGTGCTAGTTGCTAATAATCAAAATAGGGTAAGAAACTTTCTCAGCTCATTAGGTATCTTTGCTAAAATATCACTCCAATGAAACCTCCCTGGCCACCACATTTAAAATTACAAGTCTTCCTCATCCCATCTCCCAACCTGTTCCCCAGTAGGCCTCAGCCCTGCTTTCAATCTGACAAACTTTATATTTTTCTATTTATTTTTGTTTATTACTTCTTCTTCCCTGACTCTAATGTAAGATGGATTAAAGCTGGAATTTTTGTCTGGTTTATTCACTGAAGTATTCCCAGCACCTGGGATAGTACAAAGCACAGTGAAGGCATTCAATAAATGTTTTTTGAATAAGTGAAATAAGGAACGAATAGAATTCATCCCTCAGAGAATGCAGGTTTAATAAAGGTAACTAATAAATCAGTCATGTAATATAATAGATGTTACCATCAGTGTAGATGGTTAGACCCCAGAGAACAGGGACGCTTTCTTATATGACCACTGTGTATCCATAATTCTACAACAAACACTATTTACGATATATGCATTATAATAAGTACTTTTTAAATAAATATTTATGTGATGCAATTAATCTATCAAAGAGTATTTGGTTTCTATGGGGGTAAATTGCCCTCCATACTAAGGCACTATGCTGGTTGACCTACCTTCACCATCAATCTTCTTTCAGTGTTATTGGCTGGGGAAGGCAGTCTGTAGCATCCTTAGCAGAGTGGCTTCACACACAGCTGTCGAGTTGGAGTGTGGGAAGAACACTGCTTCACATGCTGTGAGGATGTATACCCCCATGCAGATTCCAAATGCATCTGCCAATTACAGACATGCAGCCAATTGCACATTTTGAGACCATGTCATAAGACATAGAGTCTGATTTCATGCTTTCATTAGATATTGATTGAACACTCTTTATATTTTAGGAACTGTGGAAAGTAATGGGGATACAGTAGTGAATAAAAAAGATTGGGTTTCATGATACGGTTGAGTGTAAGTCTACTGTCTTATATATTCTCCTTGCTTCTCTGTTCTTCTGTCCCTGACTTCTTTGCGGTTAACCAAATATTTTTGATATTACATTTTTAATTCCTCAAGTGGAATTTTGACTGCCCTTCCTTTTATTATTTTCATTTGTTTTCCTAGCATCTAGAAATTGTAACCTGTCTCCTTCACTTATTCAGACTACTTACAGTTAATATTGTCCCACTTTGTGTAAAATGTACAACGGTAAAATTTCATTTACTTTCCCCCATACTTTATGCTATTATTGTCAGAAATGTAATATCTACAAATGAAATAAACCCCACAATATTTTTTGGTTGTTTTAAACAAAGGAAATAAGAGGAAAATGAGATATTATATTTATTCACATATTTTCAATTTCCAGTGCTCTTTATTTCTACCTGTATATCTAACTTTTCATATCATGTAATTTCCTTTCAGCCTGAAGAAATTCCTTTATAATTGCTGGTAATACAGGTCTAGTAGCTACGATTTCTCTCAGCTTTAGTTTATCTGAAAATATCTTTATTTCATCTTTATTCTCAAAAAACTATTTTCACTGAATATAGAATTCTGGGTTGAAAGTCTTTCTATTCCCCCCAGAACTTATTCCATTGTTTTCTGTAATCTATTGTTTCTGATGGAAAACCATTCTTATATTATTTTACCTCTATAACACACCTTTTTAGTCTTTTTTTTTTTTGAGAGTTTTCTAATTTTTTTCAATAATTTGACTATGACATGTCCATGTGATTCATCTTGTATTTATCTTGATTGAGGTTCAAGTTTCTTGGATATGTACATTGATGTTTACAAACAAATTTGGAATGTTTTGGCCATTTATTTTTCTAATTTTTCTCTTCTATCTCATTTGGTTCTCTAATTACATTCATGTTAGACTATTTGATATTGTCTCACAATTCACTAAGGATCTGTTTATTTTTTAATCCCTTTTCCTCTCTGTTATTCAGATTGGATGATTTGTCTCTTTTCATCTCCATTCAAGCTCTTAACTCTTTTCTCAGTCGTCCCCAATCTGCTGTTAAGCCCATCTCAAAAAGCTCTTTCATTTTAGATATCTTACTTTTCACATATAAAATTTCCATTTGGTTCCTTTTGTAATTTTATTTGCACTGCTAACATGTTTCACCTGTTTAATTATTATGACTAATTTTTTCTTTAAAGTCCAACATCTGTGTCATCCTAGGGTCTGTTTCTATTGACTGCTTTTTAAAAAATCTTGAGTATGGGTCACATTTTTGTACTCCTTCACATGTCTACTAATGCTTGGTAGCATGATGGGCATTGTTATAGTACATTGTAGGAAGTTTAGATTGTGTTATCTTCTTTGAAAGTGTGTTGAGTATTTCTCTGGAAGGCTTTCCACAGTTGCTAGCACTTTTGGTCTTGCCAACTTCAGTTCTATTATATGTTAGGACAGGTCAATTTTGATTTTATACTTAGTTATAGGGTGTGGCTCTTACTCTGGGAAATGATACTTTCTCCAAAAGCATCGTCTTTCTGGGCTCTCCAGTGCATGCCAGAGGTGCTCAATGCAGCAGTGCAATTTCTTTCTTTCCTTCTTTCTCTCTTTTTTTTTTCTCTTCTTCTTCATTTTAATTTTTTTGTAGGGAGCCTGGGCAAGAACTCCAACATCTTGCAGCACTGTACAATTTCTGATATCTCCATTCAGTTCTCAGCCCTATAGCAGTTTCTGCTTGCTGAGTATTATGAAGTCTGTCCCTGAGCGTGCATCACCCAGCCCCTGGTCAATGACTGTATTAGTCAGTGTTTTCTGGAGAAACAGAACCAAAGGGATATATACAGATAAACAGAAAGACACTTATTTTGAAAGATTGGCTCATTCAATTACAAAGGCTGAGAAGTCCCACAATCTACCATCTGCAAGCTAGAGGCCCGGGAAAGCTGATGGTATAATTCCAGTCCAAACTCAAATGCCTGAGAACCAGGGGAGCCAGTGATGTAAGTCCCAGTCAGAGTCAAAAGACCTGAGAACCAGGAGCACCAATGTCCAAAGGCAGGAGAAAACAGACGTCTGAACTCAGGCAGAGAACAAATCCGCCTTCCTCTACTTTTTTGTTCTGTTCAAGCCCTCAACCTATTGGCTGATGCCCACCAGCACTGATGAATGTGATCTTTTTTACTCAGTCTACTAATTAAATTACTAATCTCTTCTAGAAACATCCTCACAGACATACCCAGAGATAATGTTTTGCCAGCTATCTGGACAACTGTTAGCCCAGTTATGTTGGCACATACAATTAACCATCACAATGGCCCACACTCATTTAATTTTCACACGGCTCCTCCCCTCTGACACACATAACAGTTCTCTCTTCCTCGGCACCTTGCCCTGCAAACTCCAGTCTCTGCTACCTCAGTACAGTGAGCATGCACTCCACCTCTCTGAACTCCGGAAAGAAAATGCCCCCAGGCAGAGGGAGCTGGGCATGTGGAGCTCACCTCTTGGGTTTTTCTCTCCAGTACCACTGTTCTACATTGCTTGTGGTTCAGTGCTTAAAAACAGTTGCCACATATACAGGCATACCTCATTTTATTGCACTTCACAGATATTGCATTTTTTTTTTTTTTTTACAAACTGAAGGTTTGTGGCAACACTGAGTTGTCAGATGATGGTTAGCATTTCTTAGCAATAATGTATTTTTTAATTAAGGTTTGTACATTGTTTTTTAGATATAATGCTTTTGCACACTTAATAGACTACAGTATAGTATAAATGTAACTTTTATGTGTACTGAGAAACAAAAAATTTATGTGACTCATTTTATTGTGGCATTCACTTTATTGCAGTGGTCTGGAACAGAACCTGCAATGTCTCTGAGGTATGCATGTAACTTGCCAGTTATATGGTTGCTTATGGTGAAATAATACTTCCAATAATATTTATTTATTCTCTAAAGGCTGCAGGTAGAAATCTTCAATCTTACATTGCAGTAGGGAAGACATGTCAAATACATAATTGTATCATCAATTGTTTTAATTACATTTGTGATAAGGCTATGAAGGAGAAACACAGGAAACTATAGGAGCATAGAGTAAAGCTGTTCATAATCTAGTTTGGTCTGCCATGTAAAGTTTTCCTCAGAAAGTGATTATTGAACTGAAATCTCAAGTATGACAGAGCAGAAGTTAACTAGGCCACAGTGAAGTAAAACAGAATTTCAGAGAGAGATAATAGCATGTGGAAAGGACCTGAGGGGTACACTGAAGGACTGAAAAAAATTAATATCTAACATTCACTGAGCGTACGTTAGGAACAGTCACTGTGCTAAATGCTTTATATATCATCTCATTAGATTCTAACAACATTATGAGGTAGATACTATTACTAATCCATTTTATTGATGAGGAAACTGAGATTCAGAGAGATTAAATACTTACCCAAGATCATATAGCACTGGGATCTACCTAGGCTGTTTTATTACCATGCTGGAACACTCAGACACTATAAGGGGAAAAGAGCAGAATGATCTGATAGCAGAGAAGGAAAGATGGGGAGAGAGAGGAAGGGAAAGACAGAGACAGAGTGAGAGAGAGACAGAGGATGATATGATGCTTACCTCTTGCCTTCTGGAAGCTAAAGCTCTCATTGAGAAGAAAACACAATAAAAACCACCATATACAATTTACATTTAAATATATTCCTAAAAGGGACTTAAAAAATATGTTTTGACAACCAAGATCTTTAATATAAGTCTTCGTTTGTTTTATAAAGAAAAGACAGACACCCTGAGAAGTCTAATAATTTGCCCAAGGTCACTACTAAAATCTAAGACTTTTAACTACTGACTGAAAACAGCATCCTGTAAAATTTGTAGCCCCACGTACAGTTCAGAAGATGCTCCAGGGAAGAACATCATTAATTACCAAATTGGAGATGGGGACAGGGAATGTAACGTTAATACTTAAGTACCTGGGAAGCAGAAAGGTCCCTCTCCCACACCCGGGCCTGAGGGTCCAGGAAGCTGTCACAGAGAGAGTGAGCTTGGCAGATATCAGAATTTAAGGGAAAAGGAGGAAATCAAGCAACCAGCAAATATCTCTTGAGCGTCTGCCACATGCCAGTTTCAGGCATGTTTGTAGAGTTTGACTAGACAACAAGAAATCAAATCTGAAGCAAAGAAGCTGGGTAGGAGGTAACACTAGCCTCTCTCCTACTGCACATGGCTGCTAGAACCTTCTCTCTCCAACTCCTTGTCAGGATAGGGTCTCAATCAGCAAGAGGGGACGATACCCAGAGCAATGGGGTGTGATACAGGGGCAATAGAGAAGATAGAGCAGAGGAAGGAGGTGGGTCCTTCTTCTCTTGGGAAGGCTGCAAACATGAGAGGGAAAGTTTATCAAGGCAAGTGTGTTTGAACGGAGTTTTGAAGGCTGCACGAGCAGGTAGAGGTTGATAATTGGTGAAGGACCCACCAGACTGCACATACAGTGGCACAGAGGTTTGAAAGAACATCAATGGAAGAAGTAGAATGTCCTGCTTGAGAAACTAAAGCAAAATCATTATGCTCCAGACACACTTACAAAGGAGAGGACACTTAGATGGACGTGTCTCTTTAGAAATATACAAAGAAGCCAACTAGACTCTGTTTTATGTAAATCAGACTTATTTCACAAGTTTAAAAGCTCCCTTAGATACTAATCTAGGAAATGAAATCAGGTCTTCTTTTGGTATTGAAAGTGAATCTATTCACTCATTTGTCAGACATTTATTGATCTCTTCTTATGTGCCAGACTCTCAACTAGCACTTGGAATATCAAGTAAGCAAGATATTTCACACCATATGTGTCAAGGGGAGAGGAGGGAACTGTTGTGGGAGTTTCAACAAAGGCGAGAAGGGTGGCATGGCCAGTGGCTGATGGTCTAAGACAAGGAGGGTGGTGGACAATGCCGTCAGAGTGAGACAGGGCCAGATCATGCAGGGATTGGGGTCCGTGGTAGAAAGTGTGGATTTTTTTCATGAAGGTTTTAGGGGGCTTTTAAGCATGTAAATGATCTGATGTGATTTTCGCAGCTACTAGTTTGCTGTCAGCCCAACACAAGAGATCTATCAGGTTTTTCAGCCAGTGGACACCAATGGTAGGATGAACAGCTCCAAAGGGAAATAGATCAGTAGCCTTGGAGTCAGGACTCTTTATAATTCCAAGATGGGAATTACAAAGTAGAAAGGCAACAAGAGATACATTTGCCATGTTCATATTATAAGGATGGTCTAACCTTGATTTAAATTGGTCCTTTTGCTGTTGCTTTATATTTAGGGAGGCAATATATATAGCAACAAGCAAATTCAGGCTTCTGGTCACTCAGCGTGGGCAAGTTGATGCTGAGCTGAACAAGTGTGACTCCTGACACCAATAGTTTTTCAAGCGCTTGCTAGCTTGCCCACTGGGTCACTACCGATTTTTCTTGAGTCATCTCCAACTATCTGAAGTCACAAATTCTGCTCCGTCTACTCCTGGGTTAACGTTTTGTGAACACACCTTGTTTCTTTTGGAATCACTCTGTTTGAATGAGCCCCATCCATTAACGTCCACATGTGAAAATATGAAGGATGTCCCATCTCTGGGCACGTCAGCTTATGCTAATGAAGCTGTGTATGAAGGACATATATTTTCTCACTTTCAGGGAAGGCAAAGGTACTAAGAGATGATTGTGATGTGAATGATTTATGCAGAGCACCCACTCCTCTGGAATCAAAGATGGGGAGCAATGCATGCACAAAATTGTCACATGGGCCCTTAATACTGGTTTCAATATTGAAATTTCAATCCAGTTAACTCTTTTAGTGATATTTGTTGTATTCCCAATTTAAGACCAAAAAAAGCCAGCAAATTTTATTTTTGCCACTCAGAAGATATATTTGCATGATTCTTTTTTCATGGGGTAATAGTGATCTAATGCAACATAAAGAAAACCTAAAAGGTGAGAAAAGCAAAGGGAAAACAAGGATTTAATTTTTTCCTTCTGGGATCCCAACCCTCTGCCTGAGCGATGACTGCACCCAGATCCTGCCTGCCCGGCGTCTGCTGACACACCCTGCAGCATGCCTGAGTTTCTCTCTGCAGACAGCATTAACAGAACCCATCCCGTATCTTCTAGGTTTCCTCTACACTCAGAACAGCACCAAGCGCAGCATTAAAGAGCGGCTCATGAAGCTCTTGCCCTGCTCAGCTGCCAAAACGTCGTCTCCTGCTGTTCAAAGCAAGTTTGTTGGTTTGTTTTTCTCCCCCAAACTTTGCTTGTTTTGTTTGTTTAGGTCTGCATGCATTGCAGCTCTCTGCTTCTAAAAAGAATCCATATATTATATTCTGCAAAACTAACTCTATTAATGTACTCGTGTCTACCTAAATACCCAGGGGAACCTCTGTGCAGTTGTGAGGCACCTCCCATTTGGCAGACTGACAGCACAGTGCTAGTGACAGGAGTCTGGGCTTCAAAACATTTGGAAATTTTTGTTTGAGGTGTAGGGACGCGGCTCAGATAACTCTAAGGATTCCCATTGCCTAAACTGTTAGCAGACCAGCTGTGCACTTTAAACTGCAATGCCTCATAAGTTTCCTGATTCACATACATGTATTTGTTGTGTAATTTAGATACTGCCTAACATCAGAAATGTTACTAGGTTTGAAAAACTACTATAAAGTGGAAAACATTTACCAAATATGACTTTTCTTCTCTGCCCACTCTTTCCCTGTATCATCAGGGGTCTCTAGGAAAACAAAACCAATACATATATACATGCAGGTCTTCCTTAACTTACAGTGGGCTTATGTCCTGATAAACCCATCGTAAGTTGAAAATATTTTAAGTCTGAAACGCATTTAATACACCTGACCTACTGAACATTGTAGCTTAGACTAGCTTACCTCAGATGTGCTCAGAACACTTCCATTAGCCTACGGTTGGGCAAAATCATCTAACACAAAGCCTATTTTATAATAAAGTGTTGAATATCTCTTGTAATTTATTAAATACAGTACTGAAAGTGAAAAGCAGAATGGTTGTCTGGGTGCACAATAGACGTAAGCATATCGGTTGTTTCCCCTCGTGAGCACACAGCTAACTGGGAGCTATGGGTTGCTGCCGCTGCCCAGCATCATGAGAGAGGATCTACCAGATTGCATATCACCAGCCCAGGGAAAAGATCAAAATTCGAAGTACAGCTTCTACTGAATGCGTTTCACTTTTGCACCATTCGTAAAGTTGAAAAATCGTTAAGTCAAACCATCCAAAGTCCGGGACCATCTGTATACATATACATACACCTACACATGTGCATACACATACACAGGCAAACATATATATATAAAGGGATTTATTTTAAGGAATTGACTCACAAGACTGTGGGAGCTGCCATGTCCAAAATTCATAGGTCTAACAGGCTGGAAACTCAGGCAAAATTTGATACTGCAGTCTTGAATCAGAATTCTCTTTTCAAGAAAACTCACTTTTTGCTTAAAGCCTTTCAACTGATTGGATGAAGCCCACTCACATTATCCAGGGTAATCTTTTAAAGTCATCTGATTACAGATGGTAACCAGGTCTACAGAATACCTTCAGAGCAACAGTTAGATTAGTGTTTGATTACAGAACTGGGTACTATAGCCTAGCCAAATTGATACATCAGACTAATCATCACCTCTTCATCCTCTTTTTCTCCAATTTTGTGGCATTCTTAAGCAGTAGAATATAGAGGATATGTAAAGGGACACCCTCTATTTTGTACAGATATCTTATGTAATTTATAGTGAACATTTACAAGCATCCTATTTTTACAAACATTCTTTCATACACAATTTTTTTCTAGCATCAAACGTGTTAAAATCAGATAGAAAAGGTAGTGTTCTTTGCCAGTGAGGTAACAAACATTAAGAAGCTAGGTGAGCTATTCCAGGTATAGGGCTACAACCCATATCTTCAACTACTCTCTTTCTTTTCTGCCACATCATTTTGTAGGAACTGATGAACTCAATGAGTGATTAAAAAATGTGAACACTCTAAAATTCCACTAGTCTCGACAACACAGATAGAGAAAATATGGAACGTACCTCAAACAACCCAGTAGGTCCTGTCAAAAGTCCCAGAGTAGCATAGTAATTTATTTCAGTGGCACTGACCAAAGTTAATACATCATAATAATATTTTATTAATTCACTTATTCATTCAACATATATTTATTATATGTCAGTTCCTGTTCCTGAGCTGAGAGATAGGGAAATAAATACAACAGCCTTTAAAAAGCTTTGTCCTACTAGAACCTTCTGTGGGGCAGGACAAAATTATTTTTATCAGTAAGAATCTTATGGACAAAAAAATACATAGATAGATACATTGCTTTGATTTTTTTCCTTCATTGCACATACACACACACTATCTCACAAACAAAACATAACAGGCCATCAGCAACCGGGAAGGCCACAATTCAGAAAGATGCCAGAACCTCAATTCTACACGGTATTGAAGCTGTAGACGTTTTTATTGCTACTATTTGTCAGTGAATGTTGCTTATTAGAGCCATTGCTTTTCCCCTTTCAAGTTGAAATAAAAGTTGCCAATTTATCAGATATTTACCAAAATCAGAGTCATCTGTACAAAGTAGACAAGTAAAATGTAACTTTCAGATGGATCTCTCTGCTCCCTTAGGGAAGAACAAAATTATTGTGCCTTGCTAGCTCTCTTCCTGAATCAGTATTGTGGAAAGCCACACCTCTAAATAAGTGTTCACAGAGGATGCAATGCAATTTTCAACTAAGTGTGGGGGAAAAGTCAGGACATTTCTTGAAAGGAAAAAAAAATAACAGATGATACTAAAAATTTAGCAGACTGACCTAAAAGCTAATATTTTTATAAAAATGGGATTTCACAAAACTGGGCTGCTCTTGAACCCACACTAGATGTGGCCTAAGATTTGTGGACCCCCCAAAGGTCCACAGATATAAAACTCCCTCCCCTACTAGCCACCACTTTCCCTCTTAACCACCCATCGCAAGAAAACCCCAGCACGTTGAAGTAGATTACTTGAAAAGGAGACCACATTAATTCCATTGCTATATTAGAAACGTTGTTTTTAATTAGATCCCTAACCATGTTCCAGACCCTAAGCAGTTGGGCACAGGACTGAAAAGCTGATGTGAAAACATGAAGCAGGAGGCAGGTGGTTGGAGACAGGACCCTAGCCCACCAGGAGAAAAAGCATGGGGACCAAACATCTCCATGTGGGACCACAGAGAGCCGTCCGGTGAGGTTTAGCTTGACTGGGTTAGTTCCAGGCTTGAATCACCTGCACAGGGGCTGCAGAAATATTCTCCACGAGATCCTATGCAGCTTCAAAGCTAGAGAGCTGAAATTTAGTTTAATAAAAGTCCAATACTCATTCTAAATTCCATTTTCTTTTTTCAGGAAGGCAGAAATGACAGGGTTTTTCATTCCTCTTGGCAGGAATGTGAGATTTATCAATATTATGCAAATAACAAAAGAAAAAAAAATCTTTTCTGTAGAGAAAAAGCAAACTTCTGCTGAGTTATAGAGCACTTGGATTCCCTAAACCAGAGAACCCAAGAGTTTGAAGGGAGCCTTCCCTCACATCTGGTTCCCCGAAAGACTTCCTCTCTCATTACTAGGGAGCAGGCCTGCTTCTTTAAGAAAATAACCATTGGGTGATTGCCAGCTTTACAGAGCAATCTTCCTCATGCTGAGCCCAAAACAGCCTTCCTTTAACTTTCAACGATAGTGGTCCTTGCCCTGCCCTTGGGAGTATCGGCAGGTCTGTTTCTTTTTCCCAGGGACAGGCTTCTGCCTCCTCCTCCTCCTCCTTCTCCTCTGGAGTTGAGAGGGTGAATGGTTTTTTTAATAAAAGTCACTCATGGCATTATATCATTCTTTTTAATGGCTGAGTAATATTCCACTGTATATATGTACTACATCTTCTTTATCCACTCATCTGTCGATGGACATTTAGGTTGCTTCCATATCTTATATACAAAACAGAAACAGACTCACAGACTTAGAGAACGAACTTTTGGTTACCGGGGGGGAAGGGTGGAGGGAGCGATATATTGGGAGTTTGGGACTGACATGTACACACGGCTATATTTTAAATAGATAACCAAAAAGCACCTACTGTATAGCCCAGGGAACTCTGCTCAATATCCTGTAATAACCTAAATGGGAAAAGAACCTGAAAAAGAATAGATACATGCATATGTATGGCTGAATCACTTTGCTGTATGCCTGAAACTAACACAACAGTGTCAATCAACTATACTCCAATATAAAATAAAAAGTAAAAAAGAAAATTTTTTTTAATAAAGTCACTCATGTTCATGGCAGTAACTTGGAAAGTACAACACACAACACATAACACACTCACACCACACAACACACAATCCTACTATGCTCCTGTACTTTGAAGTAACTACAAATAATAAGTAACATCTTCTTTTCATCTGTGTGTGCATTAATGATCCCATCCATACCAAATATTTATCCTTTTCTTACATTGCATACCTTCATAAGTATTAACCTTGTTATTAAAATGTAAGTATCATTTTAATGGCAAACATAATATTCCATTGTATAGTTACAATATGTTGTATTTGACCGCATTCCCTGGCTTTTGAATATTTAGATTTTTTCCCTTTTTCTCTTTTTTCCCCATAATATAAATAGCACTGAGATAAATATCTCTGTGTATATATCTATGTATGTCTTTTAGATTATTTTCTCCCAGATTTGAAATTATTGGATGAAAGAAATAATTTAAGTGAATGCCAGCTTCCCCATGTATATTAGAAAATTGTTTTTTGAGTTGGTATTTCAAATATTTAAGCACATCACACATTATTACCTCTTGAGTGTTTTTAATATCCTCGATATTTGGAAACTGTATGTATTTTATAGCCATTTATTAAATGCAGACTTGAAATATTAGTTCTGCTTCTTGTGCCTCAAATGAAAGCATTAAAAGAAGTAGCACATGGCAAAGGTTTTCTGCATGGAAAACAATAGACGTTATTACATTTTTTTGAAAATCAAATGTATTGCTCACTTTTAACAAAAGGTAAAAATAATAAACCCTGATCTTCTTCTGTTAGAGCACACATCTTGACTTTGATGTTTGAGGAGACTGTCAGACAAACACAAAAGTCCAACTGCCTTGGAAAGATATTGGGGAACAACAAACAAGGCTTTAGGAAGGAGGTGACAGATGCACGCAATGGCCTGCCTTGGGGCAGCTTGGCTGTTTGTTGATCAGAAGTGATAGATGTGATCTAGTGAGAGTTAATTTAGAACTTAGAATGTCTTCTCCCTGACTCAAATAACTCCCAACCAAGAGTGAGAAATGAATAAGAACCGAGGCCGGTGACACCTGGACCACGAGTTAAGGATTAGCTGTTTACGGTTTTTGCGCCTGTCCCCTGAGCTGGCCAGTTGCCCACTGCTCTTTGAACACCCAAGCCAGGACGCAGACAAGACCATCCACCAGATGTGATGGCCTCATCACCATCATTTATTCATTGGCGTCACTAGCTGCCCAGTTGCTGAAGTTAAATTCATCCATCGTTCCTCTGCTTTCTGCCTGCCCCCCACCATCTTACGGGTCACTAAACTCTGGTCGGTTTCTCCCTGAAATATCTTTTAAATTAGCTTCTCCTTTCTATCTCTTGTCCTAGGACTGTCGAGCAAATCCTCATTACCTCTCCCAAGAACTACTGAAAAAGGCAAATGGTGGCAGCCTGGGTTTAGTGTCATTCATATATTTGAATTCCTATTGTGCCTCCTACTAAACAAAATGCCTGCAATTATTTACTTAAATCCTCTGCACCCTAGTTCCCTTATTTACTCATTCATCCCACAATATTTTTGAGGGACTATATATGGCAGGCACGATTCTAGGCACTGGCTTTATAGTGGGAAATAGGATGTATCAGTTCACTGCCTTCATGGAGCTTATATGGGAAGAGAGATGATAAACATGAAAACCAAGATAATCTCAGGAACTGATGAGTATTATGAAGGCAGTAAACCTATGGTAATATAATGGAAACTGAATGCAGGTAGAGGAGATACTTTGCTTCATTGATGAGGTGACATTTGAGACCCTAAAACCAGACGAGGCTGGTCATGAGAGGGTCTGGAGAGGTCCAAGGAAGAGGTAACAGCAACTGCAAAGGTTCTAAGGAGAAAAGTCGCATAGTTTATTCACGGTACAGAAAAAGACCATTGTGATCATCAGAAAAATGGGTTGCTGTGGGGATTAAAAAGTTGATTCATGCAAAGTACTTAGTAAATGAAATATCATAAGTATGCATATATGACAAGTATTAACTCAGTTGATACTCCCAACCACCTTCTGAGGCAGATGTACTATTTTCCCCATACAATGGCTGAGAAAACTGAGGCACAGAGAAGTGAAACAACTTTCCGTATTGACAGAACTGGGACTCCAATTCCAAAGCCTGCTGTTTTCATCACTTTATCAGACTGAGCTCTGATATTGATTGAGGAAGCCCCTTTAGGCATATAATTGTAGCTCTTTTTCGTTATGTAAATCGCAAATCTTAAAATTGTTAAGAAACAGGGGAAAGCATTAGGTCTGGCCCTCTGCCTCCAGAAAGCTAGGCCTTACGTCCCCATTTCACAGCAGAGACAACGTGGTGTGAAAAGATTGTAATGATTTGTGCAGAGTCACGCAACTGAGAAGTTGCAATAAAACCCAAAAGCCCCTTAGTCCAGTGGTACAGATATACTTATTGAATAAGTGCACGAGACAGTCACATCAGCGGACAAAGCCTTAATGGAAAAGTTCAAGGAGGGAGTGAAGGGCAGTTTCATGGGATTGGCACATGGGAGGGTCCATTGGACCAGATACTGTCTAAGGATATGTTCATCATACTTTAAACATTGTAAGTAACATAGCCTATTTTTATAATAATAATAGCCTATTAGTATGATAATATAGCTTATTTTATATGTGAGGAAACTGAGATCTAGATAAGGGAAACAATTTGCTTAAAATCACTGAGCTATTAAAAAAATCAGGAAGAGAAGCTTGGCTCCTAGTCCAGTACTTTTCAACACTGAAATTCTATGGTTTGGTATCAGTCAGGGTCCAGGCAGAAAACACAAAACCCACTTAAATGGGGCAATGGAGGGGAGTTTAACGAAGGGACTATTTGCAAAGATGTGGGCAGGGTTTCTGGACCCAGCAAGACTGCTGAAGTACCCAGTGCTAGCAAGAGGGAGCATTATCATTTTTAGACCAATGGTTACTGGAAGATGAAAAAAGCCATAGCTATAGCTCTAACCATCAGAGAGGCTTTGCAAGAGGACTCTGGCCTTTGGAAGAGGAATGCAGCTAATATCAATCCAATCCCCAGCAAAGAGGGAGCCCAATGGGAAGCCAGAGGACAGGGAGTTCACATAACGTTATTCATAGAGGCATGTAGAAGGATTGAAGGTGGCTCAACAGGCCACATGAAGATGTTTTCCAGATATTCCACATCTTGGAAGCCAGGGTTGGGGACCTACAAAATCAGTGGCAATTCTCAGAGTGAGTCACACTGCTCTTCTGGTAAGATTTGTTCCCAATTTCATGACATCTTGGAGGCTGACAACTGGCTTATAGATGTATGTTGATATTGAGTAGATCATTGTAGAATTAATGAATCTAACTAGCTATTTCATGAATGGCTTGAAAAACTAAAAATAGAACTACCATATGATCCACCAATTCCACTCCTGGGTGTATATCCGAAGTAAATTAAAACTCTAATTCGAAAAGATATATGCACCCCAGTGCTCATAGCAGCACTATTTACAATAACCAAGACACGGAAGCAACCTCAGGGTCCATCAACAGAGGAATGGATAAAGAAAATGTAATATATATACATGTAATATATAATGTAATGTAATATATATGTACTACATATTGCAATATACTATATATGTAATGTTATATAGATACATATATGTATATAAAGGAATATTATTCAGCCATTAAAAAAAGAATGAAATTTTGCCATCTGCAACACAAGGATGGACTCGGAGGATATTATGCTTAGTGAAATAAGTCAGACAGAGAAAGAAAAATCCTGTATGTTTTCACTTATATGTGGAATCTAAAAATTAAAACAAATGAACAAATACAACAAAACAGAAGCAGACTCACAGATATAGAGAACAAACTAGTAGTTACCAGTGGGGAGAGGGGTAGGGCACGATAGGGGAAGGGGATTAAAAGATACAAACTCTAGGTTTAAAATAAATAATATACAAAGATGTAACGTACAACACAGGGAATATAGCCAATATTTTATAATAACTTATATGGAATATAATCTATAAAAATATCAAATCACTCTATAGTACACCTGAAACTAAAATGATATTGTCGCTCAACTGTACTTCAGTTAAAAAAAAGAAAAGAAAAGAAACCTCTAGCTACTGTACTCTACATGAGCACAAATACTTTTTCTTTGAAAAATAAATGCTGTCAAGTCTGTAGTTGTATCTCCTCATTGGATAATTCCAACTCATTCACTTTATTTCTCTGCGCCCCAGTTACTTTTTTCTAAAGTAATCAATTCCCTGTTTATTCAAAGGACATTATGGTGATAAAAAGATTACTAGGTAACAGTCAGGAACTAATGCAAAAGATAAAATATTGTACACTTGATTATATGTGTATTTATATGCATGTTTTCATTTAAATTTACTTCATAATAACATCTACCCAATACAATCTCAGTGCCCACATTCAATCAAAAGAATTGATCCACTAAATTAAAACTTCATCCAGGGGTTTTTGTTGTTGGTTTGAGCAGACATAGGAGGGCAAATATGGCAAGGTTATTGTGAGGCCAGACTACTCATAACTGATAAGCCACCATCAGCTTTTGCCTTGTGTAATTGCAAAACATAATTTCCCAACTTGACTTCAGATCTTTGGTAACAAATACAGCATAACGTTTCAGTGTGTTTTGTTTTTCCTGGTAGCGTATTGATCGTGGAAGGTTTTAGATGCCTTTTTTGGCAGAGAAACCATCAGCATTTGACTGTTGGAGAATTTGTTTTCAAAAAGTGACGAACTGACATCCTGCCAATTAAAAATACAACCTCCAGGAAATTGGAAAAGAAGTTTAACCTTCTGACAATTAATTAATCTCATGCTAACTCCTTGGTGACTTAGTTAAAAACTCTGACCTGGGCATGTAGTGAGGAAAATCTTTGTAGGAACAGAAGCATAAGCCGTGAAGGCTTATAAACGTAATTTGCAAGTAGAAAGCATGGTCCCTCAATTTCATCATATGTATGAGTTCCAAAAATGCTATTTTCAAATTCTCAGATGTTTTTATTTAGTTAACAAGCATCTAGCACTTACTCTGTGGTTGGTACAGTTCTAAGAGTTTTGCACAGTTGAACTCATTATATCCTAAAAATACTCCTTTAAGATGGACACTTCACTGTTTCAATTTTACAGACTAGGAAACTGAGGGATGAGAGGTTAATTAACTCACTTGAATCACATCGTCAGTAAAGGGTGTGATGGAAGAGAGAGGGGTTGACTCCAGAAATGGAGCTCCATTGTCTTTGTACTTTACCAGATCTCTAGTTATGTTCATTGTTTTGGTCAGTTTTAGGGGGAAGAAAGAAAAAAAAAACCAAGACAGTCTTTTTTCCAATTATCTACTCTACATAGGACACCCTCATGCAGCCCATATTGTCCAAAAGGATGTGGTAACCCCTTGAATGAGTTGTTTCCCCTCTCTGGACCTCAATCTCACCATCTACAAATGAGAAGCACAGATTGTGTCTCAAGTCTCCTTCCATATCTTGCACTGCGGGAACCAATGAGATGACATTTCTTACTTCTACCTGTGACAAATGGTGATGTCTCAAAGCTAGCACGAAATTTCCTCCTTTCGTGGCACTTCATTACCCATGAGGAGCAGGAAGTGGGAAAAGTTAGAGACTCCATTTAACCCAGATTTAATATTAATTGGCACCATCGTTTACTTATAGTAATTAGAATGTTTGTCCCTTCCTTTTGCATGGTCTTTTATAAGTCTTAGAATTCTTCCTCTTGAGTGTCTCATTTCATCCTCACATCTCATTCACATTCTCCTGGGAGAATGAAAGATCCTAGGGGTTAAAGTCTCCATTTAACAAACTAAAAAATGGAGAGATTAAGTGACTTGTCCAAAGTTACATAGGTATTTAGTGACAAATAGAAAGGTATGCATTCTTTTTTCTTTCATTTTTATTTTTATTATATTATTTATTTATTTATTTTTGGCTGCCTTGGGTGTTCGTTGCTGCGCGTGGGCTTTCTCTAGTCATGGCGAGCGGGGGCTACTCTTTGTTGCAGTGCGTGGGCCTCTCATTGCGGTGGTTTCTCTTGTTCAGAGCACAGGCTCTAGGCGCACGGTCTTCAGTAGTTGTGACACGTGAGCTCAGTAGTTGTGATTCGTGGGCTCTAGAGCACAGGCTCAGTAGTTGTGGCGCAGGGGCTTAGTTGCTCTGCAGATGTGGGATCTTCCCAGACCAGGGATCGAACCCGTGTCCCCTGCATTGGCAGGCAGATTCTTAATCACTGCGCCACCAGGGAAGTCCCTGCATTCTTTTTTTCTGGTCCATCATTTATCAACTGGGAGTCTTCATTAAATCATGAATGAGTCTTAGTACAGGAAAGCTGGAGGCGGGAGTCCCAGGGAAGTTGTTTCCTGTTGTCAGGTTTAGTAAATTTCATTTTGATGTGGCAGACATTTATGGAGGACTAACTATTTGAAAAGTAATAGTGTCAGGAACAGGGGAACACTCTAAATCCCTGTCTGAAGGCTGACATTATACAGAAATAAACAAACATTTATAAAAATCACTCAGATGCAATGAATACAATTAAAATGCTGTGAGAGGCAATACTAGGGAGGTATTAGAGTCAAGAAGTAAAGAGTGATAACACTGGGACCAGCTTATTTGGTTAAAATCTTGGTTCTATGACTGACTTGCTATAGAAATCTTAAGTAAGTTGCTTACCCTTTCTGAGTTTCATATTCCCATCTTCAAGGTGGAGGTAATAATAGTAAATATTACACATTTGATCAAAAGATTAAATGAGCACATGAAGTGTTTACAACAGTGACTGGCTAGTTAAGTGGTCAAAATAAATGCTGGCTGCTAATACTGTTATTCTGCCACTACTTGTGATGATCATGATGGCTACACCCACAGAGATGAGACTGAATCTCCCCCAGGTGCATTTCATAAAGAGGTAATATTTCAGCAGGGCTCTTTGGAGAAGAACTGTTTCACTGGAGGGAGGAAAATTCTAGTATTGAAAAGATCAAGGGTAAGATAGTCAGAGGAATGAGAAATAGGGAAGAGAGGCAGCCAGAAAAGGTGAGCTGGGACCAGAGTTTGAAGCTCCTTACAGCCAACACAAGGCTGCACTTCACTCTGCAGTAAAGGGAGGAAATGGGGAGTCAGCCAAGGTTTTTATTTATTTTTTTTAAATTTCAGCTTGATTGAGTTATAATTGAACATCTAAAATTGCAAGATATTTAAAGTGTACATCATGGTGATATGATAGTCATACATGTTGTGAGAGGATTTCCCCTCATTTAATTAATCAGCACATCCATCACCTTACACATTTATCTTCTTTTTGGTGAGAATAAGTTTTACTTTCTCAGAAAATTTCAATTATACAATACAGTGTTATCAACCATAATCAGCATGTTTTACATTAGATCCTCAGACCGTATTCATCTTATAGCTGAAAGTTTGTACCTTTTTACCAGCCTCTCCCTATTTCCCCCACCCCCAGACCCTGGTAACCACCTTTCTCCTGTTTCTATGAGTTTGACTTTTTCAAATATTCCATATATTAGTGGTACCACGCAGTGTTTTTCTGTCTGGCTCATTTCACTCAGCATAATGCCCTCAAACTCCATCCATATTGTCACAAATGGCAGGATTTCCTTTTTTCTCATGGCCGAAGAAAATTTCATTGAGTATACATACCACATCTTCTTTATCCATTCATCCATTGATGGACACTTAAGCTGTTTCCATGTGTTGGCTATTGTGAATAGTGCTGCATTGAACATGGGAGTGCTAATATCTCTTTGAGATCCTGTTTTCATTTCCTTTGGATATACACCCAGAAGTGGGATTGCTAGATCATGATGGGGCATGATTCTTTGTCTGGAAAAGGTTGTAAGATGGCTAAAGCCAGCCAATAGTCAAAGGAGCTGGACACAAATCCAACTTTAGAAGGGTTGCTGGTGAACTTGAAATCAGAGAAAAGAGTAGCAAAGGATCAAAGGCAACATTTGAAGACAAGACAGAGACAAGTTCTCAAAACTGTCACCAATAGCTAGTTGGGTATTAGTTTCTGAATCAAGGAGCCAACCAAACCTTGGAGTGAGAAAATGACACAAAAATAAATCAGAAAACAGGTAAATTGTTGAGGGAAGAGAAAAAAGAAAACAGGAAAATCAGTTGGGAAACTGCTTAAAAATCGTATGCAAGAAATAATATAAACAGCTAACTCTTACTGGGCACAGCACTATTCTAAGCCTGAACAAGTATTGTAAGTATGTCCTACAAACCTATGAGGAAAGCACAATTATAATCCCCACTTAGATGAGAGAACTAAACAAAGAAATTAAACCACTAACCCAAGATCTCACAATTACCAAGTGTCAAAGCAAGGACAGAGTGATGCCGGAGCTTAAGGTCTTCACCACTAGACCTACAGGAGAGGAAAAAGGCCTACATGTAAAGTAACAGTGGTAGGAGGGAAAGGATGGATTTGAAACACATGGTGAAAGTGTAACTGGAAACACTGGGGAACAAGTGGTGGTATTAAGTGAAAACCAGCAAAAGGACAACACAATTCTGCCAAAAGAATAATGGTAACAGTAAGCAAGATAAGAAACAGAGAAGGTCATGAAAGTGGGTTAAGAAAAGATGATGATAGGTTTATTTTAGATATATTGGCTTAAAGTGTCTGAAGACCACAAGCCATGCTGGAATAAAGCTTTATTGTGGATTGATGTCTTTTTGTCAAGTTACCTATATGATGAAATCTTTTGCTTCCCACTTGATTTTTCCACTATTTTCATTACTGTTAATTTGGAACAGAAGAGGTAGAATGATGACTACTTCCAAGAAGCTACATAAAAGTTTAGATAAACAAAAATCTTCTCTTTTTGTCTTTTTTAATGAATGATTTCATGGTTGGTCCCTACTGCAGTTTCTGATAGGAGTCATAAATACCTATTTTCCATGTGCATTGATCTAGAAGTAATATTTGGGCTAAACATGAGTCCAGGCAATGTTGGCTTCTGCTGGTTTCTTTTAAGACACTAAAATGGGAGCCTAACACTTCAAGCGGACTCAATTTTACACTCCACCAGGTCTATAAAATATAGACCATTGCTATGTTATCTGCTTAGGTTGCAAGGTTAAAGCTTAACTTTCTTAGTTTCAAATTGCCTTCTTGCCAGGGGATATAGAGCAGCAAGTGTGATGGGCAAAGTTTTTTTTTACAGAAACACTGACCCATCTTTGCTTGCAAGCTTTCAGAAAAAAAAAAAAAAAAAAACCAGAAAAACAAGTTCTGGAGATGTACTGACAGGGGAAACCTTATTCACCTTTTTGCAAAACACTCTCATTTGAGACTTTGGGTAGAACAACAGTTCCAACTATTACCTTGTAGTGTTCTCTGAATATGCTTGGAGGTAGATATATTCTCCAGTGAGTGTTCCTGAAGGTAATACAAATCACATTTAATTCATCTCAATGACACTGTAAAATTAGTTAATGCTTTAGATGAGCAGATGTTAGAGGGGTCAATGGCAAAGTCATCATCATAATAGCAGAAAGCATGCATGTGGATTTTTATCATACACCATACACTTTGCAAAATCCATACATTATTCCACTTAATCTTCAGTGTTTTTGTTAGTGCTATTATTATCTGCATTTTACAGATGAGGAGACTGAGGATTTGAGATTTTAAGTGACTCACCCCAAATTCCATAGCTACGAAGCAGCGGAGCTGAGACTCAAGCCCATGTCTCTCGATATTCAAGCAGGTCAATGAGGTACAACTCAATAAAAGCGAACAACAGACAGTATACATGCTGCATAGAAGTTTCAGGAGGCCTCTCCTCTGTGAAACCCATTGAGATGAGCCTTAAAGAGAAAAGAGAGAGGCTGATAAGGAAGAAAAGCAGATCATGTAGAGGAGATAGTGTAAGCAGAAGGATTTACGTTGACAATGCAGGCTTTGTTCAGAGAATAGAGAATTGTCCCAGATATTAGATCATAAGGTGTGTGGGAAGAAATGACAGGCAATAAAGCTAGGCTATTGCCTCGAATTTCATTGCAAAAAAATGGTCCTTATTCTCGTGTCAACACCAAACAGAAGAGTATAAAAGGTTCCAAAGGGAGCTGTGTTTTCCAGTGGATCCCATGAACAATAATTGGTTAGCGTTGAGTCTCTGAAAAAAGAAACAACTGAGTACAATTTTTAGGGCAAGGGCTTTGACAACTGATGGAATCACCTTTTTCAACTGCCTTGTACCTCGATTTAGCCATCTAAAATGGGCAAAATTATACTTACCCTGAAGGACTTTTAAATAATTAACTGATAATAATATTTTAAACACTACATGCCAGGCTCTATTTTTACACGCTTTTAACACATTATTTCATTTCGACCTCTTGACAGTTCTTTCTCGAGTCCTATTTTTATGCCCCTTTCATGGATGAAGAAACTGAGGCATAGACTAACTAAGCACTGTGCCCAAGGTCATACAGTTAACAAGAGTCAGAAAAGGGATTCACACTCAAGAAGTGTAGTAACAGAACCCTCACTCCTGAAGATTCTAGAACAAAGCCTCACTAGGAAGTAGGCAATAACTATTAGTTATCATAATTGTTGTCCTTTATTGATCAATACTATATCAATATATTGATATATTGATCAGTTGATAGATTGATACAATATATCAATATTGTATGTCAGTAAGTAATTGAAGCAATCTCTCAAAACAATTTTATGAAATTGAAACAAATTTTATCCTTAGTTAGAAATTTTTAAATGGAAGCTTGGAGAGGTCAAACACATTTTCCAGTGTCAGAATTGAGAAACAGACCCAGCAAAAAACAAAAATCTAGAGCTACTGAATAATTTCCTAGAATGAGGGGTTCCAGGCACCATTCTGCTTTATCATGTGAAGGGTGACACCAGATGTTACTGTAATTAATACTAATACTAATACAAATAATAACAATAACACTGTGATTGAGCGTTTACTATATGCCAGGTACATGTACCTTCTTATTTAATCACTCTATGCTACAATACTGGGTACAATTTTATTCTCATTTCTATGGCATTGAACATATGGGAGCACTCAGGCATGGAATGTTTTACTAACTTATCCTAGTCACACAATAAATGTCCAGCTGACATTTGGACTACACAGTCTAACTTTCTCTGAACTAAGAAACTAGCTTAAACCTAGGAGAAACATAACAAAACCTAGATCACTGCTCAGTTTTCCTAGTACTCTGTTTTAAACATGGCCATGATGGATAATTGTTTTGTGGCAGAATATTACTGCCATCACTGATATTAGCTTGAAAACATTTCCCTAATATATCACCAAAAATTTATTATCACTAAACTTACGCAAATTGTTTTTAACTCCCAAGATAATGAATTCCATTTATACACCCTCTACTAAAGCAACATACAACACAGTAACATCTTATGAATCGGGCATTATATTTTGCATAAATAAAATTTCCAAATGTTTATTCCTTTACAGTAGATGTTATAAATATAACATTTTTAATTAAGAATCTTTTAGAACTGTATCACCTGCATGCTACCTTCTGAAACGGCATAAAATGAAGACAGTTTTCTTCCTAACTAGTAAAGATCAGAATTTGGTCCCTGATTCTTTTACTGTTATTATTATTTGCTGTAATATGCTCAAGCTCCTCTTCAACTTTATGTCCCTTCTTTTGTTCTCAGGTAATCAGCTGTCACTTCTACACTTTACAGTCAGTAAACTTGGGTTTAAGTCCTGAAGTCTATAGCTTCTTATTTATACGTCCGTCATGAGTTACAACATTCCTTCCAACAGTGATTTCCTCATCTATAAAAACAGGGTGACGTTACCTGTACACAGAGTAATCATGATGTTTAGCTATAGTAACGAAAGGGAAAATAACTTTGCTTACTACAAAGAGCCAACCATCAGATGTCAGGTATTATTATGTGACTCAGGGGCTCCTTCTTGTTGGTGGCCCTCCTTCAGCATCCCCACCTGCTCCTGAGGTGGAGTCAGAAGCTTATTAAAATATGAATGCAGTGAGGATGGGGATGCTTATTGACTGTGACAGGACGTTGCAACAGGCATTTGGCAAAGTGCTGCACTAGGAATCAAGGCCCAGTTCTGCCACTGATGTGCCCAGTAGCTTTTGATTTACAACCACTAAATTTAAGACTCTGTATTTAAATGTGCATTTATAAAGTTAAGGGGCTGGATTAAAGGCCACTTTCAATTCTAACTCTATCTTCTGCTTAAAGCCCTTTTGCTACTAATTTTCTGATTCTTGGTTGGGCGTGTCATTTGTAGATAAGTAGGGCATCATCCCCCCTCATTTTCTATGGGACACAGAACAGCAGAATAGTTAATTACGTAAACCCTGGAACCAGTCTTTCCAGAGTTCATACACTGGCTTTTCTTCTTTGTGACCATGAGCAAGTTATTTAATCTCTCTGTGCCAGTGTCTTCATCTATAGAACAGAATATAGCATCCAGAGTATGCTGATGGGGAGTTTATGAGTTAATGTATGTAAATATATTTGTTCTTGCATAGAACAAATGCTGTAAAAAGTGGTTTGCTATTATTATTAGATTTTTAGGACAAACAGGAGAAAGTCTATCAAGTTTCAAGAGAAACTCTTGTTAGGGCATTTTTAATTTAGTGAACTATTATGGGCTTTCTTCATCTCTCTCCATGTTTCACTATGTTTAAAATTTTCTCTTTGATCATAGGCCGTATCAGTTGTTGACTTTCCTGACTAAAATATCCATCTTTTTGGTCTGCCTTTAAGTGAAAGTTCAATCACATTTCTTGTTCCTTCTCCCCCCAACCTCAGCATTTCTATTGTAGATTTTCTCTCTGGGTGTAATGACTGGCAACATAATTTTTATTTCCCCCATTTACCAAAGAGCCAGTTAGACCCTACCACCTATGAAATAATAGTTCCTATCATAAGGGGCTATTCATGAATGGTTGCAGTAATAATATGGTTAATGCTAATAGCATGTATTCCAATAAGGCTATTATATTTTAAAACCTAAGCTTATGTGAAGAGTTACTTATGTTTATAAATAAGGTAGAGACAATCCATTCATAAGTGTTGTGAGAAATAGCTCCATCAATTTTCCTTTAGGCAGTTACATTTTATAAGTGATTGAATTCAATCACGAAATTGCAAAGCAGTTCAAGTTCTCCTGGAATGGAAACTGCAATGTCATTGCCAACAACCACCTCTAACAGAAGACATTCAAAATAACTGGCCATTTTCAAAGTACTTTTCATTTTCCATTTGATATATGAATAATAAATAGGATAAAGTACGAATTATAAAGGGCTTTTTGGGGCCTAATGTACCTTCAGGTCCAGAGTTGAGGAAACACATGTCTGACTAACAAAAACTTGGGGGTACTCATTGTTCACAGTGGTCTGGGAAGTGCTAGGACTCCCGCAGTGCTTCGGATAGGTGTATGGCTTTCTGTTCATGGGCTGTGCGTGATCAGCTTGGAGTTGATCACTCATATACTCTTCTTGTGCACCCGAAAACAGTTCTTGACAGGAAGAGTCAAGAGGGCTCCCAGGCCTTCACATTCCTAAGATTAAGCATTTAAAGTTGGCAAAATGTAAAAATTTTCTTCAGGTTCTGGCCCAGGTTTGAACTCTCCACGCAGAGAAGTCAAATGATGAAACAAAAAGAAGTTGGTGTCAGATCCGAGCTCCCCTGCTATCAACTGTGTAGCTGTGTAAACTTGAGCAAATTCCTTAACTCTTGAAAATCAGTTTCCTCAGCTGATTATAATTCCAACCCCTTTGAGCATTGGGAAGTGTGGAACTAAGGAATGGAGTGCTCAAGGTATATGTCACCTTACCGATGCCTTTACAGGAGAAAGAAAGGAAAGAAAGAATTTACATAGGTGTCATGAACAGTAGCTTTGGAAATTTCTCCCAGGCAGTATCTTTGTCTCAATGTATCAGACTTGGATATTAAACAGGCAATAACATCTCCTCCTTATTCCGGAAGTTCTTAGGAATAGTTTCCAAAGCTATAGTCAAGAATCTTCCAAGCATCTTGTAGTGGAAAGTCAAAACGTGGAGCAAAAGTAGTCAAAGCCTCTCCCAAATCCTGTCACTGGACTAAACTTCTAAATATTTAATAATATGTGTCATTAGATGTAATCATCCTCTCTGTGATGTTATTGCCATACATGTCAAGTCACTATGAAACCAATCTAATAAAGGGTAAACATTGGGAGTAAAGACTCAGAGGGTATTTTTATAAATGAGATAAAGCAATATAAGTCAAGCCAGCTGAATTTTTGGCTAGACAAATCAATTTCAGCTCAAATAGAATTTTAAAGTTATAGTATTTAGGATTTTTTACAATGAAAATGGATACGTTTTTTAAAGAAGAGTTATGCTGTACTGAGAAATGGACCTCCTGTAGATAGACCCACTATGATTGGGATGCTTCAAGTAGTGATTAATTGATTTCACGTTTTTTTAATTGAGCATTTTTAGTCTGCCAAACCAGATGCTGTTGGGCTGGGCTATCCAGTAGTCTGGCAGGTCCCAGGTAGAAGAATGCGGCAACAGTCTTACAATGTTCCCTGGTACGATAAGGCAAGGGCTCATCTCTGAACCAGCTTCTTGGAAGAAGTGACATTATTCTTCATAAACAGTTTTACTTTAACATTACAATCCTTGTTTACAAATGTGTGTCTTAGGAAGGCAGGCCTCACACTCATATTTGTTTGTAAAGCAAGATGTTCTGGGGGATATGGTTTGACCTCGGATAGAGTCAAATTTGCATAATTATGAATTGGGCTGCAATAGGCTTCCACTGTATTTTAAGAGAAGTTGTGAGACATGAGAAAAAGAGGCCTATTATTAAAACTCATACTGTTGATCCCAGGGGATTTGAATTCCAATTTCTAGCCTAAATGTGTCATGGCCTGAGGGGACTGTTAACTCAGACATAAGACATCCTTGGCCCTGAGAGACTGAAACCTAAGTAACAAAGAACAAAAAGAGACAGTCAGGGAAGCTCAAGGGTGTCTGGGTTTGGGAATTTGTCATCTGATTAAAAATAAATCTGTTAGAAGATACATGAATACTGCATACTAGTTGTATGCAGTTTGTCTCAGGATGCAAAAGCAACATTGGAATTAGCAATCCTATTCCAATAGCAAGACGCCTGCATAGTTGCACCTTGGCAGAAACCTGGAGATGATTCAAGAGACCAGGGTGCCACCTGGTTCTGACTTTAATCCACTATGGAGAACAGTATGGAGGTTCCCTTGTATATATGTACTACATCTTCTTTATCCATTCCTCTGTCGATAGATATTTAGGTTGCTTCCATGTCTTGGCTAGTGTAAATAGTGCTGCAGTGAACATTGGTGTGCATGTATCTTTTCAGATTATGGTTTTCTCTGGATATACGCCCAGTAGTGGGATTGCTGTGTCATATGGTAGTTCTAGTTTTAGTTTTTTTTTTTTTTTTAAACATCTTTATTGAAGTATAATTGCCTTACAATGGTGAGTTAGCTTCTGCTTTATAACAAAGTGAATCAGTTATACACATACAATATGTTCCCATATCTCTTCCCTCTTGCATCTCCCTCCCTCCCACCCTCCCCATCCCACCCCTCTAGGTGGTCACAAAGCACCGAGCTGATCTCCCTGTGCTATGTGGCTGCTTCCCACTAGCTACCTATTTTACATTTGGTAGTGTATATATGTCCATGACACTCTCTTACCCTGTCACATCTCACCCCACCCCCTCCCCATATCCTCAAGTCCATTCTCTAGTAGGTCTGTGTCTTTATTCCCGTCTTGCCACTAGGTTCTTCATGGCTTTTTTTTTTTTTTTCCTTAGAGTCCGTATATATGTGTTAGCATATGGTATTTGTTTTTCTCTTTCTGACTTACTTCACTCTGTATGACAGACTCTAACTCCATCCACCTCATTACAAATACCTCCATTTCATTTCTTTTTATGGCTGAGTAATATTCCATTGTATATATGTGCCACATTTTCTTGATCCATTCATCTGTCGATGGACATTTAGGTTGCTTCCATGTCCTGGCTATTGTAAATAGAGCTGCAATGAACATTTTGGTACATGACTCTTTTTGAACTATGGTTTTCTCAGGGTATATGCCCAGTAGTGGGATTGCTGGGTCATATGGTAGTTTTATTTTTAGTTTTTTAAGGAACCTCCATACTGTTCTCCATAGTGGCTGTATCAATTTACATTCCCACCAACAGTGCAAGAGTGTTCCCTTTCCTCCACACCCCCTCCAGCATTTATTGTTTCTAGATTTTTTGATGATGGCCATTCTGATCGGTGTGAGGTGATATCTCATTGTAGTTTTGATTTGCATTTCTCTAATGATTAATGATGTTGAGCATTCTTTCATGTGTCTGTTGGCCATCTGTATATCTTCTTTGGAGAAATGTCTGTTTAGGTCTTCTGCCCATTTTTGGATTGGGTTGTTGGTTTTTTTGTTATTGAGCTGCATGAGCTGCTTGTAAATCTTGGAGATTAATCCTTTGTCAGTTGCTTCATTTGCAAATATTTTCTCCCATTCTGAGGGTTGTCTTTTGGTCTTGTTTATGGTTTCCTTTGCTGTGCAAAAGCTTTTAAGTTTCATTAGGTCCCATTTGTTTATTTGTGTTCTTATTTCCATTCCTCTGGGAGCTGGGTCAAAAAGAATCTTGCTGTGATGTATGTCATAGAGTGTTCTGCCTATGTTTTCCTCTAAGAGTTTGATAGTGTCTGGCCTTACATTTAGGTCTTTAATCCATTTTGAGTTTATTTTTGTGCATGGTGTCAGGGAGTGTTCTAATTTCATACTTTTACATGTATCTGTCCAATTTTCCCAGCACCACTTATTGAAGAGGCTGTCTTTTCTCCACTGTATATGCTTGCCTCCTTTATCAAAGACAAGGTGACCATATGTGTGTGGGTTTATCTCTGGGCTTTCTATCCTGTTCCATTGATCTATATTTCTGTTTTTGTGCCAGTACCAAACTGTCTTGATTACTGTAGCTTTGTAATATAGTCTGAAGTCAGGGAGCCTGATTCCCCCAGCTCCATTTTTCATTCTCAAGATTGCTTTGGCTATTTGGGGTCTTTTGTGTTTCCATACAAATTGTGAAATTTTTTGTTCTAGTTCTGTGAAAAATGCCAGTGGTAGTTTGATAGGGATTGCATTGAATCTGTAGATTGCTTTGGGTAGTAGAGTCATTTTCACAATGTTGATTCTTCCAATCCAAGAACATGGTATATCTCTCCATCTATTTGTATCATCTTTAATTTCTTTCATCAGTGTCTTATAATTTTCTGCATACAGGTCTTTTGTCTCCTTAGGTAGGTTTATTCCTAGATATTTTATTCTTTTGGTTGCAATGGTAAACGGGAGTGTTTTCTTAATTTCACTTTCAGATTTTTCGTCATTAGTGTATAGAAATGCAAGCGATTTCTGTGCATTAATTTTGTATCCTGCTACTTTACCAAATTCATTGATTAACTAGGAGTTTTCTGGTAGCCTCTTTAGGATTCTCTATGTATAGTATCATGTCATCTGCAAATAGTGACAGCTTTACTTCTTCTTTTCCGATTTGGATTCCTTTTATTTCTTTTTCTTCTCTGATTGCTGTGGCTAACACTTCCAAAACTATGTTGAATAATAGTGGTGAGAGTGGGCAACCTTGTCTTGTTCCTGATCTTAGTGGAAATGGTTTCAGTTTTTCACCATTGAGGACAATGTTGGCTGTGGGTTTGTCATATATGGCCTTTATTATGTTGAGGAAAGTTCCCTCTATGCCTACTTTCTGCCGGGCTTTTATCATAAATGGGTGTTGAATTTTGTCGAAAGCTTTCTCTGCATCTATGGAGATGATCATATGGTTTTTCTCCTTCAATTTGTTAATATGGTGTATCACATTGATTGATTTGCATATATTGAAGAATCCTTGCATTCCTGGAATAAACCCCACTTGATCATGGTGTATGATCCTTTTAACGTGCTGTTGGATTCTGTTTGCTAGTATTTTGTTGAGGATTTTTGCATCTATGTTCATCAGTGATATTGGTCTGTAGTTGTCTTTCTTTGTGACATCTTTGTCTGGTTTTGGTATCAGGGTGATGGTGGCCTCGTAGAAAGAGTTGGGGAGTGTTCCTCCCTCTGCAATATTTTGGAAGAGTTTGAGAAGGATAGGTGTTAGCTCTTCTCTAAATGTTTGATAGAATTCGCCTGTGAAGCCATCTGGTCCTGGGCTTTTGTTTGTTGGAAGGTTTTTAATCACAGTTTCAATTTCAGTGCTTGTGATTGGTCTGTTCATATTTTCTATTTCTTCCTGGTTCAGTCTTGGCAGTTTGTGCATGTCTAAGAATCTGTCCATTTCTTCCAGGTTGTCCATTTTATTGGCATAGAGCTGCTTGTAGTAATCTCTCATGATCTTTTGTATTTCTGCAGTGTCAGTGGTTACTTCTCCTTTTTCATTTCTAATTCTATTGATTTGAGTCTTCTCCCTTTTTCTCTTGATGAGTCTGGCTAATGGTTTATCAATTTTGTTTATCTTCTCAAAGAACCAGCTTTTAGTTTCATTGAGTTTGCTATTGTTCCCTTCATTTCTTTTTCATTTATTTCTGACCTGATCTTTATAATTTCTTTCCTTCTGCTGGCTTTGGGGTTTTTTTGTTCTTCTTTCTCTAATTGCTTTAGGTGCAAGGTGAGGTTGTTTATTCGAGATGTTTCCTGTTTCTTGAGGTAGGCTTGTATTGCTATAAACTTCCCTCTTAGCACTGCTTTTGCTGCATCCCATAGGTTTTGGGTCGTCGTATCTCCATTGTCATTTGTTTCTAGGTATTTTTTGATTTCCCCTTTGATTTCTTCAGTGATCACTTCGTTATTAAGCAGTGTATTGTGTAGCCTCCATGTGTTTGTATTTTTTACAGATCTTTTCTTGTAATTGATATGTAGTCTCATAGCGTTGCGGTCGGAAAAGTTACTTGATACGATTTCAATTTTCTTAAATTTACCAAGGCTTGATTTGTGACCCAAGATATGATCTATCCTGGAGAATGTTCCATGAGCACTTGAGAAAAATGTGTATTCTGTTGTTTTTGGGTGGAATGGCCTATAAATATCAATTAAGTCCATCTTGTTTAATGTATCATTTAAAGCTTGTGTTTCCTTATTTATTTTCATTTTGGATGATCTGTCCATTGGTGAAAGTGGGGTGTTAACTACTATGATTGTGTTGCTGTCGATTTCCCCTTTTATGCCTGTTAGCATTTGTGTTAAGTATTGAGGTGCTCCTATGTTGGGTGCATAAATATTTACAATTGTTATACCTTCCTCTTGGATCGATCCCTTGATCATTATATAGTGTCCTTCTTTGTCTCTTGTAATAGTCTTTATTTTAAAGTCTATTTTGTCTGATATGAGAATTGCTACTCCAGCTTTCTTTTGATTTCCATTTGCATGGAATATCTTTTTCCATCCCCTCACTTTCAGTCTATATGTGTCTCTAGGTCTGAAGTGGGTCTCTTGTAGACAGCATATATATGGGTCTTGTTTTTGTATCCATTCAGCCAGCCTGTGTCTTTTGGTGGGAGCATTTAATCCATTTACATTCAAGGTAATTATCGATATGTATGTTCCTATTCCCATTTTCTTAAATGTTTTGGGTTTGTTATTGTAGGTGTTTTCCTTCTCTTGTGTTTCTTGCCTAGAGAAGTTCCTGTAGCATTTGTTGTAAAGCTGGTTTGGTGGTGCTGAACTCTCTCAGCTTTTGCTTGTCTGTAAAGGTTTTAATTTCTCCATCACATCTGAATGAGATCCTTGCTGGGTAGAGTAATCTTGGTTGTAGGTTTTTCTCCTTCATCACTTTAAGTATATCCTGCCACTCCCTTCTGGCTTGCAGAGTTTCTGCTGAAAGATCAGCTGTTAACCTTATGGGGATTCCCTTGTGTGTTATTTGCTGTTTTTCCCTTGCTGCCTTTAATATATTTTCCTTATATTTTATTTTTGACAGTTTGATTAATATGTGTCTTGGCGTGTTTCTCCTTGGGTTTATCCTGTATGGGACTCTCTGTGTTTCCAGGACTTGATTAACTATTTCCTTTCCCATATTAGGGAAGTTTTCAACTATAATCTCTTCAAATATTTTCTCAGTCCCTTTCTTTTTCTCTTCTTCTTCTGGGACCCCTATAATTCGAATGTTGGTGCGTTTAATGTTGTCCCAGAGGTCTCTGAGACTGTCCTCAGTTCTTTTCATTCTTTTTTCTTTATCCTGCTCTGCAGTAGTTATTTCCACCATTTTATCTTCCAGGTCACTTATCCTTTCTTCTGCCTCAGTTATTCTGCTATTGATCCCATCTAGAGTATTTTTAATTTCATTTATTGTGTTTTTCATCATTGCTTGGTTCCTCTTTAGTTCTTCTACGTCCTTGTTAAATGTTTCTTGCATTTTTTCTATTCTATTTCCAAAATTTTGGAGGATCATCCTTACTATCATTATTCTGAATTCTTTTTCAGGTAGACTACCTATTTCCTCTTCATTTGTTAAATCTGGCGTGTTTTGACCCTGCTCCTTCATCTGCTGTGTGTTTTTCTGTCGTCTCATTTTGCTTATCTTACTGTGTTTGGGGTCTCCTTTTCACAGGCTGCAGGTTCGTAGTTCCCGTTGTTTTTGGTATCTGTCCCCAGTGGCTAAGGTTGGTTCAGTGGGTTGTGTAGGCTTCCTGGTGGAGGGAACTAGTGCCTGAGTTCTGGTGGATAAGGCTGGATCTTGTCTTTCTGGTGGGCACGTCCACACCTGGTGGTGTGTTTTGGGGTGTCTGTGGCCTTATTATGATTTTAGGCAGCCTCTCTGCTAATGGATGGGGCTGTGTTCCTGTCTTGCTAGTTGTTTGGCATAGGGTGTCCAGCTCTGTAGCTTGCTGGTTGTTGAGTGAAGCTGGGTCTTGATGTTGAGATGGAGATCTCTGAGAGATTTTTGCCGTTTGGTATTACGTGGAGCTGGGAGGTCTCTTGTGGACCAGTGTCCTGAAGTTGGCTCTCCCACCTCCGAGGCACGGCCCTGATGCCTGGCCTTTCATCCACACGGCTCAGAGTAAAAGGGAGAAAAAATAGAAAGAAAGAAAGAGGCTATAATATAGTGAAGTAAAATAAAGCTATTATAAAGCAGAGCTATACAGACAAAATCTCCCCCAGAAGCATATACATATACACTCACAAAAAAAAGGAAAAGGGGAAAAATTAATATATCCTGCTCCGAAAGTCCACCTCCTGAATTTGGGATGATTCATTGTCTATTCAGGTATTCAACAGATGCAGGCACATCAAGTTGTTTGTGGAGTTTTAATCCGCTGCTTCTGAGGCTGCTGGGAGAGATTTCCCCTCCTCGTCTCTGTTCGCACAGCTCCTGGGGATCAGCTTTGGATTTGGACCCGCCTCTGCGTGTAGGTCGCCTGAGGGCGTCTGTTCCCCGCCCAGACAGGATGGGGTTAAAGGAGCAGCTGCTTCGGGGGCTCTGGCTCACCCAGGCCGCGGGGAGGGAGGGGTATGGAGGAGGCGGGGCGAGCCTGCGGCGTCAGAGGCGTCGTGACGTTGCAGCAGCCTGAGGCGCGCTGTGTGTTCTCTCGGGGAAGTTGTCCCCGGATCACGGGACCCTGGCAGTGGCGGGCTGCACCGGTTCCCGGGAGGGGCGGTGTGGAGAGTGACCTGTGCTCGCACACAGGCTTTTTGGAGGCGGCAGCAGCAGCCCCAGCGTCTCACGCCCGTCTCTGGGGCCCGCGCTGATCGCTGCGGCTCGCGCCCGTCTGTGTAGCTTGTTTAGGCGGCGCTCTGAATCCCCTCTCCCTGCGCGCCGTGAAACAAAGAGGCAAGAAAAAGTCTCTTGCCTCTTCGGCAGCTGCAGACTTTTTCCCGGTCTCCCTCCCAGCCAGTTGTGGTGCTTCAGGCTGTGTTCACGCCGCCAAACCCAGTCCTCTCCCTGCGATCCGACCGAAGCTGCGCCTCAGCTCCCAGCCCCGCCCGCCCCGGCGGGTGAGCAGACAAGCCTCTCGGGCTGGTGAGTGCTGGTCGTTGGCGCCAATCCTCTGTGCGGGAATCTCTCCGCTTTGCCCTCCGCACCCCTGTGGCTGCGCTCTCCTCCGTGGCTCCGAAGCTCCCTACCTCCGCCACCCGCAGTCTCCACCCGCGAAGGGGCTTCCTAGTGCGTGGAAATCTTTCCTCCTTCACAGCTCCCTCCCACTGGTGCAGGTGCCGTCCCTATTCTTTTGTCTCTGTTATTTCTTTTTACTTTTGCCCTACCCAGGTACGGGGGGAGTTTCTTGCCTGTTTAGAGGTCGGACGTTTTCTGTCAGCGCTCAGTGGGTGTTCTGTAGGAGCAGTTCCACGTGTAGATGTATTTCTACTGTATCTGTGGGAAGGAAGGTGATCTCCGCGTCTTACTCTTCCGCCATCTTCTCTCCTGCCCTCCTAGTTTTAGTTTTTTAAGGAACCTCCATACTGTTCTCCATAGTGGCTATACCAATTTACATTCCTACAAACAGTTTAGGGCAGTTGCCTTTTCTCCACACCCTCTCCAGCATTTATTGTTTGTGGACTTTTTATAATGGCCATTCTGACTGGTGTGAGGTGATACCTCATTGTAGTTTTGGAATCTAATTTTTAAAAAATGATACAAATGAATTTATTTACAAAACAGAAACAGACTTACAGATGTCTAAAACAAACTTATGGTTACCAAAGGGGAAATGTGGTGGGGAGGGATAAATCAGAAGCTTGGGATGAACATTCACACACTACTATATATAAGATAGATGACCAACAAGGACATACTGTATAGCACAGGGAACTCTACTCAGTATTCTGTGATAACCTATAAGAGAAAAGAATCTAAAAAAGAATGAATATATGTATACGTATAACTGAATCATTTTGCTGTACACCTGAAACTAACACGACATTGTAAATCAACTATACTGCAGTAAAATTAAAATTTTTAAAAATTAAAATAAAATAAAAGGTTGGACTTTAGGGTGCCAGAGACAGCTGTCTGCTTCATTACTAACTAGTCATCCGAACTTGAACAATTTACTTAGACTCTTTCTCCAAGCCTCAGTGTTCTCATCTATAAAATAGGGATGATAGGGTGCTATAAAGATTAAATGATATGATTGGCTAGACTACCCAGTGCTCACTGGGCTCACTGTGAATAGCAAGACCTGCTTTTACTGGAGTTGTATGTCTTTTGAATATAGGTGCATATATTAGTCAGCTCGGGCTGCCATGACAAAATGCCACAGACTGAGTGGTTTAAACAACAGAAATTTATTTCTCACAATTCTGGAGGCTGGAAGTCTAAACTCAAGATGCCAGCTGGGTTGGTTTCTCCTGAGGCCTCCCTCCCTGGTTTGCAGATGGCTGCCTTCTCGCTGTGTCCTCACATGGCCTTTCCTCCGTGCCTGTGTATCCCTGGTGTCTCTCTCTCTCTTCTCATAAAGACGCCATTTGTATTACATTCGGGTCCCACCCTTATGACATCATTGAACTTTAATTATCTTCTTAAAGGTCACATCTCCAAATCCAGTCATATTGGAGGTTACGCCTTCAACATACAGATTTTAGGGGGGCATAATTCAACCCATAACAAGGCCAGAAGTCAGACTGCAGTAGATTAAAAAGAGTACAGGAGGTAGGAAATGGACCCAGTGGATATAGTCAACCTTTCTGAGACATTTGACAGTGCAGGAGAGGAGAGAAAAATGTTATTTTTAATCATTGTTATTTCTGTCAGTATTGAGAGAGAGTTTGGCAAAGTAGAAAAAACATAAGGTTTGGCATCAAAGACTTGGGTATAAATTCTACCTCTGTCTTTTCTCCTATGTAACACCTGGTCACTCATTTCTTCACCACTGTGAGACTCAGATTCCCCATATGTAAAAAAATGGATAATTCTACCCCATTGCGGAGTTATTGTGAGGATTAGAATTATATCCATAGAGCACTTAGCCCATCTCTTGGCATATAACGAACTTAATAAATGTTAAGCACTGTATTAAAAACCCCCCAGAGTGCATGCTTTTAAATGGTGGCTGAGTCACACTGTGAAGTTCCCAGTCCTACGAGGAATCATGCTGTGCTCTCCGCAGAGCTTGCCTCCCAAATCAGCATCTTGATTGGGTTAGGTGGTGTTGCTTTTATAACTTATGATATGCTGGTGATTGCGGATGATTTCAGGTGTGTTTTTAGAGCTTGTCAGCCTTCTGGAAATAGAAACAGCCCTTTGGCAGGTAGGAGTCATTAAGAAGTAAGGTGTCAGTCAGCTAGGAAAACAAGAGTCTGCAGGCAGACTCTTCAAGGGTGGTGCTCTGAATACTGCACGTGACGCTCATCCCATCACACATGCTTAACTCAATTACACGGACCCTCCGGCCCTGGTTCTTTTGTCTCAGTCTCAGCATCTTCAAGTCTGAGCCAGCTGGAGGAAGAAACCTTGTCGGTAGTGTGATTTTGACTGCTGTGTTGTAACAAAGGCTGAGAAGTTAATGTGCTATTTTGTTTCTTTCCAGTGGAAAGGTCATTAGGGTTAGAGGAGGTTATACTATGATTGAGAGATTGCTCAGAAAATCTGATTAAAATTTCCTCTACTTTTGCCCATGCTGTGTTTCTCAGAACAATGCATAGAGAATACTGTGATTCCAAAGAAAGCATTCAAGGTCCACCAGCTGTCCACAAACCCCAGTTTGAGAAATAATTTTCTAGAGGGCAGCTAAGGTTCAAGGGGCTCCAAGGGGATTGAAACTTCAGCGGCAACATCATTTGTTAATTGATTCACTTATTTTGTGTGTGTGTGTGATTTTATTTTATTTATTTTTTTTAAACACCTTTATTGGAGTATAATTGCTTTACAATGGTGTGTTAGTTTCTGCTTTATAACAAAGTGAATCAGTTATACATATACATATGTTCCCATATCTCTTCCCTCTTGCATCTCCCTCCCTCCCACCCTCCCTATCCCACCCCGATAGGTGGTCACAAAGCACCGAGCTGATCTCCCTGTGCTATGCGGCTGCTTCCCACTAGCTATCTATTTTACATTTGGTAGTGTATATATGTCCATGACACTCTCTCACCCTGTCACATCTCACCCCTCCCCCTCCCCATATCCTCAACTCCATTCTCAAGTAGGTCTGTGTCTTTATTCCCGTCTTGCCACTAGGTTCTTCATGACCTTTTTTTTTTTTTTTCCTTAGATTCCATATATATGTGTTAGCATACTGTATTTGTTTTTCTCTTTCTGACTTACTTCACTCTGTATGACAGACTCTAACTCCATCCACCTCATTACAAATACCTCCATTTCATTTCTTTTTATGGCTGAGTAATATTCCATTGTATATATGTGCCACATCTTCTTTATCCAGTCATCCGATGATGGACACTTAGGTTGCTTCCATGTCCTGGCTATTGTAAATAGAGCTGCAATGAACATGGTGGTACATGACACTTTTTGACCTATGGTTTTCTCAGGGTATATGCCCAGTAGTGGGATTGCTGGGTCATATGGTAGTTCTATTTGTAGTTTTTTAAGGAAACTCCATACTGTTCTCCATAGTGGCTGTATCAATTTACATTCCCACCAACAGTGCAAGAGGGTTCCCTTTTCTCCACACCCTCTCCAGCATTTATTGTTTCTAGATTTTTTCATGATGGCCATTCTGACCAGTGTGAGATGATACCTCATTGTAGTTTTGATTTGCATTTCTCTAATGATTAATGATGTTGAGCATTCTTTCATGTGTCTGTTGGCAATCTGTATATCTTCTTTGGAGAAATGTCTATTTAGGTCTTCTGCCCATTTTTGGATTGGGTTGTTCGTTTTTTTGTTATTGAGCTGCATGAGCTGCTTGTAAATCTTGGAGATTAATCCTTTGTCAGTTGCTTCATTTGCAAATATTTTCTCCCATTCTGAGGGTTGTCTTTTGGTCTTGTTTATGGTTTCCTTTGCTGTACAAAAGCTTTTAAGTTTCATTAGGTCCCATTTGTTTATTTGTGTTTTTATTTCCATTTCTCTAGGGGCTGGGTCAAAAAGGATCTTGCTGTGATTTATGTCATAGAGGGTTCTGCCTATGTTTTCCTCTAAAAGTTTGATAGTGTCTGGCCTTACACTTAGGTCTTTAATCCATTTTGAGTTTATTTTTGTGTATGGTGTCAGGGAGTGTTCTAATTTCATACTTTTACATGTACCTGTCCAATTTTCGAGCACCACTTATTGAAGAGGCTGTCTTTTCTCCACTGTATATGCTTGCCTCCTTTATCGAAGATAAGGTGACCATATGTGTGTGGGTTTATCTCTGGGCTTTCTATCCTGTTCCATTGATCTATATTTCTGTTTTTGTGCCAGTACCAAACTGTCTTGATTACTGTAGCTTTGTAATATAGTCTGAAGTCAGGGAGCCTGATTCCCCCAGCTCCATTTTTCGTTCTCAAGATTGCTTTGGCTATTTGGGGTCTTTTGTGTCTCCATACAAATTGTGAAATTTTTTGTTCTAGTTCTGTGAAAAATGCCAGTGGTAGTTTGATAGGGATTGCATTGAATCTGTAGATTGCTTTGGGTAGTAGAGTCATTTTCACAATGTTGATTCTTCCAATCCAAGAACATGGTATATCTCTCCATCTATTTGTATCATCTTTAATTTCTTTCATCAGTGTCTTATAATTTTCTGCATACAGGTTTTTTGTCTCCTTAGGTAGGTTTATTCCTAGATATTTTATTCTTTTGGTTGCAATGGTAAACGGGAGTGTTTTCTTAATTTCACTTTCAGATTTTTCGTCATTAGTGTATAGAAATGCAAGCGATTTCTGTGCATTAATTTTGTATCCTGCTACTTTACCAAATTCATTGATTAACTCTAGGAGTTTTCTGGTAGCCTCTTTAGGATTCTCTATGTATAGTATCATGTCATCTGCAAATAGTGACAGCTTTACTTCTTCTTTTCCGATTTGGATTCCTTTTATTTCTTTGTCTTCTCTGATTGCTGTGGCTAACACTTCCAAAACTATGTTGAATAATAGTGGTGAGAGTGGGCAGCCTTGTCTTGTTCCTGATCTTAGTGGAAATGGTTTCAGTTTTTCACCATTGAGGACAATGTTGGCTGTGGGTTTGTCATATATGGCCTTTATTATGTTGAGGAAAGTTCCCTCTATGCCTACTTTCTGCAGGGCTTTTATCATAAATGGGTGTTGAATTTTGTCAAAAGCTTTCTCTGCATCTATTGAGATGATCATATGGTTTTTCTCCTTCAGTTTGTTAATATGATGTATCACGTTGATTGCTTTGCGTATATTGAAGAATCCTTGCATTCCTGGAATAAACCCCACTTGATCATGGTGTATGATCCTTTTAATGTGCTGTTGGATTCTGTTTGATAGTATTTTGTTGAGGATTTTTGCATCTATGTTCATCAGTGATATTGGCCTGTAGTTTTCTTTCTTTGTGACATCTTTGTCTGGTTTTGGTATCAGGGTGATGGTGGCCTCGTAGAATGAGTTGGGGAGTGTTCCTCCCTCTGCAATATTTTGGAAGAGTTTGAGAAGGATAGGTGTTAGCTCTTCTCTAAATGTTTGATAGAATTCGCCTGTGAAGCCATCTGGTCCTGGGCTTTTGTTTGTTGGAGGATTTTTAATCACAGTTTCAATTTCAGTGCTTGTGATTGGTCTGTTCATATTTTCTATTTCTTCCTGGTTCAGTCTCAGTAGGTTGTGCATTTCTAAGAATCTGTCCATTTCTTCCAGGTTGTCCATTTTATTGGCATAGAGTTGCTTGTAGTAATCTCTCATGATCGTTTGTATTTCTGCAGTGTCAGTGGTTACTTCTCCTTTTTCATTTCTAATTCTATTGATTTGAGTCTTCTCCCTTTTTCTCTTGATGAGTCTGGCTAATGGTTTATCAATTTTGTTTATCTTCTCGAAGAACCAGCTTTTAGTTTCATTGATTTTTGCTATTGTTTCCTTCAGTTCTTTTTCATTTATTTCTGATCTGATCTTTATGATTTCTTTCCTTCTACTAGCTTTGGGGTTTTTTTGCTCTTCTTTCTCTAATTGCTTTAGGTGCCAGGTTAGGTTGTTTATTCGAGATGTTTCCTGTTTCTTGATGTAGGCTTGTATTGCTATAAACTTCCCTCTTAGCACTGCTTTTGCTGCATCCCATAGGTTTTGGGTCGCCGTGTCTCCATTGTCATTTGTTTCTAGGTATTTTTTGATTTCCCCTTTGATTTCTTCAGTGATCACTTCGTTATTAAGTAGTGTATTGTGTAGCCTCCATGTGTTTGTATTTTTTACAGATCTTTTCCTGTAATTGATATCTAGTCTCATAGCGTTGTGGTCGGAAAAGATACTTGATATGATTTCAGTTTTCTTAAATTTACCAAGGCTTGATTTGTGACCCAAGATATGATCTATCCTGGAGAATGTTCCATGAGCACTTGAGAAAAATGTGTATTCTGTTGTTTTTGGGTGGAATGGCCTATAAATATCAATTAAGTCCATCTTGTTTAATGTATCATTTAAAGCTTGTGTTTCCTTATTTATTTTCATTTTGGATGATCTGTCCATTGGTGAAAGTGGGGCGTTAAAGTCCCCTACTATGATTGTGTTGCTGTTGATTTCCCCTTTTATGGCTGTTAGTATTTGCCTTATGTATTGAGGTGCTCCTATGTTGGGTGCATAAATATTTACAATTGTTATACCTTCCTCTTGGATCGATCCCTTGATCATTATATAGTGTCCTTCTTTGTCTCTTGTAATAGTCTTTATTTTAAAGTCTATTTTGTCTGATATGAGAATTGCTACTCCAGCTTTCTTTTGATTTCCATTTGCATGGAATATCTTTTTCCATCCCCTCACTTTCAGTCTGTATGTGTCTCTAGGTCTGAAGTGGGTCTCTTGTAGACAGCATATATATGGGTCTTGTTTTTGTATCCATTCAGCCAGCCTGTGTCTTTTGGTGGGAGCATTTAATCCATTTACATTTAAGGTAATTATCGATATGTATGTTCCTATTCCCATTTTCTTAAATGTTTTGGGTTTGTTATTGTAGGTGTTTTCCTTCTCTTGTGTTTCTTGCCTAGAGAAGTTCCTGTAGCATTTGTTGTAAAGCTGGTTTGGTGGTGCTGAACTCTCTCAGCTTTTGCTTGTCTGTAAAGGTTTTAATTTCTCCATCACATCTGAATGAGATCCTTGCTGGGTAGAGTAATCTTGGTTGTAGGTTTTTCTCCTTCATGACTTTAAGTATATCCTGCCACTCCCTTCTGGCTTGCAGAGTTTCTGCTGAAAGATCAGCTGTTAACCTTATGGGGATTCCCTTGTGTGTTATTTGCTGTTTTTCCCTTGCTGCTTTTAATATGTTTTCTTTATATTTAATTTTTGATAGTTTGATTAATATGTGTCTTGGCGTGTTTCTCCTTGGGTTTATCCTGTATGGGACTCTCTGTGTTTCCAGGACTTGATTAACTATTTCCTTTCCCATATTAGGGAAGTTTTCAACTATAATCTCTTCAAATATTTTCTCAGTCCCTTTCTTTTTCTCTTCTTCTTCTGGGACCCCTATAATTCGAATGTTGGTGCGTTTAATGTTGTCCCAGAGGTCTCTGAGACTGTCCTCAGTTCTTTTCATTCTTTTTTCTTTATTCTGCTCTGCAGTAGTTATTTCCACTATTTTATCTTCCAGGTCACTTATCTGTTCTTCTGCCTCCGTTATTCTGCTATTGATCCCGTCTAGAGTATTTTTAATTTCATTTATTGTGTTTTTCATCGTTGCTTGGTTCCTCTTTAGTTCTTCTACATCCTTGTTAAATGTTTCTTGCATTTTGTCTAGTCTATTTCCAAGATTTTGGATCATCTTTACTATCATTATTCTGAATTCTTTTTCAGGTAGACTGCCTATTTCCTCTTCATTTGTTAGGTCTGGTGTGTTTTGACCCTGCTCCTTCACCTTCTGTGTGGTTTTTTGTCTTCTCATTTTGTTTATCTTACTGTGTTTGGGGTCTCCTTTTCGCAGGCTGCAGGTTCGTAGTTCCCGTTGCTTTTGGTATCTGTCCCCAGTGGCTAAGGTTGGTTCAGTGGGTTGTGTAGGCTTCCTGGTGGAGGGGACTAGTGCCTGTGTTCTGGTGGATGAGGTTGGATCTTGTCTTTCTGGTGGGCACGTCCACGTCTGGTGTTGTGTTTTGGGGTGTCTGTGGCCTTATTATGATTTTAGGCAGCCTCTCTGCTAATGGATGGGGCTGTGTTCCTGTCTTGCTAGTTGTTTGGCATAGGGTGTCCAGCCCTGTAGCTTGCTGGTCGTTGAATGAAGCTGGGTCTTGATGTTGAGATGGAGATCTCTGAGAGATTTTCGCCATTTGGTATTATGTGGAATTGGGAGGTCTCTTGTGGACCAGTGTCCTAAAGTTTGCTTTCCCACCTCAGAGGCACAGCCCTGATGCCTGGCTGGAGTACCAAGAGCCTTTCATCCGCGTGGCTCAGAATAAAAGGGAGAAAAAAATAGAAAGAAAGAAAGAGGATAAAATAAAATAAAATAAAGCTATTATGTTAAAAAATAAGAAAAAAATTATTAAGAATAAATTTATTAAGAAAAAATTTTTTTCAATTTTTAAAAATAGATTTATTAATTTTTATAATAAAAAATAAGGAAAAAATAAGAAAAAATCTATTAAGAAAAAAATTTTAATTTTTTAAAATAAAAAATATGAAAACACTTATTTAAAAAAATTTTTTTTAATTTCTAAAAATAGAAAATAAGGAAAAAATTATTAAGAAAACATTTATTAGGAAAAAAAAAAAAAAAAAATGGACGGACCTAACCCTAGGAGTAATGGTGAAAGCAAAGCTATACAGACAAAATCTCACCCAGAAGCATACACATATACACTCACAAAAAAAGGAAAAGGGGAAAAATTAATATATCCTGCTCCCAAATTCCACCTCCTGAATTTGGGATGATTCGTTGTCTCTTAAGGTATTCAACAGATGCAGGCACATCAAGTTGTTTGTGGAGCTTTAATCCGCTGCTTCTGAGGCTGCTGGGAGAGATTTCCCTTTCTCTTCTTTGTTCATACAGCTCCTAGGGTTCAGCTTTGGATCTGGACCCGCCTCTGCATGTAGGTCACCTGAGGGCATCTGTTCTTCGCTCACACAGGACGGGGTTAAAGGAGCAGCTGATTCGCGGGCTCTGGCTCACTCAGGCGGGGGGAGGGAGCGGTACGGAGGAGGCGGGGCGAGCCTGCGGAGGCAGAGGCGTTGTGACATTGCAGCAGCGTGAGACGCGCCGTGCGTTATCCCGGGGGAAGTTGTCCCCAGATCACGGGAGCCTGGCCATGGCGGGCTGCACTGGCTCCCGGGAGGGGCGGTGTGGAGAGTGACCTGTGCTCGCACACAGGCTTCTTGGTGGCGGCAGCAGCAGCCTTAGTGTCTCCTGCCTGTCTCTGGAGTCCACGCTGACAGCCGCAGCTCGCGCCCGTCTCTGGAACTCGTTTAGGCGGCGCTCTGAATCCCCTCTCCTTGCGCACCGCGATACAAATAGGCAAGAAAAAGTCTCTTGCCTCTTCGGCAGCTGCAGACTTTTTCCCGGACTCCCTCCCGGCTAGCACCGAAGCCCGCGCCTCAGCTCCCAGCCCCGCCCGCCCCGGCAGCTGAGCAGAGAAGCCTCTCGGGCTGGTGAGCGCTGCTCGGCGCCGAGCCTCTGTGCGGGAATCTCTCTGTTTTTCCCTCTGCGCCCCTGTTGCTGTGAGATCTGCGCTGATAGCCGCGGCTCACGCCCGTCTCTGGAGCTCGTTTAGGCGGCGCTCTGAATCCTCTCTCCTTGTGCACTGCGAAACAAAGAGGCAAGAAAAAGTCTCTTGCCTCTTCGGCAGCTGCAGACCTTTTCCCGGACTCCCGCCCGGCTAGCTGTGGCGCACTAGCCCCTTCAGGCTGTGTTCACGCCTCCAACCCCAGTCCTCTCCCTGCGATCCGACCGAAGCCCGAGCCTCAGTTCCCAGCCCCCGCCCGCCCCGGTGGGTGAGCAGACAAGCCTCTTGGACTGGTGAGTGCTGGTCGGCGCCGCTCCTCCATGCGGGAATCTCTCCGCTTTGCCCTCCGCACCCCTGTGGCTGCGCCCTCCTCCGTGACTCCGAAGCTTCCCCCCCTCTGCCACCCGCAGTCTCTGCCCACGAAGGGGCTTCCTGGTGTGTGGACACCTTTCCTCCTTCACGGCTCCCTCCCACTGGTGCGGGTTCTGTCCCTATTCTTTTGTCTCTGTTTTTTCTTTGTTCTTTTGCCCTACCCAAGTACGTGGGGATTTTCTTGCCTTTTGGGAGGTCTGATGTCTTCTGCCAGCGTCCAGTGGGTGTTCTGTAGGAGCAGTTCCACGTGTAGATGTATTTCTACTGTATCTGTGGGAAGGAAGGTGATCTCCGCGTCTTACTCTTCCGCCATCTTGCCCCTCCTCCTGATTCACTTATTCACCCATCCCCCAAATAATTTTTGAGGAACTCTGGGGTATTAGACTCTATGTTAGGTCCAGAGGATATACAGATCTGTTAAGACATTGCTCCTGTCCTCATGGCACTCACAATGAGGAAGACAGACATGAACAGATCATAAATGTAATTAGTGTTTTACATGCTATATGAGAGGTAGGTAAGACGTGAGAACTCTGACCAGGGACCCATCAAGTTCTGCATGGTGGAATAATTGGAAAGGCTTCAGAAAGAAGGCAGTAATATTTAAATGGGATTATAAAAGATATATGTATTTCAATTGGAGGAAAAAGGAAAGAGGAATATTTTAAGTTGAGGAAATTATACTGTAAATGATTCAAAAGATGCTTTCATCAAGACATTTTCAAGAAAGCAGAGTCTTTCCATCTGTTATTGTCTATTTATATTAGGTCTATTCCGTGGCATGTATTTCTGCATTGGCAACTGCAATAACTTCAACACAGTCCAATGCACTGGATCAACAGAAATTTTATGGAGGACCATCTTCCTACATCCTCTCAAGCTCAGGACCCATTGAGTAGAATCAACCCATCCAGTCCAAAGAACAAAAAAGAAAATTGAAAAAACTCCATTTTAGCTTTTTAAATTTTCCCCATAAAACCCAACCTGAGGTCAGTTTTTTAATGCCTAGCTGCCTTTTCTCAGCTACTTTTAGCCCTGTGCAAATTCTTTAGGTACACACTGCACTTAGTTCCTCATCAAGTTTATCCTTGTCAGCTCAGAGTTTATTCTTGGCCTGCCCATCTTTTCATAGCCTTTTATTATTCTTATCCCCCCATCACTATTCTGCAGCTTTTTCATATCATTGTTCCAAAATAAACTATTATAATATGAAAAGTACAAAACAAATATTTGCTTTTATCTCCTCTTCCTCACTTTGACAAACACAACCTTTCCAAGGATTTATTTCATTGCCTTTATTGGTCTTTTGTAAACTGCTTGAGGGCAGTAATTAAGACACACCAAGATTAGGGTTCCACTGACTTTCTTTTCCCTGATAAGTGAGAGCTCTGGCCCCTCACTGCCCTCAGAGTGTCAGGGCAGTAAGTAGGCACAGATGTTAACGAGAGGCAACATCATTAATTATCAAAAATTATGTGACTTTTGTAGTCAAAAATGTCTAAATTTCCAACTAACACATGAGCCATGGAATCAGGAGTGTGTGGCCCTGAGACGAGTTGATGAGAAGATGTTCTCCTGAGCCTCAGCTGTCTGAGTTGGGAATCTGTAGCTAAGAGTAAGGGATATAATGGAGAGAAGCCATGGCTTCAGTACTGGCCCTGGATGTGAGGAGTTCCTTAGCTGAGGTGTAGACTGGACCATGGCAGGAAGAATCTCTTAGGTCTCCATTGGGCCCCACTGCAAAGCAGCTGAAATTACTTAAGGATGCTATACTTTGAGACCTGGGCACCCAGATCCTAATATATCCCAATATCTCCCGACTTGCATTCTACAGGACCCTAAGACACAGATGAAGATGTTAGCAGAGGTTACTTGTGGGGAGAAAGTTCAGTGGACAAATACCATTTGGGGTCAATGGGTTAAACAAATTTAAACAGAATTCTTTGTTGCAAATCCTCCCAAAACCTTTATATTCCAGTGTTTTGCTCCCAAACTACATTAAACTTTACCAAATTTACCAAATTTACATGGACACAAAATTCTTTTCTTTGTGTAGAGCATCTTTGAGAAATCATAGTGTGAATATAATTCACAAAGCAAAGTATAATATTTCAGCATTTATCCGTAGCTATGGATTCCCTTGGCTGCAAAGTAGGGTGTAGCCAGAAGTTCCCTGGGCTCCTGTCCATCCAGTGTGCACCTATGAAGACTGGGTTTATGCCAGTCAAACTGGCAGCTGAGTACTTGACTCCTTTCAGCACCTGATCGCTCTGCTTTATTTGTAGCCCCAGGCAAAACATTTGATTTTAATGGAATCTTCAGAGTGTATTTAGCAGAGTCCTATCTCACAGTTGCATGATACAAGGGTGGTACAGACTGCTATCAAACTAAAATTCCATTTTTGTAACTAGTGCTTGATATATACACACATTTGAAGGGTTAAGATTTTCCATGATTTTTACACTTTTCAAACTGTACTGTAAAAATGTTCATAGTGTGGTGTCTGATGACTAGAAAGTTTGAAAAAATATTATATAGAATTAGCTTAATACTGTATACTCTGGGAAATGTAAAGACTGTTATTAGCAGTGTGAGAATCCTTCCTCTGGAAAAATCAGACATGCAGTAAACATTTCATTCCATTTTCCTCTGTTGCTGTGTATACACATTGGAGAGCAGTGGCCGTTCTTAAGACTTTGGTTTTCCTTCACAGACAGCGTGGAAGATGAACTGGAGATGGCCACCGTCAGGCATCGGCCTGAGGCTCTCGAGCTTCTGGAAGCCCAGAGCAAATTTACCAAGAAGGAGCTCCAGATTCTTTACAGAGGATTTAAGAATGTAAGAACTTTCTTTTTGACTTTACCTTCACACAGTTCTCAGAGGAGCACTGAGAAACGAGAGGGAAAAGGGGAAAATGTGCAGTTCTGTGAGAGCCCCATCCTATGTACACTTCTTATAGATCTTTCCTAGATATGAAAATTGTTGATATCCATTTGGGCTTTGGTTCACTTTGGTACGCCATTGCTTGTACAATCAAACAAGGATGAGTACAGAAGAAAGGTTTACTTTATTCAATTTCTAGTTGGGATTTTTTTTTTCCTTTTCGGTTATATCGACATCATTTCAATAAGCTCTAATTGTCTATAGGACTAATTGACTATAGATTGGAGCCTATCAAGGAACTCCACTCCTAGCATTGCAGAAAAGTCATGATAAGTTTGATAATTTCTAAAAGAGCACGTTACCCATGACTCTGAATGACAGGTGTCTGTAGGTAGTCCCTCCTTTCGGTTCTCTGTGATCCAGGTGCACCTATCAGGCTCCTTCCTGAGTGAATCATCATCAAGAAGAGTGATAGTCCTTGCACACCAGAGGGTGAGGGTGAGAGGCAAGGAGTGGGCTGGGCAATCTGTCAGGCACACACTCCTAGTGATGCCTTGGTATATGCTCAGGATTAAGCTAGTTACCGCAGGGTATTCGAAAGCCAGAGGAGATATGCTTCTGTCCTCAAGGAGCTAATGGTCTGAATAGGCAGAGAACACTCGCCCTCATGAATTTATTTGAAAGTAATTCATCCTTAAGAGTATTAAATGGTCGTATATTAAGTGGCATACACAGCCCAAGATGTGTTACGTTCTTACACATATATAAACCGTAGTTACATATGCTACAGGTGTCCCTCGAGATCCTAGTGAATTGCTTCGATTCCTCCTCAAATCCAGCCCCTAACAGCCCCCATTCCATGGTCTGTAGGAATCTATAGAGTCCGAAGATTTCTGCTAATTCCATCCTCTTCAAATGTGTCCACCTCAATGCTATCTCTGTCCAACCTCATGCAGATGATAAACTCTGCCTCTTCTATGGTATCCACACAAAAATTTACTTATAGAATTTGTAATGCTAGTTGCCTTTTCAGAATATTTTTATAAGGTCCCAACATGCATATTGCACACAAACTTCCGCCACCTCTCTGACTCCATGGGGTCTCTCTCTACCCCATTTCTGCTCCTCACTGCCCCCCTTGCCTGGGCTACCTAAATGTTTCCTTCCATTGCTCCTCTGAAACCTGGTCCTCTTCTGACACCCACGCATTTATGGGGGTGGAATGGGTGGGGAGAAAGGTGATATAATGGAGGTGGGTGCTTACCCCACACAGGTAGGACTCATATTACACATCAAGATGTGTAATCTATCAGGATGACACATACAAATAAACAGACCTAAAGACAAAGGGACTTTGAAAATTAGGCTCAAGAATTCTTAGTCATGCCTAGGCTGCAACAGAGAGAGGAAGCACTTACAATGAAACAGCACTGACCACTGACAGCAGCAAACCACTGAACAGTGAGGATGGGGAGGGAGAAGAGGTGAAAAAGACCAAGTCTTGGCTGAAAGTAAATGCTAAGAGAAGGCTCATCGTAGAATAGAATTTCAAAGGCATTCCTGTGAACATCCAAACTCCTTTGCTCTAATTCAGAGATCTTGTGATAAATTTTTTTCTTTATAACAATGGATTATGCATCAGATACAGAATGGTTGCCTAATAAAGAACTTAACCAGCCTCTCAGCGTCCCTGCACTGCTGCTACGTTATCACTCCACTGCCTTCACTGTAGGTCTCCCAGTTTGGGGTCTGGCTGCCTTTCATGCCATTTGTTGCAAATTGGAATCATGATTACTGCCATCATTAACCTTCAGAGCCAGCATCTTCACAGCCTCTCTTCTACAAGTGGTACTTCATGAAAAATTGCCCAGGCTCTGAAGTCTGCATTCATTGCTTTGTTTGATTTTTTTCTTTGCCTGCTTGTCCTCTTTTCTTCCTTTGCTCCACTTCCCTCTCTCTCTCTTTTTTTTTTTTTTATACAGCAGGTTCTTATTAGTCATCAATTTTATACACATCAGTGTATGCATGTCAATCCCAATCTCCCAGTTCATCACACAACCACCCCCACCCTCCGCCGCTTTCCCCCCTTGGTGTCCATACATTTGTTCTCTACATCTGTGTCTCAATTTCTGCCCTGAAAACCGGTTCATCTGTACCATTTTTCTAGGTTCCACATATATGCGTTAATATACGATATTTGTTTTTCTCTTTCTGATTTACTTCACTCTGTATGACAGTCTCTAGATCCATCCATGTCTCAACAAATGACCCAATTTCGTTCCTTTTTATGGCTGAGTAATATTCCATTGTATATATGTATCACATCTTCTTTATCCATTCGTCTGTCGATGGGCATTTAGGTTGCTTCCATGACCTGGCTATTGTAAATAGTGCTGCGATGAACATTGGGGTGCATGTGTCCCACTTCCCTCTCTTTTCCCGACCTCTTTTCTCTCCCCCTTTCCTATCCTCCTGATCCCTTCTCTGTTTCTTCATTCCTCCATTCTCTCCCTCCTCTTTTACCTCCCTTGTCTCTTCTCTGCATCAATTCTTGTCTCCTTTTTTTTTGCCTCTTCCCCTTCCTTCCTATCTTTAATTTTTCTCATCTCTCTTCATTGTCCTTCTGTCCCCCTACCCCGTCCCATGAGATAAATTTCCATCAGACCTGAATGTACCCAAAGTATACTTTATATAATTCTTTAAATGAAAGAACTTCATAGTTTGCTCAGAACGTATTAATCAATATCTCTGATAAAGAAAACGAGTGGCCCTTTAATTTTTATTTCTTTTCCTGTAGTCAGTGTACAGCTCTAATAAATATGCCCTAAAATACAGCAAGAGAGGCCCTAAAGCAGGGCAGCAGCACTTTTATTTTACAGGATGGCAGCAATCTGAAGGATCTTAGCATCAGAGAAAGCAAATCAACTACCCTTGGTTTCCTGAACAACAATTATCTCAAGTCCTTAAGATCAAAACATCATTTCCATGAAAACAATCAAGATATTCATTTTTAATGAAACCTTTTAAAACTCACCATTGTTTAAAAGTTTTTATTTTATTTATTTACTTTTTTAAACAGCAGGTTCTTATTAGTCATCCATTTTATACATATTAGTTCGTACATGTCAATCCCAATCTCCCAATTCATAGCACCACCACCCCCAGCTTTCCCCCCTTGGTGTCCATATGTTTGTTCTCTACATTTGTGTCTCTATTTCTGCCTTGCAAACTGGTTCATCTGTACCATTTTTCTAGATTCCATATATATGCGTTAATATACGCTATTTGTTTTTCTCTTTCTGACTCACTTTGCTCTATATGACAGTCTCTAGGTCCATCCATGTCTCTACAAATGACCCAATTTTGTTCCTTTTTATGGCTGAGTAATATTCCATTGCATATATGTACCACATCTTCTTTATCCATTCGTCTGTCCATGGGCATTTGGGTTGGTTCCATGATCTGGCTATTGTAAATAGTGCTGCAATGAACATTGGGGTGCATGTGTTTTTTTGAATTATGGCTTTCTCTGGGTATATGCCCAGTAGTGAGATTGTTGGGTCATATGGTAATTCTATTTTTAGTTTTTTAAGGAACCTCCATACTGTTCTCCATAGTGACTGTATCAATTTACATTCCCACCAACAGTGCAAGAGAGTTCCCTTTTCTCCACACCCTCTCCAGCATTTGTGGTTTGTAGATTTTCTGATGATGCACATTCTAATGGCTGTGAGGTGATACCTCACTGATTTGATTTGATTTGCATTTCTCTAATAATTAGTGATGTTGAGCAGCTTTTCATGTGCTTCTTGGCCATCTGTGTGTCTTCTTTGGAGAAATGTCTTCTGCCCATTTTTGGATTGGTTTGTTTGTTTTTTTAATATTGAGCTGCATGAACTGTTTATATATTTTGGAAATTAATCCTTTGTCCGTTGATTCATTTGGAAATATTTTCTCCCATTCTGAGGGTTGTCTTTTCATCCTGTTTATAGTTCCCTTTGCTGTGCAAAAGCTTTTAAGTTTCATTAGGTCCCATTTGTTTATTTTTGTTTTTATTTCCATTACTCTAGGAGGTGGGTCAAAAAAGATCTTGCTGTGATTTATGTCAAAGAGTGTTCTTCCTATGTTTTCCTCTAAGAGTTTTATAGTGTCCAGTCTTACATTTAAGTCTTCCATTTTGAGTTTATTTTTGTGTATGGTGTTAGGGAGTGTTCTAAATTCATTATTTTACATGTAGCTGTCCAGTTTTCCCAGCACCACTTATTGAAGAGACTGTCTTTTCTCCATTGTATATCCTTGCCTCCTTTGTCATAGATTAGATGACCATAGGTGCATGGGTTTATCTCTGGGCTTTCTATCCTGTTCCATTGATCTATATTTCTGTTTTTGTGCCAGTACCATATTGTGTTGATTACTGTAGCTCTGTAGAATAGTCTGAAGTCAGTGAGTCTGATTCCTCCAGCTCTGTTTTTTTCCCTCAAGATTGCTTTGGCTATTCGGGGTCTTTTGTATCTTCATACAAATTTTAAGATTCTTTCTTGTAGTTGTGTAAAAAAATGCCATTGGTAATTTCATAGGGATTGCATTGAATCTGTACATTGCTTTGGGTAGTATAGTCATTTTCATAATATTGATTCTTCCAATCCAAGAACATGGTATATCTCTCCAATTGTTTGTGTCACCTTTGATTTCTTTCATCAGTGTCGTATAGTTTTCTGAGCACGGGTCTTTTATCTCCTTAGGTAGGTTTATTCCTAGGCATTTTATTCTTTTTGTTGCAATGGTGAATGGGATTGTTTCCTTAATTTCTCTTTCTGATCTTTCACTGTTAGTGTATAGGAATGAAAGAGATTTCTGTGCATTAATTTTGTATCCTGCAACATTACAAGATTCATTGATTAGCTCTAGTACTTTTCCAGGGGCATCTTTAGGATTCTCTATGTATAGTATCATGTTATCTACAGAGAGTTACAGTTTTACATCTTCTTTTCCAATTTGTATTTTTTTTTCTTCTCTGATTGCCATGGCTAGGACTTCCAAAACTATGTTGAATAATAGTGGTGAGAGAAGACATCCTTGTCTTATTCCTGATCTTAGAGGAAATGCTTTCAGTTTTTCACCATTGAGAATGATGTTTGCTGTGGGTTTGTCATATATGGTCTTTATTATGTTGAGGTAGGTTCCCTCTATGCCCACTTTCTGGAGAGTTTTTATCATAAATGGGTGTTGAATTTTATCAAAAGCTATTGAGATTATCTATTGAGATGATCATATGGTTTTTATTCTTCAATTTGTTAATATGGTGTATCACATTGATTGATTTGCGGATATTGAAGAATCCTTGCATCCCTGGGATAAATCCCACTTGACCATGGTGTATGCTCTTTTTGATGTGTTGTTGTATTCTGTTTGCTATTGTTTTGTTGAGGATTTTTGCATCTATATTCATCAGTGATATTGGTCTCTAATTTTCTTTTTTTGTAGTATCTTTGTCTGGTTTTGGTATCAGGGTGATGGTGGCCTCACAGAATGACCTTGGCAGTACTCCTCCCTCTGCAATCTTTTGGAAGCATTTGAGAAGGATAGGTGTTAGCTCTTCTCTAAATGTTTGATAGAATTCACCTGTGAAGCCATCTGGTCCTGGACTTTTGTTTGTTGGAAGATTTTAAATCACAGTTTCAAATCCATTACTTGTTATTGGTCTGTTCATATATTATATATCTTCCTGGTTCAGTCTTGGAAGGTTATACCTTTCTAAGAATTTGTCCATTTCTTCCAGGTTGTCCATTTTATTGGCTTAGAGTTGCTTGTAGTAGTCTCTTATGATGCCTTGTCTTTCTGCGGTGTCCATTGTAACTTCTCCTTTTTCATTTCTAATTTTATTGATTTGAGTCCTCTCCCTCTTTTTCTTGATGAGTCTGGGTAATGGTTTATCAATTTTGTTTATCTTCTCAAAGAACCAGCTGTTAGTTTTATTGATCTTTGCTGCTGTTTTCTTTGTTTCTATTTCATTTATTTCTGCTCTGATCTTTATGATTTCTTTCCTTCTACTAACTTTGGGTTTTGTTTGTTCTTCTTTCTTTAGTTCCTTTAAGTGTAAGTTTAGATTGTTTATTTGAGATTTTTCTTTTTTCTTGAGGTAGGATTGTATTGCTATAAACTTCCCTCTTAGGAGTGCTTTTGCCGCATTCCATAGGTTTTGGATTGTTGTGTTTTCATTGTCATTTGTCTCTAGGTATTTTTTGGTTTCCTCTTTGATTTCTTCAGTGGTCTCTTGGTTATTTAGTAATGTACTGTTTAGCCTCCATGTGTTTGTATTTTTTACGTTTTTTTCCCCTGTAATTTATTTCTAATCTCACAGCATTGTGGTTGGAAAAGATGCTTGATATGATTTAAATTTTCTTAAATTTACCAAGGCTTGATTTGTGACCCAAGATATGATCTGTCCTGGAGAATGTGCCATGAGCACCTGAGAAGAAAGTGTATTCTGTTGTTTTTGGATGGAATGTCCTATAAATTTCGATTAAATCTATCTGGTCTGTTGTGTCATTTAAAGCTTGTGTTTCCTTATTTATTTTCATTTTGTATGATCTGTCCATTGGTGTAAGTGAGGTGTTAAAGTCCCCCACTATTATTGTGTTACTGTTGATTTCCTGTTTTATAGCTGTTAGCATTTGCCTTAAGTATTGAGGTGCTCCTATGTTGGGTGCATATATATTTAGAATTGTTATATCTTCTTCTTGGATTGAGCCCTTGATCATTATGTAGTGTCCTTCCTTGTCTCTTGTAACATTCTTTATTTTAAAGTCTATTTTATCTGATATGAGTATTGCTACTCCAGCTTTCTTTTGATTTCCATTTGCATGGAATATCTTTTTCCATCCCCTCACTTTCAGTCTGTATGTGTCCCTAGGTCTGAAGTGGGTCTCTTTTAGACAGATATGTACGGGTCTTGTTTTTGTACCCATTCAGCGAGCCTATGTCTTTTGGTTGGAGCATTTAATCCATTCATATTTAAGGTAATTATTGATATGTATGTTCCTATTACCATTTTCTTAATTATTTAGGGTTTGTTTTTGTAGGTCTTTTTCTTCTCTTGTGTTTCCTACTTAGAGAAGTTCCTTTAGCATTTGAAGTAGAGCTGGTTTGGTGGTGCTGCATTCTCTTAGCTTTTGCTTGTCTGTAAAGCTTTTGATTTCTCCATCGAATCTGAATGTGATCCTTGCTGGGTAGAGTAATCTTGGTTGTAGGTTCTTCCTTTTCATCACTTTAAATATTTCATGCCACTTCCTTCTGGCTTGTAAAGTTTCTGCTAAGAAATCAGCTGTTAACCTTATGGGAGTTCCCTTGTACGTTATTTGTTGTTTTTCCCTTGTTGCTTTTAATAATTTTTCTTTGTCTTTAATTTTTGTCAATTTGATTACTAGAAGAAGCTTGAGCATCAGGATTTATAAAGCTTTCCAGGTAATTAAAATGTGTGGCCAAGATTGAGAACCCTTGAACTAGATGTATAAGATCATAGCCATAAAGGTGCTTCTATCACAAACAGAATTGACCTACTTGTGATGAGCCCTCTAATGTCAAATATCAGTGGTTAAACTGGCTACGTTGGAGCCTTATGAAACCCTTGGTGGGTGGGGTGGGATGTGTGTGCAGATGATGACTCTGATGACTCTGATTTAGTTAAATCTGGGGTGATGCTTAATAATCTTTTTTTTAAACTTCTTAGTTTAAACAAAAAAATCCCATTTTAATAAACTGCTAATAGAAGGTCACATTTGAAAAAGACTGACCTAGAAGGTCATACAAGTATCTATATACATGACTCATAAACTTGCTTTGCTGTTCTCTTTCAAAATCAAGCATAACTTCAGTCAACACTAGGTGATAATGAATGGTCTGCTGGGCATTAAGTTTTCATAAGGATATGTCTCTTTGACATTTCCTCTCATTAATAAATAATTTACAGCATATTCTTCCCATTTTTTAAGGCACAGGATGAAAGATGGTTGCAGCTAGGTAGACCTAATATGTTTTGGACACCTGGCTGCTTCCTGTCTCAAATCTTTCCCTGCTTCCTTTTCTATCACTATTTTGAATTGTAATAGGTCAAAATATCCTTTACATTCAAATACATCTTTAAAGTATCACTTTAATAATTGTTAATGTCATTCTTCCCTAAAAATGTTAAGTGTTAATATTCTTTTTACCTCAAAATGCAAGATGTTTGTATTAGTTTTCTATTGTGTGTTACAAATTACCACATATTTAGTGACTTAATGAAATGCACATTCATTATCTCACAGTCTTCAAGGTTGGGAGTTCAGAAATGACTTACCTGGTTCCTCTGCTTGGGGTCTCATAAGGATACCATCCAGGTGTTGGTAAGGCTGCATTTCTCTTTGGGTTTAGGAGTCCTCTTCTAAGCTCATGGGGTTGTTGGCAGAGTTCATTTCCTTGTGGTTGTACTTCTGAGGTCCCCACTCTTGTGCTAGCTGTCAACCTGGAGCCACTCATCTCCTAGAGGCCTCCTGTAGTCCTTTGCCAATGGCGCTCTCACAGACTCTTTCATAGCACGGAAGCTCCCTTCTTCAAAGCCAGCAAGAGAGATTCTCTCTACTCAGCTAAAGCAGAGTCATATAATGTAACATAATCGTGGAACTAACATCTCCTCCCATCACTCTTGTACATCCCAGCACTCAAGGCAAGGGGATTAAAAAGGGCATGATTTATGGGGAGTCACATTTACATGGTGTCCATCACAGTGGTCTTTGTGAGGAGGCAGGAACCCTTATGGAGTAAAGCTGCTAAATTTGGTCTGAAGTCACATTTCAAGCACAGTTAATACCCCCCTCAGTTTTGTGCCTGCAAACCAGACTTCTCCTGAGGGATTTTACCAAAAGTGACACCAACCTTCCCCCCAGTTTCTACAAGAGATTTGATGTTATGGGCAAAGGAACCAGTAAAAGGGGAGAGTTCTTTGATGGGGCTTTTCCACCCAACTCAAAGGGTTTGAGAACGTCTGCACTTTAAAAATACATGAAGGAAATTGAGGATGAAATTACAGGGATCTACATTTTTGACAAAGTACATGTACATAAAAAGCTCTAAATCCCACTTACGGTGGAGGGGAGAGGGGGGAGTTAGGCACATGCATGGGAAAGAGTGGGATAGGTGGTTAGGATAGAGAAATAAGCTGCTCATAGTATGAGGCAATTTCTCTTTCGTCATGAGCCCTCAGAGTTATTCTTTTTTCTTTTTAACAACTTTAATAGAGTATAATTGCTTTACAATGGTGTGTTAGTTTCTGCTTTATAATAAAGTGAATCAGCTATACCTATACATATATCCCCATATCCCCTCCCTCTTGCGTCTCCCTCCCACCCTCCCTATCCGACACCTCTAGGTGGACACAAAGCACCAAGCTAATCTCCCTGTGTTATGTGGCTGTTTCCCACTAGCTATTTATTTTATATTTGGTAGTGTATATGTGTGTCCATGCTTACCCAGCATGGGTATATGTGTGTCCATGCTTACCCAGCGTGGGTAAGCTTCGTCCCAGCTTACCCTTCCCCCTCCCCGTGTCCCCAAGTCCATTTTCTATGTCTGCGTCTTTATTCCTGTCCTGCCCCTAGGTTCTTCAGAACCATTTATTTTTTAGATTCCATATATATGGGTTAGTGTACAGTATTTGTTTTTCTCTTTCTGACTTACTTCACTCTGTAAGACAGACTCTAGGTCCATCCACCTCAATAACTACAAATAACTCAATTTTGTTTCTTTTTATGGCTGAGTAATATTCCATTGTATATATGTGCCACATCTTCTTTATCCTTTCATCTGTCGATGGACACTTAGGTTGCTTCCATGTCCTGGCTATTGTAAATAGAGCTGCAATGAATATTGTGGTACATGACTCTTTTTGAATTATGGTTTTCTCAGGGTATATGCCCAGTAGTGGGATTGCTGGCTCATATGGTAGTTCTAGTTTTAGCTTTTTAAGGAACCTCTATACTGTTCTCCATAGTGGCTGTATCAAATTACATTCCCACCAACAGTGCAGGAGGGTTCCCTTTTCTCCATATCCTCTCCAGCATTTATTGTTTGTAGATTTTTTGATGATGGCCATTCTGACCATTGTGAGGTGATACCTCATTGTAGTTGTGATTTTCATTTCTCTAATGATGAGTGATGTTGAGCATCCTTTCATGTATTTGTTGCCAATCTGTATATCTTCTTTGGAGAAATGTCTATTTAGGTGTTCTGCCCGTTTTGGGGTTGGGTTGTTTGTTTTTTTGATATTGAGCTGCATGAGCTGCTTGTAAATTTTGGAGATTAATCCTTTGTCAGTTGCTTTGTTTGCAAGTATCTTCTCCCATTCTGAGGGTTGTCTTTTTGTCTTTTTGTGGTTTCCTTTGCTATGTAAAAGCTTTTAAGTTTCATTAGGTCCCATTTTTTTATTTTTGTTTTTATTTTCATTTCTCTAGGAGGTGGGTCAAAAAGGATCTTGCTGTGATTTATGTCGTAGAGTGTTCTGCCTATGTTTTCCTCTAATAGTTTTATAGTGTCTGGCCTTACATTTAGGTATTTCATCCATTTTGAGTTTATTTCTGTGTATGGTGTTAAGAAGTGTTCTAATTTCATTCTTTTACATGTAGATGTCTGGTTTTCCCAGCACCACTTATTGAAAAGGCTGTCTTTTCTCCATTGTATATTCTCGCCTCCTTTATCAAAGATAAGGTGACCATATGTGTGTGGGTTTATCTCTGGGCTTTCTATCCTGTTCTATTGATCTATATTTCTGTTTTTGTGCCAGTACCATACTGTCTTGATTGCTGTAGCTTCATAGTATAGTCTGAAGTCAGGGAGCCAGATTCCTCTAGCTCCATTGTTCTTTCTCAAGATTGCTTTGGCTATTCAGGTCTTTTGTGTTTCCATACAAATTGTGAAATCTTTTCTTCCAGTTCTGTGAAAAATGCCAGTGGTAGTTTGATAGGGATTGCATTGAATCTGTAGAAAGCTTGGGGTAGTATAGTCATTTTCACAACATTGATTCTTCCAATCCAAGAACATGGTATATCTCTCCATCTGTTTGTATCATCTTTAATTTCTTTCATCAGTGTCTTATAGTTTTCTGTATACAGGTCTTTTTTCTCCTTAGGTAGGTTTATTCCTAGGTATTTTATTCTTTTTGTTGCAACGGTAAATGGGAGTGTTTCCTTAATTTCTCTTTCAGATTTTTCATCATTAGTGTATAGGAATGCAAGAGATTTCTGTGCATTAATGTTGTATCCTGCTACTTTACCAAATTCATTGATTAGCTCTAGTAGTTTTCTGGTGGCATTTTTAGGATTCTCTATGTATACTATCATCTCATCTGCAAACAGTGACAGTTTTACTTCTTCTTTTCCGATTTGGATTCCTTTTATTTCTTTTTCTTCTCTGATTGCTGTGGCTAAAGCTTCCAAAACTATGTTGAATAATATTGGTGAGAATGGGCAACCTTGTCTTGTTCCTGATCTTAGGGGAAATGGTTTCAGTTTTTCACCATTGAGAACGATGTTGACTGTGGGTTTGTCATATATGACCTTTATTATGTTGAGTTAAGTTCCTTCTATGCCTACTTTCTGAAGTTTTTTTCATAAATGGGTGTTGAATTTTGTCAAAAGCTTTCTCTGCATCTATTGAGATTATCATATGGTTTTTCTCCTTCAATTTGTTAATATGTTTTATCACTTTAAGTGATTTGCATATATTGAAGAATCCTTGCATTCCAGGGATAAACCCCACTTGATCATGGTGTATGATCCTTTTAATGTGTTGTTGGAATCTATTTGCTGTATTTTGTATTTTGTTGAGAATTTTTGGATCTATGTTCATCGGTGATATTGGCCTGTCGTTTTCTTTCTTTGTGATATCTTTGTTTGGTTTTGGTATCGGGGTGATGGTGGCCTCATAGAATGAGTTTGAGAGTGTTTCTCCCTCTGCTATATTTTGGAAGAGTTTGATAAGGATAGGTGTTAAATCTTCTCTAAATGTTTGATAGAATTCTCCTGTGAAGCCATCTGGTCCTGGGCTTTTGTTTGTTGGAAGATTTTTAATCACAGTCTCAATTTCAGTGCTTGTGATTGGTCTGTTTATATTTTCTGTTTCTTCCTGGTTCAGTCTCGGTAGGTTGTGCTTTTCTAAGAATTTGTCCATTTCTTCCAGGCTGTCCATTTTATTGGCATATAGTTGCTTATAGTAATCTCTCATTATCCTTTATATTTCTTCAGTGTCAGTTGTTACTTCTTTTTCATTTCTAATTCTATTGATTTGAGTCTCTCCCTTTTTTTCTTGATGAGTCTGGCTAGTGGTTTATCAACTTTGTTTACCTTCTCAAAGAACCAGCTTTTGGTTTTATTGATCTTTGCTATCATTTCCTTCATTCCTTTTTCAATTATTTCTGATCTGATCTTTATGATTTCTTTCCTTCTGCTAACTTTGGGGGGGGGTTTGTTTCTTCTTTCTCTAATTGCTTTAGGTATGAGGTTAGGTTATTTATTTGAGATTTTTCTTGTTTCTTGAGGTAGGATTCTATTGCTGTAAACTTCCCTCCTAGAACTGCTTTTGCTTCATCCCATAGTTTTTGCATCACCCTGTTTTAGTTGTCATTTGTTTCTAGGTATTTTTTGATTTCCTCTTTGATTTCTTCAGTGATCTCTTGGTTATTTAGTAGTGTATTATTTAACCTCAATGTGTTTGCATTTTGTACAGATTTTTTCCTGTAACTGATATCTAGTCTCCTAGCACTGTGGTTGGAAAAGTTACTTGATATATGACTTCAATTCTTTTAAATTTACCAAGGCTTGATTTGTGACCCAAGATATGATCTATCCTGGAGAATGTTCCATGAGCACTTGAGAAGAAAGTGTATTCTGTTCTTTGTGGATGGAATGTCCTATAAATATCAATTAAGTCCATCTTGTTTATTGTAATATTTAAAGCTTGTGTTTCCTTATTTATTTTTATTTTCAATGATCTGTCCCTTGGTGAAAGTGGGGTGTTAAAGTCCTCTATTATGATTGTATTACTATTGATGGCCCCTTTTATGCCTGTTAGCATTTGTGTTAAGTATTGAGGTGCTCCTATGTTGGGTGCCTAAATATTTACAATTGTTATATCTTCTCCTTGGATTGATCCCTTGATCATTATGAGGTGTCCTTCTTTGTCTCATGTAATAGTCTTTATTTTAAAGTCTATTTTGTCTGATATGAGAATTGCTACTCCAGCTTTCTTTTGATTTCCATTTGCATGGAATATCTTTTTCCATCCCCTCACTTAAAGTCTGTATGTGTCCTTAGGTTTGAAATGGATGTCTTGTAGACAGCATATATACGGGTCTTGTTTTTGTATCCATTCAACCAGTCTGTGTCTTTTGGTTGGAGCATTTAATCCATTTACATTAAGGTAGTTATTGATATGTGTGTTCCTCTTCCCATTTTCTTAATTGTTTTGGGTTTGTTATTGTAGGTCTTTTCCTTCACTTGTGTTTCCTGCCTAGAGAAGTTCTTTTAGGATTTGTTGCAAAACTGGTTTTGTGGTGCTGAATTCTGTTAGCTTTTGCTTGTCTGCAAAGGTTGTAATTTCTCCGTCGAATCTGAATGAGATCCTTGCTGGGTAGAGTAATCTTGGTTGCAGGTTTTTCTCTTTCACCACTTTAAATATGTCCTGCCACACCCTTCTGGCTTGGAGAGTTTCTGCTGAAAGACCAGATGTTAACTTTATGGAGATTCCCTTGTATATTATTTGTTGCTTTTCCTTTGCTGCTTTTAATATTTTTTCTTTGTACTTAATTTTTGATAGTTTGATTAATATGTGTCTTGGCATGTTTTTCCCTTGGATTTATCCTGTATGGGATTCTCTGTGCTTCCTGGACTTGATTGAGTATTTCCTTTCCCATATTAGGGAAATTTTCAAGTATAATCTCTTCAAATATTTTCTCAGTCACTTTTTTTTCTCTTCTTCTTCTGGGACCCCTATAATTCAAATGTTCGTGCATTTAATGTTGTCCCAGAGGTCTCTGAGACTGTCCTCAATTCTTTTCTCTCTTTTCTCTTTATTCTGCTCTGAAGTAGTTATTTCCACTATTTTATCTTCCAGTTCACTTATTCGTTCTTCTGCCTCAGTTAGTCTGCTATTGATTCCTTCTAGATAATTTTTAATTTTATTTATTGTGTAGTTCTTCATTGTTTTTTTTGCTCTTTAGTTCTTCTAGGTCCTTGTTAAACGTTTCTTGTATTTTCTCCATTCTATTTCCAAGATTTTGGATCATCTTTACTATCATTATTCTGAATTCTTTTTCAGATAGACTGCCTATTTCCTCTTCATTTGTTTGGTCTGGTGGGTTTTTACCTTGCTCCTGCATCTGCTGCGTATTTCTCTGTCTTCTCATTTTGCTTAACTTACTGTGTTTGGGGTCTCCTTTCTGCAGGCTGCAGGTTCGTAGTTCCCGTTGTTTTTGGTGTCTGCCCCCAGTGGGTAAGGTTGGTTCAGTGGGTTGTGTAGGCTTCCTGGTGGAGGGGACTGGTGCCTGTGTTCTGGTGGATAAGGCTGGATCTTGTCTTTCTGGTGGGCAGGTCCACATCTGGTGGTGTGTTTTGGGGTGTCTGTGAACTTATTATGATTTTAGGCAGCCTCTCTGCTAATGGGTGGGGTTGTGTTCCTGTCTTGCTAGTTGTTTGGCCTAGGATGTCCAGAACTGTAGCTTGCTGGTCATTGAGTGGAGCTTGGTCTTAGCATTGAGATGGAGATCTCTGAGAGAGCTTTTGCTGTTTGATATTACGTGGGGCCGGGATGTCTCTGGTGGATCAATATCCTGAGGTCTCCCAGCTCAGAGTCTCAGGCCTGACACCAGGCTGGGGCACCAAGACTCTGTCAGCCACCCAGCTCAGAAGAAAAGGGAGAAAAAAGAAAGAAAAGGAAAAGAAAAGAAGAGAAGAGAAGAGAAAAGAAAAGAAAAATGTATTAATATAAAAAATAAAAAAAATTATTAAAAATGAAAAATTAATTTAAAAAAAGAAAGACAGAGCAACCAAACCAAAAAACAAATCCAGGTATAATAACAAGTGGTAAAAGCTATACTAAAAAAAAGAAAAAAAGGACAGACAGAACCCTAGGACAAATGGTAAAAGCAAAGCTATACAGACAAAATCACACAAAGAAGCATACACATACACATTCACAAAAGGAGAAAAAGGAAAAGAATATATATATATATATATATATATATATATATATTTAAAAAAAGGAAGAGAGCAACCAAATCAATAAACAAATCTACCAATGATAATAAGTTCTAAATACTAAACTAAGATAAACATAAAACCAGAAACAAATTAGATGCAGAAAGCAAACCCCATGTCTACAGTTGATCCCCAAGTCCACCACCTCAATTTTGGGATGATTCATTGTCCATTCAGGTATTCCACAGATGCAGGGTGCATGAAGTTGATCGTGGAAATTTAATCCTCTGCTCCGGAAGCTGCTGGGAGAAATTTCCCTTTCTCTTCTTTGTTCGCACAGTTCCCGGGGTTCAGCTTTGGATTTGGCCCCGCCTCTGCATGTGGGTCACCTGAGGGCATCTGTTCCCCGCCCAGACAGGACAGGGTTAAAGTAGCAGCTGATTAGGGGGCTCTGGCTCACTCGGGGTGGGGGTGTGGAGGGAAGGGCACAGTATGTGGGGTGAGCCTGCAGCAGCAGAGGTCAGTGTGACGTTGCAAGAGCCTGAGGAGCACCGTGTGTTCTCCCTGGGGAAGTTGTCCCTGGATCACAGGACCCTGGCAGTGGTGGGCTGCGCAGGCTCCTGGGAGGGGAGTTGTGGATAGTGACCTGTGCTTGCACACAGTATTCTTGGGGGCGGCAGCAGCAGTCTTAGCGTCTCATGCCCGTCTCTGGTGTCCACGCTGATAGCCGCGGCTTGCGCCCGTCTCTGGAGCTCGTTTAGGCGGTGCTCTGAATCCTCTCTCCTCTCGCACCCCAAAACAATGGTCTCTTGCCTCTTAGGCAGGTCCAGACTTTTTCCCGCATTCCCATCTGTCTAGCTGTGGTGCACTAGCCCCCTTTAGGCTTTGTTCACACAGCCAACCCCAGTCCTCTCCCTGGGATCTGAACTCTGAAGCTGGAGCCTCAGCTCCCAGCTCCCACCCTCCCTGGCAGGGAGCAGACAAGCCTCTCAGGCTGGTGAGGCCTTTTTGGCACAGATCCTCTGTGCAGGAATCTCTCCACTTTGTCCTCTGCAACCCTGTGGCTGCGCTCTCCTCCGTGGTTCCGAAGCTTCCCCCCTCCGCCACCCACAGTCTCCACCAGTGAAGGGGCTTCCTGGTGTGTGGAAACCTCTCCTCCTAGACCAGCACCCTCCCACTGGTCTAGGTCCTGTTCCTATTCTTTTGTCTCTGTTTTTTCTGTTTTCTTTTGCCCTACCCAGGTACGTGGGGAGTTTTTTGCCTTTTGGGAGGTCTGAGGTCTTCTGCCAGCATTCAGTAGGTGTTCTGTAGGAGTTGTTCCACATGTAGATGTATTTCTGATGTATTTGTGGGGAGGAAGGTGATCTCCATGTCTTACTCCTCCGCCATCTTGAAGCTATCCCCCTCGGAGTTATTCCTGAGGCTTTTGTAGACTGACTGTATGACCTTCAGTAAATCACTTCATCCCTGGCAGCTTCTGTTTCCCTGTCAGCAAATTGGGGTTTAAGATCTTCCTTTCCAATCATGAAGGGAGGTTGGTAATAAATGGTTTTGTTCTGCTCTTGAAAGAGTCAAAAAAAGTCTTCCTTAAGTGCAAAGTATTACTCATGTACTCTAGAATCTAGGTAGAAGAACAGAGTTAAAGTGTTCCTATGCCCTAGCAGAGTTTTCTATCAGACTTCCAAGAAGCAGGGCTTTCTGAGGAGAAGGTTGTCTACAGGTCTATGCAGATAAACATGGCAGCCCTTCTGAATCCCAGGGGCTGGCGTGGTGCACATGCTCTCCTGGGCTTGAACCTTTCAACTGCCATTTCTTACCTTGAGCAAGTAGTTTAGCTTCTCAGGATATCAAATTTTCATTTGAAGACTCAGAATTTTAATACTGATGTAGATGAGAAGAGGATGAGAAATGTTTTGCATAATCCCTTCCATTTAGAGTGTGAAAAATAGACATTAGAGCCCTTCAGCTTTTTCCTCTCATTCTTCTAAGTACAAAAGTAACTAAAATTCATAAGGAAGATCATGATGTCATCTTTAAGTATATTGCCTTAAGCATGAGTTTACATTACATATATTCTGTGGCAATTGGACACTTCTTGGTTTATTTGTTTCTTTTTTATCTTAACCTAATTAAGTGCCATGCGAAACATTTGAAATCGTACTAGGGGTGTAAATTGAGATATGTAAGTGTCCTACATACAGTCAACTCCCCATTCCACCTTGCTGGAGGTAACTACTCTTAATATTCTTCTTTATTCTCCTAGATACTTTTTACAGGCATGTATTTATGCATGTGTGGCTGGGGCAGGGGGAGTTTCTCTCTTTTTTTTTTTGGTTATTTTGTCTTGTTTTGTTAACTTTTTATTTTACATTAGAGTATAGTTGATTAACAGTGTTGTGTTAGTTTCAGGTGTACAGCAAAGTGATTCAGTTATACATGTACAGATTCTTTTGACATATATCCTACAGATAAATAATTTTTAGTTGACGATGAGCAAGTAATCGTGAGCATTTAACTTTACTTTCAAATAACCATTATACCTATGTTGATCAGGAGTTCCCTGTTTTGGGACACTGCGATCTAGTGGGTTGACACTCCAAATCTCAGCCTCCTCTTTGTTTGCTTGGGAATCCCCATAGGAAAGGAAGCAGCTTAAGCACTGCCCTCTACTCCATCCTTGTTTCAAAGAGGAATTTACCCTTGAAGGGCTTTACCAACCCTTCCCCTCACCAAGACCTACCACTCCCCCTCTCCCTCTACCAAAAAAAAAAAAAAGAGAGAGAGAGGGAGAGACAAAGAGAGAGAGAGAAAGGAAAACCTCAAGAAAAAAAGGAAGTAAAAGTACACTGAAGACCCTAATTTTTGTTTGATCTATGAGCTTCCTGAAGACCAAATTGTGAGCATGATTCATCTCAATATTCTCCACTCCCAATTCCAGGCGTCTGGCTCATGGTACCACTCAGTATTTGATTTTGGGATTAAAGTACTAGACCCTAATCACAGATCAAAGTCACCCTGCATCATCCATATAATGCCTAACTTTTAAAATTGTTTTTACTTTCATTAAGTGAAATATGTATGCAGGATACTTAACTCATCTTTACCTCCTGAACCTGTCTTTTCTCAATAAATGTTACCTCCACTCATCCAGTCACCTAGAAACACAGATGTCTTCCTGGATTCTTCCCTTAGAATCTCCTGCATCTAACTATTCTAGAAGCTTGGTCAATTTGCCATTCTTTGTATCTCTCATATCTATGCCTTCCTTTCCCTCTACACTGCCATTTCCCCTCACACACAGAGGCCATCTCTCACCTGTATGACCATACAGCCTCCCAGTCTCCTGGCCATCCTTGCAAGCAGACCTTTCTAAGGACAGCAGTCTCAGTCCTGAAATGGTAACTCATCCCTACACAAAACTGCACATATTCTGGAGTAAAATGTCAATGTGACTAGATTCCAGTTCTGGTTACCACTGGGCAAGATACTTGACCGCTATGGGCTTCACTTATGTCATCTGCAAAACTGGAGAAGCAGCATCTCACAGGTGTTTTGCAGAGATAATGGATGTAAAGCACAGAGCACAGAACCTGTCTCATGAAAACACTCCAAATGTAGCTATTATGATTATTACTCCCATTAACATTATTATCATTAGCACCACTGTCATCGTGCTGCTTCTCTGAATCATGTTACTGTCTAGAAGCTTTTTCTTAAAATGTCTTTGCCCACACCCTTCCCTAAGGACACACTGGGAAATAGTGCTCTTTATTTTTGTTTCATTTTACTTTGTCTTTTGAATTCTTGGGGAAACCGACCTAGTATTTCTCCTAATGACTTCCTGACTGAGATTTTGTGAAAATCAATAGAGATAACATAAGTTGAGATGTTTTAAACATAAAATGCTACCTAGAGATGCAGGTAATTTTAAAAAACAACTTACATAAAAACAGCCTTCATAGAAAGCAAACATTCCCTAGAAGCACTACTAAAATCTTCTAAATTTTTATCCATTTACCCACAACAATGCTGTAAGTAAGATCAAATTTTATTTTTCTCTCAAGTCACAGTTGGGTTGGTCCATGCTGATGGGGCAGTTCTGCTCCATCAGGGCATTCAGGGATCCAGATTCCTTCTAGCGCATTGCCCTGCATCCCTTGGCTAGGCTACTGGCCCCATGTGCATTGTGCAAACTAGGTCATTTTCATGTTAATGTCCTGAGGGGAGGTGAAAGAGACATAGACCAGAGGCACATGGTTGTCTAGATTAGAGTTAGAGATAACACAAAGGTTTTAAATATATATATATATATATATATATATATATATATATATATATATATATATATATATGACTTTCATTTACATCCCATGGGCTCACTAGTCACCTAAGCTGCCAGGGGAAGCTAGGAAATGTAGTCTCTAGCTGGACAGCAGTGTATGTTGATAGAGGGAGAATCTGGATTAGCAGACCAACCAGTACTCGGCAAAAATCAATAAAACTTCCTTCTACTGAATTTTTCTAGAGAATCATACAGATTTCTTAAGTTAGTTCAATTCATCCTCCTGAGGCAAATTTTTTTAGTCTGGGAGTAATGTGTCTACTGACCTCAAACTCACATATCCCTTGAGGGATCAAGATTTGTTAAAAATAATAATAATGTCTCTGTCTTCTGAATGCTTCGAGCCTTGCTACTTCCCTTAGCATTGTATCAGAAATGCATACATAGCAAGTTCAAAAGCTGCTTCCTCTAAGGATCTGTGAATACAATTTGTTGTACGTGGAGCCAAGTGTTCACAGCACAGAACCCAACACAGGGTGGTGGTGAGATGCTGTGTGGATCAACTTTAACAGCATTGCTCCTTCGTATTCTTTTTAGAAGCACTAACTGGTTCACACAGATACATCACTGGGAGCCCAATAAATAATGTTTCAGGTTCAGTACATGCTCCCTAAAGAGCCTGCTGTGCAGCTTTAGACGTTTTGTGGCTAAAACGAACAATAAATCCGGGACAACATTCATCACTGCAAGCTCCTGGCAGTGAACCTACCCCATAAAGTCAGATCCTTTTCCATTTTTTACAATTCCACTTCAACGTGTTCATTAATATAAGCCTAACTGACAATTATTCCAGTGACCCTGGCAGGCGTTCAGATCCTCATTAAAATAAAATAAGTTGCCAAAACTTTGTCTTTCAATGCTGCATTTGAGTTGAGTGTATTAGACTATAAATCCTCTGAAATCTGTGTTGAATAATTTAACTTGAGGGAAATACAAAGAAATGTGTCAAAAGAAAATGTGATAGAATCAGTAATTTCCTTATCTATGCACATTCTAATGAATTATGCCTAATTTATGACATTCTAACTCCCATAGAATTTTAGGCAATTGAGTCAAAACTTCACATCTCAAGCTCCTGCTGGTTGTGAATACTTCCCACAAACATATATGGAACACCAATCCTTTACTGAATACTCACTATATACCAAGTACTTTGATAATATTGGATATATATTTATGAATAAAAGAGCATTGTCCTCAACTCATAGACACTAGAGTTTGGTGTAGAAAGTGTATAATTAATAAGAAAGGGTAAAATAATTAAGTGCAAACTGTGGTATATTTAATGAAGGAAAAGGACAGAATTCTGTGAGTGAGATTCATGTGGACACAGGGGACCTAGAAGGTGTGATGGTTAATTTTTACTTGTTGACTGAGTTAGGCCTTGGTTCCTGGTTGTTTAGTCAAACATCAGTCCCGGTGTTGCTGTAAAGCTATTTTTGTAGGTGTGATTAACCTTGTAGGTGTAAGTAAAGGAGATGACCCTCGATAATCTGGTTAACATCACCCAATCGATTGAAGGCTTTAGGAACAAAATCTGAATTCTGCCTCAAGACTGTAACAGAGAGTTTCCAGCCTACCAGCCTGCCCTACAGATTTCAGACTTGCCAGTCCCACAATCCCATGAACTAATTCCTTAAAATCCTCTCTCTCTCTCTCTCTCACGTGAACGCAGTTCTGTTTCTCTGAATGGCTCTAACTCAGTGGTCCCCAACCTTTTTGGCACCAGGGAGGGTTTCATGGAAGACGATTTTTCCACAGACCGGGGGCGGGAGGGGGGGATGGTTCAGGCGGTAATGCCAGCAATGGGGAGCGATGGGGAGCGATGGGGGGCAACAGATGAAGCTTAGCTCGTTCACCCACCGCTCACCTCCGGTTCCTAACAGGCCACTCACCAGTACTGGTCCACAGCCCCGGGGTTGGGGACCCCTGCTCTAACTGATACAGAAAGCCTTTCTTAAGTCCAGGTGTTTTATGTCATCCCTAAAGAGAGAACCACTCATGAAACCAGCAAGGATAAAGCGATCCCCAGTTGAAGAAACAGCAAGTATGAACGTCCTAGACAAGAAAGGGGAGATTAACATGACTGAGGTTGAAGGAGAGAGGGATTTATAAGATGAGGCCATCAGGGGGGCATGGAACAAGTCACACAGAGCCTTGTAGGCTAGATTGTTCAGAGTGTGGTAAGAAGCCATTGATAGTTTAAGTAGGGGAGTAACATGACCTGTGTTTTGGCAGATAAGGGGTTTGGTCAAGGAGGAAGGATGAAGAAGAGAAAAGCAGTACGGAAGATATTGCAGGAGTCTAGCCAAAATATAATGGTGACTTGGATTAAAAATTGTGGTATTTGAGATGTAAATGAGTGAAAGAGTTTGATCTGTATTTTGGAAATAAAAATGACAGAATTTGATGATGGATTGGAAGTGACCAGTAGAGAAAGAGAAACAGTACAGATGATTCCAAACTTTCTGACTTAAGCAAATGGACAGATATGGAAGCCGTTTGCTAAGACACAGAAAACAGGGAGAAAAAATGCTGAGTGGGAATGGGGTGTTAAGAGTCAGGGGTCAAAAGTTCAGATTTAGTCTCATAAAGTTTTATAAGTTACTGTGGTTGGATATATGATTACAGAGCTAAGAGGGGAATTTTGGGCTGAAGGTATAAATTTAAGAGTCACCAGCATACAAGGTCATAAGAATGGATGATTAGTAAAAATTATAGTGAAACTAACATGCATTGAGTACATATGGTGAAATAAGCTCTGTTCAATGTACTTTAGAGGTAATTAATTGCCTTCATTCTCTTAGCAGACCTATGAAGTAAACTTTTTAAATAAAGAAACTGAAGCACAGAATGGTTAAGTGACTTTCCCAGGGTCACACAGCTAGGAATGAACAAGTCTGGAATTTGAACCAATGTACTCTAGCTGCAGAGTCCATGCTTTTAACCATTGGGAATGACTGAAAAGAGAAAAGAGAGGAGGATTCAGCCTTAGGGTGTGGGGAACTCTGACATTTAGAAGATCAGTAAAGGAGATGAGGCAGAGACAGCAAAAAAAATACTGAAGAACAGAGATATGGCAGTAAAGCCAGGAGAATGTGGGATCACATCAGCCTAGAGACCATAGTCCTCCAAGAAGTAAGAAATGTGTTGACTGATGCTAAGCGGGCAAGCAAGAAAGGAATATAAGGATGGAGAAGTGTCTATATCAGTTAGCGCTCTTGGATGGTAAGCAACAGAATCCTAGCCTGCTTAACAGGAGGGAAAAAAAGAAGTCTTTGGAAGGATCTAGGGCAGCTCACAGAACTGAATGAAGACACAAGCACCCAAGCCCTGTAAGAGAGAAACACTGGGGAAGCTCCAGGGAGAGTCAGGAGTAAACTAATGGTGGTGGCCACAGTATTCACTGAACTACAACTACATCTCTTTCAAACACCCCTCATTCTCTATGTTGAAGCCATGTTGGGCTCCTTTCAGTTTCCTAGGCACAAGTTCTTTCCAGAGAAATAATCAAATTCTGACCCCTGCAGGAGGAAATGTGGAGGCAGGGCCTCTGCTTGGCTGGGAGAGTTGGGAGCACAAAACTGTGCCTGCCAACTTTTCCTGCCTTTGGGCTGCCTTCTCCTCTTCTCCCAAAATCTTGTCTACAGGTTACATTTTTTTTTTAACATCTTTGGAAAAAAATAACTTGCAGTGAAGAACTTCTGGTTCTTTCTGCTCTTACAGCCTTTTCACATGTTAGTTTCTGGGACACACTTTCCCTATTATTTAGTAGGCATGGTTCTTCCTATGGCTTTCAATAGCATCTTAAATCTTGCCTCCCCTGATCACATGTCTATGTATCACATGTCTGTGTAGGTCAAATCACTACTCCCAGATACACTCTATCACTGCACCCAGTTTGTTCCTTTCTCAGCATTTATCATCATCGGTAATAATAAATTAACTTGTTTATTTGTTTTCTGAATCCCAATGAGATGGGATATTAATGAAGGCAGGGCCACTGATGTTTGGGTCACCCACTTATACTCAGTACCCAGTACTTTTCCTGGGACAGAATAGGTTTTTGATGAGTACTTTTTGCTTGAATAAATGAATATGTTCAAGACACCTCAGGTAACTCCCTCCTTAACCATGAACAGGGCTGTGGGCACTCTGTAAAGGGCCCCTGGGGCTAAATCTCAGCCTCAGAGGATTCCTCTTGGCTAATTCTTCCCTTTAGAACCTGCTTACCGTGTTATGGTATCTCTGGTCTCCGTTCCTGGTTTCTGGGTTCTTTTCCAACCTTTTAGTTGTACTCTCTGTGGAGATCTAGATTCTGGATCCCCTCACAAGCTATCTTCCAGGTATTCTTGGATTCCAGGACCTGTAGCCCTGCACAGGACACACCCTTCCCTTCACCAAACACCTAGTTTAGGGGTGCTTCTCTGGCTCTATGTGTCTGCAAAAAGGTTTGGAACAAGGAGATACAAAGATTAAGGAAACAATGCTCTGTCTTCAAATGCTTTACAAGCTAATTACAAAATAAGCATCGAGTCTAAAAATCTATCTGCAAATAAGAAATACTTTTAAAACACCATTTGTGAGCATTACCTCATTGTAATTGAGGTTAGCAACTTTGAGAAAAGAGTTAGTATTTGAGCCAATCTGATCAAGTTAATCACCATAAAAATTAATTTGCATAAATGACCAATTTACATGGTACCAAACCATGTTAGAGAAATGGGTAGAAATATATCAGAGTTAATAGGTTATGGAAAACTTCAGGAATGGAAGGGCAAAGCTGGAGAACTAGCAGGGGGCAAATATGACCCATAAAGGTTTTGAGAATCATCATTGAAATACCTTAAGGGGAAAAGGGAGAATCATGTCACCAAATAAGGTGTGTTGTTAATATGTTAATAAAGCTTGATGTATAGTGTGCACTAAACATTATCTTAAAATGCTTTAACATACATTAGGTTATATCATTTCAAAGCCATATCAAGGGAAATATTAACATTTTGTGAAAGAGGAAATAAGGAGCAGCACATTTGTAAGAATAACCCAGAATCACAAGCTATTTGGTGACAGAACCAGGACTCAGACATAGTTTTGGCTTTTTTGTCAGTTTCATTTTGTCATAGCAACATCTACTCACCATAATAAAAGAAAGGGTGCCTTTAAAAACCACTGAGGAGCATGACAGGACCATTTCACTAGAATAGATAAAGTTACTTCAGAAGATTAACTCAGCCTCTTGACCCTTTCCTTCTACTATTCAAAGACCCTTGTTTAACAAACAGAAATGTACAGGAGTTCAAATATCACCTACCAAATCATTCAAGCTAATGGATCTTATTTTTTAAGCATTCAAATAGGTCAAAAAGAGAATAAGCAAACCCTTTTTTTCCCCCAATGTGAATTTTAAACCCCTCTAGGTAGGCCTATGTACAAACGAATTTCTATTCTCATTTTTAATATATCATCTATTGATTGTCAAAAAATTCTGAAGGAAACTTGCATAAAACATGTATAATATGACCAGTATAACATATATTATAGATTCCATAACATTAAGGAAAGGAGAAAACTTAATTTTCCAAAACTGTAGGCCAAGAGAGGAACTGCTATTTGACATCACATTTAGTCATTAACTTCTCAAAAGCAAACTATTCAGCCTTTTTTTTTTTTTTTGAACTGGTTTTGCATAAATGCGCAATGACACTTTCTCTTATTATTATTATTTTTTTCTTTTTAGGACCTCTCAGCATAGTTCCTAGTTATAGCCCTTCAACTTTAGGCAGTTATCTAGTTATTTAGTCTAAACATTTAGCTTTCTAAACGTTATTCTCTGTCTTGTGCCAAAAAGAGATCATAAAAAGATTTGTTGAAATATCTAGAAAAAAGAAAGAACATAAAATATTCCAGGCAGTAATTTAGTTCCTTATCACCAAGAAAGTAAATAATATAACTTCTGCAGTTAAAATACATGTTTGGATCATCTTACCAAAAATGTGGTCCAATACAGAGCTCTTTATGAAAAAAACAAAAACAAAAACAAAAACACCTAACTAGGGCTTCCCTGGTGGCACAGTGGTTGAGAATCTGCCTGCCGATGCAGGGGACATGGGTTCGAGCCCTGGTCTGGGAAGAGCCCACGTGCCGCGGAGCAACTAGGCCCGTGAGCCACAATTACTGAGCCTGCGTGTCTGGAGCCTGTGCTCTGCAACAAGGGAGGCTGCGATAATGAGAGGCCCGCGCACCGCGATGAGGAGTGGCCCCCACTTGCCGCAACTAGAGAAGGCCCTCACACAGAAACGAAGACCCAACACAGCCATAAATAAATAAATAAATAAATAAACAAACCCAAAGATTAAAAAAAAACAAAACAAAACACCTAACTAAACATTATTTGACATAAACAAATTCCAGGAAAGGGTATGATTAGTCCCTTTGTGGTGTATTGTTACAGCTCGTGGTCTGTAATTATGTTAGGACTCTGAGTCCCCATATGTTATCCGTGGTGACTGGAAGTGGGGTAGGCAATACTGTTTTTCATGGAACTAATTGTTGATTAAACACATTTTAATACGCCATATGCAACTGAGCAATTTACTGCTTGTCAGCGCAGAATCAAGGCACCATGTAATCTGTGCAATGAAGCAAATGCTAATCATACCTACTTGGTTTCTTCTGGAACTCCACATAAAACCTCATATTAGTTCCCTAATGGAAGGCAAGCCTATTACTGAACACACTTTGTATTATCATGAATAAGTGCTACTGATTTATTGGATAGATTGCATTTATTGAAAACGGAATGGAGCATGCAGTTAATTACTAGTTTTTCCTAATTAATTAGAGTTTTATGTGACTAGAATATTCTTCAGCTGATCATAGTGCTCTCTGCTAGAGTCAGATGCAGGTGGTATTTGAAGTGAGGCCATCCCGGCAGCACCATGCACTGCCCTCCTCCGTGCATCACTAGAACTGGAGATTTAGGGAGGACGTGTGCTTCAGCGCATAGGTGAGGAATTGAGAGCCACCTAATCTTGAATTCCAATCCCAGCTATGACACTTACTAGTCTTTTTACCCTGGGAAATCTCCCTGAACTTCATCTTCCTCATTTGTAAATAGGGATAATATCTCCTCACAATACTGGTGAGGGCTCTAAAAGAAATCATGTGTAAGTGGAGATGTTTATGTGTGGCAGGTGCTGATGCTGAGTTCCCGAGCCCTTCCACCGAATAGATCCAACACAAACAAAAATGTCCCATGGTGACACTCTTTGGGTTTTGTGGTGAAGGTAAATTAGGCAGTCAGAGCTCTGTTCATATACCATTGAGAACAACTAATCCCACCTTCCCCAAATTTTGCAGAGACAAATACTGAAGACTTGACCTAGGTGATGATTGTTTGTCCTGAAGTCAAATAATTAATGAAATAGCCAATGAAATAATAAATCTCTGCCTTCAGACCTTGTCTTCCACCTCTCAAGTCAGGGTTCTTTCTACTCTACCAAACCACCTGTGGAATTTTAATTCACCTTGTCCATACCACATACCAAATCATGAAATCTTCAACCAGCAACTCACACATATTTATTGAGTTTCTGCAGAAGATGGACTGCAATAAACTCTTGGAAAGTGGATGGTAAGCAAATAGACATGATTCTTGCCCTCAGGCAGTAAAGGGACCATGTAATTTGTTATTTATTTTTCTACATTATTACCATAGAGCCTGGACCAACTATTGCATGTATGACATTTTTGGGGGCAGACTGATCACAAAAGAGGTTTAGAAACTTCCCAAGGTCATACAGCTAATTAGTAGCTGAGATAGAATTGTAACAGACACATTTGAGCTTCCATCTCAAAATCCCAGCCTACTATCCAATAAGAACACACAGAATGTCTCTTAAAAAATAGAGTGAAAATAAATTTTAAAAAACATCTTGGCCCTGAACAAAGGGGATTTTCAGCTCTTTTGTATGACAACAAGGTAGAACCAGAATTTATAATTCTAGCAAGACTGCTCTAGGGTGAACTGTTGATATGCAGGTCATGTCATGCAGTTTGTCAGGCAGGTACCATATGAAATTCCAAATTGCATGTAAAGAAGCTTATAAGATAGAGAAGCAGCCTAATGTAAGGGTAAAGAGCATAGACTCCAGAGTCAGGCTACCGGGGTTCACATCCTGATTCTGCTACTTACTTACTCGTGAACTTGAAGATGTCATTTAGCCTCTCTGTATCTCTCAATTCCTGTTCAAAGATAACTCTGACCTTTTTGTCTAAGCAATCAGAAGAATGAATTGATGCTTTAAAAGACTGAAGGAGGACCATATTTGGAGAGGAGCCCCATGTTGTTTAAGGATTTAGGATGCCTGGTAGTCATCCAAGGAGAGTTATGGGGTAGGCAGTAGCATATATATGTCTAGAGTTCAAGGGGAGAGGTCCAGGCTGGGAAATAAGCATCAGTGACCTCAATATCTAAATCATATTTATCTCCATAAGACTAGTTGAGATCACCAAGGGAACAAGCCCAAAATAGGTCAGATTTATATTTTAGAAATGTCACTCTGACAGAGCAGAGTAAGAAGAATGAGAATAGAGGCTGTTAGGCCAGCTTGAAACCTACTGCAGTGGTTCAAGCTTGAGATAAGCAACGATGATAAACATCAGCAGTAACCATGGTAATAAAAAAAATGAATTGTAATGCAATGGAATCATAATGAAAAATGAATACAATACCAGTTACAGTAAAAATACAGCAAAAAGGCTGCAAGGGCCAGGCCCCTCCTCTTATTTCTGTGATCTACAGACAAAGAAGGCAGAGATTAATTTGTCTGTTGGAATTTGTGCCACTGCCCCAATGAGGGAAGACTGGAATCTCACCTTTAACTCATAAAAGACAAATTTCACAATCTTTTAAAGATGAGCTCTCACATATTTTTAGGATATATACTCTAATCCCTTAGATTTTGCCTTCACTCCACCCCTGCCCTCACCAACACAACCACCTAGAGACAATTACAAAAGAGGCAGTCAGGGAAGTTTCTGATATTTACTTTCTTTAGGATACTGTCTCCTTCCCAGAAAGTTTGGACATTAGAAAAGCCTGTCTTTCTCATTTCTCAGCATTCTCTTCTTCCAAGTGCCTAATTATAATTCTTTATTCCTTGTGTCCACCATTCATACATCACAAATCTATATGTGTGCAGAGGTGGGAATAGGGCTGGGCGTGTTTCTGTGTATGTATTAAAATTCAGTGAACAAGGTGCATAAGAAAATAAAGAACAAAATAGAAGAAACTGGAGCATATGTTGCTTAGAAAACAAAAGGAGTAAAAGGGGACTGGTGATTCAGCTTTGGGAATACATTTATTGGAGTTTCAATTAGGATGCAGAGAAATCGGTAAACTGGACAATTTCAAGTCTTCTACCTGTTGATGAAGACGATCCTGATTTTACTTACTATTGGGCCAACGTACATCACTGAATGTTAATCCCCTACAATAATATGGATCTTCTCAAGGAATTACTTAAACTGGCATCCTTTGACTTTCTATATACTTTAGAGTTTCAGATTTGTGACCTTTTCAAGGGATGTACAGAATGTTATTAGGCAGGAGGAAATTGCAGTTTACTATTCTCTCCATTCCACAAATTATTTAAGGTAAATCCAAAGAAAGATAAATATCCTCAGTGGGATCTGCTTGTATGTTACATATCACAACTGTATCAGAAGCCAGTGATGTTAGCGGGTTATTTTATTACTCTAATATGAAGTAGCACGTCTCAGAAGCTAGGTTTGGGTGGGTTTTTTCTTTTTAATTATTTCACATGTCAAATCTAGTTCTATTAAGAGATGTTGATGTGGGGGGTTTGTGTGTGAATTCCAAACAAAAAGGCATGCCTGCAGCATGAAATTGGTACCAGAGTTGGCACAGCTTTACTCTATATGCAGCAATGGCCTCATGTGAAGGATGATTCTACTTGTGAAAATACAAAGCTCTGAATAACGACTGATAGATCTTCACATTGTCCACCAGTCCTATGACTTCTTAGTCAACTCCTGTTAGCTTCAGTATTTGTTTCAATTGGCTATTGCTGCATAACAAACTTCCCTGAAATTTAGTGGTTAAACAACAAGGAAGCATAGAGAGAGTGCTCTAGATTCAGACTTTGGATTCTCATCATTCTTCAAACCAGACAGGGCTCTGGCAGGAAGTTCTTTGGTGTATGCAGTGTCTGGGAAGCTAGAATCTCTTAGAAAGCTTCTTCACTCGCAAATTGATTCCTCAGCAGGGAAGGTTGGAACAATGCAGACTAGTTGAGAATCTCTCTCTCTCCCACGATCTCTGTGCTTGGCTAGTGTTATGTGCTGAATTGTGTCCCCCCAGAAAAATTCATATGTTGAAATTCCAACCCCCCAGTATCTCAGAATGTGACCATATTCAGAGATAAGGTCCTTATAAAAGAGGTGATTAAGTTAAATGAGGACATTAGGATGGAGCCCTAATCCAATATGACTGGTGCCCTTATAAGAAGAGGAAGAGACATCAGGGGTGCACGTGCACAGAGAAACAACCCCGTGAAGAGGCAGCAAGAGGGCAGCTACCTGCAAGTCAAGGATAGAAGCCTCAGAGGAAACCACCCTGCCAACACCTTGAACCTGGACTTCTAGCTGCCAGAATTGTAAGAAAATAAATTTCTGTTGCTTCAGTCACCCAGCTGGTATTTTATTATTGCAGACCTAACAAAGTAATACAGCTCGTTTGAGTTTTCTCACAATATGCTGATTTCAGAACAGTTGAACACGGTAGCTGGTTTCCAAGAGAGAAGAAACAGAAATCTAACAGTGCTTGTAAACCTTGGCCAGGAATTGGTATAAAATCATATCTGTTGTATCCTGCTGACCAAAGCAAGTCACAAGGTCTGCCCAAATTCAAAGAAATGGGAAATAAATTCTACCTCTTGACATGCGGAGTAGCATTTGCTCACAGGGAGAGGAGAAATTGATGGTGGCCATCAATCGAGATCATCTACCACAGGCTCTATCAAAACTTCCCACTTCTCTTCAGCCCCTCTATTAAACATCTCTTCTGTTCACTTTTAGATTTTGATTCCTACTTCAGTACACTGACACTGTCTAGTGTTAAAACTCACAGTTTTCTACCTCTCTACTACAATCACACAGTAATATCCATTATTTCTTTTGCTCCTTTCCTCCAGGCTTTAATAGGAAAGAATTTTCTTTCTACTCAAAGTTAATTCATGTACCTGGACCCTAAAGTGTTCTTCATTCCAAGACATTTTCCTGCAGTCATCACTTTCTCTTTTGAGTCTGAAACTGCCACCTATCAACTCCTTCCTCATAGGCAAACAGCTTTCCTGGTCCCAATGTATCTCCCACCATGGGGCAGAGTTTTCCAAAGTGTGCTCTACTGTGATGTTACTCTTTTCCTCTTCTCATCAGAAGCTTTGGAAGTAGGATTTACTCTCCCTATCTTCACATCATTACCTAGGATTAGTTTCTCAACACTCTACAATATGGTTTCTATCCCTAATGTCTCCCTGAAACTGCCCTGAATAATTTTTTTAAATAACCTTCTATTTTAAAAATACAATGGAAGCTTTTCAATATTTACCATATTGGATGTGTCACATCATACAATAGATATCTCCTCCTTGAAAATATTTTCTACTTTCTTGGTTTCTCTTTTGTTCTTTCTGTCTCTCTAATCCAGAATTCTTTCATCTTCAAGAGTTTCTTTTTCCTACACACATCTATTAAACATTGCTTTTCCTTGGAATTTTGTTCTTGACAAATTGTTCTTTTTAATTTTCATTCTCCTAAGAGGAGCACATCCATGTTCATGGAACCATCTACCATCTATGCCAATAAATCTCAAATCAGTCTCACCAGCCCACGTCTCACTCAAGCTGTCTAATTATCTACTTGTCACATCTGCCTAACTCTGGCATAGGCCCTCTGAATTCAATATGTACAAACTAAACATGCCATTTTTCATACCCTGAAACTGCATTTTTCTCTTGCATTTTCTGTCTTTTAGGGTCCTTGATTTTCTACCCAATTACTCAGCCTAGAAATCTGGGATCATCCTTGATCCTTTCTTTTCCTTAGTGACCCATATCCAATCAGCCATCAAGTTCTGTCAGATTTTGTTTCCTCAGATTTATCCCCTCCTCTTCAGCCCAGTCCTTCATGCACAGCTCAAGCCTACATCATCTGTCTTATGAAATGGTCAAAAATGTTCTAATCAGCGTCCATGCCTCTATCTTCTACTCAGACTTTCGTCTCCATCCCAACACCAGATCTTTCAAGTAAAACAGAAAACCAACCAGGCAATTCATTACTGAAATTAATTCTTTACTGACTCTATTTTCTGTCAGTGAGACCAAATTTCTCAAGTTCTTGAGCCATGGCATTCTGCCTGCTCCTGAAGTTTACCCTGAGGAATGAGACGAGATAGAAAGTCTGAGTCCAACATAGAGTTAGAAGGAAAATACTCTTTAGTTCATGTTGTTATATTTTGCTTTAAAACAAATTAAAATCCTCAGAGCACATGGAATTCAGAAGTCCGTAATTTCAAATATAGGATCTAACCAAATTAAGGGTAATGATATATTTAACTACATATCAGTAATTCTTGAGAACTGGATTGTCTGTGGTTATATATCTTTTAAATGCACATTGAGTAGTAACAAGAAGAAAAACAGCAATTATGAAAGCCAGTAATACATTACAATTCTACCTATTCTGGAAAAATCTACCTCCAAAGTCATTACACCATGCAACTACAAGACCTCAAAAGGGCCACAAATATTAAACTATTGAAGTATCACATTTCACTTTCTATACAAATGTGCAATTCTAAACCAGGCTGATTTTTGTGCTTTCTCAGTCTGAATTTCATTTTAAGCAAATTGAATTTGCTTTAGGATGCAATTTTACAAGAGGAAAAATAACAAATTTTGTCCATTGCGAAGATTAGAAAAAAGTATATATAGATTGTTTGCAGTTTCCAGATGTCTCTTGCATAACCCTTTCTTTGTGCTAAGCAATGTTTCAAGCACTTTACATTAACTGTACAATAATGTTCAACAATAATGTGTCATATTAAATACAAAGCATCGTATATTAATATACACAACAACACTATGAACTACATACCATTATTATCTCAATTTTACAGATGAGGAAACCCAAGCACAGAGATAATAGAGTTACCTAAGAACACACAGTCAGAGAGCAGCAGAGCTAGATTCAAGTTTAAGCAGTCAGCCCATAATACATGCTCTTAACCACTCTCTATGTTTTCTATGCTCTCAAATTCGTTATCTGCTTTCCATTTCCACCCCCCTACTCAATTTCAAGGGTTTGACTATTGCAATGTCTTAACTTCCTTATTTCTAGTCTCACTATCAGCAATCCATCCACCATGCTTTTGTCAAAGTGATTTTTATAAATAGCATATCTACTGATGCTAATTCTGCTTAAATTCTTTAATCACTCTCTTTTCTTTTATGTAGATAAAATTTAAATTCCTTTGCATGACTTTTGAAGTCCTTCAGGATTTGACATTTTCCTGTATTTCCACCCTCATTCCCTGCCACTCTCTGCCTCATATTTTAAGTTCTAGTCCTATGGAACTAGACACCCAACCTTTCCAGAGCATGTGATATGTTCTCTTGCCAAGTTGTAATTCGATTGTTTGAACTCAGGCACTCCATTTATTACTCTGACTCTCAGATGTCTGTGAAGCCTCCTCTGTCCTCCCCCACCTCCCAGACCATCCTGTGTACCTCGCTTATGGCGTGGTTACATTGTGTAGGTGGTTTATGTGCCCATTTCTTTACCATACTGTTAGGGCAATGCTGTGTCCCTTCATCTTTGAGTCTTCAGTCCTCAGTGAATTTAAAATAATAAATAGATCACTGTAGTGTGGTTTGAGTGTTGGCTCTGTCAGTTATTAACAGTGTAACTTTGTTTTCTCAACTGTAAAATGAGATAATGACAGCACCTACATATATTATAAATTGTGAAGATTAAATGAGATAATATATACATAATGATTAGCCAGGTACCTGACACATGGTAAATATCCCAAAATATTAGACAGTCTTCCTATGATTATTCTGGGTCATTTAACATCATCGTGTTCATGAAAGTATCATGCATATTTTTCTTTAATTCTGAATCTTAATTTGAATAAGGGCAATGATCCTACTTCATACCTATTGTACATTGAATTTAATTTCCTGACTGGCCTCAAGCCTATTGGGTTAATGTTATAATTGACAGAAACACAAGTAGAGTTCTTCCTGGTGGATGCAGCAACAAGTTCCATCACTGTGGTGCTATAGATGTTCTGCTCAGACTCTGCACTTGGGACATTTGAAAATCAGCGCTTAGTACTTGGAGAAGCTATGCTCTCACTAGACAGCTACTTATGTCAAGAGAATTTCAGCCTCCAAGAATTGTGCCTTCATGCCGCAGTGGTTAAGACTCTGTGCTCCCGATGCAGGAGTCCCGGGTTCGATCCCCAGTCAGGGACTAGATCTCACATGCATGCCGCAACTAAGAAGTTCACATGCCACAACTAAGGAGCCTATGTGCCACAACTAAGGAGCTGGTGAGCTGCAACTAAGGAGCCCACCTGCCTCAACTAAGACCCAGTGCAACCAAATAAATAAAATAAATAAGTATTTTTTTTAAAAAACTTTCTTATAATAAAAAAAAAAAAAAAAGAATTGTGCCTCCACGGGATGGCACAGTTATGAGAGCTGAGTCAATCCACTGACAAGCCACACCAAGGGCTAGAGTCAGCTGCTTCTGAAGAGAATTGCATTTCTCCTAGTAACTTGGAGAGAAGTGTCATCATATGTGTATACTAAAATAGCCTGTGCTACCTTTGTCTCAGAGACTTTCATATCTGGTTACAAGTACTGGGATTGATACTACCACAATTACCCCACCACCCTGGCCTTCTGTTATTGAATGCCTGTATCCCCTAAAATTCATATGCTGAAATCCTAGCCCCCAATGTAATGAAATTAGGAGGTGGGGCCTTTGGGAGTTAATTAGGTCATGAGAGTGGAGCAATCAGGAATGAGATTAGTGCCCTTATAAAAAGAGACATGAGAAAGCTTGCCTCCTCTCTCTGCTTTCTAATATGTGAGGATACAACAAGACAGCCAATAAATAGGAAGCAGATTCTCACCAGACACTGGATCTGCTGGCACCTTGATCTAGGATTCCCAGCCTCCAAAACTGTAAGAAATAAATTCAGTTGTTTAAGCCACCTGATCTGTGGTATTTTGTTACAGCAGCCTGAAATGATTAAGATATAGGCTATTTTTGTGAAGGACTCCCCTTTTAGTTTCACCATTTATTTAGTTATTTGACATTTGAAACATCATTTGAACACCTCTGAACCTCAGATTCCCCATCTCTCAAACTGGGCAAGAAATGTCTCATGCAGCATTGCAATCATTAGAAATTACACTCATAAAGTATCTTGTACAGTGGAAGCCACATAACTTCTGCCAAATCCGTGGTTCTCAACAGCGATAGGTAGCACTCATTTTCAGTTAATCCTGTGAATATCAACTCAACATGAATGCATGTACATGGATCTAAAGAGTAACTTCTGTCTTGTTTTGTTGTTTTTGCACAATTCCAATGATTGATTTTATGACCATTTTAACTCATCTGTTCCTTTAATTCTCCCCATAACCTGCCACCAACCCTCAAAGGAGCCACTGAATGGAAAAGAATAACTTTTCAAAGCAACATCTGATTATATAGCATATATAATAATTTGGTCTTAGATTTTAAAATGCACAGTAATTGCATCATTCAAGTTTATGTTTATTCCAGCATTTTGTGTATATTAGACCCTGGCCAGACAGGTCAAAAGACGTCCTAAAAGAGCTTGTACTCAAGGGGGAGAGAAAAATGGTAAAATGAGCTACCAAGATAAGCCACAATAAGACAATAGTAAAGGTAGAATGAAGTGAGAATAATTAAGCTTGCCAGCCCAGGTGAGAAGAGTGAAAAGGGGATCTAGGAAAGGTTATATTTGAATCAAGACTTGAAAGACCACAGAGCATTTTTTAGACGGGGAAGGGGCATTGCAGCCGTTGGAAGGACAGGTAACCAGACATGGCAGGATGGGAGCAGCATGGAGTTGGGCTTATGTCAAGTGTGGGACTCATGGTGAGGAGACATCGATTAGCAGCTAAAGAGGGTATTTATAGCCACAATATTACGGGGTTTATGCTCATAATAAGGGCTAGGAATTTTTCCTTAAGGCAGAATTTGAAATCTCCTTAGAAACCTGGCTTGAGGTAAAAGCCTCTTTTTACAAAGGGAAGGCTTGGGCTAATTCCACAGGCTCAACGACGGCTCAGAATTTACTACCAATGCATGTAAACCACACAGTCTCTTATGAACCCTTCTTCCTTTTCTAGTGATTGGTTGAACCTCCATGACATTATTTTCTCAGCAAAAGGATTTCCTGACATAATGGTGTCAGTTCATATTCAGAATGAATAAAATATTGACTTGCTTCCTTCTCCATTAAAACTATGTTGAATGCCTCTAAATTACTACTCTCTATTAAACTGGCCTGAACATCAGAGCATGAACTTTTGTTTCTGTATAGAATTACTTAGACAATCCAATGAGTAAGTCCCCCAGGCCAACACAAATTCAATTTCTCAAAGAAACAGAGAAAGGCTAACAAGTATCTGAACTGACCCTTTCATAAGAAAATATGCAATTCATTCTAGAGTCCCTATTGGTGGGTCTACGCCAACCTGTGAAAAATCCAAATGGTTTATGCAACCTCCACAGTCCTTTCAGTTTTGCTTAGAACTTTCAAATAGATAAAACTATTTTCAAAATAAAAATCTGCCCTTCCTTGGGGACAAAATTACTGAGTTATTTAGTCCTCAAGATAAGAGAACTGCTAAAGGGTCTTCAACTCTTCATCTAAGGACTAGTCTCCTTCAGAAACATTTCCTCAGATCAATACACTAGAAAATAATGATGACGCTGGGTTATGCTTGGCAGCAAAGCATCCTGCCAGGGATGAGGATATTTGATTTATTGTTCCATGGTAACTAGAACCGTCTGGCCCTGGATCTGCTTCTTACAGAGCTTCCTTTGTTGAGAAGTGTCCCTGGTGCCCTCCATTTTTTGCCAGTCGCAACTCTGAATAAGAGGCAGTTTCTCCTGAAATCACCTTCCCTCCTTCTAGGAAAGGAGCATGTGAAATTTCAATTGAGTAGCATCTTGAGAAAGGCTCTGCCTTCTACTCAGTGATTTCTAAGGGCATTCCTGAGTGCATTCACTGAGCAGAACTATCTGTATTTGTAACAATAGTGTGATTTTAGAAGGTGAGCTGGAAACCTTGGGAAAGTTATTTCACCTCTCAAAGTGTCACACTTCTTAATACTAAAACATAGAAAATGATGCCTAACACAATGTTGTATTCTGAAAAGCGTCTCGGTAAACCTTGCCATCCAAATGTGAGTTATTATTTTTTATCATTAACGTTGATAATAATAAACATCTTCCACTGGACAATGTCGAATATTTTATACATTCAGTGGTCCATCTTTTGATGAAAATTGTTTGAGGTTTTCAAGAAGTCAGTATCTCAACACAGGGAACTCTACTTCATTTCGCTGGACAGTAGAAACTAACACAACATTGTAGAACAACTATACCCCAATAAAAAAAGAAGTCAGTATCTCAAGAAGGGATTCAGATTAGTTTCTGGGGTTGGCTGCCAGCTGAGATAAGGTTCTGCAGACTTGAACCTAGGCTATGTTATATAAGCACCATGGTAGCAAGTGGGACCTACAAGTATTCATTTTATAACTTGCTAGTTTTGTTACCTAGGTCACTGAGTTTACCTTTCTGGCTTCAGTTAGTGCTCCTGTGAAACCTGAAAAATAATTTGGCACATTACAGTCCTGAAGGCTGAGACAACCCCATCTCTCCCTGGTACAGTGGTTAACGTATAAAAGTGCTCTTGAAAGGCAGCTACCATCATGCTCAGTAATGGTCGGCATCATTAGTTTTTTAGCTGATTCTTCAAACATCAATCCATCAGTGATATTCTCCCCCTTATTCAGATGATTGGTTTTCTTATAGTTTTGAGGATTAATTATCAGCTACTACATCTGAATGAAACGATCTGGTGTAGGAGGTATTCCAATAATAATCACGATGCTGATAATCTAATAGTAGAGCTAATAATAATAATATGGCCATTTATTTTAAATTTATTGTTTGGTCTGGACTTTGGGGATTTAAGAAAATTTGTTAGAGTCGGGAGAGAGAGAAAGAGAGGGAGAGCGAGAGAATGTGAGAGGGAGAGATTGATTACTGGGTAAATAAAAGGTATTTCAAGGAACTCAAAAGGAGAATGTACAAGTGAATTTCAGTAGAGATTGGGATCCAAAATTAAAAAACTATCAGGAATTAAGGTTCATATTTCTAGAGCCATACTGTCTTTGCTTTTTCTTCATCTCTGAGCCCGCAGCTGAGAAATAATCTCCCCAGATGTTCCTACGACTCCTCTTTGCTCAAACACCGAGACAGACAACTGGTGTCTCTAATTTCCCATCCAGATGTTCCAGGGAGCAAAGCTAACTGGCCAGTCTTCTTTTAGGTGCCCTCCCCAACTGCCCCCGAGTGTCCTCCTCTGTTTCAGTCAGTGCCAGCCACCAGGAAAGAGTTAACGGTTACAGGTAGGGCTTCAGAGGCTCTTGTTTGTGAATTGGGCTGGGGGAGGCACAATCCCAGAATTGGATTCATTTGTCCCAGGTCAAATAACTAATATGAGGCAGAGCCTGCGATAAACCCAAGCCTGCGTGGCACCCAAGATCATACCATTTCCTTGAGTTTTGTTGCTCTCCAATCAAAGTGGTCCAAAGCAGTGCTCGCTGGTGACTCAGGGCTGGCCTCCATGTGGCACAACAGTGAGGGCCTTTGTGAAACTGGGCCTCACTTGAGCACCCACATCCAACATCATGAAACGACAGCAAGGACGTGAAAGGGCCTTTGGGGGAAGTTAATTCTTTGCCCATCACCTGAGGCGGCTTCAGACAAGTCCTTAAGATCAGTGTCTCTCGGACACTGATGTGTGTGTACACAAATCATGCGGAGGTCTTATTATATTTTTTTTATTTGTTAATCTCTTTTTAAAAAATTTTTATTGGAGTATAGTTGATTTACAATGTTGTGTTAGTTTCTGCTGTACAGCAAAGTGAATCAGTTATATATATATATATACATATTATATGTACCTACTCTTTTTTAGATTCTTTTCCCATATAGGTCATTGCAGAGTATTGAGTAGAGTTCCCTGTGCTACACAGTAGGTTCTTATTAGTTATCTATTTTATGTATAATAGTGTGTATATGTCAATCCCAATTTATTCATCCCCCCCTTTCCCCCATGGTAACCGTAAGTTTGTTTTCTACATCTGTGACTCTATTTCCGTTTTGTAAAGAGGTTCATTTGTACCAGATTTTTTTAGATTCCACATATAAGCAATATCATATGATATTTGTCTTTCTCTGACTTACTTCACTCATCATGACAACCTCATTAAAGGACAGATTCCGCTTCTGTTCTCCTGTGATGGAGCCTGAAAGTCTGCATTTTTAGCAAATTCTCAGGTGATGCTGATGTTGTGGATCTCGTCCCGGGAACACACGAGGTGGAGGAGGTTTTAGAGAAAAGAATTAGAGAAATTTAAGCTGCAAGAAATCTGCAGTTTCCTAGACTTAACCCCACAGCTGCACAGAGAGCTGGTTCCTTGGCAAGCTTGCTCCTCTGTGTTTGCCTTTCCACCCAGCCCAGTGGCAAGATGAGTGACCACACCTACGGCAGCTCGCTGGCCCAGCTAAATGAAGATCACATGTTGGCTAAAGAAAAATCGTTGGAGAATAATCAGTAGGTGCTACAGCAGCCAGCTTATATGGAGTTTGTCTTGTTAAGATATGCAGGCTGTTTTATGCCAGAAATGTTTTCCTTTTTCCTTAATTCAACTTTGGAGAAACTTACTAATATGCATGGTGAGTGGAATTTTTATACAGCTTGCTGATTAAAAAGTATGTCTAGTGCACTCAGAAGTCATTATCTGACATTATTTCTTACGTATGGGGGCTGTTGGTGCTCCCCTTCCTGCTTTGACAGGAGCTTAGAGTCTAGTCACCACCGCATATTTATTGGGTACTTAAGATATATTAGAGACAATGTAAAATCAGTTACATGTGTTGTCTCATTTTGCCCTCACAAAAACCTAAGAGCTAAGGGCTATTTCTGTTTCCATTTTAGTGATGATGAAACTGAAGCCCAAATATGTTATATGAGGTGACCCAGCACTGTCTAAAGCTGATCTGACCCCTTCATGGAACATTTCCACGCTGCCCTTGCTTCCCTATAGATACCCCGTCCCTCTGCCTTGGGGCTGATGCTGTGTTCCAGGACCCACCTTGAACTCATCCTCAGTACAGACTTTCTCTTCTTTTGCCCCTTCATGGGGAAGTTGGAAATGCTGCAAAGGCATTCTGGCTACACCCAGTTTCCCTTCATTGTGGCTGTGCTATTTTTGCTACCTTCCTTTGGTTCATTTCATTAGCTACCGTTCTCAGTATCCGCTATGGTAGCTGCAGGTATTTTTCCACATATCCCAAACCCAAATCCCAGTCGTGCCTCCATCCCTCTTAGCAGATGATTCCTTTTTCACTTTAGTGAAAGAGGCCACACCCAAGACCAACTTAATCCAAATCATTAGGATTGGCCTAGACTGGACACGTATATTTTTAACATACATCCAACGCAATCCTAAATACATACTGAAGTCTGAAGCCATGGCCTTACATCATACTTAATAAGCAAAACTGGTTCAATTAAGTATGAATACCCCCATTTTTCTAAGTATTTATAATATCCATTTAAATTTTTTTATGGGGATGGGAAAGTCTCCAGAGTGGAAAATTGAACCAAGATCACTAGATCAATAAGCTTATTAAAAATTTTCCCTATTAACAATTTTATTCACCTGAAGGAGAATTCTGTCTCATTGCTTTGACTATCTTCGAACAAAATTCACTAGATCATTTGTTTGTCCATTTGGATCTTTTGGAAATGATAGAGTTTGAGTGCCTAATTCTTGAAAAGAACTTATAGCCTGTGGTTTACTCTTCTTCTGTAACTTAGGGGAAGGTTCCCTCCTCCCAAGCTGTTTGGTGGCATCAATGGTGACCCCAGCCACAGGTGGCCACTTGGTGTACTCCCCACTTGTGTTAAGTTCATTTCCTTCACTCACTTCCTGTGCATCAACCATCTCTACTGATGCCCCAGTGCCAACATTGCTGATTTCCCACATCCCTGGAAGCACCAAACACTATGGGATTTCACAAGCACACAGCTGCACTTAATGAAAGCATGCCAAGGTTCTAGTCAAAATTTGATTTGAAAGTTTTATGAAATTTTGAAAGTTTTATGAAATTTGAAAGCTTTATGAAATTTTTATGAAATTTGCCTTTACAAAAGGCAAATCCAGAATATTTGTTATCTCAAAAACGTAACATTTTGCTATTTCAATGGCAAAAGACAGTCTATTGTGTTCATTTTTACTGCTGGTTATCTCCCCATTCTCCCTTCCCTTGCCATTCATCTTGGTGACCATGTAGATGGGATAAAATATTGATGGACTGTGACACCTGTAGCCATGTTGAAAATTTAAGTGATTGTTACATTGTAAACAGTGTCAGGGTTAGTTGGGAAGATGGTCAGCATTCCGGATCCAACTGTAGTCATTTTCCCCTTTCATACAGATGTAGCTTTAGTCTCAGTTGGTCCCTCTCTCTCTCTCTCCCCAACCCTTCCATTTTTGTTCCCTCTCTCTTCTTCCACTGACTCAGATAAATAAGCCCACCAAAACACATTGCTTTTGATATTGTCTCTGACCTGAGGTCATAGAGAAAAGACGCAAAATGAAAATAGAAATCAAATTAGATCCATAAACGGATGCCAGAGGGGACGATAAAATAAAGGACAAAGAGACTGGTCCAAGCATCTCATTTTCTCCACAAAATGAATTTCAGCTCGAACAATGGTTTGCTTTTGCAATCTTTGTTCTCCAGGGATGACAACAATGGGGAAAACTGTTTCAAGTGATGAACCGTCCATGCTGGGAGCTAGAGAGCAGCAGATTGTCCCCAGTTGCCAAAGAGAGGCGAATATTCTTGAGGGCTGCAGTTGGTTGTACACATCAGAGTATTCACCTTGGTCTGAGTGAGTCATGCCGAGTTCTCAAAGTTCACCTCCAGAGCAGCACTGCTGAAAAAAATCAGATTTCTCCGACTTTGCTTCTGAGTACCTGCCCTAAACAGCATGCTTGTCAACACGCCAGCAGGCAGGACCCTCCGGATATCTCATTTTGGAACGAGGGCTGGGTTTCAACCTGCCATGGAGCAGGAAGTGTAGAATAAACAGTGTGTCCACGAGCGTCTCATCCTGAGATGTGCTGCAGCTGCTTGCCACCTCCAAGGAGCAACCACAGATTTGTAAAGTTTCGTGTTGAAAATGTCATTTGAAGGAAAATTTCATATGAAATTGCAAGATAGTTAGTTAGTTTATTACTCAAACTTTCCTGATAATAGGAAAGTGGATACTGCACCCTATGACTTCCAGGATTGATAATTGTATTATCATCGTGATAATACAGCTGATGGCCAGGAAAGGTAGAAAATACGTAACCAGGTTGTTGAGAATTTATAAATTCATTTCAGGAGTGAAGAGAGAGACAGAGAGAAAGAGAGAGAGAGAGGAAGAGGAAGAGGAAGCCCAAGTCCAAATCTAGGCAGAGAGGTGCCAGAACGCAAGTTCCTCCAGTTAACCTTGCACTTTATAATCAGAGTGTGAAAAGATTTAAGTAGGTCAAACGACAACAAAAACGTAGGCTCCAAGTGTTCCTCCATCCCAACCCTAACTCCCTCTAACCTCACAACTCACCAGCTGAATGGCAGGAAGTCACACGTATGTTTATCAATTCTTGTTTTCTTCTCATTAACAAAAGTCATTGGCCAAAATCGCTCAGAGTGTTTCCCAAGTCCCAGTGATTTGCAGGGTATAGACCATTACTGTCACTGGAGAGCTCAGACAACTAAAGAAGTACATGTGAGTTTGCCACCTCCGAAGGACTCTGATACTAAAGACATAAGTCGTTTTAGCTCAAAGGGTCCCGAGTATAGAAGGTGTGGGGTAAAAAATGCATCTTCACTCCATCACTGGGCTGAGTCCTGGAAATACAAATGACAGTAGTCTCTGATCCTAAAGGTCTCATCAACTTTACTGGGGGTGAGAGAGCACAGGGCAGTAAACCGTTGATGGAAGATAAACCATTGACAGCTGATTTTAAAATCCAAGTTGAATAGAGTTTCCAGAAAAAAATGTTGCCCGCAGAGGTGGGGACAGGAGTCAGTGGCTCCAAACGATGATCTGAAATCCTCTCCTAACTATTTCACCCTTATTAACTCTGGATGTGGACCTGTCTGATAGACCCAGAGTATAGCTGACCTTTAATCCAGCGTATATAACTGCATGTATAACAGCATATATATATATAACAGCATATATAACTGCTACTCCTTTAACAAAGAGCAAGTTGGGGTTTCACAGGCCACTTTCTAAGAGGAGCATTTGGGCTGTGTGCGCTCTAATTTTATCACATTGACTGAACTGGCATAAAGTGTGATAAGCCAGGCCACTCAACAATTACTAATAAAATATAAATGTGTTTATAAATAAATATGAATCATTACATCCTTTAAAGTATACAATTTAATAAATACAATGATCAGTCTCACGGGAAAGCTACGCATAGTTGCTTCTCACCAAATCGAGGCAGAGATTTCATCTCATTGCCTATTGACATGAACGTCATTGCTGGGTTGGGACTGCTCATGGGTCCTTTGTCATTTTCACAATATGTGAAGAGAGGATCTGTCTCAGGCAGCAGATCTATTGCTTTCGTGGCATCATTAAGTGTTTTATTTATGTGTTCAATCCTACCCACAGAACTTTGCATTGCCATGCTCTCAGTTATATGCCATGTTCTTTCACAGTGAAGACATAAAGTAGGTATGAATTCAGTTGGCAACATAGACAAGCTGACCTTCAGTTGCGTGGCAACGTGTTTCCTCATGTAGCCAAACAGCCCCTCCAAGTGAAAGGATATCGAGGGAGGTTTGCCCCAAGCGCCTCCAGTGTCTCCATACCCCAGAGGCTGCAATCTAGTCTTACATCTAGCCAGCTCAATAGAAAACCAAATACCTGACCCACACTCTAAGGTCCCTTGAAAACTGCCTTTACTGAATCACATTTGGTATGACCTCATCAGGCTATATGTGGATTGTTGTACGAAACTTGCTGTTACATCTATTGTAGGCACGCCAGGGAGGACATCGTTACCTCCCACAGTGTCCTCTTTACGACAATCCTGGGAGTAATTTCTGTTTGGTTTTAATACCAAGAATGGCTGTGCTTCTCCTGGGCAATGGTCTATTTGTGCTTTTATCTCACAAATATTGGACGATGAGTAACAGACCACATTTTCCAGTAGAAAAAAATGTGTTTTCCTCCTGGCTTTCTGAAAATGTGTTCCCAAGGGTTCTGAAGCTTTCCAAAAGATATTGTCCAGCTTGTGTTTTTACTTCATGATAATCTTTTCTTAAAAAAAAAAACAATGTAAGGATATTTGAGGACAGGGAACAGAAAAAGTTTTCTGTAAAAAAGCTAAAATAGTAAATAATTCAGGTTTTGTGGACCACATGCATCTCTGTCATATATATATTTTTTCAGCTATTTAAAATTATAGACCATTCTTTTTTTTTTTATTAATTTTTATTGGAGTATAGTTGCTTTACAATATTGTGTTAGTTTCAACTGTACAGCAAAGTGAATCAGCTGTATGTATACATATATCCCCTCTTTTTTGGATTTCCTTCCCATTAGGTCACCACAGAGCACTGAGTAGAGTTTCCTGAGCTATACAGTAGGTTCTCATTAGTTATTTATTTTATATGTAGCATTAATGCTGTATATATGTCAATCCCAATCTCCCAATTCATCCCACCCTCCCTTTTGCCCTTGGTTTGTTCTCTACGTCTGTGTCTCTATTTCTTCTTTGCAAATAAGATCATCTATACCACTTTTAGATTCCACATATATGCGTTAATATAAGATATTTGCCTTTCTCTTTCTGACTTACTTCACTCCGTATGACAGGCTCTAGGTCCATCCACGTTGCTACAAATGACCCAATTTCATTCCTTTTTATGGCTGAGTAATATTCCATTGTATATATGTACCACATCTTCTTTATCCGTTCCTCTGTTGATGGACATTTAGGTTGCTTCCATGTCCTGGTTATTGTAAATAGAGCTGCAATGAACATTGTGGTGCATGACTCTTTTTGAATTATGGTTTTCTCTGGGTATATGCCCAGTAGTGGGATTGCTGGGTCATATGGTAATTCTATTTTTAGTATTTTAAGGAATCTCCATACTGTTCTCCATAGTGGCTGTATCAATTTACATTCCCACCAACAATGCAAGAGGGTTCCCTTTTCTCCACACCCTCTCCAGCATTTATTGTTTGTAGATTTTTGATGATGGCTATTCTGACTGGTGTGAGGTAATACCTCATTGTAGTTTTGATTTGCATTTCTCTAATAATTAGTGATATTGAACATCTTTTCATGTGTTTGTTGGCCATCTGTATGTCTTCTTTGGAGAGATGTCTATTTAGGTCTTCTGCCCATTTTTTGATTGGGTTGTTTGTGTTTTTGACATTGAGCTGCATGAGCTGTTTGTATATTTTGGAGATTAATCCTTTGTCAGTTACTTCATTTGCAAATATTTTCTCCCATTCTGAGGGTTGTCTTTTTGTCTTGTTTATGGTTTCCTTTGCTGTGCAAAAGCTTTTAAGTTTAATTAGGTCCCATTTGTTTACTTTTGTTTTTATTTTCATAACTCTAGGAGGTGGGTCAAAAACAGATCTTGCTGCAGTTATGTCAAAGAGTGTTTTTCCTATGTTTTCCTCTAAGAGTTTTATAGTGTCTGGCCTTTCATTTAGAAGACCATTCTTTTTAAAAAATTTTTATTGAAATATTTTTTCAATAAATAAAATAAATAATGAAATATTTATTTTATTTACAATGATGTGTTAGTTTTAGGTGTACAGCAAAGTGACTCAGTTATACATATATATATCTATTCTTTTTTAGATTCTTTTCCATGATAGGTTATTACAAGATACTGAGTATAGTTCCCTGTGCTATACAGTAGGTCCCTGCTGGTTATCTATTTCATATATAGTAGTATGTATATTTTAACTCCAAACTCCTAATTTATCCCTCTCTCCTTTCCCCTTTGGTAACTGTATATAAGCATGTATAAGCAATACTAAGTGAAGTGAGTCAGACAGAGAGAGACAAATTCATGTAAAGACCATTCTTAACTCATGGACCACACAAAAATAGCAGCATACCAGATTTGGCCCACAGGCCATAGTTTCCTGACCCCTGTTGCAAGATCACTGGATAACCTCATTTCTGAAAGCTGCCATGTGATTGCGAGATCTTCAAATTGTGTTTGCGCTAAGGTTTTTGCTGGTGCCAAGTGGTGCTGTTTGCACTGACATGGGGTAATGAGAAAATAAAGAAGGCTGGCATTAACTGTAATCAACTGTAAATGGCATGCTTGGTGTAAGAAAAGCCAAATGTCAGAAAGGCAATCTACAAATAAAGATTTTGAGTTATTCAAAAGGTGGTGAGAGAACGAGCTGAGCACACAGCCTACACCCATGGCAGAACCATGCAAACTCACAAGGATGTGATTTGTCCCATACGGAATAGAATTCTGTTCCGTAGTCACACTGTGAGGGGCAATTTTGTTTTAGCAAAACAGCAGCACTTATTAAATCAAAGTTGTTAGTTCCAAATCGACTGGCTTTTTAATATGTTTATGTTTAACTTGTTAGTTTAATTTGGTCTTGTGGCTGTACAAGAACATTACAGACTCCACAACGAGATTCCTTTGTTCAAAACCCAGTTCTGCCACTTCCTACCTATGTGTAACTTACTTGAGATTAACAAATTATATATATAAAGCTCTTAGAATGGATGATGCTACCATCACCATACACCTTGTTCATTTATACATATTTAAAGAAGGAATAATAAAAATAACATGAAGAAGGGAATCAAGAGAAAATTTTACATTTAAAAGGCTTTAGTACATTTCTGAAGGTTAAGAAAAACTAGAATAGTTATTAGGATATGCATTTTTCCTCCTTCCCCAGTACTTATTCATTTCAAGCATTGCTTTTATTCTTTTTTGCACACTTTCTTACCCTTTAGCATTCCTTCTCCCTGCAACACACATCTATGTACCCTGTGACAAATGTGGTTTCATTTTTAAGCTGATTTTTAGGTAAAAAAAAATAAAGCCTGGTCATGATAACAAATCAAGAGTGCGGGTGGTAAACCTCCTCCCCATCCTAACCCAACTTTCCTATCCCCTCCCCAGAGGAAAACTCTATGAATATTTTCTTGTGTTTCCATCCAAAAACCTTGAATTTTGCTCCATTTGCAAAAATACTATCTTTTTGCATTTCAAAATAACTTTACATCTTTCAAGGACCCAAGTGGGCTAATTAAAAAATGTATATATATATATATATATATATATATATACAGCGATTTTTTGGTGTGACACGGAGGGACAGAGAACCCGAAGAAGAAACCCAAGCCTGATGTAGGCTGGCTATGACAGAGGAAGGAGAGATAATTGCATTCTGAAAGGCTCCCAGGGGTTTAAGAGAGTAAGGCCGTTCAGGAAATACACATCTTTACTCACTGCCAGAGAGCAGGATGAGCTTGCATTCTGAGAGGTGGGAGAAAGAAGAGGTGAGATAAGGTAAGCTAGAGGGGGACGCAAATCAGATTCCCGGTAGCTTTGAAGTCCTGCCATTTTTTATTTTATCCAGAAGACACTGGACAGCCAATATCAGATTTTAAACAGGAGAATGGTACAATTAGAACTGCAATTCTATGAGAAGGTAAACTCCAGAGGCTGAGAGATCAATGTGGAGCCTCTTCCAGGGTCTGAGCGAGGTGTCAGAGGATGGGGCCATGGATCACAGCCCCACCTCCACGGTTCCTGACTCTTTAAGTCTGGTGTGAAGCCCAAGAATTTGCATCTCTAACAAGTTCCAAGACATGTGGATGCTACTTGTCTGGGGACCACACTTTGAAAAAGATTGGATTAGAAAAATGGTAGTAAAAATGGTAAAAACCAAAAAAGTAGGCTCGGGTGTGAAGTAGGTAGAAGAAGAGGGGCTGAATGGTGGAAGGATTCAGAGCTGTGTCCCAAGTCCTGACTGCAATGTGCAGACACTGAGGTGGGGGAGGGGAGGGAGGAGGAGGAATATTTGCTAAAGGTAAGATGGTGCCTTCTCCTGGGGAAAGTGTTGGTTTTGGCATAACTATGATACATGAAGAGGGAACTGTTGAGAAGGCAGATAATCATGTTCGTATGTAAGGAGAAATGTCTAGACCAATAAGAAAGTTTAAGAAGTCATTCTAATGTAAGGGACAGAAGTCATATGGGTGAATGAGGGAGAGAATGTGCAAATGAGAAGTAAAGGCCCAGAATTGAACTGTAGGTAACACTAATAGAGAGGTTTTGAATAAGATAATCTTATTAACTCTTTAAAACTAGACTCACAAAAGAGATTATGGCCTTCCTTTCTCCACTTAAAATAGAGGGAAACAGAATCTAATATATTTATAAAAGCAATTAGCTAATTACTGAAGTGCTACATAGTTCATATAAATAATTTTCAGAGGAAGAAACTGAGGTAAAGGGAAACTAGCTTAAGTGACTGACTGAAGTCATTGCCAGGTCTCCAGAAGAACTTGTTATTTGAAGAAAATGTGTCATCAAACCTTGAAAATTGTAATAGAGAAAAAAATGGGACATTGGGAATGTCCAGGAATAGAGAAATAAATATACAACTTTGAAAATGAATGAACTAGATCTATATGTGGATACATGTATGATTCAAAAATATTGAGAAAAAAATAGCAAGTTTCAGAATATATTCATTATGATAGAGCTTATGCAAAAACACAAAAACAGAGCTATATATTTTATTTGAGATTTTTTTGCCAAGTTGTTTTCTTCCCCCTGATTATTTTATTATGAAATATGTCATTTTTTGGTCTCTCAATTTATTTATTTTTACTTTTTTCCCACTTTGAAAAAATTGAGATATAATTGACGTATAACATTGCATTAGTTTTAGGTTTACAACATAATGATTTGATATATGTACATATTGTGAAATGATTACCACAGTAAGGTTAGCTAACTTTCATCACCACACATAGTTACAATTTTTTTCTTATGGCGAGAACATTTAAGATTCACTTCCTTAGCAACTTTCAAATATAAAATACAACCTTAGTACCTACAGTCACCAGGCTGTACATTACATCCCCCGTGACTTTATACTATAATTGAAGGTTTGTACCTTTTGACCACCACCACCCATGTTGTCCACCCTCCACTTCTCATGAAATATGTCAGATATTTTATAAAGTGTATACAACATGTGTATAGTTTAATGACTAGTAATACAACAAACACCCTTCTGTCCACCACCCAGCTTAGAAAAGAGAGCATCACCCTTCCTGACCCTTATCCAGTCACATTCCCCACCTGACACCAGAAGTAAAAACTCTGCTAGACTTTGTGCTTATTATTCTCACATTTTCTTTATAGTTTCACAGCATATGTATATATACTATTCAATATATGTTTAGTTTTGTATATTTTAAACTTCATGTAAATTGAATCATATCTTTTATATTCTTATGTGATTTGTACTTTTGGGGCTTCATGTTATATTTGTGATATTGATTGATATATATGTATTGTTATGGATTGAATTGTGTCCCTCAAAATTCAGAAGTTGAAGTCATAACCCCAGGTGCCTCAGAATGTGACCTTATTTGGAAACGAGGTAATTGCAGATGTAATTATTTCAGATGAGGTTACATTAGAGTAGGGTGGGACCTAATTCAATATGACTGGTGTCCTTATAAAAAGGGGAAATTTGGACACAGAGACAGACAAACACATAGGGAGCACTCTGTGTGAAGAACAGACAACTATCTCCAGGCCAAAGAATGCCTAAGGCTGCCAGAAACTAGGAGATAGGAAGTAAATTTCTGTTACTTGAAGCCACCCAGTTGTGGCACTTTGTTACAGGAGCCCTAGGCAACTAATACATGTGGGAATCAATTCATTCATTTTCACTGATATATAGTATTCTATTAAATGAATATACCACAATTGTTTCTTCATCTTTCTGTCATGTGCATAACAGAAAGTGTCCAATATTTTGCCCCTGTGTTGTATGCTGCTGTGAAAATTCTTGTACATCTCTCCTGGTGCATGTGAGTAAGGTTACATCTAAAGCATCTGCCCAGGAAAAAACATATGCTGACTTATAAGTTTTGCACATTTTACTCAATAATTTGGAGTGGTTTCCAAAGAGATAGTGACAGCATACAATCCAGCAGCAAAATATAAATGATCCTGTTGGTCCACATCCTAGCCAACACTGTTATTGTCTGCAAGACTTTATATTTTCTACAGGAATATATAAATCAAAATGTATTAAATTGGTGGTCTGGAAGGATACATAGCAAACACAAAATGTTGGTTACCACTAAAGAAGGGAGGAAAGGACCATTACTGGAATTTGGGATAATTAGAAGTGAATAAAGACATGAGAAAGGACGAGATGGAGAAAGAGGGAGGGAGGGAGGGGGAGAGGGAGAGTTGAAGGGAAGGAAGAAGGAAATGAACAAGAACAGAAAGAAGGAGAAAAGGAAGGGAGGAGGGTTGAGAAGGAAGGAGGGAGGAGAGAAAGAATGAAAAAGAGAGAGAGGGAAGATGAGGGGAAGAAGGAGAAAGGGAGAAAGAAAGAGAAGAGATTCTGTTTCTCTGAAGAGACAGGGTACAAACTGATTAGCAATGCCTCAGTGCAGGAATCAAGTTGTCCCTCTCTCTTCCATTACCTGCAGATGCCATGAAATGTCTGGCCACCAAATTTTTTCTCTTGTTCAGGAAGAAAGCTTTATGTTGAGCGGTGGTGTGTTAATTTGCTTTCTCTTGGTCTAATAAGCAAAACCCAGAGGAGGCCAAGGATTTCATTTCCCCAAAGGCATGAGATTTGCCTATGTGATGAAGTGGACATCAGCAGAGCTGGGAAGAATCATCTGACAGCAAACCCTACTCAGTTCCTGTTTGCTTCCCCACCTCTGTGGAAAAAAAAAATCAATTAAAGTGGCCTGGGACACTGTGTTTAGAACTTCTAGGCATGATAGTCATTGGATATCTGAAAAACTAGGAGGAAATTTCAATAAGCCTATGAGACAGCCAGAATAATTAGGCTGACATGCTGTCATCTACTGCCTTCATTTTTAAAAATATGGGCAATATCTACAGCTTTTCACAAGGCCTACCAAGCTTTCTAAATGAGCCACAAAACTACATACATATGGAATCGTTGGTTTCCCAACTTGCAGTGTCTATATTTTCTGTATATTATCATGTTTGGAGAGAGTGGGTGATATTACATTCCAGTATCCTAATAACTGTCTTCAGGCTTTGGGTCATGAAATTGCCTTGTAAGTTAAAAACTCCTGAGAAAGCTTGAGAGCCTGGCACACAGTATGCACTTAATTAATGTATTCAGAAATTAATGAATGGATAAATAAATTAATGAATATAAAATAATGAACAAAAACTCTTTGGGTAGGATCCAAACCATGTTTATTAGTTTTCTATGGCTGCATAACAAATTATCACAAATTTAAGGGTTAAAAATGCTCATTCACTAACCGACAATTGGGTGGGTTTGAAGTCCAGCACAGGATGACTGGGTTCCCTACCAAGGGAATCACAGAACCAAAATCCAGGTGTCAGCCAGGCTGAGTTATTTTCTGGAGACTCTGTAGGAAAATTCACTTCCAAGCTCATTCTTGCTATTGGCATATTTCAGTTCCTTGGGGCTATATTTCAGAGTTTCCTATCTCCTTGCTAATGACAAGCTAGGACTGCTCTCGGCTCCTAGAAGACAGCATCCATTCCTTGCCATCTGGTCCTGTCTATCCTTAGGCCAGCAATTGTGATTCAAATTTTCCTGCTTCCCCTTTCTGGTTCATTCCTCTTCAGTCAGCCAGAGAAAGCTCTCTGTTTTTAAAGGGCTCTGTAATCAGGTCAGACCCACCTGCCTATTTTACAGTTTACAGGTTAACTGTGCCATGTAGCATTACCCAATCACAAAATAATGTCTATCAAATTCACGCAGGGTATGTACATAAGGGGCAGGAAATCTTGGGGGCCACCTTAGAATTCTTTCCACCATACCACGGAAGACTGCTTCAGTGAACTGCAGGGTGTGCCACTGTACTTCTCTAAAGGCACAATTTTATATTCCAAGCATGCTTGACTATTATGTTGGAAGACCTCAGGGTTCAAAACCAATAAATCATTTTTGTTTTCCCTTTTGGGGTTTTTAAAATATGTTTTCTAACCTTGCATCTATATACTTCTGAAATAGCTTCTATAGCAGATAGAAAAATTCTATTACTTCCCTCCATTAAATGAGTAGAATACAAATGTAGACAAAAACAGAAAATATCCCCTCAGAAAACTCTGGCAACACTTGAGCCCTTTTCAGTTGTAGCACTAAAATTGGATTTTTACATTCATTGTAAGGGTTGGCAAAGGGAAACATTTGAGCCAGCTAGGGTTAAGAGAAATGAAAAATAGAGAACTGCTGTTTATTTCAGAATTTTGCGTTTGCACAAACTGCTGGGTTCTTTGAACATATATGTTATTAAAATAGCTATTTATTGAAATATTTGGTATTTAGGAAATCAACCTATGATGCAATACAGATTACTTCCATCTATTACTAGTCAATGTACCTGTTTTATGCATATTATATATTCATTTGAAACCATTTTTCTTTGGGGCCCTCAACTTTTGGGGATTTTCCTTCTTAATTATTTCCATCTTTCCTGCTCACTCTGCATGAAAAAATTTTCTCAAATTTGAGAAATTAGACATGCTGGCTTGAGTCACTGGATCAAGAACATTAAAGCTGCGACTCAGAGAAAGACTGCATTATTGAGAATAATAATAGGAAATCGGTAAATAAAAAAAAAAAATTACAGTGGAAACCAGGACATAGTTGCTGATAGTAATGAAGCAAATCTTCTTAAGAATTGCTACATTATTTGGTGCTAAGGGGTTTAAACATATTTTAACAGGTCTGTAACCTCTTGATTTCATAGTCACACTATGAGTAATTATTAATGTCCATTTCACAGAAGACATAAGAATTTTTCTCGTTTTATGATTCTTTTATATTTAGTAATTTTTATTATTTAATTTTTGTCTCCTTTTTTGGCTTTTTAGTGTACTAGTCAGTATTCCCCAGAAAAACAGAACCAACTGGATGTGTGTACATATAGAGAGAAAGAAATGTATTTTCACAGAATTGGTTTATACGATTGTAGAGGCTAGCAAGTCCAAAACCTGCAGGGTAGGCTGGTAGGCTGGAGAGCCAGGGAAGAGTTCAGAGGTAGTTTGCTAGCAGAATTCCCCTTCGCTCAAAGGCAGTCAGCCTTTTTCTTAAGGTCTTCAACTGATTGAATGACATCTTCTCATATTATGGAAGGCAATCTGCTTTACTCAAAGTTTAATGATTTAAATGTTTATCCCATTAAAAAATATCTTCAAAGAAACATCTAGAATAGTGTTTACCAAAAATCTGGGTTCTGAGGCGTAGCTAAGTTGACACATAAAATTAACTATCACATTAGTTATAAAGTTTAATTGTGCTATTAGTGGTTTGTAGTTTAATGGTCACTTTAGTGTTTATAGCACATATCTTTAACTTATCACAGTCTATCATCAAGTGATATCATTTTTCTCCACATATAGTAAAAAAAAAATCTTACCACAGTATACTTTCATTTCTCTGCCCCTGGCTTTTGTGCTGTTGTATTCATACACTTCATTTTACATATAATATAACTAAAAAGCATTGTTACTAATTTTGTGTTAAACAATTTATCTTTTTTTAATTTTAAAAACTTTTCATTTTAAACTTATTTTAAACAATATTTTGCAAAAGAGTACAGAGGTCCCATGTATCCCTGACCCAGCTTCCCTCAACAATTGGTTATCTTTTAAAGATACTTAAATAATAAAAATTTTTTTATTTATCCATGTAGTTACCATGGTCATTGCTCTCCATTCTTTATGTGGAACCAGGTTTCTATTGATACCATTTTTCTTCTGCTTGATTGACTTCCTTCAACAGTTCCTATAGTACAGGTATGCTGTTGCTGAAGTCTTTCTTCTCTTAATGTCTAACAATGTCTTTATTTTGCCTTTTGTTTTTGAAAGAGACTTTCACTGGATAAAGAATCCTAAGTTGACATTTTTTTTCTTCCAGGATTTTAAAGATTTTGCTCTATTGTCTTCTAACTTGCATTGTTTATGATGAGAAATCTCTGCCATCATTACAGTCATTCCTGTGTATATAACATGCCTTTTTTCCTCTGGCCCCCAAACGTAAGAATTTTTACAAACAGAAGAGTTGAGAATGAGGTAGATTTAGTTTCCAACCCAGTAAGTTCTGGCCTCTCCTTTTCCTCCCTAAATTCTGTTTGCAAAATAAACCATCTTTATATGGCTGATCTCTCTCTTTCCTTCCTCCATCTTAGCCAGCTAAAAAAGAATCTGAATGGCGCTTGCAATATTTTTCCTATAAACCAACTTGCCAAGTTCCATATGTTCCTTAGAGGCATTGTCTCTCCTGCATTGTTACTGCAGGTGACATTTTTCTTATTTCTCTATCAGCTAAAGCAGTTTGTTATTGCTTTTTCAGCTTCTATTAATAGTTTTTTCACCATTTTTCCACAGTCTGCTGTTTCTTCGCAGCTTTTCCACCTTCCACCTGCCACCTAGTCCAAAAGCAAATGTCACATATTTTATGTTTTGTTACAGCAGCACCCCACCTCTAGGTGCCAATTTCTACATGTCAGCTTTTGCTGTGTAACAAACCACCCTAATGTTAGGAGCTAACCACAGCGTGCATTTATTTAGCTCATGATTTTGTGAGTCACCTGAGCAATGCTGCTCTTGATGGCTCAGCTGATATTTGCATTGCTCATTCAGGCAGCTATGTCAGCTGGAACCTGGAAGATCTAGGATGGTGTCTCATAAATGTCCAATGGTTGGCAGGCTTTCAGCCAGGAAAACTAGCCTGTACTTCTTCACTTGACAGTAGCAGCAGATGTCCTGAAAGTAGCAAAAGAGGGCAAAGCTCAATGCACTAGCACTTCTCAAGCATGTAATTACAGCAGCTTTGTGATTGGCCAAAGAAAGTCACATGACTAAGCCAGCATAGTTGTGAAAGGGACTTCTGAAGGTCATGGGTTTAGGAAGAAGAGGAATTTCTGGCCATTTTTTGCAATCTAATACTTATGGTTAGTGCTACTTTGAAGTCAAATATGTTTTTCTACATCATCTTTAAAAAGTTTAGTTTGCCTTTATCTGTCTTTCTTTAATCTGTGGTGTTCATTCCCTTGTTTCTTTTATATTTGTTATCTAAGACAGATTTTAAATATATGAACTCTGGCTCTGTTAGAGATATTTTAGATTATAGAAATGGTACAAACCTAACAAAATATTGGCAATATTTATGGACTATTGTGATTCTTGAGCTACAGTAGTAGTGTTTTAGCAAAAGAGTTTTATTTTTTATTCATATAATGTTTATAACATTACATTTTTATGTGGACAACATTATATTTCTAGTTCTGTATACACTACAGTGTGCTCACCACCAAAAATTTAGTTTCTATCCATCACTGTACAGATACTCCCTTTACCTGTGTTACCCTCTGCCCTCCTCTCCTTCCCCTCTGGTAACCACTACTCTATTCTTTGCATCTACATGTTTTAATTTGGTTTAGTTTGCTCATTTTTTTGTTTGATTGTTTGTTTGTTATATTCCACATATAAGTGAAGACATATGGTAATTGTCTTTCTCCATCTGACTTATTTCACATAGCATAATACCCTCAAGGTCCATCTATGTCATCGCAAATGGCAAGATTTTTAATATGAGGAAGTAAACCTTGGTAAAGCTTTCTTGAAGAGATGGGAGTTAGGGAAAGGGAGGCTCCTTTCCTCTTTTTTTTCGCCCTGGGCAACAGCTTTGCAATTGCAATAGACAGAATCTGCCTACCTAGTTTAAGCAAAAAATGATAATAACACATGTAGAAGTTGTGTTTGCTTATTTGTTTAACTTAGGAATTTAATATGAAAACAAATGGATTCTTTGAGAAGGACTAAATGCACACTATGGAAGGAGGCCTTAATGAATGGCTTCTTATTCATTAACTGAAGTGTTTATAGAAATAAAATATTTTACCCAATGATCAGGGAATTCTCATATCAACTCCCTCTTCCTCTGCACTATGGAACGCTTAGTTTAAACTCTTAGAAATGCTTTATTTTGTGTGGCTGAGAAAATATATTTGTCTATTTTAGTTTGCTCTAAATTCACCAACTACTTATTGGATTACATCTAGTAGCTCTTTCTCCTCTTTTTGATAATTACACTGGGGTATCCCTGTGTTTTCATTAGAGCCTTATACAATTTGCAGAAGATTCATAGTCTTTGCTTATGCACTTATTCAAAGTTCTCTATGAGCATAGACTAAGTATAACTACATTACTTTGGGGTCTTTGCTTTCCTTCAGCATCCTCTATGAGATGCTGAACTCCAATATGATCTACTGGGTTGGGACTGCCTTCTCTATCTATTTTTTCAGAGCTGAGTTTCCACCAGAAGACATAGTCAAGTGCGTTCTGTGCTCATCTTCCACCATGTATACAATGATAGGATGGGTGAAATTCTGCTCCTTTTGGTGGAAAGACTAATTTGTTCGGATCCAAGGTATTCCTCATTGCATAGAAAAACAACAATCATGGCATTTTTGGATAATACTTTAAAATATTTTGTCTGATATATTTCAGAGGTTTATTTTTCATGTAACATGTCCATTATCATGTGGATTATATCTCCATGCATTTATATGTACATCTCTTCCCTTGCATCTTGTAGTTTGTGGCACCTTCATTAATTCATTCAAAATACTAATCAGTTACTTATTAGGAACTGTGCTACATGTAGGAATACAGAGTTAACATGATATACAAAAAAGTCCCTTTCCCTACAGTGCTTACAATCTAATGAGCTATATATATAAAAGTAAATGAGTTATCAAAATACCAAGTGAAAAGTGTTTAAGGGAAAAATAATATACCATGGAAGGAAGTATATAGTAAAACCCCTATAGTTAAGGGGGAAAAACTATTACAGAATAGCCCATTTTAAGATATAATCATATATTAAACTTTCTTAAGTAAGAAAGTATAATTGGACAGTCAGACAATTATCTCAAAGTCACTTATAAAAGAAAAAAAAAAAAAAACAAGTGAGAATTTCCACTAAAAACAAATTATGCTGGAAACAAAAGTAAATGATTTTTAAACAATTTTGCCATTGTAAACTTAAAGGTGAACTAAGGCAACATTCATCAATCTACTGATGACATAAATGCTCAAAAATCAGTAAAATGTGCTTATTGATTTAACAGCATTAAAATTTGGATAGCAAATTAATCATTACATAATAGTCTCACACTAAAAGTAAGTGCATTGAAAAATGCCTGTATATGTATATATATAGTTATCTACCTTCACTTCATTCTTGAATGCCCTTCCCTTATTTCAAAATCTGATAAATTCCTAACAAATCTTCAGATGTTTTTTTCCCTACAAATTCTTCCCAGCCTTCCAGCTCCCAGTCCTCTCTTCCCCAGTAAAGTGACCACTCCTTCTATTATGAATCATAACCCACACATCACACTGTTTTATAATGACTTATTTATGCATCTTTCCTCTCACTGGATTTTGAACCCATTAAGAGCAGGGACCATGCCTTACTCATTTTTATATCCCAGCATAAACACTCTACACATTGAATAACTTTGTGTGGAATAAATGATTGTGTAACAAAAGAATCAAATAAGAAGGGAAGAAAGTAGGAAAAATAAAGGAGAGAAGGAAGGAGGAATTTTTCCTTAATAATTCAAAGTACTTCTAGAGTGAGAGTTCCAATCTTATAGAATAAGTCATCCTAAATTTGACCACTCAAGTCAATAATAATAATATAACTACAGACTTAAAGAATATTATTTCCCATCACCACTTGTACAACTGAAGAAGAAGAGAAGAGAATTTTAAACCTGACAATCTTGTATTTCTTCTCTGATTTTTGTCTTTTATAGACATGCATGGTTTAGTGGGACAAATTTGGGCTGAGAGTGATATTATGAGCATTTTATTCCTGCTCTGTCAAAATATGACCTTGAACAGATCATTTGGCATCCCTTGCCTCAGGTTGCTCAGATTAAAAATGAGACACTTGAGCACAGTGAGCCTTTCTAACTCAAGCAAACTAATGTTCTGGGAATAATTATCATTTATTTAGTTATCGAATTGCACAGGAATTAAGGATTCTATTTTGGGGTGACTAAAATAAAAATAATGAAACCATTTAAGAGAGAGACTTTTGTACTGTTTTAGGACACTAGCGTTTGAATGTGAGTTTTATCACCTACTAAATGTAAAGAGTGAAATGATAATTACTATGATAATGATGACTTGGAGTGTCCCCTGATATGTACTACAGGGCAAGGAACAAGAGCTGGACCTGGTTTTCACAGTTGTATTCCCCCAGTACCCAGCTCAGTGCCAGATAAAAGGTAGGGACTCAAAAAAAGTGTTAATGGGATAGATCCTTTGTGGTTTCCAAATAATAGCACTCAGACTCTTTTAATTAGCAGATAATGTAAGGAATTGAGGTATCTGAATTGCAATTATTACAGAATCTAATTTTCATAAAATCATCAATATTTACTCATATTGACACACTATATTTCTCTCTGCCTAATTCATGGTAAACCTAGAGCTTCTAGTTCAGTGTTCTACCACACTTTACTTCCCAAAGAAGTTCATCATATAATGTAACTATTAGGCCACAACAAGAAGTCAATTCAAATTGTTCACCTTATTCATTTATATGTGCCTGGCTTACAGTAGGGGTTTAATAAAGATTTGTTGAATAGATTTGATTTGAATAAGAACAGCTGTGATATTGAAATTTCTTAAAATTTCAAATGTTCTTGTAGATTAATTTGTTTTGTTTCGTTGGTTTTTGGGTTTTGTTTTTTTTTTTTTTGCATTGTCTCGGCATCCTGCTGGGTTTTGAAATAATTCTCTGAAGCTAAAGGCCTCTGTTAGTGAAAATAAAGTTCATAAAATAAACGAATATATCATTTCTTGTGCCTGGGGTTTAGAGATTGAAACAATAACTAAGAAAAATATGAACTCTCCCTCACTCATTTGATTGTTATCTCCTGAAGCACCAAAACACACCAACAAGAGAAACAAGGGACTACATTTATCCCTTTGTAACCATCCTACAAAGAACAAAAAGCAGGGAGAAAATACCATTGTGGTATAGATTAGGATATTTTGGAGTTTGTGTAATAAAAACTAATTCTACGTAATTTTTTAAGACCATATTTTTTAGAGCAGTTTAAGGTTCACAACAAAATTGAAAGGAAGTTACAGAGATTCACCATATATCCCAACCCCACACATGCAGAACCTCCTCCATTATCAGCATCACTCACAAGAATGGTACATTTGTTCCCAAGGATGAACCTAAACTGACACATGGTAATCACTCAAAGTCCATTGTTTATTTTAGGGTTCACTTTGGCATTATACATTGTATGGGTTTGGTCTACTGTATAATAATATATCCATCATTGTAATATCATATAGGGTATTTCCACTGCCCTAAAAATTCTCTGTGCTCTGCCTATTAATCCACCCCCCACCTTCACCTCTAGCAAGAGCTGATTGTTTTACTGTCTCCATAGTTTTTGCCTTTTTCAAAATGTCATATAGTTCAAGTCATACAATATATAGCCTTCTCAGTTGGCTTCTTTCACTTAGTAATATGCATTTAAGATTCTTCCATGTCTTTTCATGGCTTGACAGATCATTTATTTTTAGCATTGAATGATATTCCATTGTCTGGATGTACCACAGTTTATTTATCCATTCACCTACTGAAGAGTATCTTTGTTGCTTCCAAGTTTTGGCAATTATGGATAAGGCATCTGTGTGCAGATTTTTGTGTGGATGTAACAATTCAACTCCTTCAGGTAAATAACAAGAAGCGCGATTGCTGGATGTTATGGTAAGGGTATGTTTACTTTTGTCTTCCAAAATGACTGTACCATTTTGCATTCTCACTAGCAGTGAATGAGCATTGTTATTGCTCCACCAGCATTTGGTGTTGTCAGTGCTCCAGATTGTGTTCATATTAATAGGTATGTAGTGATATCTCATTGCCATTTTAATTTGCATTTCCCTGGTGACACATAATGTAAGCCCTTTTTCATCTGTTTATTTGCCATCTGTATACCTTCTTTGATGAAGTGTCTGTTGAGGTCTTTGGCCCATTTTTTAATCAGATTGTTTTTATATTGTTGAGCTTTAAGGATTTTTTTTTTTTTTTGTATATTTTTGGTAACAGTTCTTTTACAGATGTAACTTCTGCAATTTTTTCTCCCAGTCTTTGGATTGTCTTCTAATTCTTTTGACATTGTCTTTTGCAGAAGTTTTTAATTTTAATGAGGTCCAGCTTACCAAATATTTACTGTATGGATCGTGTCTTTGGCGTTGTATCTAAAAAGACGTCACCATACCCAAGATCATCTATGGGTTTTCGCCTATGTTTTTCTGGGAGTTTTACACTTTTGTGTTTCACTTTTTGGTCTATGACACATTTTGAGTTAGTTTTTGTGAGAGTTTAAGGTCTGTGTCTAGATTCTTTTTTTTTGCATGTGTATGTCCAGTTTTTACAGTATCATTTGTTAAAGTGACTATATCCTCTCCAGTGTATTGCCTTTGCCCCCGTCAAAGATCAGTTGATTCTATTTATGTGGGCCTATTTTGGGGCTCACTATTCTGTTCCATTGGTCTATTTGTCTATTCTTTCACCAATACAGCCCTGTTTTGATTACTGTACCTCCATAGTAAGTCTTGAGGTAGGGTGGCATCAGTCTTCTAACTAACTTTGTTCTTTTCCTTCCTGTTGGCCATGCTGGGTCCTTTTCCTTCCCATATAAACTTTAGAATCAGTTTGTCAATATTCATAAAATAACTTTGCTGGGATTTTGATTGGGATTGCTTTCAATCTATGGATACAGGTGGCAAGAATTGACATCTTGACAATATTGAATTTTCCTTTCCATGAACAAGGAATGTTTCTCCATTTGTTTAGTTATTCTTTGATTTCATTCAACAGAGTTTTATATTTTTCCTCATTTAGAACTTGTACATATTTTGCTAGATTTATACCTAAATATATCATTTTGGGGATGCCAATGTAAATGATATCATGTTTTTAATTTCAATTTTCACTTTTTCATCATTGGTATATAGAAAAGCAATCGACTTTTGTATATTAATCTTGCATCCTGCAACCTTGGAACTAATTGCTTATTAGTTCCAGGAATTTTTTGGTTGATTCTTTCAGTTTTTGTACATAGATGATCATGTCATCTGAGAACAAAGATAGTTTTATGCCTTCCTTTGCACTCTGTGTTTCCTTTTCTTGCCTTATTGAACAATTTCTCATCCTTATGGCACAATTCAAAGTATCTTAAATTAAAATTTTAGAAGTTTTATTGGCTCACATAACTGGGATAGAGAAATAATTAGAGCATCAGGCACAGCTGGATCAGGGCTCTAATAATATCATCAGGATTCTGTCTCTTTTCTGTTCTCTCTTCGTCAGTCCTGATAGCTCTAGCAAGGAAGGATCTGGCTTTAGTCACATGACATACCTGAACTAATCACTGTGACCTGGGAGATGGAGAATTGTTCTTAGATAAGCTTGAAACAATGAGCTAGCCCTGTGGCCAGGGAATATGGTAGGTACTGAGACTGAGAGCCCCACCAGTATCATGTGTTATGGGGGATTGACACTTCCTAAAGCAAGGAAGAGAGTAGAACAAAGCAGAGCCACAGGAAGCTAAAGTCAGTGTATCTCATGCTGTCACTTTCAGAATCACTATATCATACTCATTTAAGACTTTGATCCCTGAATTTAAAATCTTCTTGATTCACTGGCCTGCAAGCAATATCCGTGAAGCTGACCTAATAGGCACCCACCTGACCTAACAGGCACCCACCTCTGGTGTTTTTTTGACTTTTTAAATGCCATTATTTTCTTCTCCACTCAACTTTTCACTTTGATGGGCATAACTGGAACCTTATCTTTACCTGACAGTGTGCAACTCCTGAAGTCTTCAATTAGTTTCACCTTTTTGACCACAACTTTCCATCTGTTCAATTGTCTTGGGTCCTATCTCCTACTACATCCTGCTCATTGACTTTACAAACCAGAGCTTTATTACCACCAGCCCTTCCTTTGTCTCCCCAGTTTCATATTCCTCTGGACTTGTATAGCTTGGATCACTCAATACACCTCTTGAGCATCCCTACTCCCTTTCTCTTGTTGTATGATCATACTTGTATCAATTTCCTAGGGCTGCTGTAACAAAATACCACAAACGGGTGGCTTAAAACAACAGACATTTTTCTCTCACAGTCTGAGGCCAGCAGTCTGAAATCAGTAACGCTGAGCCAAAATCATGGTGTTGGCAGGGCTATGCTCTCTCCAGAGGCTCTGGGAGAAGATATAATGCTTGCCTCTTCCAGTTTCTGGTGGGTACCAGCATACCTTGGCTTGGGACTGCATCACCCGATTTTTAAGACCAGCATCTTCAAAGCTCTCTCGGCTTCATCTTCACATTGCCGCCTCCTCTACATGTGTGTCAAATCTCTCTGCCTCTCTTTTACAAGGACACTTGTAATGGCATTTAGGGCCCACCTGGATAATCCAGGATAATCTCTCTATCTCAAGATCCTTAAATTAACCACACCTGCAAAATATAAGGTAATATTCACAGTTTCCAGGGATTAGGGTGTGAATGTCTTTGGGGGGGGGGGGTGGGCATTTTTTTTGCCTATCACAATACCCACGTGGCAAAAATCCAACTCAGCCAATAGTCTTCTCTCTTCACTCTTCTACTACTTGCCTAACAGTCACTATTTATTTACACTGTTCACACACAAGTTGACAGTCTCATTACTTTTCCATGATCAAATATCTCTTCCTTTACCCTTAACTTCAGTTAGGACTATACATCCTGCAAAGCTCTCCTGATTCCATCAATAAATGCATACGCAGAAACATCTTTGCTCCCACAGAGAGTTATGAACAGAGGGATTTTGTCTATCTTCATCAATCGTCACCATATCCTCAATTCCTAGATCAAGGTCTAAAGTGTAGTTGGCACTTGATTCAGATTTATTTACTGATTTATTCTTTCCAGTATAAAAGAAAAGGTTGTTCAATTTCCCCTGTGTTCTTAATCCCATTCCCTCTGACATCTTGCTTCCTCTTTACCTATATCTGTAATTTCTCCCCATCCTCTCTCTCCTGGCTCCTTCCCTATATCCTCTAAACCTATTCAAGTCTCTTTCACCCTTAAAAAATGCAAAAGATTTCTGGAATATTTTCAGAAGATTGTATAGGGACCAAACAATTCAAGACTCCTCATCTCCCAACAAAAATAACAAAAACAGAGAAAACATGAGGCAAAGCTACCATAATTAAATCCAAATATTAATCTCTTTCTGGGAAGCACTAAGATTAACAGAGGATGAACCAGAGAATGAAAATATCTGTGAAGTACTGAGGAACACATGCATTGTTTTTCCTTCAGTATGTGGCAAGAATATAAAACCTGTAGCTTTATGCCACACTAAAGAGAGTACAAATTATCACAAACTTATATAGCATGAATTTTGAAGAGGATCTCTTGCTGATGGGAATAATGCCTTCACCATACTTACAAATAAATGTCTTGAATATCTATGAGCTCTAAAAATGAAAAAGTGCAGATATAAATGAAGAGTAAACGTAGTAGAGTTTTGTGATTTGATGGTTCTTTTCTATGCCTGGAATATTTTTGAGAAGTCAAGATTTTTATGTGTTAAATAAATAAATAAATAAATATGCACTATTTAATATATTAAAACAGGTAAGCAGAGAAGAATAAGAGTTAGACTACTTCGGTTTTGGGGTAAACATATCCACACAGGCATTAGCTACATCTAATAGCTTGCCAGTCTTCTAACCCTCCAGCGCCTTAGATGCTAGTGCCTCAGATAATATCATGGAGGCCTTATTAGCCCTTTCAACAGTATAGAGATCCAGCCTAATCAACTGCACCATGTACAGGTATGCACTGTAGAAATCAGCATCATCATTATTATTAATCATTAGCTAAAGCAAAGAAAGATGCAGAAGTAACGCCTACTTACAAAATATATAATCCTGAGTTATTTACATTGTAATCCACAGTAATGTGAATTTATTCTGTGTGTTTGATTTTTTTCTGTACTGGGAGATGGGAGCAAGAGATTTCATGTCTCAGCTATGCTGAAACTCTTATTCAGCTGAAATAAATTTACACAATGCAAAGAACATAATAGCTGATCAGTGGAAAGATTGATCAAGGCAAGGGCAAGACCATGTCTCTTTTTCCCCGTCTGTTTGTTCAGCTTGCAGCAAAGAGCCTGGTACAGAGTAGATGCTAAATAATTATGTGTTGAAAAAATACTATATCAGAGTTAGAAATTCAGCCCTGGTAGAACAAAAAGAAAATGGCCATATTGATTATGTGTAATATGATTGGGACTTTTGCTGGACACTTTATGTAAATTATGTTAATTCTCTCCAGAGCCCTGTAAAGCAGGTATATTATCCCCATCATATGACTGGTAAAGACCTAGATCCTTAACCCATCTAGCAGGCCTTGAACTAACTTTTTCTGAGACTATTACTTCTGGCACATTTGTCATCACTTTAGTCCTTGAGCAAATCCCAGCTATGTACGCACCCTTGGCTTCTACCCTGGCTCTTGCTAACTTCTACTCATCCTTCAGGTCTCTGTGTGAAAGTGATTTAAGTGGGACTTCCTCAGGTAGGTCTCCTGTACTTCCTTGGTAGCATTTTTCACAACCCTAAATGATTATCTGTGCAGCTCTTTGTTTTATGTGTACCTTCTCTGATAAGCCTCTAAGCTCCCCATGGGGGGGCTTCATCTGTCTTGTTGATTATTTTATCCCCAGCACTTATTACACTCTCTGACATATACTATATTTTCAAAAATATGTGATGAATAAATGAATGATGGGAAAACTCAGGATCACAGAAGTTAAGTAATTTATTCAAAGTCCCACAACTAGTAAGTGATATGAGTGGATTTTAAGCCAGGGACATCAAATTCCAAAAGCTATATCCTAGAGCAACTAAGAAAATGGAAGATTGGTTTGGGATTATAAAAAACCCTTTGAGATGAATAAGCAGATGGCATTTAATAAAGATAAATTTAATCTCCTTGATAAAGTGAAAAAAACAACAAAACCTAAAAAGATTCATAATGAATATCCCCACCATTCTAGAAATAATCCCTGTCATAGTTAATGCCAAGTATCACACTAAACACTATATATGGGTTATCTTTGTTAAGCCTTATAATAACCCCAAGATAGGTATTATCATTATTTCTGTTTTATGGAGGATTTAAAACTTTCCCCAATAAATAACCAAACAAGCAGAGCCCACATGCACTTAAAAGCAAATTTATAAGATTTTCAGACTCAAACTTTAGGATTTTTGTGGCTGTCTTGTTTGTTTACTTGTTTCCTTAGACCTACAACCTACAGATTTTTGGTGACTAAAATTAAGGGCCGCCCAACTGCCTAAAAAGAGATTGCAGTTTTAGGCTGATTTACTCCAACTATAATATCCAGAAAGGAGACAGTCTCTGGGTCCCTTTCCCTGAAATAGTTAATTTTGTTTCTACCTAATTTGGGAACAAGAGCTCTCCTGCCACGTTTCATAAAGAGAAAATATCTTTCTGGAGAGAAATCTACTCCAACTTGCCCCAAGCTTAGGGAAAGAACTGCCGAAGTGTATGAACTAGAAATGGAATTTCTAGCGCTCGTGGAGGACACTGCTGCCCCCTTGTGCCTCAACACTGTAATGAAACACTCGGAGAATGAGGCCGCGCATCCCTCCGGTCCCCGGAGCTCCAGAGGGCCATGTGATGTGCTCTACGACTGACAGTTAGCACCGAGATCTCTGGGGCCACTCCGCCGCCTTGGGAGCCTGGAAACAGTGCAAGTCAAGACCCACTGTCCTCTCAGGCAGCTTTTGTGACCCTGGCTAATTGCCCCCCCCCCTTTTTTTTTAATTTTGTATTTTATATTGGAGTATTGTTGATTAACAATGTTGTGTTGGTTTCGGGTGTACAGCAAAGTGATTCAGTTATACATACACATGTATCTATTCTTTTTCAAATTCTTTTTCCATTTAGGTTATTACAGAATATTGAGCGGAGTTCCCTGTGCTAGGACAAGGACAAGGACAGCAGGCCCTTGTTGGTATCTATTTTAAAGATAGCAGTGTGTATGTGTCAGTCCCAAACTCCCAATCTATCTTTGCCCCCACCCTTCCCCCCTGGTGACCATGAATTTGTTCTCTAAGTCTGTGAGCCTGTTTCTGTTTTGTAAATAAGTTCATTTGTATCATTTTTTTTTAGATTCCGCATATAAGTGATATCATGATATTTGTCTTTCTCTGTCTGACTTACTTCACTCAGTATGATAATCTCCAGGTCCATCCATGTTGCCGAAAATGGCATTATTTCATTCTTTTTTATGGCTGAGTAGTATTCCATTATATATATGTACTACATCTTCTTTATCCATTAATCTGTCAATGGACATTTACCTTGCTTCCATGTCTGGCTATTGTTGTCCCCTTTAGAGGAGAACCTCTGAAGAATCACCAGAAGTCAGTGGGCAGCAACTTCTCTAGTATTTGCAACAAAGGGAACTTAATTAAAGAGAATAAACATTCCTTTGACTTACAGCTAAGCTTCAGAGACTCAGGGCTGCTCCTGAAATTGTAATTTGATGAGAGGCAACTATGTGAGAGAGGGACAGAGCATTCCTTTCTCAGAACTGATAATAAGAAAGTAGAGGTAAATAAATCTGTAATAAAATGTGTTTAGAGCTGGATTGACCACGTCTTCCCCCTCCCTCACGAAAGCCAATGACCAGAGGACTTGAACTGCTGCCCTACATCTCCTCACCTGTGACGTTTGAATTCGTTTATGAAAAGCAGTTTGATTTTTCATGCTGCTTTGCCCCCATGGGTTTTAATATGATATGTATTTGTGTGAATATTTGAATAATACCCTTCTCCCTGATGGGCTGTAAACTCCAAATGGATAGAGACTGTGCTTGGTGGTTTAGGAATATTTGTTGAATCATCGATTAATGATTTTTTGGTGAATTAATAGGGATGAAAACTATTGGGATAATTAGTTCTCTATTAGTTTATTTTTCTTTTCTATAGTTACACTTGCTTTTCACAGAGGCAGGTTTGTAAGGTATAAAGGCTTTATAGTCAAACTCAGGTTCAAATCTCTCCTACTGCATAATATCTGTCTGATCTTGGGGAAGTTTCTTAAACTCCTCTGAGCTCATTTCTTATATACCATGTGAGAAAATATCTACCTCCTTTACTTGTTATGAGAATTTTTTTTTAAATAAATTTATTTATTTATTTATTTTTGGCTGTGTTGGGTCTTCGTTTCTGTGCGAGGGCTTTCTCTAGTTGTGGCGAGCGGGAGCCAGTCTTCATCGCGGTGCGCGGGCCTCTCACTATCGCGGCCTCTCTTGTTGCAGAGCACAGGCTCCAGACACGCAGGCTCAGTAGTTGTGGCTCACGGGCCCAGTTGCTCCGTGGCATGTGGGATCTTCCCAGACCAGGGCTCGAACCCGTGTCCCCTGCATTGGCAGGCAGATTCTCAACCACTGCACCACCAGGGAAACCCCTTGTTATGAGAATTTAATGATAACATATATCTCCTACACCGTCAGGCTCAGTGCCCAGCAGACCACAGGTGAACATTAAACATTACTTCTGTTAATCCTCCAACCTCTACACTCCTTCACAGCTTCTTTGGATATACCTTAGAATGGGTTTTTCAAATATCTGGACCTAGACAAATCAAATCAACTCCATACGCACACATATTACTGTAATCTCTAGCTTATTCTTCTGGGTCCGGTAGAACTTCCACTAAATTTGTCAGCAACCAATAAAGAGAACTCGTTTTCATTTCCCCATTCTGTAAAGAGATGTAATAAAATGACAAAAGGTTATTGCTTATGTTAAAGTGTCTCTGACTGCAAAGAACTGAAAACCAATAAATAAAAACAGCTTACAGAATGAGGAAAATGTATATTCTCACATAAGAAGTCAAGAGACAACAGACACAATAAAGTCATCAAAGAGCCAGAATCCAGGCTATTTGGTAGGTGGGGAAAATTAGACTGAAAGAGTATATGGTTATTGCAAAGCTCCAGAAAATAGATTCTCTTACAATTCTGTTTATGTCTGTACACGTACATGAATATCATCTTAGTGTTTTATTCTTTCTGATTGGAAAACTACATGATTTTTTAAGTAGATTTTATTGTTGAGGTTTTTTTTTTTCGATATCATTAGGCTGATGGCATGCCAATTTGAAAGTGATCTAATCAATTCATAAAATCTGCATAATGATCTTGATGATATAGAGCAGAAATAAATAAGGACAGGGCATACCTCCACATATGGAATACTGTTCATAGCATTCATAAAAATAATATTCAGTTTTGCAGTCTCAGCTGGTCCTGTACATGGCTGAGCACAGCCTTGACAGGATATATTCCTTCCAAACCTGGTTAAACTAGGACTGCAAGTAGTATAGTTGCTAGTTGTGGTGAAAATAGTACAGTATTTGTACAAGTCTGAAGAGTTTCTATTGTTTGATATACTGTAAATGTAACTATAGAAAAGACTGTTAAACAGAAACTGCTATGAAAACCAAAGTTAGCCCATACTGAGACAAAGCAGATGTGGTAGGCAGATAGCTAAGATGACCCACCCAAGACTCCTGTCTCCCGGCTATTCAGCTAAACATTAATCCAGGTATTGCTGTGGAGAAATTTTGCAGATGTAATTGAAGTCCCAAATCAGTTGAACTTAAAATAGAGAGACCCTTATGAGTCTGATCTATTCACATGAGCCCTTTAAATGATAAGGGAAGTAGAGAGAATCAGTGGGTAAGAGGGACTCAATACACCTTTGCTGATTTGAAGATGGAGGAACTTATGTGAAAAGAATGCTGACAGAGGCCACTGGCTAATAGCCTGCAAGGTAACAGGGAACTCAGTCCTACAACCAAAAGGAACTGAATTCTGCCAAAGATCTGAATGAGCTTGGAAGAGGTTTACAAAGTCCAGGTGAGAACCAGAGTCAGCCAACATTTTATGTGTGAGACCCTGAGTGGAGAACACAGCCAAGCCATGACAGACTCTTTCCCCACAGAATTGTGAGGTAATAAGCTTGTGTTGTTTTAAGTCACCAAGTTTGTGTTATTGTTGTACAGCAATTGAAAACTGTACACAGACCTGCTTTCTGGGCACTTTTGTCTTTTTTTTTCCTCAAATGATTTTGAGTACCTGTAGAATTTAATCGTGTTGTAAGCAACACAATGAGTCGACCAATTGAACCCTCTTTTTGCATAAAGTTGGGAAAATCCTTTTTTGAATACTCTTTGAATCAAATAACTCTACATGCATTCCAATAAAGGCTCAGGACTTGGGCCAGATCCTGGGAAGCATTTTCCTGCAAAATATGGGCAATTTCATTTTGCAGAATCAATATAAGTGACTTGAAAAGAGAATGTTAATGTCTAATTAATGTCTAATTCTTAGAATAGTACTAGGATCTTTATATACATAATGTCAATGAGTTACCATTTCTTCACTATAAAATGCTGTTACTTTTCACATTTTATAGACTGAGACTCAGAATCCTGGGACATTTCAATGACTTCTTTGTTAGTACAGCTGAAACTGGAGCCTATTTTTTGGTGTTTTGGGTTTTTTGTTTTGGCTGTAAATCTCACGTAATATTTCCCTCTTCCACACAGTTAGAGAATAGAGCTGGAGATGAGGAGAAAATGTGCCTTGTACCTTATATTTCTCCTTCATCCTGGGTGACAGTGGGGCCTCATGGGGCTGAGGAGGTGCCTACATCTCCACACTTTAGCAGCTGAGTCGAATCTTGATTATCACCCAGCACTCATCTCTTTTCCAATATTAAGTAGGAAAGTCTTTCTCCCCCTTTTTTTTCCAATCTGAAATTCATATTTAACGACTTTGGCTTCATTTTGGCCCCAAGGAGTATATTCAGGGAATACAGAAGGTTCTTAATGCAAATTTTGGAAGCAGCAAAATATCTAACGTGTTGGTTGTATCCAGTTTTTTTATTTTTTTCCTTTTTCATTATCTATTTTAATTTTCATTTGTTTTATTTCCCTGTGATGTCAGTATTTCGTAGAGTTTATTTTACAGATGAGGAAACAGACTAAGAGAGAATAAATGACTTGCTAAGAGTTCAAACACCTGGGAATATGGAACAAAAATTTAAAGCTAGTTTTAGTTCTTAGTGATCAGGTTGTATGCTCTGAAAACTGAAGGGCTAATCTTATCATTCTGAAATGAGTTTTTAACAGCCCAAATGTTGAATACGGTAAGGTTTTTAAAATTTGTGTTGAACTAAGAAGTGTTTTCTCTTGACCCTGGTGGTCTCCCCTTAATTTCTGTGATTATATTTGTGATAAGCAGTCATGAGGATTGGGAAGTGGAACCAAGATTTTGACCTCAAAAGTCCAGGGACAGAGATGTATTTAAGACAAAGTGGTGACCTTGAATAGTACAGCACAAGGCATCAAAAATTTTCCCTCAGCACAACTGGATAGAAGAAAACAGAAGAATTACAGAGAAAAAAAATTGTTTGGGAGTGCAAGGAGTTCTAAAAACTTGCACACAAGTTTTAAAGGAAACTGCCAGATCAAGTTTATTTTCTAATTTCTTAAAAGCTAAGAATTGTTTCTGTATTTATCCATTCAAGATAAACATTTTTAATACTCTGCTGTGAACACTGCTGGGCTCTATAAAAAATCAGTCCCTGCCTTCAAGGTATTTACCAAGTCTAAAGGGAGAAGAGAAGTCCACAAACAGAATCTAGTGATAAGAGCAGTACAGTTCATGGCATTGCACCATGTAAATTTTGAAAATTCTCCTGCAACTGTGGAATACCAAGTCATCTTTAAATTGTCATGCTACTAGGAGAGTGACTTTCCAGAGCAACCCCAGTTTCAAACGAGGGAAGTGGAGAATGGAAATTTAATTTAAAAGAACCTATGCTTTTCCAATTGGATTACATATTAAACAGGGTGGAATAATATGTGAAGACAGTCATGCTTCCCGATGATACGTCTCTGAGAATGAAAGTCTCCATCCATCATCTTTATTGTATCAGTGAATTCACTTCATCTATCTTTCGAAAGTCATCCTTGCTGGAGGTGGTGGGGTGTTTTGTTTTCACAATTTAATCAACTAAGTAATGGGAAATATTTTTTAAAATCTCAAAGGATAAAAAGTTGTCTTGGCTATGAAATAATTATACTATAACTCAGCTTGATATGTTCACATCTTGAAAACTAAGAAAATAAAAGCCACTGTCTCAAATGTTAAATATATACAAACAATTATGATTCATCTGCAGCATAAAACACAGTCAGACAAAAATACAACTTGTTTAAGCATCCTCCCATAAAGAGACTTTTTATCTGATCTGGGGGCACTCCAGACACCAGAATCTTAACTATAATAATTAGATGGAGTCCATGTGGTAATTTGAAAGTAGTTTTATGTTATGACTTTGTAAAGTAGTAAGTAATTAATAAACAGTTGGATTCATACTCAAAATAAGAACTTAATAATAGCTTATGATTAAATTTACTTAAGTATAAACAAATATATACATATATTACACAAACAATTAAGTTCTCAGATGAATTTCAAATATGTCTTCAAGCATGCCACTCTCGCCAACTCTCAATGTGTTCACCAACCCGGAAACTCTCTGAACTTGTCCTTTGGGGGTTTTGGGAGGTTTCATGGCATAAACATGGTTGATTAAATCATTAGCCATTGGTGATTGAATTCAATCTCCAGACCCTTTCCCCTTCCTGGAGGTCAGGGGGGGTGGGACGGAAAGTTCCAACGCTCTAATCACCTGGTTGGCTCCTCTGGCAACAAGCCCCATCCTTGGGTGGGGTCCAAACGTCACCTCATCAACATAACAAGAGATAACTTTCTCTCTCTCATGGTTTTAGGAGCTCTGTGCTAGAAATGGGGACTCAGACCAAACACATATTTCTTATTATAAATCACAATATTACAGTGTCCCTTCTACTTTCCATTCATTGGGCAGTTTGACACATGGTTCCAGCAAACCATTAAGGACCCATGAAATACAATCTTCCCATGGGTTTGGAAGCAGGAAGAATTTGTTGATAAAAAACCCTAAAGACACACACCTGAAATCCTCTTCTTGTCTTGTCCAATTCATCAGGTTCCCTTTTGGTGTGTCTCATGGGTTATTGCTGCATGTTCTTCTAAGTGTCCAAGATGCTTTCTGGTCTCTGCTTATGAACTCGTACCCAGCTCGCTTTAAGTGTGGTCTGTAACAATTGTACTGCTTAAGAAGGTAGCTTCCTCTAAGATGGCCAACTTACCTGCCATCTATTTTTGCCAGAAGAATGGATGCTCTTCTTATTTGGGGAGTGATGTGAGTCTCCCTCGTGTTCTTCTCTGGTCTGAGTGCCCAGTGTCCAGTCTTTGTGTTCCGCCCACAGTCTGCTGTGCTACTTATCACAGAGGTGTCAGTCTACTTCCTTTGTCAGAAAGAATAACTGAAAAAACAGTCTCTGGATGAAACATGGATGTCATTACATTTCTGTGGGTACATTTCTTAGGTTTTCAACTTAAGCACCTCACAACCGTTGTCATGTATGCCTTCCTTGGCAACAGGAGTAGGTGTGAGAATTGATGAAAAACATAGTTGCTTAAAAGATGTGACATTTTAGATATCATAAAAGGGTTCCCAAGGAGTTATTTATTTCACAAGGACTTTTACCTTTTCCCCATGATAGTTTTGTACCATAATTCCTTTTTTTTTTTTTTTTGATTTCTGAAGAGGTATCTCTAAATGTTTAATAATTGTTCTGAACCTGAGGAGATGGTATACACCAGAACACAGTCATTTATGGGAAGAGGAGATTTCAGCCAGTGGAGTGGACAAATATTAGCATGAAAATACATCTGATTTGCATATCACTGTAACCATTTCTAGAGCATTCCACCAGAGTTCTGACAACTTTCAAGGAAATGCTGAAAGACTTTCTTAAGAGGTAAAAGTATAGGAACTCACAATGCACCTCGGAAAATAATTTCTTTAGCAATTTCCTATGCATACATGGATCTCCCTTCAAAGCACCATTCCCAACACTTTTCATGGACTACTGTATTTCTAATGTACTCATCTAAGCATTAGTAGGGAAAACTTTTCTTTAAATTAATGAATAAAAAGTCTCCTGGGTTTCTACTGACATTTATTTCCAGGATGGTAGCCTTATTCTTCTCAGCTGTCATTTACAACTGCAGTATTCCCCTGCCTTTGAGGGTAAACTCTGATGATATTAGAGAGAGCAGATTCAATTTATAAAACTAGAGGAGGAGGCATAACTCATATCTGCTTTATAGGCTCATTGCATTATATCAGACCAGTACTCTACTGGGTTCAACTGCTTTGATGAATACAATTTAACCCTGGTATAGCCATGTTGAGGTTACACCGACTCTCTGTATAATGGAGTTCTGCTTACCAAATTCTAGATTATTAACATTATACTAACAGCTCATATTTAATGAGCAAATACGGTGCACAAAGAAGAGGGCTAAGATAATAACATAACGTGCGTTATCTTACTAATTCTCATAACACACCTCTGGTGTCAACAGTTATCCCCGTGTTACAGAGGAGAACAATAGGATTTAGATGAAACAATTTGAAGCTATGCAGCTTTTAAGCAGAGGTTCAGTGCAGTCCTACTTCACTCCAGAGCCCAGGAGCATAAGCATTTCACTAGATTATTCTAAATGCTTCCTGGCAGAATGATACCAGCTACTGTATGGACATGAGGGTGTTTGCAATGTCCACACATCAGCCTAGACATCAGGAAACACAGACACAAGGTAAGGCTCAGCAGCCCACCGTATGGTTTATGGCAATTCCTGTAACCTCCTCAGTCTCCTTGTTTTTAAAATGAAGCCATCGGACTGGATTACAGGTATTCCCCACTTTTCAAAAGTTCTCTTTACGAAAGACCTATATTAGTACCTGATTTCCCTAATCAAAAGAAGTCTGAAGAGGATTTTTCACTTTTATATAAAAAGGCGAAAAGTGAAAATAGCATTCAGCGTTCATTTCGCAGCTAACTGATATAGAGGCTGCACACCTCAAGCATAAAGGAACACCACCAAGCCCCTTCCCCAGCAAGAACTACACTCTGCATCTCAACGTCAAGCCTCCATAGTTGTTTTTTTTTTAATAGATCCTTATTGGAGTATAATTGCTTCACACTACTGTGTCAGTTTCTGTTGCACAACAAAGCAAATCAGCCATATGCATACACATATCCCCATATCCCCTCCCTCTTGAGTCTCCCTCTCACTCCCTATCTCACCCCTCTAGGTCATTGCAAAGCACCGAGCAGATCTCCCTGTGCTATGCTGCTGCTTCCCACCAGCCAACTATTTTACATTCAGTGGTGTATATACGTCGATGCTTCCCTCACTTCGCCCCAGCTTCCCCCTCCCACCCCATGTCCTCAAGTCCATTCTCTATGTCTACCTCTTTATTACTGCCCTGCAACTAGGTTCATCAGTATCATTTTTTTTTTTTCGATTCCGTATATATGTGTTAGCATACGGTATTTGTTTTTCTCTTTCTCACTTACTTGACTCTGTATGACAGACACTAGGTCCATCCACCTCACTACAAATAACTCAATTTCGTTTCTTTTTATGGCTGAGTAATATTCCACTGTCTGTCTGTGAGCATCTCTGCTTTATCTCAACTTATTTTGTGCACACAGTAGCAAGGTGTGTCCATTAATAATGATGACATGGAAAATGCTCAGGATATTTTGTTACAGTAAAAAAAAAAGAAGATACAATACTATATTCTTACATTATTCTAATTTTATTTGTACAGCATATTAATACATGCTTAGAAGACTAAAATAGTTTTACAGTAGCATAATTAAGGGTAATTTTTATTTATTTTTTTCTATAGACAACATATATTCATGAAATGATCACTTGCTAATAATCAGATGAAATGTCATTAGAAAATACAATATAGAAGCCATAAAGCTTATAGAAGGTTATAGTAACTTCTCAAAGTATATATGAGTGAAGCTTTCCTCACTCTCTCTAAAGCTGGGAATTCTACTGCTTCTTGGGTTCTTCCTCTTAGAGTGAAGAAATCCTAATTAACAAATTCATACTTAGATATTTAGGCCTTACTGAACTTGTTTATTTGAAAATATCATCCTTTAAAAATGACTCCAGGGGAAATGAAAAGAATTTATATTGCTAAGTGATGTGATGATGGTTCTATTAAAGCATCAGTGGGAGAACTATTTCAGAGCACAGACATTTGGAGCATTTTCAAATAAGGCTCCGAGACAGACACTGCTAACAGTTCAACAAGTTTGTGTTCTTATCTTCTTCCTGGGCACATGAGCCTTCTCTTGTGGTTTGGGGTGGACATATTAAGTGATTTCTCACCAACAAAATAAGAGTGGAAAGGATATGTACCACCTTAAGACCTGGTCCATAAACACCTTTCATGCTCGCTCTTCAATGTCTTTTTCTCCTTCAGATGAGATGATCACATAGACGCCACATGACGATGGCCAAGCTTTCATTAGCCTCTGTCCCTTAAGAACTCTGATCTGTTCCCCGCCCCCCAAGACTGTTGGATAAGCAAGAAATATACTACATTCTTTTAAATTTATATATATTTAAGTTACATATTTGGGAGCATGTTTGTTACAGCAGCAAGAGTTAACCTAACACAGCCACATCTCTTATGGTATACACTTAGCTGTACACAGGGCCTCGTCAAATTCATTCTTAAAGGAGAGGTGGAGATACCCCTTTTGTGCAGAAATGACTCCACAAAACTGGTGAGGGAAGAGTTAGAGAATAGATCATTCATACCATTTTGTAAATCACTAGAGTCTTAAAAAATCTGATTAAATCTGATTTTCTTTTACTTGAAGGTAGTAAAATGAATTGCTTTCCCATAAGAACTCTTTAGAATAAATAAAAGATCACCATTCTATGGATTGTTATTTTTGTGTGTTCTTTTATGTTGCTTCTGACCTTTCTTGTTCTATTTGGATGTAGGTCCATGAGGGCATAACATTTAACTTGTTTATTGCTGCTGCCTTGTTTCCCAGAGAAGTTCTTAGAATAATAAACATACAGTATGCATGGGCTAAAGATGTAAGTTAATGTAATAAATATAAGATGGATAAAGACAAATTCACTTGATGAGACTTACCACCTTAAAACTTGACCAGGAGTTTTTATCTTTTTAATTTTTTTAAAATATTTTTATTTATTTATTTATTTATTTATTTATTTTTATGGCTACATCGGGTCTTAGTTGTGGCATGCAGGATCTTTCATTGCGTGCACAGGCTCTTTGTTGTGGTGCACGGGTTCCAGAGCATGTGGGCTCTGTAGTTGTAGCATGCAGGCTCTCTAGTTGAGGTGTGAGAGCTCAGTAGTTGTGGCACGTGGGCTTAGTTGCTCCGCAGCATGTGGGATCTTAGTTCTCCAACCAGGGATCAAACCTGCGTCCCCTGTATTGGAAGGCAGATTCTTTACCACTGGACCACCAGGGAAGTCCCTGACCAGGAGTGTTTAGTTGGCAGAGAATGGATTTCGTTTGACACAGACATGTGATTAAACATAAAACAAACACATATGAGACCATCAATTTCTGAATTTCATTTCACATTATAAGATATATCTATCAAATACATCTAGAGATTAGAGACAGCTGACAAGTTTGCTGACTGCAGGTGTCCGTTCATTTCCCATCTTTGTCTCTGGCTAGAATCATTTGAACTCCAAGGCAAGTTTCCAGCTTTGACCTTGCACTAATTCACCACCTGATGGCAGACAGCCATCTATTTGTTCTTGCCTTACCATCCCCAGCAGATGGCTCAGAGATAAATAGCCAATAAATCACAATTTCCGTGCGTGAGAGGGTCCAACTACAAAGTGCTTATTTGCCTTTAAAATTGGTTCTGTTGCTGCCAACTAGACAGAGTCATTTAGTCAAAACTTCTGAGTGATCAGCTCTCTACATGCCATCTTCTTTCCTTTTGGAGTTGTAGCTGTTGATTGTTCATTTGCTTATGTATTAGTTAGGATTCGCCAGAGAAACAAAAACCAATAGATGTGTATATATACAGAAAGTAATTTATTTTAAGCAATTGGTTCAGATGATTGTGAAGACTTAAAATCTGATGGAGGAGAAAGACAGACTGGAGACTCAGGGGCTCAGGAAGGAATTACAGTTCAAGTCCAAAGGCAGTCTGCTGTAGAACCAAGAAGAAACAATGTTGCATATTAGCTTCCAAGGCAATGTGCTGGAGAATTCCCTTTTGCTCTGGAGAGATTAGCATTTTGTTCTATTTAGGTCTTCAACTGATTGGGTGAGGACCCCCATATTCTGGAGGGTAATCTCTTTTACTCAAAACCCACCAACTTAAATGTAAACCTCATTCAAAAACACCCTGTAGAAAGATCCAGAATAATGTTTGACCAAATAATTGGGCATTATGGCCCAGACAACTTGACATGTAAAATTAACCATCATAATTTGCTTGCTTGCTTTTTTCCTAATTTGTTTTTGGCTGTCTTTTTTTGCTCCAATCCTCTTAAGTCCTTGGGATCATTATTTCCACAGGGCTTATTTAATTCAAAACCTTGTGATGATCTGGAAAGTTCCAAGCTCACATTCCAGCTCTCCCACTGGCTAGCTGAGTACCAAGGCACTTTACCACGTAGCCTAGTTCTTCCTCAGTGAATAGAGATTCCTAAGTCATAGGTTTATTATAATGATCGAATGGGGAAAATCCACATTGACAAGCTCTGTAAACACAAGTTCACATTGAAACTACTATTCGAAACTGTGTTTGTATATCAAAGGTACTACCTTTCAAACCAACAAAGGAAAAAACAGAAAATTCCTCATGTGAAGCACATTATAGTTGTGAATAACTAGCTCATTGGAGTAAAGAAAGATCAAATTAATACATCAAGTTTATTCATGAAGGGACAATGATTTTAAGAGTTAAGAAAAGCTTTTAAGACCACGAATGATTTTGAAGATCCCAGTAACAGTGTCAAATTTAAAGTATACAGAATATTCATGTCTAAAGGCAGGGAAATAAACACACCCCTGATTCTCCCCCAGTGAATCCTGGAGATGCCGGGTAGAATGGGGTCCTGTGAGAACTGAAGCAAGGGAGCTCAGGTAAGATGCACCCGTTCACAAGAAGCTACTCAGAAGAAATGGATAGAACTTAGCACTTCCCCACTTTCAGTGTACGATTAACATCCCACATGTGGTTTGATGTTGGATCATTTTGTGATTGTCAGTCTCCACTGCTCAAGGAGTGTCTCCAGTTCAGAATCCTGACCAGATTGTTCTTGCAACTCCAAAGAGTGAAAGCGTTTTTGCGCTTACCTCAGCCTCAAGTCCACTTACTTAGTCCTCATTTCGGCATCAAGGCAGATCTTTTCTAACATTTTAGATTGCAGCTCCTTTTACAGAAAATGTCCAATCTCAGAGGGGTACTTTTACACTCTGGTCCCACCAAGTCAGTAGTCCAACATTAGTGGAGTTCCCAAGGTCAATATCCTTTAGTCTTAAATAACTCCAACCATGGGACAAAGGTGGGAATCCATTATGTTCAGGCCTGTTTCTTTTCAAACCCTCCTCTCCAGAAATTCAACAGATCTTCAGGCCCTGCCTTACTCAGAGTTACTTATTACTAACAATGTTATCGTTCAGTCCTACAATCTGTTAACAGAAATTAGTAACTATTTCTGTTTGAGACTTGTTGGGCCACCTTATACCCAAAGGGAGCACATCATTTTCTCATTGAACTAAAGATTATGGGGGTCCAGCACATCTCCAGAGGATACAGCACCAAGATCCAGCACAGACCACATCAGAAACATCTTGCAATGTCCTTGCTATATGAAAAACAAAGTAATTTTTCCTACCTCGTTGATAATATACATACATGTTCTTAAAAACAGCAGTGTGTTTTTTTAATGTGTCAGACCAGCTTTGATGCTGATACTATGCAAAGATTTTTACAACAGCAACTTTTTTTTCAGTCTGTGAGAACTGGAACAAAGAGAAGTTTATAGTGTGCTTTTTTTCTTTTTGTGATAATGGATGGATGGAGAACTTTCTTGGTGCAGCTTTGCATGGTAGACAGTTCTATTTCAAACGGGCAAAAAATCAGTTTTATGAACACTTTGCTCATATTGCTTCTCTACCACTTTCTCTAGGAATGCCCCAGCGGGGTTGTTAACGAAGACACCTTCAAAGAGATTTACTCGCAGTTCTTTCCACAGGGAGGTAAGTACAAATGTGGACCAGTGAATTCTACTCTCAGTTAGAATTATGCTTGCAATCTTGAGTTTGGTTTAATCTTTCATGGCATGACTCTACATTTTTCATCTTTATGTCAGAGAATTAATACACAGTATGCAGTGCATATGATTCTCAATACATCATAAAAGTGAGCTACTTACAAATTATCAAATATCCTAGAGTTCACTCTTTAGCTTAATGCAAGCAGTATTACTGTGTGCCTGATACCACATCTCTCAAAGGCGCGGTGCTTTCTGACTATGATGAGTGAGTCCTGGATACGCCACAAAGCTTTCACATGCATTATACGTCTCATTCTCCCAACTCTCAGAATTAGGACAAATGGAATTATCCTTAATTTTCGGATCTGAAATCCAGGGCTTAGAGAAGCTAAATGTTTTGCTCAGAGTCACACATCCACTAAGTGGCAGATCTAGGTTAGAACCCAGATTTTTCTGTAACCTCATCTAATATTCTTTCTGCTCTTCCTCTCTCTTTCAGGAACTCTCCACTATCACCCCTACCCCTGCATCTAAGAAAATTAATACCACCCTAGACATTACTTTAATTGGAAAGAAAACAAGGAACGCATAATGATAATACATACCTGTTAGAGATGAGTGAAGAGATATATTTGCCACTGGACCTTATAGTCTCTCCTTCAATCACTCAGCAGGATGCCCAGCTCAAACTTGTCCTGCAACCTTCTCTGTGTCCAGCTGTGTATTAGGTGCTGATGTAAGAGGGGTGAGATGTGGTACCTGCCCCAAAGAATGTTAGAGTCTAGAGTAGCAGATGGACAATGTCAACGTAAAAAAATAAATGTGAGGATAGGGGTTAAAAATATAGTATTATAAAAGCACCATGTAGGCACAATTAGATAAGCTGAACAACAGGGAGGAAATTTTAAAAGTCTATCCAGATAAATTGAACCTGAGCTGAAGTAGCCACCTTTCATCACGTATCTAATACATGTCTGGCCCTGGCGTGTGTTACCCATCACCTCCCAACAACCCTAGTTATGGTTCTCCCTTTCTAATAAATGTGGAAACTAAGGGGCAGAGAAATTCATCCATTTCTTTGCCATCATCTTTTCACTTCAATTCCACTTAAAAGATCCACCATCATCTGATGCCAAAATAACTGCTGTGGTCTCTGAACTAAGTCTCTCTGATTCCACCCCTCTTCTCCACTCCCCAACCCTGGTCTGTTCTCAACATGAGCCAGAGTAATCCTGGTAAAATGTAAGCCAGGTCGTCTCACTGCTCTGCACAGAATCTTCCATCCCCTCAGAGCATAAGCCAAGGTCACCGTCTCCTGTTCTATCTCTGCCTCGTCCTTCACCGACCCTCCCCTTCACTCACCTCATTCCAGACATCCTGGCCTCTTGCCCTTCCTCCAGCACACCAGTCCTGGTGCTGCCTCTGGGCCTTTGTTTATTTATTTATTTATTTATTTTTTATTTTTGGCCACGCAGCATGTGGGATCTTATTAGTTCTCCACCCAGGGATTGAACCCACACACCTTGCAGTGGAAGCTTGGAGTCTTACCGCTGGACCACCAGGGAAGTCCTATCTCTGATCCTTTGAATTCACTCCTTATTCTCTCTGCCTGGAATTCTCTTCTCCCGAATATCCATCTCAATATCTCACCACCTCTGCTTTTATTCAAATGCCACCTTCTCAGTGAGGCTTCCTCTGGCCACCCTGGCTTAAAGGACAACCCCTACATATCCCCCATGCCTTTTCTTTGTTTCTCTTTAGCTCTCAAGAGCATCTAATAATGTTATTTTATTTGTTTGTGTTGTTGCTTACTGTCTCTTTTTCCACTAGAATGTCATCTCCAAGGGAACAGAAGTTTTTGTCTGCTTTGCTCACTGCTGTATCCACAGGTCGTGGAACAGTGAGTGACAAGTAGTTGCTCTAGATACTCACTGCAAAACAGGGTGAATGCATGGATGAACGAATGACATTCACCTCACCATGGGATAATATCTGTAAAAGGCACTTTGAATGTATACAACACTTAAATACTAATTGTTTCATACAAAAATTAGATTCACTTTTGGCTTTAGATGTTTAATAGGTTGAATTTGAAATTGAAATTGAAAATTTCAATTTTGGGCATGGATTATCAAAATAGAAAGTTTCACTTAAGATGGACTTTTCAAAGAATTAAATTAGAATTCGGAGAAAACACAGGGTGATCCACTATTACATGAATTTGGATACATCATAGGTGACAACTTCCCCAACCCCATCTCATTAATAACAGCCCACAGACAGGTATTGGTCATAGGGTCTGATGCCAGGATTGTAATGGATCCTTTGTCTGCATTAATAAGGAATTTAGAATATCTTTGTTTAACACATATTTCTAAATTATTAAAAACCATGGAATTTTTTAAAAGAATGATGTTTACTATAAACTAAGTGTCTGACAACGTATTGATAGGCATTAATATCAAAGCACTTAGCACAAATGGAGGGTGCAGTGGTTAAGAATCCGCTTGCCAATGCAGGGGACACAAGTTCAAGCCCTGGTCCGGGAAGATCCCACATGCCGCGGAGCAACTAAGCCCGTGCACCACAACTACTGAGCCTGCGCTCTAGAGCCCATGCACCACAACTACTGAGCCCACGTGCCACAACTACTGAAGCCTGCACGCCTAGAGCCTGTGCGCCGCAACAAGAGAAGACACCACAGTGAGAAGCCCACACACTGCGAGGAAGAGTAGCCCCCGCTCGCCGCAACTAGAGAAAGCCCGCACACAGCAACGAAAACCCAACAAAGCCAAAAATAAATAAATAAATAAATAAAAATTAAAAAAAAAAAAAAAAGCACTTAGCACAAACGGAAATCTTTTATTTTTTGATTATCTCAGATGAAAGTTATTACATGCTACAAATTAGATACAACTCCACATTAAAAATTTATCTTTATCTGAAAAATAACATTTCAACATTAGAGAACGTCTACTTAAGCACAATCCTTTGCAAGGGATTCTTGTTACAAAGTCCAAAGGGATTTGTGGAAAAATCACTTTTGTACTCTTAAAAATTCATTGATTATTTCTGTTAATTGAATGCATAAATCTAAAAGCAGCCAGCATTACTGAAGGAAATGGAATATTTTAAAAAATGATGACTTGCAATTTTAAAAATTAATATCGTGCATGCAAATTGTATCTTGCAGTGCCACTAGAAAAGGAAAAATGTCCTAAGGAAGAATGTATTCTCCGATGGCAGGCAAATCCATGTTATGGCCATCCTCACATTTCTGTGGAGTCATTTATTTAGGTTGATGGCCTGAAAGCAACAGATGTCTCTCATTATGAGTCGTAACAATGATGGGTCCATAAATCACAATGTCTCAGTTTCATCCAGGAAGGTTCTTTGTCTTATTGCCAGAACCTTCTGCAATTTGTACTGTGTCAGGCTCTTTAGTCTTCTCTACTTCTTAGCAAGATGGTTTACCAAGCACGACTTGTTTGGAGTTCTGGATGTCAGCACAGCTGGACTGAACAGAATCTTCCTGTTTGTAAGGGATAAAGTATGTCTCCTATAAAACAAGCCGAGAGGAAATGGCTTGTTTGTGCCATTACCTGTATCATTACAGCAATGCTTTTCAGTGCCACGTACAGGGGAAACCTTAGCTTAGGAACTCTTAGCTCACCAGGCATTTTTAAAGCTCATGAAAATTCTAGTTTCCTGGGCTACTCCTGCTTCTGTTGTAGGAATTTTGCATTTGCTTTGACTATATGAGGCACCTGATAAACAGCTACTGAAGGAACGAATGAATGAGCTTCAGTCAGAAGAATCTAAGTCAACAAATACTTATTGAACAATCACTGTGTTCAAGGCACTTGAGGCACTTAGATGAGCTCTATGGACATAAAGGTTTAAATTTTTTTTCCAAATAACTCCACCCACTGAATATCCTTCTCATGCGCAGACAATATTTCTAGGAAATTTCAGGGTGATTTAGAGAGAACATACTGAACAGAGACTACCACTCATGTATGTGAACCTGCCTTACTGTAGTAACATTGCCATGAATTGTATATTCAAATGCATTAAACTAATTCTGTACCTTTTGCTTGAATTCAGGTGGGAGTAGGGGATTTGTGGTGGGAAGAAAGAAATCAACCAGACTGATTTCAACCACAGACCTGGAACATGCTAATCAAGTGTATCTGTTTAAATATTCTGAAATGTATGTGTATCAATGGTCTTTTCAACCAAGGGATTAGTTGGTATCATCACTGTGCTCTGAACATAATTGGGTTAAAGACACTGGACTAAGTCAAGAGTCCTGAGTTTACAGATAGACTCTGCCCCCGCTAAAATGTGTGGCTCAAATAGTTTATTTCTCTGGGCCTCAGGTTGTTCCTTGGCCAGATGTGGAACAGAAGAATCCTCATGTTTCCCTTCTGTTCTAACATCCTTTATTTCTAAGAGTTAGTGTTGGAATGTCTTGATTTCATTACCTACTCTACCGTTAACTAACTAGGTGACCATAACTACTTCCCTAACATTACCTACACCCACTTCCTGCCTTTGTTAAATGTAGATAAATAGCTAAATGGTATCCAAGATCACTTCCTATCCTAAGACTCCACAAATTTTGTCCCCTAACTGTAAAATTTCAACATTTAATTTTCAGCTTCACAAGTAAAATTACAGGAAACTGAGCAAAGTCATCATATGATACTGAGTAATTGTTTTTGTTATATGGAAGGAATTATGGTCAAAGAAGACTGTCAGCTCATATGGGAAGAGCAGAAACCATTGCCATTTCTTTTGAGCCCTGAACTGTACTGAAATCTAGAATCCAGGATGCCAGTTATTCATCCTTTTAGCAAATATTTACTGAGTATTTAAGAAGAGCACAGTCAGATGAAATCAGACCAAGATGGTTTTGTGGACAGTTTCCTTTTTCTCTACAGAATCCACCTCTGTGCCCAGTCAGACACTTCCAACGCCTTAGCTCCTTCCTCTCACCCCATCAAAGCTAGAGCATCATTCCCCTTCTTTAAAAACTTCCACTGTCTCCAGATGTCTACTGAAGAAATGCAAACTCTGTCAGAAACTCAATACCATTCATGATATAATTGTACTGGTTTTCACTGAGCATGAAGTTCCATTAGGTTAGAACTTCAGTCACTTAGATACACAATTGAGAGTTCACAAAAAATAGAAATGTTTTCAGGTGAACTGTATTAATCTGTAAAAAAAATTTGATCACATTTATTTAATAATGATAGCTAATAATTAGTGAACATCTAATATTTGCCTAGGACTATTCTAAGATCTTGGGGTATAGTATCTCATTTAATTTCTTTATGATGACTCTCTGAAGTACATATAGTTATCATTTTGTAGCTGAGGAAACTGAGTCACAGAGAGGTTAAACAACATGCCCAAGGTCACACGGTTAATAGTTGGTAGAGCTGAGATTCAAATTCAGGCAATCTGACTCCACTACTGTATTAGCAACCTCTCTTCGCCTGGTATATCTAGGTTAGAAAACTGGCTTCACTTCCAGGAAACTTGCCAAGGTACATTTAGAGGAACAAGACGTCCTCTGAACCACATTAGGGCAAACCTTGAGAGTGTGTGTCCCATGTGTCAAGCTTTAAACTAGAACAACCTCCCCTGAGAAGCATGGTAATTATTGTATGCCTACATTATCTTGTGTTTTAAGTTTTTAAAAGTTGCCAATATCGTTTGTTCTGAGCCATTATTCATGGTGAGTTCTGCTTGCTAAGGTAAAGGCACTTACTCTTGCTGTATAAATAAGGTAACAAGAGACCTGCTTAATGAAGCTCATTTTAAAATATGCAAAATCCCTAATTTTTTCTTCCCTGAAAATAAGTTTAGCATACCATCTGTCAACTCATTTCTCCATAGGGCACTAAATAGTTCAAGAAGTCTATGTAAAAGTACTGTTGAGAGCAAAACAACTTTGTAAATAGAAATAGACTGACAATTCTTGATAATTCTATATGGAACTTCCCAACAATCTCACTAAGTTGATTGTAGTCAAAACCCTGGTTTCATACCCAAAAGGGCTTCTTCCTGTGACCAATAAACACAAGATAGACATCCACTCTACAAACAACAGTTTTACATACTGTTAAGGCCCAATTGTGGTGCCTGTTTGGCTCATTGTAAACAGTGTTATTGATTCATACGTTTAAAAATAAGTGGTTCCTCACATCATATTTAAAGATAAGAGGTGAAAGAAAATGCCACCACCATTTTGAGAAACTGAGTATACAATTTACCTTGTGAAATATGTGGCCTGCAACAGAGTTAACCATTGGGGTGAAGCATTCAGGGAAAACAATCCATACATAGGCCATGGATGCTTGAGAGCTAGGAGAGAAGTTTGCATGACCTCTGACCTCCCTTATCTGGGGAGAGCCATTCTCTACTCCTGCTTCTGTGACTTAGTTTCTTGACAGCCTTCAAAAAGCAATTCATAAAGTAAAAGGCGAACAGAAGTTTTGCTAAATCCCAGTAAAAATAAAGGCTAAAAGTTATAAAATAGAAATAGATGAGGTTTTAAAAAAGAAGATAAAAGGCTAGAGCCAATGAGCTAAAAGGTTACAATTTTTTAATATAAAAAAGGTTACAATAAAAGGCTAAAACCCATGAGATGAAACATTTAAAAGAATCATGTAAATTTGATCAAGGGTCAAGCACAGAAGCACTTAAAAATGAAAACTGTGCACTAAGAAAAGAAAACAATAAGAAATATATATATACTTTAAAAATATAAAGGCAGAAATTTCAGAGATTAGGGAGACAAAGGAGAAAATGGAAGGAAAGAAAATTAGAGGGAAATAACCTACTTGAAGCAAACTCAGAGGAAGTGTTAGATTTCAGAGAACTTCAGTATCATTAGGCACCATCGTGTGGCACTGGGACAAGAAAGCTGTCCAAAGCTGTCTACCATTGCCCAGAGCCTCTAACCCCATCCAGGACCCAGGCGAAGCAGGAGCTCCCCACTGCTTTCAACTGGGAACCTTTAGGACCACACAATCCACTTTCAACGTGGCCTCAGAAACTTCCCAAATCACCCTAGTTTCCACTTCATCAGGCAGCCTTACTAGCTGTGGGCTAGCTTAGCTTTTTGGTCAGAAAGACCTAAGTTATATTCCACTCTACTCCTTACGGACTGTGTGACTTTGGGCAAGTTTCTCAACTTCTCTCAGTCCTGATATCCTTATCTGGGTTGTAAAATGATGAACAAACTAATAATAACAACACCAATAATAGCAATTCATCTGTGCCTCATTGTTTTTATTATTTTACTTCTTCTTGAGATAGTCCCTGCCAAGCACTACGCGATTTCCAGATGCGTCTTGTTAATCCTCACACCCACCTATGGTAACATTACTCATCCCAGTGTCAGTAACATCACCCAAGACTCCCATGTGTTCAGAGCATTTCCAGCCAGAAACTTAGAGAGCATCTCTCACCAATGGCCTCTGTAGGTAACTCACACCTATGAATCTCAAATTACAATCCTCTACGGAGAGAAGGTGGGCAGCTGAGAAGAAAGCACAAGTCAAAGGAGGTAGAGTAAATTTTCCTGGATAGAAAGAGGCTTGGGACATGCTATACAAATCCTTTGTAGGATATTGAAAAGCTAACTTATTATTTTATTTTCAACATTTCAGACTCTACCACATACGCACATTTTCTGTTCAATGCATTTGATACGGACCACAATGGAGCTGTAAGTTTTGAGGTAAGTCTTAGATTTTTTCTTTTTAATATGCTTTGACTTTAGACACATTGAAAGGGATTTAGTGCTTCTAAGGTGAAAATTTGAGTTTGGTGGTATAATTTTTTTTTTTTTTTTTTTTTGCTTTTTGAGCCTTTTATTCCTTTACTATTATTATTATTATTATTATTATTATTATTATTACTACTACTACTACTACTACTACTACTACTGTAATAAGAACACTCAACAAGAGTAGGCACCCTTGCCCTGCTCCTAATCCTAGAATGAAAGGTTTCTATTTTTCTCTATTGAAAGGTTTCTGTTTTTCTCCACTGAGTGTGATGTTAGCTATGGCCTTTTCATGTATGGCCTTTATTATGTAGAGATACTTTCCTTCTATTCCTAGCTGACAGTATATATCATGAAAGGGTATTGAACTTGTCAATAGATGCTTTTTCTGCATCTATTGAGATGATCATATGATTTGTATCCTTAATTCTGTCAGTGTGGTATATCACATTAATTGATTTTCATATGTTGATTCAGCTTTCCATCCCAGGGATAAATTCTACTTGGTCATGGTGCATGATCTTTTTAATGTGCTGTTGGATTTGGTTTACTAGTGTTTTGTTGAGGATTTTTGCATCTATGTTTATCAGGAATATTGGCCTGTAGTTTTCTTGTGATGTCTTTGTCTGGCTTTGGCACCAGGGTAATGCTGGCCTCATTTGGAAGTATTCCTTCCGCATCAATTCTTTGGAAGAGTTTGAGAAGCATTGGTGTTAGTTCTTTAAATGTTTGGAAGAATTCACCAGTGAAGACATCTGCTGCTGGGCTTTTCTTTGTTGGGAGGTTTTTGATTACTGAGTCAATCTCCTAGTTATAGGTCTGTTCAGACTTTCTATTTCTTCATGATTAAATCTTGGTAAGTTGTGGGTATCTAGGAATTTATCCACTTTTTTTAGGTTATCCAATCTGTGGGCACAGAATTTTTCATAGTAGTCTCTTATGATTCTTTTTATTTCTGTAACATCAGTTACAATATTTCCTCTTTTAGTTCTGATTTATTTATTTATTTGAGTCTTCTCTCTTTTTTTCTTAGTCCAGCTAAGGGTTTGTCAATTTTGTCTATCTTTTCAAAACACCAACTCTTGGTTTCACTGATTTTTTTTCTATTGTTTTTCTATTCTCTATTTTATTTATTTCTGTTATAATTTTTGTTATTTCCTTCTTCTAATTTAAGCTTAGTTTGTGCTTTCTCTGTCTCTTTGAGGGATAAAGTTACATTGCTTATTTGATATATCTCTCCTTTTTTTTAATGTAGGCACCTATTGTTATAAACTTCTCTCTTAGTACTGCCTGATAATTTTTGAGGAGGGGAAAGAAAAAGCCTAAGAACAGTTACTTTCCCTCATTGTATTGTCAAGAAGCTGCTCTTATCTTTCAAAATAAGTGCGAATGACAACACACATTGAGTTTGCTTTCTAGTACTTTCTATGTGTTTATACAAGAAAAGTGCATTTTCCCAACTGCATGACAGCAAACTCAGAAAGCAAACAATTTAATTAATATTTACTGGCATCCACTGTGGGCCTATTACTGTGGTAGGCCTTGGAAATACAAAGCCGATAAAGTAAAAACCCTGCTCTCGAAGGTCTGCAAGTGAGAGATAGAAGAAAGAAATTAAATATAACAAAATGCTACATTCACCACACTGACAATTTTATAAGGAAATCCCTTTTCAAATTATGTACTTCGAGTGATTTGTATTTAATTTTGTTCATAAAATACTACAGGTAAGCATCAGTAAGATGAAATATGTCCCGAGTATTCACATAGCTAAATACATTATTTATTTATAATAGAATAATAATAAATAAAAAATATTTTATTTATATATACTTATATATTTATTACATTTATTTATATATTATGTATTATTTTGTTTTATTATGTATATTTTATTTATATTACATGGGTAGAATGTGTAAATCATCTATTTGCTTATATTCTGAATGGCTGTGCTTTGTCTCTAGGGAGTAGAATTATTTATCTCTCTTTAATATATGTGTGATATTGTGATTTATAGTAAGAAATATGTATCCAAAAAAAGAAATATATATTTGGTCTTAGTCCCCAGTTTCTGACAAAGAGCTCCTAAAACATGGGGTTTTAAGTGAAGAGAAAAACAAAGATGTCTTTTGTTATGTTAATGAGGTGAACTTTGAACCTCAGCTAGAGATGCGGGCTGGTTGCCAGGAGAACCAACCTCTTGATTATGGAGGGTTGGAACTTTCAGTCCCTCCGTCCTGTCCTCCTGAGAGGGGAGAGGAGCTAGAGACTGAGTTCAATCACCAATGGCCGATTATTTAATTACTCATGCCTCTGTAATGAAGTCTCCATAAAAACCCAAAAGGACAGGATTGAGAGAGCTTCCCAGGTGGTGAGCACCTGGAGATTTAGGGAGAGCCGGGTGCTCTGAGAGGGCATGGGAGCTCAAGCCCTTTCCCCATGCCTTGCCCTGTGCATCTCTTCCACTTGGATGTTCCTGAGATATATCCTCTTATAAGAAACTAGTAATCTAGTAAGTAAATGTTTCTCTGAGTTCTGTGAGCTGCTCTAGCAAAGTCATTGAACCCTAGAAAAGGTTTGTTGGAACCTCCAATCTGTAACCCATTGGTCAGAAGCACAGGTGACAACCTATACTTGCAAGTAGCGTCTGAAGTTGGGGGCTGGGAGGGGGCAATGATGTAGTATCTGGCTCTATCTCCAGGTAGAAAGTATCAGCATTAAGTTCAATTATAATACACACATCTGGCGTTGGAGATGACTTGATGGTGTGAGGAAATCCCCACTCACACACTGGAATTGGGGGCAGAATTGTCACTGTGCATAATGGGAACAAGATAATTTAGAGGGTATGCATTTTTAGGATCGGGAAGGGTGCGTCTTACACATGAGCAGAAATTTCAGTGAGTGCCAGGATAAAGGAAAGCAGATGATGGTGTGGAATCAACAAGGAAGGGCACTGGTGGGGCTGTATCAGGGAAGCCTGCCCATGGACTTGATGAACTAGGTCTGAAGGACAAGCAGGAGATGCTCAAGAGAATAATGGCTCAGGATGGGAAGCGGTGGGAGTGAGGCAGAGGCCTGGGAATGAAGAGAAAGCATTTGTAAATCACCTGGAAGGTGGAATACAAAAGAGGAGGGTGACGGGAAAGCTGTGTAAGGAGGTGGAGGGCAGATCCTGACACATCTGAGGCAGGATGCTAAGGAGGCTGGATTATCCTGCAGGAGGTGAGGCGCCCTTGGAGAACTTTCAGCGGGGAAGTTAAGGTATCAGGGCTGTGTTCCTAGAAACAGGTCCAATTAACAGCTATTTATCCAAGAGTCCAGACAGGAGCTGATGTCAGCCCGAACTACAGTTAAGGCATTGGAGAGAAGGAGGAGACAAGGTCAAGAGATATTAAAATTCAATTGGTTGACTTACATTTCAACACTTTGTGGAGTCAGGATGACAAAAGGGAGGTGCAGCCTGCTGAGAGGTCATTCAGTCTGGTCCTGGGGCAGAGTGACCAGGGCAGCAAAGTGCTTCCTCACACATACTAGATGCTCATAGAGATTGGGTGCTACTAAAATGAAGATTCTGGGCCAGGAAACTGAATGTGTCATCTCACAACTTAACCAAGAAATATCACTGGGAAAATAAGAGAGAAGTTGGCAGTGGTCAAGGCGAGGGCAGTTGGGTTGACTCCGATGTGGCAGCAGCAGTTAGTGCGGAAGACGTGAGATTGTCGTAGGTACCAGTCCCCTGTAATGTTTCTTCTGATTTGGCAGCCTATGATCAATATCGTATTAGTGTCTGCTGCACTTTACCAACAAGATTAATTCCAGCACGGCCTTAGTTTAGTCATAACATAGAAGTCAAACATTCCAGTTCACCTAATAAAATCTTTCATAGCTAGTTTGAGTAAGGCAAAGACTGCTAGCGATTTCATTACTTGAAATTACTTAATGTATCAGAAATGTTCCATCAATTACTTATAGCACATTGTATCCAATTTCACATGTAAATTTAGTCTGGTGTTAATGATATGCAACCATGCATAATGTCGCTATTGTAATACGTAATATTCATCACGGTAATTGTGATGAATGCTGATTATAATTTAGGAAATTAGTTACAATGGCTATATACTATAAGCACGTTGGTAAAAAAAATTGTTTTCTTTAAAGACAAACCAATGGTTAAATTAATAAATGTTAAATCAAAATCAAATTTAAAACTAAATTATTGTAGTTATGTTTCTAAATTGATTACCTACCTGAAAAGTCTCTAGAAAACAGAAATGATTAGGCAATGAACATATTTGGGGTAACAATAGCATCTTGGGAGGTACAGCAGAGACCATCCTGATTCTGAGATAAAGGGAAATGGAAGTTTCCTACTTAATTTGCTTAATTCCAAAGGGTAGAGTGAGTAAGACAGGAGGGCCCCTGGATCCAGATATGATGATCTAAAACCCCTTCACCACCAAGTGGCTGTGAGACCCTGGGCTGAGTAGTTCAATCCTCTGGGCTTAGTGTTCATCTCTGCGAATCATCAGCAAGCAAAGCTACTTCACAGGGTAAAGGAAGGATGACAAAGTGATGTCAGTTAGGGGCTTGGCTGAGTACCTAGCACCAAATGTGTCCTCAGTATTTATTAGATGTTAACCACAGTGGTTTCTACAAGGGAGATTTTTCTAATGAAGCCAGTTAAGAATGACATTGGTCATTTTATTACATAGTGATCTCATAACTGAAAACATTCAAGCACAGGCCAGATGATTGCTCTGTCTGTGATGCTGTGAAAGATTGTTCTGCATCTGATTATAAAACAAGCACTTAATGTGTGTCAATCACTGTACTAAGTGTGTAAAAATAACATTAACAATAGTAATAGCTACACACAGTAATACCAGCTGACCCTTGTTTAGCACTCATTATGAGTCAGGCATTGGGCTGAATGAATTACATATAGTAACTTGTCATTTTAGCAAATGAGGAAAGAGATTCACAGAGAAGTTAAGCAACCTGCCCAAGGTCACACAGCTAGAAAGTAGGAGAGCCAGGATTCAAACCCAAGCAGTCTGGCCCAGAATGCATCTCTTAGCAACTGTGCTATCCTGCCAGTGAGGAATATGTAGGTCCCCAGTCCCTCATCTGAAATCCTTGGTGCCAGCTGAGTTTCATTCAGAGTCTTGCAGATTTTAGAAACGTAATGCTGTGCCTATACTCTATATTATTTAATGTCTCCTGCAGGGTCTGCAGTATGCTATAATCAAGGGTGTAACATTTGTTCAGTAAAACTATGATAAACAATAAATATGGCAGAGAGCGCTACTGATCCAATGTCCATGTGCTGTGCTCTATGATCACATGATTAGGCCGTATTCCCAGCCTCTCCTGCAGCTAGGTGGGACCAGGACTGAGTTTTGACCCCTGGGAGATTAGTGGAAGTGACCACACTCCTTCCTCTCTCTTCCCATCTATGGAGACTGTGAGGTTACATATTTCAGTTTGCCTTCCAGCAAAGTAGGAGGAGGCTGGATCTCTGAATGACTGCATGGAACAGAACCCCATCCCCACTCGTATTTCACTGTATGTGAGTGGTAAATAAGCTTATACTGTGTCAAGCTACTATGACTTGGAAGTATTCAAATAGCTTTTGATGTCTTCTGATTAATGTGATCGATGGATAGATAATGGATAGTAGATGATAAAGGATAGAGATGATAGATGACAGATGATAGATATAGATAGATAGATAGATGATAGATAGATAGATAGATAGATAGATAGATAGATGATAGATGATAGATAGATAGATAATTAGAATACTTTCATGCCATTTCAGTTCAGGTTTTGGCATCAGATGAGTTTTGGCACCAAAATTCACCACCTCCCCTGTCTTCCCGGTAAAGGTTTTTCTATTTCAGTTTACAAAAGAAGTTTTGGATGGGGGTGGTAAGTTGCAGATAAAAAATAAAGGACCTGTATTACTTGCCACATGTTAGAGATGAGGAATTACAAACTTAGAGAGGTTAAGTGACTTGTCCAAAGTCATATAGTTAGTAAATGGCAGAACCAGGATTGAACCCCAGCTCTAGCTAAGTCTCTGAAACCTATTGGTTTTAACCAAGGGTCATCAAACTTTTCTGTAAAGGACCAAACTATAAATATTTTTGGCTTTGCAGGCCATATAGTCTTCATTCTACCAACTCAGTTCTGCTCTTGTAGACAAAAGCAACCACAGACAAATCCGAAATAAGTGACCATGGCTGTGTTTCAATAAAGCTTTATTAACAAAAACACATGGTGGGCTGTATTTGAGCCCTGGACCATAGTTTTCCAACCCCCACTCTTAACCCTCACAATAGATTGCCTCCTGCAGAGGGAGATACTGAGGCACTATGTTTGCTGGAAGACATCTGAGATGGTCTTCTATGATTTGATTACTGAGTATTATCACCAATGTTTACAATCACCACTCAGTAATTCATCCCATGCACTGATTACTGAATGACACAATTGTTGACTGCAAAAGCAACCCTGAACCTTTACCACTATTTCAACAGTTACCTTTTCTAGAATATTACCACCATCAGGGCAGTGCACTCCTCTGAGCACATCCCTAATGGCAAGTTTACTTGAACTATTGAGTCTGAAAATGTATTTTTCCTTTAGAACAATTCTGGAATAGCTATGCCTGCTTACTGCAGGTAACTGATGATTGACAGCAGGACTGCCGCAGTCCAGAGCTTCAAGAAAACACCATTCACTGACAATTCAATTATGACAGAATAAAATGTGAGTGGTACCCCTGGAGGCATTATAAACCCCCCAAAATAATCCCTTTGTCATTCACAGTGATGAGAAAAAAATGTGTTTTTTCTCCCCAAATATCAATTATGGTTACAGGAAAACTTTCCTTCTAGGATGAGTCATTTTTGTCAAGTGAAATAGCTATTTTCTCTTGAGATGTCAGGCATCAAGGGGAATTATTTAGGCAATGTTACCAATAGGTATAGAATTCCATTTTATTAGATTTATTAAATCATTAAGTTTTATTATTATATCTCTCAACACACACACACACACACACACACACACACACACTTACACATCCTGTCCACATAATTCTCCTCTTCTTTTCTAGTGCCCATTCCAGGAGCTTTGCTCTTTGGCGAAGTAAAGGGAAAGGTAGCTGAGAGGTCCTTTCATTTTGTTCCTTCATTTAACAAATATTTTTTGGACTTCCCTGGTGGGCCAGTGGTTAAGACAATGTGCTTCCACTGCAGGGGTGAGGTTTCGATCCCTGGTCTGGGAACTAAGATCCCATATGTGGCATGGGGCGGCAAAAAATAAATTAAAAAAAAAAAAAAAAAAAATATATATATATATATATATATATATATATATATATATATACACATATATATACTTTCAAGGTGCTGGGGATACAACAGGGAACAAAAGACACAAATTTTTGTCCTTATGGAGCTGACATTCCCCCATTTTCATGACTAATTTTTGTAGAATCCAACAATTCTTGCCATAAAGGTTCTTCAACCTGGGCCTCACCCATGCATTTCTGTCGATTCCCAAGGACTGTGGCCGTGCTGCATGTGTCCTAGCTTTTGCTTGTCACCCTGTCCTTCTGGCCTGCTCCCTCCTTATAGTCTTGCTATGGGGTATCCAGCTCCTCCAGCCATGGCTGCCCTTGCCCACATTCCTGTGGCCCCCCAAGGGCAAGTTCTTTGAATCCCTCTTATCATACACTGAAATGTTTAATGAAAGTTGGGTTAGCAGAAGATTATTACAAGAGAGACAAGAGAAAAAGCATCCAATAAATATCTCTATCTGCTTCAACAGTCTGAAGGTCAGGTCCCTCTTTTTTTAAATCATCTTTTAAATAAACTTTTTATTTTAGACCAGTTTTACATTTACAGAAAAACTGCAAAGATAGTACAGAGGGTTCCCATACACCTCGCACCCAGTTTCCTGTTATTCACATCATGCATTAATATGGTAAACTTGTTATAATTAATGAACTAATGTTGATACACTGTTATTAACTAAAGTCCATGCTTTATTCTGATTTTCTTAGTTTTTACCAAAAGCCTTTCTTCTGTTCCAGAATTCTATGTAGGATCTTACATTACATTCACTCACCATGTCTCCTTAAGCTCCTTTTGGCTGTGACAGTTTCTCAGATTGTCCTTGTTTTGATAACCTTGACAGTTTTGAGGAGTTTTGGTCAGGTGTTTTGCAGAATGTCCCTCAGTTGGGATTTGTTTGATGTGTTTTCTCATGATTGAAATTGGGATATGTGTTTTGAGGAGGAAGACCACAGAGGTAAGGTGCCGTTTTTTATTATGTAACAAGAGTCCATAGTATCAACGTGATTTTTTTTTTTTTTTTTTTTTTTTTTATGGCTGTTTTGGGTCTTCGTTTCTGTGCCAGGGCTTTTTCTAGTTGCGGCAAGTGGGGGCCACTCTTCATCGCAGTGCGCGGGCCTCTCACTGTCGCGGCCTCTCTTGTTGCAGAGCACAGGCTCCGGACGCGCAGGCTCAGTAGTTGTGGCTCACGGGCCTAGTTGCTCCACGGCATGTGGGATCTTCCCAGACCAGGGCTCGAACCCGTGTCCCCTGCATTGGCAGGCAGATTCTCAACCACTGCGCCACCAGGGAAGCCCTCAACATGATTTATGACCGTTTGATGTAAACCTTGATCACCTGGTTGAAGCAGTGCTGGTAATTTCTTTACTGTAAAGTTGCTCTTTTATCCCTCTTTCCAAACCATTCTCTTTGGAAGGAAGTTGTGCACACATCACACGTACAGACTGGGAGTTATGCGCCATCTCCGTAAGGGTAGAGTATACATAGAGTTTATTTGGAATTCTTCTCTTCCAAAGAAGAGAAGGATTTGTCTCTTCTCCTCCATTTATGAATGTATTCCACCAGTGATTCATATCGGTGTGGACTAACGGACATATATTTTATACTTGAGTTATAGTTCAATATCTTATCTTTTTGCTTAAATTGTTCCAGCTGGGCCACTGGAAGCTCTTTCAGTTGGCTTCAACATGGCCCCATCATTGTGGTTGTTTATTTTTTTGTTTTGTTTTGTTTTGTTTCTTTCTTTGCTTGTTCCTTACTTTTGGGCACCACAAGATGCTCCAGCCTCATCTGCTATTTTTTCTGACCTGGTTCTAGAATTTTTCAGTCTCCTCTTTTAACACTCCAATCTCCAAGGAGGTGCCAGAAATCTCTTCTCATCTGAAAGAGCACACGCTTGTGAGTCAGACTGCTCAATCCAAACTCTACCACTTCTAGCTGGGATACCTGGGGCAGGTTCCTCAATCTCTCTGCGCTTGAACTTCCTCAATGTAAAATTGAAATAATAAGGATAGATACCTCACAAGCTTGTCGTCAGATTAAATGATGAATCTAAAGAGTTTAGAAAATGGTCTGGCACAATTAATATGCTCAGTAATGTTAGTGATCATGTATAACAACTGGTCAGTCTCAGAGAACTGATATCAATTTCTCTCTGTCTCTGTCTCTCTCTCTCTTGCTCACTCTCTTTTTCTCTGTTTCCTGGGCATCTAACTGTTGGGATTCTTCTTCAGCTGATCTTAACTTATCCTGTTCCTAGTCACACATGTATTCACATACTGACTCACTTTCCCTTTTTTAAAAGCTAAGGCCATTTTCTAATTCATTTATGCACATCATTACATGGCAAGAATTATGAATTCCTGGTACCTCCAAATGTTCTACAAATGTTATTAGTAAAATATTGCAATCACTGTGAGTCACTGTTTCATATCACCCTACAATTATGTCCTACAGTATCAGAAAAAAGAGATGTAGCATTTGTTTATATCATACTTTTCTGTGTAAGCACAGCCCATTGCTTCAGTTCTAGACAAAATGAGAGCCTGGGCTTTGAGTCAGAGTTCTGGGTTCAGTTTCCAGCTCTAATTCTCACTGGCTGCATCCCTTGCCTCAGTCATGTATTTTCTCTGAGCCTCCATCTTTAATATAAGGACGACAATACCTATTCGCTATGGTTGTGTGAGGCTGACATAAAGTAATGCACAGAAATTGCCTAATACCAAGCCCCACACACTTATCAATAAACTGTCCTCATTACTACTAATAAATTTCAGTGTTCCCAGAGCCCTTTAACCCAGGAATTCCACATCTTTCCTTAGGAAATAAGTCAGAATGATGGGAAATAGTTGGAGAAAAATATTTACTATAGCATCATGTACAATAAAGAAAAATTTAAATTAATACACATATATACCAATAAGAAAGAATGGTTAAATAAATTACAATATATTCATAAGGCAAAGCAGTGTTTCACACTCGAGATTGCAATGATTAGCAGGTGGTAAAATTGATTTAGACATTAATGACAAGAGTACTAAAAAATTAATAGAAATGGAAATAGACTAATAACTTTAGTTTCTGGTGTATGATTTTGTGTGTGTGTGTATGTATGTGTGCTTGCTTAAGTACTAGGCTGTCATTTAAATTGTAATTCTTATTGTGGTTTGGGGTCCAAAGTGTCCAAAATTCATTGTGCTAGTATTATTAGATTAGACCATATGAAACTACCATATGAAATTCTTGGCAAATATGATAAAAAATATGGTCAATTTCATACGGTTAAACCTACTTTGTAGTTATTTAAATGATGTCACAGTGAATCGTCAGTGATATTGGAAAATGCTTGTAATTTAAGTGAAATAAACAGAATTTTATATATAATATATGGCTTGTACTATAAGTATATGCCAAAGTATGCATTAAAAAAGAGTGGGAATACTCAATGTGAACAGGTGATAGGATTATGTGTGATTGCAATTTTCTTCTATAGTTTTCTGTATTTTTTACATAAATCAAGCATGATATTTACATATACATTTATTATATATTTATATTTGTGATTTTTGTTTAAAACTTATTTAATTTTTAATGGCCTTCAGGGAGATCAAACCACTTTCCTCTAACTTAATGTGGCTGTTTTCATCTTTTAAGATATTAAATTACCTAACTAGAATTGTATATCAATCAAGGTAAGTATTTTATCTCTTTCACCTGACAAAATTAGGCTACAAATCTTGGGAAATATACATTTTTATTTTTTAGACATGTTGATATCTTTTATTAGTTCCAAACAAAAGCAAACTTTAGGTAGTACCTGAAATTGTATCCTTCAACCACTATGGAGGTTTAACTCCAGTCAAGGGAGGTCATATCAGAGAAGATAAACAACTTTAAAACTTTTCCTAAAAATGTAAAAGCAAGCATAAAGTAAGAAATATACTAAACACAGGTATGCCTTTCCAGGCCTTACCTGGGTCCAGTCATGTATACCATCTAGATGGTCTCAATAACACATGCTCTCTCAAGGCTGGGTCTTTGATGCAGCTCCTAGTGTGGGAATGGTGGGCAGAATGTATGTAACCAGCACTAAGGCACCAATTAAAGGTTTGGTCGATAAATAGAGCTAACTATAGAACAAGACTAGGTTATTATAGGGTCATATCTCTATGCCTTTTTCATTCTATTGCCTTTATCCTAAGATATTAGAAACCAGAATTCAGTACCAATCCCCATCTATCATTTTTGTACATTAGGGAACAGATGTAACCTTTCACAGACAAAAGTAAGGTGATTGTGAAAAGTACTCTTGAGAGTTGTTTGGTTTTTTTTTTAGTCTTGTAACTCCTGCTTGACAGATTTCAATGACCATTCAGAAAAGCATGGAGTAAGAATAGTACAAGATACCTTGAGTCTTTCATTTGCCTTTTGCACAAATAGTTATTTCCTCTTCTGAAATAACTGTTTATTGATATCATCCTGCAAGATGGTATATTAAAAGAGAGAGGGGTGTTCAAGGTTCATAGCTATCTTTCAGTGTATGCAGTTTCAGGATACATAGTATTTAAGAGAAAGATGGGAATTAGATGTCAGCTTGTGACTCAGGGTACTTTTGTTCACAAATAATAGAAAATCATACACTAACAAAAACAATATTAACTGTATTGGCTCATAAGAGTAAGAAGTCCAGAGATAGGTCTGGCTGCAACCTAAGGGTGGGCTCCCTCGTGGTTACAAGAAGATGCCAGCAGCTCCTGAGCTCCAGGCTTGATTTTTCCCCAGGCAGGAAAGAAAAAGCATCTCTGTCATACCCCTTCCTAGCAGAAGTCCTGAAAATCACTCATGTAGACTGGGTTCAGTTGCAGGCCAACCACAGATCCAATTGCCTTGACCAAAGGAATAAAATGTGCTTCCTGGTTTTGCCCAGGGCATGGCTCCATCACTAGAGCCACAGATGGAGTGCGCTTCCACAGAATTGGATGGAGCACCAAACGGAAAGAGGGGCCGACTAGGGAGGCAAACAACAAAAGTCCACACACGACTTTAAATCTCTCATTGTTGCTCTGGCCTGTTCTGCTTGGTGATGGGGCCAGTGTCAGTGATGATTCTGGCAGGCCAGTGGTTCTCGAAGTGTGATCCCTGGACCAGCAGTATCAGCGTCTCCTTGGAATTGATTAGAAATGTAAATTCTTGGGCCACACCCCCGACCTAATGAATCAGACACTCTGGCGTGGGACCCAGCAAGCTGTTTCAGCAAGCCCTCCAGGTGATTCTGCAAGCTACAATTTGAAAACCAATGCTCTAAGCATGTGTCCAGCCTCTCTTTTCAGCTAAAGGCATATAACTATTACTTTGTGATTTGAAGTGACAGGTAAGGATTATATTGATAACCATCCACCTCATCTGACTTTTCAAAATTGTCCAGCAATCTTTCTCTGGTAAGCCTACCTTCCCATGCTCTGCAGTGACTATTTTATACCTTCCAAAAAAGCCAAAGCTTATATAGTTTGCAAGTTGTATTCTACACAACTCCAAGGAGGGTCATTACCTCTTAATTAATTACAGTATATTATATACTACAGGTTTAAATATATTACAACCATTTTCCAGCAGATGGCAGAAAAATATTTTGAGGGAGCTGCAGCTTCCTGTAATCTGCACAAGTCCAGGAGCAGAGCTGCCTCCTTCTCTCTCCTCAAACCTTCAGTTCTTATCCTTTCCACCATGTCCTTCACTCCCAAGTAGACAACACCCATTAAATGTCTCAGATGAGGACTCGTTCATCTTCCCACCTCTTCTCAGCTGTGGGCATCTGCATGGTGTTCTCCTTCTTCCTTCTGTATTAGCTGAGGAAATGTGCCTCCTCCCTTCCCAGGGCAGACCATCTCCATCTCTTCCACCATCGCAGGAGTAGTCCATTTATGTCTCTGTCTCTGTCTCTCTCTCTCACACATACACACATCTTTAGTATTTTCCTCTTTTTAGATTCGTCCCTTCAGTGCCCAAAGTGCTCATCTTCAAAAGTCTCTTCTGTGATCCTGTCCTCCTCTTCAGATATAGTCCTGTCCCTCTGTCTTCATATGCAGCCATGGCTGGTGAATTTTCTAACAGTCTCTATCACTCTTTGCTCCCTCCCCTCCACTGAAACTTGTCCCTTTAGTCACTGGTGACCTCCATGTTGCTGACTCAGTAAGCTCTTTTCATTCCCCAGCAGATTGGTATCAAGATGAACCATCCTTTCCCAGTGTAATGCTTTCTTCTCTTGACCTCTCTTACCTCCTGAGAAACTTATTTTCAAGATTTGTTGCCTGCGTCTCTTCTTTTCTCTGCCTACTAAGGAATTCTTATGGCCTCCTTTATAACAGCAACAGAAGGATTAAAATACCTAGAAATAAATATGACTAAGAAATGTGAAAGAACAACTTGGAAAAAACAAAAGGGCTTAAGATGTATTAGAGTTTGGTGTGCTGAATAAAGACCCACCAAAAATGTCCACATCTTAATGTCCGGACGTAGGATGTGTTACCTTTCATGGTAAAGGAGGTTTTTTGCAGGTGTGATTAAGGATCTTGAGATGGGGAGATCATCTTGAATTATCTGGATGGGCCCAATGTAATCCCAAGGGTCCCTGTAAGAGGGAGGCAGGAAGATCAGGGTAGCAAAGAGGAGATACTACAACAGGAGGCTGGAGTACTGTGTTTTGAAGATGGAGGAAGGGGCCACGAGCCAATCAATGCAAGTGGCCTCTAGAAGCTGAAAAAAGCAAGAGAACAAATTCTATCCCTAGATCCACTGGGGAGACTGCAGCTCTGCCTCCAACTTGATTTCAGCCCAGTAAAACCCATTTCAGACTTCTGATTTCCAGATCTGTAGGATAATAAACAAGTATTATTTTAATGCTCCAAATTTGTGGTAATTTGTTACAGCAGCAAGAGGAAACTAATATACTCAGTGACAAAAATGACCTGGACAAGGGAAAGGTTTCTTATTGTCTTGAATAGGAAGACTCATCAACATGTAGTTGTCAGTTCTGCCCAAGTTGATCTATAAATTTACCTCCAGCTCAATAAACATCCCAATAGGGGTCAGGTGGAATATTTAAATAAGGAAAAGTGGAAAGAAAATAGCTGAAAAAGAAGGATTAAGAGGAAATAGCCCTTACAGCTATTAAAATTACTAAAATGTTTTAATAACTGAAACAATGTAGTAGAGGTACTTAGATAAACAGATATACTATGAAATAAAATATAAATTCCAGAAATACAAACACATAAAAGAATTAAGGATATGATAAATCTTGCATCTCAAATCAGTGGGTAACAAATAATATTGTGAAACCAGACAGCTATCTAAAAACATTGGGTAAATTCCAAATGGAATAAAGATTTAAATGTAAAAAAGTAAATCTTGAAAGTACTAGAACAAAAACATGGGAGTATACTTTTATAACTTCAGAATGGGAGAGGTCTTTTCAATATGACAGAAACCAAAAAATATAAAGTAAAAGGCTGACAAATTCTAGAATATAAAAATAAAAAGATGCCTACTTTACAAAAATCAACATAATAAAAATTGAAAGAAATGATAAACTGGGAAGCAATACTTGAAGATATATCTCAGACAAGGGCTAATTTCACTAATATGTGAAGAGTTTCTATAAATCAAGACATTTGGAAAAAATGCTCAAATTTATTCATAATAAATACAAATTTTAAGTAATCTGAGAAAGAAATATTAACCTTTAAGATTGAAAAAGATAAAAAATTTGATAGCATACAGTACTGACAAGCTATACTATTCTCATATACAGATTTTGAGAGGGAAATTTGGGGGGAAATTTGAAAATAACTATAAAATTTACCAATGTTCAAATCCTTTGACCCAGCAATTCCACTTCTAGGAACTCATACTGCAGATATACTTGTTCAAAATGTAAGTTATGTATGCATAAGGTCACTCTTTGTGGCTTTGTTTTTAATAAGATTGGAAATCTTTAAATATTCATCAATGAGAGATTGGTTAAATAAACTACGATACATTCATACATATACAACAGTGAAAAAGATTGGAATTATTTCCAAGATTTATTGCTAAGTTAAAAATAAAATAAAGTACAGAACAGCCTGTAAGACTATCATTTGTGTAAATAAATATGCCTTACACTTGTATATGCACAAAAATTCTTTGGAAGTGAATACAAGAAGCTACTAATGCCAGTTGTCTAGGGGAAAGAAATAGGGTGACTAGGGTCCAAGAATGGGAGGAATACTTTTCATCAATAATCTTATATATTTAAAAATTTTGAACTACATGAATGTCACCCATTTAAAAAAAAAAAAAGCATTTAAAGAAATTAAGACAGGAAAACAATTACAAAATGTTGGAATGTAAAAATGTAGAGAGAGAATACAAAGTCACCCAGAGGCCACTTCTGCATTTCCCTTTGTTACAGGGAAGAACAAAATCTGACTACGTGTTGGATCTGTTTCTTTTACTTTAGCCTTTGCTTCCCGTTGCTTTTGTTCACTAAAAGGATACTGTCTATACATAATGGCCTGCTTGGGGAACACTGCCCCCCTGCCTGAATGGTAAACCAAAGTGCCTTTGTTCAGGGAAGCATCCTGACCCTGTCCACCTGTGAATGGCTGCAAGAAAAGAAGAAATTAACACATCCCCTCCCCGAGGCTGGCCATTCCAGGAGATAATTGCAAGACTTATGGCCTTTTTACTTTGCTTCCTCACCTCCTCCCCCTCTCTGTTCTATAAAAGAAACTGGCATCCAAACCCTGATAAGATGGTCTTTCTGAGACACTATTCTGCCATCTTCTCGGTCTGCCGGCTTTCCAAATAAAGTCATATTCCTTGCCTCAACACCTCGTCTCCAGATTTACTGGCCTGTCCTGCAGGGAGCAGAGCGAGCTTGGACTTGGTAACACCTGCTCTTTCATTCTTACCTAACGACAGATTGTCAGTTCTATGAGCTTGGACTTGGTAACACCTTCTGCTCTTTCATTCCTACCTAACGACAGATTGTCAGTTCTATGTGAGATCAGAATTCACCATATTGTAATGTTAACCCTGCCTACAGAACAACAAATATATATGAATTTGATCAAGTTAATCTGGTTTGTCTGCGGTTCAATCACAGCAGCCTAACAGTGATACTGACTGAAGTTTCCATTTACTTGGACAAACACATAGCCGATGCCCTTGCCAGACACCGTTATAAACAGCTTAACTCTTTTAATCCTCATAAAAAATTTAAGAAGTAGATACTAACATCTCCCTTCTACAGATATGAAAATAGAGGCAAAAGGATGGTAAGTTGTCTGAGGACAGAGCTATCAGATGAAACAGCTGGAATTTGAATTCAGGCAGCCTGGCTTTCAGCTCCATTCTCTTAACTTCTGCCCCCTTGCATATTATAACTTGATTTCTAAAAGCCTTCAATTGGCCTATATCTTAAGGACAGCCCATATTTCTTGTTAGCAGATCTTGTTCATGGGAAGTGTGTTATGTATGTGCTTGTATTTTTAAAGTTACAATGTTATTAGATTATTTTCAGTAAAAGAATTGTGTGCACTTGTAGTGGAAAGTAATACCACTTATACACATGAATCTTGTTGTTTGGGTGTCTGTTCTAACACAATTTCCAGTTCCACAGTAGATTTAAGTCACAGTTTCCAATTAGAAAGTAAGAATATTAAACCTAAGGAGTGGTTTATGGCCACAAAAAAATCTCTAGAAAAAAAGATAATCAGGAACACATGGACCATTTTGCTAAATAAATAGTTCAAAATCCAGAGGGTTGTAACCCTTGCTTCCATCATTTGACAGAGAATTTTATTAGAGTTTGTGTTTTACTTTTTTTTTTTAGAAATGTCATATCAAATTGTATTTTTATTTTTTTTTTAGGATTTCATCAAGGGTCTTTCCATTTTGCTCCGGGGGACAGTACAAGAAAAACTCAACTGGGCATTTAATTTGTATGACATAAATAAAGATGGCTACATCACTAAAGAAGTAAGAAATGCCTCACCAACACAGCTAGCCTTCAGACCATTTTCATTTTTTCACTTCAAAATGTTAAACAATCGCAATTATTATTTTAGAATCACTTTTTCAGGAAGTCTAAAATATTTTTTGTAGTGCTGGGGAAATATTCTGATGAAAAATTTGGAATGCTAGAAATAGTTTATGGTTAATCTGCAAAGTAAATATAAAACATAGAAGGATTACATCCTGATTTCCTAATAGCATTTTAATGAATACTGTACATGGAATAAAGATAGAAGTTGGAATCAAATAGGAAGAAAATATATCCACACCTTAGAATATTTGGCCTGTAACCTTTTTTTCTATCATATAATGCAGTCCATATGGAAACAGATGCAATTTTAAAATCGTGTGGATTATGTAGTGACCTGTACTGTGTGGGAAATGACCTGATGTGATAGTGGAGCCCCAAATAAAATCCCAGGTGGGCTATCTAAAAAAGAAGCCTCACAGACCAAATTCAGATGTTCATATCAAATGGTTTAATAAAGTAATTTAAAACACAGCAAGAAGCAAGGGGGGAGGGATGCGGTAAGATAACAAATTTAGGATGGAGTCTCGGAGGTAGGGTTGAAAGACCACATTACCTGAATCCTGGATGTGGTTCAGTGTCCATATGTCCTTTCTCTCGCTAGCTTTCCCCCGAGTTGAGTTTTGAGGATTAGGCTCCTCAAATAGAAGGTATCTTGGGCCAATGACATCAACTTGCTCTACTGAAGACACAGGGACAAGTTCACCTGACCACAGTTACAATGTGACAATTAACCTGATCAATGGCCATGGGTTTTATTTGTTGATCAGAGGACACATGGGGCCAGATGGGTCTCACAAATGGGTGGCCGAATTAAGACTTCATGAGTATTAAGTATTCAGGTATATCGAGCATATCTCCTGGATACTTAGTGCCTCTTGTATATTTAGAACACAATAAACATTTAGTACTCAGGTGCCTCCAGGATATTAGGTATCTCTTAGTCCTTTGATCTTTTTCTATCCCTTTCTATGTTTAACATAAACATGCTGTTCTTACCATTTATACCCAACACATCTCATGAATTCTATGTCAAACAAACTTCTGTGCTCAAAACATCTTAAAGGGCTTCACGTATGATTTACAAACTATAAG